>NC_134141.1:48375000-49625000 GCF_033958435.1 Carettochelys insculpta | reverse complement strand
CCTGCAAGCTCCAGCAGTCCCCATCGCCTGGCCATCTACCCCTTTGCAGACTCTGTATTGGATCCTGCGGCCAGCCCAATCCAGCACGTTCCCTGACCCTGCTGCTGCAGGCTGCACCCAGCCCACACTCACAGAAGACAGTGAGCATACAGGTCAGAGGACTCCAGAGGAGCAGGGGGCAACCATGCAGCCAATGACTGAAGGAGAAACCATGCTTCTCTCCCAAGTGCTGTTTCTCTCCAGCTGCTGGCTGCCCACTCGCTCCTCCTTCAGAAAACCAGCACTCACTCTACTTGCCATCACCTGTGCCTCTCACCTGCTCCCCTGATGGCAGCTGCAGGTGAGCTGTTGTTTGTATAGGGTGGATGTTTTTTAACTTAGGAGCAGCTCTATTTGCTGACAGGAAAGAAATTTTAAGACTCAGGAAGCTTGGCTTCTACTCCAGGATGTATAAGGGTTGAGCTCTGCTGGGCTAGGCTCCCCACCCTCAGTTCTGGCCCAAGCCTATCCTAAAGCAGGTAAGAAAAGCCATTACTGGGAAAAATCTGGCTTTGCCCCTCTAGCACATAGGCTCAGAGACTTGAAAGCCAAAAGGGACCATCACGATCATCTAGTTTGACCTCCTGCACATTGTTACAGAAGTTGTTAGGCCCTGTTGTCTAAGACTCAGTCTCTTTCTGAGTTACTGAACTCATGATTTAAAGACTTCACATACAGAGTATCCACCATTTACTCTAGGTTAAACTTCCAAATGACCTGTGACTCGTGCTGTACAGAAAGGCAAAAACTCTGCCAATGTTCCCTGTAAATATTTTCCACGAATGTGTAGAATGAATTTTATTATGTGCACCAGTACCAAGGTAATGTAAGGACATGCACCACCAGTAAAAACAAAAAAATTATTTGAAAAACACATACCATATTTAGGTATCAGGATGGGTGAGGCAGTTTAGAACTCACTACTCAATGAAATAAATGTAAGCATAAGAGAGAAATACAATCATGAAATGTGTAGACCTGTCAAAAAAATAACTGCCGTTTGAAAGAATAAATTTATGGAGACTATACGGGCATTGCAGGAAATACCAGGAAGTAACCCCACCACAAGAATGTGTTGGGATGTAAAAGAGAGAAACAAAGAAAGACGGACTGTGTGGAGGTGTGCAAGTGTTTGTATATGAGACACGGACAGCATGTGAGAGAGAGAGAGAGAGAGAATTTGTGCACTAACTGCTGGGGAAATGTATGAGAGACAAGGTGCTGTCCCTTTAAGCAAAGGAGCACTCACCCATCTGAAGGCTTGTCCAGACCTCAGTAGCCCCCAGCAGCTCAATCTACCACCCGAGCCCTGTCCCCTTCCTCCACTCTGTGGACATGGGGTATATGGACAGGAGGAGAAAGACACCCAGACATCAGCACGCCCACACCAACATTTTCCACAGAAAGCAGGGGGTCCTGGGAATAGCTGGCCAGAAGCTCCAAGAAATAGGCAGGAGCAGCACGGCAGCAGGTAGGGAAGGAGCACCTGAACACAAGCTGCAGTGTGGGTGAATCTCTACTAATAAAATGCATGGCACTTGACTGATATTTGTGCAGCCACATACCAATTCAGTTTAAAGGAAATACTGGTCTCTGACAATATGACCCAGGAGACTATTCTTTATCAAATCCAGATATGATATAATCAGACTGTGAGCAAGACCCACTGGCCAGACATCGGGAAAGAATTCTCTGTAGTAACTCGGAATCCTCCCATTCTAGTGTCCCATCACCAGCCATTGAAGATATTTACTGCTAGCAGTCGCACATTGGCTACATACCATTGCATGCAGTCTCATCATAATGCCCCTCCATAAACTTATCAAGACCAGCCTTGAAGCCAGTTAGGGTTGGGTTTTTTTATTTTTGTTTTTTCCTCCCCCTTGGATGGCTGGTTCCAAAACTTCACTCTCCTAATGGTTAGAAACCTTTGTCTGATTTCAAGTTTAAAATTGTTTATCCATTTATATCCATTGTTTTTGTGTCCGCATTGGCATTAAACTTAAAATAAATCATCTCCCTTCCATTCTCTCCCTCCCTGGGATTTATCCCTCTGATATATTTATGGAAAGCAAGCACAGCTCAGTCTAGCTTTGATTATGCTAAACAAGCCAAGCTCTTTGAGTCCCCTCTTAAAAGGTAAGTTCTCCATTCTCTGCCCTGTCCAAGTAGCTAGTTACTAGTAAGCATTAGGCTTCCCAGAATGTTTCCCAGGTAACCAGTTAGATAGCCAGTTGCACCTGGTGCATCAGGCCATCCAGAAGGATCTTGGCTGCATTGGGTCATCAGATAGGGATTCCCAGCTGTACCAAAGCAACCTGGACAGGAAGGCAGGACCTCAATCATATTGACACAGGAGAGGAGGGAAGAAGGGTTTGTGGACAGTAACAACCCCAGCCTCCATCCACAGGTGCACCAACAGTTTACCAGTTAACTGGTATCATTTTAATTGTTTGACTGATAACTGTTTTAATGGATATTTATATCCCTAGTTTAAAACTATGTTAACTCTAAATAAAAATATAAATATACAATGCATAACCAACAATGCAAAATCACAACCACCAAGACCACCAGTCAGCTGCAGGGTATGCTCATTATTACACAAGACACAAACTCATACCTGCACCGGGAATGATTGCCAGCTTTGTTTCAACTAGACCCATTTTAGCAGAAGAGGCTTAAAAAGAAACATAAAATATAATTAGTTCTTGATATAATCCGTATTAAATAATAATTTGAAAAAGTTTATACAAAACAAGTTTCTTTACAACAATTTGTTTATTTGTTAAACTTGTTTTACAAACAACAGACCATCATTTAAAAAGCAGTTGGTTACAGAAATACAGAAAGACACCAAACTGATCTGCATTTATCAAACAAACCAAGAAGCTATTCCTGTCAAGTTAGGTCCTGTACCTCATTAATTTTCACACAGGAAGATTGCTGATGTAAGTAAGTTATTTAGATCCAATAATGCAGAGAATTATTTGTAGATTTTAAAGCACTAAAAGAAAGTGGCAGTGCTATTATTTAACAACTTGAAATGGTGGAAAGTGCTTCTGATGATTATGAATTCTTTGGCTGGCTCACTACTCCCTCAGGGTCAAACAGCTTAATATACTATGAGTATGCTGGCAATTGCTCAAGAGCAAGTTTCCATTTACCTTCCAACAAATGGTTTTACAGTTCTGACAGCTGGATAGATCAAGGTTCCTCTTTTCATGTGCTGTTGTCACTTTTATTTTATAAGAGCTTAATTGCTTGTTTAATAATATACTCACAAACTAGGCTGGCCTATTTCCTGCAACCTGTTTGTATGGTAACAAATTTTAACGACAACAGCATTTTAATTATTGAAAAAAAAAAATTCAATCTCTTGCCCTAGCCTTCGGGGATCACTGCTAATGATAAAGTGAAGACTGTTAACGAAAAAAGTGAAGATCATAAGAATAAATTAAAACAGGCAACAAAAATTCTCTAGTTATCAACAGTAAGTGGTATGAAATTAAATATCAGCAATTATTTCAGTCAAGTTTCTGCTAAATCACATAGAAATAATTGAGCATTTACAATGTCAGAATATAAAAACAGTTTTACAAGGACTGTTGCCAAGATAAGGATTAGTCAAGCCTTCTGTAATGCTAATAATCTCCTGTTCATTTAATAGGATTCAGTCTTACCTGCCACTCTAATGTCACAGGCTAAAGCCAGTTCTAGGCCACCACCTAATGCAGTCCCATCTATTGCAGCAATTGTTGGTATAGGAAGATTAGCTGAAAGAGAAAATATCAGTTAATATCTGTTTACAAAGAACATTGTGAATTGTTGCCACATAATCTTTGGTTTAATTTACAATCATACGAGGAAAATAGGAACATCGGCATTGTCATTGAAGATATATCTTTAAATCAATTGTTCAAAATGATCAGTGAAAAAAATGACACTCCATCTTTCTGAAACCAGTGTGTTGCAAAGGTTCCCTTCCTCAGCTACTCAGTTCTACCCTTAATTTTGATTGTTCGCTCTGAAGTCTCAGTCCATGGCACTACCGAAATAACAAAACATGTAAAGTTCCAATTAGATGTAGACTTGCCAGAGTGCAGTGCAAACACATACGTAAATAGTAGTAACTGTAACCCAGTTAAAACCGGCAGCTTCATTCCTCTGAACATTGCTAGGCTTGGTGTCTCCACATCATGATGGGTCTTTCCCAATGTACGTGCCCATGTAGAAACAGCTACAAGATGGCCAAGTAGGGTAAACAGCAGTCTCTCCAAACATATCTGACAGGTTGTATGGTCAACAGGGAACTATGAAGCCACTGTATTGTTTGAATATAATTTTTATTATAATAGCCTTGCATATAAAATTGATTTTGTTCTTTCCTTTCATTTTCACAGTGCACTAAATGAAGAAGAGAGGAGAGCACTATTCCAGGGTTTCCTACTCTCTTCAACGTGTTCATTAAAACTCAACAGGTAGCTGAGAAGACAACCTCTGACTAGCTCCCCTCCTATTCATCAGTGACTAATATTCCTTCGGAAAATATAACAATTGGTAACAGAAAAAATTACCAGGAAACTAATTCATTTTTTGCTGTCTTCACTGCAGTAATAAAAAAAAGCAAGAAGGAAAACCAGCAAAATGTAGACAGCCTATTGTCTGAAGACCACCAGCAAGCAGTCCATAGATCACCTAGTTTAGGACCGAAGGTTCTGAAAGTTCTGAGCTATTTTATACTACACACGATTACTGCAATATGATAATTAAACTGATTGGTTAAAATAATCTGTAAGTAGTCTTTTACCACCAATAAAAACTGATGCCAATAAAGCATCCTAAAAATCGTTTTCACTCCAGGCATCAGAAATGACTTGCAATGGTCCAGAATAGCTATTGCACACCTCAGCTAACAGATCGCACAGAGGTAATAGAGGTGCAGGAATCAGACCTAACTAGCTCCGCCCTTGTTCACACTCTTAAGAAGATAGCAAATAATCACAACAACCGCTCTGTACAATGTTCTCAGTATTAATTCAATAATGACTGCAAGACTCAAAGCTAGGCTGCTTCATTTGGTGGTAGATCAGTGGTTCAGAATGTTAACTACAATGCAACGCTAACACACCATCACATAAGGAAATGAAGTACTAAAATATACTCAGGAGTACTAAAATGTAAAATGAACTTGCTTTGAAGAATTATAGCTACGGTTCCTAAAAATCAGTTCTAAAATTCAAAACCTCAAACAAAAAGCAGTTGGGTTTTCTTGACTGTGTATTAGCCTGTTACGCCATCAGTTCACTTGAAAGGTAGTCTTCGAATTCTCCATAGCTGCTGTGTGTGAATATGTGATGTGCACATATCAAAAAAACAACAGAATTATCCATTTTAACATCCCTTTCACACAAGAGAAAAAACAAATGTAAAACAATAATTGTTTTGGATAAAAAATGTGTTCCAAAATAGTAAAAATTAACATCAAGAGTAGAGCCTGTTGGGATATTAAAAGATTGTTCCTGTTTATCTTCATTTTTGAAATACTGTATGCATAAAAATGTCTAGTTGAAACCAAATTCTGATCAAACATTTGAAGCTCAAGTCCTGCAGATTCAGTTGATTTGGATGCACTCAAATCTGAAGAATGCTAAATTGAGCAGATAGACATGTCAGTCTCAACAATGATTTTACATGGGAAGACTCAGTCACTTAAATAAATAGTGAGTGACAGACAAAATCTATTTAAAGCCTTTTCCTGCAGCTAGATGTTTTTTTTCCAGAATATTCCACAATTTTTAGCCACTCTGAAATGGTTTTGACACTGTAAATAAAGACACAACACATTAAAGCATGTTTTGCATATATCCTAGTAAGCAGCTGGGCAATAGGAATAGATTTCAAATGTGATTAGTATTTATCAATGCAGAATCACAAGCCACAAGGTGCTAGTCTAGAGAAGGAATTAAAATATGGTTGGGTGGACAGATTAATGAATAATTTAACAGAAAAATAGAGAGTGCAAAATACAAACGAGATAGGTAAAGCAATCTATGCTAGCACAGACATGAAAGTTATCTTTAGAGGGAGAAGCAATATAAAATATAAGAACATCTAGGTAATAAGGTAAGGAATTAAAATTGAAAACAGCGCAAAAGACTGTTTCAAAGTATTGTAGAGCATCCAACTAAAGAATTAAAAGCAGAACATGCTAGGTCATATAATGACATTTGAAGTATTATTTCACACATCAAATTCACTGTGATTCATAAAGTAGAAAATGCCAAAGAATTTCAATCATCTGAGAGAAACAATTTGCCAGAAATACAATTCCATTAGAATTTCTAAACAAAAACTTAATAGGAAAGGTAATTAACTGCATTTATTCTTTATTACTGGCAAAGGAACTCAGACACTGGTGGATACAGTATAAAAACCTAGGTAGGCAAATCACACAGCCAAGGTGAAAACTCAAAAGCTGCGTGCAGAATTTAGGGTTCATAAGAAGGCAGATTGTTATAAAAACATTAGTAAGTGCAACAAAGTGCACTACAGAACATCTAATACATAGTAGCAGCATCACACAGCCAGTCAACATGCAGCAAGCCAATGTGCTACAGATTTAAACCCTGGCTTCCCACCCATGAAGCACTCATATAGACAAGCCCAAAAATAATCACCTGTTTGATTGCAGGAGAGTCCTACTGAAGTTAGTATCCGGTCTGGAAGCCTCTACTTAAGAGCAGTGTCTTATAAACATGGGCCATCAATTTTGCTTTGCTGGGTAGACATACTATAAGAGGGAAGTTTATGAAGTCCACTCATGTTCAGAATGTTGCAAGCTGACCCTGGTGAATTTCAGAAACTTCTGAAGAATTTAAGTATTCACTTATGATCAAGATTTTCTTAACTAGTGATTTTGGTGTCTGTATTTACAAAGGCTTATCTTCAGACACCATCGAGGCTTGATCTTCAGGAAGTGCTCAGCTCCCACCTCCCAGACAATTCTCTTGGACTGACATGGTCAGCTAGAACATTTTTAAAGGTACTGCCTAGAAACAGCTTTATAAAGATGTGCTGATATGAGCTTGTAAGTGTAGACATGGCCTTGGTTCTCATGCTAGCGTGTGTCAAGTAAATGTTGTCAGACCCTGAAAATAAAGTCTCTACATTCTTAACAACACCAGAAAATTTCACTGATTCAAGAAAAAGCTGGTCCACGCAGAGTGAAATTGATACTAATACTATATTATAAAGAAACAGATACAGTTAAATTGGTACAACCCCTAGGGCAGTCACAGTTATACTTGTATAAAGTGGATCAATATGGTCTATTTCTGTAAATTTATAGAAGCATTAAAAAAAACAGTGTGGACAAGTCTTAAGTGAATGGAGAAACCAATTTAATTAACTGCGGAAATGTTTTTTGTAGACACACTTAAAACCAAAATAAATTCTCACAGAATTATGGCATACATTTCTGAGGATGGTAGTCAGACATTGCTCTGGCCTTTGATTTGCTGGACAAGTTTGGTTAGGAGTGACAAATACATATTGCAGTAATCATTTCAATTTGACAGTTTATATTGCTAATAGGCTTTCAAAGGAAAAACTACAAAGCCAATAAAACATGTTATAATATGTATGTAGATCAGGAAGAACTGGATATTTTGAATATAGATTCCCAAAGATTACAGTTATTCAAATACAGACTGAAGTAACAATGGTGAAAATCACTGAATGGATACACATGGCATGACAGCGCACAACAATTTCCTTACATAGTCTGTTGAACAACTAACAATATCAGGTGCTATTTTTGACTTTTCAGTGGCAATTAAACCAAATATGACAAATAGTATAGCACTCTGAATGCCTAGCTGTTTCTACAGCTATTAACAACATTGCATTTTAAATGCCTCTGCAACTATATTAAATAGCAATTATCAGCACTTGAAAGAAAACATTTCACAACAATGTGGAATTAAGTCTTTATTTGAAATAAAACAAAAAAGTTCTGTTATCTGTTGTCTAGAAAACCAGTGGGTACATTTAAGTTAGACTGGCAGAGAAGGTACAAATATAAATATCATCATGACAACATCTAGTTCAGAGAAATGGGCACAATAATAATATAACAAATCTCATCACAGAACATTTTCCTAGCTCTAAAATTGCAAATTTTCTGGCTCCATTTCTGAAAAATGGACAGCTGGGATAGTTCTCAAGTGAGACTCTAAAGACACCTGACTTTAGTACTGGTAATCATGCAATTGGGCACCAGTCGGAACAATGGATCGGGTTAGATTAGGGACAAAATACTTTCTCAGCGTACTGTTTAGCTAAGAATTAGTTCCAGAAGTAGTAGAGGATATAATCCTATTAATTCCACACATATTCTTCACATAATGTGAAGAATATTTTATATACTGTAAACTCTGATATCCAGCATCCATGGGACTGGGAGGTTTACCAATAATCACATATTCTAGATAATAGAGAGGAATTCCTCGTAATGCATTAAACTAAAGAAAAGCAAAATTAGATACTAAGGCTGCGTCTACACTATGAGATAAACCTGAATTTAAGTCAGTTAGCTCAATATTACAACATGACTGTCTTCACTACAAATACCACCACTAGCTCAATTTAGGGAACACTAATATCCGTATTACAACATGATTGAAACTAATGGGTATAGCGCCAAGTTCAAATTTAAAAGTTCACATAAGGCCAGCGTGGAAGTACCACGTCTTAAAATCCAATTTATTAGCCTCCAGAGGTGTCCTGTATAGAACCCACAATGCCCCACAGTGCTCTGCTCTGGCCACTTCTATCTCCACTGCTCTCCAGGTCCTCAGAAATTAGGTAACAGGAGGACCATGAATTTCAATTCAGCACCAGGAAGTCCACAGCTGTGGGCTCATGTTTGTATGAGAGGCTGAGAAACATCCTTCTTTGCTAACAGCACTGCGAGTGCATCTACGCATTACAAATAGCCCAACATGGGGGCCACGGTCTTGTCTCTACCTCTGCTAACTCAGCATTTGGTGTTTTTTTCTGTGCTGCCCAGTCCAGCTGCTGCCCTGTAACACCATGCAGCAGCAAGGTTGTTGTGGAAGTTGTGCTTGTATGAGAGGTCGAGAAACTTCTCAGCAGTTTACACTTGTGCAGCTCCTCTCCTCCCTCCATCCATGGGGGCCACGCAGTCAGGGCCTTTCACATGACCAACCACATCATGCGGCTAGCCCCCAGCCCAATAAGAGGACGTTCCTGCCATTCACTGTAGACCATGGTGACTGGCAGCACCACTTCCTGGCTTGTGCACGGTGAAGGATCCAAAGGCAGGAAAGAATTTCAGGGGCTTGCAGCCGCCGGGGGAAGTCTCCCTCAGTGGCTAAGATTTTCAGGTGCTTGCTGCCTCTAGGAGGAATGCTTCAACTGGCCACCAACCCTCACCAAAAATATATTGGTGAGGGGCTTGCTATTGCCTGGAGAACTGCATCAACTGGCTCCCCACTCAAACCCCCCATTCCACACACCACAACAAAAACACTGGGGGCTAGCTATCTCAGGAGGAAAGTCTCCCCAACAGCTACAAGTTGCAAGGCCTGGCTGCCACCTGGGGAGGAACAACTCAAGTGGCCCTCAAGCCACAAATCCCACACCCACTGCCAAAAAAGATTTTTGGCAACCATGTCAAATGGACATTCAACTTCACAAATACCAACCCCCCGACACAATGGCAATACAATTTAGTGAGCCCCATCCTCTGTGTTGGCAATTTCTGTGTAGTGAAGAGGGAAACCAAAAATCTTTTTCTCTAGCCTTTTCTATCATCCTCCTTCTAACATTGGACCCCTTCACACAGGGAAGAGCGGGTGGAGGGCCAGTTGAGAACCTGTTCGCTTTCACAAAAAACAAGAGATTTCAGCCCGTGGCTTCATGTTGGCAATCTCTGTGTATCATAGAATCATATAACTGTAGAGCTGGAAGGGACCTCAGCAGGTCATCTAGTCCAGCTCCCTGCCTAAAGCAGGATCAACCCAACTAAGTCATCCCAGCCATGACTATGTCAAGCTGGGATTTAAAAACCTCTCAGGATGGAGAGTCTACCACCTCTCTCAGAATTCCAGTGCTTCACCATTCACCTGGTGAAATTATTTTTCCTAATATCCAACTTAGACCTCACCCCACTGCAACCTGAGACCACTGCTCCTTGTTCTGCCATCCATCACTACTGAGAACAGCCTGTCTCCATCCTTGTTAGAGGCCCCTTTCAGAAAGTTGAAAGCAGCTATGAAATCCCCCCTTACTCTTCTCTTCTGTAAACTAAATCAGCCCAAATCTCTCAGCCTCTCCTCATAGGTCATGTGCTCCAGCCCGTTAATCATTTTTGTTGCCCTCCACCGAACCTGCTTCAATGCTTCCACGTCCTTTCTATACTGGGGGGCCCAAAACTGGATGCAATACTCCAGATATGGCCTCACTAGTGCCGAACAGAGAGAAATAATAACTTCTCTAGATCTGCTGGAAATGCTTGTCCTAATGCATTCTAATATGCTGTTAGCCTTCCTGGCTACTAGGGCACATAGTTGACTCATATCCAGCCTCTCATCCACTGTAATCCCCATGTCCCTTTCTTCTGCACTGCTACTTAACCAGTTGGTCCCCAGCTGTAACAATGCTTGGAATTCTTCTATCCCACATGCAGGACTCTGCACTTCTCTTTGTTGAACCTTATCAGATTTCTTTTGGCCCAATTCTCCAATTTATCTAGGTCACTCTGGATGCTATCCCTACCCTCCAACTTATCTACCTCTCCCCCTAGCTTATCACCATCTGCAAATTTGGTGAGGGTGCAATCCATCCGCTCAGTCAGTCATTAATAAAGACATTGAAAAATACTGGCCCTAGAACCGACCCTTGGGACACTCCACTTGAAATCAACTGCCAACCAAACATTGAGTCGTTGGGCACATCCATCAAGCCAGCTTTCTATCCATCTTACACTCCATGTATTTAATCCATATTAGTAAAGAGGGAAGCCAAAAATCTCTTTTCCTAGCCTTTTCTATCATCTTTCTTCTAGCTTTGGACCACGTCACGCATGAAAGAATGGCTGGAGGGCCAGCTGAGAAGATAGACTGTGCACAGAAGCTGTATAATGAACTGGGAAGACAAAAACCCTCTCACACCAAAACTCTTTTTGCAAAACCTTTACTGTCTACTCTTTCTTCATGTTTTGCATTGTGCCCGTATTATTAACAGGGATCAGATGTACTCAAGGGAGTGGGGATGATGGGTAGAAGACCAGGTGAAAAGACATACCTCCTGCTTTTTATAAAATCTTGAATAATTCAGATACAGCTACAGTTTTAAAAAGCAATTCACTTATAGAAGAAAGATTTCTGCGAATTTGGCGATCTTTGTTGATACCCTACTTTTCCTTTCTTCTTCCCAGAAAAATGGACATTTGGTTACCATGGGAGAGGAATGAGGCCAATGTAATGTGGGAAGATGATGCCAAATACCTACAACCACTTGCAGAGCATTTTTTTCCATGCTGCACCAGCAAAAATACCCAGAATGCTAGAAGGATGAGGGAACCGAAGGATAGGTTCCCACAGTGCATTGCCGCAAGAGTAGATGTTTGCCCATTGAGCATGGCAGCAATAAGTTAACTTTGTGGGAAGCACGTGGGGAGATGGGGATAGTCAGATGTGAATTTATAAAATCCAGCATTACAAAATCCATATTAATAAACTGAAATGTATCTCATAGTGTAGACTTCACCTAGGAAACAAACAAAAAAAAGATACACACACACACACACACACACACACTATTCTTCCCAGTCTTTTTCCACAAGCATCCAATACATTAGAAGGCTGTTAGCCCCTGACAGCAGGACGACCTCAGCTGAGTAGCTCTGGGCAACGTGAGTAGCTCAGGCTGGGTGGGAGAGCAGAGGAGCCTTCCGGCTGCACTCAGACAATATCTGTATCCCAAAAGAGGGTAATTGGATAGTTTAGGAGTGTTAATAGTGGTTGTTAAGTAATTGGCTGATGACTACTTGGCAGATCCTCTGTCTCGATCTTTTTGAAGAAATATCTACACTGTAATTGGCATTAATTATGTCTTAATGGGCAATAACAGAAAGGTAGCCATATTAGTCTGTATTCTAACAAAACAAACCAGCACTCATGTAGCACTTTAAAGACTAATAAAATAATTTATTAGGTGATGAGCTTTTGTGGGACAGACTCACTCCTGCAGATCAGTAGCATTCCCAGTACAGACTGACAGTTATATAGCACCAAGGTCAAAAAAAAAAAAATGAGGAAAAAAAAGTGACAAATTAGATACAAGGAACTGAAGCAGGGGTTGAGGTGGGGACATATTAAGTGTCTTGCCTGAAATCATTATGAATGTCAAAGGAAGGGAAACAGTTCTTGTAACGCATGAGATAACTGCTCTCTCTATTGAGAACAAGTGTTAATGTATTGAATTTGAGCATAAATTCCAGTTCACAATCTCCCTTTGTAATCTGCTGTTCAAGTCTCTCTGTTGTAGGATGCATATTCTCAGGTCATTAACAGAATGGCCCACTCCTCTGAAGTACTCACTGACAGGTTTGTGTGTATGAAGACTCCTAATGTCTGCTCAGTGCTCATTCATTCTTTGGTGAAGTGTTTGCCCAGTTTGTCCAATGTACATAATAGAGGGGCATTGCTGGCACATGATGGCATATATCACATTAGTTGAGGTCCATGAGAATTCAGCCCCTGATCTTGTAATTAATGTGGTTAGGTTCAGTGACAGTTGCTCCAGAATGAATATGGGGGCAAAGTTGACAACGGGGTTTGTTGCAAGGAAAAGTTCCAGGATTAGTATTACTGTGTTATGGCCTGTAGCTGCTTGTGAGAATTTTCATTAGGTTAGGAGGTTGTCTATAGGAGAGAACAGGCCTGTCACCTAGGACCTTCTGGAGTGGAGCATCATGCTCTAGTATAAGTTGTAGGTTTTTGATGATGTGCTGCAGGGCTCTGAGCTAGGGGCTATAGGTAATGACAAGTGGTGTTCTGTTATTGATCCTTTTGGGCCTATCTTGAAGTAGCTGGTTGTTGGGTATTCTTCTAGCCTTGTCAATCTGTTTTTTTTACTTCTCCCGGTAGATAATTAAGTTTTATGAATGCTTGGTAGAGATCTTGAAGTTTTTGGTCTCCTTCAGTAGGATCAGAGTTGATGTAATTATCTCTAAGGGCCTGACTATAAATGGATCGTATTGTGTGTGTTGGATGGAAGCTGGAGGCATGTAGGTAAGTGTAGCAGTCAATGGGTTCCCGGTAGAGAATGGTATTGATCTGGCCATCAGTGATTTGTACTGTGGTGTCCAGGAAATGCATCCCTCACATGGAACAGTCAAGGCTGAGATTGATGGTGGGGTGCAGATTGTTAAAGTCTCTGTGGAATTCTTCCAGAGTCTCTTTACCACGGGTCCAAATTATAAAGATGTCATCAATGTAGCGTAAGAAGAGGAAGGGTGATAGGAGACGAGAGCTGAGGAAAAGTTGTTCTAAGCCAGCCATAAAAATGTTAGTATACTGTGGGGCCATGCAGTCTCCTTAGACTATTAGCCCTGCATCCTTCTGCACTGCTTCTGAGTGCAGCCTGCAGGCTCTTGTGCTCCATCCATGTTCCTGCCTGGTGTCTGCTGCTCAGCTGTAAGTCATGCCGATTATTCGAGTGTGACGGCTGATCTTATAGTGGTTAAGCAAGCAATCACTATCCTCTACAAAGTGAAGAGAGAGGAAGAAATGCTGCACCTGGAATGCATTTGCAGCTTGTTTTCTACCTTGAATAATGGATTCTAAACTGTGTAAAGACACCGAGGTCATCTGATTAAAAATGGGTTGCATCTGTCAATGATCTATGCAGTACTGGAAAGCCAGCACTGAAACCTGATGTACAGAAAGTACCGTAATTCATTATGAGGTGAAAGATATAAGGAAATAGTAACAGATGTAATACATAACATCTGCCTGAGGCACAAGGGACCAGGGAGAACCTTTTAATATTACCATAATCAAAAGACATTTCCCTCCGCAATATCCTTCCCAGTATATTTATCAAGCAGACCTAAGGAACAATGGTGCTTTCTAGATAACTAAATTATTGGTCACTGACCAAAAGATGAAGAAGTAGACCTAGTCATGTGTCACAGTAAATTATACAAAGTAATTGTCTTATCACCAGAAGATCAAGAAGATAAACATTGCAACATACAGTAAAAACATCACATTATTACTTTCTGCAAATGTTAATGTATTAATAATGTTGAAAGTAATATTAATCAACATCAGAGAGGTAGCCATGTTAATCTGTAGCTTCAAGCACAAGAAGTAGTCTTGTGGCACCTTATAGACTAACAGATATTTTGGAGCACAAGCTTTCGTGGGCAAAGATCCGCTTCATCAGATGCATGAGTGGGTGGGTGGTTTCTGAGGGGTATTTAAAGAGTGGGATCCCAGTAAAAGGGAAAGCCAGAGCTGACAAGTTCTATTCAGCAAGGTAGAAATGGCCCCGTATATGTAGTATTTATCAAAAGAGGAAAAAACAGGTTAGATCAGACAAGGGGATGTGACCCTTTGTCAGAGTCTAATGGGGAGATATGAACGCCCAGGGCAGAGAAGTTGGTTTTGTAAGCTGCAAGCCACTCCCAGTCTCTGTTTAATCCTTGGTTAATGGAGTGAAATTTGCAAATGAATTTCAGCTCAGAGACTTCTCTCTCCATTTGATTTTTGAAATTTCACAGGCCACACAGTAGCAGACTTACATGTAGCTATCCTACAGCAAAGAAATTTCAGGACCAGACTCCAAAGAGAAATTTCAGAGCTACAATTCATCTGCAAATTCAACGCCCTCAGCTCAGGCTTAAACAAAGACTGCAAATGGCTGGCTAAATACAGAAGCAGCTTCCCCTCCCTTGGTGTTCACACCTCCAGATTGACTCCCGGTAGTAAGCCTCACCCTTGCTGACTGAGCTAACCTTGTTATCCCCACCCTTGCTCTGGCTTATTTATACCTGGCCCTGCAGATTTCCAAGACCAGCATCTGATGAAGTGAGTCTGTGCTCACGAAAGCTCATGCTCAAAACTTTTCTGTTAGTCTATAAGGTGCCACAGGACCCTTTGTTGCTGTTACCGATCCAGACTAACACGGCTACCCCTCTGATATAAGGAAAATTGTTACCCAGTTAAATTAACAGACTTAACTAAGGGGTCTACAACCGAAAGAGTGACGAGAGCCATTTTCCAAATTCAGTTAAAAAAAAAAATCAATATTTCAAGAGCCACAATGCACATGAATATGAGACAGTCTTTAATAAATACATAAAAATAATAAAGTCAAATTGTACTTTTTGTAACCCTTATTTTAAGAACAGCACACCTTCTCTGATGGACCTGAGCACTGATATTTGCACCTCAAATCCTCTAACCTTCTCTTCCAAAATGGCAACCATCTTGCACTTGGAACATAAAACATTCTATTGTCTGGGAGGAAGACAAACGTGGTACATGTCATGCAGGTCACAATAGCAGACTTCTCAGTAGACACGTCACATTCTATTTTTCCCCTTCCTCCAGAAAGTTCCCCTAGATTTTCTAGTGCCACCCTTAAGGGTGCAAGAGAAACAAACCTATAAGAAAAGGACAACTGGTAGGGGGCTTCCCCCCGAAGGCAAACTTCCAGGCAAACTCCCTGTTAGCTGCTCACAGGGTTCGCTGTAGCTGCCTTCTTATATTGCTGCTGGCTGGCTAGGAGGCATCAAATCATGTGCATCTATCCAGTGAAAAAAAAACGCCACCATTTATAAAGGTAAGACTAGCATGTAGATTCCCATCGACTGTTGAGGAAGATCCTCTTTACTCCCTCAGAATATTTTGGCATTGTGGAGCCATGAAGAAGCCACACATGCAGATGCAGCTTGAGGAGACCGGGATGCAGAGTGCAGCCGATGTCCCAAGACAGAAGGTCACAGCGAGCAGGAAATGGATAAGGGGCCACTACTGACATCTGAAAGAGATAAGGGCACAAGGTTGTCCAGGCCACGCTGGGGCTACTAGGATAAGGAGGGTTCAGTCTTGTCTGACCTTGAGTAATACTTTGTGGATCAGTGGAATGAGAGGGAGCGTGTACAGTAGCAGTGTGTTCCACTTGATGGTGAAGTATCCCCAAAGGAGTGTTTCCCAAGGCCTGCTCTTGAGCAGTACTGGTGGCACTTTCTGTTGGTCCTGATAGCAAAAGTCTATGTAAGGGTGGTCCCACAGTTGGAACACTGCGCAACTGTGTCAATTTCCCATTTATGATGGTTCGTGAATGAGCAGCTGAGAGTGTCGACTGTCACACTGAGGACTCCAGGGAGGTATGTGGCCACGGGAATGACCCAGAGCCAATGCATCACGTCTACAGCCTTATGGTTTCCACACTTAGAGATGGGGAACAAACTTCCCCGTGGTGGTTGATGTAATACATGCAGGTGGTATTGTCGGTGAGTGTAAACCGACTTTTCAGTTGTGCGCTGCTGGAAATGTTTGCAGACATAGCGGACCGCTCGGAGTTCCAGAAGATTGACATGAAGCATTTGTTCAATGAAAGACCATCTGCCTGCATCTTGTGAGGACCGAGGTGTGCTCCCAAACTGCGGAGGCAGGCATCCATGGTGAGGATGACTGAAGGTCATGGTTGATGAAAGGGCACACCAGTGAGGGCATTGCCTGGGCACCTCTACCACTGAAGAGAAACAAGGACCCATGGAGGAATGGCTACTGTCTTGCAGAGTATGTCCCTGGCCTGGCATAAGATGAGGCCAGCCATGACTGGAGGAAACACATATGAAGCCTGGCTAACTTGACCGCCTGAGTGGTGGCAGCCATATGGCCCAGCAATGCTAGGCAGGCGCGCTGCCTGAATGAGATTGCCCAGGGTGACACACCTTTGGATCACCTGACAGGAATAAGGCGATCTCAAAGCTGGCCTGTCTAGACAAGCAGCGCAGGAGCGAAAAGCAGCAATTTCGAAGTGCCACAGCCAGCAGCATGCTAATGAGGTGCTGAATATGCATTTTAGCACCTCAATAGTATGCTTCGAAATGGCCATTAGCATGGCTATTTCGAAGATTTCTCTAAGTGCAGGCACAGCCTCTGTGACTGTTACCCAGTTGGGTTTCTCCTCTTTGCATCAGAAGCTCCTAGTGAAAAAAAGATGTCCTCAAAATCATGTTTACCCTTTTTTATAAATTTCCATCCTCAGTGGAATAAATACAAGTTATTTTATTAGCAGCTTTTCAGTATTACAAAACAGGGTATTCTATACTAACGTAGAAACGTCCACATAGGGCACATATGAAAATGATTTATTCAAAATAGAAAATTCAGAAGTATTAAGAATTAAGAGGGATGTTTAAAGATCCTCTAGCTTTGAATTTTGAACATATATTTCCTCATTTATTTACTTTTTTATTTTATTAAATACAAGTGTTTCAATCTGCATTAATCCAACTTTCCTCCTGGGCTCTGATTCCTAGCTACCAATTTTTGTTCTAATCTGCATGTCTGACTCCTGCTCAGACTACCTAACATAACGGTGCACATCCTGGTCATGTGGCATGGGGTTTCTGAACTGTAGTTGGGCAGTAGCAAAAAAATATATTCCTATTCTGTCACCATCCACGCTTTGCAGTGAATACATAAAACAAAAGGGATACTTTTTCCATAGTTGCAGGGGTCGGCAACCAAAATAGCGAGAAAAGCCACTTTTTTTCCCAATTCAGTTAAAAAAAAAAAATCAATAATTCAAAAGCCACAATGCATGTGAATACAAGACAGTCCACTTTTGGTAACCCCTATTTTAAGAACAATGCACACACAATAATTTGTAATGCAATACATGTGTACAGCAGGACATTCACAAATCTTTAGCATATTCAATTTTCTCACAGTTTAGGTGTGTGTTTGTATGACTGTCTTCCTGACTTTCACTCCTGAACCTTCGCTCTCTGGAGTATGCTAGAGGGAATTATCCAACATTTCAAGATCACATGTCATTAGTTATTTAGATACGAGTTCATATCTGGGCTTTTAGACGTTCACCGTTTTTCAAAAATAATCAGGAGGATGTGTTTTTTTTAGTTTTGCAATTTTAGCGTTAAGCGCCACAAAGAAGTCCTCAAAGAGCCACGTGTGGCTCTGGAGCTGCAGGTTGCAGACCCCTATTCTAGTGGATCACCACAGACATGCTTTGCCGACATAAGTGTAGGATGGTCAGGGACACAGGACATGGAACTAGAGGTGCTGAGGGTGCAGCAGCACCTCCTGGCTTCAAGTGGTTCCTAACACACAGAAGATTTACAGTTTGATTCCACAACTATCAGTACCTCCACCGCAAACTGTTCCAGCACACTTGGTCAGGGAAGATGCGCGCTGCTTGCATCTTTAAAAATATGAGACCTTTTCCAAAAGATGCAAGCAGAAACATTCTTTCCTGACTGGCTCATTCTCACTGATGTTAAAATGCCAACTGATTCTGGAGGACCAAGTCTGCTTTGGGCAGGTGGCTGAACTGGATGACCTCCTGAGGTATCTTCCAGTTGTATGATTCTTGCCCCTTTAGCAAAACCAAGGAAAGATTCAATTACCAGCTGACCAGGTGCAAAAATGGCTATTGAATATGCTTTTGGTAGATTAAAAGGTCGTTGTCAGCATTTAGAGATTAGGTTGGATCTCACCAAGGCAGACACTACTATCATTATTGCTACATGTTGTGTACTATATATTTGCGAGGTGAAGGAGTAAAGACTACTGCAAGATTGGAGGGTGAGATGGATTAGCTATCTGCTAAATCTGAAAAACTACACAAGAGTTATTGGGAGAGAGCTGTGGAGGCATATACAGATGAGGGCAGCTTAAAAAGAATTTTTTTGACAGACATCAGATTCTTGTGCCAGGCTTTTGAACTTAAGTGGCTTCATGTGTATAGACTTTAAATACTGGTGGGTTACTGACTCTCATAATGAATCTTGTACTGTGGCATGCATGCTTACTACAAGCCAATCACATATATTCCAAGTACCACAAAGTAAATCTTAGTGTGCAAAAAAAACAGGAAACAGTGCAAATACACACATTTTAAAATATTTTAGTAGTGCTCAAAGAGCCTAACTCAAACCTTTAAAAAAGCAAGTAAACAAAAATACGTGCTTATATATTAAAATATATAACAACGTTTTATTCATGATAAAAGCAAGTAGTGCACTGTACCTGGAGGCTCATCCTGCAGTTATAGTCAGGTTTCTCCTTGTTTTCCCTTGATGTGGAGGATTGAAATAAAAGTTCATACCACAGTGCCACCTGTTATGGTTGGGTGGGTGCCCCCTATGAGCAGCAACAATGAGTTTCCCAGGGTTGGAAATTCTGTTGTGAATGAAGTCTTCGGGCATTCAGCTCAAAAATATTCTGCAGTATCTGTTTTCTGAGCCATTATATCCTGATGAGCTTCCCATATACCTCGCTGTCCTTTTTCCCCTCTCCTCCAGCAGTTTCTCTGTCCCCATTCCTCCCATTATCCTGTTAAGAACTCTAATAAACCAACACTAACTTCAGAGCACCTTATTATACAATGGCTTGGCAACTCAAGACACAATGAGCATGGATTATTTGGGGCAAGGCAGAGGTGGGGACTTGCATGAAAAGTTTGGATGCCAGGTACCACTGAATATGAGCACGGGGAAAGCGCAGTGAATACTGCCAATATTTCAAAGTCACTGTGATTTTGGCTGATATTTCACTTTTGAAGGTGACAGAATCCCACAGAACACAGCTGTTTCTTGAATTCTGATGCTGCCCGGGCCCATATGCTGCTTCCTGTTTACTACAATGGTGCCTGTAGAAAATCATAGCAAGGACATGGGAATGTCTCCTAAAATGGGGGAAAACATAAGGCAGCCATCCTAGCAATCTTCAGGAAAGAACTGTAGAGAAAATTTCACTGAGATTGTTCAAAAGAATAAAAAGGAATATACCCTATTCAGAAAAACAAAGCAGTAGCTCTCTGTCTGCATGGATCTGGCATCATCAAGTATTCACAACGATATACAATCAGGAAAAGGCATATCAAAAATCAACTGGAGGATTTTAGGTGTAGGAATATTTAATGTATCACTGACCTAAGCAGTGGAGCTCAAAATTGTGACCTAAATGACCGCTCCTGTAGGCACAGGAGCATTGCAGAACAGCTCGTGGAGGACAGTTAGGACAAATAATGCGTCTACGTTTGCACTATGGCAACAAAAGCAGCTCAACTTTAGCTCTGTGTCATCTCAAGAGGTGTTCTTATTGCATCCCTACCCTAGACCAGAGCCCCTTCACATATTCTGAAGCACAGTTTTGGACCTATACCAAAGCCTGTTAGAGGCCTCACCCCCACCTGAACCCCAGCCCTCTGCCCCAGGCCAGTTCAAGTGAATGAGAGAAGGGGAGAGTGAGCCACTGAGGAAGGGGAAATATAGCGAGTGGGACCTCAGGGAAGAAGCTACGCTACAGTGTTCACTTTTATGTAAGTAAAAAGTTGGCAACCCTAATGTGGACCCATGCAAAGTTATATTAAATCACGTCAGGCCAACCTACCTTTGTAATGTGGACAAGGCCAAATCAGAGATGGGCTGCAGGAGTGGCCCTCCTTCACTTCAGTGGCTCACAGCAATTCATGGCCCACTGGGGTTCCACCTGTAGCCCCACAGCCCCCCCCCCCCCCACACACACCCCCCCTCTTGCACATCATGGCACCAGAGCCCAGCACTTCCCTGCTCCTCCCCCTCCTTCCCAGCACCTTCAGAACATGCAAATTACCTTACTCCCACTCCAGGCCTGCTCCTCCCACACCCTTCCAGAACTGGAACAGATGCAAGCAGCTGATTCACTGTTCCAGTTTGAGGGGTGGGGGTAGAATAGGGACAGAGTGTGAATCAGGTGATTCACGTGCTCTGAAAGTGCTAGAAGGGAGGGGAAGGAGCAAGGAAGTGCAAGGCTATGGTGCCCAGATGTGCAAGAGGCACATGGTGAGGAGACAACTCGGGAGGTCTGCAGGCTGCATACAGACCCCCAGTGGGTCACATGCAGCCTGCAGACCACAGGTTGTCATTCTCTGACTTAGATCCTACAAGTCTGGGACTAGAAGAGTTGGGACATTAGAATCCACAAACATTTCCTTATTCAGCCTTACAACAACATTTTAGAATGTCTTATTAAGAACGGGAAATAGAAGTACAATAAAAATTCTGTCTGTAATGTTATGTAAAGCGATAATAAACATCTTGGATGGAGAGGTTTAATGTTGCATTCATTCATCGGCATTATCAAACTTTATAATTGTGTTTTTTAATTAAAAACAAACCAGTGAAATTTGACAAAGCACATAATTTCAGCTCTGCAGGGAGAGCACTGCCTACTTCGTTAACTGCTGTACTTAGTTATTTTTTATCTAAAGAGTAATTTAAATTAATTCAACATTAAAAGCAGTAGTAAATCAAAGCTACTGCTGGAAAACAACAAAGAACTCAGCAATATGTTTCAGCCTACAAGCAAGTCTGACTACATAAGCATAGCTCTATACTTCTGCTGAACGTACACCAAATTATTTACATCCGGAAACATATTCGGCAAACTCCTTCCCCCGCCCCAACACTGAGAAGTAATTAGAGGGCTAGTGAGCAAGATCAGTGTCAGATATATGAGGTTTATGGTTCAGGGATAAGCTGTATCTATGATCATTTTCATTCTTTCTCCAGGTACTCTGTCAAGTGACAGGCTGACACCACTTTACACTGGATCACCAGGCTACACCACCCCCCTGTTCACTAACCACAGTTACCTCCAGCAGTTCCAACTGGGCAGCCCAACTTCACCACATTAAATCCTCTCTGGAGCAGTGATCAGCTGATAAGAGCAATGACCTCCAGCAGACTTTAACCCTTAGTCATGTTTTTAGCCAGTAATATAAAAGCACCAACCCCACAGATACACATTTAACATTCACAGAAATTAATATATTATTCCCCATGTTCTTCACAGAGCTCCAAACTAGATACACATTCTGATAGGATAATGTGTTCTAGTGTTTCGTATTTTATTTATCTTCTTAGCGTTGGTTATTACACCACAGTTGTGCTATTTCCCAGCAAGAGAGACTAGAGGGCTTGAGGAAGGAGGGAGACAAGAGATTTACGGCATATCTATTATAGAAGGCATTTTGGAGGGTTTAATTGTACATTAAAATTCTCTTCAAGGTCTTGACATCTGAGGGTATGGAGACCATATGGTGCCCCTTATGCTACGTAATGAAAGTGCAACTCCAGAAGTCACCAGAACCCTCCCCTATTAATACTGCTGAGGGAGAAACCTCATGCACTAGTGCATGCAGGACACACAAACACTTAGGCTACGTCTACACTAGCCTCAAATTTCAAAATGGACATGTAAATGGCCATTTCGAAATTTACTAATGAGGCGCTGAAATACATATTCAGTGCTTCATTAGCATGCAGGCAGCCGCAGCACTTCGAAATTGACACAGCTCGCCGCCGCATGGCTCATTCCGAAGGGTCTCCTTTTCGAAAGGACCCCGCTTACTTCGAAGTCCCCTTATTCCTGTGAGCAGATGGGAATAAGGGGACTTCGAAGTAGGTGGGGTCCTTTCGAAAAGGAGCCCCGTCGGGACAAGCCGCACGGTGGTGAGACACGTCAATTTCGAAGTGCTGCAGCCGCCCACATGCTAATGAGGCGCTGAATATGCATTTCAGCGCTTCATTAGTAAACTTCGAAATGGCCATTTACGTGGCCATTTCGAAGTTTGGGACTAGTGTAGACACGGCCTTAATGTGCAATGGACATGAGCGAGGACTTGAAGAAAAAAAAAGTCAAATGATGCAACATGGTGCTAGGAAGCGGACAGGGGGTTACAGACAGGAGAGTTTTAAGAGGGAGAGAAAGAGATCCCACTGCTGAGGAGCCTGTCCAATGAGCATACTAGCATTTGGTGAAAGTACGTTTGTTAGACTGTTTACATTTTGAATTCTGATTGCAGGTGGTTTTAGTTTCAGTTACTGTGGCAGTTGGGATTGCATCTGGAATTGTGTTCTGTTGATCAGACTCAGGATCAGCCTTTCCCTGCATGTCTAACGAAGGTTTGCAGGCTTTAAAAAGCCAGACACAGCGACCAGAGGAGCGAAGCAGACGGGAGTTTTAAGAGGGAGATAAAGAGATCCCACTGCTGCAGTGTGTGTTTGCTTGACTGTTTTAATTTTGAATTCTGATTGCAGGTGATTTGAATTTCAGTTACTGCAGCAGTTGGGATTGTATGCCTGGCAGGAATAGATCCTTTGTTCCCTTAATTGCCCTTGATCAGCCTCAGGATCAGCCTTCCCCTGTGTGTCTAACAAAGCAGAAGGCCTGAACTAGGTCTGTAGCTTTAAAAAGCTAGAAGCAGAGTGACCAGGGGAGCGAAGCGGACAGGGGACTGCAGTAGGGAAGTTTTAAAAGGGAGTTTGATAGAGGGGGTGTGCAGAGGGGGATCCACTATGGGTAGGAAGACCCACAACATCTGTGCCAGCACTGCTCCTGTCTCCTCCACCTTTGCCTGTAGGCAGACAGGCCTCCTGTCCAGGGATGCCTCCACCCAGACCCTGGTGTGGTTTTGCAGGGACTGTGACTTCCAATTCCCATTTACTCAAGTCCACACTGGTGGTGGTGTTGCCAGGAGCATCCCTTGTGGAAGGTGTCTTCTGGTGGAATCTCTCGGGAAGCAGGTGGGAGAGCTACAGAAGGAGGTGGCTATGCTAAGGAGTATCTGTATCTACAAGCAATTTCTGGACAGTATTCATGTGGAGACAGATAAGGTTAAGATAGCTGTCCCACCACAAAACAGTGCTGACACACCATCAGTGGAGGAGGAGATGACTCAGGGGGACACTTTCAATTGGTCACTTCTGGCAGCAGGCAGTGCTCCACTCCTGCTCCCAACCCTCCCACCACAGTAGTGGGAAAACATTATGCTATTCTGGATACAGGAGATAAGGAATCACCCTCTACAGGAGAAGCAGAGAAGCCTTGTACCTCCAAGGCTGGGAGGTCTGCTGCTACTATTACGAAGAGGAAACTTAAGGTAGTGTTGACCAGACACACTCTGAGGAGGAGGGGGGCACCCATCTGTCTCTCTGACATACCCTCTCTGGAGGTATGCTGCCTGCCAGAAATCTGTATCTGAAACATCACAGAGCCGTTGTTGAAGATTATCCAGCCTGCTGACTAGTACCCCATGCTACTCAGCCAGTTGGGCAGAAATGATTCTGCAAGGTGTAACCTTGAGCAGATCAAGCTTGACTACAGGGCTCTGGGAGTACGGGTGAAGGAGCTGGGGATGCAGGTGGTGTTCTCCTCAATCCTTCCTGTCAAAGGTAGGGGCCCAGGCAGAGACAGGTGCATCCTGGAGGTGAATGCCTGGCTACAAGGATGGTGTTGCCAGGAGCATTTTGGCTTCCTCAATCTCGCTATGTTATTCCAAGAAGGACTGCTCAGTGGAGATGGGGTTCTCCTATCAAGGAACGGAAAGGCCATATTTGGATCAAGACTGGCTAACCTAGTGAGGAAAGCTTTAAACTAGGTTCAACAGGGACAGGTGACCAAAGCTCACAGGTAAGTAAAAAACCTGGAGACTGGGGAGTTGGGTTGGAAATAGGTGGGATCATGGGCTATAATAGCAGAGGAAAAAAAAAGAGGAACTGGCAAAACTGGGAGGCAAATGCAAATCAATATCATGGATGCCTACATACAAATGCAAGAAGTATGGGTACTAAGCAGGAAGAACTTGAAGTCCTAATAAATAAAAACAACAATGACATAGTTGGTGTCACAGAGACTTGGCGGAATAGTACACATGATTGGAATATTGGTATAGAAGGGTACAGCTTACTCAGGAACAATAGGGAGGGTCAACAGAGAGGAGGTATTGCCTTATCTATTAAAAATGTGCACACCTGGACTGAAAGTGGAGATGGAAGCAGGAGACAAATGCATTGAAAGTCTCTGGATTAGGTAAAAAGTGGAGGGTGGGAAAAGGTGATGTCATGCTAGGGGTCTACTACAGACCACCTACACAGGTAGAAGAGGTGGATGAGGCTTTTTCTAAGCAACTAACAATATCATCCAAAACACAGGACTTGGTGGTGACAGGGAACTTCAGCCATCCAGACATATGTTGGGAAACTAACACAGAGAGAAAGAGACTATCCAGAAAGTTCTTGGACTGCGTTGATGAAAATTTTTTATTTCAGAAGGTAGAAAAAGCTACTGGGGGGAGGCAGTTCTAGATTTGATTTTAAACAAATAGGGAGAAACTCGTTGAGAATTTGAAAGTGGAAGACAGCTGGGGAGAAAGTGACCGTGAAATCACAGAATTCATGATTCTAAGAAACAGTGAAAGGGAGAACAGCGAAACAGAGACAGTGGATTTCAGGAAGGCAGATTTTGGTAAACTCAGAGCTGGCAGGTAAGGTCCCATGGGAAACAAAACTAACAGGAAAAACTGAAGAGTTGGCAGTTTTCAAAGGGACATTATTAAGAGCCCAAAAGCAAGCCTATACTGATGCGTAGAAAGGATGGAGAGTATGGTAAAAACCATCCTGGCTTAGCCAGGAGATCTTGCAGGATCTCATAATCAAAAAGGATATATAGCAAGTGAATTAGCAGAAATTACAAAAAATGAATATGAGCAAACAATACATTTATGCAGGGGCAAGATTAGAAAGGCAAAGGCACAAAACATGCTCAAACTAGACAGAGACACAAAGGGTAATGAAGACAGTCTATAAATATATTAGAAGCAAGAGGAAGACCAAGTATAGAGTAGATCCACTGCTCAGTGAGGGGGCAGAAACAATATCAGGAAACTTGGAAATGGCAGAGGTGCTTAATGACTTCTTTGTTTTGGTCTTTACCAAGAGGTCTGACACAGAAATACCTAACACGGTGAATGTTAGTGGGAGGGGAGTAGGTTTAGAAGATAAAAGACAAAAAGAACAAGTTAAAAATTACTGATAAAAATTAGATATCTGCAAGTCATCAGGGACAGATGAAATGCATCCTAGAATACTCAAACAGTTGATAGAGGAGGTATTGGAACCTTTGGCTATCATCTTTGAAAAGTCCTGGAAGTCAGGAGAGATTCCAGAAGACTGGAAAAGGGTCCACCTATAAAGAGAGACAAAATGAACAGCCCAGGAAACTACAGACCAGTCAGTTTAACTTCTGTGCTGGGAAAGATAATGGAGCAAGTAATTAAGGAATTCATCTGGAAATAGCTGGAAGAATATAAGATGATAGGTAACAGCCAGCATGGATTTGTAGAGAACAAATCATGCCAGATCAATCTGACAGATTTCCTTGAGAGAATAACAAAGTCTTGTGGATAAGGGAGCAATGGCGGACGTGGCATAACTAAACTTTGGTAAGGCATTTGATATGGTCTCGTATGATCTTATCAATAAACTAGGCAAACACAATTTAGGTGGGGGATACTATAATGTGGGTGCATAACTGGCTGAAAAACCATTCTCAGAGAAAACAAAGCAGCAAAAAGGTAGCACTTTAAAGACTAACAAAATTATTTATTGGGTGATAAGCTTTCATGGGACAGACCCACTTCTTCAGATCAAGCTCATCACTGAATAAATCATTTTGTTAGTCTTTAAAGTGCTACATTTCTGCTGCTTTGTTTTGTTGGAGTATAGACTAACACAGCTACCTCTGTTACTGTTCTCAGAGAATAGTTATTAATGGTTTGTAGTCATTCTGGAAGGGCGTAACAAGTGGGGTTCTGCAGGGTCTATTCTGGGACCCACTCTACTCAATATCTTCATCAATTTAGATATTGGCATAGAGAGTACGCTTATTAAGTTTGCAAGACGATACCAAGCTGGGAGGGACTGCAACAGCTTTGGAGGATAGGGTCAGAATTCAAAATGATCTAGACCAACTGGAGAAATGGTCTGAGACAAACAGGATGAAGTTTAATAAGGACAAATGCAAAGTACTACACGTAGGAAGGAACGATCAGCTTCATACATACGTAATGGAATGTGACTATCTAGGAAGGAGTACTGCAGAAAGGGATTTAGGGGTCATAGTGAACCACAAGCTAAGTGAGTCAATAGTGTGATGCTCTTGCAAAAATGCAAACAAGATTCTGGGATTCGTTAACAGGAGTATTGTGAGCAAGACATGAGGCCATTCTTCTGCTCTACTCTGCACTGATTAGACCTTAGTTGGGAGTATTGTGGCCAGTTCTGGGCACCACATTTCAGGAAAGATGTGGAGAAAATGGAGAAAAGTCCAACAAGAACAATTAAAGGTCTAGAGAACATGAGCTAGGAGGGAAGACTGAAAGAACTGGGCTTGTTTAATTTCGACAAAGAGAAAACTTAGAGGAGACATGATAGCAGTATTCAAGCACCTTAAAAAGGGTTACAAGGAGGAGGGGAAAAAATTGTTCTCCTTGGTCTCTAAGGATAGGACAAGGAGAAATGGGCTTAAACTGCAGCAAGAGAGGTTTGGATTAGACTTTAGGAAAAACTTCCTAACTGTCATGGTGGTTAAACACTGGAATAAATTGCCTAGGGAGATTGTAGAGTCTACATCAACATCTATCAGGGATCAAAACAAAAAGCAGTCAAGTAGCACTTTAATGACTAGCAAAATAGTTTATTAGGTGAGCTTTCATGGGACAGACCCACTTCTTCAGACCATAGCCAGACCAGAACAGACTCAATATTTAAGACACAGAGAACCAAAATCAGCAAGCAAGGAAGACAAATCAGAAAAAGACAATCAAGGTGAGCAAATCAGAGAGTGGAGGGGTGGGGGGGGGGGAAGGTCAAGAATTAGACTGAGCCAAGTATGTAGATGAGCCCCTATAGTGACTCAGAAAGTCAGAAAGTTTCTGAGTCACTATAGGGGCTCATCTACATACTTGGCTCAGTCTAATTCTTGACCTTCCCCCCCCACCCTCCACTCTCTGATTTGCTCACCTTGATTGTCTTTTTCTGATTTGTCCTCCTTGCTTGCTGATTTTGGTTCTCTGTGTCTTAAATATTGAGTCTGTTCTGGTCTGGCTATGGTCTGAAGAAGTCGGTCTGTCCCACGAAAGCTCACCTAATAAACTATTTTGCCAGTGTTTAAAGTGCTACTTGACTGCTTTTTGTTTTGATAGTGTATAGACTAGCACGGCTTACTCTCTGTTAGTATCTATCAGGGATGGTTTAGACAGTGCTTGGTCCTGCCGTGAGGGCAGGGGACTGGACTCGACCTCTCGAGATCCCTTCCAGTCCAGTGTTCTCTGATTCTATGAAGCATTGCACTGCTTTCAGATAGAATAAAAAAACCAAAGCTTAGTGCTCTTGGGCTAGGATTTTCAAAGGCATATAAGACAGTCAGACATGAAATTCCCACTGAAATTCAGTTAGATTGGACACTTAATCCTCAGTGGGTTTTCCTGCATATATAAAGGTTGTGGCCAAACTCCAGCTGAAGTAATTGCACATAACACTGCCAGACATGAATTCTTGCTACTTCAGTTTTTCATCTCCTTCTAAACAAATTGTTTTGCTGGCAGAGAGCGGCTACCATGTTTCACCCTACAAGGAGTCACAATTTATTTTGCAGTTAGAATCTGACTGGATGAACTGCATTTTGTAAATACAAAGGGATAGATCCACAGCTGGCACACACAGATACAGCACCATTGATTTCACTGTAGCTATTTCAGTTTACACCAGCTGATGATTTAGCACAAGGTACTTATTTCCAAAGCATCAAAAAGCAATGCAGGTCTGTGTGTCAATGAGGCTTTTACTTAATTTAACCAGAAACCCTTTTGAAACTGTGCGCAACTAGGCAAATCTACTAATGTTTTCCCCCCTGAGAACTTTCAGTATAAAAGGAGCCTTACGTCAGTAATACAGTCTCAAGGTAAAATATTGTAATGGACAAGTAGTCTTATGTTCCTGCCCTATAAAAACAACCCACACAACTTTGGTATAATTTTAGCAAAAGCAACTGGCACTAAAAATAGCAGCATGCTTTGATATTTTCCCCTCAACCTTAAACATTCAAAACTACACTTAATAGCTTAGTATACTTTTTTCTGCCTTTTTTTTTTTCAAATGGTTGTTTTTGTACCAAGTGATATTTCATGTAATCATAACACATCTCCCAAATTTAGCATGAAGTCATAAATTAATCCATCATAAAATTATATCTAAATACAGTGGCAAACAAGTGCCATATGATACTAATTTCTATAAATTTTTTTCTGTTTCATTCCTAATTCATAATGCTGCAGGTTTAAAAAATAAAACCGGCCTAAGAACAAAAAATATAATTAAATTGGCCGTAACTGCAAAAAGCTGCAAATACCAATTCAAGAAGCTAATTTTTCATGTTTATTAAATCACAAGAAATATTTATCTTTCATCTATTTTGGCTACATAGTTATTTTTCTTACAGGCTCCACAGACACACTTCTCTTCGAAAGTATCTCCTTACTATGTCAAACATCTGAACACAAACATTGTTTTCAGAAACAGAACACATTATGAAGAGCAGAAAGTAGTGCATACTGGAAACTGCTTTCCATCCTTAATGTTGAAAATGAAGGGACAAAGCAGCAAATTGAAAATATGTTGCTACAGCATTTGTACAAATGGCAAATAAGTTGTTATAAGATTTTTTCCCCTCCTCAAGTGTATCTTGACATTATGGTCGCTTCTGGGGAGAAAAACATCTTCATCTGCTTGTTTTCAGTACACTGATTCATTGCCAGGAATCCAATGCAAATACACTGTCCTACTAGCACTACTAAAATTAGTTTCTGTAATGCTAGACTTACTCCTTCAGAAGAGAAAAAGAAGAACTGAAAACCTAACTTGTTAAAAGATTAAATGCTCACTTCTATTCATAAAGTCAAAATATACCTCAGACCACATTGATCTCCAATTTGTGAGGTATACTTAGTATTCTTCACCAGCTTCATAATGGAGAAGGCAAGTTGCAAACTATTTTGTAGAAATGTTTCAAGTAACAGTTGTATTAATACTCTCATGGCAGGTACTGGTGATATTGAACACTCAAAACAATAATGTCAAAAAATGTAATTAATATATTACTTGAAACAGTTTTAATATATCAAAAATACGTAATATAAAAATAAGTGACTGACACTGTGTTTGAATGGTGCCCTGGCATAACCAGGAGCAATATATTCCCACTACCTTGAAGTAGGGGATGAGTAGGAAACTCTCTCAACATATGGAGATTTTTTGAGAGTTCACAATTTTTCCCCATCTTGAATCAGGATCAACAGCTGAAATCTCAAAAATATTTGTAAGCCCCATTTTTCTCCTATTTTTGGAGTCGAGTAGGAAGAGGATGGAAGTCAATTAAAAATCATTCTTGTAAGATTCAAATATTTTGTTTCAATCTCCACATTTCTCAATTTAATTAGCTTGTTACAAAATTCAAAGATAATCCAAAAAAACATTTAAAAAATGTCAAATGAAAACATTATGGTAATTTCTGAACATCATTTTTTTCAAGTCAGGACAACAATCAAACACAACCCTATGTCATGAATAGTTTCATTTTTGACAAATCCGTATTTTCTGACAAAACAAAATTTCCTGTCTGGTGCCTGTCAGGATATTATATTAATTTAAAAAACACAACACCTTCTACGTTAAGATTCACATTATTTTAAATAGGATGAAATGGTTAAGACATCAAGTGCATGTTCCAAGGTTTAAAAAGATCTACTTTTTTTTAGAATTTTTTGTCTGCAAATCAGGCAGTTACGTTTATTCACAATTGCCTCTCCTTTTTAAAGAAAGTAAACAGATATAAAAGAACAAATGGGTGTCTGTTTTGAGTAGTATTTCTGGCATTTTAAATTCACATAATGATGCATCAGTGTAAGATTTAAGTCTCAACCCACTTGGTAACAAAGAAGAATATATTTTTGAATGCTCAAAACTTCTACAATATCCCACAAGATTTAATTAAATTAGAGACAATCACCCACCTACCCAACAGGCTTTTGAAATGTTAGGCAAAAAACAGAGAAAGCTTCACCAATTCCAAGTAATACTGATTTATTTTATTTTAATTTTATTTAAGAGACAACAACTTCCCATTCCCTCACTCAGGAAAGCCTTTAAATCTATTACCTCTCTCTAAACAATAACCAAGCATCAAAGAAAATTTTTTCAACAACTTGTTAGCATGTGCTTCACAAGCCAACCAGAGTGCTAGCATGAGCACTTCAATCAAGCAACTGCAAGACTCTAAGAGTTTAATCCTTTCTGATTCTTTCATTGGCATTTTTTAAACCAGCCTCAAAAATCTGGCTACTTTAAAGGGGAGGAAAAAGAGAATCAGATTGACATATCACTATGAACTCCCCTACTTAGACTATTTTTAAAAATTGTCCATCATTTACTTAACATGACTTACTGGTTTCATTCATAGCATATGCCAAGTCAAGTTATGGAGCTGATCCAATATTAATATGGAAATATACATAAAATTAGTCCTGAAAAACTATTGGTTCTGCCAAAGAAATTTTGAAGTATTAATAATTCATCTATTTTAAATGATAAAACATATAGGCCGTGTCTACACTAGCCCCAAACTTTGAAATGGCCACGCAAATGGCCATTTCGAAGTTTACTAATGAAGCACTGAAATGCATATTCAGCGCTTCATTAGCATGCGGGCGGCCGCGGCACTTCAAAATTGACGCACCTCGCCGCCATGCAGCTCGTCTCGACGGGGGGCTCCTTTTCGAAAGGACCCCGCCTACTTCGAAGTCCCCTCATTCCCATCTGCTCATGAGAATAAGGGGACTTCGAAGTAGGCGGGGTCCTTTCAAAAAGGAGCCCCGTCGGGACGAGCTGTGCCAATTTCAAAGTGCCGCGGCCGCCCTCATGCTAATGAAGCGCTGAATATGCATTTCAGCGCTTCATTAGTAAACCTCGAAATGGCCATTTGAATGGCCATTTTGAAGTTTGAGGCTAGTGTAGACGTAGCCATAATCTTGTACAAACAGGTCTGGCAGCCTATTGATTTCAATTAAGTTAGCCAGAGTGTTCTGTCCTGGCACATGCTGGCTCACATGGGTTTAAATTTTTCTGTTAGTTTTACCAGGGAAAATTAGAAACAACTCTATTGACTTCAAAGGCTCTCTGACTTTCTGGCTAGGTAATGCCTTTTCACGCTACTTAATAACATACACAGTCCTACAAGATATTCATGCACCAATATCTATTTTCTTTAAAAAGAGTGTAAATCTCACAACAACACCACAAGATTACTATACATTTAGTTTTAAAAAGAGTAATACTTTAAAATGTTGCGTGACTCATCAGGCACTGGCAAACTTGGATTTTAACACCCCATAAAAGTAACTTTTGTATCTTACTTTTATGAAAAGGGTTGTTTCAGAGATGCTATGCTGGAGTGAGCCTCCTTTTAATAAAAATACTTTGGTTTTACAAGATATTGTCAATCAGATTACCATCTACAGAAACGTATGAAGCAGGTCTTTGCCCACGAAAGCTTATGCTCCAAAATATCTGTTAGTCTATAAGGTGCCACAAGATTTCTTGTTGTTCTCGAATCTACAGAAACTTCACTTGTGGATGCATGCATCTGACAAAGTGGGTCTTTGCCAACGAAAGCTTATGGCCCAAAATAATATGTTAGTCTATAAAATGGCACAGGACTTCTCGTTTTTGCGGATACACACTAACACAGCTACTGTTCTGATACTTGTGGATAGAGATTTGATATTCCAAAATGCACAGGCAAATTATTAAGCCCTAAAAGGAGTACTTATCATAAAATAGAAATTAAAACCAAAACTATCATTACCAGAAGGCACTTTTATAAAAAAGTAGAAGCAGATTTAACATTTTCCACCAATAACACATGTTTAAAACATTTATAAGATGACCCAAATGTTGTATTAAATTTATACTCAACAGAAGTAGGGACAATAAAAATAAACCCCATGCCACAGGGGACGTTACCACACTGCACTTCTTCCTACACAAAAACACGATTCCAAACCACTTGGCTATCTTGTTAATCAGTCTGTGAAACAGCACCTTAATTTATTCTATAAGGAGTCAAACACTACTGTGCACATTTTAAAAAACAATGTGCCAGTGACTCATAATTATCTCATCGACATAAGTAGTTGTGGATATCCCATTGCACAGCAAGAATTAATCATACATGTTTATGTCACTTCTTTGTTCTGACCTTTAGAGATTAAAGGAAGTTTGAGCTCTGCAATGGTTCAACAGCAAGTTTACTTTACTTACCCATTTCATTAATAGTTGCTCTTGCTTTTGAGACAAAAGAACTAACTTCACTTGAGTGCATTTTGGCTCTTTCCTGAAGGTCAGCACCTGCAAGTGACATTTTATACATATATTAGTAAATTGAAAGCAGTAGTTTAAATAATATTCAAAGGTAGAATATTATCCTGACCCAATAAAATGAGTGCACTTTGAAATATGCTAGTTCAAATTAATCTGTTATTCTCACTGTTCTCATAGTTCAAGGAAAACACAGAACTGAATGTTTACAGTAAAAAAGGGTGAAATTCAGACTATCCACTTCAATTATTTTTGCTCCACGACTTCTCTCACAACTCAAGGATTTAATGACAAATCCTGATAGACAACACAGCTGCAATATTGAAATTCAACTGCCATGCTTGCTAGTACACATAGAAACATGCTTGTGTTCACTTTTCTCACTTGAACACTAAGGTACAGGATTCTGAATTTTAATGTTATATTTGACTAGTAAAAGAATTTGAAACGAGAAAAATGTCCACACAGAAGCAGAACTGACAAACTGCATAAAATCTTCTCCAGTAGGAATTCCCAGGATACACAAATGTTCAAGTTGATTTTACATAGGCTGCATCTACACATACACAATCTTCCAGAAGAAGCTGGCACTCTTCCGTAAGATCCTCAGAGTGTCTACACATAAAAGACGCTTTTCCGAAAGGAATCCGGAAGAATGTGCTGCCTCCTCCAGATTTCATACTCCACTCCCAAACCAGGAAGAGCACCTTCTTCTGGAAGAACACACACGTAGAGGTTCTGCGGCCCCTTATCCGAAAGAGTGGTCCACCCTGGTGGCAGCCACCTGGAACTGCAAGGGGTAGGCTGAGTCGCCCACCAGGCAGTGTGTCACGGCAACGTCCCTGATGATGCGGTCCCCACTGGGAGATGTAGGTGCCAGCCTCCAACCTGCAGTACAGGGCGGAGTTACGGAAGACACGGAGTTCATGTGCCAGGCCTGGCCAGCTCACGCAGAAGTCCATAAACTGCCCTCTGTAATCCACCACCAGCTGGAGCATGATGGAATGATACCCCCTGTGGTTCACGTAGCGGCCAGCACTGTGGTCCAGGGCCCTGATGGGGATGTGCATATGCATGCTGTCAATCGCCCCAAAGCACTGGGGGAACCAGAGTCGGTGAACCCTGCATGTCCACGTCCAGGTCCCTGATAGGCACGAGCCTCCACAACAGCACCTCATTGATGGCTTTCATGACCTGCAGGGGACAGAGTGAGTACACCTGTGGGTATGCACAGGGGCATCCCTGTGTCCTCTCTAGGCTTCCCCTCCCTCCCTACAGAGCCCTCTGTTCCCCCCAGCCAGCAGGGCGCTCCTACAGCAGTGGGCCTGTGTATGAGTGGGGTGTCATGGTCCCCTGGGACTGGGCCTCCCTGTCCCCTGGTCCACCCTCTCACACCCTCGGCCGCCAAGAATCCCCCCCTTCCTGGACAGCCCCCTCCCCGATCCCCAAACTGGGCTAGAGCACAGAGAGTGGCTTACCTCAAGGACAATGGCCCCGACAGTGGACTTGCCCACCACGAATTGCTGTCTGATGGAGCAATAGCTGTCTGGGTTGGCCAGCTTCCAGATTGTGATGACCATGCGCTTCTCAATGGAGAGGGCTAGCCGCATCCACGTGCCCTGATGTCAAAGGATGAGGGCTAGCCAGCTGCAGATCTCCATGAACGTCTCCTTCATTCGGAGGTTCTGCAGCCAGCATGCGTTGTCCCACTCAGCCATAACCACCCTATTCCAGCAGTCAGTGCTGATGGAGTGGGTCCACACAAGCTGGATAGCCGGGGGAGAGGGGGAGAAGACACCAGGGGCAATGGTGGGTCAGGACCCCCAAGCCTGGGTCTCCTGCACCATAAGAGGCTGAGAAGGATGGCCAAGAAAATGCCCAGCAGCTGGGTCAAGGCAACCCTGTGGGTCTGCAGCTGCTGGGGGTCCGTGACAGTGAGTTATAAGGCTCAGGACCAGCAAGCAGCATGGCAGGCCTCAGCAGCACGTGCAGGGAGGGACTGTTTGGGAGGGGCCCTTTAAGGTGGCACATGGCTGGCACACCCAGAAGAACTCTCCAGCCATGGGACCCCATCCACAGCATTTCCTGCCAATTTCTCCAAGAAGAGCACCCGTGGCTGTGTACACAATCTTCCGGAAAAAAGGGCAGCTCTTTCGGAACACCTTTAACATACAGACACAATCTTCCAGAAGACAGCTTCCAGAGGATCTTCTTCCGGAAGATCGTACATGTGTAGACATGGCCATGCATACATATTTATCTACTTTAAAGTTACACATTAAGTCTGTTTTTCGGAGCTTTTCAAGTAAAGCTCCAAAAAGCTAAACACAAACCTAGAAATTCTCTCTAATTATTAATAAAATATTTCTAGCAACTTACTTATATGGCATTGTGGGCACCGCAATGTATTATAAAATTTACATGTCCTGTGGAACTTTTTCCATTAAAAATTGCCTTTAATGGAAAAGAGATACAGAAAATCACAGTATCTAAAGATGGAAGAAGAGTCCACCCCGCTCCACAGAAGATTATTATGTAAATGGAACAAACACAAGCAGTAAGCCCATGTGCTTGTATTCTCCAGACGTGTCGTTCCCATTTGGATGAATGGAATATTTTCTCTGGTTTGTAAAAATACTAATATTAAAATAGTATTTTGGTACATGTACTTAAAGGTTAAAGAAGAGCATACAAGTAATGGCACAAACTGAACAGCTTTTCTTAACCCAAATAATAATATTCCCCATAATCAGCACCTCAGTCCTGCCCCTTTCAGGAAAAAGCATTAGGATCCAACAGCAAAGGCCTTCCACATGTTAAGCACTTTACTGAATCAGAACAAGACTGAGCTGATGTTCTTACTGGCCTATATTCTTGGCCTTCTCCTCTTCTCCTATACTCTGTCTCTGGACCCATGGTTCCCAAACTTTTCGGCATCACGCCCCCCCCCCCCACCCCACTTTTGATTTTTGAGAAACCCTCACGCATCCCTCACCTCTTCTTTTACCATCAGCCAACCTCCCTTTCAACAAAAAATTCAATTTGTAATTTTAAACACAAAAACTAGAAACAAAAATGTTATTTAAAATTAAAAATAGGCACAAATAGTTTTTCTTGGCCCCCTGATGGTGCCTGGTGCAGCCCCACCTGGCCAGCTGCCTGAGCCTCATTCCAGCTGCTAGAGCTGCCTGTGCCAGCCACCTGCCCACCTGAGGCCTGCACTGCCAGAGCCAGCCACCCAACCCTTGCACTGCTGCAGCCAGCCACCCACCCAAACCCTGCGCTGCGGGGACCAGCCGCCAGCCCCAGCCACAACCCAGCTCCCCAAGCCACCCGCCTCAGCTGCACACTGCCAGGGACAGCTGCCTGAGCCCCACTTTGCTGGGGACAGCTGCCCACTCACCAGTCCAAGCTGTCTGAGACCCACACAGCTAAGGCCAGCCGCCCACCTGCCAGCCCAAGCAGCCTGAGCCCCATGCTGCCAGGCCAGCCACCAGAGCTGCCATCGCCAGCTGCCCAAGCCCCACACTGCTGGGGCCAGCCGCCTGCCCACCAGCCTGAGCCCTATGATGCTGGAGCCAGCCACACAAGCCCCATGAGTCCTGCAAACCAGATGGCCACCTGAGCCCTGCAAGCTGCCCACCCAAGCCCCTTCCCTCCCACAAAGCCAGGCACCACCAGTCCCCTGCTCTTACCCCTTCCCCATCCCCCTCACCCGAGCCAGGCACCCCCAGACCCACATCTAACCCCATCCTCCTCCCAACCCACACTCACTCACCTTTGCAGAAAGCAGCTAGCTCTGGGTCACCCACGTAAAATGGCAGGGACTCAGAGCTGGAAGCAAAGGCCAGCTCTTTCTTTGGGTGGGGGAATGATGGGGGAGCTGGGTCACACACCCCAGTTTAGGAAACTATGCTCTAGACTCCTCCTAGCACGTCTTCAGCTATAATTTTTATACGAGCAACACAGTGTCTTGTAGCGCCTTGAAGACTAACAACCTGTGGAAGTCTGTCTTATCCACAAAAGCTCATTACCTAATAAATGTGTTACTCTTTGAAGTGCTACAAGACTGCTTGTTATTTGTGAAGCTACAGACTAGCATGGCTATCCCTCTGACTAGAAACTCATGGGTTTACTTCTTCCCTCTGACCCTGTCTCTTCCTGTGCAAACTAAAATCTCAAACTTATCTGGCATAACTTTGTGAATAGGCAGTCATTGTCAAACTCAATGTGGCCAAAAATTAGCTCTTACATTTTCATTCCCTACTTCCATTCTAACAAAGATGCCTGTTTTTGCCACCCAACAATCCAATTGTCCCTCACAATACTTTAAATTTTCTCCCATTCTGCCCCTTATGCACTGGGGAGGGAAAGTGTGGATCTCTCACTGTTGGGAAAAAAAAGCCACTATATTAATCTCCACTAAATCTATTCTTGAAGTCCTCTCATGCCATGAGACGTACAACACTCAACAGCTGCAGTAATGTAACTATTGCATATAATACTAACCATAATTTTCTCTTTTTTCCTTTGACCTCCATCTATTCCATTTATTTGTTGTGTCTAGTCACACTAACGGTAAACGCTCGTGGCAAGAATTGTCTTTTCATTATAGGCATGTTCAGTGCCAAACAACAGGAAACAGGTCTTGACTACAGTTGCTACACAATATCGATAAATATTATCTACACCTAGTTAAGTAGAACTTTCACATACCAGCCAAGTTTCCAAGTGTAAAGACAAGACTATATTGGTAACAATGAAATATGCTAACTGTGTAGTCATAGATCATGGTGGTCACACGTGTATCAGAGAGGAATGACTACCCCAGGAATAAATAGATTTTGCATCCCAAAAAATTATGAGGAGCCTATGAGTCAAACAAAATTTGCACGGGAATGCACATAATTTGGGTAGCATTTAAATCACAGACAAATGCACAAACCTATTCTTTTTATTTATAATGCTCTATATGAATAGACTGCTTTACAAGACACCAAAAGGCAAAATATGCTTTTAAATCTGAAGAGGAAAAGGTGTGAATAAAAACAAAAGCTCTGTTTCACTGACACCAACTTACTAAGGTCTGGAAGGAAAAAAGCATACAATTGTTTAGTTAAAAATCTGATTCAAAATTTTCATCTACCATACAAACTGAAATATGCTATTCACTTCAAACACAGTTAAAATGCATACAAGAGCCAACTTTGAAATGAGAACAATCAGTGAGCTTATGAGTGTACCATATATTATGGAATAGTGTCATCACGAGTCTCAAAATTAACTGTGAGGGTTTTGGTGGCGGTATTTTTAAGATTTGTGACAGAAATGGTTTTCCGCATAAATCTAATTACTTTCAAAGAAACCTGCATGAATACTTTTTTTGGAACAGAAAAGGGGAATGAGTATTTTTATTTTTGGACCAGCTTCTGTTGGTGAAAAGTTTTTGAGCTCGCATATAACTCTTCAAGTCCTTTGGGAGACCCCTCATAGAAATTCAATTCTCTTTGCAAACTTTAGTTAGGAGCAGAAGAACAGAATTGTAAGAATTTTTAAAAGGGTCATTGTCAATCTGAGTGTAATTTAAAAAAAATAACTCAAAATAGTTTCAGGTGGTTTTACTTTCGGTTGAACCTCTCTAGTCTGGCACCCTGGCGAACTGATCAGAGCTGAACAAAAGAATTTGCTGAACCATGGGAGGTCAACATTGTCTAGCAGTATTACCAACACAACCACATCATACTGGACTCTTAGAAGACTTTTAGGGGTAAGTTAGAGCTACACAGCAACAAAGAACATTGAGAGCCAGGACTTGTAGCTGTAAACAAACATTATGGGACCACAGGAAACTTGGCCACATCTATGATAAGTGGATATCAAGCTAACGAAAAAAATCAAAGAGGAAGCCGTGCTAGTCTATACACTATCAAAACAAAAAGCAGTCAAGTAGCACTTTAAAGACTAGCAAAATGGTTTATTAGGTGAGCTTTCGTGGGACAGACCCACTTCTTCAGACCATAGCCAGACCAGAACAGACTCAATATTTAAGGCACAGAGAACCAAAAACAGTAAGCAAGGAGGACAAATCAGAAAAAGATAGTCAAGGGGAGCAAATCAGAGAGTGGAGGGGTGGGGGGGAAGGTCAAGAATTAGATTGAGCCAAGTATGCAGACAAGCCCCTATAGTAACTCAGAAAGTTCCCATCACGATTTAAACCATGTGTTAATGTGCCAAATTTGAATATAAAAGCCAGCTCAGATGTTTCTCTTTCCAAAACAGAGCGATAATTCCTTTTCTGTAACACACGTACCTTTAGGTCATTGACAGAATGCCCCATTCCATTAAAATGTTGACTAACTGGTTTGTGGATCTGGAGTGTTTTGATGTCTGTTTTGTGCCCATTGACCCTTTGTCTAAGGCAGTTAGAAGTCTGTCCAATGTGCCTTAAATATTGAGTCTGTTCTGGTCTGGCTATGGTCTGAAGAAGTGGGTCTGTCCCACAAAAGCTCACCTAATAAACCATTTTGCTAGTCTTTAAAGTGCTACTTGACTGCTTTTTGTTTTGAAAAAAATCAAGCCAGACTACGGATGTGCCAGATTAAAGAGGTTAAACCTGTACTACAGTAATGCCTTGAGATATGCGCATTCAATATGCATGTATCTCACTTTCACACGAGAGGGGTCTGTGGGGTAGAAGTACAGGGGTTATGAGACCCTACAGAGCCAGCCACAGGGTTCCCTGCTGGGGGGTGGGGAGACTCCCTGCCCCACAGCTGGAAGCCAGCTGATCAGTGACCAGCTGGCAGAGCCAGCCACAGAGACCTGGCCAAGGAGTGGGGAGACCCCACAGCTGCAGTAGAGCCAGCCGCTGGGTCCCCAGTCAGGGAGATCCACAGCCCCATGCCTACAGCAGAGCCAGGGCTGGTCGGTTTCCTGGCTCCTGCAAGCCCAGGGGAGCCGGGATCCAGGCAGCAGCACGGTTCCCGGCTCCCCCGACTTGTATGAAAATTTGAGTTACGATGGGGTTGCAGGAACACAATCCCCATGTAACTCAAGGGTTTACTGTACATTTTCCTATTTAAAAATTTTCTCCAGCATATTAACATAAAATGATATCTAACTCCCACAGCACACAAACTGAAAAAGCCCAGTGTTTTTTCCTAATCTCTTTCTTTCTGAGTTATCTTAGATATTGCAACAAAATAGCAAAAAATTTTTCAGAAAGAAGTGTGAGTTTCAAGTACATGGTATTCTTTACCTTCTATCTCAGCATTTTTGGTTCACTAAACTAAACTGCTAACAATTTGATATTTTTGTTCTCTTTAAAAGAATCAGCCACTAATCAAAACATTCTTTAAAGTTCTTGATCCATTTTGCAAAGAAAACCTTCAGCTATTTCTCTGCAATTTGCTCACAAAAGTGGCTAAGGTTCTGTTACCAAATGCAGCCATGAAAAGGATTGCAGAGATGAGCAAAGGCCCGTGTTGTCCTAGTTGCTGTAATCAAATGCCTCCATTCCCTTAAAAGTTTCATATTTTAAAACCATCTGAAAATACTGTCAATTGAAGTAGCTTCAGATTTTCAGACAACAGTCTTGCAGAACATGCCTTCACAAGTTTCCTCTACGAGTTCCTCAGCAACTCACATCCCAAATTCTGTTTAACCTAATCCTTCCCAAGACTCTCTCAGCCTACCTCCAGAGGTTACAGATTGTCAGTTAGCAACTACACATCATGCTGCAAATAGGCATTTTCCTTCTCTTATGATAAACTACAACAGAGAAGCACAAGATCAAGTTTAGCACAGTTATTGCTTAATTCCTAAAAACAGCTTCCAGGTCCCTTGTAAATATCTTTGTCCTCATTGTGCAACTCCTACTCAGGTCAATGGGCAAAACATTGGCTCCACTGAAATAAATGACAAAATTCCCGCTGATTTCAACAGGATTAGGATTTCATCGAGTTGGGAGTTGTCCATACGTACCTAAGGGGAAAATGTATTGCCTGCAGACAAACTAGGAAAACATTGAGTACTCCCCCACCCCCACCCCCAACGACCATTTTCTGTGTTATAGAATATCTGGGTCTTAATAAAATTCTATCAAAACCAAGCTTCTTCTGTTACACCCTGAAATGAATTCACAACCTTTCACAGAAGTTACACTATAGTGATGTAATACTTTTACTGAAAGATCAAGAAAGAACAGAAACTGGGGGAGAAAAAAACAACAACCCTCGTTTAAACAAAAATAGCATGTTTGTTAATTACACAAGTCACAAAAATAAATAAAAGTTATAACTATTTTACAAAGTAAACAGATTGTGCTTCAATTTAAAGCCCATAAAAAGTTTACTCCAAGTGAAGAAGATCTCAGTCAAAGCTCCTGCTGGCAGTGCCACAACATAGATAAATGCTACTTCATCAAGCAGTCCTCTACACTGACAGCCATTTGCTTGACAAATCACCATAAAAATCCTCACCATTGCGCCTAAAACCACCTGCAGGAATAAAAGGAAAAGCATGCATGCTTTGTAGACCAAATACACATATTTGCCTAACTAAAACGTGACTCAAAACTTTCAGATACCACACAAAACATCCTACTCGTTTTACAGAAATAGCTAATTTATACATACAGAATAAACCTTAAAAGGACAATAAATCGGAAAGGTACAGCATACACTTGCAGAAAAGAAACCTATCAAGTAAATTAAAGAATTAAAGTAGAATCAAAATAACCAAGTTTTATGTTGAATTCAAAGTGGAAAAAAATTAAAAAGGACTTAGTAATCACCTATATATTGCACAAAATTACATTTACTGAAAAGTGACCAATGGCAGGGAAAGTAAAATTACAAGTTACTTTTATAAATGTTAAACCAAGAAATATGAAAGAGGGACAGACTTAGTGATTTGTAAAAACTAAATATCATTTAACTGCCTGGCTACCAAACTAGCTGAAAAAAACTCTTGTATATAAAACGTTTTTCTTTTTTTTCCCCTCCTCGCAAGTCAGAAAATGGAACCCAACAGTAAGATCAAATAAATAACCACAGTATTTGTAACTTCATATATCAATAGCATGTTCTGTAATATTGCAGGATTAGTAACACAGTTTGTTTTTAATTCTCAGTGGGTATACTGTGATGGTTACTGTTGGGGATTTCTCATCCCTCGGGCATTATCGCCCCCATGGGTCAGGGGAAACAAGCCTTGGGCCATTTAATATCATTACAGGTACAGGATAAACTCAAAACATATAAGCTGCCATTTGCAACCCTTATGACGGCCATTTTAAGTTAGTTGGTTTCCCTGGTAACCCTGAACTCAGACACCTTACACCCTGGATCAAAATACAGGCCTCCAATTGGTCGGGTCCAGTCAGATTCTGATTGGACACTTAACCCAGGCCTCTGATTGGGTACCTGGGAAAAAGTTCTCGAAGCTTCTACAGGCTGGAGGACCTGACTGAAAACCGCAAACAAGCTCATACATATTCAAATCATGTCATACATCATTCATAAGAACACCAGATAAAAAGCGGCGCAGCACGGCGCCAGGGGCCCATTCTGCCCAGACTTTTTGAAGAGCTCCTGTCAGCTTCCAACACCAGCACCGCCCAGCAGGGTCCGCCTGCTGTGGCAACAGAGTGCTGCTGTTACTAAAAGAGCAAAAGGCAGCTCTGAGGCAAGTCTGGCAAGTGCTGAACTGGCCTCACTCATAGGGTGAGGTACTGCACGCTTGCCACTAGAGGCCCAGAGCTTGCTACCTCAGCGGCACCATCGATCCCGCCGCCTCCAAGCAGCTCTGAGGCAGATCGGGTGGGTGCTGAACTGGCCTCACCCATAGGGTGAGGTACTGCACGCTCACCTATGGAAGCCTCAGGGCCTGCCACCACTGCGGCACCTATGATCTCGCCGCCAACCCATCCGCCTGAGAGGACTTCACCCGCCGAGACACGTAAAATTCCTCGCAGGCCTGAAGTTCACCTCAGGCTTCACTAACTCGGGGTTCTACAGACTACCAAGGACTATATAGACTTTTATAGGCCTAAAGCCTGGCTTAAACCACTAAACTCCTCACAAGCCTTATAATTCCTTCAGGCCATAAAAAACTTCTTGTGAGCCCGAGGCCTGACCCGGGCATACTAATTATACTGTAATAACACTGTGGGTGTCGGATCCCCGCATTGGGGGATTTGGGGTCGCTACCCAAATCACGCCCTTCCAGGGCCGAGGGAGGGACGTACCCAAAGGATCGACCCTCAGGGCCAGACCTTAATGCCCAGGATTATAAACATCAGCTCACACTTGTATTAATAATTTTTACGGTTAAAGTTTGTTTAAATAAGCTTAGTTAGTTATTAAATAAGAAATTAGTTAGAATACTTGGTACAGGTTTAACCTCCCCAGCACCCTTCTACCCTTGTGTTCTGACCCTTACCTTGTTCTTTCTATTACTCTCCAAGCCCCAGTCAGGAAGGTAGCACTTCCCTGGGAGGAGACCCCAGCAGGCAAAGGAGCCCTTGGGTCCCAGCTAGGATGGATAGCCATACCACCCGGAACAATAAGGGGAAAGAAAGGTACATTAACCTGTCCCTGCTCGGAACTAAAGAAACAAACTAAATTTTCTCAGCTTTTTCCCTTTCCTTTAACTGCCCTCCTTATTTCTTAACTGAATAGAAAATACTGTACAAGTCTACCTCATGGAGTTCCTGAATATAATAGTTGTAAGTAATATATCGTTTAGCATCTTAGTATAGTAGTAATAATAGTTTCTAGTTTATAAGAAAAGTCGTTTATTATACTGCATTTGTTGTTTGCCTTACTGTTTGTTCAGTTATCTTGTTAATAAACTTTGTTGTTATTTGCACCACCACCAGCCGTCCTCCTCTTCTCGTCTCACCCTCTTCCCTTAGGGCCCGCGCACAATCCCCGGGGCCCCCTGCCGGAGGTGGGTGGGGTTGGTTGGTCTGCGGAGGGGCGGGGCGACCTTCACTCATCGCCTGGTCTTCGCCGCTCCCTCCTTCTCCTCGTCTCGAGCCCCTTGAGCGTCCGGACGGCCTACTGGTGTGGGGTCAGCGAGGCCTGCTTCGGCCCGCGACTTTGCCCGTACTGACAGTTACAAGAAAACAAGTAGATATGTACTTCTTCTAAACATGTCAGTAACATGGAACAATCCATCTCCAACTTTTGTCCTATAGAAAATGTTTCTAGTACAGAAAATTGTAGTTCAATCCTGTGATTAAGCTGAAGGTCAATTTTTATTTTAGTAACATTAGGAAACATCATCAAGAGTTCAATTAAAGTGTGGTTTTACTCGCAAAAGTGACGGTTTTCACCCCATAATGTTTTTGTAGTTTACTGTCCCTCAGTGATTTCATATTAATTATGACTAATATAATGGGGAAAATACTTTTTTACTAACTGCTAGCTTTGCCACTTTGACATAGGATCTAAATGGCAAATTGCATTCTTTCTAATGCTAGAGATGACACATGAGCAACTGAGGCTCTCAAACTGTGTCTCTAGTATAGAGATGATTGCCACATAACTGCAGCAAGTGTACCTCTGTAGCACAGATACAACCTACAGTGGAAATGTTTTCTTAACAATGAGATACGCAGTTCTGTTGACTAAAAAAGACTTTACAATAACTGGAGTCCTGAGAGAGAGAGAGTCCAATTCTAAGGGACGTGTAGGATGTGCCCTTGAGTTAGTCTTTTGGCCAACAACATCAGTTGGAGCCCATACACACGCCTTGATTGTCCTTGTGGTCCTGTACCCAGGGCATAAAGAGCAGTGCAGACCCAACTGCCATTCAAGTCCTTTGCCACAACAGAACCCTGGTCTAACAGGACCCTATAGTAACAGGGAAAAAAAAACTGGCTTGTAGAATTTATTTCAAAGAACCCTGTGATGATATGAGAATCTATATGTACCATGTATTACTTTTGAGTGAAATTATGGACCACCCGTATGTATCTTTATCAACATGTCAACTTCATTTTCAGTGCTGATGCTTATTTGTCCCTCAAGGAAGGGATAAGGTGCTACTGTGGGAGGCATCTGTCTCCATTTTGGACTGTGTGTTCAAGTGGGATAATGACAAAGGCCTAAACAAAAACGTTTACAATCATGCTTGTTAATTGATGGCTGCTGCCAAAGGCAAGCCAGGTTCTCAAGTCTGAAGTGGCAGGGGAGTTGGGGGTGCTTGCCTTAGCAATAAAGTCACTCCGTTGGGATCTCTGACAAACTGTCCTGAAGAGGCAGAGCCAGCCATTACCTGTCAGTCAGAGATCTAAAAGTTATAAGCAGGCAAGGACTGATCTACACAAGGGGCCATTTTTCTCCAGCTTGATATGAGTGAGAAGCTACTCAGCATGTAGCAGTCTGATGAGGCTGGAGATCCCACCTACTTCCGGAGCAGATGGTTCCTTAAGGACACCCATAGGTAAGAATGAGCTTGTGAAGGGCATTGCCATTAGGATATTTATTGCTTTCTAAATGATAGAGAAGTTACTCACTTGTGTAGTAACGATGGTTCTTCGAGATGTGTCCCCATGGGTACTCCACAGTAGGTGTTGGGCTCGCCCCAGCGCTGCAGATCGGAAACTTCTAGCAGCGTCTGTCAGGTCACACATACGTCAATGCGCGCCACTCCTTTGCGCGCTCTCGGTCACGTGCACGACCCGGTCTCCACCAGTTCCTTGACCAACCGCCCTGGATGCTCCTGAAAAACACTGGACAGAGATCTGAAGCGGGGAGGACGGGCGGGTAGTGGAGCACCCACAGGGACACATCTCAAAGAACCATCATTACTACACAAGTGAGTAACTTCTCTTTCTTCTTCGAGTGGTCCCCGTGGGTGCTCCACAGTAGGTGACTAACCAGCAGTGATCCCAAGTAAGGAGGTGGGTAATCAATTCATGTGCAGCTTCCCCTTGAGAGGACTGCTGTCGACAGACGTGTATCCTCCTCGAACACCTGGTGCATGGCATCATGCTTGGCGAAGGTGTCGTAAGAGGACCAAGTTGCCGCTCTTCACATGTCTTTCAACGGGATTCCTTTGAAGAAGGCCGTCGACGCCGCCATCACTCTGGTGGAGTGAGCCTTGGGCGGAGCTAGCAGAGGGGTCTTATGGAGCTCGTAACACAGTCTTATGCAGGATACAATGTGATTCGAAATCCTCTGGGAAAATAGGCCTTCCCCTTTCAACCTGGGTGCGATAGACACCAGGAGTCTGTCTGTTTTCCGGAAGGACTTAGTTCTGTCTATGTAAAAAGGCCAACGCCCTCCTCACGTCTAGCAGGTGCAGCCGCGCCTCCTTGCTGGAGCTGTGAGGCTTCGGGTAAAACGAGGGTAATACTATTGGTTCATTAATGTGGAACTCCGAGGAAACTTTTGGAACGAAGCCTGGGTGTAATCGTAAGGTCACCGCTTTCTTTGAGGATACTGTGCAGGGCAGCATTGCCATTATTGCTGCGAGTTCGCTCACCCTGCAGGCTGACGTAATCACGAGAAGGGAGGTCGTTTTCATGGTAAGTAGTCGGAGGGGTAAAGTGGCCAGTGGCTCAAAGGGCGGTCCCGACAGCGTGTGGAGTACCAAGTCCAGACTCCATGACGGCAGTAATGGTTTCTGAGGGGGGTACAGGTTTGCCAACCCCTTTAGGAACCTTGTGACGACAAGATGGGCAAATATGGTTGGCCCTTCCTCTTTGTGTCGAAAACGCTGATACAGCTGCGAGATGGACCTTTAGCAAGGATAGGGAGAGTCCGTCTCGTTTCAGCTCCAGCAGGTAGTCTAGAATTACAGTTATAGGGACGTCCAGAGGAGCTAACTGCTTGGAAGAGCACCAGGAGGTAAATCGCATCCACTTCTGCTCCTAAGTCCTTCTGGTGGAAGTCCTTCGACTGCACTCCAAGACTTGCTTCACTCCCTCCGAACATGTGCTCTCTAAGGCGCTGAGCCATGGACTAGCCATGCCTGTAGGCGGAGCCCCTGAGGATGTGGGTGCACTATGGACCCCTGAGCCTGAGTGAGTAGGTCCGGCACTACCACTAGGGGGAGTGGTGGGCGGCATGACATGCGCAGAAGCAGGGGAAACCATTGTTGTCGGTCCCGGGTTGGGACTATGAGTATCATGTGTGCTCTCTCCCTTCTGGCTTTCTCTAGAACCTTGTGGACGAGTGTCGCGGGAGGGAATGCACAGAGTAGAGGGCCCTTCCATGAGATCATGAAGGCGTCACCCAATGACCCCCGTCCTATGCCTGCTCTGGAGCAGTACTGAGGGCATTTCTTGTTGTATTGGGTGGCAAATAATCAACTTGGGGAAACCTCCATTTGTGAAATACATTTTGGAGCAGGTCGGAGCAGATCTGCCACTCGTGCGTGAACGCAAAGCGTCTGCTTAGTTGGTCCGCCTTCACGTTGTGGACACTGGGTAAGTATGAGGCTTTCAGTGTTTTTGGCTAGTGTAGATGTAGATGCTACCGCCGTTTCAGATTACTCCCACTTCAGTAACTAAAACGTAAAAGCCAGAAAGGGCTGATGGCCCATCAGCTAGAACAATGGACTGTTCAGCTTGGCCTTGCTGGGGACATTCCATAATGCTACAGACTCATGAGCAATGGAGTCAGGTGACCCAAATCACTTGATACTAACCTGCATCTTTGTCTGACGAACCATTCCATGCAGGGGCATTAATCAGACAAAGGATTCCTGCCTTTTTTAAATGGTCTTCAGAGGCTGTGTCTACAGTTGCATTCCTCTTTTGAAAGAAGAATGTAAATGAGGGAAATTGAAAATCCAAATGATGCCCTATTTACATATTTCATGCTTCATTTGCATAATCTTTTCAGAAGAGATTATTTTGAAAGTAAAAAGCAGTATAGATGGAGTTAATTTTCAAAAATAAACCCCATTTTCCAAAAAACCCTTCTTCCTGAAACAAACTATAAATTAAGGAAATATGGATTGGATACACAGACTATAAGATGGATAGAAAGCTGGCTTGATGGCCGGGCCCAATGGGTAGTGGTCAATGGTTCAATATTTGCATGGCGGTCAGTTTCAAGTGGAGTGCCCCAAGGCTCAGTTCTGGAGCTGATGTTCTTCCACATCTTTATTAATTACCTGGATGGATGAGGGACTGGATTGTACCATCAGCAAGTTTGCGGATGACACCAAACTAGTGGGAGAGGGAGATACATTGGAAAGTAGAGATCGGATCCAGAGGGACCTGGATAAATTTGGAGGATTGGGCCAAAAGACATCTGATGTGATTCAGCAAGGAGTAGTGTAGTGTAGAGTCCTGTACTTGGGACGGAAGAATCCCAAGCACTGTAATAGGCTGGAGACCAACTGGCTAAGCAGCAGTACAGCAGAAAGGGATCTAGGGATTATGGTGGATGAAAGGCTGGATATGAGTCAACAGTATGCCTTTGAAGCCAAGAAGGCTAATGACATATTGGAGTGCATTAGGAGGAGCATTTTGAGCATTTGTCCTAGCTTGACAGAGTCCTGGCTTGGATGACCTAGTTGGGGTTGATCCTGCTTGAAAGCAGGAGGCTGGACTAGATCACCTCCTGAGGTCCCTTCCAGCCCTGGGATTCGATGATATACCACTTTTCTTCTTTCAAAAGAACCTCTTCTGAAAAGATCTTGTGCTTAATTTGCATGATATGTAAATCAGTGCCTCATTTACATTTGATTGCCTTCATTTGCATTCCTTTTTTGAAGGAGGAACGCAAATGTAAACACAGCCAGCTAACTTTACCTAGGCTTCCCCAGCCCAAAAGCATACTTGAAAACACATGGAAACTAAAGTATTCCAACTCAGAGGGAAGAACTACTGGATTCAGTCTAAGAGTTAGTGGCCTATGAAGGAACCTGGCCTCTAGCCGAAACAATGATTAGAGTGAGAAATTGTTATTTGTAACCAGGTGCTTTTTAGTAAAATTAGATTGTGTACTTTGTATTTTCTTAGTAGCCTGCTTTGTTCTGCTTGATATCTCTTTTACCACTTAAAATAAAACTTTTCACAATTAAACTTATTTCTAGCTTAGAATGTAACACAGTTTAAATAATTTCTAACTGGGTGTGGGTGGTCAGAGACCATGCATCCTTCCTTTACATTAAGGAAGGAGACAAACTTCATGTAACTTAGGGTTCTTAATTGCAAGATGGGGCACAAGTGCATACCTGGATGCTATAGTAAATCTGTTAAGCCAAGTCTTCCCAGAGCTGATAACAGCATCTGTAGCTGCAGGCTGAGGCCCTGCTTGTGTGCTTTGCTGGAAGACACTTGAGAGCCTGGCTCAGCAAAATTAAGTAAAAGGAGGCTCAATCTGGCTGAGAAAGTGAAATCAGTTTATCTTAAGCACCTCAGTTGGCACCCCAGGGGTTCCAAAACATCACACTTTTGAATACAGTTATTTATCAGTTTAAAATAATTGGTGGGGGGAGAGAAGGGTCTTTGGACATCTTCATACTTATTCCCCTTTTGGTCTAACTACCCTCTTAGTAGATCCCAACAGCTCATTTTGAAACTTACTTTATACTGCAAAATTGATGTACTACATCCTCCTCTAGTTTCTCTTCTCAAACTCAGTTCTATCTCAGGCTTGTTGCTTCAGTTTTGCCTTCATCCCCACCAGTTCTCTGATAACGGAACAGGCCCTTCCCCAGGCAGGAAGACCAGCCAACTACACTCAGCCTACAGACTCCTATATCCCACAAAAACTGAGGGGGAATGAGGGAGGGTTGCCCAGAAGTAACTGTGGTTGTTCACATATATTCCACTCTTGGTATACATCATCCAGGCAATGTGCTGATAATGATACTGACGGAGAGACTAAGATCACAGATAGAAAAACATCTAGCGGACGAGCAAGTGAGGTTCAGGAAAGACAAAAGTACCATTCAGCAGATATTGGCACTAAGATTCATTGAGCTTTCTCTATCAAAGAATATATATGCTTGCTTGATCTATTTTCAGAAGGTGATTTGGGCGGTATTGAAGTCATACGGAATGGACAGTAGACTGACAGAGTTCTTGGAAGTATATTAGTGTCAATGAGGAGGCAGTGGTGAGCATATGTGAAGAGTTGGGAGGTTAGTTTAGAATGAGAAGATGTGAGACAAGGAGAGTCGATATCACCAAGTATCTTCATCATGCATTAGAGAGCGTGATGGACAAGATCAAGAAAGAGGTAGAAGGGATATCTGTGCACAGGATGAGAATTAGCAATTTGAGGTTTGCAGATGATGTAGTTATCATTGGGGATGATGAAGAGAAGCTTACAAAAACGGTGCAGGTGCTAAACAAGGAAAGGAAGCAGTATGGACTGATTATGAACATCGATAAAACACAAATAATTGTATTTGGACATAAGGAAATAGGAAGGAAAAATCAATGTAGATGGGATTGAACTAGATAACGTAGAGAACTTCACATACCTGGGGAGCAATATAACATATCATCTAGACTGTAAGAGGGAAATAGTGACTAGAACAGCGAAAGCAGGAGCGAGTTTGAAGGCGATGGATGAGATCTGGAAAAGTAAAGCAATTAGCTTAGAAACGAAGCTGAGCATCATGAAAACGTATGTTTTCAGCAGTATGCTGTACAGATGTGAGACATGGGTAATTAATAAAAGATTCAAAGAGAAGAACATTGGTGTTCGAGAGGAATTGTTATAGAAAGATCCTGAGAATAGGATGGATTCAGGAGGTCACCAGTGAAGAAGTATACAGGAAGATGCAGCCAAAAGAGAACTTACTGAAGAAGGTTATACAACGCAAGTTACAGCTATTTGGGCGTATTTGCAGAATGAACAATGAATGAAAAATCAAGACCTTAGTGTTCAGCATAATGAACAGTTCCAACAGGAGAGGCTGACCCCACAGAGAATGAGTGGATGATCTAGTAGATTGGTGCAGAGCTAGTCTACAGAAACTACGCCACTCTGGCCTAGCCAGGAAAAAATGGAAGGGAATAGTGGGAGAGGCATCAGCCACCATCGGGTGCTAAGCCCATGGTTGCTGCTGATGCTGATGCTGATGCACACATGCCTCTGCCTGACTTTCACTGTCTTAATGTACTGGAAATGTTCTGCCATGGCTACCACACAGTTCATTTGACTCATACTACTAACTCTCAACAATAACGCTAATTCAGAAGGGAGAGAGGTAACTAGTTTTGTGCCCCAAGTGTCTGCACTGGTACCAATCCTATTCAACATATTCATAACTTATACTGAGCAAAGATTCCCAACCTATAGATCAGGACCCAAACATGGGTCATGAATAGAGTTGTTAAGGCTCGCCAGCAGCTTGGAGCTGCATGTGACTCTTAAAGAAGCGATCTGTGGCTCCTTAAGGCTGCCACATCCAGCAGCTCTCTCTCTATCAACAGAGAAATAATTGCACCATTACAAAGACAGCTTCTCCACCTTTGATATTCACAGCCATCCCAGGCAAGCCACTTAATAGATTCTTGCAGTAAGTAATTTTCACCCCACCCCACCCTCCATTGTATTTAGCTGATTTGTAGTTTTTTGTTTGTATCTCCCCACAGCCCGACCGTGCCTCACCGAGCCCCTCCAGCCTCTGAGTGTGATGCCCTCAGGCCACTCAGTCCAAGTGACCCCCCCCAGCCCTTGAGTGTGACACTCCCAATCCTCTCAGCCCCCTAGCTCTTGAGTGTGACTCCCCCCAACCTCTCCAGCCTCTAAGTGTGGGGTTTAAGCTGGGGGAGCAGAGGGAGGAACAGTTTGGGGATGAGGGTCTTTCCCCCACCATAACTCAGATCAACAGTAATAAAATAACAATTAACTATAATAAATGTAATTATTAATGTATGTTCCCTTTTGCTATAAATATAAAAACATGAGGGGGCGCACTTTTATATTCTTGCCTCAGGTGCAAAATTAGTTAGTTATGGCACTGCTCTCCCCTCGCCGTTTTTGAATTGCCTTGGGTCACCATGTCTTCCTCAATTGTCAAAATGGGTCCCCATCCGGGAACGGTTGGGAACCGCTGAGCTACAGAAAGGGATAAACCTTGAGGTAGCAAAATTTGCAGATGATACAAAACTGCTCAAAGTAGTTAAGTCCAAAGCAGACTATGAAAATCTTCAAAATAATCCTCACAAAACAAGGCAAATGGACAACAAAATGGCAGATGAAACTTAATGTTCATAAATGGAAAGTAATGCATATTGGCAAACATAATACCAACTAGATGTATAATATGATGGGGATAAAGTTATCTGTTACTGTTCCAGAGAGTCATTGTAGACAGTTCTGTGAAAATACATCATGAGCAGCAGCCATCAAAAAAAAGGCAAACAAGATGTTGGGAATCATTAAGAAAGGGATAGAGAATAAAGACAGCAGATATCTTATGGTCTCTGTACAACTCCATGGTACGCCCACACATCCAGATCTTGAATACTGCATGCAAATGTGGTCACTTCATCTAAAAATGATATATTGGCATTGGAAAATCTTCAGAAAAGGGCAACAAAACAGAGGTATGGAACAGCAGCCATCTAAGGAAAGATTAGTAAGACGGACTTTTCAGCTTGAAAAGAAGAGATAACTAGGTGGCAGGGGAATATGATGGTCTATAAAATCATGACTGGTGTGGAAAAAATGAGTAAAGAACATTTATTTACCCTTTCCCAAAACACAAGAACTAGGGGGTCACCATATAAAATTAATAGGCAGCAGATTTAAAAACAAAAGGATGTACTTGTTCACATAATGCACAGTCACCCTGTGGAACTCCTTGAGAGAGGATGTTGTGAAGGCCATGACTAACAGGGTTAAAAAGAAGACCCAAATAAATTTATGGAGCATAGGTCCAAGAATGAAGCTATTCATCAGGATGAGCAAGTATGGTATTCCTACCCCATTTGTCGGAAGCTGGGAATGGGGGACAGAATGAATTGTTTGATTACTTGTCTGTTCATTTCCTCTGGGACACTTGACATCTGGCCACTGTCAGAGGACTGAATACTGGGCTAGAAGGACCTTTGGTCTGACCCAGTATGGCCACTTTTATGTTCTTATTTACAATTTAAAAAACAAAAACAAAAAAAAATCATGTATTTAAGTAGATTTATATTTACTTTTTACAATAGAAAATATTTAAAAGTGGCTTATTAGTTATAAGCCTCTCTTCTTGAAAAGCAGGCAGCGGGCACTTTCTAAAGTTTACTTTTAGTCAAAAAACTAGTTTCGGAATCTGAAATAAGCTCTCAAACCAGGGTTTTATTAAATGTGATTTAAAATTCCAAGTACATAAACACTTGCACAAAAAAACTAGTAAAAAATGCAGTCTTCCTCTGAAGAAAAACATTTTCAAGAGCACACAGAACATCACAGCAGCCTAACAACCTGCAATATATGATACCCTAGTTGAGGGAAGGAGAAACATACCCTCGCTGCTTTCTTTGAAGTTCGAATTGCCAATTGCCAGAGTTGGTATTCTGGATTTCAAATATAGTTTCTTTTAATTTCCATGTCAGCCCACAATTCTAAGCATGCCAATTTGGGGCAGAAATGAAAATCACTTTCACTTTGAAGGAACAAAAGCAGTAATATACTAGACAAGTATACTGGACAATGTGCCCCCGTATGCTGCTTGCAACAGAACTCAAATTCAAAAATGGCAAAAGATATCACTCAAATATACTTCAACAATTGTAGTGGTAAACTCCCTCCCCACCCCCTGCTGGGGATTTTTCACCTTTAACATGAGACGAGATTTCCCTTAACGTCTTGATGTACATAGCTGAAAGTAACACCAAGGATCATAACATCTAACAGTTTCTTTTTAAATCCTGGTTAACAGTATGTCATGTAAACTAGCATTTCCTACTATTGGTTCCAAATTTATTGCTTTAATTTTATCCAGTTCCTCTTCCACTATCACCACATTCTGCATATCATCTTGTTTTACATACAACCTGGTTATCAAAACAAAACAAAGCAAAACCAAAAACCACAAAGGCCTATCTGAATCTTTAGCATACCTCTCTCACTGTGGACCTCCTCAAGGATCTGACTCTGGATCCCTAAGGCCCCCATGTACAGAGGGAATAGCGAAAACCTGATCTGTAGGCTGGACTGACCCTCTGCTAGCATAAAAGTAGAAGGGTTTATTGAACATCTGAACCCAGCACATGAAAATCTCTGGGCCAGCTAGCCTAGCAACTCTCAGCACTGTACATCTAGGTCCCTCCTGAATTAAAGGGGGCTTCTGCATGGCTATATTTAGTGTCTCCTTTCTGAGCAACACAATCGTAGTTCCTGTAAGTTCCCATCCCATTATACTAAACATTAGTCACTTCTCTCTGTACCCTTTTCATCTCACCTACATTTTAAGATGAAAAAAAATTTTAAAAATAAAAGGCAATCTAAAATAGGGGGAACAGAAAAAGAGATGGGAACACATCCTTTTGTTCTCACCCAAATTCAAAATCCTTTCCTTTTTGCCATGCATATTTTCCTACTCGAGCATTTTTTACTCTAGTAGTACAGATTTTACTTCTAGCAAGCATTCCTTATTCACTGGTGTTAGCCACCAGTCTTCCATACAGTCATATTCTGAGACACTGGGTCTGGCTGAAGCACTAGACAAGTTGCAAGAACTGATGTCCTTTTGAGAAGGACTATTAGCTGATTCCTTGAAAGCTTGAGAAGATCTAAAAACCAGCATTGACAAGTCATTCCTGAGCTATGTTGATGACCAGAGCTCTATCTTGCTTTACCTTTCTTGAATATTGTGGTGTTTAGAGGAAACAGGAAAAAAGGAAGGAATCGGAAAAGCAGCTTCCAGAAAAAGTGATTTCTCTCTGCTCAAGAGAAGATGGAAAACTTTCTGTTCATTTTGGTTGTGAAACACGTCTATATGAAAATCCCCACTCTTGGAACATATAACGAAGAATCACATCATTGAGACCCTATTCATCAAATGAAGAGTTCTTACTCTTTAATTTATCCACTGGAACATTGCACATTCCCATATTATAGCTTCTTTACCAAGACGGCCTCATCTTGCTCTTTGTCTGTTTATATAATACAGAGCTGTGGAACTGTCCGCCAACTTCTCAACTAAAGTCCTTTTACTACTGGAAGAAGTATTTGCAGGGTAAGTGAATTGCTCTTAGCTGCAAGACATTTTAGTGATCCAGCGAGCCTTTTGTTGATCATATATTCAGACATCAGATTTGAGAGAGCTCTTAAGATCTCTGGCTTCAAGAGGTGTCTCTCATCTCGAGCACTTGAGGTATGATTGAAGAAGTACCGAGTCTTTGTATTGGAAGCTAATCTCAGACTTTGCCCCCCCCCCACCCAGTGAAATAGCTTGTTTCTCAAGCCTTTTGTGTGCATTCCTTAAAAGCCTAACAAATTGCATACTTCAGTTATATGGCAGTCTAAGTTACATAACTCAGATGTCATTTCATACAGCTAACAAGCAGAACTGTAGGAGAGAACTAAAACTGTTTTAAACTGCGAACTACCAGAGAATGGGGTAAAAGGCTACATACAGTTAAGTATTTGATCAATGTAGACAAAAAAAAATTCTCTCCCTGAAGACAAAGGCGGTGTCTATACTACAAAAATAACTTCAAAGCTGAGCATCTACGCCCATCCTACTTGGAAGTTAAACTTTGAAGTAGGGCACTACTCCATTCCTGGTAACAGAGTAAGGACTGCGAAGTTGGACTCCCTAAGTTAACTTCGAAGTCAGGAAAGAAATGCGTGTAGACTCTCTGATGGCTAATTTGAAGTAGTGCCTAACTTCAAAGTTAGTTCCTAGTGTACACACCCCCAAAGAAAAGATATTACAGAATTGATTAGATCTTTTGGATCAGCTCTCTTTACAAGTACCATTCTTTTTAAAAAAAACCCATCACATCAGACAATTCTAGGATTTATTCTCTGACTTGCCTTTAATTCAAAACATCCAATGTGACAAATGGTATATCAAAGACAATATATTGTCAACTTGTGGGTACATATGACTAAATGGTAAAGTTCACGTGAAAATAGCTTGCCCTGATATATGAGTTTTGTCACTGTGACAATAGTACATTGCTGGCAAAAAAAACACACACCTAGATCAGCGGCAGATAAACTACAGGCTGCCAAACCACCACACCTGGCCCCTGAACGTAGTAGGAGCCACAGCCAGACTTTCTGCCTGTCCCAACCCTGCATGCCATGTGCTTTTCTGAACACTGAGCCTGAAGGGAAAGGAAGAGTAGCTTCATGCACTACTCCTCTATCCCATTTGTTGGCTTTCAGCCAATGGGAGCTGCCTATTTGCAGTACAGGCAGCATGCAAAGTATGTCTCCCCTAGGCTTGCAGCACTCAGAGCAGCCCATAGCAGAGACCAGCTGGCTGCTGCAAGTGCTGTACAGGAGGAACAGGCAGGGAGGCTGGCTGACATCTCTGGCACCCCAGCACCTCGCTCCCACCCAAACCCCAACGCTGTACCCCACCTCCTCAAACCCAAACCCATATATCCCAAACCCTGTGCATGCATACCCCCTCCCAGTCCCTTCACTCCAATCCTCTATATACACCCTCTATACAATCCTGCACCCTGTCACGTCTTTTCTTTGTCTCACTCCTCAACTTCGGGTTCAAGCCAAGGTTCTGTATCTTCATTGTAACGTAATTTGTCCTGTTGTTTACACTTAATTTGATGTTACCAATTGTCAGTGCTCCCTGAGTGTCTCATTGAGTTTTATTTGCAATACAAATTGTAATGCATGTAACACTGTGTGTATGAACATTATGCTGTCACACAAATTACATGGAAAACAGACCATTAGGATGAAGAAATTAATATACTCAAAGAGGCTAGAAAAAGCAAAATATTTTCTCACCCATTAAGGGTAGGAGACATTTTGAAAGACATCTGTATGTATTCTGTGTCCCTTAATTGGTTGCATGTATGTAAAGTTTCTAATTCAATTTATAGACCAATATTAACACAGGTTCAGAGTGCTTTGAAATGAATATAAATAATTTTATATGAATTCATGAAAACAGAGTAAGGGAACACTTATGATACATGTGTTTAAGTCTAAGGTGAATAATGAGTTAATAAACAACATGTTAACAAAGACTTAAAGCCTGGATTCATTAAGTCCAAGAGAGACATAAACAAAAAATTACTAGTTGAACTGGGAGATTCTTAACCCTGAGCCTAGGTTGTTGGGTCACATCACAAAATTTCCACATAGTCATACCTTCTTTGTGTCTCAGTATCAGTGTCAGAGGATGGGTGGGAGAGAGCAGGGGACTGATTTGAGGTTTTCATTTCCCTAAGCAAGGGTCAGCCCTAACCAGCAATGATTTATCAGTGTTTTACCCTACAGCTCTACCTTGTGTAACTAATTACTTTCACTTTATCTTCTCTAGTAAATGTGGTTTTTATTAAAGACAATTATCACTAAGTCCAATTCAGGCTAAGTATGTGAGTACTAATCAGAAAAGGACGTTAAAATATTATTCCAAATGGGAAGGTTTCTCAGCCTGGGTATATTAAGTCAAAGTTGGACTTTTGGCCTTGCTCAAGCACAGAAACCTGCCCCAAATTAAACTGATATTGCTCACAACAGATCCAAGTCTGTTGCACTGGGTCACAGGGATTATTCAGACACCTGGACATTGTATGAGCATCCTGCTGTGTCAAAGACAAGTTTTTGCACACAATAAAACAGCAAGAAAAACAAACGGTTTTGAAGGGATATAAATGGGGTCTGAGTGACTTAACTACTGGGCTTACAAGGGAGCTCCTTCTGGGGACATATTTGTCATAACTATCAACTACAAGGTTACTCTAGAGCATCTGGTCCTGGCCACTGCTCATGACATATGAATCATCAGCATGATCAAATAATGCAAATCCTGCCATCCCCAGCTAATAATCCAGCTGCTTGGGTAGTACACTGAGGCCGCGTCTACACGTGCACGCTACTTCGAAGTAGCGGCGCCAACTTCGAAATAGCGCCCGTCACGGCTACACGTCTTGGGCGCTATTTCGAAGTTGAAATCAACGTTAGGCGGCGAGACGTTGAAATCGCTAACCCCATGAGGGGATGGGAATAGCGCCCTACTTCGAAGTTGAACATCGAAGTAGGGCACGTGTAGACGATCCGCGTCCCGCAACATTGAAATAGCGGGGTCCGCCATCGCGGCCATCAGCTGAGGGGTTGAGAGACGCTCTCTCTCCCCAGCCCCTGCGGGGCTCTATGGTCACCGTGTGCAGCAGCCCTTAGCCCAGGGCTTCTGGCTGCTGCTGCGGCAGCTGGGGATCCATGCTGCATGCACAGGGTCTGCAACCAGTTGTCGGCTCTGTGGATCTCGTGTTGTTTAGTGCAACTGTGTCTGGGAGGGGCCCTTTAAGGGAGTGGCTTGCTGTTGAGTCCACCCTGTGACCCTGTCTGCAGCTGTTCCTGGCACCCTTATTTCAATGTGTGCTACTTTGGTGTGTAGACCTTCCCTCGCAGCGCCTATTTCGATGTGGTGTTGCCCAACGTCGAAGTTGAACATCGACGTTGCCAGCCCTGGAGGACGTGTAGAAGTTATTCATCAAAATAAGTTATTTCGATGTAGTGTGCACGTGTAGACGTAGCCTGAAATAGATTTTGAAGATTACACTCCATGTCAGCTCATGGTGGCTGTGGGTAAAGGTTGACATTTAATGAGAAATGGTATCTATTGCAAGCATTGTACGTTAAAGGGATAAAAAGAGTTGAGCCAAATCCTCCAGTGTTTATATTTTAAAGTTTTTTGCACAACAAGGGCATTAAGGAAGTATTTCTTCAAAGTGCTGCAATGACTAGACTAAACACCAAGCTTCCTCTATATTATTTTTAATTTTCAACTTCACTTCTCACTGAGAAAAACTTAAAAAATTACCTTATATTTAGCATAATTTTGTTTCATTTGATGAAAATGGGAACGATATTTTCTCTCATTCTTTGATAAAGCAATCTTGTTTAAATTAGACATTTAAAATGGATATTTCCCTACAAATTGGATAGCTAAGTTCTCTTACTATAGAAAAATATGTTTACCTGATTAAACTGGATGTCAAAATTCAAGAAAATCTCAATGTTTAGACCTAAAGAAAAACATAACAATATATTAAGTATAGATAATTATTTTAATACCATCCTACTGAATAAACCTCATTAATGTAACACTACCTATATTATAGCACTTGCACAGTGCGTTTTGCAGGGCAGCTGCTGTTACCTGCTCCATACAGTCGCAGAACCACACACTGTTATTTTAATTAGTTAACGTTCCTGACGTTTACCAGGGATGAGGTTGCTTCCCTTCCTCTTTTAATAATCAAGGTTTGTGTAAGACTGCAAGGTGGTGTGCAGAATGTGCGTTCTTAGTAACTGGTACTGAAACCCTGCAATTCAGAGAACTATGAGTGCATTTAAAATTCTCTACAACTCACTGGGTTTGTTCCTCTTTGATTTCTAGTAAATCATGTAATCACTACAAATGAAGACCTTCCACTGAAATGATGCAGATGACTGCTTCAAGTGTTTTGCATATACTGTACATTCAGCTACAGCAAGTGTATTTTTAAAAACAATATATTGTTACTATGTATATTAATACCCCTTGACATAGCTATTTTGGATTAGTAATGACTACAAAAAGTTAACAACAAGCTTAGCTTGCTTTTAAAAATCAGATTAGCAGGTTCAGTCTCCCAAAACTGTGATTCTCTGATCCAGCAACATCCATGGTTCATCAGGACCACAGGTGTTACTGGACCAGAGGGCCCCAGGCAATGAGGTTTCTTCGGAGTGGAGCCTGGCAGAGCTTCTTTACTGGGGCCATCACCCACAAGGCCCCAAAACAGCAGCCTAGCCACATCTGGGCTACGTCTACACGTGCAGCCAACATCGAAATAGCTTATTTCGATGTTGCGACATCGAAATAGTCTATTTCGATGAATAACGTCTACACGTCCTCCAGGGCCGGCAACGTCGATGTTCAACTTCGACGTTGCTCAGCCCAACATCGAAATAGGCGCAGCGAGGGAATGTCTACACGTCAAAGTAGCACACATCGAAATAGGGATGCCAGGCACAGCTGCAGACAGGGTCACAGGGCGGACTCAACAGCCAGCCGCTCCCTTAAAGGGCCCCTCCCAGACACAGCTGCACTAAATAACACAAGATACACAGAGCTGACAACTGGTTGCAGACCCTGTGCCTGCAGCATAGATCCCCAGCTGCCGCAGAAGCAGCCAGAAGCCCTGGGCTAAGGGCTGCTGCCCACGGTGACCATAGAGCCCCGCAGGGGCTGGAGAGAGAGCATCTCTCAACCCCCCAGCTGATGGCCGCCATGGAGGACCCAGCAATTTCGACGTTGCGGGATGCGGATCGTCTACACGGTCCCTACTTCGACGTTGAACGTCGAAGTAGGGCACTATTCCTATCTCCTCATGAGGTTAGCGACTTCGACGTCTCGCCGCCTAACGTCGAAGTTAACTTCGAAATAGTGCCCGACACGTGTAGACGCAACGGGCGCTATTTCGAAGTAGCGTGCACGTGTAGACGCAGCTCTGGAGTCAGGCCCTGTGCAGGCTGGGCTGGAGGTAAGGGAGCTGCAGGAGACAGTAGCCTGACCAGGGCTGGAGCTAGCACCCCCGCAGCCCCAGCTGGCAACCTATCCATGTCTGAGGTCAGGGCCAGCACAAACTCGGCTGGAGATAAGGAAGCTGCAGGTGATGAGGGGAGAGGAAGGGTGGACTCAGGGGAGCCAGTGGGGCATGGAGCCAGCAGCCATGGGTGGGGGCAGGGAGACATCCCTTCAAATGGCAAATTCCCTCATTTAGGACCAAGGGTGCTGGCCAAAGGAGATAAGGGCAAGTAATCTCCTTGAAATCAATGGGACTAATAATGATTACAGGTGTTCCTTGATGAAATAGCTCCTTCAGATGAAGGATACCACTGCATCATATTTTATTGATGCTCATGTTTTAAAAAAATTGTATATAATACACGTTAAAAAAACAGAGAGTTTCCGTGTATCTGGTAGTATATGCGCATGTATTTCTGTAAAAGACTTGCAACGGGGAAGGATTTCAATGGAGAGGACTTCACAGACAGACAGACATTCTCAATACAAGTCAAGCCCAATCCAGTTAGTACACACGAAGGAAATGGCCTCAAGCCACAACTGCATAGAACACTACGGCTGGGTCTACACTTGCCCCCAGCTTTGAAGGGGGCATGTTAACCAGGGTGATGGGGGATTACTAATGAAGTGCTGCAGTGAATATGCAGCACTTGATTAGGCTAATTCTCCCCAGCAGCAACTTTAAAGTGCCAGTATGTGTGTGGCCACGGTCACTTCGAACCACACACACTACCTCAAAGTGCCTTTACTCCCCAAAATTTTGGGGAGTAAAGGCACTTCAAAGTGCCCACAGCTACACACATGCAAGCACTTCAAAGTCTGACACTTCAAAGTTGCCACAGGGGAAAATTAGCAAAATGAAGTGCTGCATATTCACTGCAGCACTTTATTACTGATCTCCCTTCACCCTGATTACCATGCCCCCTTCAAAGTTTGGGGCAAGTGTAGACAAGTCCTATGGCTTTCAATTTATCATAAGAGATGCAAGCAACAGGGAAATGGTCTCTCATGGAGGCCGAGGCAGGAAACTCTCAAAGATCAGAAAACATCACATTCACCCGAGTATCTACCATTAAAGTGGAGCTTTATGGCAGAATGCAAGTCTCGTGTGTTTTCACAAACTTTCGCTGAGAAGTTGAAAAATAGCAATTGAAAAATAGAAAAAAAAATTGGAGCACGGGCCTCACCAAGACACATGCCTTCTTTATTTTGTGCCTGATGTTAAGTGGTGGAAACCTTAAAAAGGCAATTATAATAAAAACAAAACTCCTAAAATAAAGCAAACAGAGAGGATACTGAAAATATACTTGATATGCTCCCCACCATGTTGTACCTAACACTATACAATAAGAAAGATGCATCAATTAGCCCCGCTCTCAAGAAATATTTTTTTTTCTTCCTTTCCCTCAGCAGATTTTCTTTTTCCCCTCAGTGATCAGGTGGTTGCCAGTGTTTGCTCACTAGAGAGGTGAATTAGGTATCTTATGGTATCATTTGGGGAAACTCTGCCTTAAAAGTCCACAGTTACAATTTTATAAAAGTAAGCTTTTTATGAAACTAAGGCAAAGAGAAATGTTTCCACAACCTTCAAGTGCTGTCATGTAAAAATAATTTGTAAACAATATTCCCCCGAACTATTTGAAAAGGAAGCTCTAAGAAAATGAAAGTAACCAGATAAAGTCAAGTGTAACTTAAATACTGTATATTGTCCCATAAGAGAAATATAGATAAGACTATATGTAAACTGTACTTTTAAAAATTGTATATGGTAATGAGATTTTTCATAGCAGAAGTAGGTGGTCAGTTCAAACACACATCGTAAATAAGCAACGTCCTTTCAAAAAGGTGCATATTGCTTTGTGTTCTTGGGCTACATTTACACTACAGAGATCTTTCAAAGGAACCTCTTCTGGAAGATCTCTTCCGAAAGAGCTTCTTTCAAAAAAAGTGCATCCACACAACTCCCATTCTTTCGAAAGAACAGGCCAGGGAAAAAAAATTCAGGCCCCATAGGACTACTCTTTTGGAAAAAAGGGCCTGCCACATTCAGCAGCTATCTCCATCAACAGAGAAGTAATTACGTGTTACAAAGACAGCTTCTCCACATTTGATAGTCATAGCCATCCCAGGCAAGCCACTTAATAGACTCATGCAGTCAGTAACTTTCACCTCCACTCCACCCGTCCTTCCTTTTGCCCCGGCTTCTATGTAGCTGACTAATCAGTTTTTGTTGTTTTTGTTTGTACCTCCCCTGCAGCCTCTGAGTACGATCCTCCCTGCCTAAATGTGGCCCCCCCCTCCTGCCCAAGTGCAAACCCCAACCCCCAAACACTCCCAGCCCCTGAGTAAGACTCACCCCCAGTCCCTCCAGCCTCCGCGTGTGGGGTTTAAGAAGGGGGAGCGGTTTCTGGGGGAAGGTCTTTCCCCACCACAACAATAAAATAATTAACACAACATTTATTATAGTTACTTCATTATTAATCACGTATTTTCCCTTTTTCTATGAATATATAAACATATGGGGTGCAATTTTATATTCGTGCCTCAGGCGCAAAATTAGCTGCTTACGGCACTGCTCCCGACCTCACCCCGTGCCCCATTTTTGAATTGCCTTGGATCACCAAGGTTTCCTGAATTGTCAAAATGGGTCCCATCTGGAAAAGCTGGGAGCCACTGCTTTAGAGTTACTACATAGTACATGTTGAATAGATGACAAATACATGGACCAATTCAGTGAATCACATCGCTAGCCAGACTTCTAATATAGTAATCACATGTAAACCCAATAAAAACAAACCTGACAGTTACATAACAAAGGGAACTATGGCACTGTGTATGACTATCAGTAGTGTAAGCATTATCTTAATATACTGAAAATACATTTTCAAAGATTAGCTCATGTACAATAAAAAATATGTTTCTGCCACACTGGCCAGTAACATGAACATGGACCAAAGCTTTATGAAGTCTAAATGCCCACATGTAAGCTACTTGAATGGCCACAGGTAGATAAGTGAGATAATTTCTCCTGATGTACACACATTCTTCCCAATCAAACATGGAACCATTTTTACTTCAGTTAATTGTCCTATCATCTCTGTAAACTAAGTACATTTAATATGCTCAAAATTTCTACTTTATTATATGCATGTTTTCAGATAATCTTGACACAGCATCTTATACCACTGTTTAAGACATGCCTACCTGAGAAAGGAGTTCTAGCACACCCTTAGCCACTGTAGCATAAGCTCCTTTATGTCCACATGCACAAAAACTCTTTCTGTTTCTCTGGTATTTTACTCCTCTCCCCCACCCCGCACCCCAAATAAAATATATATCAATCTGCTTTGGAAGTTAGATGACTCCTTTGGAATAAATTACACCTCTGTAAGAATCATGTGAATCCTTCCAGTTTCTGAATTCAACATACTGCTTCGGGCAGTCCTCCCACGGCTACTCTATGCTGCATTGCTTCACATCCAGATGAAGCTGTCTGGTTAACTGTCTGCCCTCCACTGCTCTAGGGTCATGACCCATTTTCAGAAGTGATGAGAATCCACACAACCCACTGAAAGTTATGGAAGTTAGAGGCACTCAAGAGCGTTGGAAGTGCAAAACGAAAAACAGAAAGCCAACTTCTGCAGATGCCTAACATGAATTGTAACATGTTATGCATGTAGTTGTATGACATCAAGCATCCAAGTATGAATTTTATTCTACATTTCCAATAAATAAAAAAAAAAATCTAAAAGTAAACAGACTATACAATCAAATAAATGCTGTGTGTTCTACAAGAAAGAACAGTGCAAGTTCTTGTTTGCAGAAGGATAGTATCTAACTATCTACAAAAGGAAGATTGTGAGGTTTGTTTTGCTCAAAATTATAGTCCTATGGAAAATATTAAAAATGTGAGAAAACATGTTACTGTTTTATCAGCAATCAAACTTTTGACAACTATCATGGTGTTACTCAATGGCCAAAGGATATGAAGTACATGTGTTTTCAAAAATTCTATTATCAGAAGATCCAGTGTAACTCACAGAAGATAACTGAAAATTCATTTGTGTTAACACGATACCAGCTGGGTTCGTGGTTCAGCATGAAATGAGGAAGGATTAAGGTGGTGGTATCTGAACTATTTGCATTCAGTCTTAAATACAGGACTCCAATTACACCAAAGCTAGACATGAAAAAGCATGTCCATTATATATACACAAGAATCTCAAAATGGAAATATGCGACTGCAGTTTCAACCAACACTAATCCTACCCATTGCAAAATTTGCTAAGAGTTCCATCAGGCATCAATATCAAGAGTCAATGTTCTACGTAACGTAACTTAAATATCCATATACACCAGTGGTTCCCAACCTTTCCCAGACGGGGACCCATTTTGACAATTCAGGAAGACTTGGTGACCCAAGGCAATTCAGAAATGGGGCCAGGAGAGCAGTGCCATAACTAGCTAATTTTGCGCCTGAGGCAAGAATATAACATTGCACTCCCTCATGTTTATACATTCATGGTAGTTATTTCATAGGCAAAGGGAAAATAAACTAATAATCAAAAAACACTAAATTCATGATAGTTAATTATTTTATTATTATAGTTGATCTGAGTTGTGGTGGGAGAAAGACCCTCATCTTCAAACTGCTCCCACCCCACCCCACCCCCAACAAACCCCACACTCAGAGTCTGGAGGAGACACACACAAGGACTGGGGGCGCTGGGTGGGAGTCGAACTCAGGGGCTGTGGGGGAGTCACAAAAAATGAAAGCTGACAAATCTGCTACACAGAACACAAGAGGTGCAAAAGTGGGGGAAAGGGTGTGGGGAGGGGATACTTGCTACAAAAGTCTATTATGTGGCTTGCCTGGGATGACTAGGAATATCAAAGGTGGAGAAGCTGTCTTTGTAATGCATAATTGCTTCTCTATTGGTAGAATAGCTAAATGGCTTCTCTAAGAGACACATGCAACTCTGAGCTGCTGGCGAACCTTTAACAAATCTAATTGTGGCCCATGTTTGGGTCCTGACCCATAGGTTGGGAATCCCTGGTATAGATGTATGCTGTTCTAGATTATCTTACAGTTTTGTCACCATGACAACCATAGATTCATTCCAGGTGGTTTCTAGCTCATCTTGGCAACAGCCTGGATCTCACATCTGAGCTAAAAAGGGGGAGAGAAAGGTCATTCCTCTGTGATGGATCAACCATTGTCTTCCCCATCTGAGGCAGAGGACACACAATTCTCACGAGGGAAGCAATACGTTGTCTATTTAAATCATGGTTCCCCAAACTGCGGGGACATGCCCCATGGGGGGGCATGAAGAAATTCCAGGGGGAGCCCAAGGTGACCCAGCCTCCCCCCCACCCCATCATTCTCCCCACTCCAAGAAAGAACCAGCCTTTGCTTCCAGCTCTCAGCCCCTGCCACTTCATGTGGGTGACCTGGCGCAGCTGCTATAAAAAACAGCTAGCTAGCAAAGACGCACATGGAACTAGCTGCCTCCTGCAAAGGAGTGTGGGTTGTGGCGGGGAAGGAGGAGGAAGAGGATGGGGTAAGATGGAGGGCTGGGGGAGCATGGCTCAGGAGAAAGGGAATGGGAGGGGTAAGATCAGGGGTCTGGTGTTGCCTGGCTTTGGGGGAGCATAGGGTAGCTCATGGGGCTCAGGTGACTGGCTGACGAGCAGCTGGTCCTGGCAGTTCAGGGCTCACATAGCTGACCCACGGCTTGGGTGGGCAGCTCAGGTGGCGGGTGGGTGCGCAGCTGGCCCCAGTGTCTGGCAGGAGGATTAGTGGCTCTAGCAGTGCAGGGCTCGGGTGGGTGGGTAGCTGGCGTGGGCAGCTCTGGCTGTTGGCACAAGGCTCAGGCAGCTCGGGCTGCACCAGGCACCCACAAGGTGGGAGCTGCACCATTAGACTATGGCCCATCCAGGCTGGGACAGGGGTGGCACAGTGTCCAGTACCCCATCCAGGGCTGCAGCTGGTCTCTGTAGGGCCCAGGCTGTGCCTGCAGCTCTGGGGTCATGCCAGCAGCCCATTTGGGGATGAGCTGGCACTCACGGGGCCACTGCCATGTCCAGCATGGGGCTGGAACCAGCTTTCGCAGCCAGTGGCTGGCTGGTGTCGGCTCAGCAGGGGTCAGGGTCCACCACAAGGTAAAGGGGGCCCCCAGGGCTGCAGTGGGGGAGGCACCAAGGCTCCAGCGGTTGGTGCGCAGCTCGGGGCAGGGTGGCACAGCTCTATGGAGTCTGCTATCTGCTATTTTCCAGACAACTTTTCCGGCAACCCCATTCATAAATTAGTGCACAATCCATTCAATGTTTGTCGACAATACATTGCCAAAAGCATTGGAAGAATAAGCACTTGAAATAAAATCTGATTCCAGTGCAAAAGATAATTTCTGAAAAAATCACACTTAGAGGAATTTTGGATAAAATATTTCCCAGTGTGCATGAAAGTTGATTAAAGCACTATGTTTTATTCTTTCGTTTTTGTCAATGTACTGCTGTGAAAAAAGCTTTTCAAGTTTGGTCATGTTAAAAATGAAAACAAAGGAAATCGCCAGGATGCTGAAAATAATTTGCATTGCACACGTTCATCTTTCAAACCTAGAATTTCCCAGCTTGTGAAGGAAATGCAGTATCATCCTTCACATTAAATGTATTTTGTTTCTGCTGTTTCTGATGTTAAATTACATTTTTATTAAATTTTTGGGCCAAGAAAAACTATTTGTGCTTATTTTTAATTTTAAATAACATTTTTATATCAAATTTATGTGTTTATTTTAAATTACAAATTGAATTTTTTGTTACAAGGGGGGTTGGAGGGTGGTAAAAAAGAGGTAAGAGGCATGAGGGTCTCAAAAATAAAAAGGGGAGCATGATGCTGAAAAGTTTGGCAACCACTGATTTAAATGGTCAGACAATGCAATTTTAATATTGCTGAGGGAAAAATATTGCCAACCCAACAGATCACTCTAAACATCATCTCGTAGAGCTCCATAATTTACCTTTATTCTAAATTATAAATAGGTTGACCTCTAAACTCCCTATTCACCAGTTTTGCCCTCACAAGTCACCATAGAATACAACTCACCTGAGAATGCTGAAGCAAGAAAGAAGACAACACAAGACAACCCCTATTTATTCCACATTGCCACTCTATCCAATCCAACCGATTAAAAACAGCACCTTTTCGAAGCTTTATGCCATGGCTATAGAAAATGCAGTTTAAACTTTCACTACAGCTTAACAGAAGCCCTAAATGACATGAAAATATCATTGTCCACTGCACTGAACTTCAGCTGTCTTTAAAACAGTCACAATGTGGAGTTTCTCCCACCATGAGGAAATGTCATGGTATTTTACAGTTTCCTTGAGGCTCAAAAACTGAAAAAGATACTCATTTCTCTCAGACGAATCTCAGGAGGATGGTAGAATATATTGTATACTAGCTTTTGTGAGATGTAGAAAACTTCATAAACCTGATGTAATTTTCAATTTCAGAATTCTTTACAGATCACAACCTGACCTCAGTTACACAGGTGAAAATTCACAATGATGCCATCACATGAAGAGCTAAAAATACATAAATGCTTTTCAGAGATTAGGTTCCCATGTGAACAGTTTCTGTTTCTCACAAGGATGTTATGTATTCACACAAGAGAAAAATGATACAGTCTCTTTAAGATTAAGAAAAAAAATCAGGTTATGAAAAAAATTGAGCCGTAGGGTAACATAGCAGCCCAGAATATAGCTGAAACAATTCCATCTGCCTCCTAAGTAAGAAGAGTGTCTTATGTTACATCATAGCTGGAAAAAAGAATGTTTGCTCTTGATGGCAGGAACTTTGTATTCTAAACAGCACCTCATCCAAGGATTCCCTGTACAATTTACCTCTTGGATATTTTATGTAACTAGCAGATAATTTGTGGTTACTGCACTGGCAGGAACTGATCTGGCTTAAGACTTGTTTCAAGGAACTAGCACTTGGGCCAATGACAATTATGATATTTACTACTGGAGAAATCTTGTCAGGAGGTTATCAAAGTAAACAAGACTAGGTTATACACCACTGTGTGTCATTTGGTAATGGAGGTTAATTTAAATACAAAAAATTGCAAGGCCACACATATACCTGGGAATAAAGAAAGCAGGTTACACTTATTACATGGAGGTCTGGAGAGTGGAAGGCAGAGATGCTAAAAAGGTCAAGGTTAAGAATGAACTGAACATCAGCTCCTAGCATAATTATACTAGCTACAGTTAAGTGATCCTGGCATGAATCAGCAGAATGTTATCAAGTAGGAGTAAAAAATTTAATACAATCTATATACATTTGAGAGACTGTTACTGGACCCAGCTCTGGAGCTCTCACTTCAAAAACGATGTTAAACTGGAACAAGTTTTAAAACCATCCATTAAAATGACATGTGGTCTAAAAATCACACCTTATATCAAGAGAGTTAAACTTAGTCTATTTAGTATACCCAAGAGAAGGAAAAGAGGTGACGTGAATCATGGTGTAAAAGTATCTTAATTGGGAAAAGATTTCTGACAGATGACTTTTGAGCAGAAAAAGGCAAATGTGAACCAATGGCTGGGGAACGTGAGCCAAAATTCAGACTAGAAATTAGAAATTTTTTTCAACAGTGAAGGTAATTAAATCAACCACAGAAATAAATTTATGTAGGAACCCAACTCCTCTCCATCCTCTTAAGTCTTGAAATCAAGACGGGACGTCTGCCATACCTCAAACAGAACTCTGATCTTGAATCTGCTGCAAAACTACTCGATGAGATTCTATAGTTTGAGTCACAAAGGAGACAGATTACAGGGCTCATAATAATTCCTTCTAACCTTAAGTGTCTATGAATCTGTTTAGCCCATCTTCATCCCACAGTGCAACTATACTGCACCACAAAATGTGTGTCTCTCTCACACACAAGGTTTTTAAACCCCACACACACACACACACACACACACACACACACACAGAGCATTTAAACAAAACAACCCCAAAATCCTCATGATCTAAGCACAAACATTTGGACGCATGCTATTGCCATTATAATCAATCAATCTTCATAATTAGTTTGGGAAAATTCAATTTTATGTCATTTTGACAAAACAACGTTTAAGCTTTTTTAATCAATTTAAGTTCACAACTATGTAAAATTATGGCTTTATTTTTACTTAAATTTTCACAGTTGGGGGAATTAGGTGGGATCAGACATCTATGTAATGACAGTAGATATTGAGAGATGCAGAAAGATAAACCTTTATAATGGTCAAAACACCATCAACATCATACTTTCAAAATACATATCCTTAAATCAAATCTTAATATGTTCCCAAGCAGCATTTCTCTTACTTTGTCTTTCTGTACATTTCAAATAAACATCAATGGAAATATTTTTCATCCCTGTGTGCACACGGTGGAAATGGCATGTACCATTAAAGATCTAAACCCTCCAAAACTATATGAAAATAGCATTACAAAACAAGTATTCGTATTAAAGGTACAAATTAAAGTACTCAAAAAATTTAAAATTTAAAACGGTTCTTGGATATCTTTAATTTGCTTTCCTTGTGCACATGCATTAAAATCCAGTATTTAATTACTCAGTGATGTACTTTTCCACAGAATTTGGGTTTGATAGGGAATATCTATTTGGTAGAGTGAGGAAATCACAGAACTGCTGAAGTTCCAATCTAATCCTAGGGTGCTGGAGAATCATAGAATCATAGAACACTAGGACCGGAAAGGGCCTCGAGAGGCCATTGAGTCCAGTCCCCTGCCCCGATGGCAGGACCAACCACTATCTACACCATCCCTGACAGACATCTATCTAATCTGTTCTTAAATATCTCCAGCGAGGGAGATTCCACAACCTCCCTTGGCAACTTATTCCAGTACTTGACCACCCTGACAGTTAGGAACTTTTTCCTAATGTCCAACCTAAACTTCCCTTGCTGCAGCTTAAGTCCATTGCCTCTTGTTCTCTCCTCAGAGGCCAAGAAGAACAAGTTTTCTCCCTCCTCCTTATGACACCCTTTAAGATATCTGAAAACAGCTATCATGTCCCCCCTCAATCTTCTCTTTTCCAAGCTAAACAAGCTCAATTCTTTCAGCCTTTCTTCATAAGTCATGTTCTCCAGACCTTTTATCATTCTAGTTGCTCTTCTCTGGACCTTCTCTAATTTCTCCACATCTTTCTTGAATTGGGGTGCCCAGAACTGGACACAATATTCCAGCTGAGGCCTAACCAGCGCAGAGTAGAGAGGAAGAATGATTTCTCGTGTCTTGTTCACAACACACCTGCTAATGCATCCCAGAATCATGTTTGGTTTTTTTGCAACAGCATCACACTGTTGCCTCATATTTAACTTGTGATCTACTAGAACCCCTAGATCCCTTTCTGCTGTACTCCTTCCTAGACAGTCTTTTCCCATTCTGTATGTGTGAAACAGATTATTCCTTCCTAAGTGCAACACCTTACATTTATCTTTATTAAACTTCATCCTGTTTACTTCAGACCATTTCTCCAATTTATCTAGATCATTCTGAATTATGACCCTATCCTCCAAGGTAGTTGCAACCCCTCCCAGCTTGGCATCATCTGCAAACTTAATAAGCGTACTTTCTATGCCAATATCCAAATCATTAACGAAGATATTGAACAGAACTGGTCCCAAAACAGACCCCTGCAGAACCCCACTTGTTATGCTTTTCCAGCAGGATTGAGCACCATTAACAACTACTCTCTGGGTACGATTAGCCAGCCAGTTATGCACCCACCTTATTGCAGCCCCATTTAAGTTGGACTAGCCTAGTTTGTCGATAAGAATATTATGCGAGACCGTATCAAATGCTTTACTAAAGTCTAGGTATACCACATCCACTGCTTCTCCCTTATCTACGAGTCTCATTATCGTGTCAAAAAAAGCTATCAGGTTGGTTTGACATGATTTGTTTTTTTACACAACCATGCTGGCTGTTCCCTAAGAAGGGAAGAAGGAACTGAGGGAAAGCAAGCAGCATGCAATGGTTAACAGCTAGTATGGACATGAGCTGCATACCATGCATGGGCCACCACCAGGGGTACCGCTGCTGAAAAATCTCCAATTATAAGCACCGGATACTGAAAACACCTAATGGGAAGAACCCATGGGAATGCTCCTTGAAGAATCTGTTGTCTATAAGACACCTGTTTTATCCAATGCAAATGTTGAAAGACAAAGTGAACGTGGCAGATGACTGAAGATAGAAAAAGAGAAGCTAATACTTATAGCTGTTGAATTCTGTACTCAAGAACTTAATTCTATCCCTAAATTTTCATAAAGTTCCTAGAATGCTAAGTAAGTCAATCAAACCAAACTACTGAGAGATGGTTTTAATCGTGTGTTACTCATTTTCTAAGAGAGTGGAGTCAGATTTGTAGAAGGGCTGAGCGCTCACAGCTCAAACTCAAGTCAATGGGAGCTGTGCTTTGAACACAAAGTGCAACTGCTATACAGCGCCAAATACTCTGAAATACAAGCTCCTGTGCATCTCAGACTGAGCTCTCAAAATCTGTACATTTTATTTTAATCTTTATTTCTCTGCTCAGTTCCTGATCTCTAAAATGGAGATCATGTAGTGACCGCTCCATCTCTCTCAAGCAGCAGGAAAGAGAAGTTCATGCTTGTGAAACATTTAGATGCTATGATTAATAATTCTGTCTTCAGAACAGGGCTTGAATAGTGTACAATAAATAAGGCATGGGCTGTGCTTTGGAAAAAGGAGAAGAAACAAAGATTAATACCTGCACATTAACCATGTACCTACCATCCATTGTGTGCCATGGTCCTTTGGACAGAAATATGTCATCATGTGGCCCAATTAAAATTACACAGGCAACTTTCTGATATTTCCTAACTTTCCCAGTGTTTTACTATACAACCTTAACAGAGATATTTAAATTTAATTTGTGTAATTTTCCTATTTTTTTTCCAAAGGGCAAAATGAAAAACTAGAATTCCCACTCCTGGCAGGTAAGCACCTAAGGGGATTATCACCAGGCTTGGAACCTTAAGATCCACACCCGACACCTTGGCTACCAGAATAATTGACAGCAACAATAAATGTGCATCCTCTGTGTGGCCCAATATTTGAGAAGGAGTGGACATTTTGCCAGTGGGTTTCACAGATATTTGCTGAAAGCAGAAGAATGTTGAGACTCAGGAATCTTGGATCCACATCCAGGCTGTGGAGAGAAGAGTGCTATAGTGGGCACAAATTCTTCTGCCCAGTTCCCCCAATCATGACCACTTCTTCTTAGTCCCATCCAACTTGAGCCATTCCAGTCCTGCCTCCACCCTCCTCCCAGCTCCTCAGTGCAGTCAGTCCATGTCCTCATAAGCTTTTCGTCACATCTCTTTGCCCAGGAAGTCCTATCCTCATCCGTCCAGACTCTGAATCCCATTCTCAGTCCTGGCTCTCACCCCAATAGACACTCTTAACATTCCTTTGCCACCTTTTACCATATTTCCTGTCCCACCAATTCCTACTTCTTTTATCATCTCTTTCTAAACCTGGCTCCGAGTCACCTTTCTCAGCCAGTCCCAGTTGTGCCACCACTCCCCTGCCTCCAGTCCCCTCCATACTTAAATCAAAGAGCCTCCTCTTCCACATTGTCTGGGACCAAGAGGAGGGGTGGGATGTCACTGTAAACAAAGGAAAGACGTGCACTCTTAGTTCAGGTGCCTGGATCCAGATTTGACACAGCCCAGGGCTACAACTGTAGGAAAAGTCCTGCTCAGTCTAGGATAGAGCATGCCCAGCATGGCTGTAACTTAGGGAATTTAACTAAGAAGGTCTAGCAAATATGAGCACATGAAGACTGATTTTCCAAAGACCAAAATAACTCGGATAAATCCAAGCCAGAAGACATGCCAAAAAACACATTTCTGATACAAAAATCCACTCCCCTGCCAAGTTTCAGGTTCCCACTCCAAAGCATGCAGGGGAGGGCAGACCTCTTCAGGGAAGATTTCATCACTGTTGCAATTTGGCCAAGCTATAAGCGCATGAAAGTAAGATCTTACAATGGGAATTGTTGCAATTTTAACAAGCTACGCTGTCAGCCCCACCTATAATAAAAGTAACATCTGAGATTGTCTTAAGATACTGAACAGAAACAAGCGAGTTGAGATGAATCATTAATAAAGTGTAAAGCCCATGTCCTAACAAGCCTAAAGACAAACAAAATTACTGGTGTGTATAATCAATCCCATATCACATCCCTCAAGTTTGGAAAGGATGGTTATTACTGGATCTTTACAAAATTCTGTATGCCCAGAAGCAATAATGGCCCAAGCAGCATGACGTGATATTTTTCCTGAGTAGAAGACTTGGCTACAGTTTTCTGTATCTTTCTCATTTCCATGCTGTATTATGTGTAACACTATTTACATATTACCCTTGAAAGCCACCCAATTTTTGGCTACCATATTCTTTCAAGTAATATAAGCTGTACTTACTTTCCAACTATTCCTTAAACTCCTTTTGGTATGAGGCATCTATTTCAAGGAGACTGAGTGAAAGTGAGATGTCACCTTATACATATTTTTATCCAGCAGGCAAAATTAAGTGGGACAAATCAACTGACAATATCACTATTTGCATGGTAGGACATCTTGGTGACATTTCTAGAAATGTCAGAATCTAACCTCCACCTCTAGCCCAAATATATTAGCCCTAGAGACACCAATAACTTTTTCCATGGTTTTCCTAAATACATGTCTATAGTTTTAATTTTGGATTTTTTTTTTGGTGAGAGGATAAAAGAAGCAAAGAGTCGCCATACTTCTGAGATTATTGACATACAGACTTAGCCTTGTTCAATATAGTTTTAAAAATTGAGTTAAGAGATTACTATTGGCGCACTATATACACTAAAATAAAATGAACAGTAGTAATTTAGGTATAGATCAACAAGATTTTATTAATATAACAGATTTGAGGACTCTTATTTAAGTACTGTTTCAAAAGTGGATTTAATTTTTAATTTATAGTTAAAAATGCCCAAAAGTCTATAAACACTGCTTCTCTTTAGATTATAAACTCTTTTGGTCAGGGATAATGTTTGGTTTTTTTTTCGCAGAGTGGATAGCATACTCTTAGGTGTTATAAAATATCTAATTTTACATTTCACACAGTTAGTGAAGAGAAAGTATAAGGCAGGGGTGGGGAAACTTTTTGGCCTGAGGGCCACATCTGGGTATGGAGCACCAAGAATGTAGTGCTAGGGCAGGGGGTTGGTGTCCAGGCTCTGGTCCAGCTCAGCTTACCTTGGGAACTCCAAGTACAGCAGGACTAAAGAAGGTTCCCTACCTATCCAGGCTCCACATGGCTCCCTAAACTAACTGGGATGTCCAGCAGTGACTCGAGTAGGGAGGGAGGTATCTCCACACGCTGGTGCTGTCTGCAGGGACCACACCCACAGATCCCATTGACCTCAGTCCCCCATTCCTGTCCAATGAGAACTGTGCGGAGTGGTGCCTGTAGGCAGGGGCAATGCACAGACATCCTCTGCCCAGCTCCCCAGGGTCCACAGACACATAACAGCCCCTTCCAGGAGCGGCTCAAGCCCACAGCTGGCAGGGGGTCTGCCTTAGTCCTGCTGTGCCACCAGGTGGGTAATCCTGCAGCCTAGATTAAGAACCCTGATGAATGAGACCTGTGGGCCATAGTTTCCGTATCCCTGATATAAGGAGAGGGAAGTGAGTGATGAATGACTGAGGTTACAGCAATGAGATCACTTGGACTTCTCACCTTTTAAAAACACACACATTTTGGTGTTTCCTTAAGGTATACATGCAAAATAAATGCCTCATTTCCTATAGTTATTGCAGAATAAGAGACCCATTACTTGAATGAAGTGTAAGTAATAGCTTGGTAGATCTCGCCGCTCCTTGGGGCTGTTTAGGTTAGAACATCACTATTCTGAAAATAATTTAATACTATTCTCTCTTCACCGTCATCACTGACCTCGTTTTTCCAGCAAGGACAACAAGCAGTAAGCTGCTTCATAGAGACAAGAGGTAATGGAACAGAAATAGAACCAGATGTTGTTGGAGCCATAGTACATAAATTCAAAGGCATACCTGGGGCTAAGACAACAGGTACTTGTTAACTCGTGTTTCTCATATCACAGCCATCAAAATAGGCACTGAATGTGTCACTGAAGAGAAATAGGCTTTAGTAAACCTTGATTTGACAGCCAATCCCATTTAATGGCTTCAAACACCTAAATATACAACTCACATTATGATGCATTTTTATATATTACTACTGAAGGCACAGGATTGTTTTAGCAAGATTATTCGCGTTTAAGAGAATAGCCAGCTAAAAGTTTGTTGTTTTAGTGTGATAAATTTGCTTCATTTCACAAATTTTAATGGATTTTATACCTTCAAGTTGAAAGTGAAGGCAGCACCCTTCTCTGTTTACCATTCATATTCTACCATATACACCACTTAGCAGTATTAGACTCATTCCAGAGGTTAAGCAAGTCTTAAGTGTTCAACAGAATGCTTTTATCCACTACTTTAAAAGAAAGTCTATAACATAGTGTAAAATTTTCTTTCAAATACAGGGGGGAAAAAAAAAAAAAAAAAGAATGAAGTAGATGTTTCCTTGTTAAAAAATTGGGAAAAATCATATGAGCTTATGTTTACAACTAAGGTGAATGTGACAAGTACAAAGCTCCTTAGAATATGAGCCACTTCTACCATAATGCTAGATTACAGATTTCCAACTCCATAGTAACATTAAATTTGCATACCAGCACAGAATATCCCAGGGACTTCACTTCGGAATATAACTGTTCGTACTTTCTTATCAGATTTCAGAGCATCCACAGCTTTTGACATCTACAGAAAAAGAAGAGGGAGGGAAAAATTTCAAATATGTAATTCCTAAACATGGACTTCAAATTAGAAGCAGTTAGTTTCTTCCCCTTACCATTTTTATAAGATTTTTATTGAGTGCATTTTTGGCACGAGATCTGTTTAATCCAAGTACCACAATTCCTAGAGGGGGAAAAAAAGAAGAACTTGAATCAGTGAACATCAAAAGCATGAATTAAGTATATACTTGTGCCTATGTTATTTTGATTCTGTAAACATATTAAGGTCAGACAAAGAAAATTGACGTGCAATTATTTTTACTGATTTATTTTGAATATTTTCTTGTTCATTTGTTTTCTTTTTCAGAGTGTTTCAATAGCCATTAGAAATGACAAAATCACTTTAAGGGGTAGACTCAGAACTAATGACCTGATACTTATGCAATTCATGAGCACAATTATTACATCTATGCACACAAACTGACTATTTGCAGATGCAATTTTGGCCTATAATCACCACATTTGCCTTAACAATTAAGCACGTCTCTTGATACTTAAATGAAGTTGTCCGTTATTTCTTCATAGAGCACCTTAAAAATGGGGGGAGGGCTTACTTAAAAGGAAAAAGCCAAAGGCATTGCTGGCCCCAAAATTCTAACTTTGTTTTTATGTTAGTAGATGCGCATTTTAGCACAGTATGCTCTGAGTCTTGACAAACTCATTCAATACACAAAAAAATAAAAAAGCAAAGTTCACATTAGTAACAACAAAAAAATGTTAAAACCCACCAACACCTGGTACTAGTTATTTGCATTTAGTACTTCTTCCATGTCCCACCCAATTCATTCCTTATGTTTAAATTACTTCAACTTGACTCAGCTTCATCGTAGACTCAGAGGACTGGAAGGCACCTCAAAAGATCATCTTGTCCAGTCCTCTGCACTCAGGGCAGGACTAGGTATTATATAGACCATCCATGACCAGTGCTTTTCTAACCTGCTCTTACAAACTTCCAGTGATGGAGATTCCACAACCTCCTGGGGCAGTTATTCCAGGACTTAAGCACCCCAACAGGAAGTTTTTCCAAACGTCCCCCTAAACCACACTTGCTGGAATTTAAGTCCATTGTTTCTTGTCCTGTCCTCAGACATTAAGGAGAAAAGATTAAGCACACAGAATTATATGTAATGAACGCAGTAGGCCAAAGTTTAAACTGATTTTAAGTTTAAAAGGAATGCTGGAATCCTTGTCATGGAAAAGTTCGAGGATTTGAATGATATCATTATAAAAAAGGAAACTGTGTGACCTTTTCAACTTTTCTGACATACTTTTAAGTAAAATATGCTTTACCTACAAATAATCAAAGAATCCTAGGGCTCGAAGGTACCTCAGGTGGTCATCGAGTCCAAAGCAAGATCAATACTAACTAAATCATCCCAGCCAGGACTATGGCAAGCCAGGACTTAAAAACCCTCTAGGGATGAAGATTCTACAACCTCTCTAGGTAACGCATCCCAGTGCTTTGCCACTCTCCTGGAGAAATAGTTTTTCCTAGGCTACGTCTACACGTGCACCCAACTTCGAAATAGCTTATTTCGATGTTGCGACATCGAAATAGGCTATTTCGATGAATAACGTCTACACGTCCTCCAGGGCTGGCAACGTCGATGTTCAACTTCGACGTTGCTCAGCCCAACATCGAAATAGGCACAACGAGGGAACGTCTACACGGCAAAGTAGCACACATCGAAATAAGGGAGCCAGGCACAGCTGCAGACAGGGTCACGGGGCGGACTCAACAGCAAGCCGCTCCCTTAAAGGGCCCCTCCCAGACACACTTTCATTAAACAGTGCAAGATACACAGAGCCAACAACTAGTTGCAGACCCTGTATATGCAGCACGGACCCCCAGCTGCAGCAGCAGCAGCCAGAAGCCCTGGGCTAAGGGCTGCTGCCCACGGTGACCACAGAGCCCCGCACGGGCTGGAGAGAGAGTATCTCTCAACCCCCCAGCTGATGGCCGCCATGGAGGACCCCGCTATTTCGATGTTGCGGGACGCGGATCGTCTACACGTCCCTACTTCGATGTTGAACGTCGAAGTAGGGCGCTATTCCCATCCGCTCATGGGGATAGCGACTTCGACGTCTCGCCGCCTAACGTCGATTTCAACTTCGAAATAGCGCCCAACACGTGTAGACGTGACGGGCGCTATTTCGAAGTTACTGCCGCTACTTCGAAGTAGCGTGCACGTGTAGACGCAGCCCTAATGTCCAGCCTAGACCTCTCCCACTGCAACTCAAGACCATTGCTCCTTGTTCTGCCATCCATCACTACCAGGAACAGCCTCTCTCCATCCTCTTTGCAAGCCCCCTTCAGGAAGCTGAAGGCTGCTATCGAATCACCCCTCGCTCTCTTGCAAACTAAGCACGCGTAGATCCCTCAGCCTCTCCTTACAGATCATGTACTCCAACCCCCTAACCAATTTCGTTGCCCTCTGCTGGACCTGCTCCAAAGCATCCACATCCTTTCTATACAGGGGGCCCAGAACTGGACACAATACTCCAAATGGGGCCTCACCAGTGCCAAATAGAGAGGAATAATATAACTTTGAGATCTGCTGGAAATGCTCCTCCTAATGTATTCCAATATGCCATTAGCCTTCTTGACTACAAAGACATGCTGTTGACTCACACCCACCCTCTCATTCACTGTAATCCCCAGGTCCTTTCTGATGAAATGCTACTTAACCAGTCAGTCCCCAGCCTGCAACAATGCTTGGCAATCTTCCATTCCAAGTGCAGAAGAAAGATGATCACTGTTTTCTAAATTCAGTAATAGTATCACAAGACTGAAAAAGATCTCCCAAATAGTAGTAATGGTGCACTTCTATTCTGCCATGTCATGCACATGTCATAAAAGAGCTGAAGTTCTTATGGACAGCTGCATTTTCTGTGTTTCTCTCTGGGCTTGTCATTGGATTTGTGTGTCTTGCCAGGAACTACAGTAGTCCCTCGAGTTTTGCGAGGGTTGTGTTCCCATGCAACCTCACATAACTCAAATTTCATGTAGTCTTGTGGGGTGCTTTTTTTTTTCCTGCAGCAGGAGCACCTTGAACTCCTTTCAAAAACTAAGTCCTGAAGTTGGGGGGGGTGGTTATCCTGGAGGTGGACTGGGGCAATGGGAGGTAGGCAAGGGGGTTAAGCCTGGGGTGGATTAGGGCTGCAGAGGGGTTTGACCTGGGGCCAGGGTGGGGGGTTTGAACCAGTGTGGGTGGGAGTTGAGTTGGTACCATGAAGGAGATAGTAAGCCAGAGTCCTATGGCGGGGGGAGGTGTTGAGCCAGAGCCACCAGTGCGGGGGGTGAACCAGAGCCACGAGCAGGAGTGGTGAGCCAGAGCTGTACACAGGAGGTTTGAACAAGGGCAGAATGAGGATGAGCTGGAGCCACACACAGGGGTTTGAACGAGGGACAGAGCCATGCATGAGTTGTGCCGGGGGAGGGGGGGCGGGGGGCAGGTTGAAACAGCAGTGGAATTTCAAGTTGCACTTAACTCACATTAATGCAACTTGAAATCACACGTTTCAAGGGTTCACTGTGCAAGGGTAAGGCCTATAATATCCACTCCAACAGAATCTTTAGAAAATACTCCAATATGTTCACATCAACGTTCTATCTTCCTTCTGCATATTGACAATAAGTTTTTCCATGCAGTGCCTGAGGAGCTCTAGAAGAGCAAGAAAAACTTAGGTTTTTCCAGGTATGCCACATCCTCTAGTTCTAGTACATGTACAAGAAGGCATGACAATTAATTTAACAACTTAGCACAAAGCTGTGGAAAAATGTTGACAGAGTTCAGAACCTTAGAAGGGCTATTTGTTTGTATTGGTAATAAGGAACATTTTTGGCTGTACTGGAGTGCCCATCTTGACCATTACAGATATACACTAAAGCAGGGGTGTGCAAAGTGTGGGGCATGAAATTACATCAAGGGGGGCACAGCATGATCAGCTGCTGGGTCTCAGGCTCATCCATCTCTTTAAAAATGTTGAAATATATTATTTTTATGTCTGTACATTCACATTTATATACCAACTAATAAAGTTTTTACATTCCCTTTTTTTAAAATGAACACAACCAAAATTTTCATCAGTTTGGGTTACATTAGACATGCACCTACTAGTTTCAGAATAAGTCAGAACCCAACCAGTTCCTTCTCCCACTCCAAGTGGCACATGCTCAGCGGCCATTTCTAGTCTTCTAAGATATGGAAAAAGTAGCAAGAGACTTGTGGTCAGAATTGTGGGAGAAGATTACCACAGCAAGCACAGAAGGTGCAGTCAGACATATAGGGGCATCTGTCATGGATTCTCCATATAGCATTATCATCACAGTATCAGATCACCTCTCTAGATAAGTTTTCAAGTTTATCTTTATAGTGAGAGTGAAAAATTAGGAGTAATTTTAATTGAATTAAATCAATGTCTGAAGTACAGAAAGATTAAACGGAGTTGCCCAAAGTTACACAGAACGGCTAGATCTACACTAGCATCCCCCTTTCGAAAGGGGGTTGCTAATGGGACGCTTCGGGATATTTGGTTATAGGAATAAGGAGATTTCGACATGTGTGGGGTCCTTTCTAAAAGGACCCCATGTAGATGAGCTGCACTGGATCAAACACGGCACTTTAAGTGCCGCAGCCACCATTATGTTAATGAGGCACTGCAAATTCATTGCAGGACCTCATTAGCATGTCCCGAAGCGTCTCATTAGCCTCTCCCTTTCAAAAGGGGGTTGCTAGTGTAGACATCGCCAATGTCTGCAGCAGGCCAGGAATTTAATATAATCCTCCTAAGTCCCACTCCAGTGTTTTTACCACAAGACTAACTTTTTTCTTTCTTGAATAGCTCCTACTGAAAAAATGGACCATATTAAGGCTGCATCTACACTACAAAATAAAATCAAATTAATATCGATTTTGTAACTTTGGAATTCATAAATTTGATTTTGACTATCCTCACCTCTCCACATGCTTCTCACTAAGTCAACTTATTGCTGCCACACTCAACTGGCAAATGTCAACTGTTTACAGCAGTGTATTGTGGGAACCTATCCCACAGTTCCCTCATCCCCATAGCATTCTGGGAAGGCTTGCTGGTCTTTGACTTCATCTCCCCACATTGCATTTTCCTCATTCCCTCCCCTGCTAAGCAACTGTCCATTTATCCCATCGGAAGGAAGGAAAAGTAGAACATCCACAGAGACAGTAAAGTTAACAAAAATCTCTTTCTTCTGGAACTGAATATTCAAGAATTTCATAAAAAAAAATATTAGCAAACATGTTTCTTTCAACTGGCCATCCACTGACTGTACCCACTCCCCCAGTTACATCTGATCCCTGAAAATAACACAAGTACCCTGAAAAGCTGGGGCAAAGTTAGAAGGAAGAGGATAGAAAGGGCTAGGAAAAAAAGATTTTTGTCTTCCCTCTTCACTACACAGACATTGCCAACACAGGGAATGGTAGCGCAAAAAAAAAAAAAAAACACCGAGTATAGAAACAGAACCACAAACTCAGTGCTGGGGCTATTTGTAATGTGTAGACATGCTCACAGCGCTAATAGCAAAGAAAGACAAACATTTCTCAGCCTCTCATACAAATATGACCTCACAGTCACAGGCTTGCCGTTACGGATCTGAAATTCACGAAAGTTACTTAATTCCTGTGCACCTGGAGAACAGCGACCAGAGCGGAGCACCGTAGGGTACATCCAGGATACCTCTGGAGGCTAATTAATTCACTTTTAAGACTTGGTGCTTCCACACTGGCCTTTAATTGAACTTTTGATTTTGAGCTTGACTGTATATACAGCAGGTACTGACAATATTATCATATGGATATTAGTGCTTCCTAAATCGAGCTAATGGAATTTACAGTGAAGACAGTCATGCGGTAATATCAAGCTAAATGCCTTAAATTCAAATTTATCTCCCATTGCAGATGTAGCCATAGTAACATTATTGATTAGGATGTCCTGAGCTTTTACTTAAGACCTCACGTGATATTCTTTGGTGAACCAGAAAGTACATACCAAAAAAAAAAAAAAAAGAAAAATTCAAGATATTTCTGTAACCCAGGCGTGTCAAACTCAAAGCCTACTGAGGGTCACACAAACAAAAACAGCTAGCTTTCAGGACCACCAAAGAAAGTGTACTTCTATAGGAAAGTCATAATTAAATATTATTATAGATTATGTTTTAGATATATTTTATAATTATTTTCAGGTTATTTGAATATAATACAATAATTTTAATTAAGAATTTAATACTTAATAGGAATGTTATTATTGTATAGTTTTATTAATAGTTCATAAAATTTGATGTGTAAAATTATTTGACCATATATTTTTAAATTAAAAATTATTATAAGTTATTTTTTAATTATGTGATACATATGCTTTCAAGTTAGCACTTGTAGGTTCAAAATAGTTTGCTAGTTGCCTTGTAACTTCCACTTTAACATCTTCCCTTTTACCTACTATTTGCACTGCTTATGCATTTTATAGTAGGATTTCTCTTTCACCCCCGCTCCACACCCCACTTTGTGTATATTCCTCCAGGTGTGACTACAAGGCAAAGAGCACTACAATCATCAGATCTCTCGATAACACCAACTTTAATTCCTATTAATGACCACGAGTGCCATGTGGTCTATTCTGAATATTTCTGGTCTTCCTGCTGACCATACAGTGTTTCAGAAATAGCTGTGACAGCCCCAGTTTAATCAAAATTCAATTTGTTTATAGAGCCCAGCATAAAATTCTATGGGGGGGGAAATCTCCCATTATTTAATTAATATCCCCATGTCTCCTTCCTACGCATCGCCATCATCAATAACCATGGGCTCAGCACTCATTGGTGTCTGATGCCTCTCTCACTATTTCCTTCCATCCTTCCCGGCCTAGTGCGGAGTGGCTTAGCTTCTGCAGACTCGCTTCACGCCAATCTACTGTATCATCTACCCATTCTCTGCCTTCCTACGCAGCCACACGCAATCTTCCTCACTAAAGCCAATCAAGATTTAAACATCAAAAACCTGTTCATGGATTGTTTTAAATGCTTCATAGAGCTTTTCAACATCTCCCACCCACCACCCTAGAAGAAATTCTGGGCCACTTTGGAAACACAGGTGCTGGGGCAGCATCTGGAGCTGGATTCAAGTGCCTGTGTGTGTAATATAAGTGCTTTTAAAGAAAGTTTTCTCGGTGCTTCAAAATCTCAGGGGCAGCCATCTAGCCCAATTTCAGGGTGACTCAGAGTCAAGTGGAACCAGAAGGGCATTTCAGTGCAAAGGTGAGCCTAGCTCAGCGAGCTTCAGGAATTCATCCACTGATGTGACCCCTGACCAGCAGGCTGAAGCCTCAGAAAGGGTCTCTAATATTGAACAGCCTAAAAAAGGGAGGCAGGGTGGGGGTGGGGAAATAACCAAGCCCACAAGTGCATTGTGGCCACAGAGGGTATGTATAAAAAGAGAGCACAGCCCATCTGCAGCGACATTCGTGACGGCTTGACACATTTCTCTGCTTAGAAAGGAGCTTTCTGACAGAGCTATGTGCGCACAGCAGCAAGGAAACTCAGTACACAGGAAGGAAAAGTGAGGCTGGATCAGTGCTACCACCCACTCATTTAAAGTTCCATGAAATGCACCCCCAGGTGAAAATGTCCAGCCATGGGGGCGGGGGGGGGTCTTCTGAAAAGCAGCTCAGCAGCACACCCCACAGTCAGAGTAAATGAAAAAGGGTCTCCCAAGGTGATACCCCCCCTCAACCCTGAGAAGACCCACTTACCTCCCGCCAAGGCAAGCCAAAGGAAGCAATTGCTGTGCTGTGGTCAAGAAGCCCACACATCCCCCTTTCATCTTCGTGCCTCTCCCCCAGAAGCTCTTTCTGGGGTACAAAGGAGCCAGGTGGAGCTTTAAGTGACTGGACATTACAAGACAAAGCCAATGGGTGCCAGCCTCGCTCCAACCGGGCTGAGAACTAGACCCTGGCTAGGATTGAGTCACATCAGAAGCCTCACACACGTTTTTTTGAAAGCGACAAATAGCACCTTTCTTCCCAAGAACCAGGGGACCGGGGCTGAGTTTGCAAAGCACATGCATGCCTTTTTCATTTCACTCCGCAAAAGTGTCCTGCAATGCAGCTTTCCTAGAACAGAGCTTCTGCAAAAGGTCCCTCAGCCCTACACTTACTTTATAAACAATCTAACCAAGCAGGCTGCACATAGACACTTTTTAAAAATGTGGTAGTGGGCTGGAAAAAAAAAATCAATTGGGCCACATGTTTGACAAGCTTGCTGTAATCCCTTTACAAATTCACATTAAAGGTTTCAGGGGGAGGGGGAGGGTCACATTTGTATTCCCACACAAATGAGTCACAAACTAGTTAAAAAAACCAAAGTCTAGGGTACCAGGAGCTGTCTAAGGCTTAGTCTGCAGTTAAAATTAATGTCAACATAGCTAAGGAGCTTAGGAATTTGTAAAATCCACACTCCTGGATGCCACAGCTATGCTGGCCTACCCCCTACAGTAGATGAGGCTATGTTGGCAGAAGAATGCAAACCACCACCATTTGGAAAGGTGGATTAAAACAATGGTGATAGAAAAACCCATTCCACTACCATGGGAAGCATCTATACTATGACACAGCTGTTAGCACTGTAGTTAGACATGGCCAAGGGTCTGAACGTTACAGAAACCCACTCATGTTTTCTGGAATGTTGCTGTTTCTAAAGACATAGCACTTCCCCTCACTGGATGCTGTTTGATAACACTCTCATACCCACGTTATTGCATCACATAATAGAAAGTCTTTAAACCCAATAGCACATTATATACTCTTGCTATGTAATAAACACTAGCTAAAGTCACCAAACAAGCATAACAAAATCCCAAAACAGCTCATTTGTATCATTCTAAGCTGTAATTATAAACTTCACTTAAACCAAAGTACAAATCAAGACCTCTCTTATATTACATTGGTCCAACAATCACCTTCTCCCTCCTGACTATTCCCCCTCTTGAAACATAAATTAATGTAACATAAGCTACAACGCTGATTTCTACTAAATGGCACCTCCCACTTTCTTGGTCCTCACCCAACTCCTTTGTCCTTCTTTATTAACCAAACAAGACGTGCTTCTCTGTGAGGATAGACTAGGCCAGGGGTCTGCAACCTGGGGCTCTTTTGGGACTTCTTTGGGGCTCCCAATGCTTACAAAGTTTAAAAAAAAAAACAAAAAACACACCTTCTGAAAATTTTTGAAAAACAGTAAATATCTAAAAGCCCAACAATGAACAACTCACATCTAAATAGTAAACAATATGTGATCTCGAAACATTGGATAACTCCCCTTTTAATACGTACAGTGTATTGTGGGATACAATACTGTATGGCCATGTCTGCACTGGCACAAATCTTCAAAATGCTAATGGCCATTTCAAAAATTACTAATGAGGCGCTTCGAAATCACCTCTTTCGAATGCCTGCTGCTCAGCATGGCTACACAGGGGTCCTTTTCAAAAGGACCCCACACATTTCGAAATTCCCTTATTCCCCTCAGCTACCACTCAAAAGCCAAAGAGGGGGAGAAGGTTTTTTTTTTTTCCTCTCTTCTTGACTGCCTAAAAATGAAAGAACACCACCAGACATCATCTCAGTCACAACTGATGGGGCACTAAGTATGAAAGGGGCACACCAGGGGTTTGCTTCTCTGTTACAGAAAATGCTGGATTATAATGAGATATTGTTTCACTGCATAATTCATCAAGAAGCATGGTGCATAAATGTTTCCACCTGAGATCACAAAAGTGATGACCCTGGTAATGCAGATTGTCAACAAAATAATGGAAAAAGGCTTGAATCACTGGCAGTCCTGCGCACTTCTTGAAGAGGTCAGCTGTCAGTATGTCAACCTTTTCCAGTATAACAAGGTACAGTGGCTTTCCAGGGGAAACGTGCTTGTGCATTTTGCAACCTGTCTGGAAGAAGTGAAGGTGCTCATCCAGGAAAAGGGCTATGAATATTCAGAGTTGATAGAGCCCACGTGGTTACAGAAATTTCACCTCATGGTGGACAGCACCTCACATTTAAATTGCCTGAACAGAAAACTACCAACAAAGGGAAACACTGCTCTCTTGCTTTTTAGAAGAGATGCTACCATTTGAGCAAAAACTAACATTGTTTGCAAGAGACATTGAGACAGGTTCACTGAGTTAACTTCCCATCACTGAGGCAATTCCAAGAGGCAACAAAGTACAAGCTTAACATTGCAAGCCTAAAAAACATGATACTGAAAATGCAAGAAGCCTTCGTGAGGTGATTTCAGGAATTTAGAAAAGAAAATACATGGTTGTCACTTGTGTTGAAAGCCTCTGAAGATGATAACTCTGCACTCAACTTTTCAACACGTACAGGAGTGGACCAAGCACAACTGGAATTGGCTAATTTGCCAGAAAAGAGCATGTGAACTTCTAAATTCAGAGGCTTGGTGACTGAACTCAAAGATCCAGAAAGGCAGAAATCTACCCTAGCACTTAAACACAGATGGACTGAAATGTTTGATCTTAAAAACACAAGACCAAGTTGTGTTTGAAGTTTGCAATTCTTTACCAGATGCCTATAGTAACATGAAGATATGCATTTGGTATCCTATCCACCTTTCCATCTACTTACCTGTGCAAGGAAGCAATTTCAAATATGAATTTCAAAGAAAAAGAAAAGCAAACTGAAGCCCACTAAACAATCAAAATCTACAGTCCCACTTGAAAATGAAAATGGCAGCCTAGTCTGCAAAGAAACTCAGCAGCAGAAATCACACTAAAATATTGATAAGCTGACTTAGAATGCTGAAAATAAATGTCCCATTTCATTGATATGAATTCACATTAACAGTGTATTTATTTGAAATGACAATTGTTGCCTCTATATGCTTACTGTATTTGCCAGGCAGAAGTAGATGACCTCTAGCATCCTCCAGAGAGAAAAGGTTCAGGAGTGAAAGTCAGGAAGATAACCAATGTCCTGCAGTAAACACGCACTGCACTACTAAACCCTGTGTGCGCTATTCTTAAAATAGGGGTTACAAAAAGTGTGGTTTGACATTATTTATTAAGACCCATCTCGTATTCACATACATTGCAGCTTTTGAATGGAGGTGGGTTTTTTTTTTTTGGTGGGGGGGCGGGTGTTTTTTGTTTGTTTGTTAAAACCAAATTGGGGAGAGGAGGGGCTCTTCTTGCTATTTTGGTTGCCAACCCCTCAGCTAGGCTCTAGCCTCCCTTCCTTCCTCTGCACGTTAGAGGGGGCAGGGCTGACCTTGGAGAGAAGAGTTTAAAAGCCAGATGCCCAGCAACTAAGGGAGCTAGAGAATAGCACCATCAGGGAAGGAGGAAATGATTCTTTTACAGGAAAGACAATGCCAGCTGAATATTTCTGGCAGAGCTCTCTTGCTCCCTGAGCACAGTCCACAGAGATAAAAAAGCAATATGCTGTCCTGGCATCAATGGGTGAGGGAAAAGAAACCAGTACCCAATTCTGGGAGGATCACGGCCACAACTTTAAAGAGGAAAGGAAAGTTGCTGGTTGGCAATGACTCCCAAAGGGGGACAGAGATGTACCTTTGGCCAGCCTGACCTGGCATCCTGGAAGGTGTGCTGCCCCTCCCACGAATGCATATGAGACACACTATGGAAAGACTGTCAAGATTATTCAACCCTTTGTCTACCACTCCACTCTGGTCATTCCTGGGGGCACTAAATTCAGGGGCATGGATGGTTTTTGACCAAAGAAAGAAGGCTAGGCAGAGAAACACTTTCATGGGTTCATGGATGGTGTTACCAAGAGCACTTCTGCTTCTCTGACCAATGGACACTGCTCTGAGAAGATGCACTGCTGAGCAAAGATGTATCTGAAAACATCTTTGAGAAACTGGATAACCTAGAAAGGCAGGCTTCCAATTAGGTTTGACAAAAGCAGAGACAAAAGCTCACAAATAAGTTCAAGAACATGGGTGAAATCTGGATGAAGGTATAGAATCTGGGGAAAAAACATGAGTCATCATAGCAGACAAAGGAGAAATAAGAAGGAATACAAAACTCGGAGAGGTCTTCCTATTCTCCATTCATTATGCACTAGTAAACCAAGGGAGTAGCTAATTCAGATGACTGGAATATTGGTAAAGAAGAGTATAGCTTCTTCAAGATGGGCAGTCGGGGGGAAAAAGGAGCAGTCGCCTTGTAGATACATAAACTTGCACTGAAGTCACAATAAAAGAGGAAGGCATATTGGTTGACCATCCCCAGATAAGGCTTGATGGGATTAAAAAAGGATGCTATTACGGCAGAGGTCTACTACTGACCAGCTAACAAAGAGGAGAGAAGGATAAGGATAATACCATCCAAAGCACAGGAATTGATGGCAATGGGGAAGTTTAATTACCCACATAACAAATAGGAAAATACAGCAGAACACAAATTAAACAAAAAATATAAACGAATTGGAGGCAACTTTTTATTACGGAAGATGGAGACAGCAATGAGTGGAGAGGGTGTTCCAGATTTGATTCTGACCAACAGCGAGGAACGGACTGAGACTTTGGAAGTGGAAGGCAATTTGGGGGAAATCAATCATGAAAGAACATAAGAACATAAGAATGGCCATACTAGGTCAGACCAAAGGTCCAACCAGCCCAGCATCCCATCTGCCGACGGTGGCCAATGCCAGGTGCCCCAGAGAAGGAGAACAGAAGACAATGACCAAGTGATTTATCTCCTGCCATCCATCTCCTGCCCCTGTACTGAAGGCTAGGGCACCATACTTTACCCCTGGCTAATAGCCATTTATGGACCTAACCTCCAAAAATTTATCGAGCTCTTTTTCAAACCCTAATAGAGTCCTGGCCTTCACAGCCTCCTCCGGCAAGGAGTTCCACAGGTTGACTGTGCGCTGTGTGAAGAAAAATTTCCTTTTATTAGTTTTGAACCTACTACCCATCAATTTCTTTTGGTGTCCCCTAATTCTTGTATTATGGGAAAAGGTAAATAATTTTTTCTATGTGCACTTTCTCCACACCATTCATGATTTTATATACCTCTATCATATCGCCTCTCAATCACCTCTTTTCCAGACTGAAAAGTCCCAGTCTCTCTAGCCTCTCCCCATATGGCACCCGTTCCAAACCCCTAATCATCTTAGTCGCCCTTTTCTGAACCTTTTCTAATGCCAATATATCTTTTTTGAGGTGAGGAGACTACATCTGCACACAGTACTCAAGATGTGGGCGTACCATAATTTTATATAGGGGAAGTATGATATATTTTGTCTTATTATCTATCCCTTTTTTAATAATTCCTAACATCCTATTTGCTTTACTAACTGCCGCTGCACGCTGCGTGGACGTCTTCAGAGAACTATCCACTATAACTCCAAGATCCCTTTCCTGATCTGTCGTAGCTAAATTTGACCCCATCATGTTGTACGTGTAATTTGGGTTATTTTTTCCAATGTGCATTACCTTACACTTACCCACATTAAATTTCATTTGCCATTTTGCTGCCCAGTCACTCAGTTTGCTGAGATCTTTTTGTAGTTCTTCACAATCCCTTTTGGTTTTGACTGTCCTGAACAACTTGGTGTCATCTGCAAACTTTGCCACCTCACTGCTTACCTCATTTTCTAGATCATTGATGAACAAGTTGAACAGGATCGGTCCCAGGATTGACCCCTGGGGAACACTAGTTACTCCCCTCCATTGTGAAAATTTACTATTTATTCCAACCCTTTGTTTTCTGTCTTTTAACCAATTCCCGATCCATGAAAGGACCTTTCCTCCTATCCCATGACCGCCTAATTTACATAAAAGCCTTTGGTGTGGGACCATGTCAAAGGCTTTCTGGAAATCTAGGTATATTATGTCCACTGGGTGCCCCTTGTCCGCATGTTTATTAACCCCTTCAAAGAATTCTAATAGATTAGTTAGACACGACTTCCCTCTGCAGAAACCATGCTGACTTTTGCCCAACAATTCGTGCTCTTCTACATGCCTTGCAATTTTATTCTTTACTATTGTTTCTACTAATTTGCCTCGTACCGATGTTAGACTTATCGGTCTATAATTGCCAGGGTCTCCTCTGGAGCCTTTTTTAAATATTGGCATTATATTGGCCATCTTCCATTCATTGGGTACCGAAGCAGATTTAAAGGATAGGTTACAAACCACTGTTAATAACTCCACAATTTCACATTTGAGTTCTTTCAGAACCCTTGGGTGAATACCGTCTCATCCTAGAGACTTGTTACGATTCAGCTTATCAATTAACTCCAAAACCTCCTCTAATGTCACTTCAATGCGGGAGAGTTCCTCTGATGTGTCACCTAAAAAGGCTGGCTCAGATTTAGGAACCTCTGTAACATCCTCAGCCGTGAAGACTGAAGCAAAGAAATCATTTAATCGTTCCGCAGTGGCACTGTCTTCCTTGATCGCTCCTTTCATATCTTTATCGTCCAAGGGCCCCACTGCTTTTTTAGCGGGCTTCCTGCTTCTAATGTATTTAAAAAACATTTTACTATCGTTTTTTGAATTTTTGGCTAGCTGTTCCTCAAAATTTTTTTGGCTTTTCTTACTACATTATGACACTTAATTTGGGAGTGTTTATGTTCCTTTCTATTTTCCTCACTAAGATTTGACTTCCACTTTTTAAAGGCTGCCCTTTTCTCTCTCACTGCCTTTTTAACATGGCTGTTAAGCCATGGTGGTTCTTTGTTAGGTCTCTTACTGTGTTTTTTTATTTGGGGTACACATTTAAGTTGGGCCTCTAGTATGGTGTCTTTAAACAGTTTCCATGCAGCTTCCAGGGATTTTAGTTTAGTTACTCTACCTTTTAGTTTCTGTTTAACTAGCTTCCTCATTTTAGTGTAATTCCCCTTTTTGAAATTAAATGCTGGAGTGTTTGACCGCTGCGGTGTTCTTCCCAACACAGGAATATTAAAAGTTATTATATTGTGGTCACTATTTCCAAGCGGTCCAGTAACAGTTACCTCTTGGACCAGATCCTGCGTTCCAGTCAGGACTAGATCGAGAATTGACTCTCCCCTTGTGGGTTCCTGTGCTAGCTGCTCCAAGAAGCAGTCATTTAAGGCATCAAGAAATTTAATCTCTGAATCCCATCCTGAGGTGACATGTACCCAATCAATATGGGGATAATTGAAATCTCCTGTTATTACTGTGTTTTTTATTGTGATAGCCTCTTTAATCTCCCTTAACATTTCAGCATCACTATCACTGTCCTGGTTAGGTGGTCGGTAATATATTCCTAATGCCATATTCATATTAGAGGAATGAATTGTTATCCATAATGATTCTAAGGAACATTTCGATTCTTTTAGGATTTTTGTTTCATTTGATTCTATATTATCCTTCACATATAGTACCACTCCGCCACCCGCACGACCTGTTCTGTCTTTCCGATATAATTTATATCCCCGTATGATAGTGTCCCACTGATTGTCCTCATTCCACCATGTTTCTGTGATGCCTATTATGTCAACTTCCTCCTTTGATATGAGGTACTCCAGTTCACCCATCTTATTAGACAGACTCCTAGCATTTGTGTAAAAGCACTTTAAAAAACTACCACTATTTATATGTCCGCCTTTCACAGACGCCTTGGATTTTTTTATATGCGATTGTTTCACATCTGATCTTGCCCATATATTATTTCCCACGTTCCCTATCTGACTAACTTCTAGGGAATCCCTATCTATGGAGCCTCGTGTAAGAGAAGTCTCCGTCCGATCCACGTGCTCCCCCGCACCAATCGGCTTTCCCCCACCTCTTAGTTTAAAAACTGCTCTACGACCTTTTTAATGTTTAATGCCAGCAGTCTGGATCCACCTTGATTTAGGTGGAGCCCATCATTCCTGTATAGGCTCCCCCTACCCCAAAAGTGTCCCCAGTTCCTAATAGATCTAAACCCCTCTTCCCTACACCATCGTCTCACCCACGCATTGAGACTCTGAAGTTCTGCCTGTCTATCTGGCCCTGCGCGTGGAACTGGAAGCATTTCAGAGAATGCCACCATAGATATTCTGTATTTCAGTCTCTTCCCTAGTAACCTAAATTTGGCCTCCAGAACATCTCTTCTACCCTTCGCTATGTCATTGGTACCGACATGTACCACGACCACCGGCTCCTCCCCAGCACTGCCCATAAGTCTGTCTAGATGCCTCGAGAGATCCGCAACCTTCGCACCAGGCAGGCAAGTCACCATATGGTTCTCCCGGTCATCACAAACCCAACTATCTATATTTCTAATGATCGAATCCCCCACTACTAAAACCTGCTTCTTCCTAACAGCTGGTGCTCCCTCCCCCGGAGAAGTATCCTCGGCGCAAGAGGATACCATAGCACCCTCTGGAATGAGGGTCCCAACTATGGGATGGTTTCCCTCTGCTCCCATTGACTGCTCTCCTTCCCTGAGCCTTTCATCCTCCGTAACAGCATCAGGACTGTCAGATTGGAGGTGGGACAGCCCTACTATGTCCCGGAAAGTCTCATCAGTCATCAAAGTTCATTATTGTAAAGCATTATTCATTACTGTAAGGGGCAAAAACAGCAGAATAAGGACAAAAGACTTCCAGAAGGCAGACTTCAGCAAATTCAGAAAACTGATAATGAAGATCTGAAAAGAAGCAAGTCTAAAGGAAAAAACTTTGAGGTATGGCTGTTTTTTAAGGATAGAAATTATTAAGGGCACAAGAGCAAACTAACTCAATGTTCAAGATGGGAAATACAGTAAGGGACCACAGTGACAATGAAGAGATCTTCAGTGACTTTAAACAAACAAACAAACAAAAAAAAAAAAAAAAAAGGGAAAATTAGGGTATACCTATCTCACAGAACTGGAAGGAACTGTCAGAGGTCATTAAGTCCAGTCCCCTGGACTCACAGCTGGCCCTATCATCATCCCAGATAGATTTTTTTTATTAATGCATTTGACCCAGATCCTTAAATGGCCCCCTCAAGGATTGAACTCACAACCCTCAGTTTAGCAGGCTGAATATTATTTATAATTTAAGAAAACAAATTAAATGAAGTAAAATTGGCATAAAACGGGGTTGGAATGGCTTCAAAATGGGGAAAATCAAAGATGAAAACAGAATTTTGAACTGAATGGACCCAATCCTTCAAATTTACATCAAGTTTGGCTGGACTCCCTTTTTGTCACATCTGGAATGAGATATTAGCCAATAGCAAAAAAAGCAATCTCAAGAGGCATTTTCTCAAAAAAAAAAAAAAAAAAAAAAAAAATCACACTACTATTTAAGGATGAATATTAAGGAACTAACTGAAAAGATCTGAGTCATTACCAGTTATCTCTGAGAACTCTGAGGACAGGAGAGGTCCCAGTGGACTGAGAAGGTCAAATATATTACCTATTTATAAAGAAGGGAATTAAACCAGTAACTTCACTATCCACAAAGGTAATGGAGCAAACAATCAATAAACTAATCAGTAAGCACCTAGAAGAAAATAATATAAACATAAGTAACTAAGCCAACATGGATTTTCCAAGAAAAAACCATGTCAAAACAACCTAACATCTCTCTCTTACAAGGTAATGAGCCTTAAGGGGTAGGGCACTAGATGTGTGTGCGCGCTCTCTCTCTCTCTCTCTCTCACTCGCTCTGCTTTGGAAAGGTTTTGGATGCTGTCTCAAATAACCTTCTTATAAGCAAAGTAAGGCAATATAGCCTAGATGAGCCCAACTGGTGAGGCAAGAGTAGCTCACAGTCACAGTCAAACTGGAAGAGTATATTAACATATTGCTGCAACACGAACAACATTCTATTAACAGAAGAGCTGTAAACAAGGCAAGTAATTCCTCCACATTCTATTCAGCACTTATAAGGCATGAGCTAGAGTACTATGCACACTTCTGGGCACCACCTCTCAGGAAAGATATGGACAAATGGGGAATCAAAAGAAAAAATTATTTAAAAATTATTTAACAGATTTTTAAAACTAGCTATGTTCAACCTTGATAACATAGAGTAGGGGCGGGCAATAATTTTGGTGGGGAAGCCATGCCACATATTTTGGAAAAGTGTCAGGCCACACATTTCTGGCCCACATACTGTTTGTATCCTGCTGCCAGGGTACCACTGGGGCTAGGAGCTGCAGGCTAGGAACCCCAGGATGCAAGCCAGCAGTGCAGTAGCGGTGGGGGCTAGTAGCCACAAGCTCAGAGACCTTTAATGTTGCTTCTGTTTAAAGGGTTCCGCACCCCCCCACCCCCACCCAACAAGCACCACACAACCTAGTCATGACCTGGGGTTCCTGCGGCTATTTAATGGCCCTGCAGCTCCCAGCCCCAATGTTGCTGGGATATTGGTGGTAGCCGAGAGCACTTTAGATGGCAGCAATTTAAAGGGCTCCAGGCTCACAGCTCCCCGCCCACGCCACTACCGCATTGCCTGCTCACCAACTGGGGTTCCTGAAAATGTTTAAAAAGCCTGCAGCTCCCAGTTCTCCACCACAGGATATAAAGTGTATGTGGGCCAAATGCAGCTCATGGCCCAGATCCAGCTCACAAGCCTTGTCTTGTCTGCCCTTGAGATAGAGAGTGGATGTGATAACAGCCTTCAAGTATGTAAAAGACTGTTACAAAAAGGAAGGCAATAAACTATGTGTTCTCTAAGCACTGAGGACAAATGTGAAATAACAGGTTTAAAATACAGCCATGGAGATACAGCTTGGATATTAAAAAGACCTTCCTAACTAGCACTGGAGCAAATTACCAATGCAGGTTGTGGATTCTCCATCATCTACTCTATTCTTAAAAACTGCCAAAGGCCTGCAAGGGATGGTCTAGCACAGTGGTTCCCAAACTTTTCGGCATTATGGCCTCCTTTTGATTTTTGAGAAACCCTAATGCCCCTTCCTGTTCTTTTCCATCATCCAACCCCACTTTAAACAAAAAATTCAATTTGTAATTTAAAATAAAGACAAAAACATAATATAAAAATGTTATTTAAAATTAAAAATAAGCACAAAGTTTTTCTTCACCCCTTGTGGGTGCCTGGTGCAGCTCCAGTTGGCCATCTGCCTGAGCCCCGTGCCAGCCACCTACGTGCCTCAGATCCATGCTGCCAGAGCCGCCCACCCAAGCACCACACCACCGGGGCCAGCTGCCCTCCACAGCCACCCACCCCACTCCTATGCTGCCCGAGCCAGCTGCCAGCCTGGGCCACCCAAGCCCCATGCTGCTCGGGCCAGCCACCCTCCCACAAGCCTGAGCCCTGCTTCGCCGGAGCCAGCCACCCAAGTCCCGTGAGTCCTGCAAGCCAGCTGGCTGCCTGAGCCCCACAAGCCACCTGCCCCAGCCCCTCCCCTCCCACAAAGCCAGGCACCACCAGCCCCCTGGCTCTTACCCCATTCCCATCACCTGAGCCAGGCACCCCTAGCCCACTATCTAACCCCATGCTCCACCTCCTCCCCCACATCCCACACTCACTCACCTTTGCATGTGGGTCTTCACTGGTGGCCTGCTTTTTATAGCAGCTGTGCCGGGTAACCCACGTAAAGTAGCAGGGGCTGAGAGCCAGAAGCAAAGGGTGAAGGGGATCATGTGGGGGCTGGCACATCCCCCAGTTTGGGAAACCATGGTCTAGCATATACCTCAGCTACCTCAGCAGAATGAACTAGTCTAAATGACCTGTTAAGGCCTATTCCAGTCCCACATTTCTATAATTCTATTTTATTTTAACTAACAGGGACAGATATATGCTGGAAAGGAGGGAGCTTTTTAAAAAGAAACACATTCATCATCAGCAAAAAAAACAAAAAAAAAAACAAAAAAAAAAAACAACCACCCTCCGCACTGCAGGGCTTACCCCCAGATCTCTGACTGGTTGTCATGTCTTATTTTTCTAGCCCCACATTTCCTTCCCCAAAAGTCTCAACCAACCCACAGTTAAATGCAATTTACAGTACACCCAATGATGAACTGCAGGAAAATGTCATATACCTTTGATTACCTGACTCATACTCTAACCAAGCCATCTTTGCTGAAGCCCTGAGCAGCTTCAAACACCCACTATTCTAAACACTATACAATCATGTCCAGTGAGCAATTTAAGGTTGAATACTTCATAACCCCACAAATCTAAAAATGGGTACCTTACAACACTAAAATGAGGGGATTCCCAGCAAGGGAGAGGATGTACTTCTAGGAACACACAGTCAACAAGATACTTGATATTAAAATCATATCATTTTATAGAAATAATTATATAATTTTTACAGCTGGTTGGATAAGAACATTTTCACCAACAATTTGCCAAGATCTTTACTCGTTTCTTTCACATAATTCAAAATGTCACTGAATTTTCTAAATTTGAAAAAGGTCAAGCCTTTTATAGTTAGCTGCACAACTGGGACTATAAAAGCAGGAGGATCATAGTGGAGTTGAGAAAGTGAGAACAGGTCAGCAGTGGTGGAAGAAATTCAAAAGCCAGATTAAGCCACTGTTACAACAAGCCCATAGCTAGGGATCAAACACCTTAAAATCTGGTGTTGAAGTCCGAATCTTACCTGTCATTTTAGGAAAAGGATGTTTCTAATGCTCATGGTTAGAGAAAAGCATGAAAAAAACCAACCAATGCATAATTAACATAGTGATGGCCTCAGCCTATAGAAAGCTTGAGCTGGCAAAAGGCACAAACTGCACAAGTCTAACTTCCAGACCCGCTGCTCTAGCAATCTTTGCCATACCCATCCCAGCAATGGGTTTTATCTGTCCCACAGAGAGAGTAGCAGACTAGGCTCACCCCTCGAGGCAGACACACCCCTGCCACTGACAAATGCTTGGGGGAGGGGGAGAACTGGAGCGATGCCCCCTAGTTCCATCCCTCCTGCTCCCAGGGTATGAGAACCCCTCCAGCAGCAGGTGAGTGACAGGGTGGTGAGGGGGCACGTTAGATGCAGGGGCCAGACGCACCAGGTCAGGACATAGAGGGCCCCCACATTCACACCGCGGAAGCGGCGGACGAGCTAAGCCAGAGGGGTAGCTGGCGAGCTATGGGGTTGCCATAGCCGCTGCTACTCCCGTCGCTCTCTCCACGCCGGCGACTCACCCCCATTGGCGGCATGTAGAGGCGGAGCAAACACTCCCCCGAGCTCCGCATTTAAAGAGCCAGCCACATCCATCAACGCCATGTACCGGGAGGGGGTAACACCAGTCCCGAGGCCTCCACCTTTGTAGGGCGAGTCTGCAGCGCGCAGCGATAGGCGTCTGGCCCCGCAGCTGCCGGCGGAGCAGCCTCCCCCCGGCCCGAGCTGCCCTTACCTTGGCTCTCATCCTCCAGGTACCGGACCCGCAACTCCTCCTCCCCCTTCGCCTCCGAGCTGTAGCCCCTCCCAGCCCGAGAGCAAGCGGCCCCTCCCCGCACCAGCCCCCTGGGGCCCGACCGGCGGAGGGGCGAGGCGGCAGCATCTGCCGCGACCAGCCTGAGTCTGCCCCGAAGGAGGCCCAGGCCGCCCAGCGCCGCCGCCATGCTGCTGCCTCTGGCCGCCGCACCAGCCCTGGCGTGCAGCGGAGCCACCCCTCCCAGCGCCTTCACACACACCACGTGACCCTACGCCACGCACGACCCCCCGCGCGGTAGCGAGCACCCTGGCAGCGCGAGGGGGCCCGTATCCCATAAACTGGCTCTTTGGGGCTCAGCAGCGCCCCATGGGGTGCTTAAAGGACCCCTGCCCTGGGGAGCGCGAGCCCGCCCTGCAGTCACTGCTTCCTCAGCCCTCCTGCTCCCAGCCGCCATCTGCGGTGGTTTCTGATGCCCAAGCGCGTTACTCCGCCTGGTTCCCAGCCTCGCTGGACCTAGGTTTTGTAGCGCTGTTTTCGGTAGTAGCCCTCTGCGCAGGTCCCAGTCGTTAATGAGGTAGTACCATGATTTTGCGTAACTGCCCATGAGGCAGGCTCAAACCCGGGACCTCTGGAGATTACTAGAGGCACCTCTGCAGCTTGGCTGGCTGGCACCCGTGTTCGTGTGTTGTACTCAGCTCAGCGGCTTCCCTGGGACCTGAAGGTGGTGAGAGAAGCTTTTAAGACCTTCTTCAGGTGAGGGGAACTAACATGACCTGGTTAGGCTGACTTAAGATGGCTCATGTCAACCTACCCTTGCAAGGGTAGGCACTGCAATGGTGCTCATGTAAGAGTCACCCACTTCATAATTCCACCTCTGTAGGAAGCATAGCTCTTAGGTCAGCATAGTTAGGGCAATACAGTAGCCCTGTACACACATCTCATAGAGCTGGAAGGGACCTTAGGAGGTCATTAAGTGCAGTCAATTACAAAATCAAGCACCATTCCTCCCCCCCGTTTTTCTTTTAAATCTAAATTCCTCAGTCCACCAATGGCTTCCTCAAGGATTGAGCTCATAACCCTAGATTTAGCAGGGCAATGCTTAGATCACTGAGCTATCCCTCCTACCTACTAGACACTGACTTATTTGTATCACCCCTTGGCTGTCAGCTCTACCCAAGACTCACAGCTGTAGGTTTCCCAGCACCAGCCTCACTCACTGCCCCTCCCCTGCACACACACAGGAGACAACCAGAGCCAGGGAGAAAATGTGGAATAATAGCAGCCATGAAACTGACAAGAATATCAATTTCAGTGTGGGAAGGTTCCCTGCTGTGAAACAGAGGCCTGATCTGGGCTCACACTGAAACAGCTGTCTGTGCCCCACAGTTGATCCATTTACTGTGGTAGGGTAAGTCAACCTAAGTTTGTAGTGTAGACAAGTTCTATGCTAAATACAAAATTAAACAGATCTTTTAAGACACATAGTTAATGTATTTCAAGAGATTATTTAAGAGTGAATTGTCCGAGGTCCTACAGAGGGCATGTGGTTGAACAGGGAATTCAGTGTGGGTTTCCAAAGGTCTAAGTGCAGGGCTCCAACTGCTAAACTAGCCTTCCCCACCACCAATTTCAAGTTAAAATATTTTTGAACCAAATTTTAGTGTGTTATTCGATTAGTACAGACAGAGCCTTGACAGTACACCTCATTTTGAGGTCTGATTTTCCTCTGGTCTCCTCAACTTTGTTTTTGAATGGCTTAGAAATATGTCATTTTTGTGTAACTGATGAAAGGAGAGATTTTAATTCTGGAAAACAGTTTTGCAGCCAAGTTGTAGTCAAAATTCTTGATTGCCTAATCCCTTGCACCTCTTTCTTCTGTCTTCTAGGTCCTGATCTTGTAACTTTTTCCTTGCAGGTGCAGAGTTCCAGGAACATGGAACAAGTTGAATTATATCAGCCTAAGAATGTAAGCTCTGCAGATACAAATCAACTTGTTCCGTGCCAACACTTCTGACACATAGTACATCAATAATTACAATCAAATAGGTAGATAGGAACTATTTTTGAAATTTCTAACCACATCTCTCACAGTAGATGGAGAAAAAGGCTGAGCTACGTAGATTCTAATGCAATTTCATTATTTTATAGGTTTTAAGGTCAGAACCAGAATCAGCATTTATCCTGACCTCCTATATAACACCAGCTAGAGAATTTCATCAAGTGATTCCTGCATCAAGCCTTCTTTTGTACATGTAAAAGAAATTAATTAATTAATTAATCAATGAGCTATACCTATCTCATAGAACTGGAAGGGACCTTGAAAGGTCATTGAGTCCAGTCACCTGCCCTTACAGCAGGAACTATCACCATCCCTGACAGATTTTTTTTAATCTATTCTAGATCCCTAAATGGCCCCCTCAAGGATTGGGTTCATAATCCTGGGTTTAGCACTGCTCATACCACTGAGCTGGCCCTCCCCACAATAAGTGCTTCATATTCATAGGAGCTAAGGAAAGTTGTTAGATCTGTAATTAGTGGGGTGATTTAAGAAGAAAAATAGTATTTAATTATGGATTGAAAATGTATCCCCAGAGCCACACTGGGATTTTTAAACTTTATTGTTTCAATCAGATCTGTCCCTGTATGGAGCAGGTAAATCCTGCCACCACCAACTGCATCCCTGATATGAGAAGTATGGTGTGAAGGAGAAGATTTTAAGCATTTGCAGTACTTTTCCTGATGTAGATGCTCACCAATGCAGTGGTCCCACTGCCTGCTTTCTGAGGAAAATAAACCTCTGTAAAATACAGCAATGGATTTCAATCTGTTTTTTTTTCATTTGTGTATTCTTTCAATGTTTCAGATAGAAGCGTGGACCCTTTTGGGAACTGTAGACTTAGATCTTTCTGATATAGTTATATCTTTTCATATTTATTTTTCAATATTTCATGTAAAGTTAAAAAAGAACAAAAAATTATGTTTAAGTAGGTCATTCCCTCTTTTTGTATGAGACCCCTTTTGCCAACTCTGTGATATTCATTTAACTTTGTTTTGTTTTGGTGTTCTTGTGCCACAATTCAGTTTGCAGTATATCCAGTTCCTCCCTTTAGACTGTCATTTTAAGCATGAGTCAGAAGGTTTGGATGGAAACACACTTTTCCATGTGCTGTATTCTAGTTCCTTGATCATTTACTGTGATTTAGTTCTTTATAAAAGAAGCAAATGGAAGACAAGTTTAGTTCCAGAAGGATTGAAAAAATGCTTTTCTTTGTAAAGATTCTCTGAAAATATAGACACTGGTGCTCCTCGTTATTGCAATTATTTCTGTACATACGTTTCAGTTGTTGAGGAGAAAGTTGTAGGACACTGCAGATCTCTCTAAGAGCTTCACTAATGAATTAACACTACAAAGAGTTCAAATGTTCTTGTTAACTGGACTCCGTCCATGAACAAACATGAGCAGACTCCATCCATGAATCCAAACATTTCTGCATGTTGGTGGTAGTAATAAGTGTTGGCTGGTGCAAGTAAACTGAGCCTTCCTCATCAGCTGGCAACATGACCTACCTGTAAGCCTGGATACAGGTTAGCACTGATACAGACCAATCAAGAGCAACTTGGCTACCAGTGACTTTCCACAAGCCCCTGGCTGTCCCATCTCCATATTTTTATTGCCATGGCTACATCTAGATCGTATGGTTTTGTCAACAAAACAGCCAGAGCATCCAGATTGTGAAACACGTTCTGTTGACTTATGGCTAAAGCCAATGCCATTAGGGGTCCTGCTCCTCTCAGGTTCTCAAGTCCCAAGCCCAGCCCATCCAAGTTCTCAGGCCCCCCCACCCTCTGTCCCAAGCTCAGCCCCCCACTGTAAACAGTTGTTTGTATGTTGCTTTCATGTAAATAGTTATGTACAGCACAGTTTCTTTCTTTTGTCCAAGTTCTTTTTCATTAAAACAGTTATTTTTTCACCACACCCAAGTCCGTCTTCACTGTGCCCAGCTTCTCACAGGCACACCCCTTATCGTTGGTGACTACCCCCTACCCTGGGAGGAGGGCTTCTCTTTTTTCCCTCCACAATGTTGTGCAGGGCACAACAAGCCCCCAACACCCTGGTGGATGTTGTGCTTGCCCACACTGAGGTGGGTGAGCAGGCCCCGAACCGTGCCTTGAGATGGCTGAAGGTGTATTTGACTGGCATCGTGATGTGATTCAGGCAGGCATTGAATAGTTCCCAGCTGGGGTTCAGCTGGTTGGTGTAGGGCTTTGTCAGCCATGACACGATGGGGTAGGCCATGCCCCCCACAATGCAGAGTGGCTTCTTTACGTATCTGACCAGCTCACAGCATGGGATGAATGTGCCGGCCTCCAGCCTCTGGCACTGGCCGGAGTTGCAAAATACACAGGCTTTTTATGCCCAGCCTACCCACATAATATAAATGTCCATAAATGGCCCATGGTGGTTGACCAGGGCCTGCAGCACCATTGAAAAGTAGCCCTTGCAGTTAAAGTACTTGGCTGCACAATTCTCCGGGACACAGATCGGGATGTGGGTCCCACTAATGGCCCTGACACAGTTCGGGAACCCCAAGGGAGCAAATCTGTACATGTCTTTGTCAAAGTCTCCCAGACAGATGACCCTTCACAGTAGGATTGTGTTAATGGTAGTCAGGACTTGCAGAAGGAGGCAACTGAACACAAATGACAGACTGAGAGAGGGAGTCCCTGGGCTTGGAAGGGGTCCCTGGCCCCCTCCCTTCCCCTCCTCCCTGAGCCCCCGCTTTAGGCCACCCCTGCAGGCAGTAGGACTGTGTGAGGGTGGGACAACACAGTCCCCAGGGGACAGGGCTCCCACCCCAACCCATCCATGTTTCCTGAGGGTCTGCCTTTGACAGGACACACCCCGCCACCCCATGAGTGTGTTACCTCAGTGAGGAGGGCCCTGATGATGGATTTCCCCACACATAACTGGTTGCCTACCAAGCGGTAACTGTCAGGGTGGTGAGCTTCCAGAGGGCGATTGCGATTGCGATCTGCTTCTCCTGGGGATGGTAGGCTGCAGTCGGGTGTCCTGTCTCCTAAGGGCAGGTGTGAGCCAGGCACGGAGCTCCAGGAAGATGACTTTATGCATCTGAAAGTTCTGGAGGCATTGCTGGTCCTCCCATTACTCCATGACCAGCTGATCCAACCAGTCCGAACTGGTGCACCACCTGTGCACCAGGGAGAAGGGGGGACAGATGCAGGTGTGAGAGTCCTGAAGCCTGGGTGCCACCCCCAAAGGTAGTCTCAGGCTTGCTCTCGGGGAGGAAGAGGAGGATGGGCACTAGAAAGTTCAGCAGCTACTGCAGCATCTTGTTGCGGGCCTACTGCAAGCCCAGGGGTAGCTCTGGCGGCATGGCTCCCAGGGACTACCTGTGTCACCCACAAAGACACAAAGCCCTGCACTAGCTGTGCTGTCCCTCAAGGAGGTAGGCATGTCTACAGGAGAGGCAGGAAGCGGGTGTCTGGGGAACATAAGAACGGTCATACTGGGTCAGACCAAAGGTCCATCCAGCCCAGTATCCTGTCTGCCGACAATGGCCAGTACCAGGTGCCCCAGAGGAGGTGAACCGAAGACAATGATCAAGCGATTTGTCTCCTGCCATCTGTCTCCAGCCTATGACTAAAGGCTAGGGGCACCATACTTTACACTTGGCTAATAGCCATTTGTGGACCTAACCTCCAAAAATTTATCAAGCTCTTTTTTAAACTCTTTGTTTTAGAGTGCTGGCCTTCACAGCCTCCTCTGGCAAGGAGTTCCACAGGTTGACGGTGTGCTGGGTGAAGAAAAATTTTCTTTTATTAGTTTTGAACCTACTAACCTATTAATTTCATTTGGTGTCCTCTAGTTCTTATATTATGGGAACAAGTAAATAACTTTTCAAGTAAATAACTGTAAACAAGTAAATAACTGGGGAGGGGCCCCTTTAAGCTTGCATCTTGGCAGGGCTCCCAGAAGGAATTGGTAACCGGCAATCCTGGCTGACCTGGTTCTGAGCAGCCATTTTGCTGATAGAGCAACTGAGCAGTCTGGCTGCTCTCTGTCAATAATATGGATTGCTCTTTTGATGCGCCTTGGTATCTGGACACACTCTGTTGACAGAAGTTTTGTTGAAAGATATCTTCCAACACAAACTTCTGCTGTAAAACCTCCGCAATCTAGATGTAGCCCATGTGTCTGTTTCCTGAATGGAAGTCACTTGCCCCAGCATATGATTCTCCTCAGCCTTAGTTCCACATATTGATAGCTGGTTTCCAATAGCTGCAATTTCATTCATCCATCTACAATACTGAAATCCCTTTTTTGAGGGCATCCCCCCAAGAAGACATCATCTCAGCAGGTTGCACTGGAGCAGGATGCCTCTACCAAAGTACTGGTGTATCTCTGGTGAGATTCTAGCATATCTTACAAGTTCAGAAGCTTGTGCATAAGTTTGAGCATGAAATTCAGCAAACAATACCTCAGTGCTAGGAGAAAAAGCAAAGGGATTAACATATCCCACTGGAAAATGAAGAACCATATTTTCCAGTCTGGTAATTCTCTGACAACATATTCATACTACAATGAAATGAATTACATTATTAGCAGTGCTCCCGTTATGGATTCTGCTTCCACAATGGACAGTTTAAGGCTCTAGGCAGGGTCATTGGGACAGGAGGAAACATACAGACCCAGAAGACCATGTCCAAGAGGGGCTGGCATCTGGTCTTTCTGTCCTCTAGTTGCGGTTGGAGTCTCAGTACTTGTTTGGGGGTGAGACCAAGATGATGGAATAGCCCGAAACAGATCTATCAGAAAAACTGGTGTTGCAGTCTGGTAGAATGTTCTCATTGTTATTGAGAATATTATACACCAGATTAAGGTGAGGAGGAGGTTTACATGTTAAGGCCACTCTCATGAGCTATTTTGGTGGTAGTGGGGGTTTCTTCCCCTTTTCTCTGTCATCTTTTTTACTCCCTGTGTCCCATGACCTCTACCCTTCTTGGATACACTGAACTAACTCAAGGGAGTGAAGGCATCTCCAGTGAAGCCTGAAATCAGAAAACAGTACAGATTGAACCTCTCTAGTCCTGCTCTCTCATCTGGCAACGTCCATAATCCAACGTGATTTTAGTTGGCTGAAAGACCATTTTTCATGGGTGTGGCCAAATTTTCCATGGCCCCAGAAAGTTTGTTTACAGCCACCAGTCCTGGCTCTCAGTGTTTGGTGCTGTTATTTAGCTGTAATTTATCTCTAAATGTCTTCTAAGAGCCCAGTAAGCAGTGGCAGTGTTGGTAAAGCTGCTAGACTATTTTTTTTTCCAGTGATCCAGCCAATTCTCTCATTTGGCACCAGTCGGGTCCTGGGTATGCTGGACTGGAAAGGTTCAACCTGTAATAACAAAATTCTTAACATGATTTCTTTTGTATGTATATTAATATTACAGATTTCAGGTTACCAGTTGCAAAATTCTCAGTTACCTATACAACAGAGTGGGGAATGGAAATTGTCTACTCTAGCCCTTAAGTCTCTGGTAGAACTTTTTTGCATCACTCTCTAACTCAAGTTGTAGTTGTCACAGCCCTGGTCAAGCTCACACTTGTTGGACCCTCACGTGGCTGCTGTGTTTGGATCCAAAAACCAGATGTATATGCTCATAAGCTCCTCTTTGGTCTCAGTAGGCTTAAAATGCAGCCTCCTTGGTATCTAGGCTTGCCTTGTGAGCATAGATTTTGTCTGGTAGCCTTGCTCAGAAGTGAGACCCCATGATCTAACCACCTTTGCCCCCAACTCATTGCTTAAGCATACCCTTTCACCAAGTCCCACCCTTGTAGGCACTGTTGTTTATATTTTACTGCTTCAGGGAATCATGGTTGTTGAAGCAAAAAAGACAGATTTTGCAGAAGGGTATTTAAATAATCCCTCTTTACTTTAGACAAGAGATATTTTACATGATTCTGTGTAAGACCTGTGCACTCACTCCTCACCATGAGCAGTCTTAGGATTTGAGTCACCATTCTTTCAGGATTTCAAGTCATCTGTCTTTGACCACACACTTCCAGCTCCTCATTTCTGCTCCAAATCATGGAGTCTTCTCCAACCCCTGCATCCCACTTCCTTCAGCTTTGGGTGTACTCAAAATTGTACCTTCTGCTTCAAAAGCATGCCCCTCTATGCTCCTCTCTCTCAAATTTATTAACCCCTGAGATTCAAAAGAGCTATAGCAACACCTCTGTCTCTTCCTTCCTTTTGGGGGGATTTTCAACTTCTCGAGTAAACTGGACAGAGCTAGTTTCCCCTTTGTTGCAGCTATTCCCAGCTGTGGAATTGTATGGAGCTACTTCAGTGCCTTTCCCTGAGTGCTCAACAAATCAGTCTTGTCCATGCTCTGACCCTGAGCTTGTCCCCAAAGACCCTTGCCTGCCTCCAGAAGGAACTATTTCAGTTCTTCTGTCTAGGGCTGCACTGGGTCTCTGGGGATGTCCTGAAGCTACCACTGGAGGAGGATGGGCAGTCTCTGTTCTGCCTTTGCATTCAGGTCCCTATCTTCTTCTCTGTCCTTGCAGAGATACTGTTATGACATACACCTTCCTCTCCTGCCTCACAGGAGATATGACCCACAGCTATTCTATCTCTCCTCAAGGGGCCTCCCATAAAGCTTTTCCAAGTAGCCAGGACCACCATCAGACCTGGAAGCTAGAGGTGGGCACTGAGGGTGAGGACTGTGCTACACAACCCACATCTAGGTGTGCAGATGGTGGAGTCCCCCTTGGTGCACCAGAGGCTGGTCCTGGCTGGTACCATCAGGACTGGAAACATTCAGGACTACAGTCAGGTGGCTGGAGACATCCTACAGCACTCAGCCAGTACATGGGGCTCTCTGCCACTTGTGTTCCCCATCACATGCTCCAGGAGTGAGGTCTGCTCTCTTATCATCTGACATTTTCCTCAAGAAGACCTTGTGGGAAAGTGTTCCCTGCCTTCCCTTTGCCCTGACCCTTTGGACCTTGCCATCTTCTCCTCCTCTCCCACCACTCTACCATGTAGTGTCTCAGCTATGAGGTATGTAGCCTGTCCATTTCTGAACACCTGGGAAATAATGTACAGCTACCAATTTTTTCTGTCTACATCTGGCCTACACACTTGTTGATAGTCCTTAATGAATGTCTCATTCAGACGTAGACACTCAAGCACCCCTCCCTGTCTCTTTAGCAGCATCCTCAGAAGAAAAGTTAACTCTTTCAGCTCCTGTAGGTGGCAATACAGCAGTAAACAAACGGAATCACATACTTTCCCACATTTTACACCATAGTTAAGTAATGTAACTCTTCCAGGTATGAGAACATGTTAATGACAGTTGTTCACTAAGGAGAGGAAGGATTTGAAAAATATTTATAGAAAAATGTATGTTCCCTCTGAGTCAGTTCCTGCTTTTTAGGGCAAACCACTTGTGCATTTCTCACAAGCTGTAAATTAGCTCTCTTTGTAAAAGATCTGTTAAGTTCTTTTATCCTTCTGGCTGTCAGAATGTCTGGAGTGGCTCAAGAAGGGCAGAGTTTTACGAAGTGGACCACAAACCCCAAATCGGTTGTATTCTGTAATTAGATTTCACCAACCATCAAAGGTGAACTCATCAACTGTTTACATGGAGTCATTGTCTCCAGGAGCGACATATGGGGAGTGCACAGGGTGTCAAATGCACCCCTCATTGTCTGCCCCCCATACACACATACTCATCAGCACCACGCCACTTCTAGCTCACTCTACTTCTGGTCCACGCTCCTCTGGGGGAGAGGCAGGACTGCCACTGCAGTCACCAGAAATGGTGCAGGCTTCTGGAGAAAAGTGAAAGAGAGCGGAGCAGCAGCCAGAATCAGTGGGACAGGGACAGAGCAGGAGGGGGCAGGGCTAAGGCACGTGGTCAGTGGCCCACTTGGAAGCCTTGTCACCAGTCACTACTAACAGTCCCCTTGGGTAATCAGGTCTATTTTACATAAGAGCAATCCTATCTATCTGATATGATATCTGATATCTATCCATCTATCTGATGGGAGCCACCAGGATCCCTTTTTGACCAGGCATCCAGTTGAAAACCAGGAGCTTGGCAACCCGAGGCATGGGTGTGTGCATGTCCTGTATTCATGGGAGTGGGGGGTTCCAGTTTCATAGGAAATGCTTTTATAGTTACAAAGCAAACCCTTAACTATTATAACACGGGATATAAATATTGTAAGTGAGATTAATTCATGCAGCAACTGACAAGCATTTCATAAGGTCCAAGTAATAAACACATTTCTTACAAACTCAGTATCTACTTTAACAATGCTAACATACAGGTATAACACACTTTTCCACGTAGGCATTTGTCAGTTTTCAGTGAGGCCTTGGGGCTTTGCCTTGAGCTTCCACCTGTTCTGCCATCATCACACTGGCACTTTTCTTCTACATAGATTGTCTTAATTTTACTCTTATTAGGACCTTTGTCTCTTGCAGTCTTCAATGCATGATGCTAAAATAATACGTGACAACGTTTTGCTATCCATTGGGTTCAACCTTGGAGGGTCAGAGCTATAAAGTCTATGCTGCTTTGTTTAACACACTAACTCAGTCTGAGCTAGCGCAACTCTGTCTACCACTGCTGGGAATCTCATCGTCCAGTTGCAGGACTAACATGCCTATAGGGTCTATATACCATGAGTAAAACTAACCATGCCACTACATATTTATCAGTGAGGTTAAATGTGGTTTGTACAAGACCTTCATGTGTTACTAATGAAAAAGCTGTAGGACAGTTCTGGGGCTGGAGGATCCACCTCTATCTCTGCCGCTATGTGCTTGTCCCACCATGTAGTGGCACGCATATGTGGAGCAGCCAGATGGGCACCCTACATGTGTGGCTCTCCCGAGCTGCGCTTTACCGCACTATGCTGCCCAATTTGGCAAATGGGAAGCGGAGCAGCCAGATGGGCACCCTACATGTGTGGCTCTCCCGAGCTGCGCTTTACCGCACTATGCTGCCCAATTTGGCAAATGGGAAGCATTTTGGACACTGCTTTAATAAGACTTTCTCCTCACTATTCTATAGGAATATGAACTCAGGATGGGATAAGATATGAGCAGGGATAAGGAAGTTAGATGTTTGAAGCCCCTACTGCCCGGGAAACAAAACAATATTCAAGCAAACAATGACAGCTCCTAAACATGAGATATTTATATCTAATTACAGCTCCAATGCCTTGAGTACTTATACATTTCTTCCTCCTGCTGGTGCTTGTAAAAGACCTTACCTCATTACAGCAGCTCAGCAGAGAGGATGTTTAACTAGCTACAGACACAGGCACACAATAACTATGCTTAAGAATGTGATCTAAAAGCTGTTTCTCATTATGGATGGACCCTGGTATATTTTCAAATGTACCATTTTTGCATTTAGAAATCCAACATTTCTAATGACTGTGTTACATTTTGTGGTTGGGATACTTGATTGGGAACAAGAGATCTGCACTGAGTTTCTGGCTCTGCCATGGCTTCCTTGGATGACCTAAAACAAGTAATAACAATAATAACTGCCTTCCTCAGAGAATGGTTGTGAGGATAATTAATACAGATGGTGCACAGACTTACTTTATAGCCCTTACCACTACAATACAATATCTGAATAGCCCTGGCCATGTACCTTTCTGTGTAACATGATCCCAATAAATTACCTTTGTTGATTTGGCACATTTCCTGATCACCAGGTAAAGCAGAAGGTTATATGAAATAATCATGATGTTCCCATTACACCTCTGGCATGTAGGGCAGCAATGAATCCCTTCCACTCTAGTCTGTTTTGGCAAGGTTTTTCATTTCGGCTTCCACAGCTCTTCATCATGTTGTTTTTGAACATCCTTGTTTTTGCTTGCCTTCAGGTATCCATCTTATTGCTAGTGTAGTGATGGATCCATTTCCCCCAGAAGCACATGGCATCTTCAGTGCCTCCTGGAAATGATCATGCTCATGTCTTCTTCTGTTCATCGTGTTAAGAGATCTTGGCTCAGATTTCTGGACAAAGAGATATGGAGGATTTTTCTGAGGCAAGTTGTATGTAATGACAACAAATTGAACATGTCATATTTTCTCTTTTCCCAATGTTCTGCTCTACAAAGTAATGTTGAAAGTATGCAGCTTTGTTAAATAAGTTTGATTTTGACTTTGCATTTTGATGATTTCCAGACTCTATTTAAGCTCCTGAAGGGGTTCCTGGCTTTATTGATTTTGTTCCAGATGTCCTGACTTGTTCCACCATCCTGCTGGATGGTGCTGCCCAAGTAATGAATGTTTCTACATCAATGAAAACATAATCCTCTACCTATACTGCTGGTAGTGAGGCAATATCAAAGATGATAATATTTGTCTTATTGCAGTTGATTTGCAGTCTCATTTGCTGGCTGAATGTGTTGTGATTTTTTTCCATGTACTTGCTTTTGGTTATGTGATAGGAGAGCACAATCATCTGTGAAGTCCATGTCTGCTGGTGATGAGAAGGGTATCCATTTAATGCCTGTTATCATATCTTGTTTTGTGTGCTGCATTACACAATCAATGACATTGCTGAAGAGGATTGCAAACATTACATACCCCTGACACACTCCTGTTTTGACTTCAAAATTGAGCTCACTAAGATCAACTCTGCTTGTAAAGTTGAAATATAAGCTTTTTATTATGATTATGTTGATTCTACAGAGATGATTCTGTTTGCCTACAGAATGCACCATAGACTGGTCCAGTGAATGCTATTAAAAGCCTTCTCAAACTTCTATAACCTTTTTGTAAAACTTCTGTTGCCATTCTAAGCATTGGTCTAATATGTTTTGTAGAGTGAAGAACTGATCAGTGCATCCATGCCCTTTCTGAAAACAGGCTTGTGCTTTTCTGAGAGTGCTGTGAACTGCCTCTGATGTACACTGGGCTATGATCTTACACAATAATTTGCTTGGTAGCAGGGTCAATAGAAATCAATATTTTAAAATATCAGATTTTTTAAATTTAAATTAGATTTTGTGATTTTTTAAAATCGTCAATAAAATAGTAATTTTTTTCATTTAAAAATAATAGTTACAATTAAATCTCATCACAAACATGCCACACATGCACTTACAGGCTACGTCTACACTAGCCCCAAACTTCGAAATGGCCATTTCAAAGTTTACTAATGAAGCGCTGAAATGCATATTCAGTGCTTCATTAACATGCGGGCAGCCGCGGTGCTTCGAAATTGACACAGCTCACCGCTGCACGGCTCATCCCGACAGGGCTCCTTTTCGAAAGGACCCCGCCTACTTCGAAGTCCCCTTATTCCCATCTGCTCATGGGAATAAGGGGACTTCGAAGTAGGTGGGGTCCTTTCGAAAAGGAGACCCATTGGGACGAGCTGCACGGCAGCGAGCCGCATCAATTTCGAAGCACCGTGGCCGCCTGCATGCTAATGAAGCGCTGAATATGCATTTCAGCGCTTCATTAGTAAACTTCGAAATGACCATTTGCGTGGCCATTTAGAAGTTTGGGGCTAGTGTAGACATGGCCACAATCTCATGAAATGAATTAATGTCTCTAGTCTGTACAGCCTAATTACTAGGTCTTGCTTGCTGAAAGTTCTGGACTTTCAATTTGGCTGTGTCTACATGTGCCACTTCTTTTGGAAGCGGCATGGTAATGAGTCATCTGGAAGATGCTAATAAATTTCCCATGCCTCATTTGCATATGGGCATGTGATTCGGAGTCCAGAAGAAACTGTTCCAGACTCCAAAATAAACATGCAGATGCACAGCCTGAGGGGATCTTCCAGAAGGCATGTGTAGACATAGCCTTTCTGTTTCTCAGCCAACTAAAGTAACACGCAAAGGAAGACACAAGCTGGATAGGATTGTTTTTGTTCTGTGCTTATGTGATGATGGAACTTGGCTAAGCATGACAGAAGGGCTAGTTAAAACACTGTCTTAAAACAGAGAGAGACAATATAGAGGAAAGGACACAGGCAACACAGAAAAGAACAGTGGAATTACTTAGAAAGAAAAAGGGAAGACATTACAGTAAACTCTTTCATATCCGGCAGTCTATAATGCAGAACTCTCAAATACCTGCATTTTAACCATAAGTAAATTTCAATTACATTTTTTTATAAGTGAAGTATAGAGAAAGTAAATACAGTGTACGCTACTGGTGTTGGTAAATAAAGTACTCTGCATGCATTTTAGTTTGCTTCTTTATATCTAATCTTATTTTTCGTTAGTGTTATACATTGCTGGTGTACCTCTGTATTATCCAGACTATCTGAATACCCAGCAACCTCCTGGTTCTGGGGCTGCTAGTTATGCTAGTACTATATTTAGCACACACAGCTTCCTACCTTCCCCCACAGAAAAACTGTCATGGCAGCTGGACATCAGAGAAACTCTATCTGGGAATATGTTGAAGAAATTCATTCCCTGGGTAAAAAGGGATAATATGTCAAGTGTAAGCAGTCCAAGAATAAAATGCAGGGCCCAGTTGCAAACATGAAACATCATAAGGAGAACTGTAAATTGGGAGAAAATGATGTGAATTAAATTGGGGATATGTCTCAGTGGACCAACTGGTTAGTAACTTAAATAATTCACCTTGGCTGCATCTACACTACAAACTTACTTTGAAGTAGCCTGCAGAGCTTCTGCACATGCTTTTCCATACTTCGAAATTAACTTCAAAGTAAGGGAGACTAACTTTGAAGTCACTACTCCATTCCTGGATTTGACTTCAAAGTGAAGTGTGTGTAGACGTTCTGCATGCCTTACTTCAAAGTAAGGGGTCTGCCAAGGAGGCGCACACCCCTGGAGGATGAAGACAGTCCAGCCAGCTCAGGCAGGGCTCTAAGGTCCCTGCTGGCTGCTTTAAAGGAAGCAGCTCCCCGGCAACCCCAGGCAGGAAGCGGACACTGTGCCACAAGCAGGGGCAACACAAGCTCTCCCTTGGACTGCCCCTGCTCAATGCACCAGCTAGCTTTTGTACCCCCTGCCTGCCATGGCAGCACATGGAGGCCCCAGACAATGAGTCCAAGGGCTCACAGCACCTGGGCAAGGGCTGTGCCAGGAGGGGACCCTCCTGGTCCAAGGCCCAGCTGAAGGATCTCCTCACTCTGTGCGGGGAGGAGGAGGGCCTTCACCAAACTGGTGCCTAGCACCACAGTGCTGAGGCCTTCCACTGGCTGGCCAGTGGGCTCACCACCCGAGGTCACCCCAACCGCACTGGCAGCGGCATCACGATCAAAGTCAAGGAACTGAGTCAGGAGTACATCAAAGCCCGCAATGCTGCCAGCCAGTCAGGGGCACGGCCCATGCACTGCCCCCACTATAGGGAGGTGCACAGGGCTCCTAGGGCTGAGAGAGGCAGCCACCCTAGAGCATCCTGTGGACACTGCAGGTCCCCCCCAGTGTGAACAGGGAGGACAAGGCAGGCCCCTCTGACACCAGCAGCCCCCTGCGTGGGGACCGGCTCACCGAAACCAAGGGCAGTGATGAGGACTCCAGTGATGGGACACTCAGCATTGCCATCCCCTCTGGGACACGCAGCTGTGCCTCATCCAGCTGAGCCTTGGTGAGCCCTGGGAGGTCACAGCCAGTACATACGGGATGAACAGGATGCCACAAGGGCTGGGGCCATGCCTGGGGCCAGGCCCCTGCCAGAACAGCCCCACAGCCCACACACCTGGGGATGCGGGAGGGAGAGGGAATAAGGCCCACCCCTCACCAGGCGGGAACCTCCAGGCACCCAGGATCCCACAAGGCTCATAGGCCAATGGGTAGCGGGGGAGTGGGGTGGAGGCCAGCGGAGTGGGGGCTCTGGCCTCCCCAGGGTTGGGGCCCAGCACTCATGGGCCATCCCCCTGCCCCTTGTGTCTCCACAGGTCTATTGTCAGGCATCTGGTGCCTAGCACCACAATGCTGAGGCCCACAGGAGCGGGGCACAGACGCAGAGGGCTGGGAGGTCACCCTACCTCGCCTGCTTACCCTGCAGCCACGGCCAGGCCTTCCAGAGACAAAGCTGGAGGGAGGAGGGGGCAGCTGCCCACCAGGCAGTCATGCGGGAGATGACGGGTGCTCTGGGACTGGCTGGAGATGGAGTGGGACGTGTGGGTGTGCTTTGCTGGCAGCCTAGACCCGTGGCCCAGGCCTTGGCCAGCCATCTTGCCCAACCTCCTGCCCCCTCGCCAGCCCTCCCTGCAGCTGCCCCCCCTGCAGCCGCCCCCCCCCCAAAGCCAGCCCCTCTGGCAGCTGCCCTCCCCTGCAACCAGCCCCCCCGCCAGCAGCTGCCCCTCCATCAGCCACCCAGCATGTGATGGACCTGTCACCAGCCATCTGCACTGAGCTTTCTCGTTGGCTGCTGGCCAAGGTGGGCATACCTGGCCCAGCCCCCAGTGCCCCCTGCCGCACACCCTGCGGAGGCTGAGCCCGCAGCACCCCCATCCCAGCCCTACCTCCCTGTTGTCCCAGCCCTGTCCCAGCTCCAAAAGGGGCCACAGACTTGGGGCAGTAGGGGCAGCCACAGCCAACCCAAGTCCCGGCCTCCCTTGTCCCTGGGCAAATGACCCTTCTCCCATCCCATCCCCCCTCCCAGTTCAGTTCCCCCACCTAGACCCCCTCCTGGTTCGGTCCCCCCACCGAGGCCTCTGCCTCTCCCATGTGGACCATTCCCCCCATGCAATGTAAATAGTTTCACACATTGTTCTGCTTTGTTTTCTCAAATACGTTTATTCCCCAAAGTAAAGTTTATTGTTCCCACCCTAACCCCATGTCCCTGGTGCTTGGTGGGAAAGTGGTGAGGGGGGGTGAGCGGGAGGGGGTGCGTTCGGTAGGAAAGCATGCGGGGGGCGGGGAGAGTGGTGGTGCCCGTGGTGCGGAGTGTGGCTGGGAGGGTCAGGGCAGGCACTGGGTGAAGGCCTGGCACAAGGTCTCCCGGACCTTGACCCCATCTCTCTGGGCCTCAAAGCACAGGGCAGTAGGCAGTTGTTCATAGCTGACCCCGAGACCTGGATAAAGGGCTCCCACCAACCATCCATAAGGTTGTGGAGGGCACAGCACGTGGCAATGACCAGGGGGAAGTTTGGGAGGCTGACATCCAGCCTGGTGAGGAGGCTGCGAAGCCTCCCCTTCAGCCTCCCAAACACCTGCTCTACTGTGCCTATGGTGTGTTTGAGGCAACCGTTGAAGGTATCCTGGGCCAGCGTGGTGCATCCAGTATAGGGCTGTGTGAGCCATGGGTGCAGCAGGTACGCAGCATTGACCACGATGCAGGGGAGCATTGTGATGTCCCTGAGTAGGAGCTCGTGTGGGGGACATACATGCCTTCCTGCACACAATGTCCCAGCCATGAATTCTGGAATACCTGGGCAACATGGGCCCTGCCCAGCCACCCCACACATACATCCAGGAAACAGCCCCTTGTGTCCACCAGGGCCTGGAGTACCACTGAGTGGTACCCCTTCCTGTTAATGTAGGCATTCTCGCTATGGTCTAGAGTCCCAATCACCAAATGCATCTCACCCAGGGTTCCAAAACAATTAGGGAAGCCCAGCTCCACGAACGTGGTGAGGGCAGCATCCAGGTCCCCCAGGATCACGACGTTGCAGGAGCACTGTGTTGATGGCTTGGACAACCTGCAGAGAGGGGGAGGGGAGATGCATCCACATATGCCTGACTGGAAGGTCCCCCTGCCCCCAGCCTAGTAGTCCCTGGCCCAGGGTGGGACCATGGTGGGGGCCAGACTTACCTCAATCAGCACCACTGTGACAGTGGCCTTGCTGACACTGAGTTGGTGGCCAATGGACCGGTGGCTGTTGGTGGTGGCCAGCCTCCATACTGCAATGGTCACCCTCTTCCACAGTGGGAGCACTGGCCACATCCGGGTGTCCTGGTGCTGGAGGACTGGGGCGAGCCAGTGGCAGAGGTCCTCAAATGTCTGGCAGGTCATGTGAAAGTTCCTCAGTCACTGCTCATCATCTCAGTCCTCCAGCACCATCCAGTACCACCTCTCAGTGCTGGTGGCAAAAGCCCACCGGCACCAGATCGGAAGGGCCTGGGGAGGATCAGCAGTGCTGTGGCTAGGGCCTGCAGGCTGGGTCCCATGCAGGTGACCCAGCCATGCCGCTGGAAGATCAGGGCAACCAGCATTGCCAGCAGGCTGGCCAGGATGAAGTGGCCATCATCCTCGGGGAGGGTGGGAGAAGTCATGTTGGTCAGCTCTTCTCCCCAGCACCGGCTCTACTGCTGTCTGCAGCCTGGCAGCCTTGAGCATGTGCAGGGTGGGAGTGTTGGAAGGGGCCCTTTAAGGGGTTGGCTGGCTGTGAGCGGGCAAGGGCTTCTCAGCCATGCATCCCCTTGCCTGCATCATTTCCTGGCCCCTTGCTTCAAAGTAGGGGCTATTTGTGCGTAGATGGTTTACTTCAAAGTAGGGGGAAGTCTATTTCAAAGCAAGGGAAGGTGCTTTTTGTGTGTAGATGCTCTACTTCGAAGTTGCTTACTTCAAAGTTATTTTGTAGTGTAGATGCAGCCTTTGCAATGCATCATTCTACAAGATTCTCTATGGGTTTTGGCATAAGTGTTATTTGACAAGTAAATTCCCAAGCTGTTTGTTGTGTTGGATGTTGCTTTAAATAAATAAAAATGAGCTTAGCTAAGGTGACCATCCGTCCCATATTTTGAAAAAAAGAGACTCATAGTCCTGTATTTGGGGCCTCCCCTTGCTGACCTTTTCCGCCAGCAGCTGCTGGCCGGACGCATGTAGATCACTTCCCTGACCTTTGGGGAAGCAGTGGCAGCGTAGGCAGCTACCGCTTCTCTGGGGCTCAGGGAGGGCTGGCAGCTGCCACCTCCTTCCCAGCTCCCCGCGGCTTGGTAGAGCCACCCCATATCTTCCTCTCCCATATTTGGGACAGAGAGTTATGGTCACCCTAAGCTTAGCTAATCCTTATGGCTTGTTTAATTAGTAAACTAGGTTTTGAATCAATCACTCAAGTATATAGTATACAAAGCTGCAGCAGGAGTTACCATTTGCCACCGAGTGTCATTTTCTTATTTTATATTACATAATACATGCCCCTTATTTTGGAACAGGATAGCAACAGGCCAAAAAGGTGATGCTATAAATCTATTCCCTATTTTACTTCATCATATTTCAGCTTTTCCAAGGGAACCCCATCCTATATTTGTTTTCTCAAAACCCAGAAGAGTCTCTGACTTCAGTGGGGCTGACTCCAAAATTAAGTGCACTCTAAGCAGTCTTAGCTATTTTGGTAATTTGATTTAAATCAATGATTTTGTTTTGGGCGGAGGGGAGTGATTTAATCTACCCTGCTTGGCACAGATAAAGTATGATACCATGCCAGTTAATATAATCACTGAGATTTCTTTTCTTTGGCATCTTCACTATATCACTTTGGCTACATCTACACGTGACGCCTACATCGAAATAGCTTATTTCGATGTAGCAACATCGAAATAGGGAATAATGTCTACACGTCCTCCAGGGCTGGCAACGTCGATGTTCAACTTTGACGTTGCGCAGCACCACATCGAAATAGGCGCTGCGAGGGAACGTCTACACGCCAAAGTAGCACACATCGAAATAGGGATGCCAGGCACAGCTGCAGACAGGGTCACAGGGCGGACTAGTGCTTCCGGGGCAACAGCTAGCCGCTCCCTTAAAGGGCCCCTCCCAGACACACTCAGCCTGCACAGCACGCGGTCTGAGTAGCCATAGGCACACACACCCCGGGCGACGCAGGCATGGACCCCCAGCAGCAGCAGCAGCAGCCAGAGGTCCACCCAGCCCTCCTGGCAGGAGCAGGGCTCGCCCTGATCCATGCCATGCGGGAGGCAGCTGAGCACCTCCTTGCTACACCGGAGGAGGAGCTGCCCCCAGGGCAGCAGGGCTCAACCCCCAACCCTGCAGCACGCCCCCCCTCACCGCCTCACACGCCGGTGGCTGTGGAGCTACCCCACCAGCACCGACTGGTGGGAGCGGCTGGTGCTTGAGGAGTGGGATGACGACCACTGGCTCAGGAACTTCAGGATGAGCCAGCAGACATTTATGGAGCTGTGCCAGTGGCTCACCCCCGCACTTAGGCACCAGGACACCGCCATGCGGCGTGCCCTCCCTGTGGAGAAATGGGTCGGCATCGCTGTCTGGAAGCTGGCCACTCCAGACAGCTACCGATCCGTGGGACAGCAGTTTCTTGTCGGCAAGGCCACCGTCGGGGCTGTCCTCATGGAGGTAAGAGAACCCACGGGGGGAGGGCAGGGCAGGGGGGCCCGGGCAGAGGAGGGGAGGGCAGGGGAGGGGAGGGGAGGAGAGGGCGGGGGAGGGCAGGGCAGAGGAGAGCGGGGAAGGGCAGGGCAGGGGAGGGGAGGGGAGGGGAGGGGAGGGCAGGGCCATGCACACCCTGCTCACCCCTCATTGGTGCTCTCCCATATGCTTTCCCTGCAGGTTGTGCGTGCCATCAACGCCATGCTCCTGCACAGGCTCGTGAGGCTGGGGGACCCAGATGCCACCATCGCGGCCTTTGCCGCCCTGGGCTTCCCCAGTTGCTTCGGGGCTCTGGATGGGACTCACATCCCCATCCGCGCCCCGCATCACAGTGGAGGACGCTACATCAATCGCAAGGGCTACCATTCTGTGGTCCTCCAGGCCTTGGTGGACAGCCGGGGCCGTTTCCAGGACGTTTATGTGGGCTGGCCTGGCAGCACCCACGACGCCCGGGTTTTCCGGAACTCGGGCCTGTGCTGCCGGCTGGAGGCGGGGACCTACATCCCCCAGCGGGAGATCCCTCTGGGGGACACCACCATGCCCCTCTGCATCATCGCAGATGCGGCATACCCCCTCCGGCCCTGGCTCATGCACCCGTACACAGGCCATCTCTCTGCCAGCCAGGAGCACTTCAACCAGCGCCTGAACCACGCGTGCCAGGTGGTGGAGCGCTCATTTGGCCGCCTCAAGGGACGCTGGAGATGTCTCCTGACCCACCTGGATGCGGGCCCCAACAACATCCCCCGATTGTGGGTGCCTGCTGTGCCCTGCACAATTTGGTGGAGAGCAAGGGGGAGGCCTTTTTCTAGGGCTGGGCTGTGGAGGCCGGCAGGGCCGACGTGCAGCCACCTGCTGCCCCCAGTCGGCAGGTGGACCCCGAAGGGACCCGGGTCCAGGAGGCCCTGCGGGCCCACTTTGATGATGAGGCCGTGGGGTGAACTCTGCCAGGCCCCCAACTGCCCACCCCTTCCTCCACAACACTCCCTGCCCCAACGCCCACACCATGGAGCACCCAACCGCACCCCCCCCCACACACTTTTCCTGGACAAATGACAGCACGCACTTGTGGCTGAACTTAAACAGCTTTTTCTTTTAGAACTTTTTTTTTTTAACTATAAATAAAACAAGAACAAACTATATACAACATGTGTGTAACAAAAGTAATGTGTACAAATAAAACAATAGTAATAAAAAAGTTTGTTCACTAATAAAAAGAAAACCAGGGATGATAAAGGGGAGAACTATTTACATGGGGGGGCGGGGCAAACGGGGGGCACAAATTAATAAGTCACAACTATATACAAGAGGGGGGGCCACGTCCCTGGCCCCTCGCCCCTAAAGTCCGGCACTGGGCGTGGGCGGCCGGGAGCCCCACCGCGGCCGCAGCCCTGTCCGGGGCTGGCTGGGGGCGGGGCGGACCGGAAGATATGCCCAGCGAGTCTCAGCTGGCTCCAGGGGTCCCTCGGCGCTCCGGCCCTCGGTGGTGGGTGGCGGGGCGACGGCGGACGGGACGGCAACGTGTGGAGCAGCTGGTGGTGCGGCGAGTGGAGCAGGCAGGGGGGGCGCTGGGGCGGCCGGCGCGGCATGGGGGGCCAGGTAGTCCACCAGGCGGTTGAAAGTGTCCATGTAGGCCCCCCATGCCTCTTGGCGCCAGGCCAGTGCCCGCTCCTGCAGTTCGACGCGGCGTTGCTCCACCCACAGGCGCTGCTCCGCCACCTCCAGCTGCTGACGGTGGATGGCCAGCAGCTGGGGGTCCGTCGCCGTCGGCTGGTGGTGGCGCGGGGTCCGCCGTCTAGCCCGCCGTGGGGCCGGTTGGTCCTCGGCCGAGGGGCTGGCCTGGAGCGATGGCCCCGGAGGGGTCTCCGGGACCACTGATGCCTCGCCGGCGCTCTCTTCCGGCCCTTCCGATGGTGCAGCTGCGGGACACAGGAGAGGAGGGGAGAAGAAGAATGGAGACAGGCATTAGTGTGGGCCCCGAGCCGTGGCCTTTGTCCCCCCAGCCCTGTGCTGCAGGTTCCCCATCCCCGTCCCCGGGAGATGCTGCTGTGATGAATGGGGTTCAGGGGTCCCCCTGCACTGCACCCCGTCCCCTGGTGGGAGCGACCCTCACTTCACTCCGCAAGGTCTGACAGGAAAGGTTTCTTAGGCCACAGATGCCCAGTTTCTCCCAGGAGTGACAGCACCAGCTGTCAGAAGAGACAGTCCTTCCAACCCGTCCTGGGGAGAAGACCCCAAGGGGTGCCCCTCTGGGATGCAGCTTTCCCCATCCTCAGGCTGGCTGCCTTCCAGCTCTCCCTTCCCCAGCCTCTACCTGCGGCCCCTGCCCTTCCCCCCCCCCCCCCCCCCCCATTCAAAGCCAGCTCGGCTCCTCCCTCCTCTTTGTTCAGGGCAGAGGTGTCACCTGCCAGTGCCCCTGGGAGCTATTCGGCTCTTGTTGCTCATATGTAGCCTGAGTCTCCCTTTTGCACTCCCCCCACTCCATCACATGCTGCTGCTGCTGCTGCTGCTGCTGCTGTTGCTGCTGCGGGGTGTCCCACCCCCTCCTCCCGGGGGCCCCTCGAGGTTCCGCTCCCCCCTGGCCCGGGGATGGGGCATGGCACTGTCATGCGGGGTGGGGGGGGGCAGGGGCTGATGCACTGCTGTGAGGGACATGGCCCTGCTGTCCTTGGGGCCATGGCCATGTGAGCATGTCGGGGGCCCTGGACACATATCTATTACCCCCCGCCCCTCAAGCCCAGGGGTGTACACCAGAGGGAGGTACATACCTGTCGGTCCACTCCCACAGTCTGGAGATCCCCGGGGGTGGAGGCCCAGCTGCTGCTCCGGGATGGCAGGAAGAGGATCTGCAGCCCGGATTCTGCGGAGGAGGAGCCCCCCTCCTCCTCCTCCTCCTGCCGCGATGGCCCGGGGGTGGGGTCCAGGGGGGCCCCCGGGGTGTGGGGCTTACCTCCGGGGCGGACTCCGGCTGAAGGGCCTGCTGGGGCTCGTCGGCCGAAGTATCAAGGGTGGCCGGAGGGGAGGAGGTGTGCCGGGGGCCCAGGATGTCCCTGAGCTCCCTGTAAAAGGGGCAAGTGACGGGGGCAGCCCCAGATCAGCCGGCCGCATCCTGGGCGCAGGCATAACCCTGCCGCAGCTCCTTCACCTTACTCCTGACGTGATCAGGAGGGCGGGCAGGGTGACCCCGGGCAGCCAGGCCGTCAGCCAGCTGAGCGAACGCATCCGCGTTCCGCCTCTTGCTCCCCATTACCTGGAGCACCTCCTCCTCGCTCCAGAGCCCCCGCAGGTCCCACAGCTCGGCCTCCGTCCAGGAGGGGCCCCGCTGCCGCTTGCCAGCCTGGCTGCCCGCCTGGCTGGGCTGGCTGCCCTGGCTCCCCTTGGGGGGGGGTCCCCTGGGGGCGCTGGGGGGGCTGCCGGGCGGCCATTGATGGTCCTGTGCCTCCTGTAGCTGCTGAGGGACGTGCAGGCTGGCCGCATGTCTGGGCTGCTGCCTGCACGTTCCCTCAGCTTCCTGCACAGGAAGGGAGGGGGAGGGGACCTTTAAGGGGCCGCTCCACGCGGCCACCATTGAGCTGAGGGGCTGGAGAGAGCGTCTCTCAACCCCTCAGCTGATGGCCGCCATGGAGGACCCCGCAATTTCGAAGTTGCAGGACGCGCAATGACTACATGGTCCCTACTTCGACATTCAACGTCGAAGTAGGGCGCTATCCCCATCTCCTGATGAGGATAGCGACTTCGATGTCTCGCCGCCTAACGTCGAAGTTAACTTCGAAATAGCGCCCGACACGTGTAGCCGTGACGGGCGCTATTTCGAAGTTAGTGCTGCTACTTCGAAGTAGCGTGCACGTGTAGACACGGCTTTTCAGTCCACTCAACTGGCACTTCTCTTTCCCAAACTGATGTAAACAGAGGGACCCAGATAGATGCTGCTAACTCAGGATTTACTTTGAACTGTTCTGAGTTCAAATTTAAGATCTGATGACTTAAATGATCTCTTCCTTGACTGGGATGCCTGTGTTGATATCAAGATTTTCTTCTGGTTCCTGGATGTTTGCTTCCTCTTTAGCTGACTCCCTGGTCAGCACTTCTTTGAAATGCTCTGTCTAGTGCATTTCTTGTTCTTTTTCTTTTGTTATTAGGAGCCCTTGTTTGTCCCTGATGAGAATGTTTGGTTACCACTTATAATCTGTGTCATTTTATAGATGGCTCCTTGTTCACCACAAGTAGCTTCATGCTCCGCTTGCATTGCCAGGTTATCAATATACCATTTGTTTGCACTCATCAGGCCTTTGACCCCATGGTGTGCCATCCTATACTGCTCATCGTATTTGTTCTATGGCTTCTGGATTTTGTGTTTAAAACTTTTTTTCTTCACAGTTCATCTGGTTTCTGTGGCATTCCATGGCCTGGGTGTAGTCCACTCCTACCTTCTCCGCTGCCTGTAGCTCAGAGAGGCTTCACTGCTCTGTATATAAATTGCTGGTGCTTTGTTCCACTCCTTGTTGAGCTCATCTTCATTCACCTTGTCTTCATTAAGGCATGCTAGTGCGTGAACACTGTTTTTAACTGTCCTCTGGTGTCTGTACCATGTTGTGGCAGGATAGCTCGCAAGCCTTAATCATCCCCAAAGTCTGTGTCTGAGAGCTTTTTGATCCTGGCACGCTAGCCAAGCTGGATTGGCCTATGGGAGGAAGGACCCAACAAAATAGACACTCTGGTCCTCCAGGTTGGGGGTTGGACACAGGGATAACAACCCTCTCCCACTATATATATATATAGATATATATATATATAGATATATATATAAATGGAAATAGCAGTGTAGAAATCAACCATTACTGCGTGTGATGGTCTTCAGGAATCAGTGGCCATATCACAATCCGCAGTGAAGGCTGACAGGAAGCAACTGGCATGCAGACTGAAGTGCTCTGCACCACAACAAAAACAAACTTGTTTTTTGGAACATATGGACAACATATGAAACAGAGAAGTTAGCTCAGATCACAGCTGTGATTAGATGCTATAGCTTACATATCCTGGGAATCAGTGAGAGTAGAGGGAAGGTATTAGGAAAATTAACAAGAGCTTTGGGAGAAACTTGGATGTATTCTGGATGGGATGATAGACAATGCCAGGAGGGTGTTAAGAGGGGAGCAGAGCATTCCCTGCTCGGGGGGAAGTCCATCAGTCCCAAATTTATGACCATCGGACTGAAAGAGAAACACCGTACTATCACCCTGATTCCATGCTGTCATAATCATGAGGGTTAGCCAGCAGTCTGGGAGTAAAAGGGTTAACCTCCCTAGCCTCCTAACCCTAACCCTATAGGAATGTAGGTAAGAATTAAATTTTGGCTCCTCCCTCTTCTGTTCTCTGCCTTTCTTCTTCTTCCAGCCAGGAGGGAGAGAGACACAAAATATCTCCCTCCAAGAACAGGCCCTCCAATCTTCTGTAAGTAGGGTAAAGTTTAGATAGATCCGTTAGGCTTTATTGTTTTATTGTTTGGGAAGTGGGATCTAATTGATGTCTGTGCACTTTTTACTCTCCTTGTAACTAAGTTCTAGGCCCATGGTGAAGACTCCCCTTGTGTTTTACTTTGTGACTCTTCCATCTAGTCATAAGGCTTGCAACACAAATATTGTTGTAATAATATAAGTTCTCTCTTTTTCTTTTTATTAACCTGGTATTGGTTAATGTTTGTGTCCTGGTTTTTACTTTTGAGGCTAAAATTTCCCAAGGAGTCTCTCCCTGGTTTCCTTATTATTACTTGGGTGGTGGCAGCGAATTTTATCCCCAAAATCTAAGGTTTTTTAGGATTTTTGGGGGGAAGTTTATACCAAAACCTGGTAGATAAGGTTTTGGAGGTACTTTTGCTGGCCCCTACTTCTGCATTTATCTTGCTAGAGTGGGGAAGGAGCCATAACACATGCTGTGCTGTGCTCTGGAAGACAGTGATAAAGAAGTAAAGAATAAATCCTACCTGACATTACAGGCAGAGTTAGGGAGAGCACTACCCCATGATCTAACTATCTTCATGGTAGACCTGAATGCCAAGGTTGGTAAGGACAGCAGCACAAATAGTGACAGCAATGGGAAGACATGGGTGTGGCACCATGAATGAAAATGCTGAGAGGCTTCTTGATTTAATTGTTGTGGGAACCCTGTTTGAACTTCATGAAATTCACAAGCTGACGTGGTGTTCTCCAAATGGCAGAGATAAGAACCAGACTGGTCAATGGCAACCCTCACCGACAGATGCAAAAGTGAGAAAGGGTGCAGATAATGGTAGGAAGCACCCTTGTGACAGCCTCCATTAAGCTAAAACAGAGAAGTGGAAGTCCATCAAACTAGGGACATAGAAGTTATGACATTGTCAAACTGGAGGTCCTTGGAACACAAAAAGTCTCCATTCTGCAATTAAAATATAGGTTAAAAGAAAGGCAGCAGGCATATAGCAGAAATTAATTCAATTACATGGATGAGCTGAGTCTGATGTGGGGATGGGCTACTATATCTATCTCTGTTTAAGGTTTCCTTTAGTTACCTTGTGTTAAAGTGGGATGATTTCCTTGGGACTTGAATTTTAGAACAGACCAGTGAGGTCTCCCATCTCAATATATATCTGCTCTTTTTTCTCTGTTGATAGCTGTGCTAGTCAACCTTTTGAAGAGATCCATCCAGGGCAAGGTTTGGCAGAATTCCTATTACACGTACGCTTGAGGTCCTACACTTTGCTGGCTGAGAAAGCAGGCTCCTCTTGACAGCAGGTGAAGAGCACCTTCCAGAAACAGAACCTGCAGAGAGCACTGTGCTTGATTTGACAGTTTGATAGAATGTGGAAGCCCCATTTTAACAGATGGCTTTTACCCCAAGCACACAATTTGGTCACTGCTTGGCAGGCAACAAACCTATCCTTTTTTCCATAGTAAAGCATATAACAGATGGAATGGACCTATGACACAAGCCCAAAAAAGTTGGCATCTTTTAGTAGCAAGAACATTATTATATTAAAATTGAACCTCAGTCCAAAAAGACCTTCAGTATGGCATTCAGTTAAAATGACTGATTTTAACAACATACTTATAAAAGAATAGTTTCTTTGAACAAAGATAAGGATTATCTTATTAAAATCCTTCATAACACTGTTTAAATATGATAAGCATGGTTTCAACTATAGTGTGATCAGGGCCTATAACACAATGCCTGACAATACAAACATTGCTGGGGACACAAGCTTGTCCAGGAAACTGCAGCTGTGGGCAAAGGCAGTAAATTTATTGTGAGATTCAGGTTCACGCTAAGAGTTAGGAAAAACATCATCTTTTATGGATAGGCTATAAAATGTTATAGAAAATCAGCTGCACTTTACAGACTGTTTATTGGACATAATTCTTTATTACTGCTCATGAACAAACCAGGAGCTGTGCTGTATATTAAACTGTTGAATGGCATAATTATATTTCCCTTCTGTGCAGCTATTTTTTTCTTGTTTTGTTTTAAGGTGGTTTATGCCTCAAGACATTTACTAAGCTCACAGTGGATGGGCTGTAGATGATATGTGATGTTTAAGAAATTTTTTACCCTTTTGCTAAAGCTGTTGAATTTGTAAAGGAAATCAATTGCACAGTTACTGTTTAATGAATATTATATTACTATGCACAAATCACTCAGAAGATAAATTTTAAGTTGTTATGATGTAAAAATTATTTATGCTCACCCTCTTTCTTTCAGGTCTATTGTGACACACAGTTTGTAATGCAAAGATCTTCAGGACATGTTCCTTTGAGGAAACTGTCCCCCAGTCATTCTGACCTCATGTGGGGAAAATACTAAGAGTTAAGATTTTGGACATAATGTGAGTATTATCCTCTTTTACTTGTCAAGCTGAACTATTTGTCAGCTTCCTTCACCTGCATGAAGGCAATGAAAGCAAAATCTGACTGTAAATCTACACTATAGATGCTATCGCAGCACCACTGCTGCTATGACACAATAATGTAGTTGCTGCAGCAACAAGTGTTTGTCCACCAGCCTTGTAAAGCTAGTCCCCTTGATATTGGGTCTGTACTGGGTCTTATCAAGAATTTTTCACAGACCTGAGTGCTGTGACTAGGCAGACCTAAATTCAGGATCCAAAAACTGAGGAAACAATGCTGGTAAACACATCTGAAACTTTTGGCCATAATCATGAATAGAAAAGTTTAAGAAACGGATTGTTTGAGAAATCACTTCACTTGCGTGTTTTAATATCTGAAGCCCTAATCCAATGTCCATTGAAGCCAATAGAAAGATTCCTACAGATTTTTTTGGGCATTGATTAAGGCCTCAGTTATTACAATATAATCTTACAGAAAGGAAAAGAAAAGAGTCTTGTGCTTTTTTTGGCATGGGTGGGAGGGTGGTTAAGCAGTTTTTACCTGCTTTTAGGTTTCATGCTGCCAACCTGTTCGGTCTCTTTTCCTAATAGGGAATTGCTGTACGTTACCTGAGATTAGTTTGTTAATATCTAATTTAAGGTCAGGCACATACCCTGTTATTTTAATCAAGAGTTTTAATTACATGTACAAGCACAACTGCTTTAAATGTGGGAAGCAGACTGGATTAAAAAGAATTAACTACTTTGAGAATGATTTTGGCACAGACCTATTCACCCTGCCCCAATAATGTCTTGAAAATCTGAACAACAAAGGCAGAAAAACATTGTATTATTTAGGTGGGCACCACCTAAAGTTAAAGCTATCCAACACTTTACATTAAAAAAAAGTTTTTCAGTTACCTATAACTTCAATACTCTTTAATGTTTGGGCTAAAATTTTCCATGCCAGGTATCTGACTAGGGATGAAACTTTGGAGTAAATTTAAACTAAAATTACTAGCCATTTCTGAGACTGAGTTTATGGAAAAAATATATTGTTTTGTCCATGTTAAAAACATTCAACAATTTTGCTGTATGTTTTAGTGCCTCACAATGGCACAGGGACTTGAAATTTAGGAGAGAAGGCCCATGCCTTGTGCCAGGGTTGGGACTTTTGCCACCCTTGTGAAAATTCACCCAAACTGGGACAAGCACTGAGTCTCTGAAAGAAAACCCTATGTTTGCAGCTGCTCTGAAGAGACTTGTTAGCATTAGCAGCTAAATTTTGCAAAGTCTGTCTGCTCCTGCGAGGCATTACAAGTATGGTTTAGCTGGACTTTCTCTGGATTTGCTTCTTTCAGCTCCTGGGGTTGATGTGTTGCAGGCTGGATTAAACAGAATTCACTGCTTTGAGAATGATTTTGGCACAGATCTATTCACCCTGCCCCAATAATGTCTTGTATATCTGAACAACAAAGGCAGAAAAACCCTTTTAGTATTTAGGTGCCAGTCATAGTAACTGAGAGCAGGAAGCATTTGTCCCCTATGTTCTTTGTGCTAACTCCACCTGCTGAGGGTTGGGGCCCATGCATAGAGTTATAATCCACCATGCCTCTTAGCAAAGGGACTGTGCCGCAAGAGAAGACATACCCCTTTGGGCTCTCCATGGGATTCACAAAGTCCTGCATTGTTGACTTGCCTGACAGGGAGGAAGGGGAGAAGGGTCCCATCCCCAGTCACCATAATTACCATTATCCTTTCCAACCAGTGGGAGAAGGGGAGACAACAGCAGGCAGAAGGCAGAAGACAACCATGCAGACTGAGTAGTTTCTCACTCTAAGCAGAGTCCTGAATGCCCAGAAAAGCAGGATGGAGGTTTTGAACTGCCTGACTTCCCCTCAATGTGGGAAAACCCCGCTGGGGAGGAATGGGTAGAAGGTCTCCCTATGGCATTCCAGCAAAATATATGAATATCTGTAGCTTTAACAATGGATACTTGTAGTTTCAGTCTCTCAACAAAGCCTCAGGAAGGGACACTCCACTCCTTCTGCCAATCACAACAGAAGTCCTTCTCTTCTGCCAGTACCTTCAGCCTGCTTGCCCTGCAGCCAGCTCACACTGGATCCGGGATTTTGAATCCAGACACCTGTTCTGCTTGCAACTAACCCTACGTGTTCCAAGGTAGTCCAAAGATCATCAGCATCATTCCTACAGACAGCCAGTGAGTAGTCTTTCTCTAGTGATCTGCAGGGAGGACCTGTAGCCCTGCATCCATCTCTCTACCGCTCGGCCAGAGAAGAAACCTTAATACCATATATTATAGTTAGGCAGGTAGTTACAACTTAATCTTGCACCATTAATGCACATTGCATCTGCAAAAGAGCTTTTGTCTACTTTGATCATCAGGACCTGCACTGCCTGTTCCCAATATAATAAAGTGTGTGTTTCTAACAGCAGCTCCTTAAAGCCCTGCAGTGTGTCTCCCCATGCACCACCGGCTACCTGAGGCATGAGGGACAGACAGTACTGAGCAGCAAGACACTTATATTGAGGAACACTAGGGGAAGAGTGTGGCTACATGACCTGGTGTGCTTGCCAGTATAGCCTTTAGTAATTAAAAGCATTATTGATGCCCGCTAACCATTTAACATTTATATTGATTGTATATCTCTTTTTAATCAAATCATTATAAAAATTCAGAGTTATTGATTTTATTCTGTCTGCCTGAGTTTGAATTATTTATAAGTTCATGTATGCTGGCCACTGCTTTAATGTGATTAACCCCTTGTGTAACTGGAGAAGCTGCCAAGCAGTTTTATTCTTTAGCACACTAGAAAAAGTTGGGTACTTACATGCTGGGCCACAAAACAAACCCAGGGGACAAAAAAAGGGTGGGATTGTCTCAAGACTGTGGGGTGGGCAGCGGGGAGAGTTGGTCAGCAGGGCTGCCAGCCTGTGGATGCTCCATCCTCAGAGCGCCCACAGAGTCAGCACCTATGAGAGGTATCCCTCTGCAATTTGTGCATCAGAAAGGTACAGTGTCAGCACTGGGGAAGGGGCAAGAGGTTACAGAGTCATGGAGTTTACTGCTGGAAGGGACCACCAGAACATTCCATCTAATTTCCTGTATAACAGGCCACAAACACCATCAACCCACACACTAAACCCAGCAACTGAATATAAACTAATATTGGCCACAGACAGAAAATGGATGGGACCAAGGTACATCAGTGCCTGTGGCCTCTTGATTATGTGAGCTACTACCAAATGATCCCAGCAACTGACCCCATACCCACAGTGACCCGCCCCCACTCCACATCCCCCGAGTATCAGTGCCACTCTGACATGGGAGGTGAAAAAACTCATTCCCAAACCCACAGTATGATGATCAGCCTGTGAGCAAGAGCCAGCCAAACACCTGAGAAAGATTTGTGCCCTGGCCCGCCCTATCCTGTGCCCAGTCTCCAGCTATGTCCACTCCTGCTAGGTCAGAGGGAAGGGGAAAAAACAGAATACACTGGGGATGGGGGAAATCCCATTCTGACCCTTACAGGTGACCAGTTAAAACCTTGAAGCATGAGATTTTTAGGAGTCGCAAATGAAGGAGAAGGAATCCACAGGGCTGCTGAGCCCTGAACCCCACCATCCCAAGCAGACCCATCATGCAATCCAGTTATAAACTTGCCTGTTTCTCTCTTAAAAGCAATTAAGTGAGGAGGAAGAAGAGGAAGCAGCCCAAGTTGGATATAAAGGGACGAGCAATAAAAGTGCATGAAGGGTGGTGGGGAGCAGGCTCCAGGGTGAATAGTGGGTAGACAGCAGTCGAGGGAAGGACTCAAAAGCTAGGTGAGTAGCAGCCTGAATAGAGCAGAACAGGAGGGAAACACTCTAGGGCTAATCATTGAATGAGGGAAATATGAACTCAATAATGAATAGCTACCCATTCACTGAATGAGACAGGGTCCTCCAGGAATAAATAGTGTGTGATCACGTAACTAAAAAGACAGCGGTGATGCATATGTACAAGAGACATGCAGTTGCACAGGAAAGCTCAATTCTGACATTCGCTTATTTTTGAGTGATTAATGTTAAAAATCTTAACATTCTTTTAACATGTTTTATTTTGGGATAGGATAAATCATATAGGCTGGTGAATTTCCAGGCCACTAGGTAGTGGGGCAAATGTTGGAAGCCCAACAAAGGGTAAGACGAAGTTTTCTAAATAAAAATGCAGCAGTGTTGTAGTTTGGGTTTTGTAAGTGCAGTTAACTGTGTGAAGCTTTGTTATTATGACTGAAATCAACATTCAAGGTGAAGACTTGTCTACATAATGTGGATAAATAGGTTGTAGATATCTATCTGTCTGTCTGTCTATCACTCGAGTATGGGCACAGCACTAATTTGTTACTGAATGAAGAACTCACCCCTTTTAAAGTTACACCCCTCCCTATGACCACATAGGATTCAGAAAAATAGAATGAAATGTACTGTATGACTCATAAAAGTCAAGTTAGATTCTGTAGATGATATAAACTGAGATCATATCCTGCATGGAAAAAAACCTATGAAAGCCCCAAAGTTGTATGAAAAAACCCATACAGTTTGAGATACTGTAACTTCATTCACACCATAGAGCTGGGAGCGTGTGGAGGGAATGGGAGAGAAAAATCTTCCTAATTTGAAGCTGATGGGTATTCGATGAGTAGCAGAGTGTCTTAATTCAGATCAGACACCTGTCCCCACATGCCCCATGGTAGCACAACTGTTCCAGGCCTGACCATTTGGACTTCTCCAAACTCTCTTTGGCTATGTCTATCCTAGGAGATAAATTCAAATCTATTAATATTGATTTTGTAATTCTGAAATTCATAAATTCGATTTTGACCATCTTCACCTTCCCACGTGCTCCTCACAAAGTCAACTTATTGATGCCACACTCAAATAGCAAACATCAACTGTTACAGTAATGTATCGTGAGTACCTATCCCACAGTTCCCTCATGCCCATAGCATTCTGGGTATGCTCACTGGTCTTTGACATCATCTTCCCACATTGTATTTTCCTCATTCCCTTCCTGTGCTAAGCAAACATCCATTTTTCCCATTGGAAGGTAGGAAAAGTAGGGCATCCACAGAGATGGCAAATATGCTAAGAGAAATCTCTTCTGTAAATGAATTCTCAGCTGGCCATCCGCTAAGTGCGCCCCCTCCCGTGATTGCATTTGATCCTTGAAAATAACACAGGGACCCTGAAAAGCTTGAAGAAAGGTATGATAGGAAAGTTTTTGAAACAAGAGAGTTGCTGAGGGGAGGGTCTTTGGCTTTCTGGTGCACTTTAAGGCTTCTGTGAACAGGCTTTGTTCTCAACTGACCATCCACTGAGTGTCCACCCTCCCATGACTGCATCCGATCCCTGAAAATAACACAGGTACAGACTATATGTTTAAAGGTAGAAGGAAGAGGATAGAAAAGTCTAGGAAAAAAGATTTTTGTCTTCCCTCTTCATTACACAGACATAGCCAACATGGGAGATGGCAGTGAAATCTCATACACTGGTCCCTTGCTAGGGGTGTGGGGAGGATTCAGTGGGGGTCCAGTTGTAGTGCCCCCAACTATCTTAGCTGCTGAGGGACACTTCCTCCAGTGGATACAAGCACCACTGGTCTCTTGTTAGGGGTGTGGCGGGGGGTTCAGTGGGGGACCAGTTGAAGTGGTTTCCCCAAGTATCTTAGCCAGCAGGGGAGACTTCCTTCCAGTGGCAGCAAGCCCCCGAATATCTTAGTCACTGGGGAAGACATCTCCACGGTGGCCACAAGCCCCCAAAATTCTTTCCCGCCCTTGGAGCCCTAAACACATGCAAGCCAGGACATGGTGCTGCCTGGCAGCATGGTCAGCACCGAATGGCAGGCACGTCCTTTTATTGGGTCGAAGCCTACCCACAGGATGTGGCTGAGCACAGGAAAGACGCCGAGTATGTGGCGCCTGTGGGGGAGAAGGGGGGTTCACGCACAAATGTAAACCACAAAGAAGAAGTTTAATGGTGTCTTATGCAAGCACAACCCCCACAACAGCCTTGTTGCCACACGGTGTGGCAGGGCAGTGGCTGGCACCAGGCAATGCAGAAAAAAATACCAAGAGTAGAGACAGAACCACAAACTCCCTGCAGGGGCTATTGGTAATGGGTAGATGCACTCACAGAGCTAATAACAAAGAAGGAAAGACATTTCTCAGGCTCTCATACAAACATGAGCCTGCAGCTCCAAGCTTGCTGCTTCCTCTTTGAAATTCACAGTCTTTCTGTTACCTAATTCCGGCACACCTGGAGAGCAGTGGCTAGAGCAAAGCACTGAGGGGCATTGTGGGTTACTGTGACAGGGTCAGGGTTCCCAGAAGGGGTCATCCCACCCCATGGCCACATGTCTCAAACAACCCCCAAGTCACTGGGGTGGGGGGTCCCACTGGGCCTCAGGTGGGCGAGAGGCAACAGTTCACAGTCCCCTGCTTTACCTCGGGCTGGGGGGAACTAGTTCAACATGAGTCCAGGCCCTAGCTCAGGGCAGGGCAGCAAACAGTTCACAGCAGTTTTGGAGGGGGATGGCGGGGGCGGGGGAGGGGAACACAGGCTCACCTGTTCCACTGCATCCCAGCCCAAGGGCTCTGGTTGCCCCCCTGCTGCACTGGTCAGCGCAGAATCCACACCACAACACACTGACCAATGGACCTTTAACGGTCCTCTCTAACCCCTGAACCAGATCGGTCCTCTCCTTCTGGGCATACCTGGGCATCCAGTTGAGCTTGCAAGGGTTCAAGGGGTTAGCCAATTAGCAGGGGTGCTCGTGGTCCAGTCCAGGCCTCCGTGGCTTGCCAAGCCCGCTGCCTCTGCTTCACTCTGGGTTGCAGGCCAGGGATGAGGTTGCAGCTGCTCCTCAGGGTCAGGTGAGTCCTCTGGGGCTTCCTGAGGTTCCAGGGTTGCACAGGGTCCCGGGAGGTCCAATCCAGCCTGCTGCTCTCAGCAGGTCCTCAGCCCTCCCCCTCCCCCTCCCAAGCTGGGAGCACTGAGTTGGCCTCTCATGCCTCTGGAGACTGGCCCCAAATGAGGCCTCAGGCTGGGGGTTTTTATAGTCGTGGTCCCACCTTTGACTCCTAGTCAGGTGACTGGGTGGGGCCAGGCTCAATCCAAAAGGCTCCCAGGTGGGGTCCTCCCCTTCCAGGTCAGTGGGTGGCCATCCTGCCCCACTACATTTACATACAGGACACCTCTGGAGGGTAATAAATTTGATTTTAGGATGTGGCACTTTCACACTGGCTTTTAATGGAACTTCTGAATTCGAGCTTGACATTATACCTGTCATGTAATGACGTTACTGTAATCTCAATATTAGTGTGCACTAAATTGAGCTAATGGTATTTACAGTGAAGCCACTCATGTGGGAATATCGAGCTAACTGCCCTAAATTCAAATTTATCTCATAGTGTAGACGTAGTCTTTGCCAGAGTGTTGATGGGCATAACGTTCATTGCATTAAATAGCTTATGAAATCCCCCAGGGAATTCTGAGAAATTTGTCTCCCCTTCCCAACACAACTATGTCTACACTAGCTGGGCCAGTCCTAGCTATAAGGGGACCCCAGGCAAATTTTGGCGGCCTCTTGAAAATGGTGGCCCCCACAATAACCCAAGCCCATTTGCCTCCCCAGCTCTGCAGCCAGCAGCTGGCCCAATCCTGGAGCATGCAGCATGGTGGCGGCTGCTTGGGAGTGGAGTGCCTGCTCAGGAGCATGAGCAGCAAGGAGGAGGGGCTGGCCTGGGAGCAAAGTGCTCAGCTGGGAGCAGAGAGCTGGCAGCATGGCAGGGGCCAGCCCGGAAGCACAGGCAGTGCAGCAGACGCCAGCCCAGAGTGGACTGCCCACTCAGGAGTGAGTGGGGGAAAGCTGGCTGCCAAGACAGCAACTGAGCCAAACACACTGGCCCAGCTTTTTGACAGCCCCTTGAAAGTGGTGGTCCTGGGCCACCACCCGGCTCACCGGGCCCTAAGACTGGCTCCATACACTCAAGTGATCTGTCAACAGAAGTTACTGCTGGAAGATATCTTCTGCCAAACCTCTGTCGACAGACTGTGGTCAGACTGTGAAGCAGATTTACTGTCGAGAGAACACACTGGGAATGTGGCTGCTCCGTGGGTTTTATTGACAAAAATGCCAGTTTTGTTGACCAAAAACCCTCTAGTACACCCATAGCCTAAGTGTTACAGCAGCACACTTGGAAGCTTTAGCGCTTGTTGTGTAGGCACGTACTAAAATAATGGAGGAGGGGTTTCTATTGCTGTGGTCAAACCACTCTCCACACCACCTGTGTCTACAATGTGGATTAGATCTATCTAACTTTGTTACCTGGGACAGCACAGCCCTGATGTAGATGGCCTAAATTGCTGCAAAACCCTGCAGAAGCCCTACTCTGTAAAATCATATGCAAAGGGGCTTACACAGGGCCAAAACATGCCACTTTGCCCCCCCCAACACCCTCTCCACCACTGAAAGACTTCAGTACAACAGAGGGGTTATTCCTTTCATCCCCTTCTGGAGACAATCTAGACAGAATGACAAACCCCCACAGTTTTCCTTATTTAAGTGCCAAAAAAGACAAAAAGTACATTTTTGCTCAGTTAAACTACAACCTCCATCCTAAAGATGGATTTTTTTTTTATTTTCTCCTCTTCGTGATAAATTGCACAAGCAAAATGACTCAATTTTTTTCCCCCCTAAATGGTTTTCTTCAGTGCTTTCATTCTGTTACCCCCTTATACTTGGATTTTTTTTTTTTTTTTTGGCCAGAGTTTTGATTGTGTTTTAATGCAGTGAAATCATTTATTCCTATTCACTCATGAGGTTTTTTTAGAGCTTTCCAAAGGAATGATACTAGTTCACTAAGAAGCAGAGATAAAAGGTAATTCAACTGTGGCAAAGATCTGTGTCTCAGACTGACTAATTAGAAAATATGGATTCAACTTTTGCATGCACTGGAGCTGCAGCTACACTAGCATGGCCTTTTGAAAGGAAAATCGAAAATGGGGCAGTTTCAAAAGAGCACATGGTGTGTTTATACACAACGCGCGCCCTTGGAAATCAAAAGAATGCAGCACCCCGCCTGCAAGCGCTCCGCCGTCCCTGACTCAGTGTTTTTGAAAGATTCCTTCAAAAAACAAATGTGTGGAGGTGCTGCGGGCCACTCTTTTGAAAGAGGAGTCCACAATGGCGCTGGCCAGCTGGCGTGCGGAGACACCCTGGCTGATGGCAGCAGAGTTCTGTGCTCCCTGTGTCTGGCCATGTTTAACACCACAGAGACCCAGAAACTCTGTTGCAGGACGCTGAGAGCATGCTGGCTGCGGGCAGACCACGAGCCAAGCACAGCACACCCTCCCAGCTCTCATCGCATGCTAGGCACCCCATATGGCCAGCAGCCAGCCCTCGCCGGAGCCCCAGCCCCCACCCCCCCCGAGGCCTCACCAGGCTCACAGGTGGCCAGGCAGCCCCCGTAAGCAATGGGCCCTCTCCTACGTGGAATTTGAGCTACGGGACCTCCTCAGACAGGAGGGGGCGGTCCTGAGGGAGATGGGTGCCAAGCACCCCAACACAGCCACCTTCTCCCAGCTCACCACTGGCTTTGCCAGCTGGGGATTTCTTGCCCACAACCCTGAGCAGATGTCGAGCAAGATGAAGGAGCCACAGCAGGGCTATGCGCAGGCCTGGGACATCGCCAGCCTCTCCTGGGCAGGACCCACATCCTGCCCCTACTACTGGGAGCTCCACAGCCTCCTGGGGCCCAGGGACAGCTCTCCACTACCACAGTAAATAAGCTGCACCTCAAGGAGGAGCAGGAGCCAAGCACAAAGGACGGCCCCATGTGCCCAGAGCTGAAAGTGAAGCAGGCCACAAGGCCTCTAATGAGGAGGAAGGCCTCATTTGCCATCCCAGTCCTAGAGCTGGGTGATGGGCAGCTGGATGTCACTGGACCTCAGTCAGGGACCATCCGGTAAGTACCCAGTGGGGCACACATGATGAATCAAGAGTGGGAGCAGCACAGCTGCCAGTACGCCACCCCCACATCCAGTGCACCCGCAGCCCAGGCAGCTGTGGGTCCCAGCATGCCACCACGGCCGCTGGCGACACTCAGCACCCATGCCCATGGACAGTGCTGTGAGCCACAAATGCAGGGAGGGGGTGGGCAGGGCCAGACCGCACCTGGGGACCACTGCACATGGGTAGGGATCTCCAGGGCATGTGAGACACACCATGGCCAACCGCCACTGGATGGGTGCTGGCGCCTATGGGGGGGGGAAAGGGGTGGAGGGCTCGTCCTCATGCCAATAACACCAGACTGCTGCAGGAGGGCAGGGAGACCCCGACCCCTCCATTGTCCTGGACAGCCAGGCAGAGGAGGAGGACCAGTCACCATCCCAGACAGCACCAAGAAGGTCCCAGAGCAGGAAGGCATGACAGCAGCCTGTGGAAGACAAAGCCTCCTGTCACCAGGCAGAGGTTGTGGAGCAGTGCTTCTGCATGGATGATGCCAACTGCGCATGGCAGAGGGCCACTTGGGACACCTTGATGGGCTACCTGGGTGACATCACGGCAATCCTGCAGGAGCACACAAGGCTCCTGGCCCACCTGCTCCACCCACTGCACCCATTCCCACCACCCCGCTGAGCCTCCTACTGCTCCCTCCCCGCCAAGCCCGCCCCACTCCTGCCACCCCCCACATGGTCCTACCTCCTCGTGATGCCCATGCATTCCCAGCTCCACTGCAGATCCTGTACTGGGGTGGGAGGGAATCCCAGGGCTAATGTGGCTTGCAGCATTCCAGCCCTGCCCTGGAGTAACACCCCCCACTTACAATTTGAGGCCCCCCCTTAACTCAACCTCCAAGGTACATAGTTTGTCCCTGCTCCCCTCTGTAAGTAGTGTTTGTACACTAGCTGGACACAACATGATTCTTAGCATTACTTAAAGTTTTATTTTTGTACCACATGTCACCTGCTCTTCATGGGGAGCTGGTGGGAGGAAGTTGTGGGGGGGGGATGGCAAGGGATGTATGTGAAGGGAGAGGCTGTGTGTGTGTGGGGGGTCACTGAGGCCCATGCATGAAGCTCTCCCAGAGGACCTCCCAAACATAGATCCCATCCTGGTGGGCCTGGTGGCTTAGGGCAGGGGCTAGGTGCTCGTAGCTGGGGCTGGACATGGCTGCCCACCTAGGCTGGATCACCTCACCCTTACCCTCCACAGTATTGTGGAGGACACAGCAGGCACCCACCACCTGGGGGAAATTCCAGAGCCCAACCTCCAGCAGTGTTAGGTGGCAGTGCCACCACCCCTCCAGGCACCCAAAGGCCTGCTCCACCATATTGCGGGCCTGGTTCAGCCTGGCATCAAAGACCTCCTGGCTGTGGTTGGGAGTGGCTAGTGTAAGTTCGCATCAGCCAGGGCTGCAGCGGGTATGAAGTCTCTGCCACCAGGCAGAAGGGCATGGTCAGGTCCCCAGCCATGAGCTCCTGGGTGGGGGACATATGTTCTGGCCTCCATATGGTGGCAGAAGCCAGAGGTCCAGAACATGTGGGCGTTTGTGGGTCTGGCCCACCCAGCCCACATATATGTCCTGGAAGCACCCCCTCCGGTCCACCAGTACCTGGAGCACTACCAAGTGGTAGTCCTTGAAGTTGGCATAGGTCCCAGCAATACATTCTGGGCCATGGACGGATATATGTGTCCCATCCAGAGCAATGAAGCAGTTCAGGAACCCGAGCCCCTTGAAGCCAGTGATGGCCATGTTTAGGTCCACTACATGGATGACCCCCTGGAGCAGCATCACATTGATGGCCTTCATGACCTGCATGGGATGGAGGGCAAGCACTCCTGCGAGGGCTGTGCTGGGTCCCCTCTCCCCAGCCCCCTCCCCAAGACTCCTTCCCCCTGGACACCCTCTTCCCAGGCCCCCAACAATCTGGGGTCCCCAATTCCCAGGATCCCCCTCCCCATGGCGGGTGCCTTACCTCTATGAGGACAGCCTGAACAATGGCCTTGCCCACTCCGACTTGGTGCCCCATGGACCAATAGGCTACATCTACACGTGCAGCCAACATCGAAATAGTCTATTTCGATGAATAACGTCTACACGTCCTCCAGGGCCGGCAACGTCGATGCTCAACTTCGACGTTGCTCAGCCCAACATCGAAATAGGCGCAGCGAGGGAACGTCTACACGTCAAAGTAGCACACATCGAAATAGGGATGCCAGGCACAGCTGCAGACAGGGTCACAGGGCGGACTCAACAGCCAGCCGCTCTCTTAAAGGGCCCCTCCCAGACACAGTTGCACTAAACAACACAAGATACACAGAGCTGACAACTGGTTGCAGACCCTGTGCCTGCAGCATAGATCCCCAGCTGCCGCAGAAGCAGCCAGAAGCCCTGGGCTAAGGGCTGGTGCCCACAGTGACCATAGAGCCCCGCAGGGGCTGGAGAGAGAGCATCTCTCAACCCCCCAGCTGATGGCCGCCATGGAGGACCCAGCAATTTCGACGTTGCGGGACGCGGATCGTCTACACGGTCCCTACTTCGACGTTGAACGTCCAAGTAGGGCGCTATTCCTATCTCCTCATGAGGTTAGCGACTTCGACGTCTCGCCGCCTAACGTCGGTTAACTTCGAAATAGCACCCGACGCGTGTAGACGCGACGGGCGCTATTTCGAAGTTGGTGCCGCTACTTCGAAGTAGCGTGCACGTGTAGACGCAGCTATAGCCATCTAAGGTGGCCAGATAGCTTCCAGATAGCAATTGCTACCCTCTTTCCTCGAGGGAGGTCAGGGCTCGCGCAGGTGTCCCAATGCTTCAAGGTGGAGGAGAGCCAGTGGCAGAGCTCCTGGAGCGTTGCCCTGGTCATCCAGAAGTTCGGTACCATCTGGTGTCATCGCAGTGCCCCAGCACCAGGTTCTCCCACTAATCAGAGGTGCTGGGGAGGCTCCACAGGTGCCAAAGTGCTTGGGGAAGGGGCCCTAGCGCCGTACTGGGTCGAGGGGCTCCGGAACCCCAACTGGGAGGACCACCCCCAGGAGGAAGTCTAGGTAGCCAGGTCACAGAGGAAGAGCTGCTGCTACAAGCCCATCCTGCCAGTGCATGGGGTCTGCTGTGGCTTGTGGAAGCTTGGCAGCCCTCAGAGCATGCAGGGAATAGGTGCTTGGGAGGGACCCTTTCAGACAGTAGCTGTCTGCAGGCCCCAGAAGAGATTATCAGCCATGCGACCCCCTCTGCAGAGTTTTGTGCTCCTCTCTTTCAAAAAGTGCCTCTGACTGCATAGATGCTCTCTTTCAGAAGAGCGGTCCACTGCTTCTGTGTGTGGACATGAGTTTTCAAAAGGCACTCTTCTGGGGATATCTTCCGAATGATTGGCTTTTGAAAGCGTGATATAGTGTAGATATAGCTTGGAAGTTCAGACTTTAGGCTATTTCATCATTCAAAATAAAACTACTGATTAATTTTCAATATTAAATTTAATCAACATAAATGAAAGCAAAGACATTATGTAAATGTGTAAATAAACGCCAACTATTGGGACTGAATTATTTATTCAATGACACCACATGCAAAGTTAAAACAATCCTCAATGTACACCCACCCCAGCTTCCTATATCAACACAGGAAGAAATCTGAATTATAAAGTAGACTTATCTTGTCTTAACTTTAATGTCTTCAAGCTCATTACATTGACCTCAATAGATAAACTATTTATTCTCACCACTACAATGTTCTAAATATCCATGCTGCATTCTTATTTTAACTTGGTCCTATTTCTCCATTTATGTAAAAATTTGTATTCAGTATAAATTTCTCTTTTGCATACATTATTCCCTGTAAATATTTTTATATCTCCTTATAAATATCCTGGGTGAAATCATGACCTATTAAAATCAACAACAAAAATCCAGTTGGCTTCAACAGAACCAGCATTTCATTCCATATCTTCAGAAAATCTGCTTTCTTGCTTTTCCCTGTATTATTTTTGCTTCTCTTCTGTGAATCTTCTCTTCCTTCTTAATCTTGTTAGATTAAGTAATATTTTTTAAAATGAGTTACTAGAAGTAGACAAAATAGGCACCATAGCCTAACTTTTCAATGTGATTTTGATCCCTTACTTTTTGAGTACCCAAATAACACCTAAAAGAAGCCTGATTTTCAGAAATTACTGATTACCCTTTCTCTGAAAACTAGGCCAATTTAAGATGTATCTAACTGGGCAACCAAAATCAAGAGTCACCCCTAATCATTTGTCAAAAATGTAGGCAAACATTTTTAAAAGTAGAAACCAGTTAAATAAAAAAGCAAAACAAAAATCCGGCAGACATTCAATTTAGTCTTATTTTTCTAAGCAGACTGCATCCATAGGACACCACAGGAAGTGTTATGTTTAGCCATATTCAAAAGTTTTTATTAAGGGTCTTAATCAAAGCCCATTGAATTCAATGGAAGATTTCCACTGGCTTCAAAGGAATCTGAAACCAGACTCTAATTTGTCTCAAAAGGTAGTACTAAGAGAAGCCAAATTCCTCTCTGTTGCTACTCTTTCCAAATCGAACAATCAAGAGGGTAACTGATCCCATGATAAATTAAGTTTAAAGATAATATCAAATTGTGTCAGGTATTGCAACCCCAAGTGGGAAGGAAAATGATATAAAGGGAATGAAGTGCGGATGGAAACAAATTTAAATTTAGCTAAGAAAAATAACAGTAATACATCTGAGAGACAGTAATCTGAAACACAGGTGTTAACTTGGACAGAAAAACTTGAAGACAGTGATGCTGACAGAGTCCTAAGGATCATAGTGACCATTAAATTTTTACATAAGAGATTCATTTCCTCGACACTACTGTGCAGATAAGCGATGGTCACATAAATACCACCCTATACCGAAAACCCATGGACCTCTATGCTTATCTACACACCTCCAGCTTCCATCCAGGGCATACTACACTATCCATTGTATACAGCCGGGCACTAAGGTACAACCATATTTGCTCTGATCCATCAGACAGAGACAAACATCTGCAAGACCTTTACCAAGCTTTCCTCAAACTACAATACCCACCTGAGGAAGTGAGGAAACAGATTGACAGAACCAGATGGGTACCCAGAAGCCACCTGCTACAAGACAGGCCTCTCAAGGAAAACAAGAAAACACCACTGACAGCCCCAACCTAAGGCCTCTCCAATGCATCGTCAGCGATCTGCAACCCATCTTGAACAATAATCTTTCACTCTCACAGACCTTGGGAGGAAGGCCTTTCCTCACCTACAGACAACCTGCTAACCTTAAACAAATCCTCACCAGTCATTAGAGATCACAAAACAGTAACTCTAAGCCTGGAACCAGCCCCTGCAACAAACCCTGCTGCCAACTCTGCTCACATATCTACACCAGTGATATCATCACCGGACCTAACATCAACCATACTATCAGGGGCTCCTTTACCTGCACATCCACTAATCTAATACATGCCATCATGTGCCAGCAGTGCCCCACTGCAATTTACATTGGTCAAACTGGACAGTCTCTATGTAAAAGAATAAATGGACAGAAATCAGACATCAGGAATAGTAATGTACAGAAGCCTGTGGAAGAGCACTTCAATCTCCCTGGACACTCAGTAGCAGATTTAAGGGTGGCAGTCCTGAAACAAAGAAATTTCAAAAATCAAATGGAGAGAGAAATCTCTGAGCTGCAATTTATTTGCAAATTTGACTCCATTAACCAAGGATTAAACAGAGACTAGGAGTGGCTTGCACCTTACAAAAGGAGCTTCTCCGCCCTAGGTGTTAACATCTCCACATTAAATTGACAATGGGCCATATCCCCCCTGTCTTATTTAACTTGTTTTTTCCTCTCTTCATACATACTACTGATAATGGGCCTTTTCCACCCTGACTGAATAGACGTTGTCAGCTCAGGCCCTCCCTCTTACTGGGACCCCACTCTTTGAATACCCCTCTGAAACCACCCCCTACTCATGCATCTGATGAAGCAGGTCTTTGCCCACGAAAGCTTATGCTTCAAAATATCTCTTAGTCTATAAGGTGCCACAGGACTTCTTGTTCTCATCAAATTTTTGATATGCTTGCAACACAGTACTCACACCTTGGCAGAAGGAGTCCTTCACTGCCCCTACTCCCCCATCACCACCACCACTACTTACTTCCTTCCATGCAGGCAAGAAATAGATGGTGGAGCCATCTATCAGTAAATCAACCCCTCCTCAAAAGTATAAAGGGTGTGCTGACCCTCTCTGACATTGCTACACCTTAATTGCTGGCCATCCATGGTCATAAATGGGAGGGCTGAATTTGGCCTTTAACATTTGGATCAAGTTCTGGGCACTTCAATCATGCAGCTGAAATCCAATGAAGACAACTGGAATTTTGTCATTTACTTTAATGGGGGTAAACTTGTGCATATATATATATGTACAATGTCTATTCCAATGTATATTCCAACTGCAGGGAAGACTGGCAAGACAACTAAAATTATTAGTCAACTGAGATGAATGATGAAAAATTACTAAAAGCTAAATATGTATAGCTATACAATGGCTCAGGAAATGAAAGAGGAGCTTAGATACACACACATATATAAAAAAACATACTCGTATAAGTGTATGTGGTTACCATCAAGCAGGGAGAGGAATTTAAGAGGTTTTTAAGGAAGTTTAAGAGGTTTTAATGAGGTACAACTAATCACAATGTGGGAAAAATTAAGAAAACCTCAGTTTAAGTTGACTATTTGGGGGAAACAAACCAACTTCTGTGATTCTTTCTGTGAAATTTTAGCTATTTGGCAAAGACAGACTCCTATCAAAACAGAAAAGGAATGAGCTCAGAAAATCTCATATGATTAATTAGTCGTAGAATGCAAAAAGAAAAAAAAACTTAACTGACCTTCCAGCCCAGTTTAAGAATATGAGGTAAGACCCATATTATTACCACTGCAGTTCAATTATCTGATTTAAAAAAGAACTGTCAGGTACTCAGCTTTTCAATATTATAAATTTCCCTGAAAACTAGCAAATTCACCTGTGTAGTTCTGTTTATCTGCGCATTTGAAACTTTCAAAAAGCTTGAAAGTGTACCCGAATCCCTATGTTTGCAAATCTTCACGCCATGGTCACGCCTACACTAGCAAGTTCTTTCGAAATATTTTTTGAAAGAAGGGGGCTCTTTCAAAATATGTGGTGGAGCATCTATACACAAAAAGCCTTCTTTCAAAATTAAATTGAAAGAATGCAACACTCCTTTCGAAAGCACACATCCACTCCTATTTCAGAGAAAGTGCCTCCTTTTGAAAGGTTCTTTTGAAACAAAAAGTGTGCAGATGCTCCCTGGGCCCTTTTTTTCAAAAGAGAAGTCCTTATGGGGCCTAATTTTTTGATCCCCGGCCCATTCTTTTGAAATGCAGATAGGTCTTTTGACCTATTTTTTTGTGTGTGGATACTCTTTTGAAAGAAGTTCTCTTGGAAGAGATCTTCCAGAAGGACTTCTTTTAAAAGATCGCTGTAGTGTAGAAGGAGGCTGTGAGGTTAATCTCTTTCATGAAGGGATTGTGTTTTCTTATGTCTTTTATGAAGTACAACCATAATTATGAGTGCTATATAATAAGCGATTAATAATAAATTAACATTATAAATATAAAAAACACTGGCTGTTGAAGGCTTAATTACATAAGTATCTTATATGAGTCAAGATTAGATAGCCAATATGAAAGGTAATGAAAATCATTTATAGAAGAAATAATCACTTCAAAAAGTGATTATATTAGATTTCAATGCTTCTTAGATATTGAGGGAAACTGGTCTTCAACCATGACTTCAAAGCACTCAAGAAATTGAGCTGATTTAACCACATCCTTACTTTTCTTCTGTTTTTTATCATGGTATTGTCAGTCCAACAGCCAACTGGCCTCTTGATCAGACAATAGCTCCACAATTCTCTTCAGTATGTCATTCTGCAGGAGGTCCTGCTGTGTCTTATATGGTGGGTCTCAGTCCCGCTTGTTGATCCTGTCTTCTCTGTTTGGGGTTCTATCATGACTGGAGGTGGAAAAGAGCATTCCACAAGATCGCAGTAGAAGATAATAAAATTGTAGTGTGCAGACCACTTGTTGATCCACGCCAAGTAATTCACCCCACTGGGTCACTTCCCACCTGGCTGTGACTCCTCCAGGTGGCTCATGGTCACAGGCTTAGCTATATCAGTTTATTCTGTAATGAGGACAACATCCTTGAGGGTCTCCTTTGGGTTTATAGCTCCAAAAGTGTGGGAGGGGGCAATATGGGTGACCATTTCTATACTGGCCTTACCAATGCCATGGTCACTCTTCCTCCAACTCCAGGAATCAGCCTCATTTCCTGCTGCAACCTATAGCTCCTGTCCCAGTGCCATTTAAACCTGTCCCTTCATGCACCTGCTGATGGGCAGGGCATCCCTAGCCCAGTACTGCCCCATGCCTTGCTGTAAACTCCATTGCACATAGGCATTCAACAATAAATTTTTAGATTCTGAATGGATCATAAACCCATCATATTGAATTTAATTTTTTCATTAAAAGAATATGTGATCAGAAAATAACTGGCACAGTGTTAGGGTTAACTCCATCTTCGACTCCTCACCCCTGTTGTTCCTTGAGAGCACCCACTTCAAATTTCAGGTTGCCAACCTATCACCTCTGGTAAGAGAAATATCTCCCTCTCCGTGCCTCTGGTTTAGAGGTTTAGCCTTACAGTCCCTCTGCACTTCATTGCGATTTCCTTAGCAGGTCTGACGATGATCTAGCAACCATGGATAGACTTTACGCATGGGCTACAGCTGTGCACACTAGTTACACAGCAGCTTTTATGCAGCAAAATGCATTCATTATTAAGGCAAAATATTACAGAAAAACATTAAAGAGATCGGTATATGGATGCTAAAAGCTTAGCATAGTCACCCTCAATTCCAGCCCAGGTGTAGCGCACAGAAGTTGCAGCCCTTTGATGAGGAAGGAGGAATGCAGGATCTCCATTGGTTTAGATAAGCATACAGACTTTTTAATATTTACTTAACCAATTATTTCCTGTTTAAATACTTACATGTTCCCCTACCCACCCACTGCCATCCCTACAGTGCCTAAGTGCCTCACAAATGTTAATGAAAGTATTCTCACAACATCCCTGTGAGGTAAAGAAAAAATTAGTGCACTCTCCGCGCATGAGAAGGAGGAAGAATCAAGGCAGGGAGATATTAAATGACTTGACCATAGTCACATAGATTTTCTGTACAACTGAACCCAGATCTCCAAGGTTCTTGTCCAGTGTTTTAACCACTGGTCCATTTATTTCCAAATTAAAGCCTCCAGTTAAGATAGCTATATTAAAATAATTCAAACTATACCGGTAGATACACGTAAACCTTCAGGAGCTGAATGCCTATTACTCATATTCCTCCCCCACACCCCGAACTTGCAGCATACTTAGAAAACTAATCCTACAAACATTCCTCAAAGGTTTGAAACTATAATTTCACCTAGTCCACACACTCACAAGCATTGCCTGCCACAGGGAAATATGTGACAGATTTTGCAACTCCTTAGAAACAAAGTTCTTGTTTGATCTCCCAGCCACAGTATAACGTTTCATATACAAAAAGAGAGGACATGGTGCTATGAATAAAACTTGAGCAATCTGTGCACCCCATGTTGTGTCCCTTATACTCTTGATAACGACCTGGGGACATAACGCATTCAGCGCATCTTGCATTCTTAGGGCTACAGTCACATAATGGAGAAATGTCACATGTTTGAGTGTGGTTTTCTTTCCAATCAACATAACATACATTATGAGATGATAAGGCCCTTGGTCTGTGACTATTTTAAGTTGTACATTATATTTAATAAATTGAGGATTAAAATTTAAGATGGGGTTTCTAACAGACAAATCAGTGAAATACAGTCTTATTTTATTATGCTCATTTGGCAATACCTGAATCTTTATATTATGGTTGAAATGCTTCTCAATAATAATACATACTGTTCTATCCAATTTCCGTCCGTTCCAGAAACATCTGTGAAACATAAGGAATGGGACTTTCCCTTAAAGATTGTGGGAACACATAAAATATACAGTACATTTCCTGTTTTAGAAAGTTATTTATTAGTTTAAATATTTGTGCAATATTTGGCAGATGATCAAAAACAGTTTCTCCTGATGTGTTTACAATGTTCTAAATTAAAAGCAAAGCCTGTTTTCAAGTGACATTTGTCATACAAAGCTAAATTCTTTTCTCATGCTGTCTGTGGTTGTGGTTGCTGCTAGACAGGATCAACTCCAAAAGTTGAGTACAAAAGTTTATAACAAAGTTCTTGTTTATAACGAAGTTCTTGTAAGAATTAAAACTGATATCTAACAATTCCTATGTAAATGAGCGTTTTTCCCCTAGTCTAGATTTTTTTCTGTGACTTTATATTTACTTATTTTCATACTTACGCTATAATAATCTCTACATTGGAAGAAACTCGTTTGATTTCACTGCATATTCTGTTGCTCTTTACCCCCCTTTTAATGTTATTTCCCATAACCTTTGGGTAGTAAAATAATAAAACATAAGCACAGAGGAACTCCTTTCACTACTAAATGCTACAGAAATGTGTTAGGACATAAAACCTCTTAAACAGAGTGTATGTTTATTTTACGGGGTCAAAATTGCTTGAAATGCTAGAGAAATACACTTTAAATGTTGCACATCGACTCATCTATAAAACATTTTAGATCCAGTTCATAAACAAACATTATGTTAATGTATGTTCATTAAGTAACATAATCATTAGGATTTCCTAAAGGTTCTTTACAACTCCTAAAAAAAAGAGTATGGATTTTTATTCATGTTTAATTACTATCCTCTTAAATGTTTAATAATAGTTGCGTTTAAGCACATTTTACAGTTATATATATTCATAATCCAGACAACACGTCCTACGTTGCACAAGAAAAGCTTGCTTTCAAGTTATAAATAGACAGATGGGCTAACATGTACACTGTATCATTTCCAAGAAAAACACGTCGTTTTCCTGTAACCTGTTGCTCTTCTCACATCTCACACTTTTGTATTCTCTTTACTGAGTTTCACCCAGTCCATCCCTTAGTTGTGTCTTTTAAATAGTAATTACTAGCATCTGTAATGTTGTTTCATTTTTCCTTTACCCAAACACTTTAATAACTACTCTGTACACTAACCTTGAACGGTCCTAATTGCACTTCAGTTGTAAGAATCTGCTGTTGTTCAGGAAAACCAGTGTTTGCCACATGTAAGCAACTGCCTTGTGTATATTTTAGTATTGTATGCATGGGCTGACTCTGGGATTGTTAGGGAAGGGTGGATAAAAAATTGCTCACGTACTTTTTCTTTTTTTAAAGTGGTTTTTCTGGGAGCCCAACATTCATCTACATGTACGGAGCAAAGTTTGCTTCCTGTTTTGCAACTGCCCAAAACACAAGAAAAAAGTTTTACAAGACCTATTTATCTCCATGCAGGAAGACTAATGACCACATCTTCGGTAGCCAAGAATTTCTAGTGACAATGAAGGAAAGTATTCAGTGTAGCTGAGACTGTTGTTGAATTGGCATTATGCCCGAAGCAGTTATCACAGAACATCCTGTAAAGAGAGAGGAGACAAGTATAATAAACAATAAACATTGGCTGAGCTATCAAAACTGCGGAGTGAACAAGAATTCCCTAACTGCTGTTGCTTTTCCTTTTTCTACCTTCCTCATTGCTAGCCCCAGTGCCTACATTACAAGTGGAGCCAAAGAACTTGTCATAATCAAATCAGATTATGCACTGGTGTAAATCTGGACAATATGTCTTCAGAAGAGTTATTCCAGATTTACCTCAGTGTACGAGAGCAGAATCAGACCTGCAGTGTTTGCTATTTTAGAGAGTTTGTCTGTATGTCCTGTTCAAGAACGCTGCCTAAACAGTAAGCACTAGGACTACCAAATTTGGCATACAGGTTCCTCTTATCATAACTTAAAGCATCATAAAGCTTTGGTCATGCCAGAAGACTGGGAAATGCCTGGAATGGAATTGTGCCTCATAAAAGCATACCAAAAAGAGACAGAATCACAAGGTAGATGAAAGAGGATGGCTGGGTCCCCCACCCATCAGAACTGCCTCAGCCCACTCTTGTCTCTACCAATGCCCTTGAGGGAGGGCTGGGAGTCTGAAGCCCCCTCCCCAGTTCATACAGGAACATTGCTGGATAGTCCCTTTCCTCGATGAATGGGGGGAAAGTGCGCAGTTTGCTGCATTTCTCACACTGGTTGGGGGGAGCACAGACCAACCTGGGCCAGCCCCCGCCCTCCCCAGCTGTACCCTTCGCAGCTGCAGTGGCCATGGAGAAGCATTTTTCACCTGTCCTCAAACTGCTGTGGCTAGAGAGGGCTGGCGTTGTCTTCTCTCCCTGGGGTAGCCTGAATACTGAACCCTTCCTCTCCAGCTTCACCCCAGAGCAATGATTTAAATGAAATGTACATTTTCATTTTCTTTTCAAAAAAAAAAAAAGTTAAGTACCTGAGCAACGCCAGGTCAATCTTCCAGTAATTCTATAATACAAATAGAAAGAAAAGAAAGAAAGAACATAGCACTATATATATGTAAGCCATACTCTGGATTACACTGTTTAGAGGTTCGGGTTTCTTTAGGCACAATAGACCAATTTTTATTTTTTATTAATTTTCAGTTGAGTTACCCATTTATGTTGAATTTTGCAAAAAATCTTTCCTAAGAAGACATATTTCCTAACACTGTATGATTTCAAGGGGGATATAGTACATTAAAACAAGAAAATGATGGTTGTATCTTTGTTGGTTAAGATTTTTCTTTGTTCAAACAATCTTGATCAGTGATGTTGCTGCTGTTAAAATTGACTGTGATTGGGTTGGGGTTTCAGAGCCTCTGTGACATGCCTGTTCATAGGAGCAAAATAAAGACCCTTCAGTTTCCTTATTTTAATCAGATAACTTCAGTAGGTTAGGGAAAGATTAAGCATCTGGGATCTAAACTAACTGTGGTGCATTGGAAAACAGGAGTATTCTTAATGCATAGTGGAAAGCCACATTAAATAAATCCTGGGAATGGGTGTCCATGATCTGCATGTGAGAACAGGGAGAAGAGACCAAGATTTGAAATTTTGTAAACGTGTTAATAATCCTGGATCTGAGCTGCAAAACTACACACAAATAGCATTAATTACAGTGCCTTTCCCCACTAAAGACCAAACCCCCACCATTGTGAGAGGTTCCATGGGTAGATAGTGGTAGAGGGTATTGCTGACAACATGACTTCATTATTTGCAACCACACCTTTAGGACCCAGAGGAGAGGAGAGGACCACAGTGTGGGTGGTCCTCTGTGTCTGATAGGTTCCCCACAGCTTTGAGGAGATGTGAGAGAAAGTTATTTTTCCCAGGGAACCTCATCCAACAAGTTTTTCAGTGTGAAGGGTGATCTAGAGTTGAGTGATTTAAGAACAATAAGCACTGTCAACCTCTGTGGACTTTTGAAAATAATGTGTAAAAGCATGAGAAGAGTGAGCTAACTAACCATCATATATACTTCAGATTGGGATAGTTTCTTTATAATATGAGTACTGGAGGCTCTGGGAGTCTCCTCATTGCTAGACTTCATTGTTTCATATCCTACATATAATAGCAACATAGAGGGTCAGGGTTTTTTGCTTTTTGGTTTTTATTTTTTTTTGATTGTCTAATGTGTTACTTAAGTTTTTAGCCCATTTGTATGAGCAGAGTCACAAGATTCTGAGAATTCCAAGGAAGCTGGGGCTTTTTATGACATTGAAGATGCCAGATTTATTACTCACCATTTGTTAAAATGGTAAGAATGTCTCAGCAAAATGATATAGCCTTTTAGGAACTTACAATATGGGTAAGTATTTTTGTTTCTGCAGGATGTCACTTGGAGGCCACACTTACATTTTTTGCCATACTTGAAGAGACCACTGTAACTATTGCATAAAAACAGCATACCAGGAAAGCAGATACAGACACAACGAGTTCCACCTAAGGCTCTTAGAAAGCTGAGACTAGTACTGTAGCAGTGGGCTTTGATGGACTGCTGTTTCCAACCTCTATTTCAAACAACAGTACTTCTAAGCACATTGTGGAACATTCACTGCATTATAGCAATGCCCACAGGGGACATTCTAACGTGGCAAGCTTTACACACTGGCTAGCCCCACAATAACATCCCAAGTAGACAAGCTCATGTCTGTCATGGCAACCTACTGGTAACATGTTGGCACCACTCCTACAATAGGCAGAGTGGATTGATTCAGGTATTCTTTGACATTTCTCAGTATTTTGATATGCTTTACAATAAACTTTGTTGGTCTGGGTGTTGTCTAGAACTTGAAGAGAATTAATGAGTCACTCTGGAGAGAGAATCTTTTACTGTTTTCTGTGACTTTTTAACACCTTCTCTTGGAAGTCTGTTCCCCCATCTCATGCCTTGCAACATTATAATTCTTCCCTGATATTTAACCCATTATTTTCCTTTTAAAATTTGTTGCTTGATTCTCAGTTACACTCCCTTTTACCATGATCAGTAATTCCCTTCTCTCCTCACAGCCCTCACATATTAGATGATTATCATGTGCCCTTTAATTGTCTTAGTCAAGCAATCTAATTTTAGCGCTTTTGATCGTTATTCATTCATGAGTCAGCTCTCCAGCTCCTAATTTATTTTTATTGCTTTCATGTGTACTTCTAGTTTTCGGCATCTTTCTGATACCAATGTGCCCAGAATTCTGCATGCTCAATTCTGCTGCTATGCCTCTCAGGCTTTTGTCTGCACTAGCCCCCTTCTTCGAAGGGGGCATGTTAATCAGCCCAAGTGGGGAATAAAAATGAGGTGCTGTGATGAATCTGCACTCCCATGGAGGTGCATAGTGCTCTGAGGGGAATGGTGGGGAGTAGGCAGTACCACCCTTTCATGCTGGTCTGTGGAATGAGACCAGCATGCAGATGGAGTAGCAAAAGTGCATCCCTGCCATACCTCAGAGCTCACAGGTAAGCACATAAGAACGGCCATACTGGGTCAGACCAAAGGTCCATCTAGCCCAGTATCCTGTCTGCCGAAAGTAGCCAATGCCAGGTGCCCCAGAGGAGGTGAACCAAAGACAATGTTCAAGCGATTTGTCTCCTGCCATCCATCTCCTGCCTTTGACAAAAGGCAAGGCACCATACCTTACCCCTCGCTAATAGCCATTTATGGACCTAACCTCCAAACATTTACCGAGCTCTTTTTTAAACTGTGTTAGAGTCCTGGCCTTCACAGCGTCCTCTGGTAAGGAGGTTGACTGTGCGCTGTGTGAAGAAAAACGTCCTTTTATTAGAGTATCTCCTTCTCTACCATGAAGAAAGACCTATAGGACCTTGTACTCTGCACTGTAGCTCATGCTTTATTCAGTTCCTTTACTGTTTCCAGTGAAGAAATAATAGCTGGTCTGCTCCCCTTCTCACTTACATGGCTGTAAATTGTGTGTCATTCCAGTGAAGTCAATTTCATTAGTCTGGTGTAAATTTAGTGTCAGAGGAAGCTTAGGTCTAGAGATTCTGAGGGCAATGGGAGCTTGCCTGAGTAAGGACTGGGTCAACAAGAAGGATCAGATTCTGCTATTCTTACAAAGACTGATAAAATTACTTATTCCACACACTAGTATACTAGTACCCTTCTTCGAAGGGGGCATGGTAATCAGCCTGAGCGGAGAACACCAATGAAGTGCTGTAATGAAGAGGCTCATTCTCCCTGCAGCAACTTGGAAGCATCGGCATGCTGTGAAGCCATGGGCACTTCGAAGTGCCTGTGCAATTTTTGGGAGTAAGGGCACTTGGAAGTGCCTGCAGCTCCACAGCATGCCAGCGCTCCGAAGCTTGCTTCGAAGTTGCCGTGGGGAGAATTAGCCTAATGAGGTGCTGCAGATTCACCACAGCACTTTACTAGTATTCTCCGATCAGGCTGATTACCATGCCCCCTTCAAAGGGGGCTAGCACAGACACAGCCCGAGTAAAGATAACAGAATATGGCACTGAGTACAAACCCAGGAGTTAGCCTAGTATTTTTATCTTTTGACTTGGCATTATGTACTGTGACACGTGTAATTTACTCTTCTGCAGTCCATCCTGAAAGTTTTGTTGTATTCCTGTGGTTATCAAGATTATGTTGTGCAATAAACTGTAAAAGTATTTTAAAAAACAATATTGAGTTGATAAAAAACGTATTTTAACAGTTCATTGGGAGTTTCCTGGTTTTCAAATGCATGTTCACTTATTAGTGAGTAGAAATGATCTGCAATATTTTGAATGTTAATGGTCACTAAGAAAACATACCTTATAAGGCTAAGGTACAACTGTAAATTTATATTCAGGATAAGCTGGACAGAGAATGCATGCTGTGCTTTTCAACACAGCACCAGTGCACTCACTTGTTTTCACAAAGGACACGTAAAAAAGGTAACATGATAGAGGCCTAAAATAATAAATGGCATAGAAAAGATACATCAGGCATTCCTCATTAATTCAAGAACAAGATGTTCAATTACACTGAAAGGCCACAAGTTGAATACTAATAAAAGAAACTACCTGGATACACAACATATAATTAACTGGTGTAACTGCTAACTCTCATTGAGGTCAAAAGTTGTGAGGCTTCAAAAAAGGATTAGAGGTGGCTAATGAGTACAGTTACTTTAGAAAGAGAGAGAGAGCTGTTTCAGGGCACTAGTCAACCATAAGCAGAGGGGCTCAAGAAGAAACTTACCCTCTGCAAGTAGTCCACAATTATCCTCTTCAGGATTTCTTGCACCTTCCTCTGAATGATGTGGTATTGACTACTGTCAGAGACTGGACTAGATTGTCTCCTTTGGTGTGGTGACTTCTGAGTTCCAAATGAAAATAAGGAGTCTTCTGCTGATGATTCTATTATGTTTTGAGTTTTCAAATACAAATTTGCTCACTTTGAAGAATGCTATGCAAATCATTTTCAATGGTATTTTCCGTTACTGTATGATATCAGTTTATGTCAAATCAACCACAATAAAGCATTGCATCAGCTTTTAGTATGCAAGTATTTCCCCTGAAATTGATAGTGTACAAGGGCACAAATGCTGTGTTTTGTTTCCAAGCTCAGCCTCCCTGCCTCCCTTCCCCCACATAAAAGTGCAGTTACCCACTTTATTCGGAAAAAGGAATTTCTCATGCCCATACAAAGATCCTTATATGTTCTTTTTGGCTATGTCCACACTAGCAAGTTCTTTCAAAAGGTTTTTTGATAAAAGGGCCTCTTTCAAAAGATCCTGCAGAGCAGCTACAGGCAAAAACTGTTCTTTCATAAGTAAATTAAAAGAACGTAGCACTCCTTTTGAAATCGCTCTTCCTTTCCAAAGCTTCTTTCAAAAGAAAATGTGTGGACACTCCACAGGTCCTTTTTTTTTCCCCCCGGGAAGAGCGGTCCTCATGGGGCCTGATTTTTTGATCCCTGGCCTGTTCTTTCAAAAGAATAGGGGTGGTGTGGACGCGCTCTTTCGAAAAAGCAGATTGCTCTTTTGTGCGTGGACGTACTCTTTCAAAAGAAGTTCTTTCAGAAGAGATCTTTTGTAAGGGCTTCTTTCAAAAGATGTGTTGTGTAGATGTAGCCTTTATGTCATGCAGTTTATCCTGTTTTACTCACTAGTATTGCAACCGCATATATTTCCACTTACGAGTTTCAAATGCCACTGTACATCAATAAATAATTTTTTCACTGGTCATGTTCAGTTGCAACTCAAAAGCTTAGCAGGATAACAGAAAGTGGTCACCCCCAACGCAGGAATTATAAATGGTTGGTGAGATGGTGTTTCAGTTCAATGTATGTGAAGGAAATTGGTTTGAAACCTTGTAGCAATATTACTGCTGAAAAGCAAACCTCAGTAAAAAGTGGCAGAACTAAGACTTCATTGCTACACAAATTTCTGTTATACTTGAATCTCTGTACTCTGGCTCTCCCTGATCCAGGAACACCCATGGTACAGACCCTGTGGTGGGGGAGAAGAAAGTGACTGCTCCCCCTCCCACCACAGTACCACAAAGATACACGTCTCTGGAGGCTGTTCCCTGCTGCTCCCCGAGTAGCAGAGGGTGGTACCTGGGAGAAGCAGAGGGCAGAGAGCCACATGTGCCCCCCTCACGCCTTCCATGGTCTGAAAATTCTTTAATCCAGCATTCTGTTTCTCAGGGTTGCTGTCTTAAAGAGGTTCAAGTGTACTACATGGCTGAGCTATTTGCCTAGCAATAAAATTTGGTCCTGGACAGCAATATTCATCCTTGTTTTTTTTAAAATGAGCCAGTTTTTGGAAAGTAATATGTGCACATTTAACCAATCCATTTATTCCTTAACAAAACCTGTCCCCAACGTTATCTTCTTCCCCTTTATCTGAGAAGGGATCCATTTTCAGCATTTAATACTGTCCCTCTGAGTTGATCAGAGAGGTCACTAAACAGCACTCTCTTCCATACCATTCTTCACCATGTTTACCAAGCATAAAACCAAACTCAGAGCTTGTCTACTCGCAGGATTGCATGGTTTCAACTAAAGGTGTGACTTTTAAGTTGATATAGTTAATCCGGTGCAAAAGACTGTAGAACACTCCTCATTTCTCAATCATTCCCAACTCTGACACAAGGGACATATGCCAGCTGCAAATTGCTGCATGGGTGCAGAGTTTCACTCTGCCTTCTCCTGCACAAGTTAAGCCCTTCCCGTCCCCTTCTTTCCCCTGACATGCTCCTGTGCTGGAGATGGGAAGGTGGTGCAGAAGTCAGCTCTGCAATTGGGCCAGAATCTAGTGCAAAAGGGACAGAATTTTGGTTGAGAACCTGGCCCTGTATGTGTACCCCTCTTCCTGCCTCTTATAACATAATTTTATGTGAGATGCATTAGATTATTCACATTACAGGAAAAAAATCTGTCATAACCTTCACAACTGATAAAGGTAATGCCTACAGTGGGTCAGTTTAAGGCACTAACATTTACAGTGATTTTAGCAAACAATACATTTTTCTAAGCCTAGGTGCTATGGTTGATTTCCAGTAAGTGTCCCCAACAATCAATGCTATCAAACGTTACTTGCACAAAATAGAGACATACGAAATAGTGTAAAAATTTAACCATCTAGAAAGGAGGGCAGTATTTAGCCATAAAAAAAGACATCTGAAAGTAACAAGCTAAAATGGCCAAAGAGATGAACAGCTAAAGATGTAGGTCAGTTTACACAGATGTCAATAGTTCAAGTTTTAACTCATCCGCTTGAACACATTTTATTACACTGGAGGAGATCTAAAATATTTAAAAAATTTTGTGGTTTCTTACAGAAGATGCACTTCAAGCAAACAGTTAATAGCAATTAACTTCTAGTGTTTCTAATCCAGTTCATTCTCTTGCAATTCCTTTAGTTTTAAGTTGTAATCCTGGATTCATTTTCAGAAATGTTGAAGAATGTGCCCTCTATTACTTTCCAAATGCACATTAATCCTAATTATAGTGTATTTGGCATTATTAGGACATGAAATAACAACACTGGGTGATTTAAGAGAATGGTGTACTGTTAGCAGCTCTGAATACTATGGCCACAATTCAGCAATTAACAGACTTTGTAAATGAAAAGAAATGTGAAAAAACTACCAGTTGCTCTATGACAAACCCTACACAGAACACAACCATGGGTTCACCATCAGCCACAGAAAAGCCAGTGTGAATCCTGGGTACACTGAAGTGAGTGGGAGTACTGACATTAACTTTAGTGGGCACAAGAATTCATTTGGTGTCCACAGCTATAAAAAGGTCATTCAGAATTTCCTCTTTACCTAACATTACCCCCACATATCCAGCTAATTTAAATCTGCCTACTACTCTTAGTGAAGGATGACATTAATATTTCTGATTCCAGTGCTTTTAACTCAGAGGCCCTTTAAAGTAGGGTCCACTCTGACTCATGGCAATTAATCGTGATTTTCTCTAGAAATCCGCAAGGTGTTTATTAATATTATTTTTAAATGATGACAAACTGTTTAGAAAGAGAACCCTACCAAATTTAAATACTATTTCAAAAGCTACTTAATATTTAAAATGTGAGACTCTGGCCAGCCAACATGACAGTATGACTAGAGGATCCGTTGTAGCTCCACTTGCAAGCAAAAGTTGGGCTGGAAGAAAGTTGTAGACAAACACTGTAAACCTTCTCTGTGGGAACTAGCTCTACATATACAGGCACACTGTGGTGTGTGGACTGTTGTGGAATCATGTGGAGCCTTGTAGAATGTCATAGAATTTTCCAGAATCTGTTGGGAGAACATGGGAGAACCTTGCCTAGACAGGCAGACGGACACAGCAAAAATAATATACAGGATTTAGCATGATGTCTTCATGCCCTACTGGCTCCTCACAAAGAACAAAATATTACCTCTAGCCCTGTCTAACATAGCATGCAACACTTGGGCTACATCTGCACTAGCGAAGGGGCATGGTAATGAGCAAGTTGGGAAGATGCTAATGAGGCACTGCCATGAGTATGCAGTGCCTCATTAGCATAATGGCAGTCATGCACAATTTGAAAGTGCCACTTTCAAACTGAGTCCCGCCCGTGTTGACAGGGGCCTTTCGGAAGGACTGCCCAGACTTTGAAAGCCCCTTCTTCCTAAAACCTAACAGAAAGAAGAGGCGTTTGAAATCTCGGCTGTCCTTTCGAAAGGCCCCTGACTACATGGGTAGCATGCAATTCGAAAGCAGCACTTTCAAATCTCACTCGACTGACATTATACTAATGGAGACACTGCACATTCACAGCAGTGCCTCATTAGCATCTTCCCAACTCGCTCATTACCAGGCCCCTTCCGAAAGGAAGGAAGGTGCTAGTGTAAACATAGCCTTATTGCCTGTGCAAAGATCTAGGGGAACAGTCCTGTAGAGGAAGTCTGAGTGTCTCTCGTCCACCTAAACTCTCAATGTAGGCTCCTCAGGCATTTAATCATGAACTCAGTATAAAGCTGGTCAGAAAATTCCAACAAAAACTTTGACCAAAAAATACACAAATTTGTTCTACAATTCCCCCACCACACCCACACCCACTTTTCCATTCAGATCAAGAGCTAGCCATTTCTGGAGAATCTCATGTAAACCTTATTTCATTCCTATAACTGTACTGGGCTTTGGTGTGCAAAACCAGGTGTCAACTCCACTGGTGATATCCTAGTCTGCTTGTGGACCTCTGCAGATAAGTTTGCTATGCCTTGATTCAGATACTTTGTAGACATTGTCTTTAATTTCAGCTCCAGTTTTGCAACCACTCAATCTTTACTTTGAGTTCCTGCAACTCCACCGGTGATATCTTAGTCGGTTTGATAAGAGTTTTTCACCTAGCTAAAGTCATAATTCTCCACCATTCTGCTATGGAGAGAACTACTACATCCAGGAAATGCGGAGTCCTTTGGCACGGCCTGTCTGTAAATAGCCTATCCCACACCTATAAAGTGAAAATTATGTAAATCCATTGTATTTCAGGCCTGCAACACTGATTAATGCAGAGGAACTGTGGCACAATTTACCAATTATGCCAGATTTGTGGTTCTGCAAATTACGAAGATCCACAATCATTATTTCATATGGAGAATCAAATTATACAAGGTAAATGTCTCAGTATCTTTCTCAATAAACCGCACTATAAGCCAGATAAGTCTTTCATTTGAAACAGCAGGATTTTTTTTCCTTTATATTACTTTGTACCTCTAATCATAATAAGTAAGGTAAAACATCTCAGTCTTCAAACTGGATGCTGATATTTTTAGTACATCAAGCCAGTTTCTATTCTCATTTTAAAAAGGCTTTACGGCAGGGAAAAAATGTGACCTAGGATTTTCTTTTTCCAAAAATGTAAGTCTTAAATCTCAATTTAGTTAGTTAAGTTATAAACCTCACTCAAGTGAGTTCAGATATATTTTGGAAGGCTTCTTATTGAGCATTAACAAAATATTTACATGTTTATAAAAATCAATTGATCTGGAGTAGATGTTCTGTGTTTGTCACCAACATTTTATTGTAACTGGTAACTTGCACACCTTATAATAGAACAACAACAACATGGGGAAAAAAAGATTCACTATATACAGCCCCCATACAGGCTACTTGACTATACACAAGGCATAGTAATCATAACACAATCTACTCTTCATCATTATTTGTGCACAAAAAGACACCATCAATCAGACATTATGTGAACATTACAGTGAAATGACATCACAAGTCCAGTGAAAATTCAGCATAATACAAAACATATTGATCTACCGCAAATGACATCCTTGAAAACAATAATCCTTTCTTCAGTAGTAACTTAACCAGAGTCTGAAGCAGAGATTTGTTGTGTAGTTATAAGTCTTTTAAGTGAAGCAACCTCTGCTGATAAGTTTGCTATGCCCTGCTTCAAATACAAGTTCTCTGATTCAGATACTTTGTAGGCATCGTCTTTAATTTCAACTCCAGTTTTGCAACCACTCTGAATCTTTACATTGAGTTCCTTTGGGTGCCAGTGCTCTGGTTTGAGAGACCAGTCTTGGATATTAGTCACTTGAACAGAGAAAGGAGTGTGAGAAGAATGCACCAAGTTTTGTGCATTGTGCTTTTCAAGCTCAAAATGTCTCTTAGATGTCATGTCAACTGGAGATGATAGTTTCTGTGGAGCATCATAGTCATTATCTGTCGCTTCCACTTTGATTTGCATGACTTTGGCCTTAATTCGTAGCTTGTGAGGCAGTGCAGAAGAGTTCACCTCTGGAACTTTTACTATTGCATGAACATTTTTAAGTTCAACTGGGGAATGAATTGGACCTTTAGGGACCTGCTGCTCATCTTCTCCATCAGATGACTTTCCTACAACTACATCATCAGCTTCTGAAGTTCTTGGAGAATTACTGGAAGACCTATTAACTTGCAGCAGAGGAGGGGAATGTGAGTACCCATTAAAATTTCTTACCATGTAGTTTGGAAATATGGATGCTGGATAGGGGCCTCTATCATCTCTTGACTCTCTTGCATAGTTCTCCAGTTCCATAGGCTCCTGCTTTATAACTTGAAACTTATTTTCAGGACTTCTGCAATTGTTTTGTACAGGACTTGCCTGAGTATGCTCTACAGAGGATACTTCAGACACATCAGACAAAGAGCTTTGTGGAGAGTGTTTGATGACAGAAATACAACTACTGCCCACTATAGATGGTTCATGTTCATCCACAAATGAGTTAATATTTGATTTGGAAGTTTGATAGTCCTGGAAATATACAGCTGTTGAATTACTGAGCTTCTGTATCTCTTGGGCATATGCTGCAGAGCTAATTAAACCGAACTTTAGCTTCAATGAAAGCAGCTCAGCCTTTAAGGTGGCATTCTCCTCTCCTAATGCAATTAGTTTGTTCTCTAAGACAAGGTCATTTAGTCGTCGTTTTTCACGAGATCTTTTGGCAGCTTCATTATTTTTTCGTCTCTTTTCCCAATACATAGCATCTTTCTTTTCATCTGGAATGAATTCCCGTTTTCTCCGACATGATGAAGATTTGTTTTTTCCACCATTTCCTTCATTAAGTATTATGTCTTCATTTGCAGTCAAGTCTTCAGGCACATCTGTTAAAGCAGAATTAAGCACCATGATTTTGTCCATGTTGCTACTTGTGTCAACAGGTGCCTGTTCCTTTTTAATGGTCTGCATTTTTCTCAGCTGCATCAGAAACAATTTTTAGCCGATCTCTGACGAGTAACAGAGTGAGCAATTTTCCTGGTGCTTCTCAAACCATAACAATCTAATAAACGCAGTAATTTTAAATCCATATGCATTATTCCTTTTGCTTCATATTATCAAACATTAGCATGTTCAGCTCCAATTTACTTCTTGAGAGATGCAATGGGAACCTTCTAAGTAACCTGTAATAAATAAAAGCACCAATTATTACCTTCTTATTGCTGATTTTCTGCTTCAGAATGTTACTTTCAAACTACTTAATTTAGAATAATGATTGACTCATTAAACCTACTAGAATACAAAAGAAGCTCAACACTTAAAATGATCCAGCTCACTCTATGTAGCCACCTAGCAGCTTTCTTCTCCCTCCACTACACAATTAAACAAATAAAAATAATGGTTCCCGTTTTCAAAGCAAGTAAAATGTGATCCAAAGAAAAGCAATAAAAGAAACATTTGTTTTTGATTTGACAATAACATTGTCATAGAATTTTCCATTACATCACTGACCGACTTCAGCTTCTACACTAGCAGATGACTGGACACATCGATTAGCAGTGCTGAAAAGTATCTTCTTCCTCCAAAGACAGACATGTCTTCTAAAAGCAGAGGTGGTGGGTGATTTAGAAATGTTATATATTTGGGTGCATTACTAATTAAAATTATCCCAGGCTGATTTAAAGGAGTTAGAATGCTTTTTTCATTGCTTTAAAAATGACATTAAACATTTCAGCTATTCAGTGCATAAAAAGAACTAATTTTAAAACAGATAGGCTGTGGCCCCTCCTTTCGGAAGGGCTATGGTAATGTGGCACTTTGGAATATGCTAATGAGGCGCTGATATGAATATGCAGTGCCTTATTATCATAATGGTGGCCATGCGTGCTCTGAAGCTGCTCGTTTCGAAATGCACACCACCTGTCTAGCCAGGGGCCTTTTGAAATCAGGAGGCCGTTTTGAAAGGCTCCTGGCTATGCAGGTGGCATGCATTTTGAAACCAGCAGTTTCGAAGCATGTGTGGCCACCATTATACTAATGACGAGCTGCATATTCATAGCAGAACCTCATTAGCATATTCCAAAGTGCCACATTACCATAGCCATTCCGAAAGGAGGGGCCAATGCGGGCACGGCCATAGTATTTTTGCATCTAGTGTAGACACTGATCATGTGACTTTCAAGAACACTTCCTTCCCTGATTGCATTGATATAACTGAGTTTAAGTAAGTTGTTACATAATTCTGAGAAATATGTCAATCTTTATAAAAAGCCAACAATACCAAAAAAAATATATTACACACAACTGATCTCTTATCCCTAATTAAAAAAAGACTATTGAGTAGTGAAATTGAATTAGGATAACAATTTATTGATATGATTCTCATTTGAAATATGAGTTTCCTATACCACAGTGCAATTTAGCAACACTTAAAGATGTGTGAGTGTTGCAAAACACTGCACAAAATTACAACAGAAGTTTAAATCTAAAAAGTGACCATCAACTAAAGAAACAAGCTTAACCTTTAATTCCGGACACTTTGTCATTAATATTTGACTTAGCATTTAAGTTGGCATTTTGTACTATTTAATTCATATAAATACAAAAATACTCTGTTCTCATGACAACATTTATTTTTGATCTTAGACACAGTTCCCCCTTACAAATTTGCCATGGTTAGCTATGTCTTGTTAAATTGGTTTTACCAGGAACAACTGCTTTTCCACAACTATCCACATAGCAATGACTCTGTATGATGTCAGTATATTTAAAAGAAAAATCAGTCATGTTAGCTCAATATTGGTACTTCTTGGGTGTGTTTTTACAATGACTAATTAAACCAATTTTAACTTTATCAGCTGGGAAAGTTACAAAAAAATAAATTAATTGCATTCTGCTAGTTTCTCTAATCTTTTCCGGAAGGCTAAAGTGAAGTGAGTGATCTAATAACAATTAATCTAGGAGCAGAAAGACCTGGGTTTCAAGCTGTGTTCTGTTCCACCAAACCAGGCCAATTCCTCTGTCATGAAAAATGCACACATTTAATAGAACAGCTAAACAGACTTTCCTATAATCCGTGGTTGGTTACTGGGTTATAACTAACTGTTGTTGATAAATTCCGAGTAGAAAATGAAGTCAAGGGATAACCATTTTATTAACCACACTAACGATTCCCAGCAACAACAGTGCTTGAAAAGCAGAAATGTATCTAATATACAAGTAACTACACATGTAGCCTGATATATAAGTCCATGATGAAGTCAATGGGAGTTATTCCATTAAGTTAAACCTTTATATCAGGCCTTTAAAGAAAGAAAAATCACCACCACAAATACACAACTTCATATAAAATCCACTATGGTTCAGCCATTCAATTTACAATGCTATATTTTAGCACTGGTTTAACTGAATATATGATAATACCATTAAAAATTCAGTGATGAACACATGGATTTTAACATGCTTTTCTTCAAATGAGTGAGAATGCTTCAAATATAGGTAACAAGTTTAAACTTCTCACATAATGTGTTACAGGAGCTGTAACTATCTGTTTGACTGGAAATTGAAGTCATTTCCAGAATGATCATCCTTTGACTTTAAGCTCATGTCTACACTAGTTCCCCCCGTTGTGGAGGAGGCACGTTAATGAAGGATTTCAGAAGATGCTAATAAGGCACTGCAAGCACCTAATTAGCATAATAGCAGCTGTGTGTGATTCAAAAGTGCCACTTTCGGAACGCACACGGCCCGTGTAGAAAACCAAAACCAAATGGGAAGAAGGGGCTTTCGGAATCAGGGTGTCCTTTAGAAAGGCCCGTTTACATGTAGACACAGCCATTGTGATGTAAAATAAAATGCACAGGTTACAATTCACATTATTCTGTAGCACTGGTATTACTGGATCAAAAGAATACTGACTAGCAACTACCTTGGTACATTATGTACACTGGCAATCACTATATTTATTCAAGTCATTCAATACCCTTTGGCTCTCCCCTAAGGAAATGTATCCACTTTCTAAAGTACATAATGTGAAACAGTATACCCTTTCTATTAGGTATCAGTGAAACACACATCTTTACCACAAGTTATGAATTTATTCTTTAAGACTCTGATCTAACTCTTATTGAAGCTAGTGAGACACAACGGACTTTCACTGTGAGTTGGATCAGAACTGAATGATTCGAAGATCTAAGTAAACTCTAAAACTGGTAAATAACTGAAATCAAAAGCAGATACCGGATACTGACACCATGAAGCAAAGGGATACTTATGTACATACAAGCCTGTATCCCATTCATTTATGTGCTGTATAGTACAGGGTGGAACTTCAAGGTCTACTTACAGTTATTAGGCATTGAAATACTCCAGGGCTACGTCTACACGTGCACGCTACATCAAAATAGCTTATTTCGATGTACCGACATCGAAATACTCTATTTCGATGAATAACGTCTACACATCCTCCAGGGCTGGCAACGTCGACGTTCAACTTCGACGTTGGGCAGCACCACATCGAAATAGGCACTGCGAGGGAACGTCTACACGCCCAAGTAGCACACATCGAAATAAGGGTGCCAGGAACAGCTGCAGACAGGGTCACAGGGCGGACTCAACAACAAGCTGCTCCCTTAAAGGGCCCCTCCCAGACACAGTTGCACTAAACAACACAAGATCCACAGAGCCGACAACTGGTTGCAGACTGTGTGCATGCAGCATGGATCCCCAGCTGCAGCAGCAGCAGCCAGAAGCCCTGAGCTAAGGGCTGCTGCACACGGTGACCATAGAGCCCCGCAGGGGCTGGAGAGAGAGCATCTCTCAACCCCTCAGTTGATGGCCGCCATGGCGGACCCCGCTATTTCAATGTTGCGGGACACGGATCGTCTACATGTGCCCTACTTCGATGTTCAACTTTGAAGTAGGGCGCTATTCCCATCCCCTCATGGGGTTAGTGACTTCGACGTCTCGCCGCCTAACGTCGATTTCAACTTCGAAATAGCGCCCAACACATGTAGCCGTGACAGGAGCTATTTCGAAGTTGGTGCCGCTACTTCGAAGTAGCGTGCACGTGTAGACGCGGCCCAGAAGAGCAATTTGTTGATTATTTATCTGCACATTATTTGTAAATATCAAGCTATACACAAAGCCATCTTAAGAGAAAACATGATCTGATTACTTGCTATTATTGTCATCTTCACCCCCCACAGCCCTCCACCCTGCCCTTCTTTTGTACTGTGGGAGCATAGTGTTTTGTCTTTCAGTTGATTTTTTGTCTTTCACTTGATTGTGTTTCAAGGCAAAGACCACAGTCTTTATATATTTTTGTACACAATTCAACTGAAACCCTAGTCCATTCTGAAAGAAGCTTTGGGGCAGCACCATATTATGAAAAATTAGGGCCAATAATAATAAAATATTAACAGTAGTAGAAGTAATAGTAGACAGATAATTGGTAGGATCAGAATGATTACAAATCCATCCAAATACTGAATATTGAAAATTCAGTTATTCACAACCACCTTGTGAGTCACTTAGAGCTGAGAGTTTGCCATGATTGCAATTTCATATTTAGTTCTGGAGGGCAATATTCATGCTTCAGTTAATACTGAAGCAAAAACAAGGACAAACAAGAAAACAAAAATCCCAAACAGGGTGGGATATAATTTTTTGTTTACTGTAGAGTTCATGCTTCTCAGGACTTCTGCAGATTGGGGCATTCCAAGGAGACATAGTCTGTTTGTTTAAGCAACCATATCTCTTGTTTTGGCCATGCTGCATCTTGTGCATACTACTATCATGTTTGGTAAGAATAAGAAGAAAGAGAGAAGGATTGTTCACAAGTCCATGTCTAAGGTAAACATGTCTTCAAAACAAGGGTGCTTTTGCACATAACATTCATATGTACTCCTTCCCTGTACAGTCGACACCTGACTTACACCATTTCAACTTCTGCATTTTTTGAAATAACGCAAGTCGAAAACAACAATTACTGCCCAGTTGCTGCACCCTCCCGCTGGGCCCTGCTGCATCTCCACTGCCCACAGGGTGACCCAGCTGCCCCTCCCGCCAGGCCCTGCTGCACCCCGGCCCAACTCTGCTTGCTGCTGCCCATCTGAAAACTTAATGGGCTCGGCAGCCACAGTGAAGATGCTCTTCCCTGAACATCTGTATCATTTTAATGAAAACTGCAGTTATACAAACAGAGAACTAAGCCCCCTCTCTGTTAATGGGTTTCCTTGTGGCTCAGTCCAATACAGAGTCTGTAAACAAACTAAATTCCATCTGATCATTATGGCAAAATGCCTTCAATAAAAACAGCCATTTCACTTCACTTCAATTTTATTTTATAATTCCACTGGAAAACATGAGTATTTACACATAAACTAATGAACTGTAATGATTCCTCTGACTACATTTCAAATTTATTCTAGTATTTTCCCTTATGATTAATTTTGCAATTACTTTATCACTCCCTCATAAAGTATTCTAAAACCAACATTTAATACTGCTGTACATTAGTCACTGCTGAGGGTTTTTATTTATTTAATTATTTATTGGGTTGGTTGACGTTAATGGCACTGAGTGCCAATACAACAATGTAATAGCACTCAACCCTATTAACGTAATTACAAACCCAATCCTGCTCCAGTGAAATTCTGCCATTGGACTCCAATAGGCGCACACTCAGATTCAAGAGCTAGTATGACTGTTCTCACAAATTAATGATAATGAAACAAGAAATGATCTACACAGAAGCCATGCAATGTTAATTTATCCATGGATTTTAAAATATTGAAGCACTCAGTCTCAAGATACTATAAGGTTCTGATTATGCAGCTTTACTCACATGCTCATATTATATACTTAAGTGAGCAAAAGAGTTACAGGACTGGGTCATAATTTTTACTCCCTTTGTTCATTCTAATACAATCATGGTGATCAATTCTGTGCTGGAATACACACTTGTGGTTCCCACTTACACATGTGTGTTTCCCAAACCATAATATGACCCATATTGCTTTATTGAACAAGATGTATGTTCCTTAGCAATTCTTTTATATATTTATCAAAAATAAATTGCATTATATCTATGATTAAATTCTTAAAAATGTCTGTACAGTGTTGTTTAACACAGACGGTATTCAGGACCACAGAGAGGAATTATGTGGTCTACGGTAAAATTTCACGCTGGGTTTTTTGGTCGTGTAAAGTTGCTAGCATCAGTGACAGCGGGATGTGGGGCCCACTGGTGCAAGCAAATCACTCCTCACGCTATTAATGGCAGGTCCCCAAACTGTGCCCTAGGTCCAACACCTCTCACTGAAACTGGGTCCAGATGTCTATTACTTTGGAGGAAACTCTCAAATGGGGTGACTTGGAGAAACTGTCTCCCCTCGGCAGTTCTGGCAATTATTTAATTCTCTTCCCCTAACATTCTGGTGATGATTGCACTAGACTAAATGAACACAGTTTCAAAGACTTGCTCTGAATCTCTCTAAAAATTTTCTAAAACCAAAAAGTCTACAAATCTTAAGAGTCCTCCCAAGAGCAAGACTACTACAGAATATTCATTTCTAACATTTGTAAAGTGAGAACTATGTATTCTGTCACTGACTTCTCAGTGTGTATTTAAATAAACACTGTCAAGTATAAGATAAACAATTTGCTAAATCAACCAACCAAGCAAACTAAATTTAAGTGCATATATTTAGATTGCCAATTCCTATTTTCAATGTTTTGCATAGTTATCATTAGATATGCTATTGCCAGCATCCTGTCACAGGACACCTTAATTATTTTAAAGTCTCTTCACAACCCAGAAACACTGGCATTTACAGGCACTCAACCCAATAACCCTTTTGTACCCAAAACTTCCAACAAACAAATTAATTAGCACTGTGCATCTTCAAAACACTTGAAAAATATTTGCTGATGATGTGATCCAAATATCTTAATAAAGTGAAGAAGAATTATCATTTGCATTATACAGCTGGTGAAACTGAAGGCAGAATTCAAAAGGGAGCAGACAACCAATCCCTGTATTTAAGATGACAAAATACATATGTGAGTCTCCTGTTCACGCAAACACAATAATATTAGTTCTCACAGAGAGAGCACAAATATATATATAGGAGTTTAACAGCGGCAATATACGTAATAGCAGCAGTGGCATGGCTGAACCATACGGAGTATGAATGTGCCTGAGCCTGGTAACTATGTACTTTAGTCAGCTGGGACGTGCTTTCACTGGTACCACCAGGCTACCGTGCCTGACACCAGTATATGTAGGTGAGGAGGGGGAATCACATCCTTAGCCTGTATTGTAGACATAACCTGAACTAACAAATGGGTCTGATGAACCACATCTCTTCCATAATTTGAAGCCACTGTAAAGCTACCCCTTACAGGTAATAGCCAAATCACAGTGCCATGTATTGCCACTGCCCTGCGGCCAGATCTTCACCTTGCTTAAAATATCACAGTTCCACTATGACCATTTTCCCCAACTGAGGATCTGGCCCCTGTGGCCTGGGCCAAGCCCCCTTGAAGGCATTCAAGATAATCTACTTTCTTTTAGATGTGGCCCCATTCAGGATGAGTGGAAGTTTTGCCACTGTCTTGAGTGAATGCAAAATGTCAGTCCTAATGCAGGTTTGTGGCTCAGTTGACCCATTTGGTTTAGCTTTCTTGGGACCATACTGATGAACAGCCTTACAACATATGGATGAGTAGCTATTCAAGGTTACATAGGAAATATAGTAAAATATATGTTATCTACCATTTTTAGTCCTGTGGACATAACACACCTCTCTCAAACCAATGGGCATCTTCTATCATTAAAGACTTAATATTAAATCCATAATTAAATTACAGATCAGTGTAATACTCATTACGACGTTTTCACACAAGAGGAAACATTTTGGCTATGTCTACACTAGCCAAAATCTTCGAAATGGCCATGCAAATGGCCATTTTGAAGTTTACTAATGAAGTGCTGAAATACCTATTCAGCGCCTCATTAGCATGTGGGCGGCCGCGGCACTTCAAAATTGACAAGGTTCGCCGCCACGTGGCTCATTCAGACGGGGCTCCTTTTCGAAAGGACCCCGCCTACTTTGAAGTCCCCTTATTCCTATGAGCAGATAGGAATAACGGGACTTCAAAGTAGCCGGGGTCCTTTAGAAAAGGAGCCGCGTCTGGACGAGCCGCGTCAATTTAGTCAATGATTTTAGTTAGCTGGATGACCACTTATCGTGGGTGTGACCAAGTTTCCTGTGGTCCTAAAACGTGTGTTTGCAGTCATCAGTTCTGGCTTTCAGTGTTCTGTGCTATTGATTAGCTGTAATTTACCCCTAAATATAAGGCTACATCTACACAAGAAGCCTCCATTGACAGAAGTGACTTTTGGAATGGATTTCCCGGCAAAAATAGATTGTGTCTACACATAAAATCAGATCAAAAGAGCAATGTATTCTGTGGACAGAGAGCAGCCAGACTCCCTGGCCCTCTCTCGACAGAATGGCTCACTGGAAGCTCTGCAAACAGGGCTGCCCTGTGAACCAGAAGCCGTGTCTGTTGACAAACAGGCCCTAGAGCATCTACGTGGCTGTTTTGTCCACAGAACACTGTCAAGAGAGGTGTTATACCTGAATGGGGAGAGGTATAATGCTGCCACTGGATGTGCCAGGTTTTGTCAAGAAACTATTGACAAAGCACATTTTGCATGTAGACATTTTGCAGTTTTTCCTGACAAAAGCCTAGTTTTTCCAGGAAAAACCTCACCTGGAGACCAATAAGCAGTGGAAGTGTTGGTAATGCTGCCAGACAATATTGACCTCCCATGGTCCTGAAAATTCTCTTGTGTAGTACCGGTCAGGTCCCAAGGGTGCCGGTTTTGAAAGGTTCAACCTGTAACAAGCTGATTAAGGCAACAGAAATATTACACTACTTCCATTCTGTCCAACTTGAAGCTGTACCCACAAGGTTGAATTCTTATGAAAGGCCTTCATTGTTATGAAACATTCTTCTGTTACTGTTTATCTTAATAATTACAGATTAACTCACTAAAATACAGGTTGCTTCTCAAAGGTTAATAACACAAATTATGCAAATAAAATCATCTGGAGAGGACTGAATGTGTGTTAAAAATAGCTGTTGCTCAAAGGATCACTCAAGATTAGTAGCCCATATTTGACCTATATCATCTTCATATCTGTTTGGAAAGTCTATGTAATTCTCTATTGTCTTTGTCTGAGTTTTACAATACATTGCTTCAGTGACTTGTTTTAGAAAAAATAGTGTCACTAACTCAGAGTACTCAGGAACAACCTTAATAATAAACTGGCATTGTAAAGGTACATGTGAAGATATACTGATATAATGAAACATATTTCATTGTTATAGTTTCAATAGATTATAAAAAATACTAAATGGAGCTAAAAATAATTCTTAAAAGTATGAAGAATACAATGATAAGAGCTTTCCTACGCCCCTAGCTGTTTTGTAGCAAACATTTTAGATTATACAAGACCACTATTTTCCTATTAAAGGGCTTCCAAAAACATAAATCACAACCTAGTTAATTTTAAACACTGGAAATATTCTTTTGCTTCATTATTTTCCCCTGACTCAAATAACACAAGACAAAAATAATCATGGAATGTTGTTTCAATTATACATAAACCAAATAACATTCTTCTGTATTAATTGTATTGTATTCTCACCAACTCAGAATATGAGCCAGATCCCCAGATGGTAGAAACCAGTGTTGTTTTACTGAAGGCAGTGGTACTATACTAATGCACAACAGATGAAAATTTGGCCCTATATCTCTGATATAAAAAATGACATGCAAAAATGTGAAATATCATGACTGTAATAGAACATACATGTAATAATGTATAACCACACTGCAAATGAAACATAAATAGAAACTAATGGAGACCACAATCCTGCAAGATGATCCACGTGCCTGGACCAGTGTGTCCATGCAAAGCCATGGACTTTGCTTGGCCTCCATGAAAATGAAGAGTGGGTTCTTTCAACAGAATCAGTTGCAGGACTGGGGCCTACATTCAACTACTTGGGATGCAAGCTCCATGGGAGGTTGCATTTGGCATTCCAGCAGGTACCCTAATCAACAAACTCAGCAACAGAACAGAAACCTGAGTCAAAGCCGTATGCATAAACGTGCATAACCCTGCAAGTTATGGTAACTAAAATAGGATACATGAAGGAAAATAGAAAATTTTCCAGAACAGAATAAAAAGCTGTGAAACCTTTAAAACGACTTTCAATTTAATTTTCTATTTACGACCACTGGGATGAGAAAATTCTTTCCTATACTTGTTAAAACAATGAAGAGTCTATTCTCCAATGAGTGTGGGCTTCCTTTAGAATACATATTATCAACAGAAGAATCTAAGTGTGTGTTAATAATAAATGATATGTAATAAAAATATGATCTTAGATTTATTGTGACAGTTTTTACTCCATAATCAAATTATATAATGTTCCTACTGACAGCTCAATGCCAATGGTTTTATGCTGTAAGTCTACTATAGGGAAAACTAACAAAATTGTAAAAGAAGTATTTTTCTCCAACCGAAAAGAAAATTTCATCTGTAATATCTATGCTTAGAATTTAAAAAGTCTTTCAGTATTTCTATGTTATGCTAATTTGGCTAAGCACCAACTCTGGTGTAAGTTATGAAAGGAAAAAAACACTGCAGGATGTCAAACAGTATATTAATGTTAGTAACTTTTAGGCATACCTTGTAAAATTGAAAATCAAGAAACGGTAGCACTGTTTCTAGCAGATTTAGAATCAAATTCAATATATCTTCATTTTTCAAGTTACTTTTGACAGTCATGCTCACCCTACTGCTATCCTTCAAAATTATAAATATTTCAGTGCAATTATGTTTAAATGGGTTTTAAACATTGAAAACAAATGGCATTTTTTCTGGAAAAAGAATATATGATTTGGCCTTATATTTGCATCTTTTTTATACATATTTTAAGTACATTTATATCTCATAACTGCCTGTAATTATCATAGCAAGGTCACCTGGAAGAATCTAGTAAGCTCATGATAGACATATTGCTTAACAGTGTGTCTTAAGACTCAAACAAAGGATTTTATTGTTCCAGCTGTTGCATCACAGTGATGTTATAAGTGCAGCTCACAAAATTATGGTAACAGGGTTGCTGTCTGGAAAAACAAATTGCATAAATGCTGTTTGTATAACCACTTGCCAAAGTAAGTCAGTTTGAAATGAGCAAAATAATTTTTTTTTGGTTTAAATTTCAAGATAAGTTCTTGAGAAAGCCGAACAGTGACTGGCATATTTCGTAGGCCATACACTCATACTATGATCAGCAAAAGCAGTATCTGTATGTTCCACAATTTTTCAGGCAACGGACCGCAAATACTGTTTCTTCATAGGCTAAGATAAGCTGTGAAGAGGCTGTGTAAATTCATATTGCTTGTGGGATGGCTGTAAGCTTTTTGACGCCTTTTAAATCATTTCCTTAGCAAATGACTTTCCCAACAGAAACATGAAGCTTTAAGGGCAAACCCAGGAAGCTAGATATCCTGAAAGCTAGTTAACAACTCTTTAGAGAATACAAGTTAAAAATAGAAGAAAACTAAAAATGGAAAGTAAAGCCAGATAAAACTGGAAAATGTTAACTTACTTATAGTCAAATAAAGATACCTATAATGTGAACACTTTTACATGAGTTTGTGCTAGCGCCAATACATGAATGAGCATTACTCAGCATTCCTTAATTTTTTTGGTTTAAATCATGTCTGGGGACAAAACTGCATCCTTGTTTAGTCAAAATACCTCTTTAAATCAATGTTTTGACTGAGGACATGAGAATAATGCATTTAGGATTATTCTATTGTAGGCTTTGTGTTGCATGAATTACTCAGTGGGGCAAGGTAAATTCAAAATTGATTTTATATACAGATAATTGGAGAGAACATACTTGAATTTGATAAATCAAGATGCAAGGATAAGGAATAGTTACAGGATATTTGAACATATTTGTCAATACATCTAAATATATACTCTCTCACTGTTTGAGGTCAAATTCAGCAATCAGCAACTGAAAGTTAACATGAATGTTACAAGGACATGGGATGTTTTAAATGTTTTAGTAAGTTATTCCTTAGAGCTCTCACATTTAACATACCACAGTGGGTTACTAAACTAGATTTTCAGCTCTGGAAGTTTGGTCGCAGGTTAACTGATTTTGATGGTTTGCACCTAGAAGACATTTGGTCACAAACAAAACTGTTAGGTGTTTGGAGATAAGTGTTTACAAGTGGCTTATTGTTGCAGTAGCCTGATCTCATGGATTTTAACAGAGACTAAAATTCAAGAACTTCTCAGTTTGGGTTTTGCCAGAGTTACTTCATATGACCTGGTAAAGGGAAAAAACATATACTGGATGAATTGGTGAAGAAAAAAAAATACTGGAGATTTTTTGCTTCTTAATAAATAAATATTTTGTTTTAAAAACAAACATTTCTCTTTTTTCTCCCCTGGAAGAGTATATGGTACTTGGAGAACTACTGAAATTTTGACATCACAAAAGAACAGGTTGGATATTAGGAAAGACTTCTTCACCAGAAGGGTGGTAAAGCACTGGAATGTGTTGCCTAGAAAGGCGGCGGAATCTCCATCCCTATGGGTTTTTAAGTCCCAGCTTGACAAAGTCCTGGCTGGGATGATATTGCTTGAGGCAGGGAGCTGGACTCAATGATTTCCCCGGGTCCCTTCCAGCCCGAGGATTTGATGAAAAGATTGAAAGCTATGCCCTTATCCTACCCAGTGCCCAGTGAATGTAACCAAAAGTGTCTTGAGTTCCATGTGCTTTGGCTCTGCCATTGAGAAAGCAAAACTGTTTAAAATTCTTTTTGTTAACATCTATTTGACGCCAATGCATAACGGGCATTGGCTTGAAAAGAGGTCTGTTAACAATTCAACCCCACCATCACGTCAATGGCGGTGGAAAAGTTACGCTGAGACCCGAAGAGGAAGAGAAAACGGGAAAACCTTCTGGCCCTCTATTTTTTCTCCTGCCCAACCCAAAAGACCACACGCCCATTCAAACGGCAAAACGTGCCTCAGTCTCCACTTCTCTCAAACCAGCCTCTCCACGCAGCATCAAGTGCGGGCGAGTTCCATTAGTCAGTGGGTGTGATGCGTGGAAGCAAGTGAAGCTCGCGTCGCGAGGACCAGGCGCCGGACTGCAAGCTGCCCGCCTCTCGTCTCCCGCAGCAGGGACATTCTCTCGCTGGACGGCGCACTCAGCTGCAGCAGGGGGCAGAGGCGGTCGGGGCGAGCCAACGGGGCGCCCTAGCCAGGCCGACCCCGGCACAAAGGCGGGAGCAGGCGGGCGCGCTGGGCGGGGCAGTGCAGAACGTGGGAGCGAGCGGAATTGCTGAGCAGCTTCCCATTCCCAGCCCGGCGACGGAGGGTGGGAGGGAGCGAGCGAGCGAGGCGCCCTCCCCTCCTGCTCCGCGCTAATGAGCGGCGAGTACACACACTACGTGACTGGCGACGCATTCCGCCCCCGGCTCAGCCTGTTCTCCTCCCGCTCGCGCCCCGCCAGCGCCGCGCGAGCCCGGCTCACTCGGCTGCCCCCCGCGCTAGCGCCCGGCCCGGGCTGCCCCCCTCCGTCCCCAGCGCCAGAACAAAGGAATGCGGAGCGGCAGCGCCTTCTGCCTCCCGAGTCGCACTAACCAACGCCTCGTGCGGCGGCCCCTCCCCGGCACCCGCCCGCCCGCGCCGTGGCTGCACTGACTCCGCAGGGGCCGCGGGGAATGCATGATGTGCGCCAGTAACACTCCCTGACGAACGGGGGTGGGGGTGGGGCCCCGGCCACCACGGAAGGAGCCTCGGCCCCTTAACGACCCCGTGCACTCAACTCATCCACGGCAGGCGCCCGCTCGTCTCAGTAGCAGCGCGTGTAAAGACCCGGCCCCGATCCTGCCTGTCTCCGCCCTCGGCTTGCCGGATCGAGACTGTTACTGAATACACGGGGGACCGATTTTGAGTCCTCCTGCGCTCTGCACGCGTCCCGGGCCGCCCAGCCTGGCGGAAGCCCATCACAGCCTGGCTTCAGCCGCGCTGTAATACTGACCTACATCAGCTTTTTCGCAGGGCCCACTCTAAACCGCCGCTATTGAATGTGAATGGGACACTCCCTCCCCCGAGTTTTACTTCCTCAGGGGTCGCTACGATCAGGGAGGGAGGCGACAGACCACCTCGCTCCTTCGGCGCGGGGGGCACGGGTAAAACGCGCGTCCATCCCCTAACGTCCTGCTAAACAAAAGGTAAATGAAAGGCAATGCCCAGCAAAATGCTCAGCGTCTGGGCAAAACGCCTTCCTCCAACGACAGCTCGATCCAAACGCGGGGTGGGTAAAACCTCAGCCCCGAACGTCCGTGCGCCCAGCTCCGGGGAACAGACCGAAATAGCAACATGAAGCCACAATTGCGAAAATGTGATGAGGCTAAATATAGAGTAACACACATTTCATAATGAGGGTGTATAACACACATTCAGCAAGCACGAGTTACCTCCTCACTGAGCACGGGACTACTTTCCTCGCTCAACTCGCTTTCAAAAATCTGTTTCAGTGACATGTTTCAGCCCGAGATCGTCCTAGTTTTTTTGTAGCGAAATTATAAAATTGCCTAATTAGCTCCCTCTCCCTACCCTGACTGCCAGCAAATTCTGTGGTTACATAATGCAACATTTCCAGGAACTATGAAAAGATCGGTCTCGTAGCGTCTGAAAAACCAGCGACCGGAGTGAGGGGAAAGGCAAAAACAAATAAAAACTGATCTAACACACACGAGAGAACTGAATGTTACACGCACTCGTTTCCGTGCATAACAAACTCCCACCCCGAGCGCAACGTGACAATGCCCCCGGCAATCGGCACAAAAACTCCCTATTTTTGGTTGGAATACACAACACTGGCGGCATTTAACTATTTAATTTCCCACCCGCACCAAAATCACCCAAGTCTTGCCCACACAAAGCACACGCATCACACACAAATGCCTGGCAGCATTTCTCGGTGCAATGTGATTATGCAATGTGCAAAAGAACGAGCCCCACAAGCCTTGCCTCCGGCTCCTTACACAGAAGACAAATAAAGAGTCTGAGGGGTGTGGGGGGTGGGTTTCAATCTAAAATATGTACATTTTCCAAAGGCCATTTTCTAAATTCCTTCCCGTGCTAGAATTCCTGTAACTAACCTTCTGTTAGCAGGAAAAACCCGTATTCCCACTCGGCTGCTTCCCACTCCTCCAAACATACCACTTTCCCCACCCAGAGTGAGGCGGATCCGCCTCAGATCACACGTCCTTGGCGCTTTTCTCTATGAAAACATCAATTTTCCTCCAACAAGGAGACATATTATGCAACAACAACGTATCCAAAGCCAGCAAACAAGCAGCAGCAGCTCCAAGTCTACGTGCTGTCGCGAGGGCGCTGCAATCAAAGCGGCCACCTTAAGGTGGCGAGTCCCAGTACTTGACGTGCTAGGAAAAGTTACATAGATACACACAGCCAGCGAGCGCGTACACACGTCTGTACCGAACTACGGAGAGATTTACACGCAGAGAGAAGTGTGGAGAGCCAGGCGGGACGCGCCGCACAGACCGAGCCAGGGCGCAAGGCTACAAGCCACTGCGGCGTTACCTTCATAATCGGGGGACGAAATCGCCTGTGCCCTCCCAGCCGCCCGTTTGCATTTGCCTCTGTTTTCCTCCCGATGGCTGCGGGGAGTGGGGCGGGAGAACTCGCGGGCAGCGGGGGCGACGCCCGGCAAGCTCCTTGTCCCAGTCCTGTGCTTGCGGAACGCTGTCCCCTCCGCGCCGCGGAAGCAGCGGCCGTGCCAGCCAGCGAGAGGAGCGAACGCGTCCGCTGCTGCTGCTGCTGCTGCGCCGCCGCCGGAGAGAGATCTGTGTTAGTAGGTCAGTCCTGTACTCTCCTCACAGCGCGCAGTCCCCATGCCAGCCTTTGCGGTGACTGGCAGCGGCCCGGCCCCAATCAAGGCTCGGCGCTCGCTGCGCGCAGCCAATGGCCGCCTCCAGGAGCGGAGTCAGAGGGGCTGGACCAGGCTTGAATTGAACCCCCTCTCCTCCTCCCTTCACACTCCCCCGCCCTACGGGAGCAGTGTGGTACAGTAGGGCTAGGCGCTGGGTATTGCATAACCGGCGGGGGGGGCGCTGACATTTACGTAATTACCCGCTGGAGGGCCAAAGGCCAGAGTTAAGCTGGAGACTTTCCCCGCGGCTGCCGCTGGGTGACTCTTACACACTTTCAGCCGCAGTTCGGATCTCGCGAGCCAACAGCTGTGGTTGTGGCGCAGGCGCGCAGGGAGGCGGCGGAAGATCCCCCTCGGCTGGCGGCTCTGGGCAGCGCCAGTACCTGCGCTGCCCGCTTCTCCTGCCCCAGGAGCAGCTCCACAGCCCTGCAGCACCGGCTCTACCGCCGCGTACGCGCGGGGAACAGGCAGCCCCGGGGCCCTGCCCCGCCACGGGAGGAAAAGAAAGAAAAAGATGTGCCGCCTCGTGAGGCTGGGACAGGAGGGGGTGCAGTGTGGTGGGGTGTTGGCAGTGGGAGGGACTCTGATGTGTGTTTATCGGCGTGCGTGAGAGTAGTGAGCAAGTGTGCAGTGTGTATGTGTAAGGGGAGTGGTGTGGCGGCAGTGTATAAGGGGAGTTGTGTCGAGAGAGTGCGGGTGCAGTGGGTGTCAGGAGAGTGATGGCTGTGGAGAGTGGGTGCAGGGTGTAAGGCCAGTGATCATAGAATCACAGAATTCTAGGGCTGGAAGGGACTCAGGAGGTCATCTAGTCCAGCTCCCTGCCTGAAGCAGGATCAACCCGAGCCAAGTCATCCCAACCAGGACCTTGTCAAGCCAGGACTTAAAAACCTCGAGGGATGGAGAATCCACCACCTTTCTAGGCAGCACAGTCCAGTGCTACACCACCCTCCTGCTGAAGTAGTTTTTCCTAATATCCAACCTACTGTTCTCCTTCTGTAACTTCAGACCATTGTTCCTTGTTCTGCTGTCCATCACCCCTGAGGACAGTTTCTCCCCCCTCCTCTTTAGAGTTCCCCTTCAGGAAGTTGAAGGCTGTTATTAAATCACCCTCAGTCTTCTCTGTAAGTTAAACAAGCCCAAATCCCTCAACCTCTCCTCATGGGTCATGTGCTCCAGCCCCTTAATCTTTTTTGTTGCCCTTTGCTGAACCTGCTACAGCAGATCCACGTTCTTTTGATACTAGGGAGCCCAAAACTGGACACAATGCTGCAGATGTGGCCTCACCAGTGCCAAATAGAGGGGAACAACCACTTCTCTAGATCTGCTCAAAATGCTCCTATTTATGCACCCCAATAAGCCGTTAGCCTTCTTGGCTACAAGGTCACACTGTTGACTCATATCCAGGCTTTCATCCACCATAACCCCTAGGTCCCGTTCTGCTGTACTGCTGCTTAGCCAGTCGGTCCCCAGCCTATAACAGTGCTTGGGATTCTTCTGTCCCAAGTGCAGGTCTCTACACTTCATGTTGAACCGCATCAGATTTCTTTTGGCCCAATCCTCCAAATTATCCAGGTCATTCTGGATCCTATCTCTACCCTCCAACATATTTACCTTTCCCACTAGCTTTGTGTCATCCGCAAACTTGCTGAGGGTGTAATCCAGTCCCTCATCCAGGTCATTAATAAAGCTGTTGAAGAACACCGACCCCAGAACTGAGCCTTGGGGCACTCCGCTTGAAACCGACCACCATCCAGCTATTGAGACATTGACCACTATTGGTTGGGCCCGACTGTCAAGCCAGCTTTCTATCCATCATGTAGTCCATGGATCCAATCCATACTTCCTTAACTTATGGGCAAGTATATTGTGAGAGACTGTATCAAAAGCTTTGCTGTACTCAAGGTACATCAAATCCACTGACTTCTGCATGTCCACAGAGCCTGTTACCTCATCATCGAAGCTAATCAGATTGATCAGGCACAACTTGCCCTGGGTAAATCCACATTGACTACTTTTGATCACTTTTCCCTCTTCCAAGTGCTCCAAAATGGATTCCTTGAGGATCCCCTCCATTATTTTCCCAGGGACTGAGGTAAGGCTGATGGGTCTATAGTTCCTTCGATTGTCCTTCTTTCCTTTTTTTAAAAGATGGGAACTATATTTGCCTTTTTTCCAGTCATCTGGGATCTCTCCTGATCACCAAGAGTCTTCAAAAGATAATGGCCAAAGGCCTAGCAATGACATCTGCCAATTCCCCCAGTACCTTTGGGTTCATTAAAACCAGACCCATGGATTTGTGTACAGCTAGTTTTTCTAGCTAGCTCATAACCCATTCCTTCCCCACAGCTGGCTGCCCTCCACCTTCCAATTACTTAAGTGTGTTTAGAGTGGGGGTGCAATGTGTAAGGGGAGTGATGTGTGTGTACAGTGCAGGTGTAGTGTGTGTAGTGTGGGGGCAGTTTGTGTAAGGGAAGTGATGTCCATGTGTACAGTGTGGGTGCGGCATGTGTAAAGGGAGTGATGTGTGTGTAGACAGTGTGGGTGCAGTGTATGTAGAGTGCTGTTGCAGCGTATGTAAGGGAAGTGATATGCGTGTGTAGAGAGTGTGGGTGTAAGGTATATGATGTGTGTGCACAGAATGCAGGAGAGCCTTTGGCGAGTGCAGCAAGGGATGGCAGAATATTTATGGTGACTGGGTGTGTCTTACAGGGGGGAAGGGAGGGGCTCTGGGATCCAAGAGCCAATGTGTAACAAGGAGTTTTGTTTCTTGTTCTGAGTGAGATTTACTCAAACATCTGAACAAAAACAAAGCCCTTGTTCTTACAGCCAGGGGAAAAATGTGTGGACTAGAACATAATACAGTGCAGCTTTATAGTTTGTTTGATCTGAAGTGCAGTGCAACTGCTAAGAAATTAAAAATAAAAGCTCTTCCAAGTGGCTAGAAGCATTATAGTTTCTAAGTCATTACACAGCTGGTTTAGGTGCACATCTGTCATCTAGTCCCAGTATAGATAATCATCCTATGAATTATGCTTAATTGTTGGCTAGCAGAAAGCTACTCTGGTTCCTTAATAGGTGTGTTCCCTGCTGCAAATCAGTTGACATTTTGTGCCACAGGCTACAAAGCATATGCTGTATGCATTAAAGTACAGCTAGTGTTTTCTTTCATTGAACTTCAAGGATAAGAATAGTAGCTCTTCCACTGACTTAAATCTCTACTCTCACCCCTGTCATAAAATCCTCAGAAATTAAAAATATTTTATAGAAGTAATCATCAGACATTTATTTTTCAAGTTGAGTGGCCCCTTCTCATGCTTTAAGAACAGCTCACCAGAGGTTCAGAGGGCATGCCTTCCTACAGTCTAACAGTTTGTCATACTTTCAACCTCTACATCTTTTCTCCAGCGTATTACAAAAAAGGAACATTACACAAATAGGCTGTGTCTACCCTAGCATGTCTACATCAGCAAAACTTATGTCACTCAGGGGTGTGAAAAAACACCCCATTGAGATGTTTTTCTGACACTCCTGTTCACAGTGCTGTAAGTGGGAGACGCTCTTCTGCCAACCTAGACTGGGTGTTATTATGTCAATGGGAGCGCTTTCACCTGTCAGCATAGTGCAGCTATACAAGTGTTCGGACACAGCTGTGCCGCTATAAGCTTTTAAGTACAGACTGCCTTAGTTTGGTGTTGATCTGACATTTGTTTAACATTTGACATTTGTTTAACCTTCACATTGAATGGGCCCTTGAAATAGGTGTTAAATAATCTGCTCCAACTTGTCTCTGTAAATTCAAATATATTCTGAGAGGAGCACTGGATTTCTAGCTGACTACATTCTCACATTCTAAAATGCAGGTAAAACAAATGTCAGATCAAAACCAAACTAAGGCCCTGTCTATACTTCAAAGCTTACAGCGGCAAAGCTGTCTGAATACTTGTGACAAAAGTTTTAGCAAGGAAAATGCCAGTGTAGACACAGCCTTAGGATCCAGCAAAATTGTGAATTTAAGCTTCCAGGCTTATCTAGCAAAGATACCAACAAATATCGTATGATATGTTTTCACTTCTTTAACTCACAATGGTTTTGAAACTTTTCCTCTTTTTCTCCAACAAAAGCTAAATTCCCTCCAGACAACAAAGATAAGATTATTATTTCAAAAATTCTGTGCCCAGAGTAAAAAATTATATTTGATTCATCCTGTTAAGATTCTTATTAAAATATGATAACCCTGTCTAGATTCCTATCTTATTCTGGCATCCTAATACTTGTCATCAGTTAGGTTGAATCCAAAACACTCTTAAGACTGTACAAATTTAGGAAACTGAATTGTGAATCAGCATTCAACATTTATTTGAATTTCTCCTCTCTTACCATATTCATTCATGTTTTCCCTCAGATATGAAATAAGGTATCTTTAGTTTTTATACTTACACCCTCTAATTTATTTCACATGCTTACTAAGCTTTGTGCAAATGGTTTCTGTTCAAATGCCTTTTATTCCCAGTTTCCTAACTGCTAGTCTGTGGTCAGCATGTTGGTAATTAAATATAAAGCCTCTCCAGTTATGGAGCCCAGACAAGTGGCAACCAAACCTTGCTATCACGTGATAGCTGCATAAAAAGTTTGAGGGTTTAATTTCCAATCGCAAGAGGAGCACAAAAGACACCAAAATAATTGACACCTTGTCGGAAGTCTCATAAGAGAGATCTAACATTGAATGATACAAAGACTGAAGATGAAGGTGGATATGCTCATACATAGAGTTGGTTTGTCTAGGTCAAGTCTGGGGCACTTTGGTAGAGCAGCATGGGGAAGTTTGCATAGCAAATTTTATTCTCTGTGCAATGCACGTTGTGCTGGTGAAGAAGTAGTTGAGCTTTAGGACTGTGAAATCCAGCATCTTTCACAAAAACTAAAACTACACTCAGGTTTTTTCTAGAAACAATTGCCTTTTTTCCCTGTGAAAAAATGAATCCCTATGAATCCAGGGCATTTCAGAGTTTTAACAACTTAAGGAGGATGAATTCAATGCTTTAATCTTCCATAATAACTTAGATTCTTGAGATCTGGACATCAGTCTACAAGGCAGTAATATCCTTCTATGTGGGTAGGGAATATTGGCTATACTACTCCCAAGAGAGTTTAGTTTCCTATTAATTTTTTGTATTGTTAGTTATTATCACTTATATATTTTTACATGGATCTTTCCCCAAAATCCACATACAAAGAGAGCCTCTGTATGTAGACCTCAACCCTTCTGTTTGAAAGAGAGTGCAGGGACCCACTTCCATGTCACCTTCTCCCTTTCCCTTCTCCAAATCCTCTGAACGGTATGCAATGGGTCTGGAGTCCTTAGAAGGATACGGAGTGGACAGAATGGGGCTATAGCCAACAAGACACACACACGCACCCCATCTCTCCTCCTTTTCTGACCCACAAAGCTTAAACAAAACAAAATGAATACAACATAAACTGTAATAAATGAGACACAAAAACCTTCTCAGGGATTCCTACAGACTGTTGGGGCTTCAGGGAAAAACCTGACTTTGGAACGCCAAAGGAGCCATAATTCTAGGAACTGAGTGGGTCAGGGAGTGTAAGAACTGGAATTGGTAAAATGATACCAGGCCACTAAATAGATGTCCCAGGTTTCCTACAGATGCCTCAGGATCTACCAGTGTTGTGGTAAACACCACAGTAAATTCCTGGGGGGCAGGCAAACACATGTGCCCCTTCCCTCCCCCTCACTGGTGAAGAACTCTGAAATTAGCTTTTTTGAAATTCTCTCTCTCAGATTTTTCTGTGGGAAGAGATTAACAGTGCCAGGAGTTCTTAAGCCAAGGGCCAGCAACCCGCGGCGTGCATGCTGAGAGTGGCATTCACGCCAGTATTCATTGATATGTGAGGTGGGAGCTCAGCCCCGCCCCTCTTGCCCCATGCTGCTGGGAGCTTGCCTCAAAGTCATGTGGCATTTGTAGAAAACCAAGGATATCTGTTCAATGGCCTGGTATCTCTGTACCAATTCCAATTCCTACTCTCCCTGGCCCACCTGTGGATTAACAGAAGACCACCTAAAGGATAAAGCTCTGCATCTTTATTTATTAATGTAGATGTTGTAAGTAGAACTATTCGTGACTTTCGAAACTATCACCAGTAGTTGGACCATACACAGCGGTCAAAAGATCAAATTTCAGCACTCTCCCTCAAAAAGGTTGCTGATCCCTGTCTTAAGCGATCATCAAAGAAGAGTCTAAGTTGATATGAGTTACACCCTGTTCTGGACATCTTTGGTGTATAAATTATACAACTTCAGTTCCCATTTACCAGCATGTAACTTACCCCACTGTGTGTATTACTTCTGAATTTGGCCTAAAGAGTTTAGCTTAACTAAATTGAAGTAATTTTTACCCAGAGAGAGGCCGGAAGAGAGGAGGAGTAGCAGAAAATGCGATTAACAAGAAGATGTAATGTAAGATCATAGAATCATAGTAATTTATACTTTTTGGCACCATCTTAAATTTCCTTTGACACCTTTACACCCACTTGCAGACACATAATTTACATTTCTTCTCATTTAACCTCTGAATCTGGCTTGCTGGGTGACATCCTGACTCCATTGTCATCAATGGCAAAATTTCTGTTGACTTCAATAGGGGCAGTATTTCATCCTGTGCTTTTGATGTGTCCACTAAGTAATACCAAATAATATTACAAATATTGATTAGCTTGGAGGGAAATAGCAGTAAAATAATTCACAGTACTGTAAAATACTATAAAATTGAATGAAATTTTATAAAATTAATAAAATGAAGGGATATAATTATTAGTTGATTTATTATCACCCGTGCTTTCTATCACTACAGCCATGGTGTCCATAAAAGTGTAAGTGCATAATGATCCATACACAAAATAAGATAAAATAAAATAAAAACTCAGCAACCTGGATGTTCTGATACCCTGGATGCCTTAGGAGTTCAGGGCATAAAATTGGTTCATGCTGACCAACTATTTCAATGTCTCTTCTTCAAAAGGAGCAGTTACTGGAGGTTCCATGGGGTATATGATTATAGGTAACATAAGTCTCATGAACAAAGCCAGAAAAAAATATATTAAAGAACGGATCAAATCATTTGACTAATAGAACTCTGGTTCAAAGTATTAACAAAATAGTTCTCGGCATCTGGGAGAATTTATGGGAACTGCACAGGGAAAATATTTGTACTGCAGTGTATTCTAGCTAAGCAAAAACTCAAGAAATAGGCTCATATTGTAACTGCTGCAAACATAAATGAGGCAATGTTTATTGGAGCTGTTGAGTGTGAAGAAATACCAACAGTTGCACAATAAGTGCACAGAATGAAGGAAAATTTGTATGGTGCTGTTTACACAGCAGCAGCTAATCTAATGGATCATTCATAATCTTTACTTTGCACACAAATGTGAATACAAATTTGACAACTGTGAATAACTTTCCAAACCTGAAACAAATATAAGGTAAAAACAAGCTTATACTATAGGCAATTATAAACTGAGCAAATGAAACAAAAAGACATGTACGGAATTAACAGGCTCAAAAACATTAAGCTACGGTTATACTAGTGAGTTTTGCTGACAAAACTCGACACTTTTGCAGGCAGCATTCTGCCTCTCAGCCATGAGACATGATGCTGCTGTCGACAGATTCTGTCAACAAAAAGGCTTTGTGGACACTCTGGGGGGCCTTGTCTCAGCAGACAGGGCATTCAGAACAATGGGCAGCCCTGTCTGCTGTGCTTCTTGGTGCCCGTTTTGTTGAGAGAGCAGCTGGGCAGTTCAGCCGCTCTGTCGACACAGCTGAGGGCACTTCCGAATGACTTTTGTCTGTGGTCACACTTTTTTGACAGACAAAACAAAAGAGCAGTCCAGTAGCACTTTAAAGACTAACAAAATAATTTAGTAGGTTGTGAGCTTTCGTGGGATAGACCCACTTTCTTCACAGCAACTAAAAATGCAACCCTTCTGCCAGAAGGAATCGGCAGCAACCAGGGCCAAGTTCAACATCGAGAGGTTCCTTTTTATCCATTTCACACACAACCAGCTTGAGCCCCCCACCCAGTAGCCTCGGAAATTCGCACATTCCTGGGTGCCTCAGAGAGGCAATGCTTCCCCACTCGCAAGCACAGAGTCTGAGTGCAGAAAAATAAACTTTTAATGGAAAAGGTGGGAAAAATCATATGGCATAAGCTTGGGAAATACCACACCCAGAGTTCATAACCAATCCTCAAGTAACTGTCCCAGTTCAAATGGATTGGGCAGTGTCCTTTGCCTTTGAGGCTCATCAGTCCAATACAGAAGTTTTGTTGGGAAATCTCTTCTGACAGTGACTTTTGTTGACAGACTACTGTGGTATAACCATAGCCTTAGTGATTTACCAGAGAAGCAACTTACTACCATACATATTTACTACTGCCCTTTTCAGAAAATAACGAGAAAGCAAAATCAGAGTAAAAGAATCTACTTTCCTCGGATTTTGTGTGTGAATCTTAGATGCCAATTTATCAACATTTCTTCTCAAGTTGAAGGCCCAATGTGTGGAAACACCAAAGCACTAAACTTTGTACTGCACATTTCATTCAGGTTTTGCAAAACAACAGAAGCAGCAGAACTTTAGGTGGCTATCTGTACTTCACTGAATAGTTTGATAACCACAGCAAAGGAATTAAGTATTTTCTAAGGCTCCACATTAATGAGCACATGTACTTCACAGGCAAATAGCATTGCACCACCTACAATTTTGACCCACCAGTGCCAGTGCCATGGAAAACAAACATGTTTTACTGTTTATGGTTAATATCAGATGAAATAATCTCTGGAAGGCCCTGAAGCATGTGAAAATGTTCCAAATTAAAGAGTGCAGAAACGTATAGACACCAGCTGGTCAGCTATGAATGCCTCCACAGCTATGAAAACCCTCTTAGCATCCCCCATACATATTACTGAGACACAGGAATGTCAAGATGAAGCCCTGTGGGATACTAATTAAAAGTTCCCTTGGGAAAAGTGATTCAGAAAACTACCCTCAGAAAGAAAGAGATAAACCACCTGTGAACACCGCCTTCCACTCCTCCAAGCATGCACAGATGAATCAGCAATACCTCAAAGTCAGTAGTACAGAAGGCAGCAAATTGATCTGGAAATATCATCACAGACACCTGATATTCATCCAGTGTCAGGAGGAAATCATCTTCTAATGCACTAAGTACAATTTTCCTACTACCCTGTTTTCAGACCCAGATCTGTGTACAGCCTAACAAGGATCGAGGAGATTTTAAACACCTAGTTGTCTCCCTTCAGTTCTTTGAATGATGGGTAGTAAAATAGAAGATAAGATGAAAGACAATAATTTGCAGGATTGGCAAGTGATGATTTCCTTGAGAATGGGAGAAACAAATGTGTGCTTCCCCCATCCAATGAAGTGATGACAAACTCTCCTTGTAAAGAACTGTTAGCCGGTGACCAGGTAATGTGCGGTGAGGTACTCCCCTGGGTCCTAAGCAACCCAGTGTTTTACTGTTAGAGCAGGCAGCTCCTAGCACACTCACCCACGGCCAGGCTGTAGTAACCAAACGGTTAAAGTTCTTTTGTTGTGCCGGCTGTGTTGCAGTGACAAAAGGGTTAACAAAATAGTTAGGCTTGGATCTTAACTAGTTACAAGTTTATTAAGCTACAGTTATAAGCGTGCGGTTACAAAAGGCTATTGTTTACTTCTTATATGCTAGCAAAGTACAGGTGTTAACAAGTTACGTTACAATCCAATACAAAGATATCTGTTATCATCTAACACAATGATATCTTGATACTAGTTACAGAGCTCTAATTCTTTAGCTGTGCACAAAAAAAAAAGTCAGAGACCTAGCATGGGTGTATCTTACCCTCTCTGCGTCTCTCGATACCAGCGTAGCCAAGCCGGATCGGTCACTCAATTCCGCGGAAAGACGAATACGAGGTTGGGCGTCCCCAGTAGTGGACCTCGGGAGGCAATCACCTGACCCGACCAGCAGGTAGTTGGTGGAGATGCACTCAAAATTAGAGTTCTGCTGGACCCACCTTTTATACCCCTTTTGGGTTATGTATTCTCTTTCTTATCTATGGTGCCAGATCACACTGGTCTGTCTTTGTGACTCCAGTTTGTTACAAGGGCATTTCTACTTAGTTTGCACTTGTAAGACAAGAGATAAACAATTTAGGAGTACAGGACATTCTTGTGTGCAGGCGGGGCACGTCCCCTTCTGGGTGATTGTGTGTGTGCATCATATTGATCAATGCCAGCTGGGGTGATTTCTGAGGGTCCTCCCCCCTCTCATGTTGACAGTCTGGCCTGTTAGCCTTCTAGCTGTACTTTCTGCTTCTCAGGGTCACGATAAGCTAGCATATCTGGGCCTCAATGAGGGCATCAAAGACTGTGCTGTCAGCAGCCATTTCCGTGCCCTGTGTGCTCCTCAGTGGGGGGGGCAACGAGCAAGCTGGCTTGTAAGGGGGAGACTCTGTCTGGCTACAAGAACACAATACTTTCCCTTGGCCTTCATGCACAGGTCATCGTACTAAGGGCTCCTAGTGCCTCCATGAATGAAGCTGTCTGAGGCAACATCTATACTACAAGATAATTTGACTTCTAATAAATGTGATTTTTAACTTCATTCTTACGAATTCAAATTTAAGTGCTTATACACAAATGCAAGAAGCCTGGGAAATAAACAGGAAGAATTAGAGACCCTCGCACAGTCAAAGAAGTATGAAGTGGTTACAGTAACGGAGACTTGGTGGGATAATTAGTGTAACTGGAACATGGTCATGGAAGGGTATAAACTGTTTAGGAAGGACAGGCGGGGGAGAAAAGGAGGAGGAGTTGCACTGTATGTGAGGAGCAGTATGACTGCTCAGAGCTCCAATATAAAGAGGAAGAAAAGCCAGTTGAGTCTCTTTGGGTTAAGCTTGGAGGCAGAAGCAACACAGGTGATGTCGTAGTTGGTGTCTGCTGTAAACTGCCAGATCAGGGAGATGAGGTAGATGAGGATGAGAAACCTCCAAAATCACAGGCCCTGGGTCTCATGGCCGACTTTAATCATCTGGACATTTGTTGGGAGACCAATACAGCAGCACACAGACAATCCAGGAAGTTTTTGGAGAATGTTGGGGATAACTTCTTGGTACAAGGGCTGAAGGAACTGACCAGGGGCTGTGCACAACTTGTCCTGTTACTCACAAACAGGGAAGAACTAGTAGGAGAAATAGAAGTGGGTGGCAACCTGGGCTGCAGCAATCATGAGATGGTAAATTTCAGAATCCTGAGAAAAGGAAGAATAGTGATCAGTAAAATACAGACCCTTTATTTCAAAAGAGCAGACTTTGACCCCCAGAGAACTGATGGGCAGGATCCTTGGGAAACAAAGATGAAGGGGAAAAGGATTCAGGAGAACTGGCATTATTTTAAAGAAGTCTTACTGAAGGCACAGGAACAAACTATCCCTCTGCATAGTTACAGATGCAAATATAGTAGGCAACCAGCTTGGCTTACCAGAGAAATCCTTGATTAGCCTAAATTCAGAAAGGATGTGTATAAGAAGCGGAAACATGGACAGTTGACTAAGGCAGAGTATAAACATATGGCTGAAGAATGCCAGGCAGTAATCAGGAAAGCAAAAGCACAACTGAAACTGTAAGTGGCAAGGGACGTGAAGAGTAACAAGAAGGTTTTCTACAGGCATGTTAACAATAAGAGGGTTATCAGGGAAGGTGTGAGGCCGTTAGTGGATGAGAGAGGTAACCTAGTGACACATGATGTAAGAAAAGCTGAAGTACTCAATGCTTTTTTTGCCTCAGTCTTCATGGACGTGGACAGCTCCCACAATACGGTGCTAGACAAGGCAGTATGGAAAGGTGGAGGGCACTCCTCAGTGGGGAAGGAACAAGTTAAGAACTACCTAGAAAAACTACATGTACACAAATCCATGTGTCTGGATTTAATGTACCCAAAGGTACTGAGGGAACTGACTGTCATCATTGCTGAGCCTTTGGCCTTTATCTTTGAATACTCTTGGAGATCGGAAGAGATCCCAAGTGACTGGAAAAAGGCAAATGTAGTGCCAATCTTAAAAAAAAATAAAGAAGGACAATCCAGGGAAATATAGACAGGTCAGCCTTACTTCAGTCCCTGGGAAAATAATGGAGGGGATCCTCAAGGAATCCATTTTGGAGCACTTGGAAGAGGTAAAAGTGATCAAGAGTATCAACATGGATTTACCAAGGGCAAGTTGTGCCTGACCAATCTGATTAGCTTTTATGATGAGGTAACAGGCTCTATGGACACAGAAAAGTCAGTGGATGTGATCTACCTTGACTACAGCTAAGCTTTCGATACAGTCTCCCACAACATTCTTGTCCATAAATTAAGGAGTCTGGACTAGATTGCATCTCAGCAAGTTTGCGGATGAAACCAAGCTAGGGGGAGAGGTAGATAAATTGGAGAGTAGAGATAGGATCCAGAGTGACCTGGATAAATTGGAGGATTGGGCCAAAAGAAGTCTGATGCGGTTCAACAAGAACTGTACAGTCCTGCACTTGGGATGGAAGAATCCCAAGTATTGTTTAAGGCCAGGGACTGACTGGCTAAGCAGCAGTACAGCGAAAAGAGACTTAGGGATTGTGGTGGATGAAAGGCTAGATGTGAGTCAATATTGTGCTCTTGTAGTCCAGAAGGCTAATGGCATATTGAGTGCATTAGGAGGAGGGAGGAGCCAAGAAGCACATGCAGCTGTTCAAAATAGTAGCAGGCCTTTGGATATGACGCTGAATGCAAGTTGGCTTCCTGGACTCTGTGATAGGCCCGCTGGAGTTCTTTCACCTAGCACGGTGTAGAGTCCTGGTAGTGACATCTGGCTATCATCAACTGTGAGATCTTATCATATATGCTAGCTTTTCTCTTGGATACCCAAAGTCTGCTCACCAATGATTGATCGCTCCAAACTGCAACAAGAGCCAGAATCTCCTGATGATTCCCCACTGTAGCTCTCTCGCGTGCCTGAGAATTACTAGGCAGATCACTACCCTGAATGCTCATGATTGCAGGAGAGGGCTACTAATGCGGTGCAATGTGTTGGGTAAAAGAATATTTCATTGTGGGCACCCTTTATATTTCCAGGTTTGGGTGCTGATTAATTCAAATTTGTGAACTTCCTGTGACCTCCTTCTTGCATACCTGGAGAGCAGCAGAGATGCGGCCAACCATGGTGTGTAACCATGTGACTTTGTGTGCTACATACAGGGCACTTCTGGCAACTAATAAATTCAATTGTAAGACATAGCACTTCCACACTGGCCTTCACTCAAACTTTTAAATTTGAACTTGACACTACACCCAGCCAGTTCCAACAATATTATATCAATCCACAGGATGAATGATGGAAGGATTCCAAAAGACATCCTGTATGGTGAGCTAGCCTCTGGCAAAAGACCTCCTGGACGCCCCCAGCTGTGCTACAAAGATGTCTGCAAGAGAGACCTCAGAGAGGTAGACATCAAGCTGGACAACTGGGAAGAACTAGCAGACGACCGCAGCAGATGGAGGCAGGGGTTACACAAGGGCCCTCAGAAGGGCGAGATGAGGATCAGACAGCTAGCAGAGGAGAAGCGAGCACACAGAAAGCACACTAAGGACTTGCCAGACACCCACCACATCTGCAAGAGATGCAGCAAGGACTGTCACTCTCGTGTGAGTCTTCATAGTCACAGTAGACTCTGTAAATGAAGTCCTCAATTGAAACGATAAAGGGCGCGATCCATAGTCTATGCAGACTGAAGGATGCCTACTACTAAATTCAAGCTAATGGCATTTACAGTGAAGACAGTGACATTTTAATATCACGCTAACTGCCTTAAATTCAAATTTATCTCAGTGTAGACCTAGCCGGTCTGAAACTCACTTAGCATTTAAGTTATTTCTCTGTCTGCATGAATCTGTGCAATCTTATCTCCAATATAGAACTAAATTGACTCACATGATAATATACTCAAATCAGAGAATGTGTCACAGGTTGCCCATAAACCAAAGTGAGCAGAATGAACAGGAGACACTTAGAAACAAGAAAATTAATGGCTGAGGACAAAGTCCTACCAACCCCTCTGGCAAGTGATGTGTTAGAGAAACCATATTTTCTCTAATAGCAATGTGAGAACACATACCTTCCACGAAGCTTCTAGAGCACCAAACTGGTCACTCACCAAAGGTGTATTTCTGCCACCAGTAACTTCTGTTGTTGTTCAGACCATGTTCATTGGAGAGCTGAGAGAACCCTGAGGATGTACTTTGATAAATCTTTTTATCCTGAGTATAAGAATGATGACGGAAAGACCTATTTGTTGAACCTATGCATTTTCATCATATTTTTCAATTTCTCTTCTGAGAGGTTTCTTTTCTGAGCTCTGGACATATTTTAGCCCCTTACCACTGTTTTTCTTCAGTCTCTGTTAGGAATGGTCTGGTCTTTCTTTACTCACATGAGTCATCCCATTGGCTTTAATGATATTGTATGAGAGAGTAAGAATTATTCACATGATTTACTCATGAGTTCTGAGTGTAACTGTAGAAAGTTATTAAGTGTTATAAGGTTTGGGATAAAGTTCTTTACATCAGAGGAATCATGTTATTTTCAGTCTGCTCTGGACAAACAAACCCTCAGGGTTTTTGAGGAGCAAAGGCACTTTGAAGTAGCACAGGCAGTTAGAATTGCCTGCAGCTACATGCATGCTGGAAATTCGAAGTTTGACTCTTCAAAGTTGCCATGGGGGAGAATTAGCCTTATGAAGTGCTGCATATTCACTGGAGCACTTTTTAGTAATCTCCCATTTCCCTGATTAACACGCCCCCCATTGAAGTAGGGGGCAAGTGTAGACAAGCCCTAAGAGTGAACATAGTCTGTATAAACCATTAACAAAACCTACTTAGGATCTGCCACAACACATATAGATTGTCCTGTTGAAGAGGTTCCCTGATACATGCACATGTTCCACAGATGCCGTCTTTTAAACAATAATACAGATTGTAATGGGTTATCGTGAGATAATGTACCACATTGTAGTATGGGACCCATAATAAATAAATATGTTTTCACTTGAACCAAAATGTTTGGATGCTTTTTATCTTTATCACTGAAGCAAGTAAGGCAGACATCTTGCCTAGTGACATCGTGTTTTGGGAAATATTTGTTGGAGCCAATATTTTCTAGTGCATTTGTACATCAGTCATACCAACTAAGAAAAGTACAACAGGTATTAAAATATCAAAAATGTTTGTTTTTCTAATGCAGTAATTATTGATGAGTCATTTGTTGGAAAATTCTGCACTTTACAAAATAGTTTGTAAATGTGTTCCAGTGAAATGAAAATTTAGTAGTAACCTTAAAGACATTGAGGCTGTGTCTACACTAGCTCCCTACTTTGAAGGGAGCATGGTAAGTAGGGTGTCGGGAGATGATTAATGAAGTGCTATGGTACATATGCAGCACTTCATTAAGTTAATTCTCCCCACAGCAACTCCAAAGTGCCAGCTCACGTGTAGCCGCAGCTAAACCAACAGTATTTTGAAGTGCCTGGGCAACTTCAAAGTCCCTTTACTCCTAAAAATTTTGAGGAGTAAAGGGACTTCAAAGTTGCCCAGGCACTTTGGAGTACCAGTGGGTTAGCTGCGGCTACAAGCGAGCCGGTACTTTGAAGTTTAACACTTCAGAGTTGCCACACGGGAGAATTAGCTTAATGAAGTGCTGCATGTGCACCGCAGCACTTCATTAATAACCTCACAACACCTTACTTACCATCCTCCCTTTGAAGTAGGGAGCTAGTGTAGACACAACCTCAGAGATATAAAAAGGTTGTCACACAGCAATAATTAACAGAAGGACAAGGAGGAGCTGTTTTGTGCAGCATATCTATGTGGTATTGTTTCCTTGTTATTATGCATTAAAGCTTTTTGTGAGTATTTCCCAGCCTAGTTAAAGCCTTGTGAAAAATCTGACAAATATTGTGGATTGTCTACTGGCAAAGCAGCCCCTAGAGTGGTAGATAATGGAAGGAATGCATTATTTTGCACACCAGTAACCTTCCTTTTGCTTAAGGAACTTCCATTGAGTCAAGGTCACAAGTATACAGAAATGTGGGGCTCCAAACCTCTGAACACTTTCACCTTTCACTGGAATTTACATGGATAAGGAGGAGTCAGCTGGATAGGACACATTTGAGAGTTGTGTTCCAGGAAATGTCATAATGAGATTGTGTTTTGGGATCAGGAACTCAAAGAGAGACCTTCTTGGAGAGTTGGGGGTGGGAGAAAAAATAATGTTATAAGGTGAAAACCGAGCCACTTTGAAGTTAATTGAAATTTTGCATTGACTTCAGTGGAGACATGATTTCACTCCGGTGTCATTTATCCTAATGAGACCCAGAAAGGGCATATTGTCTCAAATACAGGACCGTATTATGGACTGTATTATGAACTATTGATTATAAGCCTGGAGTAAGAATTGCATCAAGGCTCCCAGGTCAATTTCCTTCCACTAGGCCAAGAATAAAAGGAAAATAACAAATGCCGATGTTTAAAACAAAACATAATTCAGAAATGTTTAGCCGGGCTATATTCTGACTGTGAAAGCTACAGCTGACTAGGGATTTGGTGGTTCAGCAACAAATAGGTGTTGTCTAGCGTCTTCAAGCCCGCAAAAGAGAAAAGGTAGGCAGCAAGGCTTTTGGGGTGCTGCAGTAAGTGCACTCAGAAACTGCAAGTAATGCAGCTTAGAAAGGAACAGCGTGCTCCACTGCTGCTTCTCTTGTGATGATCCTGAGTGTACAGGGTTCTGCTCACATTCCCCATTTGCCAGGTCAATATCCCTTTTGTGATGCAGAGTCGTGTCTGCTGTGCTAGCCACTCGTCTTTGTGATCAAGGAGCACAAGCAGTCCCAGACTGGTTGTCTCCTGAGCAACCCATTCAGGTTTTTCTGAGTTAGGACCAAGTGAAAATTGAGTCAGGACTTCAGGAGCTGACCCATTATTTATCACGTAATTCAAGATATGCCTGATAGAAAATGGCACAGGTAAAATGGACCATGTTGCATCACTTTCATGGAGACCTCAGTGTCTCACATTCAAAAGGCATGCTCAGACAAGTGTGCCACCAAAGTTCTGGGGTTTTGGTTAGTGTGTGTGTGTGTGTGTGTGTGTGTGTGTGTGTGTGTGTGTGTGTGTGTGTGTTTTTAATGTTTTCCTACTTCATTTGATTTCCAAAATGCAAAAGTCCAGTGTGTTTCTTATATGTAAGGACTGGCTATAATAGGATTAAAAATTAAAGACTAAAACCATTGATGAGAGATGAATACATTATAGACACGCACAGAGTGGAGGAGATCCAATATCACCAAGTATCTTCATCACACATCTAGAGAGAGCGATGGACAAGATCAAGAAAGAGGTAGAAGGGATATCTGTGCATGGGAAAAGAATTAACAACTTGAGGTTCACAAAGGATATAGTTATCATTGAGGAAGATGAGGAGAAGCTAGCGCAAATGGTGTGGGTGTTAAAGAAGGGAAGCAGTATGGACTGATTATGAACATCAATAAAACAAAAACAATGGTATCTGGAGATAAGGAAATAGGAAGGAAGATCAGTGTGGATGGTATTGAACTAGAAAATGTAGAGAAGGTCACATATCTGGGGAGCAACATAACGTATGATCTAGACTGTAAGAAGAAAATAGCAACTAGAATAGTGAAAGCAAGAGCGAGTTTGAAGGTGATGGATAAGATCTGGAAAAGCAAAGCAATTAGCTGAAGAACAAAGCTGGGCATCTTGAAAACGTGTGTATTCAGCAGCATTTTGTACGGATGTGAGACATGGGTGATAACAAAAGATTCAAAAAGAAGAATATTGGCACTCAAAAGGAGCTGTTACAGAAAGATTCTGAGAATAGGATGGATGCAGAAGGTCACCAATGAGGAATTATATAGGAGGATACAGCCAAAAGAGAACCTGCTGCAGAAGGTTATAAAACGGAAGCTACAACTATTTGGACATATTTGCAGAATGAATGACGAATGAAAAATCAAGACCCTAGTAGTCGACGTAATGGATTGTTCGAATAGGAGAGGCAGACCCCCACAGAGAATGGGTAGATGATGTAGTAGATTGGTGTGGAGCTGGTCTACAGAAACTAAGCCACTCTGCACTGGATAAGGAAAGATGGAAGGAAATAGTGAGAGAGGCATCAGACACCAACGGGCGCTGAGCCCACGGTTATTGATGATGATGACGACGACGATAGAGTAGACTCTGCCATTCACTTAAGTGCCTTCCAAATGTTTATAACAAGATGCATCATTCATTTTAGTCTACTCAGGTTAGGTCTACTATTATGATTATTAATATGAATTGCTGTCATAAAATCCTGAATTAGGAAAATGAGATTATGGAAAAAGTATTTGTCAACAAGCCGAAATTTCTAAGCTTCATTTTCTGCTCCTGGACGTGTGTCTATTTCTTTTAAAAGTCTATGGCATACATTTTAAAAAAAACAGCACTTGATCCTTGTCAGCAGGGGTAGTCAATTATTTTTTGTCAAGGTCCAAAACTTTGGCCACATTATTGACAAGGTCCACACTCCGGAGAAAATAATAATAAGCAATAATAATGAAAATGAATAAAAAAGATTTTAGGTTCTGTACGAAAGCATCTGGAGGTCCAGATTTGGCCCATGTTGCACCTATTGACTATCCCAGCTTGTCAGGCTGAGAGCAACAGTATGGTTTTGCTAACCCTGATAAACTGAATTTATCCCTGGGGTGTCAGGCATTGTATTTCAAAACACAATTTGGTAAATAGGAAATCTAGCAGTAATGTCTGTTACACTTTAACTGATTCATTTAATTTCTTTCAAGATTTCACAGGCAATGTAATGAGTTCTCACTTGAATTTTATTATTATTAATCATGTCTATTATGTTTGTGCCTAAAGGCCAGCCACAAATAGGTTCCCACTGTGGAAGGCACTGTAAAACAAAGATAAATAGACAGTTTCTGCCTAAAGAGCATGCAATCTAAATAAGAGAAAGATAGGATGGGGAAAGGGCTATAACACACAAGCAAAGTGAATAATTTGGTGGTAGCAAACAGCATGTTAGTTCCAAATTTTACATACAACTGACACACACACAGACACGGCAGGTTTGATTAACAAGGGATCATCTATGCTACATCTACACTAGAATTCCTTTTTTTTAAGGAAGAGGGGTTCTTTCAAAAATGGGATTTATTTTCGAAAGAGATGCATCTTCACTGCTTTTCTTCTTTCAAAAGATGCTCTTTTAGAGAGGATATGCAAATGACATTCCAGATATGTAAATTTGTGCCTGATTTGCATTTTCAATTTCCTTCATTTGCATGCCTCTTTCGAAAGAGCAATGCTAGTGTAGACATAGCTCTAAAGAGAAAGAAGAGTGGAAGGCAGGGGACAGTGAGGTAGACAGAGCCTGGAGGAAGAGGGTAAGAGGAACAGATGTACCTTGAAGCTGAAATGAAGAAACTGAGAAGAAGGGAGATGACTACATCAAAGAAGCACTCAGAATAGCCTAGAGAAATGTCAATCAACTGAAGAAAATTCTGTCCTTGGGCTGCTTCTGCACCTAGTGGCTGGAGTCTCAGACTGGGCTCTTCTCTACAATTCTCCACTGGGCTACGTGGCAGGAGGGCACTACTTCAGTTCTAGTGCCCCTAGAGTGAGGGGGGAGTTTCTGCACAGCTCTGGGTCCTGGGGAGTGCTGAGGGAAGGGCTGAACCACTCCCAGGGCAGCAGTCCCTGCATTGGCTACTTCTGGGTAATCAGGGAATGAGAGAGAGAGTGAGTCAAAAATCACAAGGTTCACATATGGAGAGGAAGATGATGTCTGTCTGTATCTGTGCGAGTTTTTTCATGAGGTTGATGGATTTCCACTCAAAATGGCTAAATGCAGTGCCCTGCATGGTGACAAGTATCAGAGAGGTAGCCGTGTTAGTCTGTATTTTTGAGAACAACAAGAAGTCCTGTGGCACCTTATACAATAACATTGTCCTGTTCGTCTATAAGGTGCCACAAGACTTCTTGTTGTTCTTGAAGATACAGACTAACATGGCTACCTCTCCGATAAGGTTCACATACAAACTCACATTTCCCAGGTTAGTGGGAGTTCAGCTTTTGGTCCTGTGCCTAAGTCCCTCCACTGGCTCCCAGTGAACTTTTGATGCCAGTTCAGTTCTAATTTTCAAAAACAATGAATGAATCAAGATCTAGCTACTTCAAATACTGAATTTTGATGTATGACTAAAACCCTTCTGCTTCTTTCCATATTCAGTTATACTGTGCAATAAGAATACAGAATCACAAGTTATTATTTTATATGTAGCTGTTGCTGGTCTTTTACCCCATTCTTTCATTATCATAGAATTACAGGACTGGAAGGGACCTCAGGAGGTCATCTAATCCAGACTCCTGCACTCATGACAGAACTAAATCCAGTGGAACCTCAGAGTTAGGAACACAGGAGTTACAAAGTATCAGAGGGGTAGCCGAGTTGGTCTGGATCTGCAAAAGCAACGAGGGGTCTTGTGGCACCTTATAGACTAACAGGAGTTACAAACTGACCAGTCAGCCACATACCTCATTCAGAACCAGCATTCAGAACCTCATTCAGGTAGCAGCAGAGACAAAAAGGGCAAATATAGTACAGTATTGTATTAAATATAAACTCCTAAATCAATACAGGGACAGTTTAAAAAAGATTGGGCAAGGTAAGAAAATTGTTCGTTTAAATTAAGCTGGTTAAAAGTAGCATTTTTATTCCTCACAGTAACGTTTCAAAGATCTATTCAGTCAATGCTCAGTTGTAAACTTCTGAAACAACCACCATAATATTGTGTTCAGCGTGACAACCATTCCCAAGGTGTTCATAACTCTGAGATTCTACTGTGTATTTTAGCTCCATAATCACCTAACCATTTTCCCCCCACTAGTAATGTGTCCACAAATATGCTCTCTAAAATTTAATTGATCTTCTACAGAATTTAGTATTGCAAAACATTATAAATTTTGAGGAATATCTAATTTTCCATGAAATTTGGGCATTTTCCTCATCCTCCAATTTTTGAAATCATTTTTCACACCTGTGCTTCATGACTCGTCTCTATTAAATTCAGTCAGCTTATTTAAATATTAATCTTACTTGTACTTTTCTGTACTTTGAAAAGAATTAGCCACAGGCAATTTTGAAAGAAAAATATCTAGTAATAAGGAACATCACTAGATGCAAAAATACATTAGTTGTATTATTATAGTGATGATTACATATCAAACAGATTTTTTCCCGTTTTATTTTCTCTTCTTCTTTCCCTTCCTAAGATTTGCATTATATTAAAATAAAGCTGTTTTAGTAAACAAGTGTGATTCTTTTCCCTGGATAGTTTTGTTGTTTTTTTTTTTTTTTTTTAGAAAATGGCAACAAGGCAAATATAGCTGGGGTGTGCTAGGATTGAACCTATCCCAGTCTTCCCATTGTTTGTTAACTAAATATGCATTTTTTTCCATACTCCTTGTGGTGTTCCAGGTGCAGTGGAGAAAAGAAGAGATAACACATTTTATGCATGCACACACACCCCAAAACAGGTCAGAATATGTTTGTAGAGCTCAAGAGTACATTTTACAGGGAACCCCATTCCCACTCCCACTGAGGTAAGTTGGTTAGGGGTATTGACAATCCTTGGACCTACGACACAGTTTGTTCTTGAAAATCATGTTTTAAATCAAAACATCAGCACTCAGAACCAAGATCTTAAAAACATTGGATTGACCCAGTGTTGTAAATTGAAACTAACATCAGAAGTTGAAACAATGTCAATTTATAAATGTTATAAGTGGTGTGTGTCGCAACTCCAATGCTGTAAAATCAAGAACTGCCTGTATTGCCAGGTGCACAGCTGGCTGACTTGTTTGCTATGTTGTGTAGCACCTGCAGGCCTGCACCCCACTCCACTCCATTTCCAAGCAGAATATAAGCGTTCCCCACCACACCATCCTACTGTTGCAGGATATCTTTATTGTTGGACACAGTTTTCAAAGCTTTCCTCATCTCCCAAGATTAAGGGCACAAATTTCCTTGGTGGAAGAATTGAAATATTTGTGTCACGATACACATCAAAGCTTAATTCCATTAATGCATCAGGACTTTTAAAAAAGTATGGTCTTTTTCAGATTCATCCATTACTTCTTCACAGGTTAGTCCAATAACCATAATAGTTATTTTTGTGTTGATGAGGTACGGGTTAAGGTCCAGACCACTTAACCCATGTTTGGTTTAAGGCCTTTTCCACACTTTGGCTACGTCTACGCTACAGTGATCTGTCAACAGAAATTACTGTCGGAAGATATCTTCCAACGAAACTTCTGTCAACAGAGTACAGCCACATACAAAAACGCATCACTCTGTCAATTTGCTCTGTTGACAGACAGCAGCCAGACTGTCCAGTGACCCAGAAGCCCTGGCCCCCCGGAGCATCCACACAGCTTTTTGGTCTACAGAATCTCTTGAGAAAGGCTTTCTGCCTCGTAGGAGAGAGGCAGAAGGCTGTTGACAAAAGTGCCACTTTCTGTCAACAGTATGTCGACAGCACGTATTTTTAGTGTGGATGCACTGCAGGTTGTGTCAGCAAAAAGCCAGTTTTGTTGGAAGAACCCTGTAGTGTAGATGTAGCCTGTATCTTCAGCCTTGTTTCACAAGTTGACACACTAGTTGACAAAATCTTCCCAGTGTTGTTCTGTCATAGTTTCTTAGGCCATGTCTACATTACCAGGAAAATCGTCTCGCTCTGGGTCAATCTTTCAGGGTTCAATTTCACTTGTCTCTTGTGAGGAGTAAGAGAGGTTGATGGGAGAAATGCTCCCATTGACCTTCCTTAGTGAGGACAGCCAGGTAAGTAAATTTCAGACACGATTCTAGTGACCCAACTGCTGTAGCTAGAATTGTGTATCTGAAATGAACTTACTTTCCTAGTGTAGACCTGGCCTGAGTCTAGTATTAATAAGAACTTTTGAAGGGAAAAATGTGCTAGTATACACTGTGCTACAGGCTACCTGTTATAATCAGCTTCAATATGAATCAAATGGTGTTACTATAGTGCTAATTTGTAACTGTGTTTGAAAATAATTACCACTCACAGTATGAACAGGGCCTGCTTTAAAAATGTGTGTTTAATGCTCTTGGTAACAATGATAATTTCACTTTTGAAGGGGATGTCCTTCAGTTTTCCTTTAAGAAAGGTGTCAAAGTTTTTATTAGGGACTCCTGAGAGCAGATGCTGGGCAGTCATAGTTTCCGGATTCTCACCTTATTGTTAGTTTAGTTGTTGGGATTCTTATTTTTATTTATTGTAGTCTAAACTTTGGACCAGAGCCAATTTGGTATTCAAATATTTCTTCCAACTAATTACCCTTTTTTCTCTATACCTTTTCTTGATGTTCCTATTACAAGATCAGTACAGTACATACTGAGCTTTAGACAAGGATTTCCTTCACCAGAAAGGCTTCAGGATATTGTTAGTCACCTACAAAGTTTGATATTTGTCTCGTATATCATTTTGCTTTTTTAAAAATCAACAGCTTATCACAGATCTCAGGGAACAACCCCAGTATGCAGCTTCCTAGAAGTTTCACAACAAACCTCTTCAAGGTCCTACAACCACTGAAGTGAGTAGGACCCATTCATAGACTCTAGTAGGTATTAGGACACAAAATTTTATGTAGCACTGTATCCCGCATAGTCCAGCAGCATATAACAGTTGGCAATCTCTACTCTGGTAATATGAAATGTTTCTATGCCCTATCCATTTGAACCACCCATACATTGCTATAGATGGCAGGCTTTTATATTTCTGAGTTTAAAAACTGTTAAATGTTCTTCCTTGCAATGCCGGGTAGGTATTTTCATTTTCTCACTTGAAATCTATTACCATATTATAGCTATTACCCTCAGTGTTGAAGTTTTCCATTTCCTTTTGCATGTGGGTTCAAGACACAAATTTGTACAGCTCAGTCTAGGTTTGTTTGTTACTGAAACTGCAGCAAGTTGTGCTAAAATAATTTTACATTACTCGCGCAAGAAATCTTCAGAAATAGGCCCCCTCCTTGTCAAGGATTGTTTAAAAACTTCTTAGCATCCTGGGATTCCCTCTCTAAGAAGTAAGCTGTACTATAGCAGATGTCAAAGCTGTTAATGAGCGCACAATCACAGATGTCCTTCTGAAGTTACTAGCAGGCCTTAACTCCCTGGCAATTTTAAAATAGCTCATTTTAATTTTGAAAAACTGAGCTACTTACAATTTTTGACTCATACATACCATGTTGGGAGTCACATGGCTTTTCGTTCTCTTCCACACTTCAGTTTGGATGTGGAACTCTAGGGAGACGTGATGCTGCCACGCACTATCGTTGTGTAGCAACCCTGTTAGTATAGCCCATTAGCATGAGTGTGGAGCACCATGGGAAACCTCTTATCCAGGAAAAGACAATATTTGCTGAGCACCTTTGGATTCAGGTGACTTGATCCAGAAGGGCCACTTCTAGATCTCTGGCCTCCCCTTCCTCCTGCTCATGTCTCAGTGCCCCACCTGTCTCATCTCTTTCCCCAAGTTCTGTTGTTACCCCTGGAAAGCCCCAAAGGAATATCTGATTAACAACAAGAAGAAGCGTTACTGGTTACAGATCCGCTACAGTAAAGCAAAAATTAATATTTTTTAAATAAACAGCTTGGTGAAAAATAAGGGATGTTGGAGAGAAAGAAAAAGATGCTGACAATTATCACAGCCTTGTTGCTGATCATAGTTTCCTAGGAACATTGCTCTATTAGTACAGGATAAGATATATGCAGAATTACTGTAGCTGTTGGAGAGTGAAAAAAGCAAATAATTTCTACTCACCCATGCAGACCAGATTTTAAATGGTCTTATGATTCCTGTAGTTTTACTTTTCTTGAAACATTCATTTAGAGTAACTGCTTCCCTAAGAAATTTGATTCAGTGGGCTTTAGAAAAACAATTTATTTTTCCCCTAAAGTTTGGGCAGAAATGTATTTGTCTTTATAACTGAATTTTTAATGTTTTAAATAATAGAAAGCTAGGAAAAAGAAGGTAATAAAAGCAAATGATGATTAAAGCACTCATCATAAAGCTGACAACTGTCTTTTTATGCCTATACTAAAAGTTACAAAGATAGGTTTTAAAATAAAAGGACTTGAACATGGAATTGCAAGCACAACAGCATATTGGTTAGAGACAGGAAAAGTCATGACTGTCTCTACAATGCTCCACTTTCTCTATTTAAAATATGCATTCAAGAAGCAATGATTCAGTGCTGGAGTTAAAAAACATGAGTCTGACTGGGGAGTATACTCACCCCATATATGAAATCATCTACATTGCGTGGCTGGATGAACATCTGCTGCATAACTCAGAGCTGGTTTCAGTTGCCACAAAACAGTTTTTCCTTTCCTTTTTTTCCTGAGAAAAGGCAAAGGAAGGATGAGTGCTATGCATGGGTAGCTACTATAGCATTTAATAGCACCTGTGAGCAAGCCATGTTAATATAATTGAGTATCTTTATCTCAAATGTGTTGTTAATCCAACATGATTCATAAAGGAATGAAGGAGGGTGGGACAGTAATCAAGCACACTTGTTTAGATTATTCCCTCCTTTATTCTTCACCAAGAAAGCTAAACGCCAGCATGCAATCAACTCAGACTGACTCCAGTATACAGACTCTTTGCAAGCATTGTTTTAACAGACTGTTGAACTGACAGCAGCATGATAAAGATCACCCAATAAATGCAGGCTGCATGTGTAATACAAATCTGGCCTGTATTTCTCTGTGAGTAGTAACAAAGAGGAAGCTGTGCTAGTCTATACACTCTCAAAACAAAAAGCAGTCAAGTAGCACTTTAAAGACTAGCAAAATGGTTTATTAGGTGAGCTTTCATGGGAAGAAGTGGGTCTGTCCCACGAAAGCTCACCTAATAAACCATTTTGCTAGTCTTTAAAGTGCTACTTGACTGCTTTTTTTTCTCTGTGAGTGATTGAGAAAGAGAGGCCGTGTCCATACTAGCCAAAAACTTCAAAATGGCCATGCAAATGGCCATTTACGAGTTTACTAATGAAGCGCTGAAATACATATTCAGGACCTCATTAGCATGCGGGCGGCCGCAGCACTTTGAAATTGACATGGCTCGCAGCCATGCGGCTTGTCCGGACGAGGCTCCTTTTCAAAAGGACCCCGGCTACTTCGAAGCCCCCTTATTCCCATCTGCTCAGAGGAATAAGGGGACTTCGAAGTAGCCGGGGTCCTTTCGAAAAGGAGCCCCGTCTGGACAAGCTGTGCGGTGGCGAGCCGCATCAATTTCGAAGTGCTGCAGCCGCCCACATGCTAATGAGGCGCTGAATATGTATTTCAGCGCTTCATTAGTAAACTTGTAAATGGCCATTTGCATGGCCATTTTGAAGTTTTTGGCTAGTTTAGACGCAGCCAAAAAGTTTAGGAAAAACTGGTCTAGCAGTTAGAAAAACTACAGCAAAAAGAAACAGCCCTGTTGGGCTGTTTGCAGAGACAGAGCTCCAGATCTATGAGCATAAGATTCCACCACCAGAGATGCTGGATTCCACACTTGAACATGGAGATAGTAGCAAACATATGAACCTCTCTTTGCCATCTAACTATTAAAGGGACACTGGGTTAGATGTGCGTAATTCTGAGCTTTTCTTTAAAAAGCATCATGGCAAAACTGAATGAGAATTGAGTGTCAAATTGAGTGTCAGAAAAATAAGTTATAGTCCCAGCTCTGACCACAGTGCCCTTGGGCAACATCTCTCCATAAAACAGATGAATAATAGTTGCCTCCCCCAAGCTTGGGTAGGTGGCCTTGCTTAATGAGGTCATGAAATATACAAAAATATAAGAACAGTGTGAAGAAAATCTGAGATTAAAAAACATATATGCTCTTGGCTTGTAGCTCAATTCAGCTTCCCTAGACTACAGGGCACTGTAAGGGAAGAGGCAGCACTAAGGAAATGACATTTACCACTTGTGCAGGAATATGTGACAGACCTGTAAAATGTGTGAGTGGCATAAGAGCTATGTAATACTTGGCACGTCCGTAATAGGGACCAGACTGTGAAGTACTACTTGGTAATTAAACGCATCACAATCTGGCCTAGATGAAAAGCTGGTCTGGAGAACATTCAAAAGTGGTGATGAAATCCCAGTCCAAATTATTACAGCCAGCATACACACCATATTGTAATCTGCTGCAGCTTTAGCAAAGCTTTCTTTTTGTAAACGGCTCTGAAGGTGAGCGTAGCAAAGACTTATAAGGCCTGATATCAGGCATGTCTGCTGCCTTAGTTTGGCTGTTATGCTCTCCATAAATTCATTTAAGTTTTCATGTGCCAAATATATCCCTTTCTTGGGGTCTCATTCATTACTTCTTAGTTTTCTCTCATGAATCTTTACTTATTCCAAAGGTTAGCGTCCGGGCTGTTCACTTCTTGATTATGTAAATAAATGCTCAAAGTACCTTCAACTTTGCACTAGAATTCCTAGCAAAGTTGCCAGTATCATTTGCAGTGATCAAAGAACTGAAAACCAATTTGCAATACAAAAATCAATGCAATATATACAACCTTAACAACAACTTAACTGGCTATTTCATTATACAACATAGTATTCCCAGAAAAATTATGCCAAGATGGAAGTACACCTGAGTATGTGTCGAGAAAGTTAGCAAAACTAAGAATTACAGGGATCTTGTAATGATCTGACAAACAAGCATTGTGAACCCAGGAAATTCAGAGTTAAAGTTAAATTTCAAAGGAATCCAAACAGAGTGAGGCATGGAATTTCAATGCTGGGGCACCAAGACACCTTAACTCTGTCTTGAAGTGATCCCATGCTTAATAAAACTCATTATAGTGAACTGATTTTTTAAAATGGATATTTTTTCCTTTTTCTTAATCATACAAATTTGCACATAGAACGTAAATATGTATCTTTTAAATTATATTATAGAGATGATTTGATTATTGATTATAAAAAGGCAACATGGTTGCATCCTTCAGACCATAAAACATTTTGAATAGATAATCAAATTTGAACCAAGACCTTGGATCTCAGGATTGCTAGGGAATTCTCGTGTTTGAGTCACATTGTTTCAAAACTTTGCTTCCTAGGTCCACTTTCACTTAAAAAAAAAAAAAAACTAGCTGAAATATAATTGTATCACTTGGTTGCACATTCTTATCTTGGCATCACAGAGATTATGGCTATAAAACAACACATCCTCAGAACCTGATTACATTATATAAATGCCTATCATGTAAATAACACAGTTTAAAAGTTATGAATGTACCGTAAACTCTTGATTTAATGGACTAATAAAGGGGAAGGGGAAGTCCATTAAATCTGAATCTGCAGGACTGGAGGCACTTTGCAAGGTACACAAGGGAGTGCTCCATCAGAGACCAGGGAGGAATACAGCGGGCTGTTTGCGCTATTTGCAGAGCAGAGTGTCTGGGCTCATCTGCCACAAACCACTCATCACCCATCCAAGGCTGGGCACTCCCACGGAAACTAAGTTTCCCTCCTCCGGCCCCAGCAGTTCCTCCAACCCCAGCTGCTCCAGAGAAGGGGGAGATAAGGCACAACAGCGTCCGTTATTTCCAAAGTCCGTTAAATCGGGGTCTGTTAAATCGAACTTTTACTGTATAATTCACTAATGAAATTATTCAAGTATGTTGCCTACGTACCAGGAATAGTCTTTACAGATCAGCCTACATTCAAGTTTTACTAGTTTGCAACTTTTTTTTTTATGTCAGCCTAATATTTTTGTCTCTTTTCAGATAACAGCTTCCACCTGACCAAAACCACAATACAAAATAGAGAGAGAGATAACTGACATGAAAGGAAAAATACAGCCCTTGTTTCTTAAACCCGGTCTGATTATAAAGGAAAATTGTCACCTTCAAGGAGAGCTCTTGAGCCATCTTGATAGTAGAAACCAACATAGCATGGAGGAGGATGTGGGGGCACATACATTCTTTAACACATCTTGAAATGGAGCTACATGTTCGTTCCCCCTCTCCCCACTGTAAGAGGTGTCTGACTTCATCCCAAGACACTTTAGCATTCCCCACAGGCTAAGCAACAGGCTTGAGTGGAGTACTAGGATGGACTCTCACATAGCCATAATCTCTGTGATGCCAAGATAAAAATATACAACCAAGTGATACAATTATATTTCAGCTAGGTTTGGGTTTTTTTGTTTCTTTGTTTTGCTTTAAGTGAAAGTGGACCTAGGAAGCAAAGTTTTGAAACAATGTGAATCAAGGACCAGAATTCTCTAGCAATCCTGAGATCCACGGTCTTGGTTTGGATTTGATTACCTATTCAAAATGTTTTATGGTCTGAAGGACGCAACCATGTTGCCTTTTTATATTCAATACCATTTTAAATTTTAAATACTATTGCGTGTTGCCATCTTTCAAAGTTAAGGCTGTGATTTCTTTCTCCCTTGGCAGTTGAGTCTCAGCAACATGAGTTCAGCCCAAAAAGGAATTTTGTTTGTTTTCATCAATTTAAATAAAATCCTCTCACTCTCTTAGCATCATGTAAACATATTGTAATGGTGCCTAAATGAGTATGACATCACTGACCTCAGTGGACTCGAAGGTACTTGTACCTGAGCTGCACATATTCCAATATTTATGAATTTAAAGGCACTGTGTAATATCAGTGCACTATTTCGCACTGCATCACCATTATTGGTATAGCTGCAACTGTTTGCCACTGAGTATTTCTGAGTGATAGTTTTCTTGCCAGCTGGCTACTATGGGACTCTGGGTGAGATTTAGTCAATGCCACTACTTGGCAGCTTTTAAGCATTATTCTAAGTGTTGGTTAATGGTTAAAGTTTATCAAAATAATAAATTTTAGGGCCCATTGCAATAGGTATCAGTGTCATCTGGTGATATGGTTCTGGCTCATTTGTGTCATAATTTATTTAAGGATAAATATATCTATTTATCTCTCTCTCTCTGTCTATATTGAGAGAGAATGATTCCATAGCCAGGTGGTTAGGGCACTTATCTTGTGCAGAACACCCCCTTTTAGTCCTTATGCCAATGAATATTAAAATATATATACACAGTTGAACAATTTCAATAGGGGAGATTGAGAGAGCCAGACCCCGGAATACTCTAGTCCCTTATGTTTAGGGCATTCAAAGACAATGAGTGTGGTCTAAAGTCAAGTCCCTGCTCTACATCAGATGTACTGGGGACTTGAATCCCTGTCTCCTCCACTGCAAGTGTATGCCCTCCCCACTGAGCAAAAAGCTACAAGGGGAGCTGTGGCATGCCTCCTCCCTCTCCTGTTTCGTGAATGGTTTTCCCAAATGTAATAACATGACAGAAAACAAAGCAAAATGTTTAGTTTGACCCACAACTATTTTTTCTAAGCGGGGAGGTACTGTTTGCTTGTTTTATTGGGGGGAAAGACAAACATTCATTTTGGGTCGATCATACATGTGTTTTATTTTTCAGTTTGGTCACTGAACTGAAAAATTATTCTCACAGCTCTACTTGTCAGGAGCAAATTAATCTCTATAAGAAAAAAACCATCAACAAACATGAACCAGTCTGTTAAAAACAAAACAGTTGATCTCCTCCCTTTATATGTGGAAATACTAAGGTCTGTGCTTAGCTCCCATCTGCAACCATCTCTCTCAACCTCCCTTCTTCCTGCACACTCATCTTCTAACTCTAGCTTTGATGTGTGGAACTTGCTATAGTATGCAATCAATAACAAGGCCTTCCCTAGGTTACCAGCACACAGCGGGAAGGTGGTCGCCCTACACCATCATTAAAAAAAAAAAGAGAGTGTTTGCCCTTTTTATAGCTGGCCATCTCACTCCTCTGGCATGTTGGTGGGAATGGGGGAGTAAAGCAGGATCTTGGTCCATCTCAATAGGCCAGTGACATTATGCCCTCCCTCCCCATCTTTATGTTCAGTGGCTAAGGTTACACTGGTGAGTTTTGCTGACAAACCCCTGGGTTTCTTGACAAATCCGACGGAACATCCACGCACAAAACGTGTTTGGTCAACAGTTTGTCAACAAAATACAGCATTTTTGCCAGCAGCGTGCTTCCTCTTGTACAGACCAATGGGCAGCCCTGTCTGCTGTGCTTCTGGGTGCCTGTTTTGTTGACAGAGTGGCCAGGCAGTACGATTGCTCTGTCAACAGAGCCAACCACTCTTCCGATTGGCTTTCATGTGTGGCTCTACTCTGTCGACAGAAGTTTTGTTGGGAAGTCTCTGCTGACAGTGACTTCTGTCAGCAGATCCATGTAGTGTAACTAGCCAGTGAATGCAAAGACTGTGATTACCCAGGGGCCACACACAGTCTCCTTGCATCTTATATCCCTCTTGAGCACCTTTGCAGGCCCACGGCTCAACCTGTTTATAAAGCACTTTGGAAAAACAGAGATCTTCATATGTGCTAAGTTTTATCATCATTCACAACTGTAATTGGCACTTACATTAGCAAAGAGGCCAGGGAGGCTGAACCTCTTGAGGTGGTGCTTAAAATGGAGAGCTGAGAAACACTGGCAAGATGGGGAGGGAGAAGCTCACACAGTTGCTCATCACGCAGTCCCCCATCAAAGGAGAAAGAGCAGATTCAGATCTGCAAGGTTGTCAATCCAGCACCTTTCTCCAGCCAATGTTAAATTCACTTAAGCCATGATGACTAATTTTGTAATTACAAAGGGATGCCTTAAATGCTACACCTGGGTGAGGCTATTTTTTTTTCCTGAGTGACTGCATTTCTCTTCAGCCTGCCCTACTTTCTAAAGTTTGTTGATATGCTGTAACTAGTAAAAAGTGTAACTCTTGTAAAATAATAAAACAACAAAATAAAATTTTGAATGTTCTCAGTTCTCAGTCATGGCCTGATCAGCACCGCAGTGTTTTGGGGCTTTAAATCAGGCCCAGGAATATTCATATTTTCTCTGCTCCCCGCCCACATACAACCTACTTGCTTGTCCTGTATTTTCTGAGCCCAGGATGTTCTTTGTGTGTTAGACAGTAATCTTGGATAAATCGCTATGTACCTGGACAAGCTGGTGGAGATACATGGTAATGCGTGCCTGAGATTAGAATTTGGCTCGTCATCAGAAAGGAGGAAACCAGACCCTACTCCAACAGTTAAGAAACTTGGTCACATTTATTGTGAACTGTTGTATAAGAATAAAGAGAAAAACACGTGATTCTTATTTTGTGGGAAATGATACTAGGAACCCTACTTATGTTTCTCAAAGTTTAAGAGCATACATGACTTTAAAATGCCAAAGTGTACTATTTTTGGTCCCATAAAAAGCATTACTTCACCCACCTTATCTCGCTAATGCCCTGGGATCATCACAGCTACAATGAGGCTTACCAAGGTGAGGAGGGGGGTGTTCAAAGGGGACAAATGCACCAGGGTCTAGCAATTCAAAAGGCCCCAGGGCGCCAAGCTGTCACTACTTTAAATTGCCATGGAAACCCTTGATGGTGCAGTCCAAATTGCACTAAGGGCTGGCTTGGGTTGTGGGCAGTGCTAAGGGTTAGCTGCCCCAGCCCGGTCCTTTCCAGGAGCACGGAGATGGGCCCCACCACACAGCTTGCTCAGGGACACAGCAAGTCTGTCAGCCCCTTACTACAATTATACTGAATATTTTAAAATGGCACTCACACGGAGTTTGTTGTGCACTGAAGACTTGTAAGTACGTCTGCAAACTCATGTTCCCAGTGGTTAAATTAACTTAATGCTTCTATCACATTGATCATACCAGGTTCATCTATCACATTAAAATATTCTGGGTCACTGCTGCTAGTGCATTTATTATTATTGTTTAGAAAAATTATACACATCAAGAAAAGAGTGACCATTATAATAAGTAAGGGGGACTAATTTTTTATAACCTTTTTGTTACAACACTAAAGCCCAAATCCCTGGTCCACCGCATTTGAAAGTGATTGGAATAGGGAATCTTCCTATTGATTTTAGTGGGAGGCAGAGGAGGTATCAAATTTCCAAAAGTGGTCTTTGCTTTTGGGTGCCCAACTTAAAGGAGATTTTCAGACACACATATGGGAAGTTAGGTCCCCATCTCCTATTAAAAGTCAAAGGATGTTAGACACCTGACTGTCACTTATGTCTTTGAAATGGACTCTCTGACATAGGGTCAAGAGTGTCCAAACCAAGGTGTCTAAACTTAGTCTTCTAAATCTATAGTGAGGTGTTTACGTAAGTGGCCTGGTTTTAAAAAAGTGCTGAGCACCCAGCAACTCATATTGACTTCACTTGGAGCTGCTGGCTGCTTAGCAATTTTAGAAATCAGGTCATGCATTTAGCTGTCTAAATATGGGTTTGGGTTTTTGGCACCCAGTCATGCAGTTTCCCAAAGTGAGACAACCCAAAAGGTAAATAACCAGAATTATAGGCCTCTTCAGAAAATGTATTTCTACCACATTCAAGCTCTGAATGATTTGTATACAGTAGGGTCTCAACATTCATGAACCTAAGGTTCGCAAATTCAATTATTCGTGAGCAACCGTGAGCAGATTCGTGAGCAACCGCTTCCTCAGGGTTCCGGGGCAGAGAGAGTCAGTGGCTGCCACTTCCCAGGGCTCCAGGCAGCAGCGCCAGCAGCTGCCGCTTCCCCCAGGGCTCTGGGCAGGAGCACTGGCAGCCGCCACTTCCCCCAGGCTCCAGGCAGGAGCAGCTGCTGTGCAGTAGTCACGAAATTAAACATTTGCTAAGGTTCCAAACATGGAACCCTTGCAAATGTTGAGTCTCTATTGTACTTTTTATTGGCCAGATTCAGCTATTATTCATTAATAATTTTTCTGTCAAAAAAAGGACAGCCCACACTTCATCCTCTGTTATTGGCAGGCTTATGGCATTTATCCAAATGGCTGTAGAAGAGCACAAATTGATTAAAAGACTATGTCAGTGCAGGATATAGTCCAACAGGCCATAACTACATCCTGGAGGTGCTATGACGGGTAATATAACTGCTTCCATTTATACAATGGTAAAGAGAATAATCATAAATAAAGAGATTAATGGGCAGTAGAAATAGAATTATTCTCTGCATTTTTCTATATAATTTTTCCCTCAGGAGAAAGCAGTATTTTGCATGACAGCCTTCAAAAGGTTCTGATATGCACCAAAAGATTTACATTCCAATTGGAAACTTTAATCAAACAGTGTGAAGTTTCTGTTTCCTGTGTCTTTGTAATGCTTAATAAGAATCCAGGAATCAGGTTTGTCAGGAGAGAAAGCATAACCCTTTTACAAATGCACTAAAACTTAGTTCAGTCTGAGTCTGTAGAGGTTTCTGTGCACACTTAATTTACATTAGACTGCCTGAACATGGACTTTTGTACTGTTGTTCTTTCCATGGGAACTTAACTCCTACTACTGAATTTCTCTACAGTTTCCCCTCACTCCACTTTCAACTTCTGCTGACCAAGAAAAATGGATTTCTGAATCAACTCAGGTTGTTTGTATGGCATGCAGAGCAGTTTTGCTAGCCACAGACACTATCTAGTCCAAAGATCAGATCTTAAATGAATTACTACTATTGGCTTCCAGCAAATTTATTTGCATATGGATTATTCTGCAGTCAGGATCCCTTCGTGATAGGAAAAGATATTTACATTTTATTAAACTGCATAACATATAGCGAGAGTATGACAAATAGGGAGGAAAATAACCTAATTTTCATCTATATAACTGAGACTCATAACTTAATAGTTGCCAATAATCTACTCACAAGTTGTTGCCTGTCCTTGTAATTTGAATGGAATTATATGTGGAATCTGCACGATGACTCACACAGAAAACTTCAAAGACAATGTAACATTCATGTGTTACTGTGTATTTCCTGAATTTGAATTGACAAATCACAAATTGACAATCACAGCATCCCCCATTGGAGCCCAACAAGGAACAGTTGCCTTCTTCCCTTTTACTGTAAATACTGTTTGGAGAATTAGGTAACTTCCTTGTGGGCATTCCACAGAAGTTAATCTGTAACCTATCTATTAGCAGGAGACAAAGGTGCTCTCCTCCTTGTTGTTTCACAACTTTCAAGTGCATTATTGACTTTGAGCTGACAGAAGGTTCTGCATTCTGCAACAGAAATTCATGTAAATATCACAAAAAAACCCACAATGAACAACATCAAAACCAAGCAGTCCTGTAGCACTTTAAAGACAGGACTTGTTGTTTTTTTGTGCAGCTACACACTAACACAGCTACCCCTCTGAGACTGTGTACGTATTAGTTAGTTCAGTGCCTTCTCCATTACACATGTACACAGGAGTGATGCTTCTGATAAATTTACACATAATTCCATTCTTTCCCTGTGTCCTGTAAATAATGTAGTTGGCAACACTCTTCCCTCCTTTCATATGTGCTCGTTTTTAAACTAATGAAAGATCTAAAAAAGAGTTTTTCAACCAGCCATATGGGTACCCTGGGGGATACACTGAGGGCTTCCATGGGGTACATCTAGATATTTGCCTAGTTTTACAACAGGCTACATAAAAAACACTAGTAAAGTCAGTACAGTCTAAAAGCTCATTCAGCCAATGACTTGTTTCTGCTGCTTTATATGCTTTATGCCAATGGTTCCCAAACTTTTCGGCGTCATGCCCCCTTTTGATTCTTGAGAAACCCTCATGCCCCGCCAGCTGTTCTTTACCATCATCCAACCCCCTTTTTAACAAAAAAAAAAAAAAAAAAAAAATCAATTCATAATTTAAAATGCACACAAAAACTTGATATAAAATGTTATTTAAAAATAAAAATAAGCACAAATCGTTTTCCTTGGCCCCTTGCAGGTGCTTGGTACAGCCCCAGCTGGCCACCTGCCTAAGCCCCATGCTAGCCACCAGAACTGATCGCAACAGCCACCTGCCTGCCTGAGACCTGCGCTGCCAGAGCTGCCCACCTGAGTTCCGCACCACCAAGGCCAGCTACCCACCTGCCCGTCAGCTCCCCAGGCCATCCACCTGCCCACCCGCTGGCTGCCAGGACCAGCTGCCAGCCCACCAACCACATGCCCCAGCCAGGGGCCAGCTGCCCACCTGCCATCCGAAGCCCCATGCTTCTGGGGCCAGCCACCCAAGCCCCAAGTTGCTGGGGCCAGCCACCTGCCTGCCAGCCCTGCGCTGCCTGAGCCTTGCACTGCTGGATCCAGCCACCCACCTGCCAGCCAGAGCTGCCCGAGCCCCATGCTGCCAGGGCCAGCCACCCAAGCCCCACGATTCCCACAAGCTGCCCACCCACCTGAGCCCCTCTCATCCCACAAAGACAGGCACCACCAGCCTCCCGCTCCTACCCATCCCCATCCCCCTCACCTGAGCCAGGCACTGCCAGCCTCCCATCAAATCCCATCCTCCTCCCCCAACCCACACTCACTCAACTTTGCAAGAGGCAGCTAGCTACACATGGGTCTTTGCCGGGTGCCTGCTTTTTATAGTGGCTGCGCCAGGTCACCCACGTAAAATGGCAGGGGTAGAGAGCCAGAAGCAAAGGCCAGCTTTTTCTTCAGGTGGGGGGATGATGGGAGGGCTGGGTCACCTCACACCCCCCGCCCCCTGGAATTTCTTCATGACCCCCTAAGGGGGTACACCCCCCAGTTTGGGAAACCATGCTTTATGCTGATATGTAGAGTATAATATTTCTATTCCAATTCATTTATTTGGTAATAAGATGGTAAAAAGTCAGCAAGCTTTCAGGAGTAATTGTCTGTGATCTTTTGTATGTTTTTGTAAGTAATGCTACCTCTACACTATGAGACACATTCGAATTTAAGGCAGTTAGCTCAATATTACCACATGACTGTCTTCACTGTAAATACCATTAGCTCTCTGTAGGGAGCACTAATATCCATATCATAACATCATCAGAACCTGCTGGGTGGAGCATCAAGTTTGAATTTAAAAATTCGAATAAAGGCCAGTGTGGAAGCACCACGTCTTAAATCGAATTTATTAGCCTACAAAGATGTCCCATACATAGCTCCACTCTGGGCCCCGGTCTGCAGACGCTCAGGAATTAGGTAACAGGAAGACCATGAATTTCAAATCAGGACCAGGAAGGCTGTGGGTGTGGGGTCAAGTTTGTATGAGAGGCTGATGAGAAACGTCTTTCTTTCTTTCTTTGCTATTAGCACTGTGAGTGCATGCACCCATTACAAATAGCCCCAGCACAGAGTTTGTGGTTTGTGGCATTTTTTTCTGAGCTGTCTCATGCCAGCTGCTGCCCCACCACACCACGTGGCAGCACGGCTCTTGTGGGGGGTCGTGCTTGCATAAGAGGCTGAGAAACCACTTCTCAGTGGTTGACATTTGTGCACAAAACCCCTCCCTCCATCCTCCACAGGTGCCACGCAGTCTGGATCTTTCCGGCACTCAAACACATCACATGACTAGCCCTCAACCCCATAAAAGGATCTGCCTGCCGCTCAGTGCAGACCATGCTGCCAGCAGCACCATGTCCTGGCTTGCACGTGGTGAGGGCTCCAAGTACAGGAAAGATTTTTAGGGGCTTGCAGCCACTGGGAGGAAGTCTCCCTTGGTGGCTAAGCTTTGGAGGGGCTTGCAGCTGTCTGGGGGGACTGCTTCAACTGGCCCGCCCACCAAAATATTTTGGGGCCTTCCTGCCACTGGGTGGAAGTCTCCCCCGGAATTGTGGGGCCTTGCAGTTGCCCAGGGGAACTACTTCAACTGGCCCCCAATCAACCCCTCAAACCTCCCTCCCCAACAAGGAGCTGAGGGGGGAAGTCTCCCCTGGCATCTAAGGCCTTTATGCCTTTCTGCTGCCAGGCAGAAGTCTCCACCATCAGCTACAAATTTCGGGGGCTTGCTACTGCATAGTGGGAATGTTTCAAGTGTCCCTTGAGCCCTGGACCTCGAAGCCAAAAATATTTTGGGGAACATGTCAACTGGCCATTCAACCTGCTAAATACCAAACCATCCCTCAATGGCAATGAAATTTGGTGAGCCCCATCCCCCACATTGGCAATTTCTCTGTAATGAAGGGGGAAGACAAAAATCTTTTTTCCTAGCCTTTTCTATCCTCTTTCTTCTGTCTGTGCACCCCTTCACACAGAGAAGTGTGGGTGGAAGGCCAGTTGAGAATACAGACTGTGCACAGATGCTGTATAATGAACTGGGAACGCAAAAAATCCTTCCCTCAGCAACTCTATTTTTTTCCAAATCTTTACTTTCTACTCTTTCTTCAAGCTTTCCATTGTCCCTATGTTATTTTCAGGGATCAGATGCAATCAAGGGAGGGGAGACAGTCAGTGGATGGCCAATTGAGAGGACATCCACCTGCTAATTTTTATAAAATCCTTGATAATTCAGTTACAGCTACAGTTTTAAAAAGGCAATTCAGTTGTGGAAGAAAGATTCCTGTTAATTTGGAAAACAAAAAGCAGTCAAGTAGCACTTTAAAGACTAGCAAAATAGTTTATTAGGTGAGCTTTCGTGGGACAGACCCACTTCTTCAGACCATAGCCAGACCAGAACAGACTCAATATTTAAGGCACAGAGAACCAAAAACAGTAAGCAAGGAGGACAAATCAGAAAAAGATAATCAAGGTGAGCAAATCAGAGAGTGGAGGGGTGGGGGGGAAGGTCAAGAATTAGATTTGTCTAAGGGAGTTAGACGTCTGTCCAATATACAAAGCATCTGGGCATTGTTGGCACATGATGGCACTGGTCATCATCTACAGCCCCCAACTCAGACCACTGCAATGAATTATTAAAGACCTACAACCTATCCTTAATCAGGATGCTACACTCCAGAAGGCCCTGGGTGACATGCCTGTTCTCTCCTACAGACAACCTCCCAACCTCATGAGGATCCTCACTAACAGCCATAGTCTATACCCCAGGAATACCAGTCCTGGAACCTTTCCCTGCAACAAAGCCTGCTGCCAGCTTTGTCCACATATCTTCTCTGGAAATACCATCACTGGACCTAACCAGATTACTCACAGAATCACGGGCACTTTCTCATGCTCCTCTACTAACATCATATATGCCATCATGTGCCAACAATGCCCAGATGCTTTGTATATTGGCAGACTTCTAACTCCCTTAGACAAAGGGTCAATGGGCACAAAACAGACATCAAAACATTCCAGATCCACAAACCAGTTAATCAACATTTTAATGGAATGGGGCATTCTGTCAATGACCTAAAGGTATGTGTGTTACTGAAGAAGAATTATCGCACCGTTCTGGAAAGGGAAGCAGCCAAGCTGGCTTTTATATTCAAATTCGGCACATTAACACATGGTTTAAATCGTGATGGGAACTTTCTGAGTCACTATAGGGGGCTCGTCTGCATACTTGGCTCAATCTAATTCTTGACCTTCCCCCCAACCCCTCCACTCTCTGATTTGCTCACCTTGATTATCTTTTTCTGATTTGTCCTCCTTGCTTACTGTTTTTGGTTCTCTGTGCCTTAAATATTGAGTCTGTTCTGGTCTGGCTATGGTCTGAAGAAGTGGGTCTGTCTCACAAAAGCTCACCTAATAAACTATTTTGCTAGTCTCTAAAGTGCCACTTGACTGCCTTTTGTTTTGATAGTGTATAGACTAGCACAGCTTCCTCTCTGTTCCTGTTAATTAGGTGATCTTTTCTGATGTCCTACTTTTCCTTCCTTCCCACTGGAAAAATGGACGTTTGATTACCACGGGAGGGGAATGAGGGCAATGCAATGTGGGAAGGTGATATCAAATACTCGGAAAAAATACCCAGAATGCCACAGAGATGAGGGAACTGTGGTGTAGGTTCCCACAATGCACTGCTGCAACAGTCAATGTTTGCTAAGTGACTATGGCAGCAATGTTGACTTTGTGAGGAGCATTTGGGGAAGTGAGGATAACCAGGTTCGAATTTATAAAATCCAGCATTACAAAACTGATATTAATAAATTTGAATTTATCTCATAGCATAGACATAGCATAAGTAGTTTTTAAGTGAGTTGTAACTTATGCAGAGTGAGGTGTAATGTATGCAAAACAAATCTGACTCCCGAAAAGGGTACAGCAATCTGTAATGGTTGAATGGCACTTGTTGCAAGATCTCATATTACCTTAGGATCATGTTTCTCAACTGGTGGTACGCATACCCTTAGGGATATGCAGGAGAAATCTGAGGGAAGTTGCAATTTTTTTTAAAAAAGGGGTACTTTATGAAAACAGGTTGAGAAACACTGTTTTAAAACACCAATTCTGAGTCTGCTGACAGGTGTAGCTTTTTAAAGTGCTTTCCAGAAGTTGGTCTTAGTACAGCTTAGCTCCACTGGAAAGATCATTATATTCAGAGTGTCGTTCCCTAAAGATGGGAAGGATTTAAGGTATCAGAGATCAACAACTGCATAGAATCATCAAAAGCACTGTTAGAAGGGCTTTGAAAGCTTTGGACCAGTATTGAGGTGAAAGGAAAGTCATTTCTCTGAGTTCTTTGAGTGTCGGTACAGGGAAGATAACATCTGCTGATCAGAAGACTTTCCACCTTTCCCTCAGTTCCTTTGTCCCCTCCTTCCGCAATGGGTGCAAGGCACAACTTTAACATCTGATAGTGTGTCTCATCAGTGGCAGAAACAGGAGCTTTCCACTAGGAGAAAAGGGATATTCCCAGCTTCCAAATGCACCCATCAATTGGACTGTAAACCTGGAAGGTTCAGTGATACCTCTCTTAAAAGTACTTCCATTCTTATGTTAAGCAATGGTAAGTCACCATAGGGAATGACACTGCAACCGCTGAACCTAAAACCATGAGCCATGCCTGCCAGAGGTGTCATTGCAGGTCTATTAGCGGGAAGGCTGTAACAACAGTCTCAGAATTATATAATCCAACCACTGCAGGGGACAGACCTATGCTGTGTAAGTGTGGGTTGCACTGACACATAGAAAACCTTTTTTTCTACTCGTTCTTGAAGTTTTAAAAACATGTGGCATATTTCTCATTTGTACAACTCCTGCACCTATTTAACTAAGGCTTCCAAATTCATAAATGAGGGCATTATTTGATCCCAATTATTCACTATTAATGAATAATGAAGCCATTCCAAATGTGTAACAATAAAATCTTTACAATCATATTCTCTCTCTCTCTCTCTCTCTCTCTCTCCATATAGTATTCTTGTATCACACATCAAAACAAAATCAACACTATGTTAGAAGAACAGTACTAAATTGCAAAGTCAAGCACTCCAAAGTTAGTTGCCTGGGTAACCTTAATCCAGCTTCCTTGTGCATATGGAGTATTACGTACTCTTTAATTGCATGATCACAAACTGTTTTTTTCCAGAGGATCTCAGCCTCATCGAGCGTTCAAGGTGGGATGGTGTTAATGTAGTGAGCAGATATTCAGCCTTTTGTTTCCACCTCATTCTCCAAAAGGTAGCCCATTATTGACTGCATATTATTCAAACTTTGCTGTGAGAAGACAGAATTATTAATTTCATTATGAACTTTTCTGTGGCATTCATTCATATAATGAGTGATTCGCAAATACAAATGAACTGATTTTCACAATGTCCTTGTGAAATGATGGGATGGAGGAATTATCTCCATTTTACAGATCAGGAATGGAGGCAGAGATAAAGCTCCAAAATATCCTCTAATTCTAGGTGCAGTCTGAGACACGTGGGACTTGATTTACTTAGCACAACATGTTCCAAACAGAGTTGTGAGTGGTCATCTCAGCACTTCTGCAAAACAGACTCCAGGGTCTCAAGTCAGGCACCCAGAAAATGAGGAAGCTCCTCCGAAAAGTCTGATTTAAGTGGCTGGCCTAGTATGACACAGGAGCTCTCTGACAGGGGCACCAATAAGATCCAGGTTTATGTAGCAGCACTCAGATTTCTTAATTTGAGACATTTTCTCTCTTCATACAGTCACCACCACATTTGCTACACACCTTCCAAATTCTACAGCCAATCAAGCAAGGGTCTTACAGAGAAATCTCCTTTATTTCATGATCCTGATTCAGAGAGGTCTGCCCTGTGCATAGAAACAGGCAGAGGTTCTATGTAACAATATTATGCACTGATATATGGAGATATACCTATCTCATAGAACTGGAAGGGTCCTTCAGCGGTCATTAGCTATGTCTACACGTGAAGCCTACTTCGAAGTAGCCTATTTCGATGTGGAGAGATTGAAATAGGCTATTTCGATGAATAACGTCTACACGTCCTCCACGGCTGGCAATGTCGATGTTCAACATCGACATTGCGCAGCACCACATCGAAATAGGCGCTGCGAGGGAACATCTACACGCCAAAGTAGCACGCATCGAAATAGGGATGCCAGGCACAGCTGCAGACAGGGTCACAGGGCGGACTAGCGCTTCCAGGGCAACAGCTAGCCGCTCCGTTAAAGGGCCCCTCCCAGACACACTCAGCCTGCACAGCACGCGGTCTGAAGAGCCATAGGCACGCAGACCTTGGACGACGCAGTCATGGACCCCCAACAGCAGCAGCAGCCAGAGGTCCACCCAGCCCTCCCTGCAGGAGCAGGGCTCGCCCTGATCCATGCTATGCGGGAGGCAGCTGAGCACCTCCTTGCCACACCGGAGGAGGAGCGGCCCGCAGGGGAGCAGGACTGAACCCCCAACCGTGCAGCAACCCCAACCCCCCCCACGCCTCACATGCTGCCACCTGTGGAGCTACCCCACCAGCACCGACTGGTGGGAGTGGCTGGTGCTTGAGGAGTGGGTCGACGACCACTGCCTCAGGAACTTTAGGATGAGCCGGCAGACATTTATGGAGCTGTGCCAGTGGCTCACCCCTGCACTCAGGCACCAGGACACCGCCATGCGGCGTGCCCTCCCTGTGAAGAAACGGGTCAGCATCGCTGTCTGGAAGCTGGCCACTCCAGACAGCTACCGATCCATGGGCCAGCAGTTTGGCGTCGGCAAGGCCACCATCGGGGCTGTCCTCATGGAGGTAAGAGGACCCAGCTGGGGGGAGGGGAGGGGGGCCCGAGCAGGGCAGGGGAGGGGAGGGCAGGGGGGCCCGGGCAGGGCAGGGCCACGCACACCCTGCTCACCCCTCATTGGTGCTCTCCCAGGTGCTTTCCGTGCAGGTCGTGCGTGCCATCAACGCCATGCTCCTCCACAGGCTCGGGAGGCTGGGGGACCCAGATGCCACCATCGCGGGCTTTGCCACACTGGGCTTCCCCAATTGCTTCGGGGCTCTGGATCGGACTCACATCCCCATCCGCACCCCGCAACACAGTGGAGGATGCTACATAAATCGCAAGGGCTACCACTCAGTGGTCCTCCAGGCCTTGGTGGACAGCCGGGGCAGTTTCCAGGACGTTTATGTGGGCTGGCCTGGCAGCACCCACGACGCCCGGGTTTTCCGGAACTCGGGCCTGTGCTGCCGGCTGGAGGCGGGGACCTACATCCCCCAGTGGGAGATCCCTGTGGGGAACACCACCATGCCCCTCTGCGTCATCGCAGATGTGGCATACCCTCTCCGGCCCTGGCTCATGCACCCGTACACGGGCCATCTCTCTGCCAGCCAGGAGCGCTTCAACCAGCGCCTGAACCACGCGCACCAGGTGGTGGAGCGCTCATTTGGCCGCCTCAAAGGGCGCTGGAGATGTCTCCTGACCCGCTTGGATGCGGGCCCCAACAACATCCCCCAGATTGTGGGTGCCTGCTGCGCCCTACACAATCTGGTGGAGAGCAAGGGGGAGGCCTTTTTTCAGGGCTGGGCAGTGGAGGCCGGCAGGGCCGATGTGCAGCCACCCGCTGCCCCCAGTCGCCAGGTGGACCCCAAAGGGACCCGGGTCCGGGAGGCCCCGCGGGCCCACTTCGATGAGGCAGCGGGGTGAACTCTGCCAGGCCCCCCACTACCCCCCCATCTTCCACAACACTCCCTGCCCCAACTCCCACACCACGGAGCACCCAACAGCACCCCCCACACACACTTTTCCTGGACAAATAAAAGCACGCACTTGTTGATAAAATGAAACTGGTTTTCTTTGAACTGTTTTTTTAACTAACAACAACAAACTATATACAAGACCTTCTAACTAAACTATTATATAAGTGAATAATAAAAAAGTTTGCATATATTATATGTACAAAAAACAGAAAACCAGGGATTACAAGGAAGGGAAGAACTATTTACATGGGGGGGGGGACGGGGCAAACGGGGGGCACAAATAAATAAGTCCCAAAACTATATACAAGGTGGGGGGGCCACGTCCTGGGCCCCACGCCCCTACAGTCCGGTACTGGGGGTGGGCGGCCGGGAGCCCCGCCTCGACCGCAGCCCTGTCCGGGGCTGGCTGGGGGCCGGGCGAACTGGAAGATACATCCGGCAAGTCTCAGCTGGCCCCAGGTGTCCCTCGGCGGTCCGGCCCTCGGTGGTGGGGCGACGGCAGATGGCGCGGCGACGAGTGGAGCAGCGGGTGGCGCGGCAGGTAGAGCACTCAGGGTGGGCGCAGCGGCAGCCGGCGCGACGTGGGGGCCAGGTAGCCCATGAGGTGGTTGAACATATCCATGTAGGCCCCCCATGCCTTTTGGCGCCAGGCCAGCGCCCGCTCCTGGAGGTGGAGGCGGCATTGCTCCACCCACAGACGCTGCTCCGCGACCTCCAGCTGCCGATGATGGATGGCCAGCAGCTGGGGGTCCGTCGCCGGCATGTGGTGTTGCTGGGTCCGCCGTCTTGCCCGCCGTGGGGCCAGTCAGTCCTCTGCCGAGGGGCTTGCCTGGAGTGATGGCCCCGGAGGGGTTTCCGGGACCACTGAAGCCTCGCCGGCGCTCTCCAGTCCTTCCGATGGTGCAGCTACAGAACACAGGAGGTGGGGAAGAAGAGTGGAGACAGGCATTAGTGTGGGCCCCGAGCCGTGGCCCTTGTCCCGCCCCCCCCGTGCTGCAGGTTCCCCATCCCCGTCCCCGGGAGATGCTGCTGTGATGGGGTTCATGGGTCCCCCTGCACTGCACCCCGTCCCCTGGCGGGAGTGACTCTCACTTCACTCAGCAGGGTCTGACAGGAGAGGTTTCTTAGGCAACAGATGCCCAGTTTCTCCCTGAAGTGACAGTACAGCAGTCAGAGACAGTCCTTCCAACCCGTCCTGGGGAGAAGATCCCAAGGGGTGCCCCTCTGGGGTGTAGCTTTCCCCCTCCTCAGGCTGGCTGCCTTCCAGCTCTCCCTTCCCCTAGCCTCTACCTGCGGGCTCCCGCCCCCGATTCAAAGCCAGCTCGGCTCCTCCCTCCTCTTTGTTCAGGGCAGAGGTGTCACCAGCCAGTTGTAGCCCCAGGATCATCCTTTGCCCCTGGGAGCTATTCAGCTTGTTGCTCATATCTAGCCTGAGTCTTGCATTTGCACTCCCCGCACTCCATCACATGCTGCTGCTGCTGCTGCTTCTGTGGGATGTCCCACCCCCTCCTCCCGGGGGACCCTAGAGGTTCCGCTCCCCCCTGCCCCGGGGGATGGGGCATGGCACTGTCGTGCTGAGGGGGGGCGCAGGGGCTGATGCACTCCTGTGAGGGACATGGCACTGCTGTCCTTGGGGCCATGGTCATGTGAGCATGTGGAGGGCCTTGGCCACATATCTATTACCCCCACCCCTCAACCCCGGGGGTGTACACCAGTGGGGGTACATACCTGTAGGTCCACTCCCATGGTCCGGGGACACCCGGGGGGCGGACGTCCAGCTGCTGCTCTGGAATGGGAGGAGGATGTGCAGCCCCGTCTCAGCGGAGGAGGAGTCCCCCTCCTCCTCCTCCTCCTGCTGCGATGCCCCAGGGGTGGGCTCCAGGGGGGGCCCCTGGGGTGCGGGGCTTACCTCCGGGGCGGACTCTGGCTCTAGGACCTGCTGGGGCTTCTCACCCGAGGTATCAAGAGTGGCCAGAGGAGAGGTGGTGTGCCGGGGGCCCGGGATGTCCCTGAGCTCCCTGTAAAAGGGGCAAGTGACAGGGGCGGCCCCAGATCGGTCGGCCGCATCCTGGGCCCGGGTGTAACCCTGCCGCAGCTCCTTGACTTTACTCCGGACATGGTCCGGAGTGCAGGCAGGGTGACCCCGGGCGGCCAGGCCCTCGGCCAGCCGAGCGAACGCATCCGCGTTCCGCCTCTTGCTCCCCATTACCTGGAGCACCTCCTCCTCGCTCCACAGCCCCAGCAGGTCCCGAAGCTCGGCCTCCGTCCAGGAGGGGCCCCGCTGCCGCTTGCCGCCCTGGCTGCCAGCCTGGCTGCCCTGGCTCCCCTTGGGGGGGGGCCCCTGGGGGGACTGCTGGGCGGCCATCGGTGCGCTGGGGGTGGTTCTTGGGGCTGCTGAAGAGCATGCAGGCTGGCCACGTGTTATTGCTGCTGCCTGCACGCTTTCTCAGCTTCCTGCACAGGAAGGGAGGGGGTGGGGACCTTTAAGGGGCCGCTCCACGCGGCCACCATTGAGCTGAGGGGCTGGAGAGAGCGTCTCAACCTCTCAGCTGATGGCCGTCATGGAGAACCCCGCAATTTCGATGTTGCGGGACGCGCAACAACTACCCGGTCCCTACTTCGACGTTGAACGTCTAAGTAGGGCGCTATTCCTATCCCCTCATGGGGTTAGTGACTTCGACGTCTCGCCGCCTAATGTCGATGTTAACATCGAAATAGCGCCCAACACGTGTAGCTGTGACGAGCGCTATTTCGAAGTTAGTGCCGCTACTTCGAAGTAGCGTGCACGTGTAGACATGGCTATTGAGTCCAGTCCTCTGCCCTCACAGCATGCTCTATCACAATCCCTAAGAGATTTTTTTAAAGACCTATTTGCCCCAGATCCCTAAATGGCCCCCTCAAGGAGTGAGCTCACAACCCTGGGTGCAGCAGACTAGTGTGCAAACCACTGAACTATCTTAAAGACTGCAGCATGATGACTATACAGAAGGACGCTGAAGGAAGATTTCACAGCCAACCTTAAACTGTGCATTTCCTAATTTCTGAGTGCTTGACATTGCAGTGCTAAAATGATATATACATGCACACACAGTGGCTATGTCTACACTTAGGAAAAACTTTGAAATGGCCTTGCTAATGGCCAAATTGAAAAATACTGATGAGGTGCCAAAATGAATATTCAGCGCCTCATTAGCATGCTGCCAACCACAGCACTTCAAAAGTGCCATGTTTCGCTCATGCGCAGCTCATCTACAAGGGGGTCCTTTTCAAAAGGACCCTGCAAACATTGAAATCCCTTTATTTCTATCAGCTGATTTCAGATGGCCTTCAATGGCTGAAATATTTAGGGGATTTGTGTAGCAACAGAAATAGATAAGATGTTTGAGGCCAATGACTTAGCTCAGTTTAGGAAAATCTCCATGGGATTAAAGGGGATGTAGTGATGTAATATCATTTGTGGTTTATCATCTGATAGGAATAAAGGGATTTTGATGTTTGCAGGGTCCTTTTGAAAAGGACCCCCATGTAGACGAACCACGCGAGAGCAAAACATGGCATTTTTGAAGTGCTGCAGCATGCTAATGAGGTGCTGAATTTCATTTCAACACCTCATTATCATTCTTCGATTTGGCCATTAGCATGGCCATTTTGAAGTTTTTCCTAAGTGTAGACACGGCCAGTATGTCATTTTTTCTACCAATACTTCTTTCCATGAACATATAGGTGATCATTTCACAATATTCTTAATTCTAGCCAGTTTATTTTCTAAATTAGCATGTGGAATTCGTCATGGCTGTACTTTAGACTCGTAGATCTTGCTATTCAAAGATCTATCAGCAATTTTGCCATGCTCGGAGCTTTAAACAAACCCATAAAATTGAGAGAGAACAAGTAGACTTCCAAAAATATTTCTGCGTTCTGTTGCCACTGTAATATATGTAGCTCTAGACTGGCTTCTTCATTCAGGAGGGGTTTTATTTTGGTAGGGAGACAGAATTTGTAATGAGAATATGATTATGCTTTTTCAGTAGATGTTATTCAAAAAGAATTTTAATAAAACCACAAATTGTATTACATCACCACATCCCCTTCAAGCCCATGGAGATTTTCCTAAACTGAGCTAAGTCATTTGCCTTAAACATCTTATCTATTTCTGTTACTACACAAATCCCCTAAATATCTCAGCCATTGCAGGGTCATCTGAATTAGAAAATTACCTAGCATCCAACAGGGCTAAAAGATACTGGGAAGCAGTTTGTTTGGCTCTGCTGAAAATGGGTTTAGTGGGACTGAAGAAGACCACAGAGAAAGCAGAATAATGAGATTATCACCCCCAGTCAATAATTTCCATTGTTGACTGTTTGTAACATTTCCTTATGTTTCTTTTTGCTTTTTTGTGTCTGATCAGATGTTCTGCTACTTCCATAACCACATATTGAAAGGGAGCTCAGAGAGGACAGTTTCGTCTGTCATTCTCTGGTGACCTCATTGTCATGGAAATATTTTGCAGTTAGGTCACCAGAGGCTACTACATCTTTTGGAAAAGTCAAGGATAAAACAATGAAGTCATTTCTGGAAGCTAGTATTGTACTTCTATATCTCTACTCTATATGCTTTCCCTAATCTGAAATAGCTAATGCTGAAGCCAGTGACTTTCATTATACTGGAGATTTTATTGGGGAACAAGGGGACAAACTCAGAAGAATCAGAGAAATGTTCAGATTTACTGACAGCCTTTTTCATAAAGTTCTACCAGGAAGGACAAATGGAAAGAACAATTAGCTTCTTCCACCACATGAATTATTTGTCTAACAAAACCACCAGACTGTTAGGTATGATCCCATGAACTGACAATTCATAATGATGACATCATCTCCTAAAGAGAAGGGAGAAAGAAAGGATTATTATCCCATAGGATTATTATTCATAGTCTGTGGCATTGCAGAACTTGTGACACAGCTATTCAGTTGTGAACGTCACCACTGCCTTTTATTGTAGACACTCTTATCGGAAAGAAACAGAAGCATTCTCTTTTCAGAAAGAAAACTGAGTTCTGTGGAGTTTGTCGTAGATTTTTCTACAGGCTTCTACACACTAATCTGCAGTTTAATTGTGATTCAGGAGCCAAAAAAGTCTGAACTTTACTGATGGAGCTTAGACCAGGAATTTATTTAATTTATTTTTATTTTAAAAGCACCCATCCAAGGATTGAGAGCTATACACTATATAAATATACAAAGAAGGATTCTAATAGCCATAACAGAAGGACTAATTTCTCCTCTGCATTCGTGACACTCTCAAAACAAATATACAAGTTGCTTATTCTAGCAACTCTGCAAACGAGGCTTCATCACCCAACCACCCTGTATTCCTCAAAAGATGGCAACAATCAACACATAGGTGATGGAATTTTCCCAAGGTGGATTGATGATAAGCCAATAGCCAGCTGCAACAAGCATAAAGCACCCAGTAGCCCCCACCTGCATTATGCTACAAGACAAAATAGTTGGTCTGATTCAACCCACAGCTTGATTTCAGTTTCAGGGAACTGGCCTCCCTTATCCGGCATGTGCTTGAACTCTTGTTTTGACATTTTCCAATACTAAAGAATCATCATACATTGGCTGAGTTTAATAAACATTGGGCGTGTTGCCTACTTCTCAGAATCAGTGTGCATTTTTATACAAAAATTAATTGTATTCTTGCAGACATGTGGCTAGCCAGTCCATGCGCTTCCCAGAGTACAAGGAATCATCCTGGCCAGCGCTGAGAGCAACACTAGCCACCCCAAGAAAGGAAATGAAGGGGAAAGGATCTGGGACTGGTCAGTTGCCAAGAAAAGGACACTTTAATATGGGTCTCCAGTGTCACTAGTATGAGGCTGTTGCTTCACATCATAGCTGAGTAAGGAAAACAAAGCTATAAAGTGCTCAAGCTGCAATACAGTGCTGTTGCCAGGTACACCTCAAAGACTTTTTAAATGTTGCTGTTTGTTTGAAAAGGAAAAGCACGCCATACCTGTGTGCAAAAAACTAACTGAAGTAAAAGAAGGATTAGCTGCTCCATAAAAGTATTTACGGAGCTCCGCTCACGACAGCACGTGTTCTTTGAATTTAATCTCCCAACTGCAGCCACAGTTTCTTTGAATGTGAAATGAGAATGCAGAACACTGATGTACATGCCGGAGTCAACTCTGAGTCAGTTTGCTTTCTATCTCCTGATCTAAGCCTTACAGTACAAAATAGTTATGAGATACTGTACACAGGAAGGGTATGTCTACACTACAGCACAAATTTGATTTGAAGGCACTCAGCTTACTTTTAAATCATGACTGCTGATACAGGAAATACCATTAGTTTGATATTAAGGGGGTGCTATAGCTGATATTTTTACTCCAACGACCTGAATGAGATTAACAGGAAGTTCGAATTTAAGCATTCAGATTAATGATAGTGTGGAAACAGCTTCAGTTTAAACCAGTTTTATTGGCCTCCAGCGGAGTCCCACATGTATCCCACAATGCCTCACAGTCATCTGTTCTAGCCGCTTTCAATGCCAATGCTCTCCAGGTACAAAGGAAGTAGGTAACATACACATTGTGGCATGTGGGTATGACAGTTTCCTGGTGCGCTAGTTGGCTGACTGGGCAAAAGTCCTTCCTAAAGGGAATATTGCCCATTAGTTCAAAAGCAAGGTGTTCTTTCAACTGGGGAAAGCAGCTGAGTGACCAGTTTACATATTTCAGTCACCTTCTGAAGCCAGCCTATTTGCATTTCTTTTGCCTGGGTTTCCCTACTTTTACTTCTTTCCTTCTGAAAAAATGTCTATTTGCTTTCCATGGGAGGGGAATGAGGGCAATGCAATGTGGGTAGATGACATCACATACCCACAGCCACTTGCAGGGCACTTTTCCCCATGCTGCACCAGCAAAAAAGCCCAGAGTGCTATAGGGCTGGGGGAACTGTGGGATAAGTTCCCACAATGCACAACTGCAACAGTTGATCTGTGTGGCAGCACTAACTCGACTTTTTGGGGAGGTAAGTGTACTCAAATTCAAATTTATAAAACCCAATGTTACAGATTCAGAATTATAAAACCTGAATTTATCTTGTAGTGTGGACATAGCCTTGTCAGGAAGTACAAAATTTATACTGGGACATTGTGCACTAAGTTTCAACTGAAGCAACTCAGGTAGTATCCCAGGAGGGAGATACAATAGACAGCTCCACATTCAGAACCTCTTCTCTAATATTTTCCATGTTTACTTCACTTCCTCCCCCTCAACATATCACTACCTTGTCACAGTTGGGGGGCTTGTATGTCTCAGTGACCTCTACAACTATGCTGGAGGGAGCCTAGCGCTCCTGCTAGGGCCACCAATGCTGTGCAGGTCGAAGGGTAGAAACCAGACTAAGTGTGATCCATTGGTCCTCCAGGTGGAGGGTTCAGCTCAGGGCTAACAACCCAGGCCTAGAAAAAGACTTCTGAAAAGAGCAACAAAGAATTCTTCTAAGCTTTGTGCAGTGGCCTTCGTAAGTCTTCAATGGGGACCTGTATGACTGACAGTAGTGAAAGCCATGAGGAAGCTACTGCCACGATGATGGACACTGAGAGAAAGACCAAAGACCAGAACTGGACTATGGAATGTACAAACCACATACAACACTGGCAAGCTAGCACAAATAGGTTGCCAAAATGAGACGATACAACCTATGCATCCTTTGTGTTAGTGAGGACAGATGGACAGGATCGGGGGAATGAAGACTTCTTCAGGAGAAACAGTGCTCTACTCCGGATGAGACAATGACCAGCATAATGAGGGAGTGGTCATCATCTATAAGAAGGGGACTGAGAAATACTTGCTAGAGTGGAAACCGATCAACAGCAGACCGATGAAGGTCAGACTGGAAGGAAGATGAGTGAACATCACCCTGATCCAGGTTTATGCCCCAACCAATGACAGTGGCGAAGAAATTAAAGACACCTTCCATGAGCAGCATCAGGCAGAAATGGAGTCTACATAACGCCGTGACCTTCCTATCATCATGGGTGATCTGAATGACAAAGTGGGAAATGACAACACACATTATGACAGGGCCATGGGCAGACATGGGTGTGGCCCCATGAATGACAACAGTGAGAGACATCATTGGAGGGATTCTCTTCCCACACCGCAACATTCATAAGCTGACTTGGTGTTCACCAAATGGGAGAGACAAGAACCAGATCGAGCATCTGATGATCAATGGTACATGGAGAGACAGCTTGCAAGATGCGAAAGTGAGGAGAGGAATGGATGTTGGTAGTGATGGCACTTGTGAAACTCAAGCTGCAAAGAACAGGCATTAGACACCCATACAAAAATGCTTCAATGTTGAAAAACTACAAGACGTCACCACAAAGACTACCTTCACCATTCAACTGAGGAACACATTCCAAGCTTTGCAAGATTTCAGGGATGACCTATCTACCAGTATCACAGATAAAATCAACATGGTCTCTGAACAAACTGCATCAGTCTATGCAAAGAGCAGCAAGGCTTGTCTGGGTTTCAAGGATAGGAAGAAGAGGAAGGAGTGGATCAAGCCTGATACGTGCAAAGCCACTGAAGAGAGATGGGACATAAAGAAGAGACTAGTAGATGCTAAATCATCCAGAATTCAAAAAAAGATACAAGCAGAATTACAGAGAGGCAACAGAAAAGTGAAGAAGCTAGTGAGGGCAGACAAATGAGCTTTCATGTAGGACCTTGTAGCAAAAACTGTATATGCCGCTAATCAAGGGGAGCTAGGAAACATGTACAAAATCACCAAGCTTGTTTGTGGCAAGTATTGTGGCAGAACAAGTGCCCCCATCAAGGACAAACAAGGGCATTTATTGACAACAGAGAAAGAGCAAGAAGCATGCTGGGCAGAACATTTCAGAGAAGTTCTGAATAGACCACCACCTGAAGAAGAATTGGACATCCAGGAAGCTGAGAAGGACCTTGATGTTAACATTGATCCACCAGAGAAAGAAGAAATAATTGCAGCCATCAAATCCCTGAAAAACAACAAAGCTCCAGGACTTGACAACTTGAATGTGGAGTTGTTCAAAGCAGACTCAGAACTTCTCAGCCACTATTCTCCAACCATGGTTTACAGCAATTTGGGAAGGACAATAGGTAGTCATTGTCAAGATTCCCAAGAAAGGAGCACTCAGCAACTGCAACAATTGGCACAGGATCACCCTTCTATCCCTACCCAGCAGGATCCAAGCCAAGGTTGTCATCCATTGGATCTCAGATGCTCTGAAAGTCTCTGAGGAACGAACAAGCTGGATTTCACAAAGAAAGGGGATGTATAGACCAGATGTTCACCCTGAAAAAAATAAACATATAGCAGTATACAGAATGGAAGAGACAGTTGTACATACTTAGGCAGCATCATCTGCCATGATGGAGGCACCAAGAATAACATCCAGAGCAGACTAAGCAAGGCCAGAAATGTCCTTATAAGTATGAACAATATATAGAGATCTACACAGTACAGTGTCCACACCCAGCTTAAACTGTACCAGAGCTGTGTCATATCAACACTACTATATGGCTAAGAGTGCTGGTAGATGACAGAGTGCGACCGTGCCAAACTCTTGTCCTTTCACACCACTAGCCTTCTCAATACTTTGCATCTTTTGGTCAAAGACAATCTTCAACCACGATCTGCTCCTGTGATGCCACCAGGAAGATATGACCACTATCATCATGAGAAGATACTGGAGATGGATAGGGCATGTGATGAGAAGGGAGGCAGATGCCATTGTAAAGATAGCACTCACTAGACACCTGAAGGACGATGGAAACGTGGGAGGCCCAAGACAATAAGGCAGCATACTGTTGAATCTCAGAATGACCTTCGTTGCTGCCCTACATGCCAGCGGATGTAATAGTCTTTAACTAACTAACTTCCCTTCCTGCTCATATTTTTCAAATCTCTTGTTTTCTGCTATGCTGTCTTTCTACTCTCCTTTCTTCCTTTTTTCTTGGCAGGCGATATGACAGGAGGTCATATTATCATATAAATTTGGGTTTTCTACACAATAGTTTGAAAAAAAATCAGAATATTAAAACACTAGGGCAAGCTGCAAAACCCTTGTCATTGCATTCAAATTCCTAGTTCCTACTGTTGCTTTGGTGAGTTACATAATTATTTATGTATGTATAGAAAAAAAGTCTTTTTTTTTCTATTTAGGAAAAATCCTATGGAAGTAAATGGAATTTTACCTGGGTAAGTAATGAACAAAAACTCTGGATGTAAGTGAATATTAATATTTAGCTTTCTTATAGCATCTTTCATCCAGTTTGCTTCTAAACACTAATGAACTGAATTAGTCTCACATGTAATTATCACCCATTTCACCGATGGAGAAAGTGAGGCAAATCGCTAGTATGCTAGTTGTCCCACGCCAGGATTTCTGCCCAAAACGGTGATGTGCTTGTGTTCTCCAGAACATATTCACCCAAGCTTTTTTGTTCTTGAATTAATTTAACTCATTACCAAAAGCCCTCACTCTTACTCTTTCAGGTTCTAATGGTTAAATTTATAAAGCTACCCTTCCATCTCAGCTGATGCATCCTCTGTGTTATGCATTGCTTTAGACAACTGGCCCCATATTATTTTTAGCTACCAACTGCACTAGCCAGGATTGTGTTACAAATGATGCCACTACCAGATTGCCATATTTTGTGCAATCTTTCAGCCATCCAATCAGTGTGGTGAACCTGAAAAACATTCAGAGAAAAATTGCTACCAATGACTCTAGGAAGGGGAATGAACAGAGATTAATTACCAAGAATACTACATCCATCACACAGCAATTTCTTTGAAAAATGGTAAAGCAGACAGAACACTGATTTCATAGTGATGGAAGCATCTCTGGTAAGAACTCTAATGAATATACAGGCAAAGCAAAGACTCATCCAGTTAATATGAAGGCCAAAATATCTAATTTGCAGATGTTTTTATTTTTTTTGAAAAGCTGCATTCCCTCCATCAAATGCCTTAGTTGTAGCACTCTTGAAGGGGACACCTCTTCCAAAATTAGATGCAGCAGCTTAGACAGCAGCAGAAATTCTGCCTCAGGAAATTAGTCAAGTAATTAAATATGTATCAACAGGAAAAGCCACAGGCACAGATGGATTCCTAGCTGAGATTTTTAAGCTATTAAAAGATACACCTTCTCCTGTGCTATTTAGACTTTTTAATGATGTTTTTTAATGAAAGGCAGCTAAAACAGAATACATTTGATGCAAATATTACTGTCAGCTTGAATTTAGGTGAAACAGGAAACCTGTGCATCTGTTGCTATGCCATCTCAACATTCAGGAATTGCATTTGTGCCACATGTGGAATTAAGGCCAAAATTTCATAAGCAAAGGAAGATTCTCCTTGGGAAAAGGAACCAGGCAAGGGTGGACTCTTTCTCCAGTCCTTTTTAACTTCCCCGTTTGGAAAAGGGAAAGAAATATGGCCCAATACGCTGAAATTGTTACTATCGCTGGCTAATGCAACAGAATAAGTAAATGTGTTAATATGTGTGAATAGGAATATAGGAAAACAGAGATTAAAAGTGAACTTTGAAAAATGTGCTGCCTTGATCACAGCTGAAAGGTTTCAAAATGAAGAAGAGCAACCTTCCCTTTCAGTGTACCAGTGAAAGATGAACATAAGTAGGCATAACAATAACACCTGACCCAGCTCATTTTCTACCCCGATCAGAACAAATACAAAAAGTCTTTTCAGACTGGTCACACTCAGTGAGTAGCTGGCTGGAAAATATCGGCATAATACAGATGATTACCCTATCTTTTGCCAAGTCAAATCCCCAATCTTTTAAAGCTGTCGTATGCAGCTTTAAAAATTACAACCGCCAAAAGCAAATACCAGACCAGTTCACTCAGCTATGCCAATGAGGCTCAGAACAGCAGAAGGATACAGAGTGCCTCCCTTTAAAACCAACCCATACTACTGGCAAATGAGATACAGTAAACCCTCAATTATGCGGAGGTTGCATCCTGGGCAACCACCATGTAAATCAAATTTTGCTTAAATTGGGGTTTGGGCTGGGGAGATCCCTGGAATTCTCCTGGCTAGAAGAAGTGGGTGGGTGGAGCAGCCTCCTCCGGTGGGTGGATGGGGCTGGTTTAGGGGTAGGGCAGGGTGCCTCCCACTCCAGCTGCTGCCCATGTGGAGCAGCCATGGTGTCCCTGCAGCACCCCAAGCCATGGTGCAGCTTGACCCTAGGACTGCTTGGGCGGCTGTAGCTCCAGCTGTGGCGTGGCATGGCCTGGCCCTCTCTGCCCCCCCAGCGTTGCAGTGCTGGACAGCTGCAAGGCAGGAGTTGCCTCCTAAGGAGCCCTTGAGCCAGCCAGCAGTACAGGGGTAAACTGCGAGGCGGGGTACAAGAAAGCAGGGTCCCCCCAGACTCAACTCACATAAATAAAAAAATGCATAAGTCGAGTCCATTCAAAGTGGGGGTCTGCTGTACAGATGGAATAAAGTAAGTCATCCCTCAAATCCCCAAAAGATAGGCACAGGCTAGAGAAAATCTCGCTCTCCACTGGAACAGAGGCTCATATTACTTTTAGACTGGATACATTAGTGTAGGCAGTGGAACTAGTGCCACTTGTAATTGACACTGCCAGACCCTTCCTCTTAAAAGACCCCATCTTCAATAGCTTCTATTTTTGCCAAACTGTAGCCATTTGGGATACAAAGTCTCTATTTTTATAACAAACACATTGGGAACATTTAATAACATGGGGCAAGCTACAATATTGACTGGGACTTTCAAAGTAGCCTAAAGATTTTCAATTGGTGTCGTGTGCCTCAAGCACCTTTGAAAATCCCAACACTTGTGGAGCTATATAATCACAACAGTGAAAAAGACCCTTTCCCTCTGCCCCTACTCAGGAGCCACACTCTCATTTCCAACACTTCCAATGGTAATCCCACTCAAAGGATACCCAGAGTCTTACAGTCATTCATTTTACATTTGATTTGGGGCAATAAGATCACTTGGGTTAATCAAAAATATTATAAGCACTAGAACTGGCTCCATGGCTTAGAGGAAATATTGATGATCGTAGCAAGATGTAACGGGGACAGCAATAAACACTAACAAGGAAGAAAGGAGATTTCACAAGGGAAACTTTTTTTTTAACCAAAGTACCTTACACTTATTGCAAAAAGCTCCCCTTTGATCTTTTCCATTATTTTAACAATCTGCAACAAAGTAAGAATTAAAACAAGACTTTTCTCTCCCACTCTGAAAAAGCTGCATGGAATCCAAACCCACCTCCAGGAGACATCAGTCCACCAATTTGAAAATGGAAAAGCACAGGATTATCTAAACCACCAAACACATATCGAGGCCTGCAAGTAACTTGGCAGACTTACCATGATTACGCGAGGAAGCTTAGCGCAAAGACACAAAATTTTCAGTATTACTCTGATCCTTGCAAACGTGACCTAACCTCAGTCATGGGCTGTAGATGAATGTAGGAATTAACTACACAAATAAAGTCTTGGAATTCAATAAATGATACGGAGATACGTTTATTTTTAAAGGGAGTTGAAGGTCATTATAATTCTTCTGCTCTAAGAGGATTTTTAAAAAGTGGGGAGGTGAAAGATGTAACAAAAGCCCAGGACAAAAGAGATCAAAATACTATACTCGGTGTAAAAGTACTGCTTTTTAAGACTTACTACAGGCTGAACCTGTCTAGTCTGGAACTCGCTCATCTGGTAACATCCGTAGTGTGGCATGATTTTAATTAACCGGATGACCACTGATAATGGGTGTGGTCAACTTCCAGAGGGTCCCAGAAAGTTTGTTTATAGCCACCAGTCCTGTTCTGAGCTATTATTTAGCTATAATTTGTCCCTAAATATTTTCTCAGAGCCCAGGAAGCAGTGGAAGTGTTGGCAATAGTCTAGACAATATTGACCTCCCATACACAGGAAATTTTGTTTGGCACCAGTCTGGTCCTGAGGGTGCTGGCCTAGGAAAGTCCAACCTGTATTTTTTCCCCCTCATGTTATAGTACTGTCTTCCAATAAAAGTATTTGAATTTTTGTAAGAAGCCAAAGCGTTCTGAAAGCTTTGCTTCAATGCTGCCAGCCAATTTAGTAATGTATTCAGAGAATTCCAGCAGATTCATCAGGCATAATGTTTGTTTCAGGCATCCATACAAATTGTATTTTACACTCTGAAATATATTTAAACACCACACAGTCCTGGTCTTAATGTTTTCACTTTCCCTATGTCTAAGATATTTAAATATGCAGCAGGAGACAACATGATCACACGGAATTCTCCTGACAAAGTCATTCTGTCATTCAGACAGCAAAATATATTAGCCGGGGGTGGGGTGGGGGAATATGAACTGAAGTAAATGGTAAATGTTCCTGTGATTCACAGATTTGGATTCAGATTTAACTCTAGAGTTCATTAGGATTCACGAACCTCCTCTCTAGCAGTATGCTGTCCTCGAGAGTGACGTACAAACACTCAAGCTTTTTTCTCATTCAGAGAATGCATTAGGAGAGAGGGGATTAGAATGGTGAAGATGGACACACCTTGGACACGGCTGAGGCATAAACGAAAGACAATCCAGCAATACAAGCTGATTGCTAATATGTGGGTTTGCATCACAAATACAGGCTAGTTCTTGCAAGTGGTAATGCACCTTACAACCCATGAACTCCTGCATTGGCCACTCATTCAAATTTTTAAAGAGTCTTTGTGCTTGCCCCCATGCAGTCCCAAAGGAGCTCCACCTTAGAAATCTGCAAAGCCTTTCTTTGTCTTAAAACTATCTTTTGCCATGATGCCTACAAAACAAGTTTGATAACAGGTAGGTTGCTGGTGTGGTGAGACCAAACCTATACTCCTGACCAATATTGTCTTGTTGTTTTTTTGTACTTCCCCAGCCATCAGTTGTCTCTTGTCTTATGCGCAGATTGTAAGTTTTTTGGGAGAGAGAACCTTTTTTTGTTCTGTGTTTGTACAGCACCTGGCTTAATGAGATGTAGGTCTACAGCTAAAGGTCCTGGGTGGTATGGCAGTACAAATACAAGAATAGTAGTTAATGAGAACATATGTAAGTACTCCGCACTCACAGAATAAAACATCTTCACATGAACCAGCTATTTAGTTCTTCAGTTAGGTCTCTTACAACAGGAAATAGGTAGTGACATTTCTTTCATTGTGAGATATGCCACATTCACAGCGACCCTATGCCTGTCTGCATCCACGAACTTCATCGTGTGACGAATCTTGGCCTAGCACATAACTCCCACAAACTGTAGAAGCTCCAGTCAGACTGAGCACCCACAGATCCCGGAATATATGGGCCCATATGTAGAACAACAGCTGGACTGTGCTGCTATCTCTTTTGAGCCACACCTCTGTTTGGCTGATGACCATTTAGTATGCTCTCCGGGAGAGAGAAATGAAGATGAGTCTTCACCTGCTGACCCTGTTTGGCTTTGGCTCTTGAACATAAAGCCTTTCTTTTGACACATCAGGTAGATCTTCAAGGGAACGATGAGGAAGGGAGTTCCAAGTCTCCAGTTGCCTCCAGTGTTTTGGTAGTTCCTTATTTTTGGTGGCTGTCTTACTTTATCAAAAAAAAACCCTGTTGCTAGATAAAACTCCTCATATTGAAAGAGTATGAACATATACAAAAAAGAGACTAAAGGAAACATTATTTTCCATTATTATTATTTTACTTTAATTATTTGCATCCCTCCATTACAAGCCCATTTACACACAAATATATAACACACGTAAAGACAAACAACTGGGCCTAAGCTGAGTATTTGCAAAATATTTCTTCTTATCGAGGCTATAGGGGGCACTAAGCAGAGAAATATGTTGCAACTAACCTTCAAGATGAGTTCTTTTTAGTTTGTGTGTTACTTGCTTCCTCTTCTAAATTTACTTGAGATGCCCCAGCAGTCATCGCTGGTTGTCATAGCTACCAAGAAACATTTTCAAAGTTAGGTACACGGCAATATGTATCATATAGAAAGATAGGCTTAGGCTGCTTCTACACATGCCACCTCCCAGAGGAGGTGGCATGGTAATGAGGTACTCTGAGGAAGGCTAATGAGGAGCTAACATGCATATTCAGCACTTCATTAGCATAATGGTGGCCACACGAATTTGAAAGAGCAGGCTTCGAATTGCAGATTGACAGTGTAGATGCATGCAGCTTCGAAATAAGTGCCCCACTCTGACACTCTCATACGCCCACAAAACTAGATCAGGGTAAGGGAATATCAAAGTGGGGCACTTATTTCAAACCTGACCCCATCTACACTGGCAATCTGGAATTCATAGTCTGCACTTCGAAATTCATGTAGCCGCCATTATCATAGAATCCTAGGGCTGGAAGGGACCTCAAGAGGTCATCAACTCCCTCTAAGTCTTCCCAGCTAGGACTTTGTCAAGCCAGGACTTAGAAACCTCTAGGGATGCAGACTCCATCACCTCTCTAGGCAACTCATTCCAATGCTTCACCACCCTCCTAGTGAAGTAGATTTTCCCAATATCCAACCCACACCTCTCCTTCTGTAACTTCAGACCATTGCTCCTTGTTCTGCCATCTGTCACCATTAAGAACAGTTTCTCACCATCCTCCTTAGAGCTCCCCTTCAGGAAGTTAAGCCTGCTATTAAATCACCCTTCAGTCTTCTCTTCTGCAAACTAAACAAGCCCAAATCCCTTGGACTCTCCTCATAGTTCATGTGCTCCAACCCCTTAATCTTTTTCGTTACCCTCCAGAGAACCTGCTCCAGCACATCCACATCCTTTCTATACTGGGGGGTTGTCCAAAACTGGACACAATACTCCAGATGTGCTCCTCCTAAAGAACCCCAATATGCCATTGGCCTTGTTGGCCACAAGGACACACTGTTTACTCATATCCAGCCTTTCATCCACTATAATCCCTAGGTCCCTTTCTACAGTACTGCTGCTTAGCCAGTCGGTCCCCAGCTTATAACAATGCTTGGGATTCTTCTGTCCCAAGTGCAGGTCTCTACACTTCTTGTTGAACCACATCAGATTTCTTTTGGCTCAATCCTCCAAATTATCCAGGTCACTCTGGATCCTATCTCTACCATCCAGCGTATCTACCTCTCCCCCTAGCTTAGTGTCATCCGCAAACTTATTGAGGGTGCAATCCAGTCCTTCTTTCAGGTCTTTAAGAAAGATGTTGACCACCACCAGCCCCAGAACTGATCCTTGGGGCACTCACTTGAAACTGACTGCCATCCAGATATTGAGTCATCGACCAGTACCCGTTGGGCCTGACTGTAAAGCCAGCTTTCTATCCATCTTATAGTCCATGTATCCAATTCATTCTTCCTTAACTTATGGGCAAGAATGTTGTGGGAAACTGTATCAAACTGTAACGTGCTGAATATGCACGTTAGCACCTCATTAGCCTGCTTCGCATTGCCTCATTACCATGCCACCTCTGATGGGAGGTGGCATGTGCAGAAGCAGCCTAGATCTTAAATCTGTGTGTTTTCTTAGCAGATATTCATGACTCAGTCAGCTTTGGCATCACAATGCACACGGACATTAAAGTGATTATAATTTAACAAAAATAAGTAATGACTAAGCAGAAAAAAGAGAAAGAGCTACACAAATGTAGTTATAATAACTAAAACAGCTTAAAAACAATTAAAAACGATCCTTTCACTAAGTTGAAATGGTCAACAAAAATGTACTTCTGATGGCTTGTTCAAAAAGAAACATATTGTTTAAAACAACTAACTTTGCTATAGGATACAACAGTTTTATTACATGGGCTTAATGACACGGTAAAACATACCATACGTGAACTATTAAACAGAACAACTGTAGCACTTTAAAGGGAAGGAAAAATCAGCAAAATGAAGTATTTTAGTTGTATATTTGGCTATGAAAGCAATCCTTAAATAATATTAAATGCAAAACAATGTACCTATATTTCAGCAAGATCCCGAAAATCTATTTGATTTGTTTTGTTTCACAGACTAAATTATCTCTAACCAAGAAGCAGCATTTTGGGGGGTTGTAGTTAACATAATTACTTAAAACATGCAATGGTGAACAGTTAGACACAGTTAAACAAGGGAAGACATGAGTCATTAACATGACTGAATTGAAAAATTCTTTACAGATAATAAAGGGCAACTGTGCTTTAATTGTAGCTTTGAGAGAGTATTTGTTTCACATGCTAAATCATCTTGTTTGGAATCCTAACAATCTTATCTGTAAGCCTCATATCAAAACTCTTTAGGCAATACTTGAGGAAAAATACAGGAGGACAATTTATTTAAAAGTATCTTGTTTCTGGTTAGAGTGACAAATAATATATACAGGAGGAGAAAATTAAAAAACAAAATAAAACTAAACAAAAAACAACCACCTAAAATGGGAACCATGACATAAGAAGACTGTTTCTTAGAGCAACAAACAGTGAGTCAACATAATAGAGAAAGAATTAGTCATTCATTGCAGTGCTGCTACTAATACATCCACGGCATGAGTTACATCAGAAGACATGAAGAATACGGTCTAGACTCTAAATCAGGACTTAAATGGAGGATCAAACTGATTTCCAACAAGGAGCCAGGGAAGTCAATCAAAGCCAGAAACTGCCCTGCATTACAGCATACTGTATACCGCAGCATCAATTCATCAACAGAATATAAACTGGATCCATGCACACAAACTAAGAGAGGCATCTATTTTCATACAGCCTAATCAAAACATCTTTATTCTGCCAAAGTTAACATAGACAGTAGAGGAAGATTTTATCTGAGTAAGGATGACAGGAGTTGTCCCATAACATTTCAAGATGGATCATCATCTTTTTTCACAGTATAGACAACAAAGGTCACCCCCCAGTTTGGATTACATCCAGGTTGTAGGACTAAGGTGAGCAAGATTTGGCCCAAATTACTTAGCTTCCAGTGGCAACATACCTGCGTTGTTTCCTTAAATAAAACCAGTGATGATTGTTCATAAACAGTCATACATTAAAATGGTAGTTGGATAATTCTGGCTTAAATATACTGATCTTTAAAAAAAAAAAAAACTTGAGAAGAAGAAACAAGAGCAGTAATTCACAACCCCTACAGAAACAGGCTTATCCAGCTGTGGAATGCACATTTCACCCCACGCCACAGGCTGGGCTCCTTAAGCTCAATAAAGAAACATTAAAAAAACAAACAGCTGTAGGTACATGACAGACAAAAAATCATAATTGAAAACAATACACACGAGCCTGAAATATTAGAAGAAAACCAGTTATCATAATGCCCTTGAAAAAAATATATTGATAATTTTTGGCATACCATACCTTTACCTCATCTGAAATGCTTAGATTATTTCTCCTCATCACTGTTTATGTGCAAGTGGTTTCTATTTGCTTCTTCTAGAATTACTAACACTGCGAAGAGACTAAACTGCAGCTGACTCACTCTGACCAGAAGTGTGCTTCCCAAATTATTTTTGTACTTATTGCATGATCAGGTTTATGGTGTATCAGATCTGTTCCAAAACATTTCAGATGTTAAAAGAGCCAAGTTAGACACAAGAACAATTTATCTGTATAACGAAGTGTTATGCGGAAAAACAGCCAAGTAAGAGAAAGGTCAGCCATTTAAATACAGTCAAGTTAAATGATGGTGTCTGACCTCGCCAGTTCAAAGCCCCTACAAGTGAGTTTATGAATCCGAGGAGGAACAAGTTTGCTCTAGTTGTGGCTTGTTTAACTTGACCCATTACACAATTCTATCACTGCTTTTTTTAACAGCCTCCACACTGTATGTTTGAAGAATGAAATGTTTTGGTTTCTAACTTGTCTTTTCAAAAATTGTAATTAAAAAAACCCTGAATTAATCTATATTTCCCATGATTAAAAAAAGAGTTTGTAAAATATGTTTCTGTAGTACATCTCAAGAGCTAAGAACAGAGAAAATTCCTTGAAAACCATGCTTTCCTTTGGCCTAAATGTGTTAAAGAATGCAGGTATTAATAGCATTTACAGACCATCTGATGGGCCAGACCTGGTGTAAATTGTTGTAGCTTCCTTGACTTCAGTCTACCCTGATGAGACATGGAAATATTTAAGTCAGGCTCGGATATGGGCACATGTCCAACCTATATATTTTGCAGCTTCAATTAAAAATTTAGGATGTGATAAAGCAGTGTTCCTCAACGAAGGGTACATGTACCCTTGGGGGTAAACCAAGGCCTTGCAGGGGTATATCAACTCATCTAGATCAGTGTTTCCCAAACAATGTTCTGTGGAATGCTGGTGTTCCAAGTAATATGAATAGGTGTTCCATGAAAAAATTATTACGCTAGTGGTATTTTCCATCTAAAATATGAAATTATGTTGAATAGTAACAGAGAGATAGCCATGCTAGTCTATATACTATCAAGACAAAAAAGCAGTCCAGTAGCAGTTTAAAGACTAACAAAATAATTTTAAAATAATTATTTTGTTAGTCTTTAAACTGCTACTGGACTGCTTTTTTGTTATGAAATTATGTGTGCATCAAAAATACTAAGGTATTTGAATAGTATTTAGATTGCAGATATATTAATAGTTATTATGCAACTCATGCCAAAACAATTAGAATCAATTTGGATTGTTTCAGCATCAGTTGCATTCAGAGAAATCATGTGATATGAGGATCCATCTCTCCAGCATCATTCATAACATTAATCTCATTTGTGACCAAAAAATGCAAAAATGCTCTTCCCATTGAAAATACTGTCAAATGTCACTTTTTAAAAATATTCTAGTAGTTTCCTGTAAAAATAACAAATTTATAAAAACACACAATTTAAAAATATTTTCCAGACCTAATTTGTTTTGCATTTCTTTTTCATAAACTCTTTTTTTAAAGCTTCAAGGAAGGACAATAATTTTCTGAACAAAGTTGGCCTTTCTATTTTTGTACAAATGAATGACACAAACTATTCTTCTTTCGGCTTCTATATTGATGTTTTGTGCTGGGTAGGTACTTAATTATGGGGTTGCTAACCGTCCTCCTATCGGAATCATTCAGAATTTCTCATTATTTTTTGTCCTTTGTAAAATAAAAGACACCTAAAAAACTAACTCTTGTAAATCAACTTTTGAGTATTGTGTGCGGCGATTTCTCAGTACGAAAGCCTCCGCTTCTCTCATCCTCCTCTAACAAGCATGTATGTGGTCCGTCAATATATTTCAAGCCCAAAAGTGTTCCGTGGCCAAATTAGTTTGGGAAAAGCTGATCTACACAGTTTCCTACTTTTAGAATGGGCTACATAAAAACACTAGTAAAGACAGCATTATCTAAAAGTTCATTCAATGACTTGTTTCTAATGCTTCATATGCCTTACACTGAAATATAAGTACAGTATTTCTATTCCAATTCATCAGAGGCATAGCCATGTTAGTCCGTATCTTTAAAAACCACAAGAAGTCCTGTGGCACCTGATAGACTAACAAAAATTTTGGATCATAAGCGTTCGTGGGCAAAGATCCACTTCGTCATCTGATGAAGTGGGTCTTTGCCCACAGAAGCTTTTGCTCCAAAATTTCTGTTAGTCTATAAGGTTCCACAGGACTTCTTGTGGTTTTTTATTCCAATTCATGTAGTTGACAATAAAATGGTAGAAAGTCAGCAAGTTTTCAGTCATAGTCTTCTATGATATTCTGGCATGTTTTTGTAACTAAGTAGTTTTTAAGTGCCGTATAACCTGGCGGCATGCAAAACAAATCTAACTCCTTAAAAAGGAATAGAAATCTTGAAAGCTTGAATAGCACTTGTTTCTAGACCTCAGATTACCTTAGGACCACGTATCTCAACCAGTGGTACACAAGAGAAGTCTTAGGATATGGAAATTTTTTTACAAGGGGTACTTTACAAAAAAAGCTTGAGAAACATTGTGATATAGAATGAAAACAGCATTTTTTTCATTTCAGTTACACATCTTTGTAAATAGGGCGTTTGAGACAACATTTTAATGTGATATTAAAATGGATAGTGGAATAGAATCACATACCATCTGATTGCTACTACCAGGGAAATAGTCCAGATTCAGCATAAAAGTCTATCTTGTATAGTGACTCTGAAAGGAAGAGGGAAACTATTAAAAACAGGTGCCCGAGAGAAAATATAATTTACTTCCTTTTCATTAAAATAAACATTTCTGAAAATAAATTATGGAAATCAGTAGACTTTTACAGTTAGTCTTTCACTTTAATTTATGAATATTATATTCACTAAGACTCAGATTCAGCAGGGTACATAAATATCCGTGTAAATTCAACCATGTGAGTAGTCTGACAGAAGTCAAAATAGTCATAACGAGACTATTCACTTGTTAATGTACCTGGCTGAACAGGGGTGTAAAAATGCTAACCAAAAAATTAGAAATGTATATTAAAAATGAAGATGATCCCTACTATTTTGGGTTTTCTGTGATTTGTATTCAACATGCAGATATGGGAACATATTTTCTTTTTCAAAAACATGACTAGATTTTGTTGATTGTTGAAAATTAGCTTCATGAATATTTTGGTATGGAAAAACCATTTAATCAAATATTCACTGACTTCACACACCCAATATGCAAAGACTTAAAATATCCTCTGTTTACAACACAGTATTACGTGAAGAAAAACCATAACTTGCTTGGCCCAAAGCAAAAATATTTGTTGGCCCAGACATTACATTCAACTCCTAGGTAAACACTTTGTGCTAGGTAGGAGAAAAATAAAAGTTTTGAACATTGAAAATGACATTTTTCCTCCCACATAAGAAAGTTTCCAGTTTCAGTTAAATACATAGGCCAATTTTTTTCCAAAATGGATGACTGAAGTTAGGCTCCTAAATCTATTTTGGACACCTAAATGGTCTGATTTGCTGAAGTACTGAACATTGTGTAGCTCCCTTTGACTTCAGTGAGAATTGTAGAAAGTTTTTAGTTTTGAAAATACAGTCACATATGCAGATGCCTGAAAATGAATTTAGAAACTTAACTTTATGTACCTTTTTTTAAAAGGTTGGTCTTAAGTTGTTTCACTGATATAAAACTGAATCTGCTAAAATATAGTGCTCTCTTTCTACAGAAAATGGAACAGAGATAAACACAGTCTTTGAAATAGACAAAACAAAAGCAGTCAAGTAGCACTTTAGCAACTAACAAAGTAATTTATTAGGTGATGAGCTTTTGTGGGACAGACCCACTTCTTCAGGTTATTTTGTTAAAGTGCTACTTGACTGCTTTTTTGTTTTGATATAGACAGATTTTTTCCATGCCAAAGATGAGTGTGCCATTACACCTAGGCTATGTCTACACTAGCCCCCGCCTTTCAAAAGTGGGATGCTAATGAGGCACTGAGATATGCTAATGAGGAACTGTCATATCAATGCCTCATTAGCATAAGGGCAGCCATGGTGATTCGAAAGTGCCGCTTTCGAATTGTGCGCTGCCCATGTAGATGGGGGCTTTGCAAAAGGACCCCCCAGTCTTTGAAAGCCCCTTATTCCTATTTGGTTTTGGGAGCAAGGGAACTTCAAAGTTGTGGAGGTACTTGGAAGTACCTGCGGTTACATTGCTTGCCTCCCCTTTGAAGTTAGCAACTTTGAGGTTTGTGCAGTGGGAATTATGCCAATGAGGTGCTGCATATGCAGCGCGGCACCTCATTGCTATGCTCCAATTGGGCTCATTTACATGACCCCTTGAAGGAGGGGGCTTGTGTAGACAAGCCCATAGAAAACAAATCCTTTCCAGGGTAACACTAGGTAATAAAAGCTTGGCCTCTCCCTGAAGTCCTCAGCCCTGTCTGAGGCCTGTCTAAGTAAGTACAGTAAACTATTTCATACCCAGCAACCCCAATACCAGGATGTTGCCAGATGTTCAAATATGCTGTTTAACAGAGAGCAGCTGGGGAGGCACAGGCAGGGCTCAGGGGAGCACAGTCAGTCAGAGAGAGACAAAGCAACAGAATCCCTGGCTGGGGCAGGGAGAATGCCAGCAACTCTGGGGCTGGGGGAACACCAGCAGTTCCAGGGCCAGGAAACCAGCTGGGGCCAGAGGAACTCTGGCAGCTCTGGATCCAGGAAGCCTGCCTGGGTCAGGGGAACACTGGGAGCACTAGGACCAGGGATCCAGCCGGGATGGGGGGAACTCCAGCAGTGAAGGGGCCAAGAGAACTCTGGCAGGCCTGGGGCTAGGAGTTACTCCCATGTTCATTTCCACTTTCAGAAGGGAAAGCGGCATGTTTATGCCAGTTGTTTCAGAGTTCTGGTTGAATGAATACCAGATAAGAGAGAGTTTACTGTACTTACCCCTTTCTTGGGCTTAAAAAAAAACAAAACACCTTTGTTAGCTCCTTGGCCTTCACATTCTCTTCCTGTGTCCAGTTGGGAGACTCCAGAACCCACCTGGGGCCCATACAATGTGCAACTACCAGCTGCTTCATTCACCATTATACATTGTGGCATTGCCTGGCCTGCTTCCCATTTTGTCCCATCAACTTTTTGTGCCCTCAGCCTGTTAACTGTTCAAGCAGGGTCTCCCAAGTCTCCTTGCACAATAGCCGTTGGGGGTCTCTCTCACGGGGAGAGCCTGGTGAACTTCTAACAAGTGTCTGATCCTTGTAAGGGCTCTGTCGCCCAGGCCACTGTGCCTGGAGAGCTTTACAGTCTTACCCTTCTTAGGCAGAGCTTCTCCCCAGTCTCTGAACACAGGCCCAGATGTGGTGGGGGGAAAGGAGGGGCAAAGGGTGTGAATATCCCCTTGCCATGCCTGTCTGTTTTCTCTCCCTCCCTACCTGCTGCACTGTGCCATGGAGATCTGCAGGGCATAGTAGGAGACCCCAAGGCACCCTGGGAGCTGTAGTTCCCTGGCCAGCGCTCTGCCCAGAGAGCTGGCCTTGGAGCAGGGAAAGGACTATATTTCCAAACATGCTTTTGGCCATGAGCAACAGGAAAAGGAAGGAGGATCAATATTTTGGAATATTGTTTTTCACTTACAAAATTACAGCTAATTTCTATAAAACATTTATTATTGCATAAGTGTTTAGTATGCTATAACAAAATAATTTTACCAATCTTTGTTTCTACTGAAAGTTTTCATTCTCTCTCATACACACTCATTGCATGACTATTTTGAACTCCTTTATATTCTTAAAAAAAAGTATGGTCCTCTTTTACAAAGAAAATAATACTCCCACCCCCACAGAAGTTTCGGCATATGAGCCTGGACCTGTGGAGCCTACCCACATGAGACTGTTCTGTTCAACTGCTGCTGTTTCCTCAGCCCGTCATGGGTCCTCTGGCTCCAGCCATATCGTTCCTCCTCCAGCTCCAGACAGAGACTGGACTGTCCCGTCCTTTAATGCCTTGTACAGGAGCCTTCTAGGCTCTGATTGGTGCCTCTCTAGGCTGCTTGGAGGACATCTGTCTGGGGCAAGTTTTGATAGGAATCCAAAGCTTTCTGGAGGGCCTCAAAGTACACTGTCACATAAGCTTATTCTAAGGACATAACTAAGGTGACTGTATTTGAAAAATCAGCCAAAACAACCTGTACAAAGTGACTTATATGCTATTCTCTTGCTATTTATCCCTAAATATATAATATATAAATAATTACTTTGCTAGCACTATGTAAACAACATGGTATCAACTAGGTTTGCCCTAAAGTTGGTACCAACCCACACTATGGGGTAACAAGGGCACTACAATAAATGGAAATGATGTCTAGGTCTTACCTATATATAATACGTGGCAAGCTTTCTTTGTAGAAACAAAATTTTGAGGTGTTGAGAGTCAGAAAAAAATTGGCTGTCAAGGCCAAAAGTGTGCTCAGTAAGCACAAATGCCGGCCAAATGGCTGGCAAATTAGTTGCTGAAATTTGCCACCATCTGAATGTTGACCTGCTGAATATAAAGTGTGACGAAACTCCTCCTCCAGCCTAGTGGGCCCCATGCTTTCAAGCAGATAGCTTGCCTCAGGGGCTCTTGGCAGCCCATAGTTAAGACACTCTGTCTAGTGCATCAGCTTGCCATTTGTTGAGCCACCTTCATCATTGGCCAGCATGGAGAAAAGAGGGGATACCAAACTCCATAGAATTTGCTGCCCCTCTAACACTATAGCACTTTGCGTATCTTTTCCCACAGGGAGGCTTTTCTGAAATTCAGCCCACCTACATGGTATCAAATTTCAGAAAAACCTCCTCTGCTGGGCCATCCCTTCCACGTAACTGGGGCTTCCATGCATTCTCCGTTAAGGGAAGTCAACAGGAACTTGGGCTCCCATCAACTTCCCTCACTCCTATTGGGGGGCAGGAATACCAAGGTTGACAGGGGCACCCAAGTAAATTCAGTTCAGCACAGCACAACTAACTAAATGAAACACTGGAAGACCCACCATGGCAGGGTCAGTCTTCCCTGTAGCGTAGGTGTAGCCTTCGGTACACAACTTCAGCTACAAGAATAAAATATCAAAACAAAAAGCAGTCAAGTAGCACTTTAAAGACTAACAAAATAATTTATTAGGTGAGCTTTCGTGGGACAGACCCACTTCTTCAGACCATAGCCAGACCAGAACAGACTCAATATTTAAGTCTGTTCTGGTCTGGCTATGGTCTGAAGAAGTGGGTCTGTCCCACGGAAGCTCACCTAATAAATTATTTTGCTAGTCTTTAAAGTGCTACTTAACTCCTTTTTGTTTTGATAGTATATGGACTAGCATGGCTCCCTCTCCGTTACTATTCAAGAATAAAATAGTTGGAGTCAACCTTAGGCCAAATTTCTGTGTAATCCCCACTATAGGAAGTCAAAGGGAGAAGCTCTCCTATTGACTTCCCCTACTCCTAAGAACCTGGTAGAGTACCAGGGTCAACAGGGGCACCACCAGCAAGCAATTTAACAGGTCCTTACTGGACCCATTAAATCTAACCCCAGGAGACTGATCTTCAGAGTGTTGATGTCGTAAGTGAAGAGAGTCCCTGAGTTGTAATAACTATGACTCATGAGTCACTAGCTTAATATTAGCCATAGCTTTTTAAAACAAACTCTCATTCTTACACACTGATATTTAATTTTAGCTCCTACTCAACATCCTCACTTATTTGAACAATAATGATGTCATATTTATTTATGCCAAGATACTAACCACCTGGGGTTTTTACTTCATTGGATTTCCTAAGCTTACCAGACTGTTACACTTTGTATCAGCAGAGACTTAAAGTTAATGTAGTTTTTCCAGACTGAAAGAATGCAGTTATGCTAGAAAATGTTACTGATTTGAGATACCATTGATTAGTTTGCACCACACAGTTCCATAATGAAAATCAGTTTCCTTCAAAGCAAGCCCAAATGTTATCAATCAAAACCAAGTTACCTTTGAATGAGACACCTTTTGAAATAATAAGCTATCTAGTTAAATGACACTTCTATTTCTCAGAATCAGTGGAAGAGTGCACAAAGCTTTAAACTGTTTATGAATTTTCATGAGGCCTGGATTTGTCTCAGAAGGATGCAGTGTAGGTCTTCAAAGTGATTCAGACAAGTCAGTACAATATTAGAAAATAATAGAAAAGCATGAGATAATATAGTAAAATACTATGATGAAACTGGGTCGGGGAATAAAAAAAGCCTACTTCTATAAAATTATCACTGCTCTTTCACAACCTAAATGACAAAACTACTAGCTCCAGCTCTCAGTTTCTAATGCCACTTTCACCTTTGGTTGCTGAATAGTTTGTTATGTGGGATGCACAATAACAATAGCAATTGATTGTTATATTTCTGTCTCAAACACAGAATGATTCAATTTTCTCAGACATCAAATAATGACAGGGCGGTCTCAATTTAAATTGATTCTAGAACCTGTTTGCTTAATTGGATTGTTTAACAGGGGCTTTTATATTTAAAATATGACTTACCTTTAAAATACTGTAATCCATTTGGAATTCTCTCCAGGTTCTAAATCTAGGCCTTATTTTTTAAGTCATCCCCCCATCTCTCATACACACACACACTTTACACATTTCATAACAGTGGTTAATATAGTGACCTTTCAGTATGTAACCGCACAGGCACTGCTATACATAAACAGAGAGGGCAAACCAAAGGTAGTCCATGTGCATACAGGGTAAGTCCTAGTGTACAGAGATTTGGATTGTATTCCAAACTGTTCATGTTCAAGTTTGTTGTTTGTAAAGCATTTTAAAGTCCTGGGACAGAAGCACTCTCGACGTGGGAAGTATCACTTTTATGACAGTTGAGGAGTTATAAAGTCACTAGTATACCCTGGTCAAAGTCTCAGCCCTGCTCTAGTTGTTTTAGATTATACAGGTGAGACGAAACGGCAATAAAGTCAGTGGCTCAAGAGCTTTGAGGATTTACCTTGAAATGCAGTGTTAGTAGACCTAATTTGGAAGGTGTGCTGAGGGAAAGAAGGTGTGAAGGGAGCAGTCCTATGTTATAGTCCTCAAATAGCAGCCATAGTGTCCCTTTAGGACTATGGGCGGCTGGGCTTAATTTACACAGGGATCTGGCCAGACTCAGAATTAAAAGAGCACAAAACATGTCTAAAGCCTTCCTTGTCCCCGCTTCCCGTTCACTCTTCTACTGCGTGCAGCATGGCTGGACCAAAATCTCTCTTGTCCAATTCCCAGAACTTTGCTAACATAATCATTAGTATCCTTATTCCTTTGCCAAGCATGGCCTTTCAAATAAACTTCAGCTGTGCTGGGCTCTGAAGAAACAGGAGTTGGGAAAAAAAATAATATGTACCAACAAGAAAAGGCACATTCCAACAAAGATGATGTGTAACCACAGAGTGGGGACAATGTGAAGGCTCTGGGGGGATACAACAGGGGTATAAACCCTGGAGAAACTGGGGAGACACATGATTTCACATGCCCTCCCTCCATGTGTTAACTCTGCATGCCAGTGCAAGATTTCCCTGGCCCAGTAAGTCAGTCATGCAGACTAAGGATGGTTGTAAATATCAGCTCCATAAAAGGCCGATGTGTTTAGGGTAATGCCTAGTTCATTGTAAAAGGCCAAAGCTTTAAATAAAATGCCAGTTCCCAAATGACTGAGTATTGTGTTCTGACTAATTTCCTGTGATATTCTGCAGTCCTTAAGGGCCATGAGCTGGGGGTTGTGAGAGGATCTGTGGATGTTGTGAGGAAAGGTAGGGGCAGGCCTCTTTCTGCTCATTAAAACAATGAATTCCTATCTTCTCTACTGCACCAACTTCTCTTTCAGGGCTGCATGCACATGCCTGTCCTGCTGCAGTGCTCAGTGAGAACACTACCTAGAGCTTCTCCCATCAGTGTGGGTATTCCACCCCCCCGAGAGGCAGTACTGTGCCTACAGAAGAAGTCCTCCCATTAACATAGCACTGTCTTCTCCCCAAGTGACATAGTCATACCAATTTAAATTTGTACTGTAGACCAGAGCTCAGTATGCAGAGCTGTGTTGCCTCTACTGCTACCATCTCCTCTTTTCACAGCTGGGAAGCATTGGCTAGAGCATCATCAACTGTAAAGTTTGACTTCTTGGAAAAAAGTTCCCTGTGTTAAAGAGCTGCTTCTGTGGGAGAACAAGTAGGGAGAGGGAGGGAAAGTGTCTGCTTATTGCTGGTGGATGTGGTGTTCAGGGATCATTCCATATTCAAGGTGCTTGCAAAAAGTTCTGCTCCATGTGGTGTCCAGTTCCAGCTATCCATCCATATCAGCAAGAGCTTGACGGGTTCTCACATGCGCACTGGGAAGTGCAGACCCTAAAGCACAGTTTCCTATTTCACATCATCCCTTCCAAGCCAAAACTTAATATGCTACCCCTTAAAAACAACGTTAAAGATATCACACAAGCACAAATACTTCTAACCAACCTAGGAACTGAACTTACTAGGTGTGGGTTATTTTGTATTTGAGGTGCCCTATGCTGGTGCTTGGAACATCAGCACGCTTGCTATTAGGATGCAGCAGGTCCACTTTTCAGATTGTTCAGTTGTGAGGCTCTATTGACTCAACCTCTTATGGTTGTTGTTTTTCTGAGACTTTCCTGGGCAAAATGACAAAGTCAGTGTCCTTACTTACCTCCCAGCTGAGATTTGATGACGGTGTCACCTCTTTGTCCATAGTAAGTTTCTGTCCTGAGTTATAATACCATCGCCATTTGCAACCATTGCTTCCCACTGTTCATACATTTTACATCTCATGAAGCTATGCATTGAATTAGTGCCAGCTACCAGGAACTGAGATCGTACTGATTTTCCTTTTTAATAGGCTTATTTATAAATCTGCCAGGATCTATTGACTCTGGCATCCGTTTCTAATAGCGTAGGCCTACTTTTCAGTTTTCTGACCTATAAATTATCATCAGTTGCAGCCCATTCTTCATTGGTGCTACTATGTAATCTAAGAATGTTAACAATGAATTGGAGTCTAACTATGCAGGCTTATTCAGAAGATGTTTTATTATTTTGATAGTATTTTCCCCACCAATAACAGGGACACGTCTAAACCTGTATTAGCTATAAACAGCTTCAACTCAGGTTCACGCCCATTAAAGTATGACTTATTGTAAGATATTCCTATGTCAGGCATGTCAAATTTAGCAAAAATAGATTTGATATGCAAAAGCAGTTGTTTGACTACAGTATGTTTTAGTCTCATAGAAGTGAGAATAGTAGCCTGAGTATCTTCCTTTTCACTGACAGAATCAGAATATTTGTTGCAGAATCAGAAAGAAAGCCTGCTTAAATTTTCAAAAGCAGTTCATGTTTCCAGATCTAGCTACAGTCAAGGCTCCTTACTGCTACATTTTTCCCCCTCAGGTTACATTCTTAACTCTTTTCTACTCCTGGTATCGTGGTATTCAGTGACATTTCACTGCTTCCAAGTGATGCTTTTGTTGGGTTCCAGTTGCTTGCCTGTAACACATGCTTAGTTGTGTTTTGCCCAAACTCTGGTATGTATACACTTTTAGCTGGGGGATGTGATTTACAGCTCGAGCAGACATAGAATCATAAATTATTAGTGTTGGAAGAGACCTCAGGAGGTCATCTAGTCCAACCCCTCTGCTCAAAGAGGATTAACTACAACTAAATCATTCCAAGAAAGATTTTGTCAAGCCTGGCCTTAAATATCCCTACATATTGAGATTCCATCACCTCCCTAGGTTCAGCACCCTTCTATTGAAATAGTTTTTCCAAATACCCAAACTTGACCTCCCCCATTGCAACTTGAGACCATTGCTCCTTGTTCTGTCACTACTGAGAACAGCCTGGCTCAATACTCTTTGAAGCCCCCTTCAGTTAGTTGAGGGCTGCTATCAAATCCCTCTTCACTCTTTCTTTCTGCAAACTAAATAAGCCCAAATCCCTCAGCCTGTCCTCGTGTCATGTACCCCATTCCCCCTAATCCTTTTAGTTGCCCTCTGCTAGCTGCCCTCTGCCCTCCCTCTGATTAGTCCACATCCTTTCTGTAGTGGAGCCCAAAACTGAACACAATATCCAGGAGTAGCCTTATCAGCACCACATTGAAGGGAATGATTATTTCTCTTGATCTTCTAATAATGCTCCAATTAATGCAGATCAAATGCTGTTAAACTTCTTGGCAATAAGGACTCTCTGTTGACTAATATGCAACTTCTCATACACTGTAATCCCCAGGTCCTTTTCTGCGGAAGTGTTGCTTAGCCAATTGGTCCCTGCTCTGTAGCGGTGCTTGGTATTCTTCCGTCCTAAGTCCAGGCCTCTGCACTTGTTCTTGATGGACCATATCAGATTTCTTTTGGCCCAATCCTCCAATTTGTCTAGGTCACTCTTGTCCTTACCCCTACCTCCAGTATATCTACTTCTCCCAATCCATCCCAACATTGTGATCATTAATGAAGCTGTTGAAGAAAACTAGCCCCTCAACCAACCCCAGGGCACTCTTCTTGACACGAGCAGCTAACTAGACATTGAGCTGTTGATTACTATCTGTTGAACCCAACAATCTAGCCAGCTTTCTATCCAACTTTTGTCCATTCATTCAAGCCATACTTGTTTAGCTTGCTGTCAGGAATACTGTGTGAGACTATCAAAGGTTTTACTAAGATCAAGGTATATCATACCCACAGCTTTCCCCATATCCATAAAACCAGTTATTTTATCATGGCAGGCAATTAGGTTGTTCAGACATGCCTTGCCCAGGGTGTAACTATATTGACCATTGCTGATCACCCCTTCTCTGAATGTTTCAAAACTGATTCCTTGAGGATCTGCTCCATGATTTTTCCAGGGACTGAGATGAGTCTGATCTATCTGTAGTCCACCAGATTCTCCTTCTTCCTTTTTTTAAATATGGGTACATTTGCCTATTCCCATTCTTGACCAATCTCCACCAATCATCACAAGTTTTTCCAAGATAATAGCCAATAGCTCTGCAATCACATCAGCCAACTCTCTCAGAACTCTTGGATGCATTTGATCTGGCCCCATGGACTGTAGCACAAGCAGCTTTTCTAAGTAGTCCTTCATCTATTCTTTCTCCGCTGAGGGCTGCTCACCTCCTCCCACACTGTTCTACCCAGTCTAGAAGTCTGGGAGCTGAGTCTGTGAAGAACAAGGAAAGAAAGCGTGGTGGATGTCAGCTTTTTCGACTACTTCTGTTTTTAGGTTCCTTTCCCATTCAGTGAGGGGCCCACAGTTTCTATGACTTTCTTATTGTTGCTGACATACATGTGGAAACCTTTCTTTTTATCCTTCATTTCCCCTGCTATCCAAAACTCCGGTTGTGCTTTGGCCTTCCTGATTACACCCCAGCATGTCTGAGCAATATTTTTGTGCTCCTCTCTAGTCATCTATCCAAGTTTCCACTTCTTGTAAGCGTCCTTTGTTTATTTATTTATTTAAGATCACGATCACTGAAGATTTCACTATTAAGCCAATCTGACTGCCTGCCATATTTGCTATTCTTTCTGCACATTGGGATGGTTTGTTTCCGCACGCTCAGTAAGTCTTCTTCAAAACACAGCCAGCTTTCCTGGTCTCTTTTCCCCTTCATATTAGCTGCCTGGGGATACAACCCATCAGTTGCCTGAGGGAGTCAAAAATCTACATTTCTGAAATCTAGGGTTCATATTCTGCTGCTCTCCTTGCTTTCTTTTGTCAGGATTCTGAATTCACTCATGGTCGCTACTTCTCAGGTTGCCACCTATTTATTTCCCCTACCAATTCCTCCCTGTTTGTGATTAGCAGGTCAAGAGAAGCATGACCCCAAGTTGGTTCTTCCAGCACTTACACTAGAAAGTTTTCCCCAACACTCTACAAAAACTTCCTGGATTGCCAACAGACTGCTATATTGCTATCTCATCAGATGTCAGGGTGATTTAGTTCCCCACTCTCAACTCATGAGAGCCAGGGCCTGTGATCTGAAAACCTCCGTTAGTCATCCAAAGAAAGTCTCGTCTATCTCATCCTTCTGGTCTGGTAGTTTATAGCAGATACCCACCATGACATCACACTTGATACACTTGCCTCTAAACTTAGCCCAAACACTCTCAACAGGCTTTTCTCCAGTTTCTTACAGGAGCTCTGAGCAATCATGCTGCTCTTTTACATACAGTGCAATTCCTCCAACTTTTCCTCCCTGCCTGTCATTTCTGAATAGTCTATACCCATACATGACATTGTTCCAGTCATGTGAGTTATCCCACCAAGTCTCTGTTATTCCAATCACACACAGTTCCTTGACTGTTCCAGGACTTCCAATTCTTCCTGTTTGTTTCCCAGGTTTCTTGTGCTTATGTACTGGCACCTAAGACAACTAACCTGACACTCACTGTGAGCAAATTAGCAGGCTAAAAAAATGTAGCCAATGCAATAAAATTGTTGGAAGGGACTAGTCACCTCAAGCATGATCCCATAAAGATGTTAGGTATGCATCTGGGCAGCTAACCTCTCCTGCTGCTCACAGCACCATAGCTACACTTCTACTTTTACCCAGCTAGCTTGATCAGAGGTTCGTAGGGCATGTCTCCTTGAGCTGGGAATCAACTCTGTCGAAGAAACTCAGTGCTAAAAGGCCCAGTGCCCAGTTCCACAGTGAGGAGGAGCTTATTTGGCTTGGAGAGCTAGCAAGGTGAATTAGAGCTCAGTCACATTAACCTGACACACACACAACTTGGTTGCACATATCTGGAGGGTTTACTGTATTCATTTTTTAACTCTGGAATTTATAAATTCAATTTTGACTATACTCACCTTGCAAAGTCAACTTATTGCTGCCACACTCAATTGGTAAATGTCAACTGTTGCAGTAGTGCATTGGGGGAACCTATCCCACAGTTCCCTCATGCTTGCAGCATTCTGGGTATGCTCGCTGGTCTTTGACATCATCTTCCCGCATTGCATTTTCCTCATTCCCCTTCCATACTACGCAAACATCCATTTTTCCTGTCAGAAGGAGGGAAAAGTAGGGCATGCAGACAGATGGCAAAAAAGTTAACAGAAATCTCTTTCTTCTGTAAATGAATTCTCAGCTGGCCATCCACTGAGTGTCCCCCCTTCCTGTGATTGCATTCGATCCCTAAAAATAACACAGGGACCTTGAAAAGCTTGAAGAAATAGATGAAAGGAAAGTTTTAGGGTCTTTGGCTTTCTGGTGCACTATAAGGCTTCTGTGCACAGGCTTTGTTCTCAACTGGCCGACCCCTGAGTGTTCACACTCTCATGATTGCATCTGATCCCGGAAAATAACACAGGGACAGATTGTATTCCCAAAGTTAGAAAAAGAGAGGATAGAAAAGTCTAAGAAACAAAGATCTTTGTCTTCCCTCTTCACTACACAGACATTGCCAACACGGGGAGAAGGCAGTGAAATCTCAGACACTGAACTTATAATGGAAACAGGAATTTCAATTGGCCCTCCCCCCCATGTTTTTGGGGGGTCAAAACATGAAGACAGATGGGAAATGTTAGGGAAAAGATTTTATAACAGAAATATCAAAGCAGCAAGCACCTGCAATGGACAGCAAACCCCCGAAAATATTTTGGCAGGTGGTGGTGGTGTGTTGTGGTCTGCAGCTGCAGAGCTGGTTGAAATGTTGAAGTAGGTCCCCTGACTATCTTAGCCACTTGGGGAGACTCCCCCACTGGTGGTTGCAAGCCCCAAAATCCTTTCCTGCCAGGGAGACTTCCTCCACTGGCATCATCAAGCCCCCAGATATCTTAGGCGCTGGGGGGAGACTGCCCTCCAGCAACAGAAAGGGCCTGAAAATATTTTTGGCTGGCCAGTTGAAGTTGCCCCCCTGAATATCTTAGCTGCCAGGGGAAACTGCATTCGGCAGCTGCAAGCCCCTGAAATTGTTTCCTGCCCTTGTAGCCCTAACTGCACACAAGCCAGGACACGGTGCTGCCTGATAGTATGGTCTGCACTGAATGGCAGCCATGTCTTTACATTGGGTTGGGGGCTACTCACATGATGTGGCTGAGCACAGGAAAGACCTCAATTGCATGGCACCTGTGGGGGAGGGAGAGGGGCTCACACACAAATGTAAGTGCTGAGAAGTTCCTCGGCCTCTTATGCAAGCATGACCCTCACAACAGCCTTCTTGCCATGTGGTTTGGTGGGGCAGAGGCTGGCACCAGGCAGTGCAGAAAAAATACCAATTGTAGAGACAGAACCATGAACTCCATTGCTTGGGCTATGTGTAATGGGTAGATGCGTTCACAGGGCTAAGAGCAAAGAAAGAAAGGCATTTCTCAGGCTCTCATACAAACATGACCCCACAGCTACAGGCTTCCTGGTCCTGATTTGAAATTCACAGTCTTTCTGCTACATAATTTCTGTGTACCTGGAGAGCACCAGCCAGAGTGGAGCACTGAGGGGCAGGGGCACTGAGGGGTACATACGGGACACCTCTGGAGGCTAATAAATTCAATTTTAACATGTGGTGCTTCCACACTGGCCTGCACTTGGGACAGAGGAATCCCACGCACTGTTACAGGCTGGGAACCGACTGGCTAAGTAGCAGTGCAGCAGAAAAGGACCTTGGAATTACAGTAGATGAGAGTCTGGGTATGAGTCACCAGCGTGTCCTTGTAGTCAAGGTGGCTAATAGTATATTAGGGTTGATTAGGAGAAGCATTTCCAGCAGATCTAGAGAAGTTATTATTCCCCTGTACACAGCACTGGTAAGGCCGCATCTGAAGTAGTATGTCCTGTTCTGGGCCCCCCCACCATAGAAAGGATGTGGATGCACTGAGTGGAAGGCAACAAAAATGATTAGGGGGCTGGAGCATATGACCTATGAGGAGAGGCTGAGAGATTTGAGCTTATTTAGTTTGCAGAAGAGAAGACTAAGAGATAATTTGATAGCAGCCTTCAGCTTCCTAAAAGGGGGGGCTCTAAAGAGGATGGAGAGAGACAGTTCTCAATGGTGACAGATGGCAGCACGAGGAGCAATGGTCTTAAGTTACAGAGGGAGAGGTGTAGGTTTGATATTAGGAAAAACTATTTCACCAGCAGCGTGGTGAAGGACTGGACTGTGTTACCAAGACAGGTGGTGGAGTTTCCATCCCTAGAGGTTTTTGAGTCCTGGCTTGACATAGACATGGCTGTGATGATTTAGTTAGGGTTAATCCTGCTTTAGGCAGGGGCCTGGACTAGATGACCTACTGACATCCCTTTCACTCTTCTCTGAGTCTATCATTAATTGACCTTTTGAATTCAAGCTTGACACTACACCCGTCAGGTACTGATGATATTGTAATATCAATATTAGTGATCCCTAAATTGAGCTAATGATATTTACAGTGAAGACAGTGATGTTATAATATTGGGCTAACCGCCTTAAATTCAAATTTATCTCATAGTGCAGACACAGCCCCAGTTTTATTCTTATCTTTTAATATATTTCTTTTTTCCTCAGTTCTATCTCATTTCCTTTTTTTCTGACTTCCCTTTTTCTTTACTGTCCAAGGACAGCATTTATGCTCATTTTATTTTTATTATCTTCTTACCATTTATTCCCACTCACCTTCAATCTATCCTTCAACCTATGTCCTATCTTTGTGGTCATCTTTCCTCCAAATCTGCTTTACTCCTCTATACTCCTTTTGGCTCTCATCATCTCTCTTTTCCTCCACCAGGAATATCCCACATCCCTCTCAATCATTTCCCCTTCCTGAAGGGGAAAAGAGGATGCATGGCTTTTTTAGCATGGAAAATAATGTCATCCAAACTAATGTGTATTTAAAACTGATCTGCCTCTAACTGGGATCACAGACACTAAAGTATATCGGTCATAATTTTATGGATATTTTATGGTGTTACTAGAATGTAAAGTTTATTTTGTGAGTCTTACCTGTTAACGTCCATATCTTAAAATATTTGGATCTCTTTTAAGTTTATTCTTACTTCAATTTCCTGGCTTTAAAGTGCTTAATTTCAGGGATAATTGCAATGTCCTTTTATTTTATTATCCCCACTTATTATTTGGTTGCAGTAGTGCCTAAGAAAGTCATGGACTGAGACCCCAATGTGCTTGGCATTTTACAAAAATAGTCTCTTCCTCAAGGGGCCTTACAGTCAAAGTACAAGACATATACTGTACCTCACTCTTAACCTTATCTTAATGTAGTTTCTTTTCTGGCAATGTATGTTATATGTGGCCAAATGAGCTTATTTGATTACCAAAAGCAACAAACCAATGAATACTAAATGGTAAGCAGAAAAACCCATCATACGTTGAAACAGCTCACTTTTGGCCACCTGGATAGGCTGCGAATTCATAAAGAGGACAATTAGAAGAATTTCTTTTTTAGAGGTCCTTTTGCTCAGAATTCCCATCCCTCCAAGGGAAAAGGCCTAGTTCAGAATGCAGCAAAGATTCTGAAACCAGGTAAAAATCTAGAGACTTCAACAAGCACTATAATGTTCATAGTCATTCATAAAAGTTTACGTGGTAAATCTGAAGGAACTCAGCTCAGAGAGAAAAATCAAAACATTTAGTAAGTATGTGAATTCAGCATTTGAGCACTTAGCTTAGATGGATGCCATGTTAACCGAGCAATTACGCATATTCCCCAATATTAAAACAACATATTCCATACTCAAAATGCTTGGCAGACATTAATTCATTAAATTTTTTAATGAGCTATTGTGCAGAAGGAGAAAGACTGACACAACTGGGATTAGAATTTGAAATGTACTGCCTCCGACATCAGTCCACTGGACTGCGCTTCTCACTTCATACTAAACAGACCGATTAACGTTACCAGCAGAAGAGTTTGAAAATCAAAATCACAAGCAGACTTTAACACCATCAGGTGGAAATGACTTTCAAGACTGGACAGAATAAAGCAGTGCAAGCCTTAAAGACATATTCTGCTTCCTGAGATGGAAGTTGTGACCCACAAAAAAAACCCTGCACCAGCACATCTTAGAACATGGCAAGCATACAGGGAATAAAGAGATCATCAAAAATAGGATGAGCATACAATGACGTACAATCCTTCAACTGATATGTTGTTAAACAGGTGCCAGTGCAGAGCTTTCAACACTGGGGACATATGTTTGAGAGCTTTAATGGGAATAAGAAACCCTGCCCTTGCATATTGAACCTGCTTCTGGAGCTTCTGTCATGGAGCATTTCAAACAGTACTGGCCATAATGTTTCCAGCTGCCATTCTAGCTCTTATATCCATATGTTGCATGTTTTAACCAGTTGGCACCAGCTTCAATAAGAATATGACTTTTTATTGCTGTTGAGGATGTGAATGCATTACAGGGTATGCATTACAGGTTGAACCTCTATTGTCTGGCACTCTCTCTTCCAACAACATCCAAAATCCAGCATGATTTTAGTTAGCCACATGACCACCTATCATGGGTGTTTGCCAAGCCTCCCTGGCTCTCCATATTCTGTGCAGTTATTTAGATCTAATTTACCCCAGCTGTCTTTTCAGAGCCCACTAAGCAGTGGAAGTATTGATAATGTTGCTAGACAATATTGACCTCTTGTGGTCTGGCAAGTTCTCTTTTGGTACAAGTCAGACCCCAAAGGTGCTGGACTAGAGAGGTTCAACCTGTAATACATTAGAATTAGCATTATGTATTGGCCATGCCTACTTAACTAAATAATCCCTCATCTCCCCTAGGTCTATACATTAATTATAGAGAATACTACACTACAAACAAATCATTGTACAAATTAATTTTGACCACATCTCTCACCATACTGAACGGCAGTATTATTGGCATGTCATCTTTCAGTGAGACTATTTGGTTTAATTCTTGAGTTTTATTTGTTTAACTTGCTGTAAATTACTACTGTGCTGTAAGAGAGAGGAATCTTAAATTAGTAATGTTAGACCCTTCCTGGTTGTTAATTGGTTCTTAATGTTTAGCCTCAACCAGGTTTGGACCACATGATACTTGCAAGACTTTCCACTGGGACCAGGGCCATGCTGAAGGTTATGGTCCAGATTCTCAGCTGCTCGTCTGTATCACAGTTTGAATCCAGTGGAGCTTTGCAAATTATACCTCCTGATGATCTGATGCTGATTTTCTATTTTAAGAGAAGCTGGAAAGATTGATCTTTCAACCTTAGTAGATCAAAATGGCCCAGCTGCTAGAAACACGTCAAAAGTGAGAACAGAAAAGCATTAAACAATTAATTTAGCTACATTCCTTCTTCACTTTGCATCTACAATGTGCTTTATAACCCCTAGTAGGGAGTCCGGAGCCCATGTCTACAGAAGCATGCTTGCCCTTCGAAACTCAAAGCAGTACCATAGACATAACAGCTCATCCTCTGAAATGTTGAGCCTTAATGTCTATAGTTCAGTTTTCAGGCCCATAGCATGAACCCCACACACCCAAGTAGATCCAACCTCAAACTCTCTGCAGCAGATTTTAAAACATAATATAGACATACTCTTTGTGGGCCAAAAATGGGCATGTTTTACCCCTTATAGTTGTTTTTCTTATGAAATCAATGCTCTCCTTCCTCCCTATTTTAAAGGATCACTGTTCCTCAGTTATGCACAAGAGTTTCCAGAAAAAGAGCTAGATTCTGCACCCTGAGAAATGAAAGTTAAACTTCCACGGGCTGTAATTAGAGATGACTGGTCTCAAGAAATTTTATTCGTTGGCTGCACTATTGTACTCATGAGGTCAGATTCTACCCCCTCCTGAATTTTGCCATCAACTGCCTTGAGCTTGTGATGCAAAATAGAAAACAAAAAATAGCCAAGAAATGCACTTCACCTGTCTCTGGATCAGTTAGTCAAATTGCAGTACAGACTTCCCATTGTAGATTTCAAGCTATTTCAGGGATACCCATGGGAGCTGGCAGCCTCTCCAGGGCCCTGGCCAAGATGGGGCGGAGCAGCTCCCTGCTCCCAGAAGGGGCAGGGCCAGGCCAGACAGCCCTCAGTACCACCTGGACTGCAACATACATGCAAAAATTTTTATAGGGCCCAGGGCTCCAGGGGATGTTGCTGCCAGGAGCACCAGATCCTTTTGAATCACTGGGTCCTAGGGCAACTGCCCACTTTACTCCTGCCCCCCTATTCCCACCACCTTGCTGGCAGGCCTGGGGATACCCATACTCCAGCTCCAGGAAATTGGGACAGTATGTTTTCTTTCTTAGAAGGTTTGTATTTTTGATCTCAAAATGGGAAAATTTCTCTAGTGAATAATCCCTCAGCATTTCTGTTGCTTTTTGCTGAATCTCCAATGGAAAAAGCCTAGCTCAGAAGGCAAATGTACTGACCTGGCCTGTCCATATCTGAAATACCCAACAGTGCATGTGAAAAAAAGAATCATAGAAATTAGAGATGTAAAACTACCTACTAATTCTTCTTGGCTAGCCCTGAGACAGCAGTACAGGATTACTCCCTCAGAACATTCACTAAGGTTATGATGATGAGGTAACTGGCTCTGTAGACATGGGGAAGTCAGTGGATGTGATATACCTTGACTTTAGCAAAGCTTTTGATACAGTCTCCCACAACATTCTTGCCTATAATTTAAAGTAGTGTGGATTGGATACATGGACTGTAAGATGGATAGAAAGCTGTCTTGACGGACTAGCCCAACAGGTAGTGGTCAATGGCTCAATGTCTGGGTGGTGGTCAGTTTCAAGTGGCGTGCCCCAAGCATCAGGTCTGAGGCCAGCACTGTTCAACATCTTTTGTGGATGATCTGGATCAGGGGATGGATTGCACCTTCAGCAAATTTGCAGATGACACTAAGCTAAGCGGTCAGGTAGATACATTGGAGGGTAGGTATAGGGTCCAGAATGACCTAGAAAAATCGGTGGATTGGGCCAAAAGAAATCTGATGAGGTTCAACAAGCAGAAGTACAAAGTCCTGCACTTGGGACAGAGGAATCCCAAGCACTGTTACAGGCTGGGGACCGACTGGCTAAGTAGCAGTGCAGCTGAAAAGCAACTTGGGATTACAGTGGGTGAGAGGCTGGATATGAGTCAACAGTGTGCCCTTGTAGCCAAAAAGGCTAATGGCATATTGGGGTGCATTAGTAGGAGCATGTCCAGCAGATTTAGAGAAGTTATTATTCCCCTCTATCTGGCACTGGTGAGGCCACATCTAGAGTATTGCGCCCAGTTCTGGGCCCCCCAGTATAAAATGATGTGGACACATTGGAGTGGGTTCTGTGGATGGCAATGAAAATGATTAAGCAGTTGGAGCACATGACCTATGAGGAGATACTGAGGGATTTGGACTTATTTAGTTTGCAGAAGAGAAGACTGACGAGTGATTTGATAGCAGCTTTCAACTTCCTGAAAGGCAGCTCTAAAGAGGATGGAGAGAGACTGTTATCATTGGTGACAGATGGGAAAACAAGGAGCAATAGTCTAAAGTTACAGAGGCAGTTTGCCCAAATCATGTCAAATCTTAATTTTCTCCTCCAAAGCACTGGCAACCTCTTCCACCTTGGTATTATCTGCAAGCATTTTTAAGTTTACTGTCTATGCCACTGTCTAAATCAGCATTTTCCAAAGCGTGGTCCATGGCTCAGTATCGGTCTTTAGAAAGTATACAAATTATGACTGTGTACTATTATTATTGTGAATAACAAACAAACAATAAACAGTGAAATAAATAAATAATAAACAGTGAAAATGTATTCATTTTTCATTTTTTTTTAATGTGTGTTTGGGCCGCAAGAAAAAGTATGGAAAAAAATGGCTCCCAGATATATAAAGTTTGGGAAACCCTGGTCTAAATCATTTATGATGATATCGAACAGGACCAGCCCCAGAAACAAGTTCTGTGGGACCCCAATCATTACGTCCTTCCAGTTTGTTTGTAAACCACCAACTACTCCCTGGGGACCAGTTCTCCAACCAGATACACACCAGCTTCTGGTAGTTCCATCTAAAGTGTGTTTTGCTAGTTTGTTTGTGAGACGGTCATTTGAGACAGCACCAAAAGCCTAACTGAAGTCAAGATATAATACATCTACCCCTTCCCCCTTCCACAAATCTTGCTATCCTGAAAGCTGTTAGGTTGGTGTGAGACAATTTGTTCTTGATAAATCCATACTGTTACTTTTAACATTATCTTCTAGATGTTTGCAAATTTATTACTCCAGTATTTCCTCCATTATCTTTCAAAGTACTGAAGTTAAGCTGACTGGCCTAATTCGTTGGGTATTCCTTATTCACCTTTTTGTAGCTTGGCAATATATTTGCCCTCTTCCGGTCCTCTAGAATCCCTCCCATTTACCACAGGTTTTTGAAGATAATTGCTACACATCATCTTAATCAGCTCCTTGAGTAGGCTAGGATGTATTTAATCAGGCCCCACCAATCTGAAGATATCTAACTTGTGTAAACAGTTTTAATTTATTCTCTCTCTATTTTAGCCGTAGAACTTCACTGGCATTCACTACGTTAGATATCTAATCCCTATTAATCTTTCTGGTGAAAACAGAAGTAAAAGTGTTATTTAGCACTTCTGCCATTTCCACATTTTCTGTTAGATTCTTTCCCTCTTTCTTCAAGCTTCAGTGGGTCACAGAGGAGAAGTCCATATTCAGGACAAACTCCAGAGAAAATTGGGGATTATTCTGCCATTAGATATACTACACTAGCAACAAAAATAAACTTCTTTCTTCCCATATTGGTTAACAAGATGTCAAAAAGGCGATCTCCTCAGGCATCCTACCACTTGATTTACCATCCACACCCTAAACTTTATGAAAAGTGTTTTTTGAAAATTAACTTAATCAGACAAAGAATTCCACTGATTTCAACATATCAGCCACACAGTCAGGTCAACATATAAACTCAGATCTTACCCAATGACAATGCTGTTGCCAGTCCTTTAATAGCTAAAGCCTAAGGGTTTATTTTTAAGAGAAAATAAATAGTTTAAATGGTTAATAGATCATATGATACAATCATTGCAAATTTCCTGCATCAGTCTTGTAGTAGTCATGGAATAAACTGATAGAATTTTTAAAAATATCTAGAAATTACCCAAGGAGCTGTGGGTTCTTAAGCTCCTGTTTAGAGCTTACTTATTAGAAATCCAGTTCAGAAACATAAAACAATAAATGAAGACAAAACAGAGAAATTTCCAAGTTCATTTATAAACTCTCCCAGGTGGAAGGAATTTTATAATTGTAAACTATACCCCATCACAGTTTGTGGAAAAGTACAGGCAGAACATGGAATGCAGCATCATATGAGTAACTCACTTACCCTTTTGTGGCTGCTGATTCACAAGGTCAAGTTACTGGCCATTTGGAAACAGAGGCATCTGCAGAATGAGGCATCTGGGTGGAATGTTTCATCTATGGCCCATTGTGAGAGGCATTTGCCTTTGAAGGACCATCACTGCATAACTGTCTGGCTTCAATATAGATTTTACCTAGTGGCTGTTATCCAGGAATATAGTGCGCATGTAGGATGTCAGTATATAGCTAATATTTATAAGATCAGCTAAAAAAGAAAGGGGTGGGGGAAGATACATGCATGTAAACAGAATAAGCATACTCAGCAAAACAACTTTTCCAGTGATGTCTTACATGACATACATGATATATGTGATCATACTTCAATCATACAGCATTACACCCTCACCAAATAACGGACCTACTCCATCCTTAGTCTTCCTATTGCTCCTAATATAATCCTTTAACTTTGGAAACCAGCTGCAAGTTGCTACAAACAAACAACATTAACCACCCTCAGTTAGGTACAAAGCATGTTTCTACTTGGCCTACAGTGGCTTGAAAGTGTTGTTGTGAGGAAGGCAAAAAGCTCCCAGGTCCTCTGCCAATTGGCCCATGAAGGGAAAAATACTCCCACTTGATATCCTAAACAGGCAATTGGCTAAGACCTGCCTCCTCTCTCAGGCTGACTCCATTCCTAGCTCAGGAGGGATAGGGTAGGTTCCTGGAAAAGATTTGAAAAAGGTTCAGATGATCCCTGCACTGAACTAAATCCCAGGAGCTTGAGAATTCTGACCAATCTGTATCCCTCAATCCTAGCTAGCCAGAGACTCCTGGGGGAGCTACTTATTGTCTCTTGGTGAGCATTTTCCTCCCTTGCTACTGGCAGTGTCCCCACTTTGACGCCAGTCCCATTCAGCTCCCCCGTCCATTGATGTGATTGAGTGGCATTACTGCAATCTTGTGATTCCAGCCTAAAGCCTTCATTCTTTTCCCCTGAAAAGCTGAAAGTGACTCAGTCTTTTCATTCCACATTGTAGATAAATAATTATTTTTTCCCATCTCAAACATTCCCTTCTCTAGTAGTACACTTCTTCCAGTCTAATATTAGAATATTTAAATCTGGTATTACAAAAACATACTGCAGACTACTATATTTTGTGGAATCTCCAAGCATTAGGAAATTAGCACAGGTTCTTCTTGTACTTTACATCAGTGTTAATAAAATACAACTGCATTTGAGATTTTCTTCTTTGTAATCAGTGGTACTACATCATCAGCATGACCCTGATTTGCAGTGACATGAGAACTTCTAGCTCATTTTTTTAAAAAAAAGTTATACCATAAACACTGCGCCATTTTGGTACATATCTGGGAAACCTCAGCAAGACCTATACAGTATGAGTCAATATTAAAACTTCACAACAACATTTAAAAATCCCACTGAGATTCAAATTCAGACAAAGAGATTTTTTAAGTGGTAAAGTAATAACCAAGTGATTAGCCTAATTCTAAATTTAGGCTCTCTCATATCCAATATGAAAAGCAAATAAGAATGTTGAGGTGAACGTTAAACTTGTAGACAACAGGCACTTAGAAGAAAGTTTTCAGAGCGCAGTGTGAGATTTTCCACTACATCATTTCCATTATATAATGGGAATCATTGAAAGAAATCCACCACAAAGTTGTTCTTTTGTGTTAATCATTTCAATTTCACAGCAGTAACTTTGCCTGTTTTAGCCATCTTTGGGCCCTGGAAATCATTCACATTACATTACAGAAAGGATTGAAGAGTAAAATGTTTAAGTCTGGATAGTCCTGTCTGGCATTTGAATCACTCCATTACAGGGACAGCAGTGAAATTTGGACTAATGATTTAATGTGGGCTCATATTCTAAGCATTGGATATACAATAAGATCTGAAAAATAATGACATGAAAGAGCAAACTATGGCAAAGATAGCTCATGAAAACAAACCTAAAACTGTTTTTAAATGTGATAGTTGGATAATTCTGCTAATCTTTAATGGATGATGAGACATTCACAGAGGATCCTGGAGGTTACACAACCAAAACTTTATGAAAAGAAATGCGCTACATGTGAGACAAGATGCAAGCAAGGAAACACAAAATAGAACCCATGAGCCATTATCTGTGAAAAATATAAATACCCCACCTCTAAGCAAAATGTGGAATGTAGTCACTATGAAATTAAAGGGGAATTCTATTAGCATGAGTAGATGTTAGAAGACACATGTTTCAACCAATGTGCACACATCCTGGACGTGTAATATTTTGTGGTGCAAGTGTTCACCCTTTACATTTTGTTGTATGAATTCCATTTTAATGTTTTTGGATTAGTTTTGGGCTGCAGACTACAATTTATCACATGGATGAAAATGAGACAGGGTAAAATCTAATTCATAATATAAAATGCAGCTCGATGGACTAAACGATAGGTCATGTGCACAAGCATGGAGCCGTCCGGTGGTTCAAATGTTAGGAACAGCATATCTGAACATTTCAAAAAGCACTGGACATGACTGAACATGATACATACTAACCTTTTAAACGTTAAACTACAATTTAATTTATTTTTCTTCTCCAGTCTACTTGGAGGAATAAAGTACAGTAAAATCTGTTATCAAAAACTCCTGATTTTGACTGACTGACACAATCACTGAGGCTACATCTACACTGTGAGATAAATTCTAATTTATTAAAATCAATTTTGTAATGCTTTGTTTTTTGAATTCAAATTTGACTATCCTTACCTCCCCACAAGCTCCCCAAAAAGGCAACTTATTGCTGTCACATACAATCGCCAAACATCAACTGCTGTAGCAGTGCATTGTGGGAATTTCTCTCATATCCCTGAAGCATTCTGAGTATTTTTCACTGGTGCAGCATGGGAAAAGAATGCCCTGCAAGTGGTTGTACGTATATGATGTGATGAATGAGGGCAATATGAATGGCTATTTTTCCAGGAGGTAGGAAGGAAAAGCAGGAAAATCAACAAAGATTGCCAAATTAACTGAAATCTCTTCCTTCTATAACTGAATTGCTTTTTCTAGCTATAGCTTTAACTGAATTATCAAAGATTTTACAAGAAGCAACAGGTGTCTGAGTCTTTTCAACTGGCCCTCCAGCCACTTTCCTCCATCCCTTGATTTCATATGATCCCTGAAAATAATACAAGCTTTGTATTGTTCCTGAAGGGAGTAGGATAGTAAAGGTTTGTAAAAAAAAAGAGATTTTGTGAGGCAGGATTTTTGGCTTCCCAGGCCATTACGCGGCTTCTATGGCCTGGGACCACCCAGCAGTCTGTGTCTTCTCAACTGGCCCTCCACCCAGTCTTCCCTGTGATAAGGGGGGCAAAGCATGAAGAAAGAGGATAGAAAAGGCTAGGACAAAGGTTTTGGGCTTTCCACAACACTGCAGTTGTCCAAAACAGAATGGGGTTGAAATCACTTGCTTTCAGAACTGAAATATCAGTGATTTTACAAAAAGCAGCAGGTGTCTGCAATGGGCTTAAAATACAGCAAGGTATCTGGGTCTTCTCAACTGGCCCTCCAGCCACTCTTCCCTACAAAGAAAGAGAAGGGTGGAAAAGGTTAGGAAAAAGTTTTTTGTCTCCCCACTACACTACACAGAGTTGTCCAACATGGCAGACAGGGCTTGCAAAATTTTAAATAAGCAGTGGTGCTCAGGTGAGGGGGGTGGGGGACCAGCACTGATTGACTGTCAGAGTGCTGGACCCCCTCATCCCATGGGAAGGGGTGGGTGAATTGGAGGATGATGAGCCAACTGACATGGTCCCCGAAAATCTTTTTGTGTGGGGGTGCATGAGGGCCATGGCTGCAGACCCAGTTGAAATGTCCCCATGGCAGCTGCAACCGCCACCCCCCCAAAATATTTGTCAGTGGGGAAATGTGGGGTCTGTGGCTTCAGAGCCAGTTGAAACAGTCCCCTGGGCAGCAGCAAGTCCCTGAAAATCTTATCCATCAAGATAGACATACCCCAGGTGACAGACAGCACCTCAAAATCTTTCCTGCCCTTGGAACCCTCACTGTGCACAAGCCAGCACATAGTGCTGCCTAGCAGCATGGTCAGCACCAAATGGCAGACACATCCTTTTATTGGGTTGGGGTTAGTCACATGATGTGGTTGGGCATGGGAAAGACCCCAACGACAGGGCACCTGTGGGGGAGGGAGGGGACGCCCCTTCACAAATGTAAATCACAGCAAAGAAGTTTCTTGGCCTCTCATACAAGCACAACTCCACAGCCACAGGCCTCCTGGTGCCAAATTCAAATTCATGGGCTTCCTGTTACCTTATTCCTGCACACCTGGAGAGCGTCAGAGTTGGAAACGGCCAGAGCAGAGCACTGTGGAATACACACAGGACACCTGTGGAGACTAATAAATTCAATTTTAAGCCATGGTGCTTCCACACTGGCCTTCCTTCAGACTTTTACATTCAAAGTTGATGCTACACCCAGCCAGTGCCAACTATGTTATATTAATTAGTGCTCCCTAAACAGCGAATGATATTTACAGAGAAGACCGTTTTGTTGTAATATAGAGCTAACTGCCTTAAATTTGAATTTGTCTGATAGTGTAGACATAGCCAGTGTTCCTGAAACAACTCACACTGAAAAATAACCTAAGTGATAGTTTTCTACTTTTATATATATAGGAATATAATCTTCAGCTGAGACTTTATACTCCAAGTTCCTAACCAGAACAATATCTGTGACTAAAAAATAAATACCCTGAAGTATGAGCTTACTATGCCAAGTGTGACCCATTTACTATACAATTGTAAGAAGATATTTGGAACTATGTTCAACTTCAAAGTATTGTTCATAACTATGCTACTGAAGCACAGAGAGTATCTGAATAGCAGATACACTTTTCACAGGAAGGCATGTACACAGACATCATCATTCTGTGAGCAGATATAGTATAGATTTTTGCCTCCTTTCTACAAAGCACACTGTGAGCCTTGGGAAAAAAGTTAAAGTGTGAAGAGAGATGAGTATTTAACAAATGAAAGCTGTACTTTAATCTTCTTATTTTACACTGAAAGTGAAGTTTTTATTTCGTAAGAATACAGAATGCAAAAATACTTTCCCATTTGGATCCTGAGATGGGAGTTGATAAGAAAAAAATATTTCTACAACTAAAATTTCATACAAATAGTTCTGCGAGTTATTCATAGCATTATGGTCGAGGGATAATGCTAGTATACTTTTACTTGCTATTGACAAGTCTTTCAACAGTTTTGAGAATGTCTAGGGGGAAAAAGGCTTCTCAATCTTTATCCTTCCTTTTTACGTAAAGAGGCACTGTAAAAACTGACTGAGATTAACCTAACTGGGATTTAGACAGCAGGCTTTTACCTCCATGTGAAACTAAGACTGCAGGATTCTGAAGGTCCAACAGGTGGTTACTGGAGTGAGAAGAAAGAGCTAAGTGCGCGAAGGGAAGCCAGAGTTAAAAAAGAGATGATACAAAAGGGAACGCCCTGGGGAAAAAGCTCTTCCCCTTTGCCCTCCCCCACAGCACAAGAGAAGAAAACAGCAGAGCTGATAGACATTTTATATTCAATTTTATTTATTTATTAGCTTACATTAGAATTTTTCTGAAAATATATCCATTTCCTCTAAATGTTCCATTTTTCAAAGTTATGAAAACTCTTCCAGCCATTTTTGGATCTCTTCCCCTCTGTCCCAATCTCACCTCACTCTGTCAGATTTGATCGATCAGCTCAGACACTTGGTGGAAATTTGAAACCTGAAACATTGCACTTAAAATTAAGACTCTCAAAAACAAAGAATTTCTGTGAAAAAGAATTTAATTTTAATCCATTTGAGAGAGAAGCTGTGGGGGAGAACTCACAGGCTAGCAGACAAGAAAAAGAAAAATAAGAAGTGGCAAATAGCAGAAGTTAATGCCCTACTAGAGGTCCACAAATTAGCACTTCCATCATCCCCTTGGAAACGAAGGAAAAGGAATAGGCCTGCACACCAGAAAAATCAGACTAGTTGGGTTTAGCAGGCCATCGAATGTCCTTTACAAGAAGATGACAAAAAGTGAAGCTGGGCTCTGTAGGAAAGTTTGAGGAAAGGAAAGGAAAATTTTTGAAGTCTCTAATAATTAATTCATGTGCAAAACAACCTAAACTTCACCAGAATGCATGCAGAACACTCCTGTAGTTTTCAGAGCCTCTCCACCTTACCCTTAGCATTGCTCCGGACACTTTTTTTTTTTCTTTTTTTTTAATATATAAAGAGGCTGACAACTATGTGAAACTGCTCCAAAACAGTGTACGTGGAAAAAGAACATTTCATCCAAGGAGCAGTTAAACTTCAATGAATATTTTGGTATCCAAAAAGATGCAAAGTTTGGTTTGGAGTATTGTCCAGCCCTTCAGCCTTGTTTTTCAGTAGATTCAAAGACTGAATTGACATTTTTACTTTTAAAACAAAGCAAAAGGGATGTTTCCAGATCTCCTTTGTTACCTTCAGACCATCCAACATAGATGATAGGAGTTTTCTTAAAGCTTCAGAAATGGTCCAGTGCTGTTAGATTTAATAATTAAATTAGAATCAATGCCATACGACATACAGTTTCATAAATGTATGAAATCCAAACTTATGAAATCCAGATCATATAAAGAAGGTGTGGGGAACCTTTTTTTGCACTGGTGGATACTGAGCCATAGAAAACAATCAGTGAAGGGGGCACACAAATAAGAAAAAAACCTCACCGATGTGGTTTCTGACTTAAAAAAAGACCCTTCCCTCATATGCCAGGGCTAGTACATTTTGTGCCCCCTCCCAGGCTTTGGGGTGAGGCCAAAAATTAGGGGTTTAGTGTGGGAGCGGACTGCTAGGAAGCAGGTCAGGCTTGAGTGTGAGGTCTCGGTGGAAGGGAGGGTGCAGGAGCAGGCTGATGGTGCAGGGTCTGGGCAAGGGGAGGGGCCACTTACCTGTACAGTACCCTGGCGACACACATGCCTCTACAGCCCCACCACAAATGCTCCCAGGCACTGCCATCCAATCCAGAGCAGTGGGGGAAGAGCCTCCCCAGGCAGTGCTGAGCTGCTGTTCCTGCAGCTTGGGGAGGGGTGTTGGCAGTGGCATGCGGAGCCATTTCCTGCTCTCAAGAGGTAGAGCCTGTGGGCCAGATCTGAACCTGGCTTCCCTGATCTCAGCCTGTGAGGCTTGGGATTCCACACCCTCCACACCCTGCAGCAGGCCACATGAGCCTTGTGGGCTGGATCCAGGCAAACCATAGCTTCCCTGCCCCCAATGTAAAGCATGTCCTGCAGGTCTGAGACAACTAGGAGTCTGTAAAATTAATGATTTATCCTGAAGGTCCAATCTTCAAAGATGAATACTAAACTAAGCGGGAGTGGTATTTATACTAAGGTACTCAAATCAACACTGAGCTGACTTATTTGAATGCCTCTGTGTTGATTACAGCCACCAAGTGTGGTACTAGTAACTCTTCTTTACACATGAAGGTTAGAAACAGAGTACTCAGTTTAATGCAGCTGAGCACTCCTGGTGCATGGATTTTCTATCTGAGAATGTGTCCACTTTGTCTTCTTATGACTAGATGGGAATAAGATCTCAAAACTGATGGCAGAGGATACATAAACTTTTTGCTGTTAAGTTACGTTTAATGGTATGAAAAAGGGTTGGGAACCACTGTCTGAATGAATTCAGTTCCAACTTACAAAAAATACACTCAGTAAATCAGCCAAAATATGAGGGAAGCTGGCTTTGAGGAACCTACCATTTTTTTCAGAAAGGTTTTAATTCAAATTATAAGTATACCAGAGTAACAAACAACATACAGAAGTCTAAAGGAAAATACTGACAAAAAACACCAAAAATGTGCCCATAGACATCTCATGGACGGCTAGTCCAGGCAGACCTTCTCTCCTCTAATGAAGTTGTAGGCCAGTGAGCAATAACTCCAGTGCAGCATCAGAGCTATTCATAGGCACACGTTATTGTAAACACATTTCTAAAATACACCAAACTTATGGAGAAATTTCACACACACAAAGAGAGACAGTGACTATGGTAATGAATATCCTATTCAAAATAACACAAAAAATAATTATAGCTTTCAGGAATACCTAAATGATTGCAATGAAACAACTCTTTTTGCTATAAATGCTTGAGAAGAAAATAGATTCAGGAGTATTTATTTCTTGTGGAGGAAAATTTTCATTGCATGATTGCTATGCATTGTCAACTCCCATTAGTCAGGTATATGTATTTAGCTGATAAAAATCACACTGAGTGAATGGTGTGTGAACAGTTAATGGGCAAACTCACGAAGGAGAAGAATTTTCACTTATTACAGAGCTGGGCAATGAGGGGGCAATTTTCTTCTAATTTGGTTATTGTTTGCCTTCTCTCTGAACCTGAACCTAAAAAGTCTCTAGGTGGGGAAGAAAAAGATGGGTTACCTCCAGAGTTTGAGTTTTTCCTCAAGATGTGATGTGAATATGTATTCTGGGTGTGTGACAACCACACACTACAGCTGGAGAGCTTAGCCTAACAGTACCCAGAGGAATGGTGCTCAGGTCCTGAAGCCATAGACCATTCTCCTGAACATATAAGGGTGGTTGCCCCTTCAACTCCATCAGTTCATTCACACCAAACATCAGAAGTACAGACCACAGTGGAGGGTGGGGTGTGGAATACACAGGCTGTCTCACAAAGAACAACATTTCCAGGTAGGTGATGAGTTTTCTCTTATTCAAGTAGATGCTGTATTTCACTTGGGTGACCTGTGAGCAGTACTTACAGGAGATGGGCCTTGGAATCTATGTAAAGGAGGACTACCATCCAAAGCTTGTTAGACATAGCCATGGTGGCAAAGTGGTTTGTGAAAGTAGACACAGAAGACCAAGTAAGTAGCTGTCCTATAGAAGTCCAATATAGTCATGTATACAATGCTATTGTAGCCATGTTGGTCCCAGGATATTCAAGAAACAGGTGGGTGAAATAATATCTTTTATTGGACCAATCTCTGCTGGTGAGAGATAAGCTTTTACGATTAGACAGAGCTCTTCAAGTTTGAAAAACCTAGAAAGCTTGTCTCTCTTACCAAGAGAAGTTGGTCCAATAAAACATAAAGTAAAACCCTGTTTTAACCAGCATTCTATCATCCAGAATTCTCAAATAACCAGCATTTTAACCATAAGACAAATCACAAAGTGGTGAAATGAAGTTAACTTTAAATTACAGATACAGTAAATTTTAGTTAAGGTTCATATAAGCACAGTATATGTACAGTGAAAGTTTAAATAAATACAATATGCAGTATTGTTTAAGTTAAAGACCAAGTAAATTGCAGTTACGTTTTCTATAAGTGTAGCAAAGTGAAAGTAAATACAAATAAATACAGCAAATGTAATATAAGTATTATATATAACAACAGTACTACTGTTGCTGGTAAATAAAGTACTCTGCATACATTTGTTTGTTTCTTGATATCTAATCTTGGTTTTCTTTAGTGTTACTCATTGGTAGGTATTCCTCTCTATTGTCCAGAATATTCAAACATCCAGCAATCTCCCAGTCCCAGGACTGCTGGATATGAAAAAGTTCACCTGTATATTACCTCACCCACCTTGTCCCTCCAGAAATATCATTGATGTTTCCTGATCTGTCATGGAATGAGCTCATACCTCTTGAGGAGCCACAGCCTGGGATATTTCATATGCTGTCATCATGCAAAAAATGTTATGGATCTAGAACTTGTCTGTGAAGAGATCAGCTGGCTCTTCATTAGCTCCACCCATGAAACAAGCAAATGAGGAGTTTAAAGAAAAGGGTTAGTTCCAGCCAAATAAATAATTAAACATCACCTGGTATCCAAATGTGTTAAGATGGTGTTCCCCTGAGGCTGAATGTACCTTAGGGAAGAACTCTGGCAGATACATAACTTGGTTCAAGAAAGACCGGAAAACCAACTTTGAGAAAATTGCATGCATATGAGGACGCTCTGCCATCAAAGGCTGGAAGTATCCTTGGAGATGTTACCATGTCAAAGAGGCTAGTTTTCTGATACCGAAGAGGGGAAGATGAAGTCACCAGGGGCCTAAACAGAGGTTCCATAAGGGTCGCTAAGACAATATTAAGGTCTCACAAAGGAATGAGCTTTCTAATGGGTGGGTGGAGATGAGAGACTCCTTTCAAGAATCTCATTGCCATGAAATTTGAAAATCCCAACTGCCCATGGATGGAAGGCTGTGGTAAGTAATCCAAAATGTCCAGAATACGAGCTAGCAGAAGTTGAACTCCTCAGGCTAAAAATCCCATCAAGAATTGTTTCCATGTGGCTGTTGGAGGGCTTCCTACTCTCACTCCTCCTCCTTGTCTAGCCATGGAGCATCCACACTGTGAGATGCAGAGAGCTAGGTGCTGGATGCAAAACTTCACCATGAAGCTGACTCAGGAGTGTAGGATAAAAAGGACGGCATGTGGGAGGCTAAACCACCTGGTGTTGCTGGAGCAACAAGAATGATCCAATGTCAGCTTGAGAATGAACTGTGGGATGATCAGAACTGGAGGAAAAGCAAACAGGAGTCCTGATTCCCCGCTCAACTGAGCAGCAGTGGAAGTGCCTGACTCAGATCCCCTCAGGAGAAAAATATCTGGTACTTCTTGTTTTTTCTCATGTTGAACAGTTGACTGACTGGATGGCCCAAATGGCACAGCTGGATTGCAGAGACCACACACGAGTCAGGAGGAAATTCCTACTGAGGTGATCAGCCGGGTGACTCTATATCCCATCCAGAAGGGTACTGACTCCTTCAACACAGCCCAGCACCTTCACACCATCACACCACTTTTCTTTGACTTCTAGTGCACCAGCAGTGACTTCTTATCTGCACTCAACCCTCTTTTCCCTGCCTTGTGTTTCCTTTATTCCATTAATATGCCCTTCAAAGTCCGTAGTCCTGGCTCTTCCACAATATCCACTTTCTGTGTTCTTGCTCTCACACTGCAGCATGCATCTGGAAGAAATCCTGTAAACAGGCCAGCTCCTTCTATTTCACTTCTGCTATGCTACATGCTAAACAAGTGTACATCTCCACTTAAGTGAATCTCATACCTACAATCCCAGCTGCTTTCATGCTACATTTGACCTGCTCCTTGCTGCCTACCACCGCTCCTTTCTCTGCATGGGTCCTCACTTATTTCTTTCAACAGACAATATGAGGTGACCTTCCTCCCCATCTTGCTCTGCCCTTATGTCCCCTTCTACACCATTTAATCCTTGTCTCCGGTTACAAAAGCAAAAATTTCTCATCTACCCTCCTGTAATCCCTTCACTTGGCTAAGTGACCCTTTTCTGTCCCATTTCCTCCTCTGCTTTGTGCCCACTCTCATTCCCTCCTTTACGCTTGTCCTTAACCACACACTCTTGTGACTGCTTCATCTCCTTTCTCATGCTCTCGTCTCTGAGCTCATTGACCCCACTCTTCACAGTCACTGTCTGAAGTTCTTTTCCAATTCCATCACAGAACTTTTCTCATCTGGCTTCTGCCCTTTTGCACTCAAGTGAAATTGCGCTTGCCACAGCGTCTGAAAACCCCCTCTTAGCCAAATCTCAGAACCAGTAGTCCATTTTCCCACCCTTTTTGAGCTGCTACTCAGGTCTGATGCACACATAACAAGCAGTCCTGTAGCACCTTAGAAATGAACAAATTTATTAGGTCATGAGCTTTCATGGGTAAAACCTACCCTCTCAGATGAATAGAAGAGCATTCTGTTCTGTTCACTCTGTGGTGGTTTCTCATCTGGTAACTCAGCCCATCAGCCACATGACCAGTTAGTCCACTTTTCTGGAATTACAAAGCCCAACAGGATCATTGTCCAACTACCTTCTCTGGATATTATCAGTCCCAACTTTAAGTTCCATGCCACTATACCAGTGATTGTCAAGGGAACGTGGGATCACCTGATACATGGGGTTCCAGTCCAAGAACCCTATAAACAGCAATCCAGGTCTGTTCTGTCCCAGTCCCTGCTGTTTCCCTGAGATCCTTCCTACCAACTCTCTCTAGCTTCTTTTTCCTTTTTCTGGATTTGCCATGAACCCTACCTACTCCTCATGCCTGGAAATGGAGTGTCATCTTCACCTCAGACCCCTCTCTAGGCCCTCACGTCTAGCCTATCACTAAGTTCTGCAGATTCTTTCTGTATATCTTCTCTTAAGATATGATCCTTTCCATCCATCAACACAGTTATAACTCTTGGTATCTCACATTTTAATTACAACAGCAGCCTTCTTTCTGGATTTTTACAAATGCAGTCTTACATCACTAACATTTGAGTAACGAAATTTGAGTCTGAAAAAGTATAGAAAAAATACCATGTAACAAATAAGACTCCATTGCAGCCCGCACAGAGATTTAAGAGCTCCAAACCACAATTTTCAACAGAGAGAAAGCCATGCTAGTCTATATACTGTCAAAATAAAAAAGCAGTAAAGTACCTCTTGAAAGACTAACAAAGTAATTTATTAGGTGAGCTATTGTCTGAAGAAGTGGGTCTGTCCCATGAAAGCTCATCACCTAATAAATTATTTTGTTAGTCTTTAAAGTCCTACTTTACTGCTTTTATGTTTTCACAATTTTCAAATGTGTGTACCTGCAGTGAAGTACCATAATCCTTATTCAGGCACCTAATTAAATTTGGCCTTATTTTCAAAACTACTTAGCAGTAACAGCATATGTAGTTTACCACTAAAATTATACAAAGTCATCTTGCATAATCTATACCTGAGAAAGAAAAGTCTTCCTGTGAAAACTCAAGAGAGATTCTCAGCAGATAAACATGGCCAGTAGAAAACACATTGTCTTTCTTTCCTGGAAGTAAGTGCCTGGGGCTGTAAGGTTTTTCTTCCAAATACATCCTAACAAGCATTTTGTTTTATGAAGAGACAACAGTCTATAACTCTTCTGACTGAATTTTCTCTTAAAACACATTTTTTTAACATGGAGATGTTCACCCAAATTATGCAAATATGCTTCATGGGGAGAGGATGCCTTACAGAACTAGGAGTAGAGAATGCCTTACACCAAAAAAAGAAAATAGAAATTAAAAAAACAGAAGAGGAAAGAAATAGCTGGGAGTTATATCCATTCAAAAACCAATTAAATTGTTTATTTGTAATATGGAGAAATAAAGATGACACTGCATCATTTTGTCTAAATAGGAACCCACAAAGAAGTAACATAGTAAATTGGATAGAACAGTTACTACATGAAATACCCACACTATTGTTTCAATATTTTACATATAATATTTTCCCTTTGAACACAGTCCGCAGACATTGGCTACATCTACACTTGCATTCCTCTTTCGAAAGGGGAACGCAAATGAGGAAAATCAAAAATGTAAATGAGGCACTGATTTACATATCTTGTGCTTCATTTGCATAACCTGTTTTCAGAAGATATTCTTTTGAAAGAGAAAAAGCAGTGTAGATGGGGCTCTTTCGAAAATAAACCCTGTCTTCAAAAGAACCCTTCTTCATCTTTTGTTTCAGGAAGAAGGGTTCGTTCAAATATGGGGTTTGTTTTTTTGGTATTTGCTTTTTTCCTTTCAAAATAATCTCTTCTGAAAACAGATTATGCAAATGATATGTAAATCATGCAAATCAGTGCCTCATTTGCATGTTTGATTTTCCTCATTTTTCATTCCTCTTTTGAAAGAGGAATGCAAGTGTAGATGTAGCCATTCTGGTTTCTGAGTTGAAGGAAGGCCAGAGGAGTGTTGGGGGCCAGTGGAAGTGATATAAGGACGTGCTGACGGCACACATGAAAAAGTCCAGCATCAGTGTCGACACTTGGGAGAACCTTGCCTAGGACCCTCCCCAGTGGAGAGTGGTAATCTGTGCAGGAGTGGCACAATTTGAGAGGTCCCACTGCAGTGCAGATGAGGAGAGGTGGTGAAGAAGAATATGGGAGCAAAAACTGCCCTACACACCTTCATCAGCTACCAACATCTGCCCCTTCTGTGTTAAGATCTGTGGCTCCAGAATCAAGCTGATCAGCCATCAATGGACTCACAAATAGGATGGTGACATGAAAAGGTCCTACTTGTTACCGAGTGACTACCAAGAAAGAAAAAAAACGTAAGAATGATGCACAGCAATTCTATTTTTCATAAGATACGACTCCTTTTCCTGTGATTATATTCATTACCTCCTCTTCCTTCATTGTAAAGGGGGCTGCATTTTTTGTAGTTGAAATATGTCGTGAACATTCAACTACTTAAGTTTTACCCAACTGAGAGAAATGAGATGCAAATAGCTTAGTTTAAAATTACTGTCATGATCCACAACCACAAAAGTAAGATGGCGGCTCCAGTGTAGAGGTGACAGCCTGCTCCTAAGGGTTGCATCAGTGGTATCTGAGGGGGGTGCAGCAGGCTGCGGGGGTTCAGGGACCGGGTCAGGGTGAGTGTTGGGAGCAAAGCCAGGCTGGAGAGTGTAGGGAGAGTTGTGGGTTGGTGGGGTTTGGCAGCAGGCTGGGCTGGAGAGAGCTGTGGGCCAGAAGGGCACTGGGAGTGGGCTGGGCTTGAGCAGGTTGGAGGGTGGAGGGGTGGAGCTGCGGAACGTGGCTGGAGGCACCTGACTGCATGGCTATGAGCACCTTGCCGCGCAGCTGGAGCCACTTCACCATGCACAGCTGGAGGTACCGGTGGCTCTGGTGGAGGAGGTGGCGGCGCCTCTGGGCTGCACCAGCAGTAAATCCTTAATTTACCTGGGGGTGGGGTTGCAGAGAGCAGGCAGGCAGGTTGGGTCAGGGACCAGGCTGGGGTGGGTGGTAGAAGCAGACCAGGCTAGGCCAGAGGGTGCGGGGGGTGGGGAGCTGGGCAGCATGGCTGGAGGTGCCTGACCACATGGCTGTGGGTGCCTTGCCATGCAGCCAGAGCTGCTTCACTGTGCTCAGCTCTAGGTACCGGCAGCTCTGGTGGAGGAGGCAGCAGCTCCTCCAGGCTGCAGCAGAGGTAAGTCCTTAACTTACCTGCAGGTGGGGGATGTGGTAGAAGCTGCTGGCCAGGGGGTGTTAGGAGCAGGCCAGGTCTGGGTGTGCAGGGGGGAGCTCAGAGACAGGGTAGTGGGCGGTGGTGGGGAGGATCGAGTCAGCTTGATCCTTCCTGCCATTTGCCATGTGTTATTTCTTCTTGCTCACATGGTACCCTGCGAGCCCCAAGCGGGGCAGCAGCAGCACAAGCAGCCCACAGGGGCTGAGTGGGCAGCGCAGACCCCTGAACATGACTGTGGGTGGGTGGACTGAGTGGCTTCTGCCCCCTCATTCTGCATGAGATGAGGGTCTGGGATACTTGGGTCCCTGGATTATTTTGGTTAATCCAAATGGCGTATGAGCCATGATTTTGGTCACCAGGATCCAAGGGAGTGTGCATAACTGCTTACATCACCCCAGGGAAGACAACTCTGTTAGAATATTCCTCGCTGCCTTGTGGGTAGGTTTGGGACATCCAAAGGCTATGGGACACCCAGACAGAAAATCCAGAGTGGATGCCCTAAGGTGGTTAATAGGGAGGATTCATCCAACCTGCTTTCCAGCATCTCCTTGCAGTCACCTCAGTTCCAAACGTACTGACTTCTATCTTTCCTTTTGATTCAACTTGAAGGCAAACTAGGCTGTGCTCTTCCCCTTCCTCTATGATTTACTCCTAAAACATTGGAGAGCAGGAGATATTACATGTGACGTGAAGGATGAAAACATCTTCTCTCTCTATAAAAACAAAGGCGATAAGGATGACTACAACTACAGAGGCATCTCGTTACTGAGCACCACAGGTAAAGCATTTGCCCATGTAATTCGCAAAAACTCACAGATTGAGTCTATCGAGAAACACTATGTGGCTTCAGGGCTGGCAGGTCAACAATGGACATGATTTTCTCACTTTGACAACTAGAGGAAAATGCAGAGAACAAGGAAAGCCGTTATTAATAGCATTTGTGGACTTAACAAAGGTCTTTGACACCATTAGTAGATTAAGACCATACAGAGTATTAACCAAGATTGGCTGCCCACTGACCCTACTCAAGCTCATAACATCCTTTCACGAAAACATGAAAGCAATAGTGCAATATGATGGATCTATATCGGAACCCTTTGCAATGAATCGTGGAGTCAAACAAGAGCGTGTTCTTGCCCCTACCCTCTTCAGCATATTCTTCTCAGTTCTGCTAAATTGCACATTTCAAAACTCACACAGTGATGTATTTCTCCATACAAAATTAGATGGCTCTCTCTGCAGCCTGGCAAGACTCAAGGCCAAAACTGAGGTCAAGGAAGTCCTCAGTAGGGAACTTCTCTTCACAGTTGATGCTGCTTTCATCACTCATAATGAAGACATGCTATAGTCACTGATGGATTCTCTTTCCGGAGCCTGAAAGGTGTTTTCCCTTGACATAAGCATGAATAAAACTATAGTATTCACTCTGGCTGTGGCCACACTTGGCCAAAACTTCAAAACGGCCATGCAATGGCTGTTTCGAAGATTACTAATGAGGTGCTAAATTGAATATTCAGCGCCTCATTAGCATTAGGATACTTCCAGGTGTGGCACTTTGAAAGCGCCACTTTTGAATGTGCACAGCTTGGCGTGGTTACAAGGGGACCCCCTCAGCTGAGGGGAATAAGGGGATTTCGAAATGTGTGGGGTCCTTTTGAAAAGGACCCCCTTGTAGCCATGCCGAGCCGCACGCATTCAAAAGTGGTGCTTTCAAAGCGCCATGGCCAGAAGCGTCCTAATGCTAATGAGGCATTGAATATTCAATTCAGTGCCTCATTAGTAATCTTTGAAATAGCCTTTTGCATGGCCGTTTCGAAGTTTTGGCCACGTGTGGCCACAGTCTCTAGGTATACCTCAGCAACCCAATGTTATTCTAGATAACAGCCCATTAGATGTGGTTCAACCAATTCTGTTACCTTGGATCTACTGTCACCACAAACCTATCCAAGGACAAAGAACTGAACATCAGAATCAGGAAGGCAGCTGCTATTTTTGGCAGACTTATGAAACAAGCATGGAACAATCCTCAGCCGACAGTGAAAAGTGAAAACAAAGATACTAATCTGCCAGGCATGTGTATTGAGTATCCCGCTACATGTCTCTCAGGCACAGACCACGTACTTGCACGAGGAGAAAAAATTAAACAGCTTCCATCTTTGCTGCCTCTGCAGAATTATGAATATCGACTGTCAAGATAAAGTTTCAAATGCAGATGTCCTTTCAAGATCTGGCATACCCAGCCTCATGGCGATCCTCAATGTCAGAAGACTATGGTGCCTTGGTCATGTGAGAAGAATGGATGACAAACGTCTTCCCAAAGAAATCCTCTTCAGTGAACTGTCATGTGGGTTGAGAACAAGAGGAAGACCAAAGCTAAGATTCAAGGATACACACAAAAACTCCGTGAAAAAAAAAAATCAACCTTGACCCAAAATCCTGGGATTCTACATCATCAGATCGAAATACATAGTGATGATTGCTATGACAGGGCACATCATCTCAAAATTATATGTGAAAGCCACACAAAAGAACTTCGTCTTAGAAGGAAAACCTCTCAGACTCCAGAATTCAGAAATAGACTGACGTGGTTATTGCAATCAACTGTGCAAATCCAATATTGGACAGATAAGCCATGAGAGAAGCCGCAGACTCAAACATTGCCCATAGATCCTCACTGCCGGTGCTAACCACTGTCTCTTGAGATGAAAAGGGGCCATAGTAGAGCCACATCTTTACAATATAGTGTAATTCCCATGACCCACACAGTTTCCACAACACAGTATTTTCTACAAACCATAAGGATAATATGAGCAATATTTTATTTTGTTCAATCAGTTTCTGGGGAGGTCCAAAAGATCCTACTTGCATATTGATTAGCCTCACATTCTGTAAATTGTCTATGTATTTTCTTCTGTTGAGCCCAATTCTGGCCTGCTTTGGACCCACGCAATGGACCCACACAATCTTTATATATTTGATTTTGTTTGCAGAGGAGGAAAAACAGTTGAGAGTCTTTGGGTGTTAAGCTTAGAGGGGGAAGCAACAGAGGTGATGTTCTGGTTGGTGTCTGGTATAAACCACCAGATCAGGCAGATGAGGATTTCTTCAGACAACTAAGAGAAGCTTCCGAATCACAGGACCTGGTTCTCATGGGAGCCTTCATCTATCCAGACATTTGTTGGGAGACCAATACAGAAGCACACAGGTAATCCAGGAAGTTTCTGGAGAATGTTAGGGATAACTTCTTGGTACAAATGCTGATGGAACAGACTAAGGGCCATGCACAATTTGACCTGCTGCTCACAAACAGAGAAGAAATAGTAGGAGAAATAGAAGCGGGTGGCAACCTGGGCTGCAGCAACCATGAGATGGTGGATTTCAGGATCCTGACAAAAGTCGGGAAGGTGAGCAGTAATATACAGACCCTTGATTTCAGAAGAAGAAACTTCAGCTCCCTGAGAGTACTGATGGGCAGGACTTTGCACGCCAGTGATACTGTATTTGTAATGCAGGTAATGGAGGAGGCCCTGCAAAGAACCTAAAGTGTCTTGATGTTGGTCATTCAGGACCACCAGATCTTTGCAATGAGGTCATGCATTGAGAGTTCATTTCAGAGTTGGTGCTCTTGGAAACAGTATGTGCTGGAGATTTGGTGTCAGATGAAAAAATGTTGGGTGGATTTTCTAAGGACTTAAAATCACACTAAGTAGAAATACTTATCAAGTTTAGGGAGAAGGATCAAAAGATGGGCATGGCAAAAATGTGTATGGGCAATAGATACACCACATAAGAGAGGAACATTGAACAAGCCTGTCCAAACACGACAGCATTGCAAAATTTGGACAAGATGGATCAGCCACAAAATTACATTGCACCCTGCTACCTAGAAAATAACTTTCTATGTATGAAATTTCTGATCTCAGACACTGAGGCTATGTTTACACTTGCCCCATACTTCAAAGTGGGCATGGTAATCAGGCTGATGAGAGATTACTAGTGAAGTGCTGCGATGAATATGTGGCACTTCATTAGGCTAATTATGCCCGTGACAACTTCAAAGTGTTAAACTTCAAAGTGTTGGCATGCATGTGGCTGTGGGCACTTTGAAATGCCCACTGTACTTCAGAGTACCTTTACTCCCCAAAATTTTTAATTGTAATTTGTAATTAGCCTAATGAAGTGCTGCATATTCATCACAGCACTTCATTAGTAATCTCCCATCAGCCTGATTACCATGCTGCCTTCGAAGTATGGGGCAAGTGTAAACATAGCCTGAGTTATTCATAAGAGTTTTCATCAGCTTTGGGAAGATGATACTAACATCCCATGATCCATAAAGACTTTCTAATGAGGAGTTTCGAAAGAGTCACACTATTCATGGAGGTGTGACAGAGGGTGCAGAGATACTGGTTTCCTTTTGCTTCATTCATGACAGGCTGAAACAGCTGCCAAAGGCACCTAGAAGGGCTTAGATAATCAAAGAAAACTGACCAAACAGTTGTGGTGCAGGGCACAAAAGTGAGCCTGATTACACCTCACTGCAAACCTTTAACACTCAGAATTTCAAGGCCTTCTTGTTGACAGCTTCCCAGATGCCACAGCCCTGTAGTTACCTGCAGGATTCAAACTGCCAGGGAGACTTCCTGGGCTGCAAAGCAGAAAGGTTTTCTGGCTCTGAGAGAGAATCCCAGGCCAGGCTCCAGGCCTGATGTGATCATTTTTACTAGAAATGGCTGGAAAAATTTGTTCCTTAGTCTTACAGAAAATTTCAACTTTTCAGCAAAATATAATAAACTCAAAATGTTTCAGATATAAAACAAAATATTTTTGTTTAAAATGGCACCATGGTGTCTCATTGCAGTTGTAGTTAAGATGCCTTATAATTCCTGTCTCTTCTATGGTCCAGCCTCCCTAGTCAGACTACATTTCCCACAATGTACCACTGGCTCCCTTCTTGGGGAAGGGAAGGGTCCATATTAGGAGGTCCTGAATGAGGGATCATAGAATCATGGAACAATAGAGCTGGAAGAGACCTAAAAAAGCCATCAAGTCCTGCCCCCTGCTCTAAGCAGGACCAAACCCAGATGTGGCCTGGCCACAAAGAGCTTGGTCTATAAAGAAAAATGGAAACATTGGGTGCCTGAGATTCATCTCCCATGAGGCACCATTCTGAATGAAAACATTTTGGTGTTGCCGTGGGGGTGGGGGTGGGGGAGATTAGCAAAATATCATTTTTTTTCCTGAAAAAAGCATAACTTCATGCACAGAAAAGATTAATTGTAATTTTATGCAAATTTTCAACCAGACCTATTTTGGACCATTCGCAATTCACAATAGAGCTGAGAACCATATTTTTTCATGTGGCTAGGGGGCTATTAAGATAATTGAACCTTTTGTCTTTTTTGAAGTTTGCCAGGAGTTGCGCTCCTTGCAGAATTGATAAAAAGACATGCAAAAGCTTCCTTGACCAATGAACAGAAATGTTTTATGGAGATACACTGGTTTCTTCTTGCGGAAAGAGAAGACAACTGGTATCTCCTCTTGTTTCAGCAGGTGAAAAAGAACTGCCTTAAAAGAGATATGGAGATTGATTAAAATGGCAGCATGCTGTTGGGAGCAAAGGCTTACAGAATCTGTTCAAAAGACAGCCGTGATTTTTAGGTGAATGTTCTGATAAAAAGTTCAGGTTTTAACTGTAGTAGAACTATGCATGTGTAAGATATTGCAGAGTAACTATGTTTGTGAGGAAAAACAAAAGATAAAGCAACTACAGAGCTAGAAAAGAGCTGTTGAAACTAACACAAACCTGTACTAGATGGGTAGGAGAATTAACACAGAAATGAAAGATTAATACGTATGTATAAGAAAAAATTATAGACGTTATAAATAAGATTATCAACAGGAAGCAGCCTTGGAGGTGATTGTATGGTGAGATGACCATTCTGATGAGCTTCCCACTTACAAGTAACTGATCATTTGTTAATGCTTTTCTTTAATAAAGATGTGTTAGATTCATCTGCTGAGCAGCAAACCTTTCAGCTCAGCTGGTTCTACCTGCAGTAGTTTGGGAAGCCGGAGGAGAATGAAGCCTGGTTCACTTTTCAACCTGCTACCATCACACTTAGTCCTAAACCCTTAAGAGCTTCCAGGGTCCCCTGTCCCTTTCTTAGGCTAGGGACCAGCTCAGGAATGAAAACTGTGCACAAATGTTAGCTTATATTACAGATGGGGAAACTGAAGTGGAGGTACAGCTCCCAAACCCCTATTATGTGCTAAGACCCTTGGAATATAACTTTTTCACGATTTAAAAACACACTATCCTTTCTATAACATAATATAAAACCCTTAAAATCAGACTGCCTTCTTTTTATTTTTTAGAAACACTATTAATAAGCAGAAAGAGAGATAAAGTGGCAGCTGCTAATGATTAGAACCTTCCTGAGCACAGAATATACTGTACTTGCCAAAGCAACACATAGCTCTTGGTGATGTAGGACTGTGAAAAATAGACAGAATTAATACAAGTAACATATGTTTATTCACGCCGTCACTTCTGAATTAAAAAAAACTTTTAATAGAATGAACCTGGAGCACTAGATTGGGAGAATAATATTTCCATAACGTGTACTTTCAATCTGTTTACATCATCCAAAAACCTGTGATTTAATTATTTATCTACCTATTATTTATTCATTCACTTCATAGTATCTCAGAAAACTAGCATGTGGTTTGGTTTCCCAGTTTTCCTGTAAGAAAAATACTTGAGCATGAAGGAGGAAAGAATATTTATCTCTACCTTAGCAAATCTTTTTCATTACATTTAACCAATGATGGACAAATCCCAAAAAGGTCTGGAGGTTCAGCTTAGCTGAAGCTTCATGTGCTCCGAGATATACCTAAACATACTATGTGTATCACCCCAAATAAAGCCCACTCAAACCAACTCCTGCAACACAGATCTTTCTAACATTTCCCATTCTCTGTTTTGAGTGTCAAGTGCCATGCAGCCTGGAAAGCCTCAAGCTCTTAAATGTGCTGAAGAATTTGATTTATTATTTGTGCCAAGAACAAGCAAAAAAGAGATACTCATATTCTCATAACAAAACTATAGGTTGAACCTCTCATCTGGGACCTGACTGGTGCTGGACAAGAGAATTTGCTGGACCATGGGAGGTCAATATTTTCTAGCACATTACCAACACTTCCACTGCTTACTGGGCTCATAGAAGACATTTAGGAGTAAATTACAGCAAAATAGCAACATAGAACACTGAGAGCCAGGACTGGTGGCTGTAAACAAACTTTATGGGACTTCGGGAAATTGGTGACACCCATGACAAGTGGTTGTCCAGCTAACTAAAATCATAATGGATTACAGATATTGCCAGATGACAGAGTTCCAGATTAGAGAGGTCTACCTGTACCGTGTGAGTAGGATCACTTACCTAGGTCCCTTAGACTTGTTATTCTCTGACCAAGTAGCTCACAATTCTTGCAGCCTCATTTTCCTTTCACTTCCTAGTTCTCCTATCCTGCCACTGAGTACCAACTCTCACAGCCACACAAGCCTTGCCACTTTCAGATGACTTCTCCCAGTCTCCCCCCTTTTCATGGGATTTCACACTGTAGTGAACAGACCTGAAAAGTCATAAGCAAAACTCAACACACACGCATAAGAAACACGCTCAAAAGAAACCCAGCAAGAAACAAGCTTTGTCAGGTTTCCGGTCTAAGTCCTGTAAAATCTAACACAAAATCCATAAATCATTCTCATTATTTCATGGAGAAGAATCAGATTTGTTTACATTTGACATTAATTGGTCTCTAATTTTAACACACAAGTATATTCTGTGGTGAAGGTTAAAAGCGCACTTAGTTTTATATCAATAGCTTGCTAACTCTAAAGTGCCAGCTGTAAAACTTGAGATGGTCTCATAATTTTTATCTGTCAATGGGCAGATAAGAATCAGAATTAATTCAGTTATTAGAAATGAAAATCATGTTTATATGGTATGCATGAAGAAATAAACCATACTGTTGGCTAGCAGTTAATGTCTGTGCCAAACAATTTCTTGTATTTAGAAATTAGGTGAAGCTTTTCATTCACCAAAACCACTTTAGACTGAGCATTTTCCTCTTCAAAGATACTCTGTATTGTGAAAATGCATGTGGAAAACTTGTGAAGAGTAGAATGCTGAATAAACCAACCTTGCCGTAACAGTGCGGCCTAGAACTAAACCCATTTCTTGACCGTATGGGTTATTTTTAATACTTTTAAAAATTCTACAAAGGAAATGACAGATGCAAGTGAGACCACATACAGCTTATTTTAAGACCGTACACAAGCATAAATTCACCCTTGTTCATAATAGCCTGTTGATAAGTTAGGTCCCATTTAAATTCTAGAAGTAGGATTTACATGGGGCTTAGGCCTTGTCCTGGCATCCTGCACATGGATGAAACTTACCCTTACTGAATACTTACCTGCAGTTCAGGTAGTATTGTGCTAAATTCAAAGGATTAATAAGCTGTGTCAAAGTGCTACAATTCAGAGATTTAATTGGTTGGGATTTTTTAAGAAACTTCTTTAATGCTTGATGCCATTCACTCTTGGTTTAGACTTGGATTGTATTTATCTTCCCTACCTAATCCTCGTTACAGAAAGTCTTAGAGCAATAAATTCTTTGGTAATATAGCTAAATTTAGTGATTACAATATATATGGTAATACTTGTAATTCAAAGATCAGTGCCTCTAAAATTATATTTTTTTGCTTTAAAAGAACAGCAGTAACAAAGTTATAGCATAGCAGGAGTCTCAGCATTTGTATCACATTCATTAGCCGTGTCTACACGTGCACACTACTTCAAAGTAGCGGCACTAACTTCGAAATAGCGCCTGTCACGGCTACACGTGTTGGGTGCTATTTCTATGTTAACGTCGACGTTAGGCGGCGAGACATCAAAGCCGCTCACCCCATGCGGAGATAGGAATAGCGCCCTACTTTGATGTTCAACGTCAAAGTAGGGACCGTGTAGTCATTGCGCATCCCGCAACATTGCAGGGTCCTCCATGGCGGCCATCAGCTGAGGGGTTGAGAGACGCTCTCTCCAGCCCCTGAGCTCAATGGTGGCCGCGTGGAGCGGCCCCTCAAAGGTCCCCTCCCACTCCCTTTCCTGTGCAGGAAGCTGAGAGAACATGCAGGCGGCAGCCCAGACACGCGGCCAGCCTGCACGTCTCTGAGCCACTGCTGTCTGCCACCCCAGCTGTGATGACCGCCCGGCAGCCCCCCCAGCGGACCCCCCCCAAGGGAAGCCAGGGCAGCCAGGGCTCGCGGGCTGGCAGCCAGGGCGGCAAGCAGCAGCGGGGCCCCTCCTGGACGGAGACCCAGCTTTGGGACCTGCTGGGGCTCTGGAGTGAGGAGGAGGTGCTCCAGATAATGGGGAGCAAAAGATGGAACGTGGATGCGTTCGCTCGGCTGGCCGAGGGCCTGGCCACCCAGGGTCACCCTGCCCGCCCTCCGGACCATGTCCGGAGTAAAGTCAAAGAGCTGCGGCAGGGTTACACCCCGGGCCCGGGATGCGGCCGGCCGATCTGGGGCCGCCCCCGTCACTTGCCCCTTTTACAGGGAGCTCAGGGACATCCTGGGCCCCCAGCACACCTCCTCCACTCCGGCCACTCTTGATACCTTGGCTGAGGAGCCCCAGCAGGCCCCGGAGCTGGAGTCCGCCCTGGAGATAAGCCCCACACCCCGGGGCCCCCCCCTGGAGCCCACCCCCAGGGCACTGGAGCAGGAGGAGGAGGGGGACTCCTCCTCCAGCGACACCGGGCTCCAGATCCTCCTCCTGCCATCCTGGAGCAGCAGCTGGGCATCCGCCCCCCAGGTGTCCCCCTGACCGTGGGAGTGGACCTACAGGTATGTACCCCCCCCGGTGTACACCCCTGGGGTTGAGGGGCGGGGGTAATAGATATGTGGCCAGGGCCCTCCACATGCCCAGATGGCCATGGCCCCAAGGACAGCAGCGCCATGTCCCTCACAGGAGTGCATCAGCCCCTGCCCCCGCCCCCCAGCACGACAGTGCCATGCCCCATCCCCGGGGCTGGGGGCAGCAGAACCTTTAGGGTCCCCCGGGAGGAGGGGGTGGGACACCCCGCAGCAGCAGCAGCAGCAGCAGCAGCATGCGATGGAGTTGGGGGAGTGCAAATGCGAGTCTCAGGCTGGATATGGTCAACAAGCTGAATAGCTCCTAGTGGCTAAGGATGATCCTGGGGCTACAACTGGCAGGTTACACCTCTGCCCTGAACAAAGAGGAGGGAGGAGCCGAGCTGCCTTTGAATCGGGGGCGGGGGGCCGCAGGTAGAGGCTAGGGGAAGGGAGAGCTGGAAGGCAGCCAGCCTGAGGAGGGGGAAAGCTACACCCCAGAGGGGCACCCCTTGGGGTCTTCTCCCCAGGACGGGTTGGAAGGACCGTCTCTGACTGCTGTACTGTCACTTCAGGGAGAAACTGGGCATCTGTTGCCTAAGAAACCTCTCCTGTCAGACCCTGCTGAGTGAAGTGAGAGTCACTCCCGCCGGGGGATGGGGTGCAGTGCAGGGGGACCCTTGAACCCCATCACAGCAGCATCTCCCAGGGACGGGGATGGGGAACCTGCAGCACAGGGGTGAGGGGACAAGGGCCGCGGCTCGGGGCCCACACTAGCGCCTGTCTCCACTCTTCTTGCCCCCCTCCTGTGTTCCGCAGCTGCACCATCGGAAGGACCGGAGAGCGCCGGCGAGGCTTCAGTGGTCCCGGAATCCCCTCCGGGGCCATCGCTCCAGGCCAGCCCCTTGGCGGAGGACCGACAGGCCCCACGGCGGGCAAGACGGCGGACCCAACACCACCACCCGACGGCGACGGACCCCCAGCTGCTGGCCCTCCACCGCCGGCAGCTGGAAGTCGCGGAGCAGCGCCTGCGGGTGGAGCAATGCTGCCTCCATCTCCAGGAGCGGGCACTGGCCTGGCGCCAAGAGGCATGGGGGGCCTACATGGAGACCTTCAACCGGCTAGTGGACTACCTGGCCCCCCATGCCTCGCCGGCCGCCGCTGCACCCCCCGAGTGCTCCACCCGCTGCGCCACCCGCTGCTCCGCTCGTTGCCGCGCCGTCCACCGTCGCCCCGCCACCCGCCACCGAGGGCCAGACCGCCAAGGGAGACCTGGGGCCAGCTGAGACTCGCCAGACGTATCTGCCAGTCCGCCCGGCCCCCAGCCAGCCCCGGACAGGGCTGCGGCCGAGGCGGGGCTCCCGGCCGCCCACCCCAAGTGCCAGACTATAGGGGCATGGGGCCCAGGATGTGGCCCCCCCCCGTTTATAGTTTGGACTTATTCATTTGTGCCCCCCATTTGCCCCGTCCCACCCCATGTAAATAGTTCTCCCCTTCCTTGCAATTTCTTTTTTTTTTTTTTTTGTAAATATACGCATACTTTTTTACTTTTCATTTATAATAGTTAGAAGTTCTTGTATATAGTTTGGTATTAGTTAAAAGAACAGTTAAAAGAAAACCAGTTTGATTTTACAAACAAGTGTGTGCTTTTATTTGTCCAGGAAAAGTGGGTGGGGGTGTGCTGTTGGGTGCTCCGTGGTGTGGGCGTAGGGGCAGGGAGTGTTGTGGAGGAAGTGGGGCGGGCGCAGTGGGGGCCTGGCAGAGTTCACCCCGCTGCCTCATCGAAGTGGGTCCGCAGGGCCTCCCGGACCCAGGTCCCTTCGGGGTCCACCTGGCGACTGGGGGCAGCGGGTGGCTGCACGTCGGCCCTGCTGGCCTCCACAGCCCAGCCCTGAAAAAAGGCCTCCCCTTTGCTCTCCACCAGATTGTGTAGGGCGCAGCAGGCACCCACAATCTGGGGGATGTTGTTGGGCCCGCATCCAAGCGGGTCAGGAGACATCTGCAGCACCTTTTGAGGCGGCCAAATGAGCGCTCCACCACCTGGCGCGTGTGGTTCAGGCGCTGGTTGAAGCGCTCCTGGCTGGCAGAGAGATGGCCCGTGTACGGGTGCATGAGCCAGAGCTGGAGGGGGTATGCCGCATCTGCGATGACGCAGAGGGGCATGGTGGTGTCCCCCACAGGGATCTCCCGCTCGGGGATGTTGGTCCCCGCCTCCAGCCGGCAGCACAGGCCCGAGTTCCGGAAAACCTGGGCGTCGTGGGTGCTGCCAGGCCAGCCCACATAAACGTCCTGGAAACGGCCCCGGCTGTCCACCAAGGCCTGGAGGACCACTGAGTGGTAGCCCTTGTGGTTTATGTAGCATCCTCCACTGTGTTGCGGGGTGCAGATAGGGATGAGAGTCCCATCCAGAGCCCCGAAGCAATTGGGGAAGCCCAGCGTAGCAAAGCCCGCTATGGTGGCATCTGGGTCCCCCAGCCTCACGAGCCTGTGGAGGAGCATGGTGTTGATGGCGTGCACGACCTGCAGGGGAAGCACATGGGAGAGCACCAATGAGGGGTGAGCAGGGGGTGCGTGGCCCTGCCCTGCCAGGGCCCCCCTGCCCTCCCCTCTTCTCTCCTCCCCTGCCCTGCCCTCCCCGAGCTGCCTCCCTCTCCCCCCGTGGGTCTCTTACCTCCATGAGGACAGCCCCGACGGTGGCCTTGCCGACGCCAAACTGCTGGCCCACGGATCGGTAGCTGTCTGGAGTGGCCAGCTTCCAGACAGCGATGCTGACCCATTTCTCCACAGGGAGGGCACGCCGCATGGCGGTGTCCTGGTGCCTGAGTGCGGGGGTGAGCCACTGGCACAGCTCCAGAAATGTCTGCCGGCTCATCCTGAAGTTCCTGAGCCAGCGGTCATCGTCCCACTCCTCAAGCACCAGCCACTCCCACCTGGTGGTGGGGTAGCTCCACAGGCAGCGACATGTGAGGCGGGCGGAGGGGTCGGGGTGCTGCACGGTTGGGGGTTGAGTCCTGCTCCCCTGCGGGCCGCTCCTCCTCCGGTGTGGCAAGGAGGTGCTCAGCTGCCTCCCGCATGGCATGGAGCAGGGCGAGCCCCGCTCCTGCAGGGGCGGCTGGGTGGACCTCTGGCTGCTGCTGCTGCTGGGGGTCCGTGACTGCGTCGCCCGAGTTCTGCGTGCCTATGGCTCTTCAGACCGCGTGCTGTGCAGGCTGTGTGTGTCTGGGAGGGCCCTTTAAGGGAGCGGCTAGCTGTTGCCCCGGAAGTGCTAGTCTGCCCTCTGACCCTGTCTGCAGCTGTGCCTGGCATCCCTATTTCGATGTGTGCTACTTTGGCGTGTAGACGTTCCCTCGCGGTGCCTATTTCGATGTGGTACTGCGCAACGTCGATGTTGAACATTGACGTTGGCAGCCCTGGAGGACGTGTAGATGTTATTCATTGAAATAGCCTATTTCGATGTGACCACATCAAAATAGGCTACTTCGATGTAGGGTTCACGTGTAGACGTAGCCATTGAGGTACAAAGCAATGGGTATGGTATAATTCCTAGACCTACCTGAGCACTTTCCACAAATCATCTAATAGCATAAGGATACTTACAGATGGTCTACAGCTGCAATGTCCAGTACAGTCACTACTCGCCACATGTGGCGAACGGGACACTGCGGTGTGGCGATTCCAGCTCTGGAACTGCATGTGGCTCTTGGAGCCTATAAATGAGGCTCATCCTAGAGCCTCAAGTGAGTGCCTCTAGCCTGTGCACGTGCTCCACCCCCAGCGGGAGAAGCGTGTGGTGGCCCTGACTGCTTCAGTGGCCCCAGCTGCTCCAGCCCTGGTGGTAGTCCTGGTGACCCAGCCTTTCCTCTAGCCCCAGCCACTCCTCCGGATCCAGCAACCACTCCTGCCCAAGGGGCTGTCGTCATTCCTCTAGCCACAGTGGTGGCAGCCCAGCAGCTCTGGCCCTGGCAGCTCCTCCAGCCCCAGCAAATCCTCAATCCCCAGCGGCTCCAGTGGCAGCTGTGGCTCTGGTGAGTCACCATCAATAATTTAGGATAGGGAGGTGTGGGGGGCTCTGCGGAGAATATAGAAAGACAACCACCACCATTGTGATGATCTTTCAATTCCCATTGGACACCACTGGTCTACAGTCAATAGAATACCTAAAACATTTTGAAGTGTTACCCCAGTCCACATTTTAGCAATGGCACCATCATGGTACAGCTGGTCGCATATTTGTTGCACAAAAAGTCCATTAAGGGACTAGGCAACCATAGTCCATTTTGCTCCTGTGATTTCTGCCTATGTGTGAAGTCAGCCTAAAACATAAGCAAACCTTACTGAGTACAGCCTCCAGTCCATTGCACTTCTGCAACTCATAAGCAGGCACTAGTCCCCTTCTCAAGCACCAACCCTTCAGGGAAAGGAGTAAATTGCCATTGAATCCTTCCAGCAACAGGATAAGAAAGAAAGGCCTTATTTTCCCCATTTCCATCATGGGTCTTCAACCGAAAGGCCAGCCATGACAACAAGAATGAGGCATACTTTCTCAACATTATTTCATTTGAAATAATGAGGTAATCTCATATACTTGTACAAACTCACCTACAATTTGGCTAATGGAAAATTCAGACATAAAACACCAACAGGTCAGATATCCACTGAGGAATATGTACCATCACTGAACCATCTTCAAACATAAAACACACACTGCTTGTTTCACTTTAAGAACAGGATTTGTGAAAACTCACATCATAGTTAGAAAGACTTCGTTCATAGAAGTCTAGGGCTAGAAGGGACCTCAGGAGGTCGTCAAGTCCAGCCCCCTGCCCAAAGCAGGATCACCCCTAATTAAATCATCCCAGCCAGGACTTTGTCAAGCCAGGACTTAAAAACCTCCAAGTATGGAGATTCTGCCACCTCTCTAGGGTTAGATCTATACTAACACCCCCTTTTGGAAGGAGGATACTACTGAGACACTTTGAGATATGCTACTGAGGCACCGCAATAAATATGCAGCACCTCATTTGTATAACAGCAGCTGCGGCATTTCAAAAGTGCCACTTTTGATCGCGCGCAACTTGTGTATAGGGGGTCCTTTTTGAAAGGACCCTGCACACTTCAAAATCCTCATATTCCTATTTGGTTATAGGAATAAGAGGATTTTGAAGTGGACAGGGTCCTTTCAAAAAAGACCTTGTGTAGATGAGCTGCGTGCAGTCAAAAGTGGCACTTTTGAAGTGCCATGGCTGCCATTATGCTAATGAAGCACTGCCTATTCATCGTGGCACCTAATTAGCATACCCTGAAGTGTATCATTAGCATCCCCTTTTGAAAGGGGGGTGGGGAATGCTAATATAGACATAGCCTAGGTAACACATTCCCGTGCTTCACCACTGTCCTGGTGAAAGTTTTTTCCTAATATCCATCCTAGATCTCCCCTACTAATTTGAAACCAATGCTACTTGTCCTGCCATCCGTCACCACCGAGAACAGTCTCTCTCCATCATCTTTAGAATCCTATTTCAAGAAGTTGAAGGCTGCTACCAAATCACCTCTCACTCTTCTCTTCTGCAAACTTAATCAGCCCGAATCCCTCAACCTCTCCTCAAAAGTCATATACTTGAACACCTGAATCATTTCTGATGCCCTGTTGGACCATCTCCAATGCATCCACATCCTTTCTATACTAGGGGCCCCCACAACTGGATGCAATACTCCACATCTGGCCTCACCAGTGCCAACTAAAGGGGAATAATACCTTCTCTAAATGGGCTGAAAATATTCCTCCTAATGCACCCCAATATGTCATTAGCATTCTTGGTACAAGGGCACACTGTTCATACGTATCCAGTGTCTCATCCACAGTAATTCCCAGGTCCTTTCCTGGTGTACCGCTATTTAGTCAGTTGGTCCCCAGCCTGAAACAATTCTTGAGATTCTTTCATGCTAAGTGTAGGACTTTGCAGTTGTCCTTGGTTGAACCTCATCAGATTTCTTTTGGCCCCATTCTCCAATTTGTCTAGACAAATTGGACCCTATACCTACCCTCCAGTGTATCTACCTCTCCCCCTAGCTTAGTGTCATCCACAAATTTGCTGAGGGTGCAATCCATCTTCCCATCCAGGTCATCACTAAAGATGTTGAACAATACTGCCCCTAGAACCGATTCTTGGGACACTTCACTTGAAATCGACCACCATTCAGACATCAAGCCATTGGTCACTACCCATTAGGCGTGATCATCTAGCCAGCTTTCTATCCACCTTCCAGTCAATTTATTCAATCCATACTTCCTTAACTTGGGGGAAAGAATGTTGTGGGAGACTGTATCAAAAGCTTTTCTAAAGTCAAGGTATATCACATCCATTGACTTCCCCATATCTACAGAGCCAGTTACCTCATCATAGAAGCAAATTAGATTGGTCAGTCACAGCTTGACCTTAGTGAATCCATGTTTACTATTCCTGATCAATTTTCCCTCTTCCAAGTACTTCAGAATGGATTCCTCAGGGATCCCCTCCATCCTTTTTCTGGAGACTGAGGTAAGTCTGACTGGTCTATAGCTCTCTGGATTGTCTTTTTTTTTTTCTTTTTTAAAGGTGGGCACTACATTTGCCATTTTTCCCAATCATCCAGGACCTCTCCGATCTCCACAAATTTTCAAAGATAACGGCAAAAGGTTCTGCAAGGACATTTGCCAACTTCCTTAGTACCCTTGGATGCATGAAACCCGGACCCATGGACTTGTGTATGTCTAGCTCTTCTAAATAGTTCTTAACCCATTCTTTCCCCACTGAGGGCTGTCTACCTCCTTCCCATAGTGCATTGCCTAGTGCAGTAGTCTGGGAGACAACCTTGTCTGTGAAGACAGAGGCAAAAAAGTCATTGAGTGCTTCAGCTTTTCTCACATTATCTGTCACCAGGTTACCACCCTCATCCAGTAATGGCTCCACACCCTCCCTCATCACCCTCTTATTACTAACATGCTTCTAGAAACCTTTCTTGTTACCCTTCACATTCCTTGCTAGCTGCAATTTTAGTTGTGCTTTCTCCTTCCAGATTACTCCCCTGCATTCTCCAACTGTATATTTATACTCCTTCTGAGTCATCCTTCCAGGTTTCCACTTTTTATGAGAATCCTTTTTGAGTTTAAGTTCGTCAAGGATTTCCCACATAAGCCAAGCTGGTTGCTTACCTTATTTGCTTTTCTACTGCCCATTCCTTCTCACCAATCGCCTTTTACGACTTTCCTACACTTTGTTGTTCTCTGTTTCAATGTAAGACAGTAACTGACACTGAAGTGATAAGCTATCATCCCTTACATAGCCACATTTCCAGTGCTTCTTCAAACACCAAATTCACGTGCTGCATTTCTTAGTTTCTCAGGAGCTGCAGAGTCCAATTATCAAGGGGTATTTCAGTAACACTTGCAGGTATCTAGACAGGTTGGCAATTTCATATTAAGATTTTCAATGCTTATCCCTTTTCACTTGGAAGCCTGTCATGCTTAATACTCAGTCAACACCAACAGAGGTTTATCATGAAGTTTGTTTCTCATGCAGATGAATAGTTTTTTTCCGGATGCTCTTGTTTTCCAGTTGAGTATTGAGTTTCCATTGTCGCAGCACACCCCTCATGGTGTAACAGTTGCCTTTACAATTTAATTCATGATTGTTCCATAACTACTTATGTGTATTAGTTGAAAATTATTCAGCAGTTGTGAAACTGTTCTATGTCTGCTATTCTACAAATAGGACAAAATACACACCCTTGCCAAATGGTTATTTGTTATTAATGTACAACAACAACAGTCATATGCTCTTCCGGGAACATTATACTGCAATTGCTTTGTTACTGCTTAGTGGGCTATCAGGATGCAGAAAATTATATTGCTATTGTACATTGATTTCTTGTGCCATCTTGTGGAAGCAATATTACTTGCAACACAGCCTCATTACATTGCTTCATGGAGTACTGGGTAAGCAGGAACCCCAGATAGCTGAATATGTGCTTGTCTATTCAACAGATCAAATACTTTTCATTATAGTTCACTCCAAAGTATTTGTCTTTATCATTCCCATTTGAGCTGAGTCACACACTTTTGTCCAGTCTCTGAATTGTTCAGAAAATCAGTTATTTAGCTCAAATTTAAGCCATTGTCCTTATTTCTAACTATTTTTGATCTTTCTTCCTTTGTTCGCTCACTGGAAAACATATTCTACATTTTTCCTGCTACACAACAGCGATTATTCATTTGAGCTACTAATCAGAATCAAGCAACACTTTTCAGAGGAACAGAAGGTCTTAATTCTTACAATACAGGTTCAGTAATGGCATAATTATACTTATGAAATTAAACAAATTAACCAAAACCACCTACCATAACATTTAAATATTAGAACTGGTCACTTGAATGAGATGTAACTTGTCAAAGAATCAGACTCCTAGGGCTGGAAGGGACCTTAGGAGGTCAACGAGTCCAGCCCCCTGCCTAAAGAAGGATCAACCCCATCTAAATTATTCCAGTCATGACAACGTCAAGATGGGACCTAAAAACCTCTAGCGATGGAGATTCCACCACCTCTTTTGGTCATACGTTCTCGTGCTTCACCACCCTCCTGGTGAAAAAGTTTTTCCTAGTATCCAAACTTTGCCTCCCGCTCTGCAATTTGAGACACTTGATCTTTGTTCTGCCATCCATCACTACTGAAAACAGCCTTTCTCCATCCTCTTTAGAAACCCACTTCAGGAAGTTGAAGGCTGCTATCCAATCAACCCTCACTCTTCTCTTCTGCAAACTAAATAAGCCCAAATCTTTCAGCCTCTCCACATAGGTCATCTCTTCCAACCCTCTAGTCATTTTCGTTGCCCTCTGCTGAACCTGCTGCAATGTATCCACGTCATTTCTATATTGCAATACTCCAGATGTGGCCTCACCAGTGCTGAATAGCAGAGAATAACAACTTCTTTAGATCTGCTGGAAATGCTTCTCCTAATGCATCCCAATATGTTTTTTTCTTTATTTTGAGCAAAATCAAATAGCTCAAGTAAGGAAATGAATAAACACAGATTTTGAAAAAAAAAACAAATGTATTGGACTTGTACACGGATCAGGCAGAAAATTAGAGTAGTATTTTTCAAGAGATTGAGGCCATCTTCCCATTCTAAATCCACTTCCAGTCACTCAGATTTCACAACAGAATTCTTTTCTATTCATGTTCCCTTTAAACATGCTGTGTCTACATGTGCAAATAAATTTAAAAATTCTGTCCGTCTTTCAAAACAACACGAGAAATGTCCACACATGCAATGTGTTCTTTCAAAAGAAAATCAGGGGCACACAGCATAGGTTTTGAAATCCCTGTCCCCATCCCATATTTGGAAGAGCATCCTTTTTTGAAATTCTCTTTCGAAAGAGGACACGTGCAGATGCACCATGGCCTGCTCTTCCAAAAGAGGAGTGCCCCATGGCACCCTCCCGCTACAGCACAGTGACACGCTGGTCTGCAGCTGCAGGGCTCTATGATTTTTGCATTCAGCCAGCCCTCAAAGTTATATGGACCCCTGTGGCGGGAGTCTGAGCAGGAGCCTGGCTTACAACATGATGCCCACTGGTGACACCAGCACCCAGCCCCGTAGACACTGTCATGATCCACAAGCACAGCGAGAGGTAGGCAGGGCCATGTCCCACATGGGCAGGGAACATCTACGTGCCTGCAATACCCCATGCCCTCTGTGCATGTGGCTGGTTGCGGGGGGGAGTTCATGATGGGGCTGGCCTCAAGGGCCATCACCAGGGACTGAAATTCCATCCTTCTCTCCTTTCAGCTGTGCCATCCAAGGGTCAGGAGAGTCCCATGCACTCTGTGGTCCTGGAGAGCCCTCCAGAGGTGGTAGAAAGGCATCAGGCACATCCCCCCCACCCCAAGCACCACGTCGGGCCCACTCCTGGAAACCTTAGCAGCAGTCGGGGAGGACACTGCCAATCTCTGCCAGACTGAGGGGGCAGAGTGACGCCTCCAGCTGGAGGCGGCTGATATGGCCTGGCAGATGGCCTGGGACAGACTAGTATCCAACCTGGAGAATACTAGCAAGATGTTGTGGGAGATTGTGGCCAATGTGTCCCATGTTCTGGTCCCCCCAACCCGTGCCACCTCTTTGCCAAGCCCAACCCCACCAAAGCCCTTCCACGGCCATACCTGCCTGTGGTTCATGTCCCGTCCCAGCCCCGCTGTAGACCCCGAACCTGAGGAGGAAGGGGATTCCAGGACTGATAGGGGTCTTGGCCTTTGACCCCTGCCCCTGGGGTGAGCCCCCTGCCTACCTCCAGGTTCAGGTCCCTCGCAGCCCTGCCAGTGTACCTGGTTTCCCCCCACAATGTACAGAGCTTTTGAGTTAGTGTTTACTAGATCAAAAATAGTGTAAAGTAAAAGCTTTATTTTCCAAAGATCCCTATGTCCAGTGTTCTTGGTGAGGGGATGGGTGTGTGGGTGGTGTGTGTGCTGAGGGGTGGATGTGTGGGGAAGATGGTGAGGAGTGGCCATGGGTGGGGGGTGGTCAGTGGGGCCCATGAGCAAAGTTCTCATGGAGAGTCTCTCTGATGCAGACCAAATCACAGTTGGCCTGGCGACTGGGGGCAGTGGCTGGCTGCTTATAGCTGGAGCAGGACTCGGCCATCCACCCCTGGATAAAGGAGTCCCCCTGACCCTCCACCATCTGTGGCACATTCCACACCCCAACCTCCAAACATGAGAGGAGGCACTGCCACGGCCCGCTCAACCATATTGCAAGCCTGGTTGAGATGAGTGTTGAACGCCTCGTGGGTGGGGTTGAGGTGACCCATGTAGGGCAGCATAAGACACAGCTGCAGGGGGTAGGTGGAATCTGTCATTATGCAGATTGGCATTGTGACATCACCAACTAGAAGCTCCTGCTGGGGGATGTAAGTCCTGGCCTGCATTTGCCTGCACAGGCCAGAATTCCAGAACACATGGGCATCGTGTGTCTGGCCTGCCCAGCCCACATACACATCCACGAACCAGCCTTTGAGATCCACCAGGGCCTGGAGGATTATCGAATGGTAGCCCTTTCTGTTGATGTATTAGCTGGCACTGTGTGCTGTGGCGCAGAAGGGGCTGTGCATCCCACCAGGGCACCAAAGCATTTTGTGAAGCCAAGATCTGTGAATCCCCAACATGGACGACTGTGAAGGAGCATCACGTTGATTGCATGGATGAACTACGCTCTCGTGAGAGCCTCGAGGACAGTCCCTGCCCCTGACACCCCAGCCCCTGCGCCCACCGCACTGCCTCCCAGCCTCTGCTGCTGGGATGGCTCCAGAGGTGCTGGGATGCTCACAGAGATTGCCAGTAGGATGGAGGGTGGGAGGACTTCACAGACCCGGGGGGGGGGGGGCAGTTCGGCCACCCGAGGTGGTGTGGGGCGGCCATGACAACTGAGCACAGCAGCTTTCACACAGTGTGCAGGACGTCAGCGCCTAAAGCCAGGAGCAGGCACTCAGACTCCATTATGCTGCACGTTGGACTCTGTGTTGCTGTGGCAACCCAGCAGGCATCAGCTTGTGCAGGTCGGGGGTGTTTGGGAGGGGCTCTTTAAGGAAGTGGTTGGCTGTGGGCCTTGGAAAGGCTTGGCAGCCATGCAACCTCATCCACAGCGCCTCCAGCTCCGTTCTTTCAAAAGAGCACCTGGAGCTGTGTGGATGTTCCCTTTCGAAAGAACGGAGCTATCGTTTGAAAGGGTGGATTGAACCTTTGATCTGCTTTTTGTGTATAGCTGCGCACTTTCAAAAGGCTGGAATTCAATTGTTTTCATTCCAACTTTAGCCTTTCGAAAGAGAGGTCTCACGTAGACACAATAATAATGTCCCATCTGTAACCAAACTAAACTAACCGCCCCCCTTTACTCTAGAGGCACTCGCTTAGCTACATTCATGAAGAGATACAAATGATAAGCACTCAGAAATCACAAAGAGAGCATTTTTGAACAACAGCAAGAAGTAATTTTTAAACAAATTGTGCAGGTTTTTTTTTTTTGCATTAATGCAAGTTAAGAAACTTCACCTTCATGCTTGTCTTTGAAAATATACCTGTGAGGGTTGGAATGATTTTCCTTATTTTTATGGTTATGCTTATACATCACAAAGTATGAACATCATCAAATGACAAAATGATTGGAAACTCTTTGTAATATCTATGGAACTCTCTGCAAGGCAAAGACGACCAAGTTTCACGAGCATAATGGGACCACGCAAAAGTTACATAAATTTTTCCTTACAGTTTTGCTATCCTTTCACCTTAATGCAGATGTGAAACTCCCTTACTATCCCATTTCTGAGTTAACTAGAGTGGATCCCCTGCTCATATCAATTATAAAAATACGTGGTAGTTTATCAAATATCATCTAAGAACTAGTGTGAGACCAACAAACTCATTTTCTGTTTACAATTTATGGATGACTTAAATAAAGTGTCTTGACATAACAAGCTAATGTGATAAGTGGCATCACACAGCTACTCCAAACTGTCCTATTGTAAATTAATTCCTCTGATCTTTCAAATACCTTTCTTAGTTCCCTAATGCAGCAGGAGCTCCCCACCCCCACCCCCGCCTTACACTGGCTGAACCTGCCTGCAGTGATGCGAATACTTGTAGAGTACAGAGGATATTCTTTGATTGTGTCAGCGTCTGCTTACATGAGGGTCAATCAAGACAGGTAAAACATCAAGGTCTCTATGGCTTGTGGTAATACTATAGTTCTTCCAGGTTCCTTTGCGACAGCTCCTTCATTGCTTTCGTGCTTAGAGTGCTGAATGAGAGATAAAGTCCTTCCCTCACAGTCTTTCTTGCCCTCTATTCATTACTAAACCTGCCAGAAGACATAAAACAAGAAAGCGAAAATGTCCCCAGTTTCCTGAACTAGAACTGTGATCCACCACTTTTTTCAGGGATTGTCTAGACAGGGAAAACATCCAGAGTAGCTACTGTATAAAAGCTGTTGTGCACCAGCTCTTTATGTGGACACTCAGTTCCAGGGTTCCAGAATAGATCATAGAGTGGGGGTGCGGAAAGCCATTGTACCAAACTCTACACACTGCATATTATGGAAACCACTTGAAGCTGGGAGCGCAGCAATACTCCTAGTTCCAGCACCTATGCTCTCTTCATGCAGTAAGTCTCCCTATAGAGCAGTGATTCACAAATGGGTTCCATGGAACCCCACGGTTCCTCTAAGAGCTCCACGAGAAAATTCCATTGAAACAACATTTAAAAAATAATTAATATTTAAGCATGTATGAATTGTATTAAAAACAATTTTCATTTGTGTTTGCCACCATGAGTGTCTCTGTGTAATGCCAGCTTAGGCAGAGTGGGGAAAATGATGTCACTACTCAGTGCTCCATAAATCACTGTACTCAGTTTCAGGGAGCGTAGAGCATTTTGAGGCAGCTTATATCCAAAATATTCAGCTTTATCAAGACATGCAATTTGTCAGCTGTTACCCGTTGACAGCGCATACTTATACAGAAGTGGGTTTTGGAATTACACAGCAACAAAAATGAAATACAGAAATCACCTGAATGCTGTGTCAGATACGCAAATTGAGCTTTCCAGTATTAAGCCAAATATAAAAAGAATTTGCCAGGAAAAGAAGAAAAGCCACTCTTCCATTGAAAACTGCCACTATAATGCATATCGGTTTTTGACCTTTATTTTTGTACACATTAAATGTGATTTTTGTTTTTAAATTTGTTCAATTAAACTTAAAATGTTGATCTCGCGACCTTGTTTAGCAGTTATCCTTATTTATTTGTGGTTTACTTTTTCAGCACCACTTACAAGACTGTCATTCGGGGTTCTACAAAATTCTTTTGAGTTAAAAGGGTTCCATGGCCAAATAAAATTGGGAAACACTCCTACAGATCACCAATGTGTAATAGCTTTTGCACTTTCCATTTACACCCTAACTTATGTTCATGGGAGTCAAGTCTGGTTTCAAGCCTATATGGCAGGACACCATACTAGTGCTGTTGGTCTTTGTGATCCATTCTATGTCCAGTATTTCTACAACACATACATACAGTAAACTCTCGGTTTAATGGACTAAGCTGCGAAAGGGGTGTCAGTGAAATCCAAAAGTCCATTACATTCAAGTGTGCAGAACTGGAGGCACCTTGTAAGGCACCCTAGGGAATGCTCTGTCCAAGACATGGAAGGAATGCAGCAGGCTTGGGAGAGAGCTCAGCTGTGGTGGCCCCAGTGGCCCCAGCCACTGAAGCAGCCCCAGCCACTCCTGGAGCCCCACCACAGCAGCAGCCCCAGCTCCAGCTGCTCCAGCCATTCTTCCAGCCCCAGCAGCTCCAGCTCCGGTGAGCCACCAGCATTTATTTGGGGGTTCAGTGGAAGCTGGCAGTATCCATTATTTCCAAAGTCCATTACATCGGGGTCTGTTAAATCAAGGGTTTATTGTGGCTCCATCTGGTTTTGGAATCTGAATACCAGCCTTACCCTACAATATTTCCAAAGTGGACAAAGAATTCTGGCTATTGGTGCAATCCATTCTAAATTGCTTCTATAACTCCTATGTCCAAATATTGAACTGCCACATACACTGGAGCTCTTTATACCGAAGGCAAATTCATCCACACCATACTACAATTTAACAGTTTGACAGTTTTGATCCAATGTTATCCTTCAGATCTGTTATGTTCAAAAGTAAAAGTATTTACAGCACTGTGCTATAATTTTTTAAAAGAGGAGCACAACTACACTTACACTATTCATCATGTTTCAAGAAATATCAATAAACAGGATTGTAAAATTCTAGCATTGCCAGGGTACAAATCTTGTCTGCCTTTGAATTTACACTCCACTTTGTACCATGATGAACAACGTTAAAGCATAGTTCTTCCCTCCAATTTAGTTTTGCCGCTGCCATTTACCTACGGCAAAGGAGTCTGCATCATGAGCGTGAATGCAAGTTATTTCTCCATTTTGGACCCTTAACTTAAGCTAATGTAATTAAGAACAGAATTCGATCCTTTATCTCCCTCTAAAACAGTTCCCATTCTTCCTTCATTGACCCAGATCCTCTTCCTCAGATCCCCATGCAGCGGGGGCCTCTATGGCACCATTTCCTACCTCTGTCCCCCTACTTCCGATGAAGCAGGACACGTCACAAACTGGACAGGATCAGACTGTGTGTGTGTAAGGCCTCCCCGCCCACCTCCCCCAAAAATCAGATTGGCCTAGAAAGCTAGAAAACTAATAAAATAGTATTTGCCATCTGACTTTTGAACCTCTGGGATTCACTCACATCATATTTTTCAGATTGTCTCTGGAAGAACCAGTTTTTTGTTTTTGTTTTTGTTTTTTTTTTAAAAAAAGAAAGTTAAATTAGCCACATCATCACATGACTCAGAGCTAGAGTTTTAAGAGAAAAACACCAGATACTATGAGGCTATCATGATAAAATCATAAGCTGGTAATACTTCCTCTTCTTTCAAGCTAATGAAAAGAAAATGAAGCTTGAAACAAAGTAGTACACAACATATTCTGAAGTTGGCTACCGTCATAAGAGATCCTTGGTAGCCCTACTTCTAGGTCTGAGGTATTTTATCACCAATAATAAAGCTTCTGTGGCTCAGGTTGGGTACTTGTGCTGTGACTAAGTGACAGAGCTTTTGTCATTTACTGGTTCTTGAACCTCCTCCACTTCCTGCCCAATGACAAAGCTCTGCCACAGCAAGTACTGTATAAACAGTGCTTTGGTCAGTAGGAGTGCTCTCCTGCTGACAAAGCAAAGCTCATTGTAGGGGGAAGTGTACTGTAGGCACATGCTTGGTAACGCCCAGGAAAACTCAGTCTCCAGATGAGGCCCACAGTGATTTCTGTGCAATCTATTGCCTTCAGCAGGCTTGCATTTATGTAACTGACTGCAACTTGGCAAACAATTATGTTGATGAAGCACAAAAGAAATAAAATCCATCTTCCTCCTCCCCAGCCATGGGGGCTCTGCAAGATCAATTGGTGTAAATATAGTAAGAACTTATTTAGTCACTACGGTGAATGACTGTGGGGTAAGGAAGAGATATCAGGAGCAGAAAAAGCTGCCATTTTTCCATAATGACATTTCCAAGAAGAGCTTCACTATTTCCTTTTCTTTCTTTTCACTCTTGAGATACACGCTCTTCAAAGCTGTGGTGGCCCCAGCCACTCCGGGAGCCCCACCACAGCAGCAGCTCCAGCAGCTCCAGCTTTTAAAGCTGCTTTATAAACTTTGTTCTACCTCATATCTCTTTTCAGTAGAATACAAACTCTCAGGTCATTAACAGAATGACCCACTCCATTAAAATGCTGGCTGACAGGTTTGCGTATTTGGAGACTTCTGACATCTGCTTTATGTCCATTCATTCTTTGTCGAAGAGTGTTTGCCGTTTGTCCTATATACATGGTGTGTGGGCATTGCTGGCACATGATGGCATACATGAGGTTAGTTAAGGAACAGAAGAAGTTGCCCATGATTCTGTAATTAATGTGGTTAGGTCCAGTGATGGTATCTTCAGAACAGATATGTGGACAAAGTTGGTAATGGGGCTTGTTGAAAGGAAAAGTTCCAGGATTAGTATTATTGTGGTATAGCCTGTAGTTGCTAGTGAGAATCCTCATAAGGTTGGGAGCTTGTGTATAGGAAAAAACAGACCTGCCACCTAGGGCCTTCTGGAAGTGTGGCATCCTGATTTAGGATAGGTTGTAGGTCTTAATAGATGCATTGCAATGGTTTGAGTTGGGGGCTGTAGCTAATGACAAATGGTGTTCTATTGTTGGCTTTTTTGGTCCTATCATGGAGTAGTTAGTTTCTGGATATTTGTCTGGCCCTGTCAATTTATTTATTTTACTTATCCCAATGGGTAATTAAGATTTATGAATGTTTGGTTGAGATCTTGTAGTTTTTGGTCTCTGTCAGTAGGATCAGAGCAGATGTGATTGTATCTCAGGACTTGACTCTGAACGATGGATTGTGTTGCGTGTGCAAGGTGGAAGCTAGAAGCATGTAGGTAAGTGTAGCAGCCAGTGGGTTTCTGGTAGAGAGTGGTATTGATCTGGCCATTCGTGATTTGTACTGTAGCGTCCAGGAAATGTCTCTCTTATGTGGAGTGGTCAAGGTATAAGTCAATGGTGAGGTGCAGATTGTTAAAATCTCGTGGAATTCTTCTAGAGTCTCTTTACCACAGGTCCAAATAATAAAGATGTCATCAATGTATTGTAAGGAGGGGTAATAGGGGATGAGAGCCAAGGAATCGTTGTTCCAAATCAGCATAAATATATTAGCATACTGTGGTGCCGTGCGGGTACCCATAGCAGTGCTACTAATACGGAGGTATAAGTTATCCCCAGTAGTAGGCATCCTTCAGTCTGCACAGACTATGGATCGCGCCCTTCAAAGTTCCAATTGAGGACTTCATTTACAGCGTCTGTTGTGACTATAAAGACCCACACGAGAGTGACAGTCCTTGCTGCATCTCTTGCAGATGTAGTGGGTGTCTGGCAAGTCCTTATTGTGCTTTCTATGCGCTCGCTTCTCCTCTGCTAGCTGTCTGATCTTCAACTCACCCTTCTGAAGGCCCTTGTGTAACCCCTGCCTCCATCTGCTGCGGTCGTCTGCTAGATCTTCCCAGTTGTCCAGCTTCACGTCTACCTCTCTGAGGTCTCTCTTACAGACATCTTTGTAACGCAACTGGGGGCGTCCGGGAGGTCTTTTGCCAGAGGCTAGCTCACCATACAGGATGTCTTTTGGAATCCTTCCATCGTTCATCCTGTGGACGTGGCCAAGCCAGCGGAGTTGACGCTGCCTGAGGAGGGTGTGCATGGTTGGGATTCCAGCTTGCTCGAGGACGGCGGTGTTGGTCACTCTGTCCTTCCATGATATTCCAAGGATGCGCCTGAGGCAGCGCAAGTGGAAGACGTTCAGCCTCTTTTCCTGGCGGGCATACAGGGTCCAAGTCTTGCTGCCATAAAGGAGGGTGCTGAGGATGCAGGCTCTGTAGACTTGCATTTTGGTGTGAGTGTACAGCTTGTTGTTGTTCCGCACACTCTTGCTGAGTCTAGACAGAGTTGTGGCCGCTTTTCCGATCCTCCTATTTAGCTCAGCGTCCAATGACAGGGTGTCAGTGATGGTGGACCCTAGGTAAACGAACTCGTGGACAACCTCTAACGTATAGTTGTCAATGCTGATTGATGGGGATTCAGCAACATCCTGACCGAGTACGTTTGTCTTCTTTAGGCTGATGGTAAGCCCAAAGTCCTTGCACGCTTTGGAGAACCGATCCTGCAGTTTTTGAAGCTGGTCTTCTGTGAGAGACACTACAGCAGCATCGTCTGCAAACAGCATATCTCTGATGAGGACTTCTCGCACCTTAGACTTAGCTTTCAGCCTTGCAAGGTTAAACAGTTTCCCATCGGATCTTGTGTGCAGCAAGATGCCCTCTGTTGACGATCCAAAGGCATGCTTCAGGAGGAGTGCGAAGAAGATCCCAAACAATGTCGGAGCAAGCACGCATCCTTGTTTGACGCCACTCCTGATTCTGAAAGCATCCGATAATGCGCCATCATATTGGATGGTTCCTCATGTTTTCGTGGAATGACTGGATCATCTTCAGTAACCGTGGAGGCCAGCCTATCTTGTGGAGGAGTTTGAACAGACCATCCCTGCTGACCAAGTCAAAAGCCTTGGTCAAGTCGATGAAGGCTATGTAGAGTGGCTTTCTCTGCTCCCTGCACTTCTGCAGCTGCCTTAGAGAGAAGATCATATCAATGGTAGACCTCTCTGCGCGGAATCCGCACTGCGATTCGGGGTACACCCTCTCAGCAGTCTTCTGAAGTCGGCCAAGGATGACGCAAGTGAACAGTTTACCAGTGATGCTTAGGAGGGAGATTCCATGGTAGTTGTTGCAGTCGCTTCTGTCTCCTTTGTTCTTATACAACATTACAATGTTAGCGTCACGCGTATCCTGTGGAACCTCACCCTCTTTCCAGCACAGGCACAGTAGCTCATGCAGGGGTTCCAGGAGTGTGTCCGCGGCACATTTGATTACCTCTGGTGGTATACCATCCTGACCAGGGGCCTTTCCAGCTGCAATGCTGTCGATGGCTGTCTTCAGTTCATCCACAGTCGGCTCTTGGTCCAGTTCGTCCATTACTGGTAGGAGCTCGACGGCATCCTAGAGGAGCTTGGGTATGGTGTTCCACCTGTGCCCTGCAAGGCAGCACTACCAGGAAAAGAAGTCTTTGAAGAAAAGAGCCTGAAGAGTGATGGGGGAAGGTGAACCTGGGGGCACTGAGAGCAGCTGGGGGGGAGGGGCCAGTGCAGTGAGGAGGGCGGACACAGGAGCAGATGGGGGGTAGTGGGTTGGGGAGGGTCCTATGGTGATGGTAGCTGGGGGGGGGGCGAAAGGTAGGGAGGAGAGTCCCGGGGATATGAGGTCATGGCTCCACAAGGAGCTATGGTGATGTGGTGACAGGGAGGTATGAAGTAGTAGGATCGTTAACCACATTCTCCACACCCCACTGCCTTGTGGGTTATCCTGGGAAGGAGAGAGGCTAAGGGAGTAAACCCTGACAGAAAATCCGGAGTGGAGTCTGAAGGCGGTGCGGTGTCAACTTCTGGCACTATCCCGGCAACTCCTGCAGCTGAGCTGGTACCAGACGTGGAGGTTATCCTCTCCTTTGGACTATATCAGTAAAGCCGAGAGGGGGACACTGGTGTCTGGGCAACCCACCCAGAGTCTCCATAACAAATGCCCAGGCTCACGCCCGGAGAGGTACTCCGGCATTGCTGAACAGCGTTGCATCAACACGGGAGGCAACAGTTACCGGTTATAAGCTCTTGCTCGATTGGCATAGAGAATGAGCGCCAGGGGTTGCCTTCGACGGTGGGAGGGATCCTCGCATCTCACTGGACAGTCACCGCCCACCCCAAGCTGGGCAGCCCCCAGCCAATAGGGTACTGTCCCGCCACAGTTCACCTGCCTCACTGGGTGCGTGAGGCTTAAGGTTCCTGAACCTGACAAGTGACTGAAATTTGGGCACCAGGCAAACCAATAAGAAAATCAACAAGAAATGAGAAACATCAACAATTCAAGCTTGCTTGCTGGAATGTGCGGACCATGCTGACCGGCTTGACTGAAGATCTTCAGGCCATCAGTGACACCTGAAAGACCACTGTCATCAATGAGGAACTGAAGAGGCTCAGAGTTGATATCGCTGCACTGCAAGAGACGCGACTCACAGATTCGGGATCTCTAAAGGAAAAGGACTACACCTTTTTCTGGCACGGTAAAGCCCAAGAAGAACCCAGAGAGCATGGTGTTGGCTTTGCTGTCAGAAACACCCTTTTACAAATGGTGGATTTAGTGATTGGCGGATCAGAAAGACTTCTTTGGATCACGCTTCAAACTTGCGCCAGTCCTGTCCACCTGATCAGCGCTTATGCCCCAACCCTGTATGCCACACCAGAAGTAAAAGACAAGTTCTACGACGTGCTTAGTGCTGCTGTAGCGCAAATACCTGCTCGTGAACAACTGTACATCTAGGGTGACTTCAATGCAAGAGCTGGAGCTGATTGGGCCTCATGGCCTTCCTGCTTAGGACACTTCGGTGTGGGAAAAATGAATGACAATGGACAGCATCTCCTTGAACTGTGCACGTACCACAATCTGTGCATCACAAACACATTCTTCCAAACAAAGCCACAGCACAGAGTGTCGTGGAGACACCCACGCTCGAAGCACTGGCATCAACTAGATGTGGTCATCACTAGGCGTAATAACCTCAAAAACGTCCTTCTGACACGCAGCTATCATAGTGCTGACTGTGATACAGATCACTCGCTAGTTTGCTCCAAGCTCAAGCTGAGACCCAAGAAGCTGTACTGTTCTAAACCTACTGGAAGGCCCCACATTGATGCCAGAAAGACAGCAAACTCGGAGAAAGCTGAAAAGTTCAGAGACACCCTCCAGGAAAATCTGCGCAGCAGCCCTGGGGGCGTCGATGCGACATCCAAATGGCAACATCTGTGGGATACAGTTTACAACACGGCCTTGTCGGTGTTTGGAAGAAGAGCTAGAAACACGAATGACTGGTTCGAAGCTAACTCTGATGAGATGATTCCAGTCATTGAAAAGAAGCGCGCTGCACTCCTGGAGTACAAACGCTCACCGAGCCAGAGTACCCAGCAAGCACTTAGAGAGGCCAGAAGAACAGTACAGCAGACAGCCAGGCGCTGTGCCAACAACCACTGGCTCCAGCTATGCAGCAGCATTCAGACCTGTGCCAACTTTGGTAATCTCAGAGGAATGTACGAGGGTATGAAGAAGGTATTAGGACCCACCCAGAACAAGATGGCAACTCTGAAATCCAAATCTGGTGAAGTCATCGCTGACAAAGCCAAACAGATGGAGCGCTGGGTTGAGCACTACTCCGAGCTGTACTCATGTGAGAATGTCGTGGTTGACGCAGGCCTCGATGCCGTCGAGCTCCTACCAGATGTTATCCCCAAATCAAAAATAATTGAGAACAAAGTTACACAGGTCAGACACCAGATTAGCATGGTATTGCTGATCACTTGTAGTCCATCTTCATGTGCAATATTAGTGTACAGAGCCTCTACACCCATGGTGGCAACAATGGTGTTGCCAGGAAGTTTTCCGATGTTTCTTCCTGTTTTAGAGATCCTTGTTAATATTAGTTTGTGTACCCAAAGACCCTAATGCATATTTACAAAATGTTTTGGTAATTTCTTGTCACGCTGTTCTAAATGATTTCTTAGAAAAGAGCTTTTTTACAGATGCTGAATAGCTGGTGATTGTCTTACTTTACTGCTTAATTTTGAATTAATTTGAAGTATAATTCACCAACCATAAAGTGTTCTGAGACTACTGAAAAATGAGACACATAAAATGAAGTGCATTATAAATCATCTTCTTTACATGATATTGAAATAAGTATTAGGAGAAAAATGGAGAACATAAATTAATGCATCAAAGCATGATTCCCAACATTTCAGTTAAACAGAAAAATTTGTTCAGAATTAAAATGAACATCATTAAGTATTTAAGTTGTGAGAAGTTGCTATTGTGGAGTTAAACTAAGCTTGCATCTAGTAATTATTGGCAGCTCTATGAACCTTTGGTGAATATTACTAAGGGGAAATTGTTCTGCTACATTTCAGGTTCACTAGCCAGCAGAATTTTCAAGTTTCCCAGAAAGGAGAAGATTCAAAATTACTCTTTACAGTCCAAAGAAGGAACAATGGTCAATGACGTTACACCAGGAACCAGTTTGGCCTTGTATATTTAAGAACAGTAAAATCTGTACAACAAGGCGAATAGAAAACCCTTGTATTATCCATTGAAGAAAAATCTAAAATATCCTTATATCAAATTCGAATAAAGGCTTCAGACAACAGCATTCAACTATTCACAAAGAAATTCAAAGAGAGTCATTGAAAGATACAGTCCTGAATAAATCATAGAATTCCGGGGCTGGAAGGAACCACAGGACATCATCTAGTCCAGCCCCCTACCTAAATCAGGATCAACCCCAACTAAATAACCTTAGCCATAACTATGTCAAGCCAGGATTTAAAAATCCTCTGGGGATGGAGATACTGATCCAAATGCTGGAAGCTGCATTTTTGTAAGAGCACAGTTTGTTCCACTGTCTCAACATTGATCCCTTCATGACACTTGTTTGGAACAAGAAAGGAAAACACAGAGATAGGTTGAACCATTCTGACAATAACCAAGCATTCTACCCTTCTGGGTGTTTGAAGACCTAAAGCGAAGCAAACGTTTCCCTGCATGCATGCTACCTGCACATAAGTAGGCAGATCAGATACTCAAACAATTTGTTGGAACCATCCATACAAGATTGAACAGAATACTTCTCTGAAGGTTTTTTAAATCAATTACATTTGAAAGTTGTATGAGAGCTTACTTTTGTTTGTTTGAGTGCTGCCTAACAACATGCCAATTTAATGCATTGTACTTAAACTTCTAATGGTATGCTACACAGTTTACCACTGCCAGCTGACTACCAAGAGCACTGTTATGGTTTATGTATAAATACACACCAGTTTTGACCTTTCATCTGAATGCTTAAAGTTTGGCAAAATCATGAGCTGTTGCTGAGAACAGGGTGCTATGAAGAAAAGCGTGGGAACCTTTGAGTAGGTAGCAACACCTACACTTACATGCAATTCAGAAGGCTTTTTTAAAAAAAAAAAAAAAAAAAAAAAAAAAAAGACAGACACATGTATCTGCACAGTAATTGTTAGTAGCTGTAATACTGAATATCTTGATTTTTGAGTGGTGGCTGTACTAATGCTAATTCTTTACATAGGATATGTTATAGTCTCCTCTCCAGAGGCAATGCACGGAGGGTCACGGAGAGGGACATGGAGGGTCACATGCACCCCCCACACAATTTGCTGTGTGGCTTGTATTGTGCTGCCTTCACTCTGTCCCTCCTTCCTAATATTGGCAGTACAGGTCACCTCTGCTCCCCTCCACTTGCTATCTAAAATAGCTACATAAAATATCAAAACGAGAAAAGAAGAGAGAAGTAGAAAACTGGAGTTACAGCAGGAAGTTTACCAGAGATTGACTCCTGAAAGAGGCGTTTTCAAAATTGCAAGGCAGTTCGTAAGCTTGGATGAAGCATGTAGCACAGTTATCCATTCCCCTGTGAATAGGTGAGAGGCCACACCACCTCACTGTGTCATCAGGTCATCATGGGGAATTAGTGTATTGTCCCGACCGACTAACAGGCTAAGTACCCAATCTACGGGCCCTGTACACAAAAGCTGTGCACATTTTTGTCTGTGGTCTCTGAGTCAGTTAGCCCATAGCTCTCGTAGTAGAGCTGAAAGAAATCCCAGTGGCAGGTTTCCTAGCTTCAGTGCATGACCAATAGGCACAGGCCACTGAACCTGGTGAGGGGCAGCTACCATCCCAGGGGAGGGGTTTGGGCCCACTATCTGATCCAGGGCCTGAGACTGGTGGTTTGGGCTGCCATTGAGTCAGTGGTGATTCCAACCATCAGATACTAATGGCACTTCAAGCAAAGCTGCCGCCAGGCCAAGGTTGGCTGCCCTGGGTCACTTTCTCCCCTCCCCTGAGGGTGTACCTCAAGCATTCTCTGCCTCTTCCGACTAGTGACCTGTGGCAGTCCCAGCAAGTCCATGACAGAAGCAGGATCCCTCATAGGCAGGGCATTATTGGGTTTGGCAGCAGTGCCAGCAGCCATAAACCAGCAGGGTCCACCTGCTTTCTCTATGTCTCAGCCCCAGCAGAGTGGGATGCTAGGTCCTTTGTACTTCTTATCTGATGTACCTCTAGTGCAGGGGAGCGAGGCAGGTCTGGTTCCACTCACTTGAGCATGGAGGTTGGCCCCTCTGCCTCTGGTCAGAGGAAGGGCACTCTGCCTCACTACAAATACAAGCAAAGAGTTTAAAGCCATGAAATTCATCCACCAATTTCCAGAAAATTTTCAAGCTCTTCCAAGCAAACTCACTCTGGACATAAACTAATGATGAACTCAAATGGAATGAGAGTGTCATAGTCTGTGTATGAGCAGGCACTTGAGTGTCAAAAACAGAGCCAGAGGAAATATGTACAGAATCCCAAAAGAACATTTTTAAATGGCCTATTTTTTTAGCCATTCCATATTTATCTGACCAGGCAAAAGCCTACAAAGCAAACTTTTATAACCATAGAACGATCCGCCCCACCAAAAAACATTGCCTGGGGAGGAGTGTATTTGCGTGTGAGTGCACTATAAGAGAGCCATTTGACCTGTTTTTAAGTATCTGACGCCAATGGCCAACAAAAAGAGAAACTAGGTTAAGAGAGGCTGAAACAAAACTGAAGTAGTGTGTTGAGTGCTTAAATATGTTCTCCCTTGGAGATATTTCTTGTTTTAAATTAGAGTTCATCTATTGAGAATAATAAAATTAAAAGCTTTTGTGAATGTTCGCATGCAAAACAGTCTTGTAACAATTACAGTACCTCGTGATGAGCATTAACATTCCCTGCCCCCACGCTTTCCCACCTATAAGTGACCCCCGCCCCTCCCCCGGTCCTCTACATCCAAAAGTAGGAATGAAAGCCTGTACCCAAAGACACAGAAGTTTTTGCACAGCATTGGGAGAATTAGTCTCAGTTCAATATTGATCATTAGATACATTCCATCCATAAAATTCACATTTAAATAAAATGGCAGGCTGCAAACATTCAAGAATAATACAGCATTGTTAAAAACAAGACGTTCTACGGCACCTTATAAACTAACTGATATTTTGGAGCACAAGCTTTTGTGGGCAAAGACCTGCTTCATCAGTGGGTCTTTGCCCAAGAAAGCTTATGCTCCAAAATATCTGTTAGTCTATAAGGCACCACAGAACTTCTTGTTGTTTTTGAAGATACAGATTAACTCTGCTACCTCTCCAATACAGCATTGTTGGTGATTTTTTTCTTAAACTTAAGTGGGTGTGAGTACATATGCAATGGACCAAATTTACTGGCAAATTCCATGTGCTCTATGTACTAGTGAGCCTGACCCTAAAATTACAAATGCATGCTGTAATTTGTAGCTATTCGACATTACAGCTAGGTGTAACATGCATATAAGTATCCCCCTTCCTGTTTCTCCTTTGTATTAGGTTTTGATCTTCCCAATTAAATTTGCTATTCTGTTAAACCTAACCTCGAAATAGTCCTTTGTATCTGCTGAAAAAGTCACTACTCTACAGTGCGTGTGTCCACACTCACCGAAGAACTCTCTTCCTCAATGAACCAAAGACAGCAGGAAGTAATGGAAGAGGTATCAGAAGCCACACCTTGCGAAATAAGCCTGCAGGGTGTACAAGGAAATCTGCAGAGGAAATGTCAAATGCATAAAAAAGTCACAGAATTCAGAAGGAAGTATGGAATAATTGCAAGATAAAACTTGAGGGTGGCAGGGAATAACACAAAAGCAGAGAGACCTATGATTGTAAGATGCCAACCGCAGTAGAAGCAGAACTACATTAATACATGAGAGAAGATGCAAAGGAGAAAACTCAGATGATGTGTCAGTGATGAAGTGACAGACAGAGAGGACAATACATTACCCAAGCAAAGAGCTCAGTTTTAAAGGAGACCAACTAGATAGCTAACTACCAGCACAATTATTCATTTTCCCGTAAGATCATCAATGCCAAGATATTTTGTTGCATAACAAAGGATTCAAGTAAATTAATGGCTATCATGGGAAACACATTTTGATCTTAGTTTCGTACTGAAAATGCTTCATTCATACAACACTTGAACCAAATTAATAAAAAGCTTTGAGAAAGCATGAGCAAATATTTATATCATTATCATACAACTAAAACTGTCTGCACGTTACGCTACTCTGGGTTATCCCAACAAGCATCTGACCATACCCCACTTTGCGCCCTTCCGTTTAACAACATTTGCAGAACTTATAAGTCACTTGTTTATCTTTTCCCAGGTCTAATATCCCCAAGAACAGAGTTAGTGTTGTAGGAACAACAAAAATTTCACATATGCCATGTTCTACCTACACAAAGCCTGGATGTACTGTCTGCAGTGCATGGTTTCCTAACAATGATCACTAGCATATGACTGAATGTATTCTGGTAGTTCTTAATTCTGTGGACGCAAAAGTATGCGAGCTCTCAAAGTAGTGCAACTATATTTGAGTGAAGAAGCATTTTCTATGAAGTGAATTGTTTATACTTACCACCCTGTGTTCCATTCAAATAGACACACTTTGATTTGATTTCATTTGATAGGCAAAATGCAGTTTTCAAAACACGCGTGTTCAAGCTCCACTTTGAGAAGGAAAACTCTGGTTCACATTCCACTGGAGAGATCCAAAAACAAAGGTCAAATGTCGGTAATATGGAACGTGCTGATTAAGCATCATGTTTGTATCTAGTTTTCTTATGTGACTGATGCCAATATAGGGCCTGATGGAAGCCAAGGGGAGTTTAGCCATAGCTTAAATGATCCATATTTTCTGTCATTCACAGTAATAAAAAGCAGTAAAGAAAGTAAGTTCAAAGTAATAGATTAAAAAAAAAAAAGAAAACTAATCACTTAATCATGAACCTGATGACAGATGACAACCTGTTAGATTATTTAGGACTTGATTCAGCAAATTATTTAAATACATGCTTAATTTTAAGCATATGAGAAGTCTCACAGAAGTCAATGGCAGCATCAAACCCCTGAAAGGCATCACTTTCTGCCACACCCATGCAAAATAATAAAAATACACAGTATAGTCATGCACACTTAATATCTTCTCATTTAGTTGAAAATCCCACTCACTGGAAACATTTCTTCATGCATCAAACCTTTTAACTTTACATTAGCCATTATGTGCTAATATAATACTCATTGCTATTATATTATTTCTTGTCAGTTGAAAGTCAGTGGGCTTCTTGAATCAAACAGTGCTTGTCTGCACTTAACGCATGTGAGGACAGCAAAAGCAAAATGTCTTAAGACTTACTTAAAAACTTATACTCAGATTTAGATAGCTGACGTTCAAGTTTTTTTCAATTATTTATGATTATTGAAAATGATCAACGAAGGGACACCATATTTAGACATCAGCAGTGCACCAGTTATGGTAATTTGGGCTTCAGCTGGGAGAAGATTAGATAGTTTATATGGAACAAGAACTAGAAGTAAACTCAAATTAGTTGAGTAAGCTTGTCTATGGTGTGGCAGTCAAAAAAGCTAACAATATTAGGACTTCATAGGAAAGCCATAGATAAGACAGAAAATATACTGCCACACTATAAATCCATAGCATGCCTGCATCTTAAATACTGTGTATAGATTTGGTTGCCCCATCTGATAGATATGTTAGAATTGGAAAACGTGCAGAGGAAAACAAAACAAAACAAAAAATGTTTTGTGGTATGGAAAGGCTTTGTCATGAAGAAACAACGAAAGCCAGGGGCTCTTCAGCTTGGAAAGGAGAGGACTAAGGGAGATTTGACAGAGGTCTGTAGAGTCATGACTGGTGTGGAGAAACTGAGTAAGGAAACATTATTTATTCCTTCACATAGCACATTGTGTAGGGGGTCACTCAATTACATTAATAGGCATCAAGTTTAAAACTAATAAATGAAGTACTTTGCCAGACAAGCACAATCTGTGAAATATTGTAAAGGCCAAAACTATACCAGGATTCAATAACTAACCAGATAAATTTATGGAGGACAGGCTCATCAAGGGCTGTTATTCAGGATGGGCAGGGATGCAACACTGTGCTCTGAGTACCTCTAGCAGGTACTTGCCAGAAGCTGGAAGTGGAGGACAGGTAGGGCCATCCCTAGCCATGCTGATGCCCAATGCAGTCTACTACCTCCACCAGCACTCTCAGATTATGTAACCCTATCCCTGGAGGCCAAGGGCTCTCTTTATGACTTATATACTGTGACGGACCCTTCAACTATCCCTTAAGGTTCTGCACTTCCAGGTAGCTCCTTGTGTGATTCAGAGACTCATGAAGACCCCTTTCGTTGCCCTGGGACTTCCCAAAGGCAGGGGTCTCCCTTTACAGAGCCATTTTCATCATGGGCCAGTTTGAATTTGGGGTGCAGTGAGTCCCTCTCCAGCAGCCTCAAGCTGCTCTGGCTCTGCCCCAGTTGAGTAGCCCTCCAGGGGAAGTGGGGTGGGGGGACTCCAGCCCAGGGACACTAGGGAAGGAGAGAGCTGATAGAGCTTTTGTCCCTTGCCCCATGACAGTGACCTTTCTCTGGGCCTCTTCGCCCACCACTACCCTCTGGGGTCTTCCCCCACCCCATACCTTGTTGCTGGCTCACCCAGCTGTACTCTGTTCACCTCTCCACACCTCCAGCCCCCTTCTCTCTGGACACCCCTCCTCTCCCCTCCTGCTGCTTGGTGAAAGCCTTTCAAAGGAAGCCTGGAGGCCTTAACTGGTCACAGGTGCTTTAATTACAGCCTGTTGCTGGCTGACTCCTGACGAGCCCCAGCTGCCTATCCAGCCTGCAGGACTGTACCCTCTCTGAACTTAAGAGGGGAATGCAAAGGAGGTCATCCAGCACCCAAAATGTTCCTCCTTCATCAGGCACTTGTCAGCTGCAGTCTGTGATCTGCCACAATACCCTACTACTAGAGAATGCAAGGTTGATATTAGGAATTAGTGTCAATATGTATTAAATTCCTTTTCATTAGCTTACTGCATTACACCTTTTGAAGCAGTGAATAAGTTATCACTCACTTTTCTTGGCTTAGTTTCAAGATCTAGTACTTTATTCTTTGCTATTTTTTTTTGCCTTTGCTATTTTTTCCTTCTCCTTTTCAGACTTCTATTGACTTTAAATGACCTTTCCCCAGGCGTCAAAGGTTTTTAAAAAGCAATGTCACTGCCACAATTCTGTTTTTTCTCCAGCTCTACTAACACAAAACTACCTCTGATTGCACTTGATAAATGGCTTCAACTAAGATTTTTATAATGGAGAAACAATAGCACAGACCTATCAGTGGAATTACTTCCATGCCTAAAGTTAAGCACATGCACGGTTGAAGAACCTAAACCTAATACATAAAATTCTGTTATTGTGTGGAATCCACTTAGAGCTGAATCCTGAAAGCATTCTGCAAGAAAAACTGCTGCTAGATTCTGCAGGATTTCTGAGAGAAGAGAGCTTGAACAATCAGGTGCATCATCTCCTCAGGAGGAGGCTAGCTAAATATTGTAATAAGAAAATATCCAACCACAATCACTTTGACATTACAGTACAATTTTTCCTAAAAATAAAGTTTTCAAGCGTGTCACTGAAAAAAGTAAATAATTTAACATATGCAGCCTCTTATTCACAAAAAATCATTTAAGGAGAAATACAGGAAAGAATGAAATACAAGAATGCAGGAGGTTACAAATACTTGAAGCATGGCAAATTAATGCAAAGCATCTATATAAATATGTGACATACACAGTTACCACTTAATACTTCATATTATTATTAATAATAATATTAAGTTAATATTAAATCTCTACAAATGAGGACAAAATTTCTCCTTAAAAGAGAGCTTAATCTAAAACATAAACTAGGCCCAAGGGCAAATTTTTCTGAGGTTCCAAACAGCTTCTCATTATTTAATTATGTTTTCATACATCACTACATTGGCGTGGGGGGGAATAGTCCAGATAGAACTGGAAGTGCTGAAATAGCACAGAAGAATAGGCCAAGTAGAGGTAAGAAGCATTGGAAATCTTGTTTGATTGAAAGTCTGCTTTTGTGAGATTTCCACTTCACTTTTGCTGACACAGGAAGTTCTGACAAGGTTGAGATAAATCTCTAATTCTAGGTACATATTCTGAACAGAACTATTCAGTATTTCAACTTCTCCTTTTCACTAATATTAGTTGGATGTTTAAAACATACTCTGTAGCTAACACAAGGCAATTCTTATTTGTTTAATGTTTATTAAATGTATTACAGTTAGGCCCACTGGTGAGGGAACAGAGGGGATGATGGAAGCTGTTGCCCTGGGCCCTTTTGAAACACCTCGGAGCATTGTGCTGCTGTTCTTTGCATGTGGTGGAAGGGCCAACGGCTGACTTCACAAGTCCCACTCCTGGGGCAGGGAAGCAGGCTCCCCTTCCCACCTTGCCTCCATGTCTCTGGTGGCTGTCTGCCCCACTGATTACAGTAGTACTTAGAAGCCACCATCAGGAGTGGGCCCATACTGTGCTCTGAGCTGTATAACAACAAACACCTCCTGCCCCAAAGATGAAGCTCATGGAGAAAAAGAAAATCAGTGACAATGCAAATGAGCAGTCATAGAAAGCAAAATCTCCCCTCCCCAGACTGCTGCCTCAGGATGAGCACTAAAGCATTCTACCCTGAGGCTATGTCTACACTTAAGATTGTATGTACAGAACATAGACAACATGGCTACATAGAGTGTGGACTATATGATGCTGCTTAGGCTAGTAGAGCACAGGCGTGCCAAAATCCTAACGTGTGTGTCTTACACCTTTCTCTACACAAGACTAAGCAGTGCTTCCCTTCACTACACTGCTATGTGTAGCAGCACAGAGCTGCAGTGTGGACGTAGTCCAATTTTCACTGTGGCATGCAGCTACCAATCTCCTAGCTGTTACTGCCAGTATAGGCAATCCCTGAGATACAGTCTTAATCGGCCCCAGTTATAAGACTATGTCTTACAGCACTGTTTAAGTATTATAATCCAGTATTATACCTCATGGTGTGGTGATGGCAGACCTGGGTAGCTGGAAGCAGAAGGGATCCTATGGAGCCTCTTCAGTCACAGTCAAACCAAAAGGCTGCAGTGGCTCCATCCTGTACGGGCAAGATTTGCGTTTTGCTTATGTGCAGAGCCCTTGGCAGAGGCTGGCCTCTTGGGAGTGGAAGAGCTGCAGAAGTGACGGTGCACATGTGTCAGTGGGTTTTATGCCAGGATCGAGGGGAGGGTCACTCAGTCCAGTTACGCCCAGAGCAGTTACCTTCAGCTGGCTCCTCTTGTCAGACAAAGATGTCTCCACTCCCACAGAATGAACTGGGGAAAAGGAAGGCTGGAGGTTTGTGGGTTCTATAGATGTAGCATTTTGATCTCGCCAAAGCTCCTTGCACTTGGCCCTCCAGTCTCAGTTGTGGGAGAGTTGCCCAGCCAGTGTGTGGGGCACTCCTCCTGGATCAGATGGGGGCAGAAGGGGAAGAGTGGTAGATTCCATGGTAGGTGAACCTGGCATGTAGCTTCTGGCTCTCCAGCAGCAGCTCCAGCAGGTGGCACCAATGCATTGTCTCTGCTGCACTTGAACCAGTAGTCAGGTTCCTGCATGACTGGCCCACAGGAAAGGGGCAGAAGATCTGCCTGCCGTTGAGTAAGTGCCAACATCCAGCAGCTTCCCAGATAAAAGTAAATGCCCTAACCTGAAGATGGACTGAGTCCCAGGGGTCCTGCATCCTCTCCATCCCTGCATCAGTGTGTGGGTGGCCCAGCTTGGCTCCTAGAGCTAGATCCACAGTGCTCCACAATGAGCAGGAAGGGGATGAGATGGACCCTCTCTCAGGAGAAGGGCTGGGGACAAAGAGACCCAGAAAGCCCAGCTGGGCTATCACAGTAGGCTAGAGTTTGGTGACGGTTAATAATTGCCAAATAACCAGAGTTAATCAAGCACCTTTTTAAAGGGCCTGAAACTCTGACTGCTACACTAGGCCTTGAGGCACTTGCATCTTTTGCCCCCCCCCCACCCCTCTTGTCCCTGATGGTTGATGGCCTGCAGCTATTGAATCCTGAGCAGAGGGAGATGTCCTTCTAGCCCCCAGTTCAATGCCTAACTCCCTTTAGAAGACAGGGATTAAGCCATGCCACTTTAATCAACATTTCTTAGTGGCTAGTGTAGGTGGCTTCTGCTCAGAGTGCAGGTGGGCATTCATTCCTAGCTCTCATGCCCAAGTCAGGGCCAATAGTTCCAATGGGTATCAGGGCACTTTAAAGACAACGCTTGCAACGCTGAATTTAAGTCTCCTCTGCGGATGTAACCCTGACTGACTTCACTGCAGGACAGCCAGCCAGTTCCAATGTAGGATACCAGTCTGATCCTTTGAGACAAATTTTTAAATTCTTTCCTCTTTTTTGTTCCAATCCTTTGGCAACTCTGGAACCTGTATGCAAGTGCCAAGTGCCTTGTTTTGTTAACTACCTGTGACACTTGGTCAAATACTTAAGTAATACAGTCTGCAAGAAACTGATATACCTTCGATTCCTTAAACTCCTGCTGGCCTTCCTCCTGTATGGATTTCCAGTACCTTGACTTGGGTTCTAACTCTGGCTGGTCGCTTTCAAAATACCCCACTGGCAAAACAAAGATTTGTTTCCACCTGCTAATATTGCGCTATTCATTTGGCTCAGGATTAAACACTGGAATATCATCCTTAAAGAGTCATGTGACCTTTTTTCTGGGCTTTTCAGTGTAACCACATATTCCATAGTCAGTCTCAGCAAATGTGTGAAAATATATATTTCATCAAATTCCAGGGCCAGGAAGTTATAAATCCTTGTAAGAATATAACGTTTCACTCACAATTAAGTATAGAATTGTATTTTCAAAATAAATGTATTAACTGGTGTTTATTAAAAGCAGACCCTATGCTAATATATGCACACTAGTTTCCATGCACAAACCAGGAAGAGATTAGGTTTTCATGGTAGGTTATTTTGGCAAAAACCATGCTCATGGGCATAATCAAGTTAATTAAAACCATTAAAGAAAATACAGTCTGTGGTATGAATATATATGCTATCCGCAGAACAAATTAAGGTGTTAGTATGGCACATAACCATGTAAAATAAACATTTGGAAGTGCTTTGTTGAGAAAGGAAATGTAACATTTGGTTTATGTTAATGGCACATATGCTGGAAACTATTTTAAGAAACCAGAATTCTAACCATATTTTAATAGCACAATGAGTACAACATGGTGAGCACTTATCTAACAGAACAAAAATGATTATTCACTATGGCCTTGATCCAAAGCTGTTGGAAGTCTATGGGAATTTTTCCATTGATTTCAGTGAACCTTGATTTATAGGCTATAAGAACATTTATTATTTTAATATGCATCTTTTTCCTTCAGGTCATTTTTCAGATACACCCTTTGGCTCATTCGTTGGTGTCTATGTATCGGAGTGCTTACACATCATGGTCGTAAATAAACTATAAGCATCTGGAGATAAGGACCGTCTTTGTTATGTGCTTGTACAGTGCATAGCACAACAGGGTCTATGACTGAAACTGGTAGGTGCTATTTCTAGAAATGATCAATGCACTTACACCCACCATCCCTGTGTAAATTAGGGAAATATTTTATAAATGGGGAAAAGTGGACCAACATAAGCGACTGCCTAGAATCACACAAAATGACCACAGCTGTGCTGGGAATTGAACGCAGCATCCGAGTCTCAATTCAGTCTTTTGTACCATGTATTTTAATATCTGCTGGGAAAAGGCTAGACGTTCCCCAGACTAGTATTGGGTTAAGACAACACATGGCCTCCATTTTGTGCATAATTCTGTTCATAGAGTTAAATGGACAGTTTGAACACATTTGTGCATGCAACTGAGAGAATTTAACCAGATCAAATCACCACATGGGAGTAGAGCTATCTCCTTCCCATGCAACTATCATAGGAGGTTCAGGCAACCCCCCTATGTCTCTTCCATAAAGCGGCCTCTCTGGCTGAAATGGTGCATAGATAATGTAGATTTTGTTTTCATTAAGACACGTGACCCAGCTGTTGTGCCATCACCCAGGAAAGAATGCGCCTCAGAAGCATGCAAAAAATGTGGCCACAAAAATGTTATTACTCGTATTGGCGTTGTTACAGATTCCAGCATATTGCTGGATGCAACATGTGGCAATACATGGTTCACAATACACATTTAATTCTGGAGTTAAAAAAAAAGAAAATGAAAGCTTTCCTCAGAGCTGGAGAAAAGGAGGCCTTCATATTTTACATGTAGAGATCATAATAAAATTAGAAATGAACTCCATTTGCAAAATAAGGGTCTGGGGTTTCAGACTCTCTAAGGCTGTTTGGGTGTGGGTAGGATCCTTCAATAAACCATAAAAGAAGATATTTCCTTTGTGCCTTTGTTATTGTTGGTGCATTTTTTCAGTATTCTGAGACCTTCTATATCTGAAAGTATACATTTGAAATAAAAACAGTCTTGCAGTTTGTCACTAGTGAACATTATTTCAAGTTACAGAAAACATCATTAATGAATGTGTTGCTCTTCTTTGACCTGTGTGTCAGACAATAAAGGCTAGGAGTATGTTCTAGGATGGGGGAAGAGAGGGAAGACAAGCAGAATGCAAATTACCTACTCTACACAATGAGAAATGAATTTGTAATCCCAAGTATTACACAGTTAATTGCAAGTAGTTTAAATTATTCCACCATTCCTTTATTTAGAAATCATCATTAACTTTGGTGGAGTTTATGCAAGGAGAGCAGAGATACTCTAAGGAGAGGCATACATGGCATGGGGAAACAGGACACACTGAGGGAACAGACAATATGAGAGGCCAATAACCAAATCTCTTTTGCAAGCCTTTGCTCTCCCTTTTCAGGTAGCATCTTAAATACATATTTAATTTTCTACATAAAATAATACATGAAATACATGAAATTTGATATGTCAGTAATGTAGTGGTAAACAGACGGCATAAAATTCATAACTATGTTTTTTATAGGATTATGACGTTTTGTAAGATTTTTTCTTTACCATAATTGTAAAACCTCAAAATGCTTTTAGGAATAACCAGTCCCTATTTATTATAAGTCATTAAATCTAAATTGAATTTATGTATGACATTGAAAGGCTTACCATATTTAAAGGCCCTGGAGACTCTCTCAACTTGCTCAGCTCTTGATTTAACCTGCGATCAAGTTTCTTAGATACACTTCATAAATTAGCAAAATGGTTTGTGATTCTGAAAGGAATTCATTTAATTTGTTAACGATGGTGCATGCCAAGCTTACACAAAATGACAAGTAGCAGGGTTAAAAATCCGATAAATTTAGCAGTCCGGTTTCATTCCAACTCCCAATAAATGTGCTGGAGAGATTTTGGCAACCATTACTGCTTGAGAATTAATTTTGATTCAGGACAGTCAATAGTCCCCAATCTCAAAGAATTTCAGATCTACTTCTCTGAACTATTTAAGGCTAGGTCTATAGTACCACAGAAATTTGACCCACTCATGGTCAGTCTTCAGGGGTCTTGTTTCATGCATGCACAAAATGGTGCATTCCAGGATCAAAGCTGACCGCAAGAACTCCTTGCAAGCTGAAAGGATTAAGGACAGTCAACCGGAGAAATGCTGCTGCCAACCTTCTTCTATTTAAACAGATATTGGAGTCGACCGCTGATAAGTTCTTTTTAGCCACGCAATTGGCATAGCTAAAATTGTGTATTGGCAGTTGATTTCTATGTCTAGCACAGACATAGCCTTAGAAGCAGCTGTTTTGCAAATTTAATTTGAAGTTAGACTGTGAGGCAAAGTATCTAGCTGAGTAAATGTATCTTTTAGCCCCAGAAATACAGCATGTAGCACCCAAAATACATTTATACCATCAAACCCTCTGATGATTAATGCTTATTTTGTCCACAGAGGCAAACATTTCATTTAATTAAAAGGAGGTGGTAAGGTCAATCCTTGAGTCTTTCCCAATTATTCTGTATTTAGAGTTAACAAAAACCCCAGTGAGCAGATGTATTATTTCCCATTTTAACCTCAGGGCTTAAAAAGGACAGTTAAACCATCAGGTCCGCTGTATTTGAGATAAAGTAAAGTTCCTCTTTCAGATCAATGGAAATGAGAAGTAACTATATGTGACGAGTTCCTTTAATATTGTATTATTTTAAATGTTGACTCTCCTGGAGATTTATAACCTGTGAACCTTATTCAAGTTCCAGTTCCTGCCATAACCTCAGTTATATTACTTCCCTCTGCTTGTGCAATGTGCCACTGCTCTGCTAAGATTTAAAGTTATGTTTTCATGTGTTCCATTTAAAGAAAGCAATTTAGTTCTTCTTCTCTAGTTAATGTTTTGCACACAGTCTCTTCTACCTCACACTTACATCTTGTGTTAGGACAAAAAGCTAAAGTTAAGCTGCTTGTGTACTGAAGAAAAGACAGGGTGAGCATGAGGGAAGTACTAATATACAGGGATTTGCTCACAAATAAAGTGAAAAATATGAAGACTATAAAATACTCTATGGCAGTTGCAGCACATATTAGGTGAATAAGAGTCACGATTACTTATGCCTACAGTTTTACAGGTGCTTATGCAGCTATGCACAAGAAAGGGCTTACACAAGGAAATATTAGATTGTAAACTCCTCAGGGCAGAGAACGTATCTTTATGTAGCACCTAACACAATGAGGTCCTCAATTCTGATTAGTGCACCTTGGTGATACTATAATGAAAATATGGCATAAAAATAATAATAGACCCTCATTATCATCATGATTGGATGTTTTTTCCTAAAAGGTCTGTTCTAGGAATTATTATGGGGGAATTTCTCTGACTCATGAAATACAGGAAGTCAGATGAGATGGTCACTGCTGGCCTTGCCATATCTATGAATCTTCTTGTGTCATACATGAAAGAGTCTTTAGAACTGAAGTGTCTGTATTAGTGAATTGTACAGGATTTGCTTCCTCAGAGCACCCCAAAGTTGATTGGGGTCACAGTCTGCCCACTCACACTCAGCACCAGCCTACATAGGAGCAGTACTCAATGACCGCATGGAGGATGATCTTAGAAGGAATTCTGTCTCCTTGTGCCAAAATATCCTGTGAAGCTTAGGCTGCGTCTACACTAGGAACTAAAATCAATTTTATTAAAATCGATTTCTTAACGCAGGGTTTTATCCATTTGATTTTGAGCATCTTCACCTTCCCACATGCTCCCCACAAAATCAACTTATTGCTGCCACTCACAAGTAGCTTAAATCGAGTGCTGCAGCAGTGTATTGTGAGAACCTATCCCACAGTTCCCAGAGCCCTGTAGCATTCTGGCCCTGCAAGTAGATGTGTATCTGATGACATCTTCCCCCATTTAATTCCCCTCTTTCCCCTGCTGTCTTAAACAAATGTCCCCTTTTTCCAGGCGGGGGTCTGGCTTGCCTGTATAAGAGACGTGCCTTTTGTAATTGAGGGGAGTGGAGGGGCAGGAAACCTGTCCCATCCGACAGGTTTTTGAAAACGGAGTGCAAAAGCACCGGATCTTTGCAGGCTTGGATCTGGATTTAGGCCTCCTGGCAAAGACGACCCTTAAAAGAAGAATATGTTTTAAGTGGACACAAGTGCTACACTGAAACTTGAATTAATCAGTAATGGCTCAGGGTGGCTAAAAGACAGCAGACATTTGACAGCACTGAAAACCACAACCACCCAGGGAGACCCACCACCTGCCCTATGAGTAGCATGCCTAGGCTTTGATTAATTTTGGTCCTGGATATGGATTTAGGCCTCCTGGAAAAGAGGACCCTAAGTGGACACGGATGCTACACTGAAACTCGAATGAAACATCAGTAACAACTCAGGGCAGCTAAAAGACAGTGGATGTTTGACAGCCCAGAAAACAGTGACCACCCATGGAGACCCACTACCTGCCCCTATAAGCAACGTGCCTAGGTTGATTAATTTTGGTCCTGGATATGAATTCTTGTGTCATCTGAAAGTATGAACCTGAATCTTCTGACACTAACCCATCCCTGATCAGAAGTCGTCCCACAACAAATCTTACCGCACATTCCACACATTTTTGGCTTCTGTAGAAGAATCCTGTGTGGAATTAAATGCACTCTCTCCTTTCTGTACTGAGAAGCACAGCTCAGAATCACAGTACTGGTGTGAATGGAAGCAACTGCAATAAAAAAGCAATTTTTTCTCAGAGCATTAGATATATACAGCAAATATATATATTTGCAGCTCTTGGAAGCTCAGTACAAATGATTTCATAGGGGTTGTACAAGTAACCATGCCAATTATTAGCACCAAATATTAAACAGTGAGTTTTAAGTAATGCACAGAGAATGAAACTTCTTTGCAAAGTTCATTACAATATGATACATCTATATTTATAAATTAGTTGATTCTCCTCAGGCAAGTCAGAGCCTACAATGCTCTGGGAGGGGTATAGCGGAGTGACTTTTAAGGGACTGTTTTAATGAGAACCATATCCGCATCAATTGAGGCACTGAATTCATTGGTGAGGAAAATTTTACCTCTCTACAGAAGTACCATAGAAGGGCTGGCAAGGACCAAGAGAGGTTATCAAATTGATACCCCTATGCTGAGGCAGGGCCAAGTAAACCTAACGCACCCCTGACAGGTGTTTGTCTTACCTTTTCTTTAAAACTTCAGATGATGGGGATCCTGCAATCTCCTTCAGAAGCCTATCCCAGAGTTTAATCAGTGGTATGATCAGAGAGACTTTCCTAATATCTAACTTCTGTCTCCCTTGCTGCATATTAAGCACATTATTACTTGTCCACTGGAGGTGGTACATAGAGAACTACTGCTCATAGTCCTCTTTAGAGCAGCTCTTAACATAGTTGAAGATTTGCCATTTTCCTTCCATTCTCTTTTTTATCAAGACTAAATACACTCAGTTTTCTTACTTGCTGCTCTCCTCTGGACTCCTCCCAATTTGTCCACATCTTTCCTGAAGACTGGCATCTGTAACTGGACATAGTACTGCAGCTGAGGCCTCATCAGTGCCAAGTAAAGCCAGACAATTGCCCCCTATGTCTTACATACTATGCTCCTTGTACTATACTACAGAGCAATTTAAGACTTTTTTGCAATTGTACCATGTTGTTGTATTCCATGTGTGATCCACTACAACTCCTACGGAGTTTCCAGCAGTACTATCACTTAGTGCCGATTATGTCTATTTTGTGGCCATGCTTTTGATTTCCTAAGAGAAGTACTTCGCCCGGGTCCTTACTGTATTTTATCTTGGTGGTTTAAGACCAGTCCTCCTAGTTGTCAAGTTTGTTTTTAATTCTAATACTGTTCTCCACAGTGCCAGCAACTACTCCCTGCTTGGTGTCACCCGCAAATTGTGTAAGCTTATTCTCCTCTCCATTAGCCAAGTCAATAATGAAAATATTAAGTATTACTGGACCCAGGACTGACTGTCAGCACAGTTTTTCAACAAGCTGTGCACCTCCATTTTATAGAAAGTTCACCTTCTAAACTGTATTTCTCCAGTTGGTTTATGACTATCATGGTTTTTCTTAAAGCTCATAGGTATAACTTGTACTGTCCTCCTTGTTCTGTTCTGTAATAACAGCTACTAAAATAGCTGGAAAAACTGGAAAAAATATCATACCCCTCTGTAATGGGAACTCTGATTTTATATGCATCCTTTAGTTCAGAGTAGTTTTGCAATTCAGATAACTGTAGTATTTACATGTTTCCAGTTATCATCTGATCTTACAATGTTTAGAGTACTCAAACAATTGAAAATTAGCAGAGCATAGATGGGATAAATGGGGAAAAAATTGCCTAGAGAATTCTGTTACACTTCCCCTCTTCCGCCATTATTTTGGCAGAGAGAAGATTTGTTCTTTATAAAAAGAGCAAACAATAACTAAACATAAAAGTCCTATTTTTCTGATTGCACTAATAGGCTAAAGTTATGATAGTAGAGTTCATAAAATCAAAAATTGTAAAAATGTTCAACTACAGAAATCGCAGTGAACTTTAGGGTGCATAGTTCTGAAACAGGTCCACTGTGCATCAGTAATTAACATTTTATTTCTCTTACTGGAGAATTCCAGACATCATTCAACAAGACTTGACCCCAATTCTTCACCAGTAATTTAAAAAAAATATACAAGCAACAGAGAAGTTAACCAATAGAATATGCTGTTACATGTCAAAGCCAAAGGAATTTAAAAAAAGACTTAAAAGTAATAACTTCAATTCTGTATGTTTTATTAATAGCATCCAAAGCTGTCTTACATTAACCAAAAGCAATAGAGCTGTTTCACTGTTTTCCTATCAGTGCATTTTCAAATCCAGGTAAAAAGCTAGAAACCAGTAAAGCTGCTGCACCAGTGACATAGGCTGTTGGTTACAATGACACATGCCTTGTAACTAACAGTAAACTTTTTCATATCTGACATTCTGCTACCCAGAACTCTTAAATAACCAGCATTTTAACCATAAATAAATTTTAGTTACTTTTCCGTAACTACAATAGAGAGAGTAAATACAAATAAACACAGCAAATATATATGTTGACAGTGTACAATACTAGTGATGTTGGTTAATAAAGTACTCTGCATACATTTTTGTTTGTTTCTTAATGTCGAATCTTACTTTTTTTTTTCAAATGTAATGCTTTGCTAGGTATACCTCTTTATTATCCAGAATACCCTCATCCCTCATTAAACGAGTACTTCACATATGATGACTCGCTTAAACGAGGGACACAAACTCCCCGCGCTAATACGAGCCTTACCCCTTCCCCGCAGCTCCAACCTGCCGGAGTCTGACCCCATCTGAGGTCCTGTACACCCAAAGTGCCACAGCCTGACCCCGCCGCCTCCTTCTGCCGCCGCCGACCTTGCAACCCCAACCTGCCTCAGCCTGAGCCCCTCACTAGCCCCGCACACCCAAACTGCCTCAGCCTGGACCCCCCCTGGCAGCCCCACACCCCTAAACTGCCACATCCTGACCCCGCCCCGCCACTGCCCCTACCTACTGCAGCCTGACCCCCCTCACCCACCCCATGTTCCCAACCCACCGCAGCCTTAACGCCCCCTGCCCACCCCACAGACCCAACCCACCATCACGTTTTAACCCTCCCTCCCACTCATGGACCAAACTGCCCCCAGCCTTTAACCCTCCCCACCCACCAACCCCAAGGCTCACTTACCTTTCAAAAGCAGCGCCACATGCTGCCACTCCTTTGCTGAGTTATGAGCACTTGGAACGAATCAGAGACTTTTACGTGTACTTAATGGTAATTTAGCATCCCCCTCTTAAGAGTTTTCCCCTACGAGCAGCAAGTTGGGAACTAACTGTGCTCATATAGCCAGGGATGAGTGTATTTGAATATCCGGCAACCTTCTGGCCCCGTGACTCCCAGATATAAAAGGGTTTACTGTAGCTCCAAATTAAGTGTGTTTCATGAAAAAGCTGTAACCAAGAGGGATTTGGCCATTCCACTTCTACATGCATAACCCCCCCACCCTCTCACACACATTTTCCCCGGGGGGGTGGGGAACCCTAGAAAAAACTTCTGTAGGAGCTGTAAAGGTAACAAACTTTTTGCATCACTTTATTGAATATTCTGCGTTGAGTTTACAATTGAAGTCTATACTGGGTGCTGGCTATTACAATACTACAGTGCTCATGTGCATTACGGAAACAATTATGAAATGTATTGACCTGTTTATATATTTTATAAAATGAACCAAAATATACGATAAAACTGTACTCCAAGTGGATAATGTAAACAATTAAATTATAAAGCCTTTTATTCAAAGATCAAAATACTTAAATGAAAAAAGGAATATAAAATGTAATAAAACATAAATTACATTAAAGATATGTACATGATTTATCTTGCAAAGAGAAGCACAAAATCAGTATTCTTTACAATACTGCTTTTTTGTTCTTCTAAACTGAAAAATCCATTTTCACTAAGAAAGCAGGAAACTAACAAGGTTTACATGCAATCTAGCACTATCCTCACTAAAATCAAGTGAGTTCATAATCCTGCAAAAAGCCCTTATTAAATGTCGAAATGTGTATCTTAAGCCCTTCTCAGTCCTTGACAACCAACATGCAAAGTAAGTTGGATTGTTAAGTTAGTGCACAGCCTACCATGTGTCTGCTTTAGATTAACAAAGTATTAAGGCTACTTGCTGCTAAAAACATGCAGCAGTAAAGGAACTCTTATTCACAAAGGAAATCATCTGATTTCACTGGAAGTTTTTGCCATAGTCACTGGGAGCAGTGTAAGAGTCTGTCGTCTCATGTCCTGGTTCCCTAATTTTCTGTCTACTGTAATAGAACGTCTTTTTTTCAGATTTAAAAAATAAAGATACAATCTCTTGTCCATTATATCAAAGAGATAAATAATATATGCTAAGATTTCCATCACATCCAGGGCACCTCTTCACACTCAGAGCAATCCTGTGTGTTACTGCAGTTTGATTACTTTTTTCCATTATTGACTTAAGCATAACTCATTAAAATTACAATCACAGATCATGATATACATGACGTGTAATGCTACTCCGCACTATGTTGCACAGCAACAGTACCTTACAGTAAAGCAGCCTCCCTCAACAACTGTCATCAGCAAAAAAAAATAGAAACAGCAATTCTATACCATTACGTGTGAAAAAAAACTGATGGCAACAGTGATTGAGAAACCTGGTATACCATTGCTGCTGCATTTTATAAGTTTGGTCCATTGAGGCTAAAAAGTCATCTCAAAACTGCTAATTTTGAGCCAAAGGGACTACAGTCTCCCACTGCGTTGAAGTGATGTGAAACTCTCTCTTAGTAGGGCAGCCAGTTTCATTAGGCTTCTAATTGAATCTCTGCTTCATCCATCTGAAGAGTGTCATTATCCCCCAGTAATTCTGTTTCTGGTACAGAACCCTCCTCCTCCTCTTCTTCCTGGACAGGGTTTTGGGATATATCTTCCACTCCATTATGTGTTTCATCTGTCCCCTCTGAGAGCAGAGCAGCCCTGTCTGCTACAGATGCATTGGAGGGGGCTGTTGTTACATAGCCTGTGCTGGTAGAACCACTCCCACTGTGATGGGAGCCTGGTTTTGGAATCATCTGTGGAGGCATTTGCTGTGGAGCCATTTGCATTGGGATTTGAACCGGGTAAAAATTTGGCAGGTAGGCACCATATGCCGGCATTGGTTGGTAACCATTGACTGGAATGTAGAGCTGAGGTGGTGGGACCATTGGCCTGATCTGCCCTTTCATTGGTATGAACTGTGGTTGAGGGAAAGCTTGAGTTTTCTGCTTTGGTCCAACGTATCTAGCATTGCTGATATTACTAACAGGGCTTGTGCTGAGAGAACTTGTTTGTGTGGTGTTGCTTGCCCCAGAGGTTTGTGCTGAGCTGTTGTAATTAGAAATGTTTCCCCATGTTCTTAGTCTATTGTGAATCTCCTTAAATCTCGGTCTCCTGTTGGGGAATTCATTCCAACATTCCAACATCAAAGTGTATATCCACGTGGGACAGTCATCTGGACAGGGCAAAACCTGTCGATTCCTTATCATTTCAATAACATCCTGGTTAGAGTAACCACAGTAAGGCTGCAGGCCATAGCTGAAAATTTCCCAAAGCACAACTCCATAGGACCAAATATCTGAATCAACAGAAAATTTGCCATACATGATAGCCTCAGGGGACATCCATCGGATAGGAAGAAGGGAATTCCCCATGAGTTTATAGTAATCAGCAGAGTAAACTTCCCTGAAGAGGCCTAAATCAGATATTTTCACATTAAGCTTATCAAATACCAATATATTTCTGGTGGCTAAGTCCTTGTGAACAATATGATGGCTTGAGAGATATTCCATTCCTGCAGCTATCTGAGTCACAATGTGAAAAAAATCTGCTGGTTCCAGAGCTGATTTCACTGTCTTGTCATCATCAGTGCTACCAACATCCGAATGGGGAGATCTCATAACCAAAAACTCATGGAGATCACTGTGGGAACAGTAACTAAATATCATGCTGATGGGCTGTTCTTTGGTCACTATTCCCAGCAAGCAGACAATATTTGGATGCTGCAAACGCGATCTCATCATTGCTTCGTGTTTGAATTCTTCCCGCAGAGCCAACTCTGCTTTGTCTTTGAGTGTTTTGATGGCAATAGCTTGTGTCTGTTCACCAGGCATTGTACCAAAGAGATGTCCCTTGTAGACTTTTCCAAACCTCTCTTCCCCTAGTTCTTCCATAAATCTCACTGTAGACAGATTGATCTCTTTCAGTTTAGTCTGAAGGGGGAAAAAAAAAAAAGAGAAAGAAAAATCAAGGTAATTGTGTGTTTTAGAACACTACAATGCTCTGTTAAAGAAAAAATACGCTACCACAGGAGAATAATTTTCTCACAATTAATTTTCCATTTATGTCACTGTTATATATTCTTGCACTGAAAGCTGTATTGGGTGTTCAACTTGAGATACCTCAAAGGGCCTGATTTTCAGAAGTTGGGTGCTTTGTACATTCTGTACACCTTACAGGTACTTCAATTTGGCCAAAATTTGAGGCATGCAAAAACATGACATTGTTGACAATCTTGGCCTATAAAAAGTCTGCCAAGAATACCTGTTTGTGCTGATTAATAAGTGGCATTTCCATGTCCTGGCTGGGAGATGCCATCAACTGTCGACGTTGAGGTGTAGCAGCAGATGCCTTTTGTTTGTTCCTACACATGCAGACCAAGAAGAAAAGGCAGGCAATAACCAAAGGGATGGCTATGCTGGGAACCAGAATGTAGAGGATCCCCATTTTGCTGTTGTCACGTGGACCTAGTGGGATTAAAATATTTATCGTATTCAGATGATTTTTTTTAAATTATTCAAAAGCAAAACAAATAAAACAACACTAATGTGAATACTGAGACCTAACTTTTACATAAAAAAGCACGATTTTAAAACATGAGTTACATTCTAAGTATAGGCTTTTAGTGCCATCAATCACAAAACCTAATGTTCTGTAAATAAATGTTGCATGGACATGGCAACTAATGGGTGAAAAGAGAAGTTACAATACCATTAGATCCATTTATGTTGCTGGTACTAATTGGGTAATTTATAGTTTATTTCACATCTGAAACACAATTCTTTTTCTGTACAGAAACTGCAGAACATAGACTGTTACGTAATTTCATTAACTTGATTACTGGATGAAATACAATAATTAGTCTTCATCACACATGCAGGCATGCATACAAGTGACCTCAGCATGATACACTGCAGTCATATGACCAACAGTCCTTATCATCCAACTTTGCCCCTATCATCAGTACTTTGCCAACACTATCTGTAAAATGTGGAATTCTATCTCCTACCTCCAAATTATTTAGATACCATTGGACTTTTTGGTATCGAGACAATCTTCCTCTTCAGGCAGACTAAGATGAAAAATAACATCAATTTGTTTAAAAAGTGCTTCCTAAAGATTTTTTTTCCCCCATAAAACATGCCATATAGAGAATACAGGACAGCATGTTGTGATACAAAGGGTTTTAATGGCACTCATTCGGGACGTTTTATGAAATTAGTCACTATGCTACTGGTGGAGTGCTTCCCTCACACACTCATACCAGTAAAATTTTTGTTCACATCATCACGTAATAATCATTGTTTGTTTTTAAGTCAAAGCAAGGAAAGTAATGAACTGAGGTAAACCAGAAAGTTTTCATTTTAGTTTTAATTTTAATTACTTCCTATCTGTAATGAAGCAACATTTGTGAGGCTAATACTTCAAATTTACTGCATCAGAAACTGCACCACTCTCCTTGTTCTGCACGGTGCTAAGTTCACCTCTGGCATGCAAACTAATAATAATCAAGCTAGAACAAATTCTATGGTACTACAGTGAAGTTAAAGGGACTATAATAGTTTGTCACCATAGGACAAGACTCCATCGGGTTCACTGGGGTGGCTTTTTGCCAATACTGAGCATTTTCACTACTCTGTATTTAGTCTGAGAGATTTAATTTAAAATCATGATCTGTAGGGTGTCTGATTCTATGCCTTTGATTTGGTTTTGTATAACCAAGTGTAATGCTCTATCTCCCTCTGCAGGATGTGAGAATTATTATCTCCTATTTCCACTGCCAAAGTGGGATAAAGTCAACTTTTGTTGGTTTCTTGGCTTAGTACCTAGACTGCCATCCATCTCAAGTTTAGAAATAAGAATCAGTGCTCTCCAAACTAAGATGCCTTATGTAGAAGTGGTAACACAATGCTGAAGAGTGTTACATAAAACCCAGAGAGGTAGCCATATTAGTCTGCATCTTCATACATAAAACCCAGTTATTGCTTAAATATATATTCAGAGCAACTCCCACTATACTAAATCAGACACTAAACTGTATATAAAAATTTGATATATAAATGCATGTAATATTAATTATTTTCTCTGCTTTTGCTCCAGAAATATAGCAAACAGGAAGTACAGATTGGCCTAAATAACAAGAAAAATGTGTAAATAGAAGCAATAGTGCCTCACGAAAACCAATGAAAACCCGAGAATTATTATTTTCTCAATGAGAAACATGTGAGCAATAAGGAATATTTACCACTGTACTAACTTTAGGGCTGTAATAAGGGTGAAAAAAGAGAATACGTACTACAAGAGGGTACTTCACACAGTTCCATGCGTACGTTTTTATTCTGCGTAAAACACCAGGGACCATCCATCTGACTTCCAGGATTTCGGCAGTATGCATGTCCACCGCCTAGCTCTGGAAACTGTGCACTTGTAAGATCATGGTGATGAGGATGCTGGGAATCCCAGTGCTGACAATTGTGCCCTGATCTGGTGACACTAACAGTCCCTCTGTAGTCAGTTCCAGAGCCATTGTAACACTGGTGATCTGTAACAAGGGATTTCATATATAATTCAAATCAATGAAGAGAACACTTAATTGCCTTATTGCCGCCACTCTCACATGTAGAGCTGACCCACTAAAGGGAGAGCCATGGAGCCCAGGTGGCATGGGAAATTATGCTTGCTAGAAGACACTAGAGTCAGACTTGTTTGGCTGACTCCTTCCCTTGCTTGATTACTGTCATTACCCTGAGCCCAGTTGCTCTTGTTTTCTCTATTCCCTTTGGCTGATACCTCTCCTAAATTCCTGATTGATTTTATCTCCCTCTGCCCCCACAAATACAACTCTGACAAGCTCTGCTCCTAAATACCTCTGTACTGCAAGTCAAATGGTTACATTTTGCCCTAATTGATCCCAACCAGCTCTACTCCACTGCACCTGCTGCTCTACTCTGTTGATTGGTGGGAGAAGGTACTGAGATGATGGGAATTCAGCATAAGTTTAGCCAAATACAATCTTGCCTGCTAGCTACATATAGCCATGCTAGTCTAATGCAGCTGAGAGCTAAAACAGCACATGGGTACAGTAATCAGTGACAGGGGAATGGAGTAGGCAGCAAAGAACAGGAGTACAGTAGATCCTTGACTTGCACAGGAATTACATTCCTGGGAAACCAGGTGTAATCTGAAATTCATGAAAGTCAAGTGGGGGTGGGGCCACCAGCTCAGACCATATGCAGCTGCCAGGCGAGTGCCAGGGATGCCTCCAGGTCATCCCCAGGGAGTCACTACTGGTGGGGGGGGGGAAGCAGGGAATGCCCCTTTTAAGGGGGACCCCTTGTTAAAGGGCTGGTAACCTGGCAGAGTGCCAGCTCTCTTCCCCCTTGACAGGGAGATCACCTGCTCTCCCACTGCCCCAGTGGCAGCTCCCAGGGGCTGGAGCTTCCACTACAGTCCCCCTCTAATGGGGCTAACACGAGATAAGCGCAAATCAAATATGCACCTCTCGGGGGTCTACTGTATATAACAACAAGAAATCTAGGGCTGTCTTCCAGGGCTGTCAATTCATCAGCTTTCATGATCGTTCAGTTCCTCTATGCTTCCCATCTAGCTCTTTATTTTGCAGCAATGCAAGTTTTGATCAATATTATGCATTACAAAAGGCAACCAAGATTTCTTTATGAAAACATTCAGAATGACAGTACGTTTACGTAGCAAGAGTCAACGAAGACCAACTCATTTCAAAACCTTGTCAGTGACGAGATAAATTCAAAAACAAAACAAAACAAACAAGCATAAAACATTAAACCTTACATCTGTTGAGCCGTTCTACAGGGATCCCAATTCTTATACAGTTGGCAGCCTCAAGAGTGTCAGGCAGTGGCAGGTCCTCGCATTTGGGCAGTTGCAGTTGCATCAGGATGAGGGGATTGGACCTAGCAATGTTATATTCCTGCCTACAGAGGTCGTTCTCCAGCACTTCACATTCATCCCGACACAGCTCCCTTGGCTTGGGGGTCCGGGAGCGCTCATCACACAGGGGGAACACAAAGTGGCAGAATGATGGGATGGCAAACTGCGAACACTGATCAGATAAATGGGTGGAAGTGCCAATCATGGTAAATGCGGCTGGAAACAAACAAACAAGTACTGGATGAGCACTAGCACGTAATAAACTAAATAAAGCAAATAAAATAGTTCTACATTAACATGGCATCTTGTATCTTGAAGGATCTCAAATGCATGCAGTATTAGTGAGGTGGCATTTATGGGAGCTAAGCAGACAAAAAGAGCACAGAAAACTTAAAACCGCTGTTGTACCTCTAATGTCCATACAGAGCACACAGGATCTCAGTTTCTATGGTGTGATTCGAGACAACCTTACAGAATAAATTGTATGGTGCTTTGTCTGTCTCAGAAGGATGAAAGAAAGGCTAGCACCACACTACAGCAGAAGATCGACCTGCTGAGGGTCCATCTGCTGGGGTTTCATTTTGTGCTTGCACTAAATGATGCTCCCAGGGTCAACGTCAACCCCTGTACTCCCCCCGAGAGGTGAGGAATAAGGAAAGTTGATGTGAGAAATGCTCCCGTTGACCTTCCGCCATGCGGACAGACACGGAAGTTGACCACAGTTCAACTGATTTTAACCACACAATTGGCATAGCTAAAATTGCATATGGGCGGTTGACTTAGAACATAAGAATGGCCATACTGGGTCAGACCAAAGGTCTATCTAGCCCAGTATCCTGTCTGCTGACAGTAGCCAATGCCAGGTGCCCCAGAGGAGGTGAACTGAAGACAATGATCAAGCGATTTGTCTCCTGCCATCCATCTCCCGCCCTCGACAAAAGGCTAGTCACCATACCTTACCCCTTGCTAATAGCCATCTATGGGCCTAACCTCCACATATTATCGAGCTCTTTTTTAAACTCTGTTAGAGTCCTGGCCTTCTAGTACAGACATAACCTGAGTCAACCCTGTCAGGACTTGAATCTGTAGCTTCCTGGTTTCTCACTAGATCAAACATAAATTTAGATCATTATGGCTGCTTCTACACTCGCCCCCTCCCATCGGAGGCAGCATAGTAATAAGACAATTTCAAGCAGGCTAATGAGGTGCTAACGTGCATATTCAGCGCCTCATTATCAAAATGCCAGCTGTGCGAATTTCAAAGTGCAAACTTCGAATTGCAGATTGACAGCGTAGATGTGGGCAGCTTTGACGTAAGTGCCCCACTTTGACATTTCCTCACTCCGATCTAGTTTTGTGCGAATAAGGGAATGTCGAAGTGGGGCACTTACATCAAAGCTGACCACATCTACTCTGTCCATTTGCAATTTGAAGTCTGCACTTTGAAATTCGCACAGCCGACATTATGATAATGAGGTGCTAAATATGTACGTTAGTGCCTCATCAGCTTGCTCTGAATGGTTTCACCACCATGCCACCTCCAACAGGGGCTAGGGGGTGGGGGTGTGAGCATAGAAGCACTGCTTTCTCCAGACATTTTCACCAATAAACCAAGGAAATATGCACTTTCAATATTTGTCAGACAAAAGGAAGGACTCAGCATTTGATGTGATTTTGCAATTAATAGACGTGAGAAGCCCCACAGATAGAAGGTGCTGAGAAGAAATGCATATTGATAATCCCAAACCACCAATCCTATTAAGACAAATGTCATAACTCACTAAGAACTTGATCCGCTCCCCAGGTGCTGCATGCCTACACATTGCCACTTATCTGGGCGTTTTCATCAACATTTTAAAGAGAAAAAGAAATAATGACGTGCACCATGTATCTGAGGGATGAATCAAGCTCTAAACATAGAAATATCTCTCCACAAAAAAACCTGTTAACATTCACTTAGGATTGTTAGACTGCTTCTTCCACCAACGCAAACCATAAAAAGCAAAGAAATAAGCTGTTAAATCATTCAATGCCCCACCTATGATCTACTGATTAGCTCCTCTCCTCAGCCTGAATACCTCCTTTCCACCAATTATGCCCACGTAACTCTCCCTGAATGGCCAACATGCTGCTGCTTTCACTTGAACTGTGTTTACTAATTATATGTTCAGGTGCTTTGATTATTGGCAAAGTGTTTTTGTGCTGGAGTGTGCAAGTAAGTGAGCTACTATTTTCAGACTGCAAAACAGCTGTATGATATGCTTGTCTGTAACGTTTATGAGAAAATGCCTCTGAACGGGTGATCTAATAGTTAAGTGTTTGTTCTAAATTTGGTTAAGGTGGGTAAAGTAATATATTTTCCTACATCCACTTCAATAACAGGTACTACCTCAGTCACCTTGTCTCTTTCATATCCTCAGACCCATAAAGGTTAAAGCATTGCAAACAACTAAACTGGGGGCGTAATTTGTGTGTATTACAGACTTCAGATCAGCATCCATAAGCCCTTGCGTGCTGGGCAGGCAGCGAGAGGTGTGTTATAACTTGTATTCCCTACTGGTGGAGTGCTTGAAGAGAACAGGGTGGAGGGTGAGAGAGCAGGGACTGAAGTGTGCCACAGAGATGAGTAAGAACATGGGAGAGGCACATTCTTACTAGTGTACCAGAGAGCCAAGGCTACAGTTCTGGGAGCAGAGTATTTACACAGAGGCTTTTGAAGGGCTTTCATATCAGCACTGTTGCCTTGATGCCAAGCCAACTTTCTAATTAAACAAAAGCAAACAAAGCTGCCCTGGCCCTTCTCCAAGGCCTCCTTCTTCCCCTCCCCCAACAGATGTAAGCCACCCTTGTATCCCCTAGCCTTCCCCTATTCACCAGGCAAACTTATCTAATTCTTTTTTGAACTCATTTATACTTTTCGCCTTCACAATAGCCCTCAGGACGAGGTCCAGATGGGGCTGAGGGCTGGCTGCCCTCCCACCCCCACTCCTGCCGGGCCTGTGGAGCCAGAGGTCCCCACACACCTTGCCCAGGTGAGGCTGGTTGCTCCCCTGCCCACAACTGCCTACTTTGGTCAGGGATCTTGTCAAAGGTTTTCTGGAAGTTCCCAGGATGCCATATCGACTGGATCACTCTTGTCTACGTACGTGTAGACCCTCCTCCCCCTCCAATGAACTCTACTAGATTGGTGAGGTGCGAGTTCCCTTTATAAAAGCTGTGTTGACTTGTCTCCAACATATTGTGTTTCTCTCTATAGCTGCGTCTACACGTGCACGCTACTTCGAAGTAGCGGCACCAACTTCGAAATAGCGCCCGTCGCGTCTACACGCGTCGAGCGCTATTTCGAAGTTAACTTCGATGTTAGGCAGCGAGACGTCGAAGTCGCTAACCTCATGAGGAGATAGGAATAGCGCCCTACTTCGACGTTCAACGTCGAAGTAGGGACCGTGTAGACAATCCGCGTCCCGCAACGTCGAAATTGCTGGGTCCTCCATGGCGGCCATCAGCTGGGGGGTTGAGAGATGCTCTCTCTCCAGCCCCTGAGGGGCTCTATGGTCACCGTGGGCAGCAGCCCTTAGCCCAGGGCTTCTGGCTGCTTCTGCGGCAGCTGGGGATCTATGCTGCAGGCACAGGGTCTGCAACCAGTTGTCAGCTCTGTGGATCTTGTGTTGTTTAGTGCAACTGTGTCTGGGAGGGGCCCTTTAAGGGAGCGGCTGGCTGTTGAGTCCGCCCTGTGACCCTGTCTGCAGCTGTGCCTGGCATCCCTATTTCGATGTGTGCTACTTTGACGTGTAGACGTTCCCTCGCTGCGCCTATTTCGATGTTGGGCTGAGCAACGTCGAAGTTGAACATCGACGTTGCCGGCCCTGGAGGACGTGTAGACGTTATTCATCGAAATAGACTATTTCGATGTCGCAACATCGAAATAAGCTATTTCGATGTTGGCTGCACGTGTAGACGTAGCCTACATCTGATAAGTCTGTTCTTTATTATACTTGCAACCAAGTTGCCTAGTACTGAAGTTAGGTTAACCAACTGTTAGCCACGAGCATCACCTCAGAAGGATTTTTAACAAATGGTGTTACCTTAGCTACCCAGACATTTAGTACCGAGACTATTTGTGGGATAGGTTTCTTCAGCAGAAAGCTGTGGCCAGCTAATGGGCAGGGGAAGTGAATTGCCAGCTGGAGGAGGCTAATTCTCCTCCTGGGAACCTGCCCTCCTTCTCCTGTCTGAGCCCAGAGCCCCTCATCCCCAGGAGTGCCAGCCCTGAAACAACAGGTGGGCAATGTGCAGCCCCTTCCACCCCCAAGCACTGGGCAGGTGGGCCAGTAGCATGTAGCTCCCTGAATGGGCAGCTCATACCCCACCTCTCAGCCCTTGAGTGCTGGGCAGGCAGCACATACCCCTTCCAGACCTCCTCCCCTTCACGCCTTCCAACCCCAATGCCTCCAGCCCTCCTCCCTGAGTGCTGGATGGCACAGCTCAAGCCACCCCAAGTCCCAGCCTCCTTAGCCTTAGTCCTAGCTCAGTACTCTTCTCTGAAAGTAACAGCCTGCCTGGGATGGGGCCAAAGGGCAAGGACAAGCAAGGACAGCCTACACAATGTTCTGTTCATGGGCTAGTCTCTGAGACTGCATTCAGGTCACTGTCAACACTATCATGTTCGATTAGAGAAGGTGCTTGGGGGAAGAGACTGAGGGAAAACAAAGGCTAGGAGAGCCTAACGAAGGGGCTCCTCCGACCCTCATCACGTACCCCTTTTGGAGAAGAGGTTTGAGAGCCTTGAGACATGTAGAAGTATGAACAACTGATATGAATTAGCAGAGGGATTAAAACACTGTGTAAATAAGCTACAAAATGGTGCTTACAACCACAAAGATCTCTGGTCAGTCTGAGTTTGCAGAAGAGGCGGAGGAGCAACATGCTGTCCTGTCAGAACTCAGGGCTTGTCCAGGACTTGTCTGTCTCCATGAATTTGATGAGAGCCTGGTGTAACAATTTGGCCATCTCAGCAACGGAGGGACCATGGCAGTGGTGGTGGAGCAGCAAAGAGAAATGCAGCAGATTCTCCCAACAGACTTTCCAACCCTCCAAGAAGGGAGACAGACCTGGCTTGCCCAGCAGGCTGAGCGGAGAAAGAGCCTGCGGGAATTTACCAGGGAACAAGCAGTACAACAATGACTCAAAGTTTGGCAAGTCCTGTGATGGGAAACAGAAACTGGGCACAGAACTCTCTGGAAGACAGTAGGAGTCAGTTGGGACAAATTTGACAGAACAATGAGGGTCATTCAACTGGCACCCTGTTTAACCAGGAAAGTACGATTAGTATATGCACATATGGCTTGGAGGGACAGGCACATGAGAGGGCAGGCTGTGACAGACATCCTGGACCAACTGGGTGCATCCACAGAAGTATACTGCCAGAAATGAAGAGCCACAAATGAACTGGGAGGGTTACTGCCTTGTGCACCTGCCCAGAATTGAACAGATGGGGCTACTCATTGTTTAAGGCCAGATACCCAAACTTGTGGGTGGGGAGATTGTGGACTCTGGTTCTGGAACAGTTTCTTCAATTTCTCCTGGACAATATCCATCAATGAGTCAGGTGGCATCAATCAGTGAATCTCGATGCTGCATTTAAATTTATGGAGGCGTTTGCAGAGACAGATATTCCAAGAGCGAGTCAGTGAGTTATGGGACTAGATCAAGGAAGGAGGACTGGAGTGCCTACTACCTACTGTCAAAAATGGCACTGAGAAGATGAAGGACGAACTCAAAGGAGCTTTGGCAGGAGCTTGAGTCACAGTGTGTTTCCAAAATGGACATGAGGACATATACATGGACTGTGTGTTTCCACAGTTTTGTGGCTGGGACGTGACCCTAGGCAGGGAATTTAAAAAGGAAGTACTGCACGGGCCTCACAGCACAGGTGTCCTTGGAAGCCAAGGGGACTTTACAGTGGAAATGACAGGTAGTGGGTTGGATAGCCCCACTCCTTTGTAGTAGGCCCAGAGGGCCAAGATGATGCAAACACACTCCACATAGCAAGGAAAAGAGGAAATGAATGTAAAGAGGTTGGAAGAGCCCAGAAGGGAAACCACAAGCCACCAACAAGGAAAAAAAAGAGAAGTCCCTCAAGAGACATAAGCTACGTCTACACATGTATGCTACATTGAAATAGCTTATTTTGATGTAGCAACATCGAAATAAGCTATTTCAATGAATAGCGTCCACACGTCCTCCAGGGCTGGTGCCGTCGACGTTCAACGTCGACGTTGGGCAGCACCACATCGAAGTAGGCGCTGCAGGGGAGCGTCTATACGCCAAAGCAGCCCACATCGAAATAAGGGTGCCAGGAACAGCTGCAGACAGGGTCAAAGGGTGGACTAGCACTTCCCGGGCAACAGAAAGCCACTCCCTTAAAGGGCCCCTCCCAGACACACTTGCACTAAACAACACAAGATCCACAGACCCAACAACTGGTTGCAGACCCTGTGCATGCAGCATAGATCCCCAGCTGCAGCAGCAGCATCCAGAAGCCCTGGGCTAAGGGCTGCTGCACACGGTGACCACAGAGCCCCGCAGGGGCTGGAGAGAGCGTCTCTCAACCCCTCAGCTGATGGCCGCCATGGCGGACCCCGCTATTTCGATGTTGCGGGATGCGGATTGTCTACACGTGCCCTACTTCGATGTTCAACGTCAAAGTAGGGCGCTATTTCCATCTCCTGTTGGGGATAGCGACTTCGACGTCTCGCCGCCTTAGGTCGATTTCAACTTCGAAATAGCGCTCGCCATGTATAGACGTAGCGGGTGCTATTTTGAAGTTGGCACGGCTACTTCGAAGTAGCCGGCTCGTGTAGACGCGGCTATAGTGGTAGAAAAACAAAAGCAAAGTTGACTTGAGATCAGTTATCAGAGTCCTTGCCACCCAGAATCATGGGAGGGGGTGTCCCTAAAACACTTATTGCTGCAGGAAACAGAGGCCCAGGATAATCATAAGAATGTGGAGAAAGAAAGGATCCTGCCAATCAACAAAGAGGACACAGGCAGAGAGAACAGATGGGTTTGGGTAAGATGTGTAAGCAAAGAGAACTATGGGGACAGCTTTCATCCACCAATGCAACTTTTGTGAGTAGAGCATGTTCAGATCCTATAACAGGATCCAAGGTGAACAACCTGAGGGCTAGGAGGGATACAAGCCTGAGAGATCCTCATGGAAAGGAGGAAGAAATTCCCTTCTGTTTTGGGAGTGGGGTATGTGACAGCATGCTCAGGGCTAGCATCTGAGCAAGCACTCTAGTCACTATCAGTACTAATCAGGTCTCCCTGGAGAAAGCCTAATTGGACACAGAGGTGTATACCTGATTACCAGGCTAGACCAGCACTAGTGAGTCAATGATCCAATTAGCAGACTAAGAGGGATTCTGTATAACAAGACACAAGAAGGAGAGCTCATGTGGAAGAGAAGGAAGGCTAGGAAAGTTTGACAAATGGAGTCCTCTGAGTAGAGACACCTTACCGCCCCCACCTCCCACATGTCTCCCCCATCCCTTTTGGAGAAGATTTCCAAAGCTGAGCTTTGGTGTAAAAATGTGGAAACACGCATGTGTATTAGTGGAAGGATTAAAGCACTATAATAAAAAATAAAATACAGGCAGCTTTCATGGAAGAGGTTGGGAATGTAGCAAACCTCTCCTTCACCCTTACATACCACAGTTACTAGTTCTGCAGTTTTGTATTTGAGGTCCTTCAGAACTTTTGGGTAACGATTACCTGTAGACTTTATTACTGGGGATTTTATTACTATTTCATTTATCAATTTGTTCCAAAAGCTCTCCTGTTGATGCCTCAATCTGGGACAGCTCCGCAGATTCAGCACCTATGAAGTGTGAGCAAAAATGCATGGGCGCACAGGGGCACAAAGGATGTTTGGCATTTTTGGTTGTTAGAGTTGTTTGGTGGTGGAGAAACCCAAAGAAATGTGAAGAAAATGGCCATTGTGAAGAAGCGAAAAAATTAAAACAATACCACGTATCAGCTGGATTTTCCTTAAGGTACCAGAGTTGACAACACTGCAATAACTGAACGCTTCGCAACACCACAAAATGCCAGACAGGTAAATAGACAGGTAAATTTTGTTCTTTAGTCCCTGAACAAAAATTTCATGTAGATATATCACAGCAGGAGGGAGAGCTCAGTGGCTTGAACATTGGCCTGGTAAACTCAGGGTTGAGAGTTCAATTCGTAAGGAGGCCATTTAGGGAGTGGGGCAAATAGATTTAAAAAAAAAAAAAAGCTGTCAGGGACGGCGCTTGTCCCTGCCAAGAGGGCAGGTGATTGGACTCAATGACCTCCTGAGGTCCCTTCCAGTTCTATGAGATGTGTATAGTTTAAACTGTCAGTTTTAGCTTTGGACAGTAGGTGTCCCTACTACCCATTCACAAAGAGAGAAAGGAGTCATGGAGAGAAATAGCAGAAGGTTGCAAGGCTGCTGCCTGCTCTCTGCCTAGTATCAATGGGATTATTTCACTGGAGAGAAAAGAGAAAGAATTTTGCAACATCCCTAATGAAATAGGGCACTTCTCACTAACGCAAAACATCCACAAAAGGCTTTTGAAGGGAGGAAACCAGTTTAGCAGCCACCATACATATAACACTTGGAAGTAATAAACTAGCAGGTTGTGTGTTGCTATGCAAGTACAAATGGAAAGATTTATTTCAAAGTGACAGCTGTTTCTCAACTAATAAACAAACTAGCTGAATCCCAAAATACTTGCTTCGTGTAATTCCATATACACTGAAGAGATACATTTAAGAATCTTCACAGTGACTGCGCATATTGTGAAATCTACAGCAATTGGTCCGCAGAACATTTGGTAAATACATGGCTGTGGAGAGACTTGCTCAGCCCCTGGGCAAGGCGGGATGGGGCCTGGCTTTCTGTTCCCAAAAGGAGTGGGGCCTCCAGCTGAAGGGACAGAGCTGTGGCTACCTTCCCCAAGCTGGCTCTTCCGGGACACACAGAGTGCGCTGCCTGGGGCTCCAGCAGTGATTTGAAGGGCTCGGGACTCCGGCCACTGCCATTAGAGCAGCAGCAGGAGCAGCTCCGCAGCGGGCCAGGAGCCTTGGGCCTCGGTGAAGCTTTCCCCTTTGCCCCTCCCCTCCTAGGCAGCCTAGGGTAAACTCTTCTCAAAATTCACATACTCTTAAAATGCTATATGGCCATGCCTTCTCATTGCCACCTACAGATGCACTAAAACCAGTTATGTGCAGCTGCCTCTGCATGGTGGAACCCTGATCTCGCACAAAGCCACATAGAAATTAGTGGAACTCTGGGCAAGCACAGGGCTAACGCCTGCACAGATGAATAAAGTAAACTGACATCAACACCACCCCCAAAATCATAATTCCAACCCTAAATCTGAACAACAAACCCATAACCCCTCGCCGCCCCAAACACAAATATTACTCAATCAGCAAAAGGACTGTCTCATCTATATGGTACCACACATTTAATTTGATCAAAAAGTAGCTAGATTTTCTAGAAAACCTCACTACAGCAAGCATGTTCATCCTTGTTTTAAGAGATCAAATGTACATTGATGATGGCCAACTCAATGGTAATACATGGGATTATGTCTGGGTTGCTTTTCTCTTGGATGGTGTGTGGTATTCTGACTGCTCTCGCCAGATTCATTGGAATGACTGTTGCTAATGTCACTGACATATCTGCTGTGGTTCTGTGAAGAAACAATTTTCATCTATTGTTCCAGAAAAGTAATTACACTTTGGAATATCAGGTGTTTCTGGGGGGTGTATCAAAATGGCATTTAGAGAAAGAATCAGCAGAGACAGAGCACAAAAAGCTCATCCTTTTTTTTTTTTATATATCAATCAGTGTTGAGTCTGAACTCTTGACTGGGATTTTTAGTAAGGAAGGAAAAGCCCAACAGCAAAGTCACTGCATATATTTCAAGAAAGCCAAAACAAAGGAGCTTTTCATTGCATTAGAACACATTACTTTTAAAAATTTACTTGTATTTGAATCAATCATGTAAAACGCACCAGTATAAATTACAAGCTGTTAAAGCATCAAGCCTCTGACACTTCACTTAAGGTGAAGGAGAAAAATGTTTTAACGTGATAGCAGTTGTTTGCCCTGTAAAACAATGTTTTCTGAAGAAAAGAAAGAGCAAAGGGATTGCTTGCTCAAATCCTTTTATGAGGGTAACTTGGCCATTGATTGATAAGCCTATGGGATAACAAAACTAGTTCTGTTGGCACATGATCTGGATACTGGAACAAATTGTTGTTGTCTTATTAAGAGGCATATAATCCTACCCGTAATTCGGTTTTCAATTTCTCCTTGCATCTGGAGGGAGTCCACATAAATGGTCCTGTTTCCAATGATTCGTGCACATGCAATTCCTCTGTACGGCTGACAGAACCCATCTTCATGGTAATCTTCCCTGCAAAACACAAGCGGATTTGATAAGTGCCTCTGCAGACATCCAGCTGTGCACAGTGAAGTTTTAAGAAACATTCTTGCAAATAATTATTTCAAACTTCTTCAATATTCCAGGTGCTGCTTTCTCCCCTCTGCCTAATTTGGAAGTATTTATGGGGGTGCTGCTGGACACATCTAACTCAAGAAAGAAGGTAAAAAACCAAGAATAGTCTCCAGGTCATATGCTAATAGTAATGGGATGTGACAGATCAAGCTATTAAAAAGCTATTAAACTAAGACAGAAATGCAGCTAGTGTTACACAGCTTCACGAATTACTGGCATCTGACTCCACTGAGAAAAATTGGACAAGCAGTTGTTTCTCATCTCTACCACCTTCTACAATTTTTTTATTTCCTTAAATAAATAGCAAATTAGGAGTTGCCCAAGATTCAGTTAAAATATGGCATAATTCTGAACCAAGAGTGGAATAAACATAGCGGAAAGTAATCAGTAGTTAATGTCTTTCCTTCTCCTCGATTAGATTCGCTGCCAAATTCCTCTCCCAAAATATATTTTAATGCTGTATTTCATTCAACTCTTCAGGCAAGTTTTGCTCTTCCTTACACCAGCATATTATTTGAATTATTATTATTTGAATTATCTTAGCACCTAGGCTAAATATATTGATTTGAATATAGTTCCTATAGTTCCTTCAAAAACTTGGGATACACCTATATTTCCCCTATTCCCAGTTTTTAAAGTGGTGCTTCAAAGTTCTCTACAATTTAGAGCTTCCCCATAGACCTGTCTCATTTTTTATCGTGTTGTGAGGTCACCATCTGTTTTTGCTCTCCCCATAATGTTAGTCATGGTCACCCACCTGTTTCTTCTACAAACATCTTCATTCTTTTTCCTATGCTGCTTTCTCATAGGATTAATTCTTGGTCAAAACATGCAAATCTATACACTTATCTTCCTTACAACTCACTCCAAAATACGTTCAGAAAGTTGCCATCTAATAATACCTAAGGGTGGTCAGCAGTGACCACTACTCTGACTGGCTAAGAACTGCACAAATAGCTAGTCTGTGCCAAAAACAATCCATTATTTTTGTTACCCTGTCAGATATTGGTGGTGGGTGGCGGGGAGGAGAAGGATAGGTCAGAGCTACCTGAAAACAAAAGGAGAGGCAGGAAGCCTTCCGCAGTTTGTCACATTCCTCATGGTAAAAACAATCCACAAAGTAAAACAAGCTCACAATGCAGGAGATCATCAGCCCCTTCGGAATGAGGGCAAGAACCAGCTTAGTGAGCATAAGCTGGGCGAAAAAAAACAAGGGTTTGACTCCGGAGGGAGGTACCCTGGAGACAGCACTGGATACTAAGGAAAGCGGGTCTGGTTGAGCAATATCCTGCAGGGAGTGATCCTGGCTTGTCTGCACTTCCCCAGAGATCAAGGCTCCAGAGAGCCATCTCCCAGGTTTGACTTAGTGGGTCTAGTAAAGACCTGATAAATTGACTACTGATGATGCCCTGTCAACCTCAGTACTCCACCAGCTTTTGAGGAATAAGAGAGGCTGACGGCTCCTGCAGTGGGGTCACCACAGAAATTCAATCTAAAGTTCATTGACTCCAGCTACGCTATTCTTGTAGCTGGAGTTGTGTATCTTTGGCTGACTTCCTCCAGTACTGTAGACCTGGCTTTAGGAGAGACCTGACTCGGTGCTATGGAAGAACACTCATCAGAGATAAGCAGATATCCTGCAACTCTCAGGTGGATGGCCTGGAAAGTGGGAATCTCAAACAGGGACTGATGCTCTACTGGGACAGAATGGCTCAAGAGAGTTGCTAACCTTTTATTTTGGGGTTTTGAAACTAACAGCAAAAATACCCAATGTCTGAGGACATGAGACTAGATAGAGAGGGCTCTGATTTACTATAGAAAATTCTTTCCTCGGTGTCTAGCTTGTGCATCACTTGTTGGTTCAAACCAAAGTAAATAGTGGAGTCTCTGTAATTTGAAATCTTTAAATCATGTTTTGAGGACTTCAGTAATTCAGATATAGGTTCAGGGCCTATTACAGGAGTGGGAGTTTTTGGTTTTGTGGCCTGAAATGTGCAGATCAGACTAGATGAAGACAATGGTCCCTTTTGACCTTCCAGTTTACAAATGTAATTGTTTTTCCATGTAGGATCCATGGACTGTGGAACCTCATATGAGCAACAAGGTTTGAACTTGCTCCTGAGACAAACACTCCTTTCCACAGGCAAATAAAGGGGACAGTGAGGTAAACAAACCTACCAGCCTGTGGCGTCTCATAAGAGGTGCCACCCTTAATGTAGACTGACATTTATTACATATTTGCCAAGTGCTTAATGCAATGGAGCCCCGATCTGGTCGCAGCCTCTAAGCCCTACCACAATATACATGTTAAACATCAATAAAATAATAAGCTACATTCAGCATTTGAGGATGAATTAACTATCAGAGACATTTCCCCTTTTCTCCCCAATGGAGAGCAAACGATGAGTGGGGTCTGAACCTTTCAGGACAAGTTAATTGCTGCTTTCAGTTGCACACTCATTATCTGATTGTCTAACAATTCCTAAATACCCCCAGAGTTTAAATATCAAAGTGTTGCACAAGCTACACACAGTCATCCCAGACCACCCCAACAGGACATTGATGATCTCCATAATGAGCTTGCATGAATAGGAAACACCTATTTGACTTCTTTCACTAAGGCAAAATTCAAACACTCCTCATGAAACAAAGTTAAGAGAGCACGTGTAACCGAATCTCTCACTCCTGCTCTACCTCTCTCCCGGCACAGAGAACGTGAAATAATAAGTACTCTAAATAATAAGGCTTTAATGACAAGAGCAGTATGATCCCTCAGGTTCAGTTTGTATTTATTTCTGTCAAAACTTGTAAATACAGTTCAAATGTCGTGCATCTACACACACACACACACACACACACACACATTTTCTCTGCAGAATGTTGTTGTCGATAACTGATTACGCTGAGCTGTGGCCATTATCTTGGCTGTAGCATAAAAGTGACAAACAATCTGATATCAGTGGTTCAGACAGAAGCAGGACTCTTGCTATTCAAGTACCATGTTCCACATGAAACTTTTTATATTGCTAATACATTCTAGGCTGAGCACTAAAATGAATCAGGCTACTCTGGCTGAGAACTTGAAAGAAAACAATCTCAAATATTCATAGCTCAATATCTATACTAAGAAATCCAGTGCAAGATGGAGTGTTAGTTGGTGTCTGTTACAGATCATGAAATCATACTAGAGAACAGGATCACCCACCTATAATGTGTGGGGGAAAAACCTGCATGATCACAGGGAACTTCAGTTTGAGTGACATATGCTGGAGGTCTCATGCTCCCAGTGCTAAAATATTGGAATTTCTACATATTATAAATGGCATTTTCCTAACTCAGAGCATGCTCCAGTCAACAAAGGGGAATTCTGTATTAGACCTCATCTTGACAGATAAAAAGGTACCGATCATGGAACAAAAAACTAATGGTAGCTTAGGTACAAATGATCATGATTTGATATTTATAATGTACCAAGAGAATAAAGTCAAAACTAGAAAAATATATTCTGAGCCAAATCAGCTGCAAGGAAGGATTTAATCAGAAAACATACGGAAGATAATGGGGAATAGTTTAAGAACATTTTACTACTTGCCCAAGAAGCCACAATCCCAAAGAAGAAGCCCTAATGGTGAAAATAACTACCTGTTTTAAAGAGGAAATGAAGGAAGATATAAAAACGTGTATAACAAAAAGAATTATGGGTAAGTTGACAGTAATGAATAAAAATCAGAAGCTAAGAACTATAGAAAACTGGTAAGGTATACAAAGGGACACAAGGAGATGGCTGCCGTCAGCAGAGCTAAGGACAATAAAAATGATTATCAAAAGTACTTGGAAACAAAAAGAATCCTAACAGTGTTATTGGTTCATTACTAAATGGAAAAGGTAGAATTATCAATAATAATGAAGAAAAGGCAGAAGTGTTCAATAAATATTTCTGTGATGACCTAGTCTTCTCAGATGAGGATAAAACTTTCTACTTCATTAGTATCTTAGGAGGATGTTAAACAGCAGCTATTGAAGATATACATTTTTAAATCGTCAGGCGGAGATAAAACTTGTATCCTACAGTTTTTAAAAAGCCGGGTGAAGAACTTTCTGCTAATACTGATTTTCAATAAAATTGGAACAATGGGTAGTTCCAGAAAACTGGGAAGAAAGCTAGTATCGACGCACAAATTTTTAAAAAAAGAAAAACACGATGAGCTGGGTAATTACAAGCCTGTTTGTCTTGCCCTGGATCAGGGCTAGACTATGACACAGCAGATCAGGGCTCAAATGATAAAAATTTAAAGGAGAGCAAGAAGTAATACCAAACATTGCAGATTTCTGAAGAAATTGGTCTGTTTACTAATTAGTGGCAGATAATAGCGTTGGTGTAATACACTTAGGCTGTGTCTACACTACAAAAATAACTTAGAAGTTGCTTACTTCCAAGTACAACTTCGAACTAAGCAACTTCAACGAGGAGCTTCTACGCACACCCTACTTCAAAGTTAAACTACTACTTCGAAGGGCACTACTCTATTTCTGGGAACAGTGTAAGGACATTGAAGTTGGACTCCCTGCTTTGAAGTTAACTTCAAAGTAAGGGAAAATGTGTGTAAACTCTCTGCTGACAACTTCAAAGTAGGGCCTAACTTCCATGTTAGTTCCTAGTGTAGATGTACCCTTAGAGTTATGTAATACTTGACAGTGCACAACTCTGTGCTTAAAAAACTAAAGTTGTACAGAGGTTAACATGGCACATTAAACAAACTAACAGCTGGATGGCACCTCCTGGGTATGTTCCTGGTACAGCTCTGTCCCTATGGTATTTAACATTTTTATCAATGGCCTGAAAAAAAAAATCTTCACTGAAACTTTGCAAAAGATACAAACATTGAGGAAGGGATAAATAAAGACGACAGGTCATTCATGCTAAATGATCTGGAATGTTTAGTAAACTACTCACAAGCAAACAGAATGTGTGTTTTAATGCATGTAAACATAAGTGTCCCTAGATGTATGCAAAGACGTAAGTATGGACTTTAAAGACAAGACTCTGGGAAGCAGTGACTCTGAAAAAATATTTGGAGCGCATGGGCTGAATCAGCTGAACACTAGTTTCCAAGTTGAAGCTGTAGCCAAAAGGGCTAATGCAATCTTTGGCTATATAAACAAGGGAATCTTGAGTGGGAAAAGAGAAGTTATTTTATCTCTGTATTTGCCACTAGTCTGACTGTTGCTGGAATTCTGTGTCCAATTCAGGATGTCTACAATTCAAGAAAGGATCTGGATACATTTCAGAGGATTTAGAGAAGAACCACAAGAATGATTAGAGGATTAGAAAACATGCCTTATGGATTCCAGAAACAAAATCTACTTAGCCTAACCAAGGGAAGGTGGAAGGTAACTTGATCACAGTCTAAGTACCTACATAGGAACAGCCTATTTTATAATGGGCTCTTCAGTCAATTAGGGAAAGCTGTAATGTGATCAATGACTACAAGCTGAAGCTAGACAAATTCAGAGAGCTGTAAGATACACGTTTTCAACAGTGTAGTTAACCACTGGAAAAATCTACCACAGGGTGTGGTGGATTTTCCACCACTGTAATTTTAAAATCAAAATCTGAGGTTTTCTTAAAAGCTCTGCTCTAGGGATTTTTGGCGGGGGAACTTCTCCGATGACCACAGTGGTCCCTTCTGACCTTGGAATCTACGAATCATATGACATGGCGACAGGGTACTATGCTACACTGAACCTTTTTAACAAAGGTAGTCATGTTCAACAAAGCTACAGAAATGGCAGCACAGACAGTTCCCTCCATGACTAATAGTCAGTTTCGCTCAGCTTTGCATATGCAGTAAACACTCGACATACTCGTGCGGCGGGGAGAAGGCAGGGAGAAGCAGTAGGCGAGCTAAAAGCCTTCCCCCTGCCTTCCCTCAGTAGCATGGCTGTCAGCTGCATGGCTGGCAGAACGCAGGGAGAAGCACCCAGGAAACTGACTAGCCGTGATGAGCAGTTCAGTTTCCCAGGTCCATAAACAGAGGGGAGCTGGGAACCAAGTGTCCGCCTGGCTCCCATCTCCCCCCGGCCTTGCGTGAAAATTTGAGTTATGAGGGGGTTGCAGGAACACAACCCCCTGCGTAACTCAAGGGTTTACTCTATTCGGCATGTGGCACAATACATGATGCAAAAATGCAAAAGGCTTTGTTGAAAGAAAACAAGAAGGGCTTCATTCTCCATTCAGGCAGAGTTCTTTGGAGCTGGCATGAAGCTTTTGATACTTGTCCCGAACCAGATGACAGTAATAATTTCAGGATGGAGCAGGAGATTTCAAGTGGCTGAAAGTGGGCAAAAGCTGGACCTCTTCCATTTTCTGCGGCTTGAGCCATAGCATTGATCAGAGCAACCTTTACAAGAGCAAATCTTAATCTTGACACAACAGTTCATGACAGCTGTTTATATCAGCCTATCCTAAAGATAAATACCACAGGAAATACTTCTTTGGTTTTGTCCTATACTGGTCTTTTATGTATGTTTATGATTACTTCATTTTCCCAGATGGTTATTGGTGGGGTTTTTCTATCATTGCTGGGTTTTTTTATTTGCTTTGAACTTGTTTTTAAACAGAGAAGTTTCAGCAGACCCAAAAGTCTTGACTTGCTGCTTTATTTATTTTACTAAAAGAACTCCTTCAAACTCTGGAGGCCCGTAGCAGAAATTTTGGAGGCCTGGTCTACACGGGGTTGACAAAAGCTGTTGCACTGACCTACATGTGGAAGTGTCTTCACTTGAATTTGCCTCCCATCAACATTAAGTGACTCTCTATGCCAATTTAGTTACACCACCTCCCTGAGCAGCGTAGCTAGATTGATATGATTAGGTCAACACTATCAAAGTAAATGCTGCTTGGCTTACTTCAATTCCCAAAGCCCAGGAGCAGACGTTCCACCATGCCTGCCATCAATAACACAATAGAACTCCTGAACTCATCATTGCTGGTCCCCCTCTACAGCTCATGCCCCAGCACAGAGCCCAGCCTATACTCTAAACACATTGGCCCCAGCCCAGAGCCCCCTTCTGTTCCCAAACCCCTCATCTCTGGCCTCACCTCAGAGCCTTTACCTCCAGATGGAGCCTACCTCCTTCCCATGCCTCAATACTCTGCCCCAACCCTGTGAAAGGAAGAAAGTGAACAAGGGGTGGTAAGAGTGAGGGAGGATAGAGCGAGTGGGTGACAGGGCCCTGGGGAAGGGACAGGGCCTCAGGGAAGAGTTGGGGCAAGGGAGGAGCAGGGACCAGCATTCTCTAATTTTTTTCCATCCATGAACTGAATAAATTTTATTATGTGCACTGAGGCATGTGCAGCTCCTAGAAAAATGCTGCCCACTGTGGGCTTTCTGCTAATCGGCTGGGGGGCACCCGAGTCTCTCCAATGGGCCAACCAAGTGCTCATCTTACAGGGAACACTGCCAGAGACCTTCAGTAAAAGCTGGCAACTCTACATGGCAGCTTCCTGTAAAGCTCCATTTCTGGGGCCCCTATCAGTGTTTTTGCCAATCATGCTGAGTGGGATTTGTGTTTCATTTTGTCACCAAGTAAAGTAACTGAGTCACCATGGCAGGGCCCCAACACGTGACCTTAGGACCCAGTGTTTGTGTGCATTCCTGGTGCCTAATGCTGCCACTGGGCATAGGGCAGCCACCAGTCAAAACTGCATCAAGTTCTCCAAATGCCCAAAAATTCCCACTTTGGCTGCGCTGCTCTCTGGGTTGGAGGCTCCAGCTGGCTGGTCTTCAGCTTTGCAGAAGCCACCTGAGAGTGGGAAAGGGAGGCAGCATCTGGGCTCTAGTTCCCCCAAGCAGGGGGACAGGAGAGTCTCTCCTTCACAGTTCTGGATTGAGAGGTTCTATGGGGAGGATTGTTCTACGTGGCCCCGATTTGACACACTCCCCATCCAGCAGACGTTGCTTTGACTGCTTCTCTGACTGTTCTTACCATCTCACAACGCTAAACGTTACTTTAGCTTTACAGCTGATTTAGTATCACCAGCTAAACAAACACATCAAAAACAAAAGGGCCTTTTTAAATGGAAAAGCTGAACAGGGGAGAAGAAAAACTAACACAATCTATTGTACCCAACTGTCAGCTGAACAGGCTGGAGGGCATATTAGAGGAAAGCGTCCTAACAACTGAAGAGTGACTCACAAAAACATCATTCTATATTAAATTCCTTTCCTGGAGATAAATAGAAATTGAGAAATTAATTAGAGTCTATACCGGGTATGCACTTGGTGATCCTGACAGACAAGAGATCAGAGCCAGCGGCTTTTGTTGAAAAATGCAGAATATTCTTGATTTAAATCAGGATTCTACAGATGGTAAATCATATATATAGTTACAAAGTCCTAGACAAAACTCGCAACAAGAAAACACAGGATGGCATACAGGTAAACATAGATGGTTCACAGACACACTATGCCTTAGAGAGTTTTAACCATCAAGCAGGAAGATTCATTGAATGGATTTTGAAAGCTGGACTAACAGGGACCTAAAGAGGGACCTAATATTTGCTAATGAGAGCTTTTCTTCTCTCTCTCTGCGCCCCACAAGAATATAAGGGATGCAACTAGACTAGGAAATAATTTTCAAAAGAAGGAGCTCTTTTGAAATATCCAGTAGCGTATCTACACATAAAATGTGTTCTTTTGAAATTAAATTGAGAGAATGCAGAGCTCCTTTTGAAAGCATTCTTCCACTCCCATTACAGGAAAAGCGTCCCCTTTCGAAAGCATTTTTCAAAAGATAATGTGTGTAGATGCTCTGCAGGCCCTTTTTTTTGTGCTGTTTTTTTGATCCTTGGTCCATTTTTGCGAAAGAGCTGGGGATGCATGGATGGTTTCAATCTTTTGATCTGCTCTTTTGTGTGTGGACCCACTCTTTTGAAAGAATTTCTTTTGGAAGAGATCTTCTGGAAGGACTCCTTTCAAAAGATCACTGTAGTGTAGACGTAAGCCAAGGAGAATTCCTTTAAAACATTAAAACTCCCTTTCTTGAAGAAATTAGATACCACCCTCTTTCCTACAAAGCTGTGCATCAGCAATGAACAGGAATTCTCCCACCTTGAGCATTTAATAATTGTAGCTACGACTACACTACAGCTCTCTTTTGAAATACGAACATTCAAATCATCCTGTTCAAAAGATCGCCTTTCGGAAGAGTGTGTCCACACACAATAAGCAGATTGAGCCTGAAATTGGCTTTTACAAAAGACAGGTCAGCTCTTTCAAAAGGGAGCGTCCACAGAGCCACGGGTGCTGTTTCTAAAGAGCTGAGTGGGGAATGCCACAGACGGGGCTGAATGAGTGCCAAGCCCTTCCAGGGCTCACAGTCAGCAGCTCCCTTAAAGGGCCACTCCCATACACCCCTGCCCTGCATTTGCTCAGGCTCATGGAGGTTTCACAAGCCCCACAGAGCCTCTACATGGACCACACAGTGCTTGGAAGCCTGTCCCTGATGGATTCCCAGCACTAGCTCCTTCTGTTGGAGCTAGACATTCTCCACACCCTGGTTGGCCACCTGTTCATGGTGGCCACAGCTGCCCTCCAACTCCTCCTGTGGTTGATCCCCTACACCATGGGCCTGGAGCTGTTCAACCCGGGATGGTGCTGGTGCTACCCCCGAGTGCTCCAGCACCTCTGGAGCCACTGAAGCAGCTGTGACTGGTGGGTGTGGCTGGTGCTGGGGGACTGGGACAATGCTCGATGGTTGCAGAATGTCAGAATGAATAAGCAGACATTCCAGGAGCTCTACCAGTGGCTCGCTCCCAGCTTGGCTCACGAGGACACCCACATGAGACCCACCTTCCCTTTGAAAAATGGGTAGCGATCCCCATCTGGAAGCTGGCCACCCCAGACAGCTACCTGTCAGTGGGTCACCAGTTTGAACTGGGCAAGGCGAACATTGGGGCTGTTGTCATGGAGGTTTGGCATGGCCAGGTAATGCACTCGCCACAGGGAGTGTGGAGTACTATCCCAGGCAGGGGGGAACCTTGGCAGAAGGGGGCATGGGGGACTGGGGATGAAGATGTCCCCTGAAGTCCTCATGAGACCGCAAGTCCTTCCTCCCATGATGGTGGCCAGGGAGGACTGTGGCGACACCTTGCCTTGCAGCAGCAGGGCTCTGCAGTGTGTGTGTCTGGCCATGTTTAAAGCCCCATGGTCCCAGAAAGCCCTTTGCAGGAAGCTGAGCGTGCACTCGCAGCAGCTGGAGTCAGACTCCGAGGGACAGCCATGTCATCACGTCCATGGAGCCATGAGGAGTTGAGTAGGGCGGTTGGCTGCCCGCCCTACCAACCCCATGATCCTGAGCACTGTGGGTCACCGCTGCTCTCCTAAGAGCCCTAGTCATGCTCCAAGGCAGCCGTTCCTCTGCTGAGGACCTGCAGGTCACCGCCCCTTCCCAAGCATCCGTGGGGGGAGGAGGAGAGTGGGCCACTTCCCCCTCACCGCCCCAAGACTTAGTCAGGGAAAAATAGAGGTAGTCATGGACAAGTCATAGGCCATGAATTTAATTTACTGCCCATGACCTGTCCCTGACTTATACTAAAAATATGCGTGACTAAAACATAGCTTTATTGATAACCTACGTCATTTATGTTTTGTTCAGGAGTAACCTGCTATTTTTCTTTAAATCAAAAATGTCCACCACAGGCAAACATCTATGTAAGAAACAGAGATTGTTAAGATTTCTTAGTAACAATGCCAGTTCATTTCTCTGTTCTTATAACAACTGACAGATTGAACATAAGGTAACTTAAGAACCCAGTGCTGCCATGGGAGCGAATTTGAGTTGAGGGAAATCAGCAGCTTGCAGAATTTTAAACTTTAATTCAAGAATGCACTTCAAAATGTGCTTAAATCTGTGCCTCTTTAGGGAAATAGAGAGGCAAAAGCTCACGTAGTTTCTTGAATCTGGGACTAACAGATTAAATAGTTGAGAGTCTGATGGAGTTTGCACTTCTCCTGATCCATATGCAAAATAAAAATGTAATTGTATGAGTCTTTGGATTGTTAGACATGGACAAAACTGGGAAACTGATCTGAGACTACAGAAAGATATATTTAATATTTCAGACATGAAACATTGTTTACAAATAAATATTCCATTTGTCTCTTGTACCATATGTACGTAACACAAAAGCAGCATTTGAAGTATTTTGAGGGGGACTCCTTTGAGAATGTAATAACCATATCCTTGGACAAGTAGATTCAGGGACTTACCATATCTGTAGGAAGAACCCTGAAGTTATACTCTAACAATCAACTATTCATTTAAAGCAACATACAGAATATAATAGAAAAAGAACACTTCAGACCTCTGATCTAAATTAGTTCTCAGACTTTCATAGGCATTTTACTGAGTAATGATTTTTTTTTCCTGACAAAACAGAAGTTAAACTAGAACAAATTGCCTGAGGAAAAGATAGACTTTAAGGAAAGGGTATTTTATTATTTGAAGCTCCAGAATCAATCTCGAAAAATATCTTCAAAAAGCCACCATTCTTTACCCCTCCAGAAGAGCATCATGATTGTTTAATTACGTTTCAGTGACAGTGCCTCAATTGTTTCCAAGAAAGAGATTAAAGAAAAATATACAGCCATTTAATTAAGATGCTTTGGCCTCTTCGCACTTCATGACATTAGGCTGGGGAATCAACTTGGTGTCAGAAATGTGCTTCTTGCTGTTCTGACCAAATTCTAAGCCCTTGTAAACACTTAGTTCACACACTCTGAACAGAGACTTGACGGCGTTTAGCAGTCCAAAAGTTCTGTTTGCATTGAGTATGCTCCAGTGCTGGACATTTCCTGAAGATACAGCTCCTGACTACCAAGCTGCTGAGGTACTGCGACCTGTGCTCTCCATGACTGCCCCTGCTGGTCCCCAGGGCAGGGTGTAAGAGAAAACTGCCTGACTGAAATTCCAATGGGACAAGAATCAGACGTGCATGGTGGTGGAAGCAGCAGCCTGGGACAAGGAAACTGGATCTGGGAGGGGTAGGAGAGAGACAAGGGCTGAGAAAGAGAAGTTACTCACCATATTAACGGTGGTTCTTCGAGATGTGTCCCCGTGGGTGCTCCACAATAGGTGACGGGCTTGCCCGGCGCCGCAGATCAGATCTTCCAAGCAGTTTCTGCCGGACCGCGCATGCGCCAGCGCGCGCCGCTCCCTTGCGTGCTCCTGGCCACATGCGCGATCCGGTCCCCGCCAGTTCTTCGACCAACCGCCTCGGGTGCCCCTGCAAAACACTAACAGAGATCCGAAGCGGGGAGGATGGGCGGGTAGTGGAGCACCCACGGGGACACATCTCGAAGAACCACCGTTACTACGGTGAGTAACTTCTCTTTCTTCTTCGAGTGTCCCCGTGGGTGCTCCACAATAGGTGACTACCCAGCAGTAACCCAAGATAGGAGGTGGGTAATCGGATTATGTGCAGCTTGTCCCCGAGAGGACCGCTGCAGAGAGACGGGTATCCTCTTGGAATACCCTGTGAAGGGCGTAATGTTTGGCGAAGGTGTCGTAGGACGACCAGGTCGCCGCTCTGCAAATGTCTTTTAATGCAACGCCCTTGAAAAAGGCTGTTGATGCCGCCACCGCCCTGGTGGAATGAGCCCTGGGAGTGGCCGATAAAGGAGTCTTTCTGAGCTCGTAGCACATTTTTATGCAGGATACAATGTGCTTTGAGATTCTCTGCGAGGAGAGACCCTCTCCTTTCGATTTGGGAGCGAGGGAGACTAGGAGTCTATCCGTTTTCCGGAAGGACTTGGTCCTGTCTACGTAGAAGGCTAGCGCCCTCCTCACGTCCAGGAGGTGTAGGCGCGCCTCTTCGTTGGAGTTATGAGGTTTTGGATAAAACGAGGGTAGAACAATAGGTTCGTTGATGTGAAACTCGGAAGAAACTTTGGGGACAAAGGCTGGATGCAGCCGTATGGTTACCGCCTCCTTGGAAAAAACAGTGCAGGGTGGCGTTGCCATGACTGCCGCGAGCTCGCTCACCCTACGAGCTGACGTAATTGCAAGAAGAAAGGTCGTCTGCACCGTAAGGAGGCGGAGGGGAACCGTGGCCAAGGGCTCGAACGGTGGTCCCATCAGTGTGGTAAGCACTAGGTCCAAGTTCCACGAAGGTGGAATCGGTTTCCGAGGGGGGTAGAGGTTTATCAACCCTTTGAGGAACCTGGTAACCATAAGGTGGGCGAACACCGTGTGCCCTTCCTCCTCATGTCTGAACGCCGAGATGGCAGCAAGGTGGACCTTTAACGAGGATAGCGAGAGTCCTCCTCTCTTGAGGTCCAGTAAATACTCTAGAATTGTAGGTATAGGCACAGAAAGGGGGGCCAGCTGTTTGGTAGAACACCAAGCCGTGAAGCGAGTCCATTTTTGTTTGTAGGTATTCCTAGTGGAAGTCCTCCTGCTACTTTCTAGGACATGTTGTACTGCCACTGTGCATGTGCTCTCTAGGGAGCTGAGCCATGGATTAACCACGCTTGCAGTCGCAGGCTGTGGGGGTGCGGATGCACTACGGACCCCTGGGCTTGCGTGAGCAGATCCGGCGCCACCGGAAGGGGCATCGGTGGACGGTCCGACATGCGCAGGAGTAGGGGGAACCATTGTTGGCGGTCCCACGCTGGGACTATCAGGATCATCCGGGCCCTTTCCCTCCTGGCTTTTTGCAAAACTTTGTGGATCAGCACTGTGGGAGGAAACGCATAAAGCAGGGGGCCCCCCCACGGGATCGCGAACGCGTCCCCCAGGGACCCCCATCCCAGTCCTGCCCTGGAGCAGAATCGTGGGAACTGCTTGTTGTGCTGAGTGGCAAACAGATCTATTTGGGGAAAACCCCATGCGTGGAAAATCGACCGTAGCAGATCGGGACGGATCTGCCACTCGTGTGTGAGCACAAAACGCCTGCTCAGCTGGTCTGCCTTCACGTTGTGCGCACCCAGCAAGTATGAGGCTTTCAAAATTATATCGTGGGCGATGCACCAGTTCCATAAGCGGATTGCTTCCGCGCATAAGGCACGGGATCGAGCTCCTCCTTGCCTGTTTATATAAAACATGGTGGAGGTATTGTCTGTACTGATCCCGACGACTTTGCCTTCTATGTGGTCTCGAAAGTGTTTGCAGGCGTTGAACACTGCTCTGAGCTCCAGTACATTGATGTGTAGTGACTGTTCCGTGGGTGACCACAGTCCTTGAGTCACCTCTTCGCCCATGTGCGCTCCCCACCCTATGAGGGAGGCATCTGTAGTGAAAAAAACCGATATTTGCGGCTGGTGGAAGGGTACCCCTGTTAGCAGGTTCCTGGGGTTTACCCACCATTGCAGGGATTTGCGCACCCCGGCTGTGGGCGACACCACCTTGTGCACGGTGTGTACTGCCGGTTTGTATACGCTCGCCAGCCAGTGCTGCATGCTGCGCATGTGTAACCTGGCGTTCTGCACTACAAACGTCGCCGCTGCCATGTGGCCCAGCAGCTGCAGGCACGTCAAGACTGGCACCGTAGGGCTGAAGGTGATGACTTGCACGAGGGAACTGATGGCTCGAAAGCGAGCCTCTGGTAGGTATACTCTTGCTGCAACCGAGTTTATGCGAGCCCCTATGAACTCTATGTCCTGTGTGGGGTCTATTTGTGATTTTGCCAGATTGATAACCAGGCCAAGTGAGGAGAACGTGTTTGCTGTGACGCGTATCACGCGCAGAACCTCTCCTTTTGAGGCCCCTTTGAGCAGGCAGTCGTCCAGATACGGGAAAATGAATACCCCCTGTCTGTGCAGGTAGGCTGACACCACTGCCAAGGTCTTGGTGAAGACTCTGGGGGCCGAGGAGAGGCCAAACGGTAGGACCTTGTATTGGAAGTGTTCATTGCCCACCATGAACCGGAGGAATCGCCGGTGAGCCGGATGGATGGTTATGTGGAAGTACGCGTCTTGTAAATCGAGGGCTATGAACCAGTCTCCATCGTCCAGAGCTGTAAGGATGGAGGCGATCGTGGTCATCCGAAAACGTTGCTTGTGCAGGTACCTGTTGAGGCCGCGAAGGTCTAAGATGGGCCTCCAGCCTCCTGTCTTTTTCTCCGTGAGGAATACCTGGAGTAGAACCCTTTCCTGTGCAGTTGCTCCGGCACTCTTTCTACCGCCCCTATGAGCATGAGATGGTCCACCTCCTGCCTGAGCCTTGCTACGTGGGAGGCCTCCTGGAGGCGGGGCTTGGGTGGAGGTCGTGACGGTGGGAGCGACTGGAAGGGGATGGCGTACCCCGTGGCTATGATGTCCAGCACCCATTTGTCTGTGGTGATCCTTTGCCACTGGTCGTAGAATGGTCAGAGGCGATGGTGAAATAGCTGCTTCGGATGACCGTGTGCGATGGTAGTGATGGTGCAGCCCTGGATCTGTATGTCAAACTTGTGGCCTTTGGCCCCGCCCCGAGGACGCCCGGCTCTGTTGTGAGCGTCGCCTGGGAGTTCTGTACTGCTGGTGCTGTTGATGTCGCCCTTGCTCGTAACCCCTGTGATACTGGGGGCGCTGTTGCTGGTACTGGTACCGCCTTTGCTGAGGGTAGTACCTTTTCTTTGTGTATGGCGGGGTGTAAATCCCCAGGGTCCTGAGTGTGGCTCTTGAATCTTTACTGGAATGAAGGACCGAGTCAGTTGATTCAGCAAACAGCTTCTGCGAGTCGAAGGGAAGGTCAACTATCTTCGCCTGCAGATCCCTCGGTATACCCGAGATCTGGAGCCAGGACTCCCTTCGCATCACCACTGCCGTTGCTGTGGAACGTGCTGCCGTGTCCGCAACGTCCAAAGCAATCTGAACTCCCATCCTCGCAGCCGCGTAGCCTTCTTGCACTATGGCCTTGAGGACCGGCTTTTTGTCCTCTGGAAGCGAGTCCATGAGGGAAGTTAACCTGGAATAGTTGTCAAAATTATGGTTCGCTAAGTGCGCTGCGTAATTTGCCATTCGCAACGTTAAAGGGGAGGAGGAGTAGACCTTTCTGCCAAACAGCTCTAGCTTCTTGGCATCTTTGTCCATTCCCCCTGTTTTAAATTGAGATGTTTTTGATCTTTGTTGCGAGGACTCCACCACCAGGGAGTTTGGCTGTGGGTGGCTAAACAGGAACTCCATGCCCTTCGCCGGCACGAAGTATTTCTTATCCGCTCTCTTTTGGACAGGCGGAATAGTTGCAGGGGTCTGCCATATCGTAGTGGCGGACTCTAAGATCGCTTCATCAAGCGGTATTGCTACTCTGGAAGAGGCCGGAGGTCTCAAATTTTTGAGGAGCTTATGGTGTTTCTCTTGCACCTCTGCTGTCTGGATGCCTTGCGTGAAGGCCACCCTCTTAAACAGCTCCTGAAACTGTTTGAGATCGTCCGTAGGATGGACGTCCCCCAGGGCCGTAGCCTCGTCCGGGGAAGAGAGTGAGGAACCGCTGGGGTACATCTCTCTGGACCCTTCCGGTTCCTGCTGGTGATGGTACACCCTCTCGCTAGAGGTTTGCGAGGGAAAATCTCGGGGTTCCATGACCAGTCCCCCTTGAGATGCTTGAGTCTCTGTCCCCGGTCGCGATTGCCCTCGGGGGTACGAGATAGTTTGTGGGGATCTTTCCCTAGTAGATTGCCGATGGTGTGTATGCCCCGCGTGGTAGGGGCGACCATGGCAGTATAGGCACTGTTCTTGGGAGGGTGACCTAGACCACTCCCTTGGTGTGTACCCTCTGCGTCTGGGGGAGGGAGATCGTCGAGACACTGGAGAGAGCGACTTTGCATAATAGTCCAGTGGTTCAAACCCCAGGAAGGGTGAAGGTGGTGCCATCCAGGGTGAGGCTGGTTGCAAAAATGGAGAAGGGGGCTCCGGGTAGGCTAGGGGGGACCCCTGCCTTCTGGTTGGAGTCTGCAACATAAGCGGAGGGCTGTGAGAAAGCAGCTCCACAGCCCTGTCCGGAGAGGGGCTGCAATGCCTCCTCTTGTGTGCAGCCTTCCCCCTCCCTGGAGGAGGTGACTCCACCCCCTGACGCACGGGGGATCCCGGCCCCGTCGGCACCGTGCTAGGCACGCTCGAAGGCGGTGCCGCACGTGCGGTGTCCTTCTGCGCCTGCAGGCTACGTGCCTGCGCGCTCTGCACCGTCGGTTCCGCCGGGGTCGGTGCCGCTGCCTGCGGTGCTGCCGGTGCCGGCGCTTGTTTAGCCGCCGCCCTGCCTGCGGTGTGGGGCGGCTGGCTGATCATCGGAGGCTGAGCCGTTTGCACGTGGCTCTCCGTGCCGCCGCCGATCAGCTGTTGCTGCGGCTGGGGGCTGCGTGCTCCTCCCGTCCCGCTCACTGTTGCTGCCGGCAGGGATCGGGCTGGAGAGACTTTCCTCCGTTTCTGCGCTGATGGAGTGAGGGAGGCAGCTTTCCTTTTAAGGGCCCCAGAGGGTCCCTCCTGCTGCGGCCGCTCCGGCACGTCTGGCTGGAGGGCCTTATCAAGAAGCAGCATTTTGATGCGCATCTCCCTGTCTCTCCGTGCTCTGGTCGTTAATTTTGCACAGAAGGCGCATTTTTGTGCCACATGGGACTCCCCCAGGCACCTTATGCATAGGCTGTGCCCATCGGACACTGGCATCGCCTCTCGGCAGGACTCACATTTTTTAAAGCCTGAAGAGGACATTGTTGGTGAGTCTTTGAGTTTTATTAAGTGGGTACTTAGCACCTTCTTTGTGCTGTTTTCCCCGTCCGATGGCCTGCCTCAGCAGGAGGGCTGATGGCCGTAGCTCCTGGCCTCCGGCGCTTGTTACTGGGACTGGCTGAAGCTGTCCTGCTCGTAGTTTGTTTGTTGTTGTTTGTTCTTTTTTTTTCTTTTTTCTTTTTTTTTGCAAAATAACAACCGGCTAACTCATAGTAGCCTACGTATCTGAAAAAACTTTGAAAGAAAAACAGATAAAGTCGTTGAATACGCTATTTGGCCTTAGCCTAGTCGGATTCCGTCTGCAGCCGATGGCGGTTAAGAGGAACTGGCGGGGACCGGATCGCACACGTGGCCAGGAGCGCGCAAGGGAGCGGCGCGCGCCGGCGCATGCGCGGTGCGGCAGAAACTGCTTGGAAGATCTGATCTGTGGCGCCGGGCAAGCCCGTCACCTATTGTGGAGCACCCACGGGGACACTCGAAGAAGAACAGATGTGGAGCCATGCACAGGAGGGAAGACGAGCTCTGCAACAAGGTGTCTGGTGGGTGAAAAAGGGCACAGACTGGAACAAAGCAATGGAAGATGGTGAATAGACTCCGTACTGGGAGAGAGGTAAAAGGGTCTAACTACTAGAGAACACTCCCCTCCAGAGCCTGGAATGAAATCCAAGCGGTCTGAGTCTCACTATTCTTCTGTAGGCAGCAAGTATCTGTGCAATCCACTGGAGAATTGCATTTCTCATCCCCTCCAGTACTAATCCAAACACAGGCCTACAGCTTGCTACAGCTATCAGTTACACAGTAAAGCTCAAAGGGCAGAGATCCTTGTGGCAAAGCTGAAGTTTTCAACCCTGATGACCACCCAGATGTTAATATAATTCCTCGTGAGCAGTATTTTTTCAGTTTGCTATTTCAAAAAGCTCACAATGACACACCGATCTCAACCAAATGCCACTGGAATTCAAGTTAAGTTTAGATCAAGCAGCTCCTAGATATATTAACTGAAAAGGTTCAACATGAATTTACCCTGTGGTGGCCCAGCTTTTGGCTGGTGCAGCATGAAGGCAGGGGGCCACTATTCTGGATTTGCTCCTTTGTGAAGCAGGTGGCAGCAACATGCCTGGAGTCTATGCTCAGGGATACCAAGGACTAGAACTGTAACTGGTGACTCTGCTGGAAACCAAGAGGCTGGGAAGAGCCCACTTCCTCCACATATGGATCTACACAGCACTAGTATAATCAAATTATTTTTCCTAGCTTTTGTTCCTTTTGATTCTAAACCAAATAGCTTGATGTCAGACATTTATTTTTAAAGCTTCCTCTTCCTTTTTTTGCATTCTCCTTAGAATCAGCACTTCAGTGCAACAGCTATTCCTATGATATCTGCTACTGTCTTATAAAAATGAGTGTAAACTATCATACAAAGCTCTCTGGTAAAGCAAAATGGCTTAAGTTCAAGTCACAGTTACAATTTATTTTGAGACTCCATGCCTTTTAAGTTATGACAACTTATTGGTTATAAGCAATTGTACATGGCAGCTGCATACATTTACCTAATCGTATGTAAAGTTAATAACCACTTAATCAAAACAAATACAAGTTGAACCACACTAGGCTGGCAGTATTCATGGTCTGGCATGATTTTAGCTGGATGCCCACTTATCATTAGTGTTCTCAAGTTTCCTATGGTCCCATAGAGAAAGGTTACTCACCGTAGTAACGGTGGTTCTTCGAGATGTGTCCCCGTGGGTGCTCCACATTAGGTGTCAGGCTCGCCCAGCGCCGCAGATTGGATCTTCCAAGCAGTTTCTTCCGGACCGCTCATGTGCCGGTGCGCGCCGCTCCCTTGCGCGCTCCTGGCCACGTGCGCGATCCGGTCCCCGCCAGTTCCTTGACCAACCGCCTTGGACGCTCCTGCAAAACACTAAACAGAGATCCGAAGTGGGGAGGATGGGCGGGTAGTGGAGCACCCACGGGGACACATCTCGAAGAACCACCGTTACTACGGTGAGTAAGCTTTCTTTCTTCTTCGAGTGTCCCCGTGGGTGCTCCACATTAGGTGACTACCCAGCAGTACCCCAAGATAGGAGGTGGGTAATTGGATCACGTACAGCTTGTCCCCGAGAGGACCGCTGTCGAGAGCTGGGTATCCTCTTGGAATACCCTGTGAAGGGCGTAGGGTTTGGCAAAGGTGTCATAGGATGACCAGGTCACCGCTCTGCAAATGTCTTTTAGCGCAATGACCTTGAAAAAGGCTGTTGATGCCGCCACCGCCCTAGTGGAGTAAGCCCTGGGCGGGGCCAGTAAAGGAGTCTTCTTGAGTTACTAGCACGTTTTTTATGCAGGATACGATGTGCTTCGAGATTCTCTGCGAAGAGAGACCTTCTCCTTTCGATTTGGGAGCGAGAGAGACCAGGAGTCTATCCGTTTTCCGGATGGGCTTGGTCCTGTCTATATAGAAGGCCAGAGCCCTCCTCACGTCCAGGAGGTGTAGGCGCGCCTCTTCGTTAGAGGTATGAGGCTTTGGGTAAAACGAGGGTAAAATAATAGGTTCGTTAATATGAAACTCTGAAGAAACCTTAGGAACAAAGACTGGATGCAGCCGTAGAGTCACCGCCTCCTTGGAAAAAACAGTGCAGGGTAGCGTTGCCATAACTGCCGCAAACTCGCTCACCCTGCAAACTGATGTGATTGCGAGAAAGAAGGTCGTCTTTATTGTAAGGAGGCGGAGGGAAACCGTGGCTAAAAGCTCGAACGGTGGTCCCGTTAGCGCATTAAGCACCAGGTCCAAGTTCCACGAAGGTGGAAGCGGCTTCCGAGGGGGGTAGAGGTTTACCAACCCTTTGAGGAACCTGGTAACCATGGGATGGGCGAACACCGTGTGCCCTTCCTCTTCGTGTCTGAACGCCGAAATGGCGGCAAGGTGGACCTTTAACGAGGATAGTGAGAGTCCTCCTCTCTTGAGGTCCAGTAAATACTCTAATATTACAGGTATCGGCAGCGAAAGGGGGGCTAGCTGTTTGGTAGAACACCATGCCATGAAGCAAGTCCATTTCTGCTTGTAGGTCTTCCTGGTGGAAGTCCTCCTGCTACTTTCTAGGACTTGTTGCACTTCCTCCGTACATGTGCTCTCTAGGGAGCTGAGCCATGGATTAACCACGCTTGTAGTCGCAGGCCTTGGGGGTGCGGATGCACTATGGACACCTGGGCTTGCATGAGCAGGTCCGGCGCCACCGGAAGGGGCATCAGTGGATGGTCCAACATGCGCAGGAGTAGGGGGAACCATTGCTGTCGATCCCACGTTGGGACTATCAGGATCATTCGGGCTCCTTCCCTCCTGGCTTTCTGCAAGACTTTGTGGCTCAGCACTGTGGGAGGAAAAGCGTAAAGCAGGGGGCCCCTCCAGGAGATCGCGAATGCGTCCCCCAGGGACCCCTGTCCCAGTCCTGCCCTGGAGCAGAATCGTGGGCACTTCTTGTTGTGTTGAGTGGCAAACAGGTCTATCTGGGGAAAGCCCCATGCGTGAAAAATCGGTCGTAGCAGATCGGGATGGATCTGCCACTTGTGCGTGAGTGTGAAACGCCTGCTCAGCTGGTCTGCCTTCACATTGTGAGCGCCTGGTAAGTACGAGGCTTTCAAGGTTATATTATTGGCGATGCACCAGTTCCGCAACCGGACTGCTTCCGCACATAAGGCACGGGACCAAGCTCCTCCTTGCCGATTTATATAAAACATGGTGGAGGTATTGTCTGTACTGATCCAGACTACTTTGCCTTGTATATGGTCTCGAAAGTGTCTGCAGGCGTTGAACACTGCTCTGAGCTCCAGTATATTTATGTGCAGTGACTGTTCCGTGGAGGACCACAGTCCTTGCGTCACCTCTTCATCCATGTGTGCTCCCCACCCTATGTGGGAGGCATCTGTAGTAAGAAAAACCGATACTTGTGGTTGGTGGACGGGTACCCCTGTTAGCATGTTCTTGGGGTTTACCCACCATTGCAGGGATTTGCGCACCTCTGTTGTGGGCGACACCACCCTGTGAACGGTGTGTGCTGCCGGTTTGTATACGCTCGCCAGCCAGTGCTGCATGCTGCGCATGTGTAACCTCGCGTTCTGTACTACGAACGTCGCTGCTGCCATGTGGCCCAGCAGCTGTAAGCACATCAGAACCGGCACCTTAGGGATGAAGGTGATGACTTGCACGAGGGAGCCGATGGCCCGAAAGCGTGCCCCTATGAACTCTATGTCCTGTGTGGGGTCTATCTTTGATTTTGCCAGATTGATAACCAGGCCGAGCGAAGAGAACGTGCCTGCTGTGACGCGTATCATGCGTAGTACCTCCTCCTTCGAGGCCCCTTTGAGTAGGCAGTCGTCCAGATACGGGAATATAAATACCCCGTCTGTGCAGGTAGGCTGACACCACTGCCCAGGTCTTGGTGAAGACTCTGGGGGCCGAGGAGAGGCCAAGCGGTAGGACCTTGTATTGAAAATGTTCTTTGCCTACCATGAACTGGAGGAATAGTCGGTGAGCCGGATGGATAGTTATGTGAAAATACGCGTCTTGTAAGTCGAGGGCTGCAAACCAATCTCCATCGTCCAGTGCTGTAAGGATGGAGGCGATTCTGATCATCCGAAAGTGTTGCTTGCGCAGGTATTGGTTGAGGCCTCGAAGATCTAAGATGGGCCTCCAGCCTCCTGTCTTTTTCTCCGTGAGGAAGTACCTCGAGTAGTACCCTTTCCCTTGCAGTTGCTCCGGCACTCTTTGCACTGCCCCTATGAGCATGAGATGGTCTACCTCCTGCTTGAGCCTCGCTACATGGGAGGCCTCCTGGAGGTGGGGCCTGGGTGGAGGTCGTGGCGGTGGGAGTGACTGGAAGGGGATGGCGTACCCCGTGGCTATGATGTCCAGCACCCATTTGTCTGTGGTGATCCTTTGCCACTGGTCGTAGAATGGTCGGAGGCGATGGTGGAATAACAGCTTCGGATGACCTTGTGCGATGGTAGTGATGGCGCAGCCCTGGATCTGTGTGTCAAACTTGTGGCCTTTGGCCCTGCCCCAAGGACGCATGGCTCTGTTGGGAACGTCGCCTGGGAGTTCTGTACTGCTGGTGCTGTTGATGTCGCCCCTGCTCGTAACCCCTGTGGTACTGGGGACGCTGTGGCTGGTACTGGTACCGTCTTTGTTGAGGGTAGTACTTTTTCTTTCTGTATGGAGGGGTGTAAATCCCCAGGGTCCTAAGTGTGGCTCTTGAATCTTTACTGGAATGAAGGACCGGGTCAGTTGATTCAGCAAACAGCTTCTGCGTGTCGAAGGGAAGATCGACGATCTTTGCCTACAGATCCCTCGGTATACCAGAAGTCTGGAGCCAGGACTCCCTTCGCATCACCACTGCCGTAGCTGTGGAGCGTGCTGCTGTGTCCGCAACATCTAGGGTGATCTGAACTCCTGTCCTCGAGGCCGCGTAGCCTTCTTGCACGATGGCCTTGAGCACCGGTTTCTTGTCCTCTGGAAGCAAGTCCATGAGGGAGGTTAACCTAGTGTAGTTGTCGAAATTGTGGTTCGCTAGATGCGCTGCGTAATTTGCCATTCGCAACAGTAGCGTGGAGGAGGAGTAGACCTTTCTGCCGAACAGCTCTAGCTTCTTGGCATCTTTGTCCATTCCCCCTGTCTTGAATTGAGATGTCTTTGATCTTTGTTGCAACGACTCTACCACCAAGGAATTTGGCTGTGGGTGGCTGAACAGGAACTCCATGCTCTTTGCCGGCAAGAAGTATTTCTTGTCCGCTCTCTTGTGGACAGGCGGAATAGTCGCAGGGGTCTGCCATATCGTAGTGGCGGACTCCAAGATTGCTTCGTCGAGCGGTATTGCTATTTTGGAGGAGGCTGGAGGTCTCAGATTTTTGAGGAGCTTATGGTGTTTCTCTTGCACCTCTGCTGTCTGGATGCCTTGCGTGAAGGCCACCCTTTTAAACAGCTCTTGAAACTGTTTGAGATCGTCTGGAGGATGGACGTCCCCCGGGGCCGTAGCCTAATGGGATTCCGTCTGCAGCCGACGGCGGTTAAGAGGAACTGGCGGGGACCGGATCGCGCACGTGGCCAGGAGCGCGCAAGGGAGCGGCGCGCACCGGCGCATGCGCGGTCTGGCAGAAACTGCTTGGAAGATCTGATCTGCGGCGCCGGGCGAGCCCGACACCTAATGTGGAGCACCCACGGGGACACTCGAAGAAGAAAGTTTGTTTACAGCCACTAGTCCGGGCTCTCATTGTTCTGTGCTGTTATCTAGCTGTAATTTACCCCTAAATGTCTTCTAAGAGCCCACTAAGCAGTCGAAGCATTGGTAATGCTGCTAGACAATACTGACTTTCAATGGTTTGGCAAATTCTCTCATTCAGCACTGGTCAGGTCCCTAGAGTGCTGGACGGTACTTTGAAATTCAGTGAAGAAAACAAATATTGCTCTAAACTTAGTACACACATACCTAGCTCTCCATGCCTCATGCTAACATCCTGTTTTCAGTCAGCTTGCGTAATGGAGATAGAAATGTACGATGAGCACTGATTAAAATGCTTATGGCGGCAACTCTCACTAATAGGCTGTTTTTCTTCCTCCCACCCAAAACTAATAATGGAAGAAAAACACATTATTTTAATAGCAGCACCTTGTAACCTCACAAGGTTTTTTTAACCACTAATATCAAACATGATACTGACAGCAATCGGAGAGAATGAGAGAGCCACTGGAGTCTTGGGCTGTAAGTTCGACTGAGCACACCACAACCACTTCCCACCACGTTGGAGCATGTTTAAAAAGCAGCTAACATATTTCAACCCTGCAAGTATACAGTACAACCTTCAAAGCATGTTTTCCTCTCCAAATTCAGATTCACGTTAAATAAGCAGTTAAAACTTACGCTTCAGCGTAACCTGTAATAAACTTTAGCCCAAGTCAACAGAGGAGAGAATGGAAGAATAGAATGATTTAAAAAAAAATCCTTGTATTAGACAGAATTTTCTAATACTGCTGACAGCTCAGACAGGCTTTTTCCCACGTTAGGAAACTTTCTGTAGTAATATTACACACATTTAATACACTTCTTTTAGCTCTTTTAGTATTGCAAAACAATGAGCCATTCTGTTAACATTTAGTATATCACAAAGGGGAACTTTCCAAAGCTTATTAGGGAAAATAAAGAATACTGGAAATGTCACTTTCACAAATATACAGAAGGGCTGCTAATGCAGCATGAGAAGGTTTACCTCCCACTCTAAATTTGCAGTATGCTGATTTTGCAATTCTAAAGTGAGGGAAGACATATCTTATGCTTACAGATTTCACTTGTATACCAAACATTTAAACAAAACTGTATTTGACATTTCTACTTCAACGTTTGCAGCAATATATACCAAAACTGACAAAAATGGCTCTGAAGTAACTAACCCCTTGTTTCACATCACCATCAGACTTAATAGAATGTGAACAAAGATACTATAGTTATTATTTTTTGTGTGGTGAATACATTGTTATTTAATTTTTAGAGAAACACCACCTACATCATCTCGGATTTTAGACTTAAAGGAGTATTACAACATTTTAAAAAATGTCGCTTCTCTTGGGATTCTTCTCGCCTATTTTAATTACAGCCACCAGCAAAGACCATTTTAGTTGAGTTACAAAGAAAAAGTTTTCTTTTTCAGTTTGTTTACTGTCTGTTTCACTTCTTCTCAAATACAGTCAATTAGATAAGTTTCACACATTGTATGGCTCTACCAAAGAGCAAAAGGGGAGAAAAAAGCATCTAAAACAGGAAAAAGTGTGATTATGAAACTATAAAATTGTCAGATGCCTTATGGGCAGGTGAAAGGCTGAAAACTACATTTAAATCTGACGATATACAGTGTCCCCTGTCTCTTCTTGCCTTCCCCCTCCCCGAATACCTTTCACCCACTTTAAGGCCAGTATGCATCCTAAGACACGCTAATTAAACTCAATGTGGCATAAAAAGCTGCACAGGAAGTTACAAGAACAAACAACTGCCCTTTTGTAGGGGACACAATAAATACTTTGAAAGCCCTTTAAGTTACTGAACAGTTGGGGTTAAAAGTAAATTCAAAACAAACGAAAGATCATCTGGGATGTCTGACAGCTGCAGCAGTGGAACAAGCCCAAGGGCTATCACTAATTCACATCTCAATTTACATATACGCATTTAAAAAAAAAATAACAAATGCACAAGCATGCCCTGTTTTACACGTAACTACTTTGATGGAATAATTCTAATTGTTTCTTTGAGCTTGCCAAAAACAAATCCCCGCTGCTGATCAGCACTCTTCCCAACCGGAGTTCACTGGGAGAGGGAACCCGGGAGTCAAATTTTATGAGGTCAGAGCTGCATTTGGCGCTGAATGCCATGCACTCTAAGTTACTGCTTCCCACTTGACCACTGTGATAGCCTGCTGACTGCACTAAAAACAAACTGCAGCTCCCTAGCCAAAAAAGATATGTTCTGACCTCTACTGCGTATGAAGGAGGCTCCTGTGGAACACTAGGACAAGTTGTATGTCAAACCTCCCACGTGGCAACATTTGACATTTTGTTTACAACTGTCTGCAGGTTTACATTTTAAACTCTAAGTTTATAGATTTATAGGAAAACAAACATTCACCATATTTTTCTACTTTTATCTTTCATTAGATACTTGGCAGGATGGTAGGCTGTAGGTCGTGTAAAGCAGAATTACTTCCCAACGCTTCAGACAAGCTTAGAAATTTTTGAAGTGTTTTCTGGAAACAGGCGGCAGTTTTTCCACTTAGCTATGCTTATAGAAATATAAACAGACAAATGCTTCACGAGATGTGACAACAGAGATTCAACATATAAGGACAAATAAATTACACACAAATGCTCTGTCTTCTGACCTACAAACAGTGCCCTTTAGTACCACAGACAACTTCTGCAGCACCCTCCCACCTCCAAAGGAACATCTGCTGAATATAGAAGGAAGAATGAACTGATGGTTTTAAAACTGGAATGGCTTGTAGTGTAGGGTTTTTGTTTTTGACAGCTGGTCACCAGTTGGAGAACAGTGATTTTGAAAGTATCAGACTGGAAAAGGGCATGAAGTGGGGATCCATCACTCTGTATTAGTGAGATGTTTGTGCTACATGTCCCCCTCTACACACTGCTGAATGGAGGGGTCTGACGGGCAATAAAGGTGCACCAAGCAAGCTGGCATTGCTGCTGAAACTTCAAAACAGCTTGAGTTTCAGCTGTACCAGAAATAGTTTTTGCTGTACCCAGAAATTTTCTGACATACGCTTATAGGACTGGCAGGCAGTCTGACTGGAAATAGACTATATTCTAAGCTACATAGTGGAGCCTTCATGGAAAGGGAGACAAGACCACTGCAAATGCCCACCCACTTGCAAGCCTTCCCCTACAGCATCAGGAAACCTGGTCCTTCAGCCAGCAAAGACTGCACTACAGAACAAGAGCGACTTTGCAACTGTACTGCAGTCCATGAACTTTTGCATCAAAACCACAAGCTACTCACTTCCCCACTGCAAAGGGAGATGAGACTGTGTCTATGTAGCTGGTGGAGTGGATCCCTCACCCTACTCCCTTTCTGGTATCCTGTGCAGCGTGGCACCAAGTAGGGAGATTTTCTCCACCAGGCACTGGTAGTGCTTCGAGAACACGCATACTGTGACACAGAACTGCTGTCATGTTCCTTTGACAAGCAGAAGGTCCCCTTCTCCTTCCTGAATGTTACTGGTCCTGATACTAAACCAACCCTCCCTGTCACACATCTCCCAATCGTAGAGCTGTGTCAGTTTACCACACTGAAAGTCTGATCTTGAAAGAAGCAGAAAACAGCTGTAAATGTGGAGAATCATTAATCTTTTGCAAATGTCCTATCCCCACACCTGACCTTTCTACCCTCGCAACACTTGCTGTCAGACTGTTGGCCAACAAATGAACAGAACCCAGAGGAACATCATAGTTCACTGATAATCTCCTCTACAGCCTTTGCCAAATGTTTTATCTCAGCAGTTCATTGCAATTCAATAAAATATTAAATTGAAGTTGGGTCTTGGCTGGGGACCATTGTGCACAGTGGGTGGGTGGCCTTCCAGGCCTGTGTGAAGACCTGAAGAATAAGGGAGAGGTTTTTGGTGGGGAGGGTGGAGTTTTAGCTTAGCTGTTTTGACTATTAGCTCTTGTGAATCTCTGGGCACCCTCCTCATCTGGAGGGATTGTAGAACCAGCTCCTCCAAACAGAGGTTCAGGATAATATGTCCCTTTTCCTCTGGGTTTTTTTGGGGCCTCCTCCTCCACTGTCTCCCCTGATTCTATGCCCTGGCCTTCTTCAGCACTCTGTTGGACAATAAGGCTGGTGGGGCTGAGGAGGGGGTCATGTGCCACCTCAGGCTCGGTGGTGGGAGCTCTGGAGAGCACTCCATCTAGTTCCTTGAGAATGGTCATGTTAGAAGGGGTCCCTCCCTTGAGCAACTGCTAGAGTCTTTGGTCTACAGTGCAGCAAACTTAGATGCTTTATCTGTCCTTGTCAAAACAAAAAAGCAGTCACACAGCACTTTAAAGAATAACAAAATAAGTTATTAGGTGATGAGCTTCCGTGTGACAGACCCACTTCTTCAGATCTATAGCCTTACCAGAACAGACTGAATATATAAAGCAGAGAGGGCCAAAAATTGTTACCAAGATTGACAAATCACAAAAATTATCAAGGTTGGCAGATAGACAAGCAGAAAGAAAGAGGAGGAAAGAAGATAAGGGTTAGGTGAAAGAGTCCTTATAATGGGTCAGGTAATTGCGGTCCCTGTTTAAACCATGTGTTAATGTGTCAAATTTGAATATGAACATTAGTGCCGAACATTCTCTCTGTAGAGGGTTGTTAAAGTCTTTCTCCAGTACACAAACTCTCAGGTCTTTAGCAGGATAGCCCATTCCATTAAAGTGCTGGCTGGCAGGTTTGTGTATTTGGAGATTTTTGACGTCTGCTCTACGTCCATTCATTCTTTGATGAAGAGTGTTTGCAGTATTCCCAACATACATACATAGTGCGTGAGCATTACTGGCACATATAACGTCAGTTGAGGAACAGGAGAATGTGCCCGTGATTCTGTAATTAACGTGATTATGTCCAGTGATGTTATCTCCAGAATAGATATGTGGACAAAGTTGGCAACGGGGCTTGTTGCAAGGAGAAGTCCCAGGATTAGTACTATTGTGGTATAGCATAGTATATGGTGGTTGCTAGTGAGAATCCTCATAAGGTTCAGAGATTGTCTATAGGAGAGTACAGGCCTGTCACCTAGGGCCTTCTGGAGTGTGACATCATGATTTAGGATAGGTTGCAGGTCTTTAATGATGCGTTGCAGTAGTTTGAGCTGGGGGGCTATAGGTAATGAGTGTTGTTCTGTTACTGGCTTTTTTGGGCCCATCTCTGAGTCATTGGATTCTGGGTATTCGTCTGACCCTGTCGATTTGCTTTTTTACTTCTCTTGGTGGGTAATTAAGGTTTATGAATGTTTGGTAGAGATCTTGTGTCATTTTCGGTCTCTGTCAGTAGGATCAGAGCGGATGCGATTGTATCTCAGGGCTTGACTGTAAACGATGGATTGTGTTGTGTGTGCAGGATGGAAGCTACAGAAGCATGTAGGTAAGTGTAGCGGTCAGTGAGTTTCCAGTAGAGAGTGGTATTGATCTGGCCATCAGTGATGTCTACTGTAGTGTCCAGGAAATGTATCTCTCATGTGGAGTGGTCAAGGTATAAGTTGACAGGAGGGTGCAGACTGGTAAAGTCTCCGTGGAATTCTTCCAGAGTCTCTTTACCATTGGTCCAAATGATAAAGATGTCATTGATGTACGTAAGTAAAGGAGGGCAAATCTCCTGTGCTGTAGGAGAAATCATGGAGTGCGGTCAATGTATGTTGATGAGCACCCACCTGCACTCAACTGACCTGAAGGCTGCCCTCAGAGTGTTTTCCATGTTCATGTGTAGTGGCACAGCAGAAAACTATGCGAAGCAGTCAGTGTGGGCCCTTTATAGATTAGACTGAGAGTCAAGGAGGAAACAGTTTAGGTCACTGCACGACCAAGACTAGTTTTGAACTTGGGACCCAGGACATGCCCCTTGCTCCTGTCAGGATTACAAACTAGCACAGGTAGAAAGCCATGCCATTGCCTAAGGCATGTTCATACCCACAATCCTCAAGCGTGTTAGCGTTCTTATACGATACATGCCTTGAAACCCATATTTCTGGGGTTTAGATGTGGATGGCAGAAGGGTTCTTACACAGCCATCTGCTTGTACCCATGCCAAGTTGACAGTGCAGACACAGCCCCCTAAAACCTGAGAAGGCATTTCACACAGTTACTGTAAGCAGTGTCTAAAAAGTCTTTAAAAGAAAATTAAAACCTGTATGTCTGCAGTGTAATTGTTAAATGTAATCCTTGCTTAGGTTTTCATGGAGCTCAATTGACTTCACCCTTATTAGAAGCCTACAGTTATTTTATATATTTTTTTAAAATAGGCAAATTTGATTCTTAAAAATGTGTACGACAAATGCTCGATTGTTAGTGTACTAGAATGACCAAGCATCAACATAGCAAAATGGATTAAAGAAAAGCTTGCACAATAGATGATAGCAAATAGATAGAAGTTGTTTATTCTTTAAGACTTAGGCATTGTTTTAAAATGAGGTACAACTGACTTCAGTGTTCTCACAGAAGCTACCTTTTTGAAAAAAAAATTCCATGAGGCATGGAACTTTGCTTCAGACTGAAATAGGCCTGGAAGGTGAATGAATAGAATGAGCCCTTTGTTCTACTCCAATTCTTTCTGTACTCTAGTCTCACGGGCAGTTCAGAAGGCCATCTCTCTCTCTCTCTTCCTCTTTCCTTGTTCCCCACTCCCTTTCCTCCCCTCCCCGTGCCTTTATGATTGGTTGCACTATTTAAAAAAAAATTGTTTGCAGCCAAAATGAAATAAATTTGTGACAAAATACATGGCCCCAAAAATACTGAAAAAAGACATGAGTACTAACTGGATATACATGGAAAACACAGATATTTTCAATGAGATGACAAGCAAATAATGAGCACTAAGAAAGCAGATTCTGGGCTGCATCAGTTACAGTCAGCTAATCTCGGAGAGGGGTAAAAGTGGTTAAATTCAATTAGATTCTCTGGCTAGCAAAGAATCTAACTTACAGCTAGCAAATTAAGTGCCTGATGGAATGTTCTGGCTGCTGGGAATACTTGGACCACCCCAGTGACAACCCACTTTTGGCAGAAATATCCCCTATGCAAAGCAACAGGAACAGGAGCCTGAAACTAGCTCAAATATTTTTTTAAATATACAGGGATACTAGTTCCTGAAAAATTAATTCCAAGCCATTTAAAGACTGCTCAAGTACACATACCACTGCCTAACATAAAAAGCCACGATATTTGTTATATGTTCCGTCAACCCTTGCAACTTCCTCATCTACATCTACCAACTGAAAACTACCATGCTTTCCTATTTCCACCAAAACATGCAGTCTTCCATTCTGATGCTAGAGCCTTCAGAGAGGAATGATTTCCAATCATTTGGAAGGATGATCCCTTGTGTTGAAGCAGACCAGCGTGTAGAGTTGAGTGTAGATTTGGCTGATGGTGATGTTTAAGATTAGTGCTGGATTATTGTCCCTGGAGTATTTAGCACTTTGGGAAATTGTTTGTTTGTAATATTTCTTGGAATGTTATTTAGGTAATATAATGAGGATGTACAGTGCTGTGCCCTGTTTTCAACAGGTGATGTTTGGTATTAAAGTAAAGTTCATCCTTTTGTACATAAAAGGGAGAAAGCATGCGATTGTGGCTGTTGGACGTAGTCAAGTTACAGCGACACTGAGAAAGCAAAATCATAGTTGTAAGTTGCATCTGTGGGGTTAGCACTTTATTAGTGATTTCCTTGATCTTTTTTAATGCTTGTTTCGGTGGCATACGCACTTCAATAAGCACCGAGGTAGAAGGAACATCTGAACTTTCTAATGAAGTTGATATCGGTGATAATAATTATCAACCCTGTTAGCCATCAGTGGTGGCATGTACTGTGTCCTCATCTCCATCTCTCTCCATACCCAAATCCAGTATACCTTACCCACATACCAGGTTCCCCTATTTCCCTACTACATTCGGATTTTACACCAAGATTGCAGTTGGTATAAGGGAAGCAAAGTATTTGTACATGTAAATGTGTTTCAAGTTGCTTGGCAATTTCCAGGGAAGATCCTGTTGCCAACTGCTAAATTAAACCATTCCAGCTGAAATTTTCCATGTCGGGTATATGCTTATGGTTAATTTAAAAAAAAAAAAAGTTTCAGTAGTTTCCAGGAACAAGATTAGGGGAAAATATGTTGTTCTGACCATATTAAAAAGAATAAATTTTACAACTGTTTCTCTGCTGAACTCTAGCACCTCTGTGCTTTAGAGAAAGGATTTGGAATTTGGCAGCGGAGGGGAATCCCCCTGTTGTCAAAAGACAATGGCAATTTGTCTAAACTGGCCCACTTATAAGACTGGAAAAATCCAACTTTGTGCAAGTTCAGGGAAACTTGCTAAAGTTTGGCAGACAAATTCTCCACAGATTTCATCTGCATTAGACATTCCCCAGGCTCACACCATTCCTAAAACATGACTGAATGGCACATGTGGAATTCCCACACTGTGACTGAGACTGCATCTACACTAAGAGATAAAATCAAATTCAAAGGGGTTTGCTTGGTATTAAAACATCACTGTCTTCACTGTAAATACCATTAGCTTGATTTGGTGAGCACTAATACCAATCACAAAATGTCAATATCACGGGGTGGGTATAGCGTCAATTTTTAATTTAAAATTTTGAATAAAGGCTAGTGTGGAAGCGCCATGTCTTTAATTCAAATTTATTAGCTCCAGAAGCATCCTGCATGTATCCCACAAAGCTATGCGATGACCACCCCCCCATGTATGGCCACTTCCTCCTCTGCTGCTCGCTGTCCAGGTGCACAGGAAGAAGGGCACAGGAAGCCTGCAAATTTTCGATTGAATTAAGATTTGAATTCAGCAGTGCCCAAGCTTGCAAATATAGAGGGCGCCCATTATGAAAGACTTCCTTTGCCCATCACATTGCACCGCATCAGTAGCCCTCGCACCAGGAGCCATCTCCTGCAATCATGAGCACTCAGGGTAGTGATCTGCCTAGTGGTTCTCAGGTTTGCAGGAGAACCCCAGTGTGGACCTATCAGGAGATTCTGCATCTTCCTGCAATTTGGGGAGACCAATCGGTGGCAAAGAGACTTCGGGTGGCCAAGAGAAACGCAGGAATCCATGAGCTGATGTTGTGCAAGGTGACCGCCAGAGGTTGCTCCTGGAACTCTATGCAGTGACGGGTGAAGGTGAAAGAACTCCGGCAGGACTATGAAAGAGTCTGGGAAGCCAGCCAGCCATAAGTCAGGGGCAGCTCCACAGACCTGCTGCTATTATGAAAAGCTGCCCATGCTTATGGGGAGCGACCCCACCACTGAGCCCAGCATGAATAACAACAGTTGGGGAGGCCCTGGTTGGGAGTCTGGGGTGAGCTGAGAGGAGCTAAGTGCCCCAGAGGAAGAGGCCAATGGATAGGAAGAAGGGAGCAATGAGCAGGGGACCGAGGAAATTCTTCCTGACAGCCTGGAGCTCTTCACCACAGACCTGGAACCAGGCCCCTCTATGCCAGTCCCTGAGCCCCCTTGACCAAGCCATTTGGGTGAGTATTTATGCTGCATGCTAGAAGTGGGTTGTAGGTGGTACAGATATAAGTTTGAGTATGGGTACAGGTTTGCCCCTCAAAACAGGGTGTTAATGTTTCTTGGGATGGACTGCTTCTCCTTTTTGGATCTCTCCTTGCAGGCCTCATCCAGGCACTCATTTTTTGCATGAGGTTCTTGGGCAGGCCTGACGTCTTGCAGTTTCCACAGTAGCACGCCTTACCATGACAAGCAACCAGATAGTGATCTGGTGTCATGGTGCCACACAGCATTTTGGCAAATTTTCCAGGCTTGTGGTCACACAGGATAAACAGGTCTTCTTTGTCCATATCTGTTAGTTTTAGGAAGGTGGTGTTTTCTTTGGCAACCTACAGAAGCACGGGAATTTGCATCAGATTTGTTTCCCATGCTTCCTGCCCTTTTACATTTCCCTGGAGCAGCTGGCAGGCACTCCATTCCCCAAACCCCAATGTGGGTTGCAGGCTCTGTGGGGCTTCTCCCTTTCATGTCCCTTTCCGCCCAGCATTTCTGTTTACTTTACAGGGATCCCACACACCATGCGGCTGCCAGGCTCTCTGGGGCTTCTGCCCTCCCATATCCTTTTCCATCGAACATTTCTTTTTATTTTATAGGGATCCCCCAGATGCAGCCATCCATGCAGCTGTAATTGAACCCTTCACCATCCCCTCTCATCACGTGGTTGCCAGGAGCTGTGTTCCTTGCTCATTGCTCAGGACTGCTCTAGGAACATCCGAAAAGAACTTTTCCCCTGCCGCAGGACATCTGATGCCTTCCCTTGCTTTGCAGCCCTCCCCTTTTCTTGAAAAGCAGACAATTGCTTATAGTTTACTATATCCAGCGCATTTCATTGTGGACAAGTGATGGTAAATGATGCATTGTGAAATGTACACTTAGAATTACATCCTTAATAAGCCTTTAGAGGCCTTCCAAAAAGAAACTTTCCCTGAAAGTAGACACAGAGACCCATTCATTCCCTTTGAAAGCACATTGTGTGAATTGTATCTTAATTTTGACCTTCACCTTCCAGCTGCCATGCCCGATGGGAGATAGGTCCAGAAAGAGAAAAAGGTGCAAGCAGGAAATCATCCTGCAGCACAGGGAGCGGACACTGCTCAGTGGCATCAGAGTCCAGCTGAGTTGCAGCAGAGAACGCTGGACTTCCAGCAACAGCAAGTGGCAAACCAGAGGGAGGCCATGGCAAAGCTGGCAATCGCAATGACTGAGTTGTGCTCCCTTGCTGCAGCTGCACAGGCACTCCCAACACAGCACTTCAGGAGCCAATACCTGCTGCCTTGAGTCCCTTGAAGACAGGTCACCCACCCCTCTTCACTGTGGTCCCTGAATGTGGGGAGGGAGGGCAAGGCTAGCGTGCCACTCCAGCCTCAAGGGCCACTGCAAAAGGCTATTCAAGCACCCTTGAGAAGGCTTCTTCTCCCAGCCACTGAAACTTCTCCTTCCCACAATATAAAATCATTCCTTTGAGCTCGGTGTGATTTTGTGGCATGCAGGAGTGGTATGGAATACAAATCATTGGGGGAAACTGGGTGGGCGGCACAGCTGCCCACCACTATGCCAAGGTCTGCAGCGGACAAGCTGCTGACGGAACCAGACGGGGTGGACAGGACTGATAGTACAGCTGCCTGCTGCTACGCCAATGTCTGCAGAGGACGTGTAGCACAGGGAGCCTGGGTGGGCTTGTGGGAGGGCTGAAGGCACAGCTGCCTGCTGCTATGCCAAGGTTCACAGCAGATGGAATTGGATGGGAGTAGACAAGGCTGATAGCACAGCTGACCACCTGCTATGCCAACGTCTGCAGCGGATGTGTGGCACAGGGAACCCAGGTGGGTTTGGAGGAGGGCTGAAGGCACAGCTGACCACTGCCAAGCCAAGGTCTGCAGCAGCTGCGCAGCTGATGGAACTGGGCGGGGATGGACAAGGCTGACAATACTGATGCCTGCCACTATGCCAATGTCCACAGAAGATGCATGGTTCAGGAAAGGTGGAGGGGTCTGCGGAAGGGCTGAAGGCACAGCTGCCTGCCGCATGCATTCTACTTACTGTAAATTAAACCCCTCCCACCAAGTAAAAGCTTTCATTCATTAAGACACAGCATGATTTACTGGTATTACGACAAATACATTGGTAGCACGTGTGTTATGGATCAATTCACAAAGCTATTTTTAAAGTATCCCTTATTGTTGATGCCTCAGCATGGTTATTGGTGAATGGTTGTGTATGGCCTCACCTTCAGAATTCCAGATGGACAGAAAATTCTCCCACCTGGACTCATATGTTATGGGGACATTAGTTTCAGAAAGGTCCAAAAGGGTCAATAAGCATCTGAACCTCGCTTCTAAATGGCCAAAGGTGCATTCCACCACCATTCTCACCTGGTAAGTCTGTGATTGAAGTTTTCCTTGTTGCAGTCCAGGGCTCCTGTGTACAGCTTCATAAGTCAAGGGAGCGGAGGGTTGCCCAATATTACAAATAGGCATCTCCACGTCACCAATCGGGATTTTCTGGTCTGGGAGAAAAAGTCCCATCGAGGAGCTTTCTGTGAAGCTCGGAATTTTGGAAGATGCGCACGTCGTGAACACTCCCTGACCATCCAATGCTGCTGTTGGTGAAACGACCTTTGTGATCTACCAACCCTTGCCAAACCATGGAGAAATATCCCTTTCAGTTTACATACTGCGAGGCCAAGTGGTCGCAGGCCAGGATGGGGATGAGAGTGCCATCTATTGCCGCACTGCAGTTAGGAAGCCCCATGGCAGCAAAGCCATTCATGAAGCCCTGTACGCCTCCCAGGGTCACAGTCTTCCTGAGGACATGCTGACAGATTGCATGGGTCATCTGCATCACCATGGCTCCCACTGTAGATCTGCCCACCCCAAACTGATTTGCCACTGACTGTTAACTGTTGAGCACTGCAAACTTCCACAGAGCAATTGCCACTCCCTTCTGAACTGTTAAAGCCGGCCTCATCCTTGTGTTGTTAAGCTTCAGGGCTGGGGTCAGCATATTACAAAGTTCCATAGAAGTGGACTTGCACATGGGAAGCCACTGCTGGTCATCTCAGGACTCCAAAACAATGTGGTCCCACCAGTGTGTGCTGGTCTCACAAGTCCAAAACCGCTGCTCCACTGTCAGCAATGCATCCAGGGCATCCAGCATGTGAGTTCTTGGACCATAGTAGTGAGATTTCCACTTCAAACCCATCATCACCATCACCTTCACCACCATGATACTGAACCATCCCTGAGCTTTGCAACTGAAAGCAAAATTGCATGACAGCCAGTGTGGTTGATGGAACGACATGTGCTATGAGTTGAAGCATTTGGGGATCCATGCTTGCCCTGGTAGAGAAAATGCTGCAGGAAATGGTGCAATCTCCAGTTCGTTTTCACACAGTTACTGGGTACTCTGATTTCTGAGACAGTGCTTTGCATTCTGGGATTCTAACATGAAACACCCACCAGCAACCGGGGCTAAGGCAGTGGGGGATAGGTACCCACAATGCACTGCTCAAGCTGTCAAATTTGCATAGGGCAATGGGGACATGGAAACTTGACACAGAAAAATGGTGGGTTGAATTTCAAGGTTTGTGGACACTTAAATTAGAATTCATAAAACAAAGTTAAAATCATATTTATTAAAAATCTAATTTATCTCATAGTGTAGATGCAGTCAGAATGTGCTCCAATCAGAGGCAGCAAGGGCTGAGCAGCTGCACCCACTAATTACCCAGAGCTGTTGTGGTATGTACGGGAGGAGAAGTAGGCCACCTGACTGGAATTCAGTAGAGTGGGAAAGCAATGAGGGTGTGGGTATAGGAGCAGAAACCTGGGAGGGAGGCTAAGAGTCTCAGAGGAAATAGCTAGAAACAGGATCCGGAGGGAGTGATGACGGTAGGATCAGAGAAATAAGGGAGAAGAGGAGCAAAGGGGTATTGGGGGGAATGTGGGTTGGGCAACAGTAAAATTGGAGGAAGGAAGGAAGGACAGGAGTGGAGGGGTGAGAGATGGGGACAGGGAGGGAGGGAGGGAAAGAGAAAATGGAAGCAGACAGGCATGAGCTAGGCAGAAGAGGAAAGAGGAGCAAAAGGATCCACAACCACTAGAATTCCTTGATTGTATCTGCAGGATCCAGGAACACTCTCCTACAGAGCTTAGAACTGAACCTATTGTTTCTGAGTCTCAGCATTCCTGTGCTGTCTAACAAATAACAGTGACACCCGCTGCCAAAGGGTGTATGTCATCCCCTGCAGTGGCAGGTCCACATAAAAGACAGTCGCTGCTGCTTACAGATGTTATATTAGCTCAAATGGTAGAGGACTGTGCTATGGCTGTAAATATCAGTGCTCTGCTGACAACCTGCATGGGAGAGGATCCATATGGTTCTACAAGGGTGGAATTATTTCTCAAATTTTATTTCTTTCAAACTTAGAAAATTATATTTAAAACATTAAGGTTGCAAAGTCAAGCACTTAAAAGCTAGAAAATACCAGATTTAAGTGTGCCTATATAACCTTAATTTGGCACTCTACACACAAAGGCAGGGAGGCGTGTGTGTGTAAAATACAGCCTTTAGTACATATTCGCAGTTAGTTTTTCTACTTATGACATTTCAAATGTTTCACTTTCCAAACATTTTACAAACATGAATTTAAATAATCCTTACAAGGCCCTTATGAGACTGGGAAATATTACAGAATGAGAAATAAAGAGAATGAATGACTTGTTCAATACCACAAAGGGAATTAGCATTGAAAGTTCCTGGCTTTGTCTTGTGCTCAAATCACACATCTCTCTATAGCTACGTCTACACGTGAATGCTACATTGAAATAACTTATTTTGATGTAGCGACATCGAAATAAGCTATTTCAATGAATAACGTCTACATGTCCTCCTGGGCTGGTGCCATCGATGTCCAACGTCAACGTTGGGCAGCACTACATCGAAGTAGGCGCTGCAGGGGAGCGTCTACACACCAAAGCGGCCCACATCGAAATAAGGGTGCCAGGCACAGCTGCAGACAGGGTCACAGGGCGGACTCAACAGCAAGCTGCTCCCTTAAAGGGCCCCTCCCAGACACACTTGCACTAAACAGCACAAGATCCACAGAGCCGACAACTGGTTGCAGACCCTGTGCATACAGCATGGATCCCCGGCTAAGGGCTGCTGCACACAGTGACCATAGAGCCCGGCAGGGGCTGGAGAGAGCGTCTCTCAACCCCTCAGCTGATGGCCGCCATGGCGGGCTCCGCTATTTTGATGTTGCGGGACGCAGATCGGCTACACGTGCCCTACTTCGACGTTCAATTTCAAAGTAGGGCGCTATTCCCATCTCCTCAAGAGGATAGCGACTTCAACGTCTCGCCGCGTTATGTCGATTTCAACTTCGAAATAGCGCTTGCCACATGTAGATGTGGCGGGCGCTATTTTGAAGTTGGCGCGGCTACTTCGAAGTCGCCGGCACGTGTAGACGTGGCTTATGTAAGTCACAGGAATGTCTGCTTCAAAATCAATTCAGTGATTCACTTCTTCAGTTCCTATCTCTTCCTGTTTGGAAGTTACAAATTCATATCCTTCAGAATTTTGCATACTTCTGCCAAGTGATTCATAATAGTTTTCTGATGAAAAATGAAGCACATACCGCATGTATCTAGGAGTCAGAAGGCCTACTAAACTACACATTTCTTTGTATACAGTCATGCGAATATCCATGTGTCACCCTTAGTGCTCATAGCCCAATTTTATTTAGAAGAGACATACTTAGATTTAAAATGTTTCAACAAAAATCTGCTCTTTGAAGGAAGAAGTCTCATCTTTCAGTCTGTAAAATTATGAAAATCCTTTTCTTCATTTAGGTGATCTGAGTATATGGAAAATATACTCTATTACTCTTTTTTCCTAGGGATTTTATATTTGTATGTGTATAAGTAACAGCAGTAGGAATACAATGTGAAAGAACATACAAGATGGATGCAGCACAAGTGGTTAATTAATTTTTAATATTTAAAATGCATATAGTTTTAATTTAAGCATAAAATTTCTGGGTAGGATTTGCAAACCCTCATCTTTAATCTAATTCTACTCCCTCTTTAGCAGAGACTTTAATGGGAGCAGATTTAGGTCAAGGATTATGAATACTTTTGAAAATGCCATGCAGTGCATAATAGTTTGTCCTTTGTAAACTATCCTCCCACCACACATCCTTATTATCTTAATATATAGGCAGAGTTCCTAAAATGTACCAATTTCAATGCTGGACACCAACTATACAGACTTTATATGAAGAAATGATGCAATAAAGCTTACTTTTATTTATTCCAACTAATTTAACAGTAACGATAAAATCAAAAGATATTTTAAGTAATTTGGTGAGCCCACTAACTCCAGGCAGCTGACAGAAATAAGGAATCCATCATGAAACACTGATGTCTAGATTACATTACAGAACAGACATTCCTAATTACTCAGAGAAAAATACCCGAACTAATTTTACCTGATTTTTCAAGTTACGGTAACATAACACGGGCAACGTTACAACCACAGTGACCTAAAATTTGACCTGTTCATTTCTGACCACCAGTGTCGCTCCTACTTGTCCTGTAAATGATTACTATCCAAACATCATGAATGTGCAGTATTTTGTTTCTCTAAATATGAAATATGCAAGCAGAAATTGCTCAAGAATATTCTGTCAAACCAAAACTAACTATAATACAATGCTATCCTTGTTTGAAAAGACTTGAGCCATTCTGAGGGTTTTCAATCAAGTTAAATATTTTTAGCAAAGACATATGGCGACTACCAGCAGTGTTTACCAGATTTATGACTCAAATTCTTCCACAGCAAAATCATTAAGGATGCAGTAAATGATTTCCAAAAAAAAAGTACTTACTGAAAATTGTGATTCGGACTGTTTGTTGGACCTATGAACACAAACCAAGTAAAAATTATTGACAAATTTAGCTCATGGATTGTAGTCTTAAAAAGCCAGTGATACGCTAAATCAAACTTCTTGGATTTCTTTACGGAAAATTGCACAAAGCATCAAACAAAAGGCTTTGGGGACCTGCACATAATTACACACAAGTATTTTCAAAACCATAAATAAATATCAAACTCTTCTACCCATCAGGCAGAAACCTGAGTGGACTTCACTTTTGGTTAGAACGCATCTCATGATAAAGAAAACACACTACACCCTCAAAAATACAAAGCATTATCCTGGCACATCACTTGTGTCTTACTAAGGCCAATTAAATTCATTTCAGACTTAAAATTAGAGCTGTTAAGATGTGTCAGAGGCATGCCTGCAAACTGTGTCACAATAAGAACATGATACGATACCCTGTAGAGGTGTTTTAAATATTAAGGTAACTAGTGGAGTTAATAATTCTCACAACTACTAAAAAACAATCGAAGGAGTAGAGTGCTACCACCTCAAGATTTTAAAATAAATAAATAAATGTTTTGTCTGGAGTTTAAGTGGATAGTCCCTCAAACCCAGTGGCTCTTAACCTGTGGTGCATGCATGATGCCCTTTCAGGGGGTGCGAGACAGGCTAGTTTTTTTTTTTAAGATGGTAAATCATCAAAAACAAAGTAATCAAAGGCATGTAAGTACAACTGCTTTGTTTAATCAAACCTATGCATATATTAACTTGATACATTTTTAATAACATAAAACCATTTTACATATATTTAATATGCATTTAAAAGCATATAGGCCTCCCCATCTCCTTCTTTGATTTTTATAAGGGGTGCAAGAACATATTTTGAGAACCAAAGGGGTGCAGGTTGCATTAAAGGTTAAGAACCACTGCTCAAAAGGAACCAGTACCTCCTGCTACCTGCTCCATGCCCTCAACTTCCATTAATTTCACTTAGATTTGAGGGCACTCAGTATCTCAATGGCTGGGCTCAGAACTATGAACATTGTGAACAGCTACCGATTCCCCTTTTCCTTTTAAAAGCTCTTTTTTTGAACAGAATGAGTTTGACACTGGTAACCTGAAGCTATGAAACTTAACATTTTTGTACCTTACACTTAACTTATTGAACATTTGCCATTTTCTTTTGAGACTTGTTTACAAACTGCTCCATCTGTATTTGCTTCCTTTTATTACAAGTATCAGATTCCTCCGAGAGCTCATGCAAAAAGAGAGGCCCCAGGCAATAGCTTTTATTTATTTTAAGTTGAATTATTTTTTAAACAGCAAATCAATTTCTTGTTTTACTATTATGAAAACTAAGAACTAGTCTATAAGCCAATACAGGTGGTCAAAATAGCCACATTTCAACACAAAATGACTTACCAAGCCTTACAAAAAGAACTCCTGTAGCAGTTATTGTCTTCATTCCATTAGTGGCCACACACTGATAGTACCCAGTGTCGGTAGTGTCAAGATCTTGGATTCTTAACCGTGAACCATAATCGGTTTTTCTTATGATGATCCTTCTTGGCTCCTGAACCACTGGGGCATCATTCTTTAGCCATCTGACATTGGGAGATGGATTTCCTGCTACTTTGCAATGGAGGATTGCAGTCTGGCCTTGGACTATGGTGATATTGTTGACTGGTTCCAGAAAGGTCAGAAAGTAACCTGAAAAGGGGAAAGTTCAGGAAAGATCAAACTTCAGTTGGATTGGGATGAGAGCTTGCCCATGGCACATTTCTAAGGAAAGGTCTTTAAAATGGTTTCCAATTCTCATCACAATCATCATCCACCAATTTTTGTCCCATGAATAAAGGGATTACCTACACGTTAAGTTATCCTGAGATACAGTGAAATGAATTTACACAACTATAACTTCTGTGCAGACAGTTTTATTGCGGAATAAGAGTGATTTTTCCCTCTATTTAGTTTGTATCACAAGACCTACCATAGCAGGTCAGACCAATTGTTCATCTAGACCAGTGACGGCCAGTGCCAAATACTACGGAGGGACTGAACGATGACAGGGTAATTTCAAGTGATCCATCCAGTCCCAGTTTTTGAACAGTGATTTAAGGACACCCAAAGCATAGGACTGTATCCCTGACCATCTTGCCTAATGGCCACTGAGCGATCTACCCTCTATGAATGGGTTTTTTTTTTTGTTTTTTTTTTTTTTAAAAAACACAGTTGTATTTTCTGCCATTACAACACTGAGGTGGGGAAGTTTAGAGATAATTGCTTGAGTAATTTTGTATGAACAGGCAGCAAGTTTAAAACAACACAAAGAAGCACTTCACACAATGCTTAGTTATACTGTGGAACAGAGAAGTTGTGAAGGCCTAAAGTACAACTGGGTTAAAATAATTAGATAAATTGTCCTGTTCCATTCACTTCCTCTGAGTCATCTGGCACTGGACACAGTTGGAAGATGATATAATGCGCTAAATCAGGGGGTAATAATTTTTAATGAGTGGGGGAGGCACTCCAAGAGTTTGGTGAGTGGTCAAGGGCTATACCTTCCTCTGGAGGAGGTGTGGGGTCTGGTCGGGAGTTAGGGTGGAGAAGGTAGCTCAGAGTATGGGACTGTGGTGTAGGCTAGGGCGTGGAGTGTAAGAAGGAGTTTGGGTGAAGGAGGGGGTTGTGACCTGAGACAGCATATTGGGGGCTGGGATGGGGTATGGGGTGCAGGAGAAGATTCTGGCCTGGGGGAAAGATGTCAGAGTGGGTGCAGGGTCTGAGAGGGAGTGGAGGGGAGGAGGATGCAGAAGGTTTGAGTAGTGACCTGAGGTGGGGGATTGAGTTCCAGGGTCTGGGAAGGGGGTGGCTGCAGCAGAGGATTCTTGTCTGGGGGAGCAGTGTAGGAGCAGGAGCAGGGTCTTGGGGTGGAGGATGCAGAAGGTTTGAGTAGTGACCTGAGGTGGGGGATTGAGTTCCAGGGTCTGGGAAGGGGGTGGCTGCAGCAGAGGATTCTTGTCTGGGGGAGGGGTATAGGAGCAGGAGCAGGGTCTTGGGGTGTGATGCCAGAAGCAGGCTCTGGCTGGGAGACGCTTACCTAACCACCTCCTGGCCAGCAGCACTCTCAGGCAGGCTTCCCTGCCTGTCAGCAACTCCAGCCCACGGTCTGTACCATGTGGCACTCCTGTGTGTGTGCACATGTGTGTGTAGCGGAGAGGGCTTCTTGCACTGCCCCCACTCCCAGCACATCTCTGGCCATCTCCTGTTGGCCAATTTCCAGCCAAAAGGAGCTGAAAGATTTTGCTGGAGGCAGGAGCAGCACCCAAAGCTCTGCTCTCTCCATAGACATAGGGCTGGCAACGTCCAGATAAAAAGGCTTGGCAGGATGGGTTTGGTCCCTGGGCGGTATCTTGCCTATCCCTGAACTAAAGGGACCATTAGTCTGACCTAGTGTGGCTGCTGCTAGAAGCCTCTCCTTCTTAGAAAATTATCAATTAGCCTTTCTGTATCTTTTGATAACTTCTTATTGGGAAGGATACAAGTAACTAATTTATAGGTACTATTTGAAATTAGCATTTCTGAAGAACACATTAATATTCCTCTTACCAAGAGAAGACACATATCCATCCCACCAGAAATTATAATAGCAATTTCTGTGACTCTTTCATCCTTAACTTAGTATCTAAAAATTGCCCAAACTGATACTGCTACTTTTACAAAGCCAGCAGTAACAGTCTTCTTTACTTGCTCTTTGGGTTGCCGAGCCAGAGGATGAAAGGATGAAGATTGCTATAATTCAATATATGTGTCAAAGGATGGGTCTCCTGTGGAACCCCTTAAGTCAGAAAAAATATGTCAGGAAAAGAAACAAAAAAAAAGTTCTGCTCTTCATTTCTTACAAAAATCATCATGCCCTGAATTTATGAAGGCCCAATGTAAAAGACGCGCCACCAAACTACAGCCGTCTATTGTACATGTAAATGGCAGGCCCTGTTTATGTTACTGGGGTAAGTCGACCTATGTTACACTGTTCCAGCTATGTGAATAAAATAACTTAGACAGACTTACCACAGCATCTTCACAGGGCTGTGTCAATGGGAGATGCTCTCCAGTCAAATTCCCTGACTCTTCTTTGGGAGCTGGAGTACATTCTTGACTGGGGAGTGCTCTGCGATTGATTTAATGGGTCTTCTCTAGAGACACTAAACTGACAACCGCTACATGGACTGCAGCAGCATCAACCTCCCCGGTAATGACAACAAGCACCCAAAGAAGTGCAACCACAATTCTTGCAACTACTGGTGGTGGGGCACAAATTAAGTTAGGCAGTTTAGCAGCTGAGTGGGCCAGGCTTGATATAATAAATTACAGGAAATGGGACAAATATTTGACAGAAGTTTTTTAAAGTGCTTTTACACAAATGCTAGAAGTCTGTCTAATAAGATGGGTGAACTCGAGTACCTCATATCAAAGGAGGAGATTGACATAATAGGCATCACAGAAACCTGGTGGAATAAGGACAATCAGTGGGACACAATCATACCAGGTTATAAAATATATCGGAAAGACAGAACGGGTCGTGCGGGTGGCAGAGTGGTACTATGTGTGAAAGATAATATAGATGCAAATGAAGTAAAAATCCTAAATGAATCAAATTGCTCCATAGAATCATTATGGATAACAATTCCTTCCTCTAATACGACTATGGAACTAGGAATATATTATTGACCTCCTAACCAGGACAGTGATAGCGATGCTGAGATGTTAAGGGAGATTAGAGAGGCTATCAAAATAAAAAATTCAGTAATAATAGGGGATTTCAATTATCCCCATATTGATTGGGTACTTGTCACCTCAGGACAGGATTCAGAGATAAAATTTCTTGATGCCTTAAATGACTGCTTCTTGGAGCAGCTGGTACAGGAACCTACAAGGGGAGAGTTGATTCTCGATCTAGTGCTGAGTGGAACACAGGATCTGGTCCAAGAAGTAACTATTACAGGACCGCTTGGAAATAGTGAACATAATATAACAACGTTTAATAATCCTGTGTTGGGAAGAACACCACAGCAGTCCAACACTCTGGCATTTAATTTAAAAAAGGGGAATTATATAAAAATGAGGAGGTTAGTTAAACAGAAATTAAAAGGTAGAGTGACTAAAGTAAAATCCCTGCAGGCTGCATGGAAACTTTTCAAGGACACCATAGTAGAGGCCCAACTTAAATGTATACCCCAAATTAAAAAACATGGTATGAGACCTAAAGAGAGCCACCGTGGCTTAACAACCATGTAAAAGAGGCAGTGAGAGAAAAAAAGGCATCCTTTAAAAAATGGAAGTCAAATCCTACTGAGGAAAATAGAAAGGAACATAAACGCTGCCAAATTAAGTGTAAAAATGTAATAAGAAAAGCCAAAAAAGATGTTGAGGAACAGTTAGCCATAAATTCAAAAAACAATAGTAAAATGTTTTTTAAGTACATTAGAAGCAGGAAGCCTGCTAAAAAAGCAGTGGGACCCCTGGACGATAGAGATATCAAAGGAGCAATCAAGGAAGATAATACCATTGCAGAGAAACTAAATGATTTCTTTGCTTCAGTCTTCATGGCTGAGGATATTACAGAAGTTCCCAAATCTGAGCCGTCCTTTGTAGGTGACAAATTTGAGGAACTGTCCCAGATTGAAGTGTCAGTAGAAGAGGTATTGGAACTAATTGATAAGCTAAACAGTAACGAGTCTCCAGGACCAGATGGCATTCACCCAAGGGTTCTGAGAGAACTCAAATGTGAAATTGCAGAGCTATTAATGGTGGTTTGTAACCTACCCTTTAAATCAGCTTCGGTACCCAATGACTGGAAGACAGCTAATATAACGCCAGTATTTAAAAAGGGCTCTAGAGGAGACCCTGGCAATTACAGACCGGTAAGTCTAACGTCAGTACCGGGCAAATTAGTAGAAACAATAGGAAAGAACAAAATTGTCAGACACGTAGAAGAACACAATTTGTTGGGCAAAAGTCAGCATGGTTTCTGTAGAGGGAAGTCGTGTCTTACTAATCTATTAGAGTTCTTTGAAGGGGTTAAACATGCAGACGGGGGGATCCAGTGAACATAATATACTTAGATTTCCAGAAAGCCTTTGACATGGTCCCTCACCAAAGGCTCTTATGTAAATTAGGTGGTCATGGGATAGGAGGAAAGATCCTTTCATGGACTGGAAACTGGTTAAAAGACAGGAAACAAAGGGTTGGAATAAATGGTACATTTTCACAATGGAGGGGGGTAACTAGTGGTGTTCCCCAAGGGTCAGTCCTGGGACCAATCCTGTTCAACTTGTTCATCAATGATCTAGAGAAAGGGGTAAGCAGTGAGGTGGCAAAGCTTGCATATGATACCAAGCTGTTCAGGATAGTCAAAACCAAAGTAGATTGTGCAGAACTTCAAAAAGATCTCAGCAAACTGAGTGACTGGGCAGCAAAATGGCAAATGACATTTAATGTGGGTAAGTGTAAGGTAATGTACATTGGGAAAAATAACCCCAATTATACATACAACGTTATGGGGGCAAATTTAGCTACAACAGTTCAGGAAAGGGATCTTGGAATTATAGTGGATAGTTCTCTGAAAACATTCACACAGTGTGCAGTGGCAGTCAGTAAAGCAAATAGGATCTTAGGAATTATTAAAAAAGGGATAGAAAATAAGACAAAGAATATCATACTTCCCCTGTATAAAACTATGGTACGCCCACATCTTGAGTACTGCATGCAGATGTGGTCTCCTCACCTCAAAAAAGATATACTGGCATTAGAAAAAGTTCAGAAAAGGGCAACTAAAATGATTAAGGGTTTGGAAAGGGTCCCATATGAGGAGAGGCTAGAGAGACTGGGACTTTTCAGTCTGGAAAAGAGGAGATTGACGGGTGATATGATAGAGGTATATAAAATCATGAATGGTGTGGAGAAAGTGAATATTGAAAAGTTATTTACTTGTTCCCACAATATAAGAACTAGAAGACACCAAATGAAATTAATGGGTAGTAGGTTCAAAACTAATAAAAGAAAATTTTTCTTCACACAGCGCACAGTCAGCCTGTGGAACTCGTTGCCGGAGGAGGCTGTGAAGGCCAGCACTCTAACAGAGTTTAAAATAGAGCTTGATAAATTTTTGGAGGTTAGGTCCATAAATGGCTATTAGCCAAGGGTAAAGTATGGTGCCCCTAGCCTTTAGTCAAAGGCTGGAGACAGATGGCAGGAGACAAATCGCTTGATCATTGTCTTCAGTTCACCTCCTCTGGGGCACCTGGCAGTGGCCACTGTCGGCAGACAGGATACTGGGCTGGATGGACCTTTGGTCTGACCCAGTATGGACGTTCTTAAGAGATATGGATGACAGTGAGGTCTGTACCATAGCGTGTACATTGGCCAGAGGGGTCGGGGTGAGAGTGACAAGCGAGGGAAAGGGAGGTTTTGCAACTATCAACAGATACTCAGATGCAGCAGCACCACATACATTTTGCCACCATTCGCTGATTCCACCATAGGATTCTCAAAAGCAGGGGCACTAGCAAACAGGGTGAGCAATGGAGGCGGTAAGAGAATAACAGTTTTTGGCAAAGGGCACACAGTATAAAAAGTTTGGTGCTCAGTTTAATAATCTGTCCACCCTTAATATGATCAGTGCAAATGGTCTTTGAATGTGGCACCTGAGAACAGTGAAAGCTTGGGAGGTGGAACCACCCTTTTCAACCCCAAGTACAACTTTCTTCCAAAAAGGTTAACAGGCAACAATTGATAGCTTGGGTCATTTCTTTTAATCTCCTCCACTACATTTGCCACTCAGACAAGAACAGGGAGAAGCAACAACACACAAGTCCCCTTGTCTGGATTCCCTAGGCATGGGGGATTTTCCAGAGGGCAGTACATTTTGCTACTATACCTCCCTCTCTGTCTCCAGGTTGTTATAATGTGAACCAGGTCAGAAAGTCAGGAAACTCTATAGGTTATTAGTGTTCTTCCTCTTTGTCACCCCTCCTGGGTGTTCTGGGTGGCTGTATGGAGGAGAGGAGATTTCCTTTACTAGGTACTTCCTGGGGCTCAGGCAGTTGAATTCCCACCCTTGAACTACCCAGAATTCCTCTCTTCCTTGTGATATAGCAGAGGGCTGGATGAAAAGCTGCTGCACAACTGTAGCAGAGAAACAACAGCTGCTACTTGGAGCATTCCCAGGTCATATCAGAGCTGCTCCTGGTTCTGGATCTGTGGAAGAGGCTGTTGGGGTCCCTGTGTTCCATACCACCTTTGTGTAGTACAGGGGCTGATCCAAGCACCTGTTTGAAAGCCTCTGGGCACAGTATCAGATCACTCTCAATTCATAACTGAAACAACTTTTCCTTCTAAATACATTCATTCGAGTGCCACCACATATTGGTGCTCAGCTCACAGACTGGCCCACCTGCTTCAATACATCTCACTGTCTGCTATTTAAAATCTTGACTTGGAATGAATCTGGCTAAAGCCAGGCACAGGTATTCCCTTGTAAATTAACATTTATTCAACTGTAGAATGGTATTTAATTCAGCTAGACAGGATGCACAAGATCAAAACCTCAGTTACAAAGGACTATTTACCAAACTAACTCAAATTCATCCCTGCTGTAATTTCACTGAAACCAGTTACTCTGGCAGTGAATTTGTTCCACAGCTTTTAAGTAAGCCAGAACATGTGATCTGAACTTAAGAACCAGATACCATACGTGATAAGACCACCACCACCACCAGAGAAACAAACACCAACACTCTATGGAATTCAGCTCTGGTGTGAAGAGATGCCATCTCCCTGAAGCCAACATAATGGAATCCACTTCCACCAGCTCTGACTTTGGCTCAGGCTCATTTTATTCTCCTGCCATTTTTAAAAACGTGTTCAATAGTATTTTAAGTTACTTTTGATCCTACAAAACAAGTAACAAATATTTTAACCAACTGCATTGCTTACCCTAATGCATCAATGCATTCCTACCCTAGAAGAAAAAGTAGAAACATAGGCACAAAATCCTATCATTACCCCCACGTCTGTATCAATACCCTAAAGTAGACTTTCTTTATTTGGTAGTTGCATTTCTTCAGAGGAATGACACAGAAGTCTGATGTTTACAGAACTTACTAAATCCTGAAGTAATTGTATGCCCATGCAGCCAGCCATTTGTGATGTAGCCATGTTATTTGAAGTTCTCCTCAGATAAACCTTAATTGCAAATCTGCCAAACAAAGTGGAGAATTTAACCAACTATATTGTTAAGAATGTTTTCTTTATCTGATGTCTGTGGTGATAATGAACAGTTACTTTTTATGGTGCTTGGTATGCCACAAATCTTGTGGATTCCACTTAAATTCAATTATTTGGGATAAGAAACTGCTCTCTTTCATTAATTGTGCAGTTCACAATTCCCAAAAATGTGGTACTCTCTTACTCTCTCCTTACAAATATTCTCTTTCCCATAACTGTATGAAAAAGTAAAATATAATGTAACGGAACATAATTTGCATTTATGTACTCAAATTATCTCATCTTTTGATCACCTTTATGGTGCCTGATGACATCGCCACCTTGATGTGGTCAGGGGCTTGCATGTCTCAGGGACCCTCAGAGCTATGCCAGTGGGAGCCTAGTGCTCCTGGTAGAGTCACCCAAGCCAGACTGGTTGATGGGTAGTGACCAGACAAAAAAGCAATTACCTGGTCCTCCAGGTTAGGTACAGGGTGATGGGCTAACAACACATCCCTGGGAAAAAAAATGTTACAGAAACCTCTACACCATTCAAAAATCAAAATGACCTGTCCAGGGAAGATCAAGCAGAGACTTATGATGTACAACAGTCAAACCCGAAATGAAAATGGTCGTACTGATGACTCTTAGTCAACCCCAGATGTCCCTAGAGAGCAAGCTGCTTTCACAGAAGAAAAAGGTGGTGATTGGCACATGGAATGTAAGAATGCTGAGAGAACAAGAGAGATGCGCACAAGTGACAAAAGAAATGCAAGCGTACAAACTCTCCCTCCTAGCCATTTGTGAGGCCAGATGGACCCCCTTTGGGGAGAGGCTAGGCTGCAGTCAGGAGAGACCTTATTATATTTAGGAAAAGGGAAAGAAGATGACATCCATGAAGCAGGGGTAGTTCTTCTGTTGTCTAAAGAATGCGCCAGAAGTCTGATAAAGTGGGAACCAGTATCAGAGGGTCTAATTAGAGCCAGATGTGAATCCTGAGTCCAGAAGGGTCACCATCATAGCATGCTATGCTCCAACTAATGCAGTGGAAGAAGAAAAGAACAGTTTTATACACAACAGCAATCAGTGCTTGACAAGACACCCAGACAAGATATGCTGATCCTGATGGGAGACATGAATGCCAAGGTAGGCAGTGACCACACTGGTAGGGAAAAAGAAATGGGAACACACAGTCTAGGCCAGATGAATGAAAATAGCCAACTCTTTGTGGACATCTGTGCCTTTAATGAACTTGTAATTGGAGCACACTTTTTCCACACAAAAATTGCCGTAAAGCAACTTGGGTATCACCTCACAATTGTCCACTTTGCAGTTTGAAGGAAATGGCAAAAATCCCTGGAAGATGTGGCGTGCCCTGCATGGAGCAGAGACTGGATCAGACCATCGCTTAGTAATTGCTAAACTCAAAATTAAACTTGCAGCAAGAAAGTGACAGTCCAGCACAAGAACTAGATTCGATGTGGGGAAGTTGAGGGTACAAGAAACAAAAGAAGCTTTCTAGATTAACTTGAGCAACCGCTTTGAGGCAGAGAGAGTCTGGAACTCATTGAAGGAATCTACAGTGGAAACGTGCATTGAGGTGTTAGGGCGACCTCCCACTAACCGGAAGGAATGGATCACCAATCAGACATGGACAACGATCAAAGCATGGAACAGAGAGATAGCCGTGCTAGTCTATATACTATCAAAACAAAAAATCAGTAAAGTAGCACTTTAAAGACTAACAAAATAATTTATTAGGTGAGCTTTTGTCGGACAGACCCACTTCTTCAGACCATAGTCGTACCAGAACAGACTCAATATTTAAGGCATAGAGAACCAAAAGTTGTAATCAAGGTTGACAGAGAAAAAATTATCAAGGTGAGCAAATCAGAGACTAGAGGGGTGGGTGGGTGGGGGAGTCAAGAATTAGATTAAGCCAAGTATGCGAAAGAGCCCCTATTATGACACACAAAATTCGCATCCCGGTTCAAACCACGTGTTAATGTGTCAAATTTGAATATAAAAAAAAGAGTTCAGCAGCCTCTCTTTCCAACGTAGTGTGAAAATTCCTCTTCAGTAAGACGCAAACTCTTAAGTCATGAACAGAATGGCCCACCCCATTAAAATGTCGGCTGACCAGTTTGTGGATCAGGAGTGTTTTTATGTCTGTTTTGTGTGTTTTTATTGTTTTAGCAGACATAAAAACACTTACATATTTTTTTTCTGATTTGTCAACCTTCATTACTATTTTTGGTTCTCTATGCCTTAAATATTGAGTCTGTTCTGGTACTGCTATGGTCTGAAGAAGTGGGTCTGTCCCATGAAAGCTCACCTAATAAATTATTTTGTTAGTCTTTAAAATGCTACTTTACTGCTTTTTTGTTTTCAAAGAACGGAAAGGCACTCAAACAAGTCAACCAAGCAAAAACTAGAGGCCAGAAACAAGCTGCATCACCCAGATACCATGAAAATGCTGGGGAAGTAAAGAAAAGTGTTTGTAGGGATAAGAGAAATTTCATAAATGAGATTGCAGAAAAAAAAGCAGGAGGTAGCATTTAAACAAGGGGACTTCAAAATGCTGTATAACACAACTCGAGTCTTGGGCAGAAGAAAAAGACAAACAAACAGACCAGTCAAAAACAAAGACGGTCAGCTACTTACTTCAGTAGATGAGCAGCTAGCCAGATGGAAGGTGCATTCTGAAAAAGTGTTAAACAGATTATCACCAACAAATCCACCACAGCTGGAAGCAGGAGAACCCCTAGACAGCAAACACTGGGGCAATTACAAAAGAGGAAGTCCTCCAGGCAATAAGGAGCCTAAAGAATGGCAAGGAAGCAGGGCCTGATAATATTCCATCTGAAGTGCTAGAAGAAGGAGGAGCTCCTATAGTGGACCAGCTACACAGTTTGTTAAAGCTGATGTGGACAACAGAAGAGATTCCAAAAGGTTGGAGAAAAGGGCTACTGGTGAAACTCCCTAAAACCAGAGATCTGTTGCTGTGTGAAAAGTGGAGTGGGATCTCCTTCTTATCCATTCCAAGCAAAGTACTAACCACAGTCATCCTGGAACAAATGAAAGATGCCATAGACAACAAACTACGAGAAGAACAGGCAAGTTTTAGGAGAGGACAATATTGCACAGACCAGATAGTAACACTTTGGATCATCGTAGAACAATGTATCAAATGGAAAGCACCACTCTACATCAACTTCATAGACTTCCCTTCAACAGTGTGGATAGGCAGTCCACCATGCAACATTATGGAGTCTCAGGTAAACTGATTACCATCATCAAGAAACTGTATGAAGAATACTCCTGACAAGTCATCCATCATGGAAAATTGTCAGAAAAATTCCAGGTGACAACAGGTGTATGTCAGGTTGCCTTCTTTCTCCAGTACTCTTCCTGATTGTCTTAGACTGGGTCACAGAAACAGCATATCCTGACTCAGGAAGGGGACTCTAATGGACCCAAACTAGGAAACTTGAAGATCTAGAGTTTGCAGAAGACTCAGCTCTGCTTGTAGACAAATTAGAGCATATGCAAGAGAAGACAGATGCCCTACAGGATGCCCAGGCAGCTGAGGAGTGGGCTTCAAGATCAATCAAGAGAAGACCAAGTTGATGTGCATTAATAATAATGAGGAAAGCCAAATTACTGCTGAAAGAAAAGCAGTACAAGATGTTAACATTCCACAAGTATACAAGCTCGTCATCAGCAAGAATGGGGGCACTGAAGAGGACATCAGTGCGAGAATGCGAAAGGTGCAGCGCGTCTTTACCATATTACGACCAGTCTGGTGTACAAGAGCCATTTCCACAACAACCGAACTATGGATTTTCACTTCCAGTGTGAAATCAGTGCTGTTGCTGTATGGCTTGCAGACATGGTGCATTGTTCACAGCAACATTATTGACAAATGTGTGAATTTTCTTAAATGCCCTAGATGTATCCTCCAGCTAAAGTGGTATGATAGAATGCCAAATGAAACCTTGTGAACCAACACAAATCAGAAATCAAATGGAGGTCCAGATCAAGAAGAGAAAATGGTGATGGGCAGGCCATATCCTGTATAAGGACTGCAAAGAATGTATCACGAAAAAAGCATTAGGATGGAATACCAAGGGAAAGGAGAAAAGGGGACGTCCCAAACAAACACAGCGATGAAGTTTCTAAGACAAACTAAAAGCAACTGGCTTAATGTGGGATCTAATCAAGACTATAGCCAAGGATTGCAAGAGATGGAGAAAGACTGCGGATGACCTATGCTCCACTAGGAGCCCAAAGGATTAATCATTCAAACCATGTCTTGCAAAAAATTCTTCAAATACTGTGCCAGCCAACTAGAGGCTTTTTAAACTGAAACAGACTTAATCTGCTACAGAAGTGACATATTTAGTGAAACAAAGAAAAAAAAGCACCTATGAAAAGGCTTGGGCTCATTATGTTGAAAGAATATTAATGCAGTTGTAAATGTGATATGTTCCAACAATTACACTTGCAGATCCAAAGCCCACTGAAATCAATGGAAAACTCCCCTTGCCTTCAATAGGCTTTGGATCTGCTGTCTGAATGCCAAAGATTCTGAGAGAAAAATCTATCTGCCATACGCACAGTAGTGTTAAATTAAACTTCTCATTTGTTATGCTTTATAAAATGTCTTACATTTAATTCTAATATCCTATCTTGCCTGAACAAATACAGAAAGTGTTCTGTCAAGAGTTTAGCGGGTAGTAAAATTTAGTCTATGTAGCATGTTATGATCGCTCTGGCATCCCACATACAGATAGGTTGAACCTCTCTTGTCCAGCACCCTCAGAACCTGAACAGGTTCTCAGAACCTGTACAGTGCCAAACGAGAGAATTTGCCAGACCATGAGAAGTCAAAATTGTCCAGCAGCATTACCAATGCTTCGACTGCTTACTAGGCTCTTAGAAGAAATTTAGAGGTTCTGATTGAGTGGGCATAACCACTCCCAGTGCAGGGTAATGTTTGGAGGGCACAGGAAGGCCCACCTCCTGGGCCATACTGAGCATGCCCCAAGTGCTTCGGTAGCATGAGGAGGACTGGATCCAATATAAAGCAGTCAAGTCCACTTGACAGAATGCAGTATTTCTTCTCTGCCTTCTCTGAGGTAGAGGGCAGAGAAAAACGGGTCTACTGCTGTGTCTTACCTCGCTCCAATTCTACCTTATTTAGCGGTACGGCCATACTGGAGGGAGCAGGGGCACCCAGGATGTCCATTAAATTGCACACTGAATCCATAAGCTTTTCCACCTCCGGGCCCAAGTTCTCCAGGAACCTCTTCAAGAGTTCATGGTGGGCCCTGAAGTTCTCTTGATGGAGCAGAGTACCAGGGCCTTCAATTGCCTCATCTAGGGACGAGAAGGAGGCCTGTGCCAGAGGAGGCCTTCCAGTACATCCTTCTGTTTCCAGTACATCCATTGCAACCACTTTATGAACATCAGCACCAGAACCGATGCCGGAGCATGGTGCTGGGTGGGATGAGGTAGTGGCTCACCTTTCTGATACCACTGAGTACGAGTGGAAGGAAAGGTGTTCTGGTATCTGGGGGAAACCCCAGGAGTTTCAATACTGACACTGCATCAGCCAGTTGACAGGGACCAGCATCGAAATCTAGAGGCGGGGTAGCAGTGGGTCTTGGATGAAATGAAGGATTCTACTTCAGATCCTTAAGATAATTCTTCCCTTGGAGACCATGATGGTGCAATACCCACTTCCATCACCACGTGGCACTGAGAGCCTGTGGATCAGTGTCAGGATGATGACCAGTTCTTCAGTACTATGCAAGACTTGCCTTTGGACGGTGCTACAAACTAGGATGGATCTTGCTGCAGACTCTTCCCTTTCCAGCCACAGCTGCCTTAGTCTGGGGTGGGAGGGGCAAGGGGGAGGTATGAGTGTGATCATGAAGGACAGCTGATCCTTCAATGTCTGAAAAGCCTCCACGGTCAAGGGGGCCAGGAACCAATGAGGTCCATGGCTGCTCCTGGGAGTCTATGACGTGTCCCATACCGGACTCAGTGCTCTGGGGAGTGTCTGTGAAGCCAGAGAGGCTCAGAGGAAGACAAGTGGACAAATGCCCTGTCTTGGTGCACTCATATGTTTTTTTTCCTCAGCACTGGAGATGGAGAATGGTGCTGAGAAGAACATGGTGCTGGAGGAGGGCTCTGCGCAGATGTTGAAGCTCTTGTCACTGATTCAGAGCAACTCAGTGCTGAGGCTGGTTTCAGAGCCACCTCCCTAAGAATGGCTTTCAGGTGAATTTCCCTGTCCTTCTTGGTATGGGGTCCGGAGTCCCTGCAGATCTGGCACTTCTTTGATGTGGGACTCCCCCAGTCATTTTAGACAGCTAGTATGTTGTATAGGCTTGCCACAAGAGGTGCTTGGCTTTGAAACCTGGGGACTGGGGCATGTCCAACCCCTGTGGCAAACAATCCTTTGATGACAGGGACAACTACTATATAGGTCAACTCTAACCAAGAGCTATACACACAAGCTATGATAACTACACAGAATATCACCAACAAACTCCAGCCACTGGGAAAGAAAACCTTGGCACAGCAAGACGACGCTTTTTTTCTGCTGGAACGCCATGGAATGGCATTCTGGCACCTGTTCTCCCGGGATGGGGTGGGACGCCATGAGCCCCTCAGGGAAGTTTGCACAAGACTGTGCCATGCTGGAAGCCACTCTGGGCAGCTTGCATGTGGCCAGGCCACACCATGGTGGGAGCTGCTGTGGGTGGGAGAGTGAAGGAGTCGCCAGATGCTTCTGTGCGAGGCAGGTGAGGGGCGGTTTGAGGCTGCGGAGGGAAGGGGGTTAAGCCTGGCGGCAGGCTGGGGAAGAGGGGGGTTAAGGCTGTGCTCGGTTGGGGCCACGGGGGTGGGGAAGGGGTTAAAGTGGCAGATGAAAGGCAGAGGGTGCCCCAGGGGCTGCTGGCTGCAGCGGGAGCCAGGGAGAGACTCACCCTGGGCATGGTGGGAAGGGAGCAGCGGCCTCCCGGGAAGGTGGCTGCCTGGGGGCTGCCATCCACAGCCTGCACCTGGGGAGCACCTGTGCCTAGCAGGGGGTAGCTATGCCCCCTTTGCACCCTGCGCTGTCCCAACACCCCCGCCCCAGCCCATCACCACAGTTCCCTACTGGCCCCAGCACTGCATGTCTCCAGACCCCTGCCTGGTGCCCTCCACCCAGTTCTCCCTGTTCACAGCCCACCCTGTCCCTCACCTGCCCCGTGCCTCCACCCACTTCCTTGCCCCTGTCACTGTTTGGTATCCACAGCCTGCCTTACCCGCTTCCCCTCTGCCCCATGCCCACAGCCCACCCTCCCAGCTTGCTCCATGCCAGCTACCCGTCCATCTCTCCTGTGCCCGGTGCCCCTGTCCTCCAGCCGCCACTCCCAGGGCTCACCTCCCACTTCACAGGAGCAGGTCCCCATCTGAGCAGCTGCTCTTCCCCAGCATGCCCGGATGCTGCAGCAAGTTGCTACCCGGGCACAGTAGCGGAGATGTGGCGCAGTGTTGCAGGAGGTGTGAGACAGGGATGCTCGTCTGGGGCTATGGGTTGTGCCCTGCTATTTGAAGGGTGGGGACATATGTGTTGGTGTTCCAGGATGTACTTGGGGCTGTGCTGTGCGTGGTTGGGTTGGAGGAGCATGTGTTTTGTGCAACGTTTGTGGGTATTTTGCGCATTGATTGTGTGTGTGTTGCATTGGGTGTTATGGACATTTTGCATATTGGGATTATGTGTGTGTGTTTTGTGTCAGGCAGTATGGCTACTTTGTGAGTTGGGGTACTGCCTGCACATGTGTTGGGTTGGGTTGTGCTCTCTCTCTGTTTGTATGGAGACTGGTGGCAGTTTGGAGTTGTGGGTGAGTGGTGGTTGGGTGTCTTGAGTACTGGCACCTTTTTTTCCTAGAAAAAAAGCACTGGATATTGCACAAGATAATTACTAAATCAAAGAAGATATATGAACTCAAGACTGGGCATGAAATAAAGACTCTCCTCCAACAAAAGAAGAATAGAAGATAGATAGCAGGTGTGCTGAAAAATATCCTTGTATGTCTGCAAGATGCAATAATTTTAAAAGAACATAGGATTCTGTCCCTACCTCACACCTCAAATTCCTGATTTGTAACATTATCAGTACTACAGTGTTTAATGATGGCACATCTTGACCTTTATGCTAGTCAATTAATAGTATTTTGTTTGTTTATAGCATCCTTTATATCAGGGTTGAGCAAACTTTTTATGTCAGGCCCCACTTTTTGTCCCTGCTATAAGCAGGGTCCCCCAACCTGTCTAATGTAATCCAAACAGATGAAAATTTCCATTATGTTTATATAAAAACAAAAACACAAAGCACACCCTTTCGGCACGTGCAAGAAAATGACTGTGGTATATAAAACCTTATTAATCGGTATATAAATGCGAATACACATAAAAATAGTAACGTTTTTAATGAGATGGATGAGCCTGAGATCCAGCAGCCAATCATGCTGCACCTCTCCCCTTACAAATGTCATGCCCCTCCTGAGGGAGCCTACCCCCCTCTTTGTGCACCCCTGTTCTATATACTCACAGTTCTGGGGTCTTGCTACTGTCCTCCTTCCGCTAGTGTGACTTTGCTTTTGTATATTACAGGGTAAGGGAACTGTCAGGAAGACTTTGCCAAAAACAGTCACGTGAAAATGCAGTACAGGTTGAACCTCTCTCACCTGGAATTCTCTCATCCGGCAACATCCATAATCCGTAGTTAGCTGGATGACCACTTGTCATGAGTGTGTCTGAGTTACCTGGGGTCCCATTAAGTTTGTTTACGGCCACTAGTCCTGGCTCTCAGTGTTCTGTGCTGTTATTTTGCTGTAATCTATTCCTAAATGTCTTCTAAGAGCCCAATAAGTAGTGGCAGTGTTTGCAGTGTGCTAGAAAATGCTGACCTCCCGTAGTCCAGCAAATTCTTCCCTCTGGCATTGGTCAGGTCCTGAGGGTGCCAGACAAGAGAGGTTCAACCTGCACAGGTTCAACCTTTTTAACTAAAAAAAAATAAATTGAAATCATTCTTATTTTTACCTTTAGGTGTTGAAATTTGCCTGTCATGTCCATCCACTTGATTCAAAGGATCATTGGAATCTGGTATCTCCATTTCACCTATGTGAAAAATAAACCATTACAATTTTAAGCCTGTTGAGATTGAGTTTATCTTCATCTTCTTAAGCAAAATTAAGATGTTGGGTATTTTAAATCACTAGGGGCCACTGAAGCCGATGGCAAAATTCTCTTCGACTTCGAGGAGAATAAGGAATTAGCTTTTAATTCTTGTAAAATGTATTCAGCACAGGAAATGAAAGGTATTGTTCTGGATAATATATTAAGAAAAAAGGTGTGTTCCTCTCCTATCCACACACAAAAATTACAGGGAGGGGAGGTGGGTTTATAACAGATATAATTATAGGGCTGCTTTCACCAAAACTACTACTCTCAAGAAACAGTTAAGATCCCTAACTCCACTACCGGAGTCCCCAGCTCAAGCAGAGGCAGGTGCCTCCTTGCAGCTGAATTGTGGGCAATGAACTCCATGAGGGGGTGGCCACTGGAAAGCATGCTAGCCATTATGGCTTCCAATTAAAGCACTCATCTCTTCCCATGCATTGCACTGGGAACCCGACACAGACTTTCTGGATTCCAGAGACTTTCATGATGCCCAAATCCCTTTGCGGATGATCCTGGCCAAAGTACTTTAAAATCCTATACTCTCTCCTGTAGTCAACTTCACCCAGCTACCTCAGTAATATCACACTGCTCTGTCTCCAGTGGGATTTTCGTAGCAGGCAGCTAATGCAGTTTAATAGTGCTGCACTAAAAACCACACACTTTTTTTTTTTTTTGCAGAGAAGCCAAAGCTAATGTCTCCTAGCTAGAGAAAAGATGGGAATAAAGAGTGGGAACATTTGACCTTCCTGGTGAGGTGGTCTTTGAGTCACGTGCATAAACCCAGCCTGCTCTCAATGTTATGCTCTCAGCCAACGTCTTAACTTGGAATTACAAAAGAGCAGGACAAATTTTATTTATAAAACTGACAGGGACAGCAGGAGAGGCTCAGATATCAGGGACATGATTACCCAGGGGTCTGCAACCTGCAGCCCTGGAGCTCTTTAAGGACTTCTTTTGTGGCTCCCAACTCTATAATTGCAAAGTAAAAATACCCCCTCGATATTTCCGATATTTTGGTGAACATCTAAAAGCCCAATGAATAACTTTTATTTAAATTACATACAATATGTGATCTTGAAACACTTGGTAACTCCCCCTTTAATATGTGCAATGCATTGTGGGATATGTGTGCACTGTTCTTAAAATAAGGGTTACAAAAAGTATGATTTGACATTATTAATTAAGAACCACCTTGTATTCATGTGCATTGCGGCTCTTCAATTTTTCATTTTTATCCTGAATCTAGGAAAAATGGCTCCTGTTCTTTTGATTGCCAACCTGTGCCCTATACTCACATTCCTCCATGTAATTTTCAATGCCATGCAATGGTTTCAGTATCCTCAACTTTCTGTTGTTGTTTTATTGATCTATGTGCAACTTTATTTCTTGAATTTCCCATTGCTTATCATTTAAGTGAGATTCTCTAAAAGGACAAACATGAGAAGCTTATACACAGAGGCAAAGTCTCTCTCTCTTCTCCCTCCCACAGCCAGAGGTCTAGTTTTCTGTTTTTTAACTCTCAAATCAGGACTGAAAGAATCAAAAGCATCTGCTGCTTTTAAAATACTTTCATACCTCTATGTAATTCTTCCTTTTGCTTGGTATGTTTATGTCTGGCAAAACATTTATCTCCAGCTGCGCCTTATCAGAGGGTAACTGCAAAGCAAAGACAGTATCTACCCCCCAAAGTCTCAGTGAACAAGCAATGTTAAAATTGAAAAATCCTGTGTGCTGTAAATTAAAACCCAACTTTTTGCCATTCTCAACTGTCACTTGAGTAATAAACTTTACCTTTTAAATATTCTAATCTGAAAATTTCTTTTTTCAAAAATTCATTATGAACTCAATTTTAAATAGGACTGTCAAACAATTAAAAATAGCAGTTAATAACACGATAAAAATAGTCACCATTAATCAGTTTTAATAATCGTTCAATAATCAAATATTTTAAAATATTAATTTTTCTACATTTTCAAATATAACAGAATACAAAGTATACAGTGCTCCCTATATTACAGTGCAAGTATTTATAATAAAAATAAAAGAGATAGTATTTTTAATTTCATCCAAGCACTGTAGTGAAAGTGCAACTTACAAATGTAGATTTTTTTTTTAAACATGTTGCATTCACAACCAAAACTTTAGAGGCTACAAGCTGAAGTATGAAGGGACATAGGAATGTTTAGCACAGGGATCAGCAACCCTGACACACATGCCAAGAGTGGCATGTGAGCCAATTTTAATTGGCACCCAAGGTGGCAGCACAGCCCTGTCCCTCTTCCCCCACGCAGCCAGGAGCTTGCTCAAAGCCATGCAGCCTGCGGAGTAACAAAAGACCAGCTAATGCCACCAACCACCAACTAAACAGTAAAGCTCTGCATCTTTATTTGTTGATGAAGCTGTTGTAAGTAGGAATATTAGTAACTTTAAAAAGTATCACTGGCACACAGACTGTGCATAGAGGTCAAAAAGTCAAATTTCAGCACTCTGTCAGAAAGGTGATGTCCCTGGTTTAGCATAGCTGGTGCACGAATGCCAGTTCTCACTTTCAGACACATTGTAAACAAGAAGTGGCCAAAATTATCTGCCTTAAATATAAGCAAACTTGTTTGCCTTGATGTGTGGCTGAACAAGGAGGAGGACCGAGTAGACTTGGAGGTTTAAACTTTTACATTGTTTGATTTGAATGCAGTTACAAAAAAATTTGTACATTTGTAAAACTTCATGATAGAGATTTTGTTATAGCGCTTATATCAGGTGAAATGAAAGATACTATTTGTTTTTTACATTGCAAATATCTGCAAAAGAAATAATAAATGAGCACTGTACACTTTGTATTGTGTTGTAATTGACATTAATACATCTGAAAATGTAGAAAAACATACAAAACAGTTCTAATAAATTTAAATTAGTATTCTACTATTGTTGAATAGTGCAATTAAAACTGTGATTAATCATGATTTTTTCATGTAATTAGTTTTGCATTAATTTCTCGCATTAACTGTAGTTAACTAACAGACCCAATTTTAACCCTGAAATTTCTGAAGTTAAAGAACCGTGATTTCACGTTGTACGTGCCTCTGGATCAGAGCCACTAATAAGTCACTGTGCACACTGAAAGTTTGTTCCCTTTAAAATAAATAATATGAGAACCACAGATTCAAAGTGCCAGGAGCTGCTCAGATAAAGAGTTCATGCACCCACTTCTCCATTCCGACTGTCTGCTTCTTTCAATTCTTCATTATTTTATATTCTTGTCATCTTACTACAGTCTCTTCTGTTAGAACTAAACCCACAGTGCTGGGCTAAAACAGATTCACTCCCTGGATTTCCATGACAGAGGCAGCCCTGTCAGTATGTTTCCACTACCCCCTGGGGTTTCTGCATCAAGTTTACATGGCCAATATTTCCTCTCCAGACTTCACACATCTCTGCCCTAGCTTCTACATCTCAGACCTTGTCACTGCTTCCCTTCCCCACCCTTTTCTGTCAAGATTCCCAGCTCTGATGTCCCATTTGCCCCTTCCTCTCTCCTACTCTCCCATTTTTTAACATTGCCATTCACACATGGGCTGAAGAAAAAAAAAACCTCCTTTTATTCTCTTCCAGGGAATCCTCTTTGGCCATTTTAGTCTGTAAACTCATTGAAGCTGCTAAAGCCTTCACTGGTTTCTTGCATTATATTTACAACTAAACACACAAACTGTAATTACAAATCAAAATGAAAGTACCACTCACAATGGTATGTTATACCTGTGATCCTAAGCATTAATTTGGTTGAAAGCATGGAGAATAAAAGGTTTTAAAACTTACGAGGGTCAAGGTGTTCCTCAGACTGTTCACAGAATTTTAAATATTATACATTTAAGGCCATGAGTTAGTGATTCCTGTTCTTACAACGGGGTGAAGAATCCGCAGAGTGGGTGGCTGTAACACCACAGAAGGAAATCCATGGAATATTTTGAGAGGTATGAATTATGTGTTCACAAGTAGATAACTGCTGTCGATAAGACCTAACTGTATATTATTACATTCATTTCAGATGAGACAAAGATACCTACTAGACTTCATCTAGTGTATAGCTGCAGCTGTGTTGCTCAACCTTACAAAAAATTGCCACCCATCTGCTTGAATGGGTGGGAGAACATGATGGGGCTGGCACTGAAGAGGGATAACCTCCAGCAGCCAGGGAGAAGACACTTGCTGAGGGATACCAGGTTGCTCCTCCCTCCCCGAGGGGAATCTTCAGCATCCATTGCTCACCTGTGGAAAAAGGCTGCTGACTGGCCAGCATTCCCCAGCTCCCAGGATTTAACCTGGAGCAGAATCCATATAGAGCCACTTTCAGCTCCATCCCAGCAGCCCCATGCTGACCTAGTAGTGGGAACCCAACCTGGAAGATGTCACCCATCTAGCTGATCGCCCATTTGGGGACAAGAAAGAATTGAACAAAGGACCAGGGAGGACTTTGCCTTCCTCACACCATCTTCAAGCTGCAGAAGGTTAAGCAGGAATACACTGCATACCTAGCTGTAGTAAGTGGTTTGAGTTATTAATTCATCACAACATGCACTAAAATAAAAAACTAATGGCTCCCAGAGGAACAAGATATTGGTGATGAGCCTTAGGCTTATGGGATAAAGGAAGACCTTGTGGCCCCTCCTTAAGCCCCTTTTGCACTCTCTATGCCCACTCCCAGGACGCAGGGGTGCCAAGACTCAGATCCCCTGGGAAGCAGGCTGAAGAGAGCCAAACCTGAGTTACAGCTAACACTGTAATCTCTGCCCTGGAACCTATTAAATACTTGGTATAAAAATAGTATGGGTGATGGACACGCAGTGCCCCTCCAGTGGGTTTCAATACATTAAAAGTTGTGAGCGGTAGTTTAATTCCATGGATATGCCTGTCCTCATTTTACCACTGTGTCCACATCACAACTGAGGTATATAATAGCAAATAACGAGTATACGAGAGAGCAACCAGGATTCCAAATTCCAAAAGAACAGATGAAGGATGCAATGCCATCACATTAACTGTATGCAAACAGCTATTATTTAATAACTGACTTGGAGAGAAACACTCATGATTTGAAGTCCAGCTGTGATAGCATGAACTCACCTTGCTAAAAAAGTTAGCTAGATGACATACTGGTATGTAAATAACTGAAATCATACAAACCACCATAGCTACTGTGAAGCACTTAGTAACCAGTGTCAACATCCACCTTTGAAAATGCTGACTGACAGAAAATGTGGCCAGAAGCCACAAACAGAAGAAAGAAATTGACATAATTTCATCATTAATGTTTTATCTGAAAGATAGCAACATTGGATAGTAACTCTATCCCTTTGGACTTGCTGAATTATACACTGGTCATAAAGAGTGAGAATTAATAGACAGGTGTGTGAACTCCCAACCTTTAAGTACTAGGCAATTAAAGTATACTGATAAAATCTGAACGAGCAGTAAGTCTCATCACTAGGTTCTAGTGTTCTTTGTTCATTGCATAGATAAGTCATTTCTTAGTTCCATTACAACTGATATGCCCTAATCAAGTTATGTAGATTTTTAACCTACTGATTATTCAATAAAACGAAACATAAGGGAATAGCTTGTGTTTCTGTAAATACCTTGCAAGGATGCAGCCATAACTGTAAGTGTCTCAGTAACAGGGAGGCTGACAGCCCTGTGCAGGGAAGCCTGGTAGAGCTTCTGTTCCTGGGGCTGGCACCTATGGACCTGGAGCCAGGGCCACATCTGGCAGCCTGACTGCTTCTGGGGTCAGGACCAGAATCAGCCTAGCCAGGGCCAGGCTTACCAGGTAAACAGGCTACTGGGGTTAGAGGAGCTGGAGGCAGGGTGCAAGTGGGGTACAGAGCTGACGGTAGTGAGGGGCTGCAGGCTGGAGGGCTGGGGAACTCCGTTCATCCGGCAAATTCCCTCCTTTGGGGACCCGTCAGGCGTCAAAGGTGCCGGACGAGTAGGTACATTCCTTTCCTCTGTCAGTTCAACCTCTTCCGTGATAGAACAAAAGGAAAAGTGGCCAACTCGATAGGAATTAGGCCACCCTTTACAAAAAGTCCTGGGACTCCGCCTCACAATCTGGCATATAAGTAAACACACTATAAATCAAAGGCAAGATTGCCCTAGCAGGCTACTAACACAAAACTGGTGATTTCTCAGCTGGACAAAAAGTCTAATCACAGAGCATGTAATACTGATAAATTTAGTTAAACTATCATTTCAGAATTGTGTATTTCTTCAGTTTCAGGGATCATGTCAGCATATGAAAAACAGTTGTAACAAATAAAATAGAGCTCATAATGTTTATGGATGTAAGCCTATTAAAATATTATGTAGTATGTTTATCAGCCATACAAAAATAACTCCAAAAACAGGTTACATGTTCGATCCCACCAATTAAACACTAACCATTTTAATATTAAAAAATTATTCCTAAACTGTAGTTGAGGCACAAACCTTAGATCTTACTTCTGTCTTACACTTTCACATATTAATTATACTAATTCAGGAACTAAAATTATTTCTAGATTTAAACAGTAACACTCACCTTTTACCACTCACTAGTTAACCCCTTCGTTGCTAGTTAACCCTTGACTTAGCTGCTAACTCTACTTTAATAACACAGCAGTGCCTCGATTTACGCAAGGGTTGTGTTCCCATGTACCCTCACATAACTTAAGTCGTGGAGTGGCTTTTTCCCCCGGCAGAACGCACTTTCTGCAGCCAGGGAGGGTTAAGCCTGGCGGTGGGTTGGGGCTGTCAGAAGGGGGTCAGGGATTAAGCCTGTGGGGGGTTAAGGAAGCAGGGGCTGGAGTTAAGCTAGAGCCACGCGCCAAAGTGGTGAGCCAGAGGGCTGACTGCAGGGGCTTTGAACTGGGGAGTGGGACTGAACTGAAGCCACATGGGGGGATTGAACCAGCATGTGGGGTGGTGAGCTGGATGCACGTTTGGGGGGGAGGGGGACCCTGAGCTGGAGCCGCGCGTGAAGGATAGTGAGTCAGAGCCATGCTGAAGTGGTGAGCCAGCGGGAGATTTGAACCAGGGCCAGGGTATGTTGAGCCGGAGCCGCACACGGGTGGTTTGAACCAGAGCTGTGCTCAGGCAGTGAGCTGGCGGGGGGTTGAACGGGGGCAGTGGAGGTTTCAGCTGGCACCACATGTGAGGGGCGATGAGCCAGAGCTGGGCGCAAGGGGCTTAGCAGGAGCCATGCACAGGTGGCGAACAGGGTTGGGGGGGTGGAAGGCCACGAGTGTTGAACCGGGACCACGCAGGCTGGGGGGAGCAGGATTTTGAGTTGCACTTAATTCACCTTAATGTGAGTTAAGCGCAACTAGATATCGAGCATTTCGAGGGTATACCATCTAAAACTCCCAAAAGAAAAAAAAAACCCTTTAGTTTAATACCTTCTAATATTCTGTTCTTTTCTTCATAAAACTTTGATGACCATCTGTCAATTACTAACCTAGAACACACCAAACAAAGGGTCCTCTGTCAGCTTAGATGCCAATCTGATTACTTTGAATATAGGAAACAGGCTACTTAGGTTGCTGAATCAGGACCTTTCATTTAAATTTCTTTTTCCAACACATTTAGGCCCTGGCAACCAATTGCTAAGTGGGCTTGGCAAACTTGTAAAGGGTGGTGAATGGTCTACAAAAGAAGCAGTTAGTACTACATGAGCAGTACACTGCTTTTATAGTTACAGAAGATTAGGAGCTCTGTTTTTTTCTCTGACACTTGGCATTTCACATAAAAATATGGAAGAGGTAAAAAGGCTTATACTTTTTGATTCAGTTGTTTGGTGCCAGAGGCATTGCATATGGCTCTTAGAACACACACAGTGAACTGTGAAATTATCTAACAATTATTTCAATGTAAAAGCAGATTATTTGATTCCTCAGGCTCTCCCCAAGGCAACCAGCATACTGAACTCCTCATCCCTGGCCCCGCCCCAGAACAATGATTTAAATGAAGAAAAACAACACTTATTTAAGGATTTGAGCAATTCTGGTTAATCTTTTAGTACATATAAAAAGCTGTTATTTATAAGAATCTCTCTTGAAATAATGAAACATATTTCCTTCACGTAAGTGTTTCTCCGCTAAATTTGTTCTGTGTTTCATGGCTATTAGACTGAAACGATTTATTTTTTTAGAAAAAAATCAAACAAGAAACATTGAAGCAAAATATACAAACAAGACAACCAGCTTACATCTGAGGCTGATCAACTTTGACAGTGCTAATTCATTTTTTTTTTTTTTGGTCAGAAACTTTTGCATAAAATTAAAAGATATTTTCAGGCAAAGCATGCTATACGACCTTCATGCAACCCTCTCCTGTATTGTCTACGATCAAAGGAGATGCTAACAGGGAGGACTTCTGTAAAAGGGGTGCCAATTTTCAAATGAGTGCATTTTAATAGGAGTTCAAAAATCTCATAATCGGACTCTCAGCTGGCACTTAGAAACAAAGGAATTTGCACACATGCACTAATCTGAACGCTTGTGCTCATGTGCTTTATTAAAATATATAGTAATTTGCCTTTGTTTGAAAACTGATCCTCAAGTATCAAATGCATGTCCCCAAAAAGAGGTAAAACAAGTTATTCAGTGTAGCAAACACCACTTTAAAAAAAAAAAAAAAGCAGCAGCAGCTGAATCTACACAAAGCTGTAATGGTTTTGGTCTCCTGTGTAAACCATCCCCCTTCACCCCTCCCCCATCATTTAGAAAAAGAAAACCCTTACAGTAAAGATTTGTTGGATACTTTTTACTCGTCCTCTAGGTGACTGTGTGTGGGTCAGAGGTCAATATTACATGCAAAACCAAGCCAAACATCTAAAAAAACACCAGAGATTCACAGAGTTCAACAAATCATCTAAGTCATTCAGACTTCTCATATCATTTATGCATATTCAGTACCACTCCGTGTTTCCAACTCCCTGCCAGCCCTTTAGCTTCCCTTTACACAACGCGTATTTCGTGAGTTAAGCTGTTAATTACATTCTTCCCTCTGTATATCATATTTGCATCTTAAAAAACAGAAAGGTCAAACGCAATATAAACCTTAGAGAGAGACACATGGAATAAACATTTATTCAAATCTCCTTTGCAGCAAATACTTCTTTGAGAAACTACTATAACATTGTATCAAGTAAAAGAGGGGTAGCCCTGTTAGTCTGGATCTGTAACAGCAACGAAGGGTCCTGTGGCACCTTATAGACTAACAGAAAAGTTTTGAGCATGAGCTTTCATGAGCACAGACTCACTTCATCAGATGCTGGTCTTGGAAATCTGCAGGGCCAGGTATAAATAAGCCAGAGCAAGGGTGGGGATAACAAGGTTAGCTCAGTCAGCAAGGGTGAGGCTTACTACCAGAGAGAAATTTCTGAGCTACAATTCATCTGCAAATTCGATGCCCTCAGCTCAGGCTTAAACAAAGACTGTGAATGGCTGGCTAAATACAAAAGCAGCTTCCCCTCCCTCGGTGTTCACACCTCCAGATCAACTGCTGGTAGTAAGTGTCACCCTTCCTGACTGAGCTAACCTTGTTATCCCCACCCTTCCTCTGGCTTATTTATACCTGGCCCTGCAGATTTCCAAGACCAGCATCTGATGAAATGAGTCTGTGCTCACGAAAGCTCACGCTCAAAACTTACTTTTCTGTTAGTCTATAAGGTGCCACAGGACCCTTCGTTGCTATAACATTGTAGTAAAAACAGTGTAATTATGCTTTCATTTTTTAAGTTTCCATTTTCAGGTATTGCTGAAATTTAATAAAAGTATTTCCAAAAAAACTAAGCTGTGGAATAAACTATCAAAAAGACCTTTCAGAAAAATTCAGGTATAAACCAACTGTCCAGTTTTGTTATACCAAAGCTGTGTCTATGAGATAAATTAGAATTTATTAAAACTGATTCCAGGATTCTGGAATTTGAGAGTTTGAATTTGTCCATCCTCACTTCCCCATGTGTCCCTCACAGTCAACTTATTGCTGCCACACTCAACTGGCAAATATCGACTGTTGCAGTAGTGCATTGTGGGAACCTATCCCACATTTTCCTCATTCCCCTCCCATGCTAAGCAAACATCTGTTTTTCCTGTCGGAAGGAAGGAAAAGTAGGGCATCCCCAGAGACAGCAAAAAGTTTACAGAAATCTCTTTCTTCTGTAGCTGAATTCTCAACTGGCCATCCACTGAGTGTGCTCCGCCCCCATGATTGCATCTGATCCCTGAAAATAATACAGGGACCCTGACCGTACTCTCAAAGTTACAAGAAAGATAGAAAAGTCTAGGAAAAACGGTTTTTGATTTTTTTTTTTTTTTGAAAATAATACAGGGGCCGTGAAAAGATTGAAAAATGAGAAGAGAGGAAAGTTTGTCACAAACGAGAGTTGCTGAGGGAAGAGTTTTTGGCCTTCTGGTGCACTAAGGCTTCTGTGCAATGACTGTGTTCTCAACTGGCCATCCACTGAGTGTCCCACCTCCCATCATTGCATGTGACCCCTGAAAATAATGCAGGGGCCCAGACTGTATCCTAAATTTAGGAGAAAGAGGATAGAAAATTCGAGGAAAGTTTTGACTTTCCCCTCCACTACACAGACATTGCCAACACAGGTGATGGCAGTGAAATATCACATACTGAACTTGTAACGCAAACAGGAATCTCAACAAGCCTGCCCCCACCCCCGTGTTTCTGAGGGGGTCAAAGTGTGAAGACAGACAGGAGACGTTAGCAAAATGATTTTATAACTGAAACATGAAGCCAGCAGGTGTCCGCAATGGACAGCAAGCTCCCAAAAATGTTTTTGGCACAGTGCGTGGGGGGTGCTGCGATCTGCAGCTGCAGAGCCACCTGGAGCATTGCAGTAGCTGAAGCGGTTCCCCTGACTATCTTAGCTGCCAGGGAGACTCCCCTCTGGTGGCTGTAAGCCCCAGTGGTCCCATGCTATGGGAGTTCGGGGTGGCGGGGCAGGGGGGCAGTTGAAGCGCTCTTCCCCAAATATCTTAGTTGCCAGGGTAGATTTTCCCCAGCAGCTGCAAGCCCCCAAATATCTTTCCTGCCCTTGGAGGCCTAAACATGCACAAGCTAGGCATGGTGCTGCCTAGCAGCACGGTCAGCACCAAATGGCGGGCACATCTGTTTACTGGGTGGGGGCTACCCACAAGATGCAACTGACCGGGGGAAAGACCCTGACTGCATGGCGCCTCTGTGGGAGGGAAGGGGGTTCGCGCACAAATGTAAACAGCTGAAAATAAGTTTCTTCGCGTCTTACGCAAGCATGACCCCCCACAACAGCCTTGCTGCCATGTGGTGTGGCGGGGCAGCAGCTGGCACCAGGCAGTGCAGAACAAAAAAAAGTGTAGAGACAGAACCACAGACTCCCTGCAGGTGATAGATATAATGAGTAGATGTGCTCAAAGTGGTAATAACAAAGAAAGACATTTCTCAGGCTCTCATACAAACATGAGCCCACAGCCACAGGCTTGCTGCTTCTGCTTTGAAATTCACAGTCTTCCTGTCACCTAATTCCGGTGCACCTGGAGAGCAGTGGCCAGAATGGAGCACTGAGGGGCATTGTGGGGTACATACGAGACACCCTTGGAGGCTAATAATTTTGATTTATGACGATTCCACACTGGCCTTTAATCGAACTTCTGGATTCGAGCTTGACTCTACACCTGTCAGGTAACAGCGATATTGTAACCTCAATATTAGAGCTCCCTAAATCAAACTAGTGGTATTTACAGTGAAGACAGTCACGTGGTAATATTGACCTATCTGCCTTAAATTTGAATTTATCTCATAGTGTAGACACAGCCCAAGAAAGGAATATGATTCAGTGGTCAGGATGCTATCCTGGGGCACAGAAGCTCTTAGTTCAAATCTCTTGTTTTGTGACATATCTCCTGAGTAACCATGGTCAAGTCACCAGATTTTCAAAGGTGTTTAAGCACCTAGAGCTACAGGTAGTACCTTGTGGGGTTTTCAAAAAAGTATATAGATGCCTAACTTCTACTGACCTCAAAATCTGTCCCAGAGCCTCTGATCCCAATCTGTAAATTAGGGACTGTACTATTTCTCTTCCTCATATGACATTATACAGACTGTGAGGGACCATACTAGTACCTATGATGAGATGCTACAAATACTCAGGCATGAAAATGGAGGCTTGTTCAGCAATTAACATGATTTTCAGGGTTTTCACTGTAAAACAAGTCCTGATTTACCAGGGACTTATTCCTCAATGAAATATTTAAAGGGTTTGTTTTCAAAATAATGAAGCTATAAAAACAAAGGGAAGAGGTGTATTAAGGTGAAAACACACTTGCTAGAGCAGAGGTCAGCAGGGGACTGCATCAAGAGTCCATATTTTTCTCTACTAAATGGAGAAACTATATTGTCTATATACCCATAATAGAAAGGGGAAAAGAAAACAGCCTTCTGAACACTAGTGAAGAGATGACTTGGGACAAATAAAACTGGGTTTCAAATAGTTAATAAAACTCTGGTATTTATGGCACTAAGCACTTGATTCATTTAAGCCATGAAGACACTTCAAAGTAATATTTGATTTTACAAATTATAAACTATTAAGATGACTTGGTACCACAAACATACAGGTTACATCTATACTATAGAGATCTTCTGAAAGAAGCTCTTCTGGAAGATCTCTTTTGAAAAAACTTTTCAAAAGAGGGCATCCACACAAAAAGTGGATCACAAGAGCAATCTGCTTTTTCGAAAGACAGCGTCTACACAGCCCCCTGCTCTTTCGAAAGAATGGATCAGGGATTGAAAATGTTCTTTCGAAAAAAGGGCCCTGCGGAGCGGCTACACGTTTTCTTTTGAAAGAAGCCTTCAAAAAGCGGGCACTTTTCCTGAAAGGGGAAAGAAAGAGTGATTTTGAAAGGAGCGCCACATTCTTTTGATTTACTTTTGAAAGAATGTTTTTTCTGTGTAGACATTCCTTCGGCTCTTTAGAAAAAGCCCCCTTATTTTGAAAAATCTTTCGAAAGAGCTTGCTAGTGTAAAAGCAGCCATGCAGTTTCATACTGTATGTTTCAAAGCTATATGTTCAAAAAGCTCCTAAGCAAAAGATAAACGATTAAAATCAATATATTCAGAAATATGTAAAAACCTTTAAAAAATTAAAAGACAGAGAGAAAATTCAAGCTGGCTTTCATAACAGACAGGAATTATTAAGTATTATACGAAATAAATCCATTCGGAAAACGTGGACACATTCCAAAGCTATTCTCCAGCTCAGCTGTAAAATCTTAACTTAAAAGCCTCAAATGAACACACCTGCAGCTCAAAGAACATCAAGCTAACATAATAATTATTCATGACATTACATGATTGATTATGTTACTGCTTCAGGCAGTGAAAATAAAATTCTCAACCAAAAGACTAAAAATAATCTTGATTTATGAATATAACACTATCTATAAAGAAAAACCAACAACCTTCATAGTGCTTGTTTCTAAAAAAAAAATTTCAAATACAAAAGCACCAGTCCTGTGCAGCCTTGAGCTGAAACCTTTATGGCACCAGCGCAGAAAAAAACCGCATCCTTATTCAAGGAAGACACTTAAGCATGTCATGCTTAAATACTTTACTGAATCAGGGACAAGGTAATAACACTAGACCCTCTGTTCTAGGAAGAAGGCTAAAAAGAATAGAGGTTAGAATTGAGGTTGAGAAAGAAAAAAATATTTTAACCCTAAAAGTCATTTTAAATTACTTTGATGGTTGATTACTGTAGCATCATAATTTATAGTAATGCTGAACAAGCTTTTGGAAAGATATCAACATCTCATAACCAATGTTCCCTCTACATTTTTCTATTGATGGGCAGAATAAATTTTACGTGCACCAAGGCATGTGTGGGTGTGCGCCATCAACAGAAGCACATGCTGCCCACTGCGGGCGCTGTACTAATAATCGGAGTAGCACCTGAATCTTTCCTGGGCATCTGCCTAAGCACCCAGCTTACAGGGAACAATGCTTGCCACTATATGTCAAAAATTAACACACAATCCGAAAAGAAAGGGTAGCTGGAACGCTAGCTAAACTGCTCTCCCAGAATAGTAAGTACACAGTAATATATGCACCTTTCTCCAAAAATTCAAAGCATTGTTTAAAACGGTACACGCAATACTGGTGGGTAAGCATGGCCACCTCTATCATCAGAAGCAGAGTGGATGCTTAGAATTCTCCTTTTGAAATCAGCTGGCGTGGCAATGCTAGCATGCAAACAAGCAGGCAGATGTGTCCCCCTATTGCCCTGTTTGGGCTTGTCTTCACAAGGAAATCAGATCATGTTAGAACACAACTTTCCACAGTCACCTTAAATTCACAATGGAACTCTGACCATTGATTAACCAGCTGCTTACAGAGTGACCTTACTTCAACCATAGGTTCACTCATGACCAACTAATGTGATGTTTAAACACAACTTTGCAATCTATAAATCCAGGATTTTTGAGTTAACACTACATTATTTTGACATACGTGACAACCTTTGATGACCAAAAATTTCAGGAAGAAGGGGAAGAAGCACGTCCTTCTGGAATCCACCCCCCCCCAACCCCCCGGGGGGGGCCGCGCTTCTACACAGCATTTTGGAGTCCAGAAGAATGGTCTTCTGCACTCCAAATCATGTGACATTATGCTAATGAGGCACGGAGAATTTGCATCCACACTTCATTAGCAGCTTTCACTCTGTGTATTAGCATGCTACTTCCGAAGGAAGTGGCCTGTGTAGAAAACAGCCTAAGGGTGTGTCTACACTTGCATTCCTCTTTTGAAAGAGGTAATCAAATGAGGTAAACCAAAAATGAAAACGAGGTGTAAATTTGCATATTTGAACTCATTTGCATATTCTAATTTCAAAAGAGCTTCTTTTGAAAGAAGAAAGCAAGTGTAGACGCTGATTTCTTAAATAAAGGGAAGAAGGATTATTTCGAAGATGGGGTTTACTTTTGAAAGAGCAGTCTCTACACTGGCTTCCTTCTTTTGAAAGCAGCTCTTTTGAAATTAGAATATGCAAATGAGGTGCCAAATATGCAAATTTATACTCCATTTGTATACCTCTTTCAACAGAGGAATGCAAGTGTAGACGAACCCTAACAAAATAATTTATTAGGTGATGAGCTTTCGTGGGTGGGTCTGTCCCACATAAGCTCATCACCTAATAAATTATTTTGTTAATCTTTAAAGGGCTACATGACTTTTTTTTTTGTTTTTCTCCAGCACATGTATGTGTGTTTGTGTATGTATATAATGTTCTCAACACAAAAACTGAAGGACGATTGCAGTTGACCCTTTCAATGCGGGCAAAGTGCTGTGATAACAAAATCTCATGGGCTGAGTAGAGGCACAGTCCACATTTGCAAGAAATCCTACCTTACTACTCTGCACTGTTACTGTAGCATGTACTGAGGACTTCACAGACTGCACAGGGCCAATCTCAATTTTCACAAGCAGTCAAAGTTGTTTGCTTGCTTTTCACATAAAGCCAAAACTAAATTGTGTAAAGTGCATGGAATCAATCTCCAGGTAGGGAGCGTTCTGGAGCAGAGGTGGTCAAAATTCTAAAATTTTTAAAAACTTTAACAAATCAAGAAGAAAAACCATGAATTTTATTTATACTGGTTTTCCATCCAGTCAGTTTCTCCTCATGAGTTCTCAGGACTCAAACTACTACACTTTTGTGGTAATTACAAGCTCTTTTGAATGGGTATCCACAAGCCTCCTTTTTAATCTGAAATGCACACAAACTGTTTAGTGCACATCCCATAACCCTACACACACACACAAACTGGACCATATTTAAGAACAAGGACCTTGCGCAAACAGCCTCTGTTCTGGCCAGGTCAAAGCTGTGTTTCCTGTTTGTCAGCCTTGGAGTGCCGTTTCACAGACTACCATGCTGTAACACTGTTGCAAAACCAATCAAATCATCTCTCTGTTTTTTGGGAAGCTATCGGGGATGAGTTTTTAACTCAATACATCATAGCCTACTTCCAGGACTGAACCTAGGTTAACATGCTTTTAACTGTTCTAGGGAGGACAAGTGATTCCTTCTCTCACTGAACAGTCTGTTTGAGCTCTTTGGGGATAGACGACCTTCACAAGAGTGATTCCTGTTTATCTTCCTCCTCTCTTTCATAAGCCTCCCTTAAATGCTAGAGGAATGATTCACAGTCTAACCAGGGCACTTCAATGCTGCTACCTACTCTTAATACATTTTTTTAAACCAGAGTTGTAACAAAAATTTCGCTGCCCTACAAAAGGACAGTTTACTGAGCTTTATTCTTGCCTCAATATAAAACACTGAAGTGACTGACTGAATGTGGGAATGCTCCCAGCTGGAAACACTTGGAGCTTTCAGTGAGTGGACAGCATGCAACCAAAATTAAAATCTGGTCACAGTTCCAAATACTAGCCAACAAGCTCATTTTCAAAAACATAATGATGTACAGAAAATGTCTTCTGCTGAGCTTGCCTGAATTCAAAGGGCGCAGTTTCCTAAACCAGCATGTGGGCACATGTGCATGTACTTGTGGGTGGGTTTTCAAAACAGTTGGCAGTTTGAGCTGAACTGCTACATTTTCCTTAAGTCAGGAAGGGATTTCCTTAACTCATATAATCACTCATTATGCAGTCTGAAGGCTGCAACTCACATTAAACACAAGCTGCTCAACTGTAAGCACATTATGACGATCTAGTCATAACAGCATCATTTAAAGGAAGTCACCAGCCGTCACCTTTATGAATTGGCAAAGTAAACAGCTATCCAGCAAGTGACAGCTAATTACAAAGTGCAGTTCAACTCAGAAAATTATTATAAAACTGGCACTTTTCTCACTCATTGGCCGTTTCTACACAGGCCACTTTCTTCAAAAGTGGCATGGTAATACACAGCCCGAAATATGCTAATGAGACGTGGATGCAAATTCACCACGCCTCATTAGCATACGGTCACGTCATTTGGAGTCCGGAAGACCATTCTTCCAGACTCCAAAACGCTGTTTAGAAGCACGGCTCCCGGGGGGTCTTCCGTAAGGACGTGCTTCTTCCGGAGGCCCCTTCTTCCCAAAAATTTTCAGGAAGAAGAGGCCTCTGGAAGAAGGACTTCCTTCCGGAAGCTCCCCGGGGGCCACGCTTCTACACTGCATTGTGGAGTCCGGAAGAATGGTCTTCCGGACTCCATATGACATGACCGTATGCTAATGAGGCATGGCGAATTTGCATGCATGCCTCATTAGCATATTTTGGGCCATGTATCACTTTTGAAGGAAGTGGCCTGTGTAGAAAAGGCCAAAAGGTCTACTCTCTATGTGTTTGTATTTGCATCTGCTTCCTTTTCCACAGAAAGCATAATTTACTACTTTTAATTCCTATTATCGCTAAGAGCAGGGTTGAGCAACCATGAATAGTGGGTGGACCACGAGACATGGAAGTTCAGGGCTCCCGGTCCATGAGGGAGGAAGACAACTAGGGATCCGTGGACTAAAGATGGAGCCCCAGTGGGCTGCGTGCAGCTCACAGCCTGCGGGTTGTCCACGGTTGCTGCCAACACAACTTTAGGAGACTGAACTTTGGAATATAAGTTATGATGTTTTGATCACAGAATTTCCATTGTTTGTGATATATAGGCCCAAAAAGAACTTCTCTTGAGACATTTAGACTTCCCATGTTGAGGGCTGGAAATGAGAAACACATGTGAGCAAATCTGATGTTGAACATGGAACACCATGTTAAATTTCCATCATGTTTCTTTAATTTAATTACAGCAATGTAATTTCAACAAATGCAACCAAAACTGATGTCCATGGAGAAAAGTGTCCTAAACATCTTACTATGTATTTTAGAAATGAGCGTCTCTGTCCATCCATGAGTCTGTTTGTTCAGAACTCCCTCTAAAGGATAAGAGCTACAACCACAAAATCTGGTATGCAGCTTCCTCTTATCATAACTTAAAGCAAGGTCAGAGTTTGGTAGTGCCAGGAATCAGATTGTGCATCATCAGACAGAAAGGGAGGCGCCTGATAGCAGGGACAGTTGTGCTCCACAAATGATCACAGAGGGGCAGCAAGTGCTGGAGCTGAGGACAGTTATATTGCAGAGTGACCACAGGGAGACAGCTACACCTGTAGTTGTATGGCCAGCTGGGGCTGGGGCTCTGGATGTTGCAGGCCACTGGCTCAAGGTAAGGGGCCCCTCTGCCATAAAGCCATAGACCAAACTACTCCCCCTCCGGCCCTTGGCCACAAGGCTGAACACAGAGGAGTGGGAGGTGTGACTGGCCAGTACAACTCCTGCTGCATCCTCTTCCACTCCATGGAATACCACCAGCAGTACAGCCCTCGCTGTCCTGGAGAGCAGCCACGGGCTGGGGCTGGCTACTGCAGCCCCCACCACCGTGGCTCAGGAGCCACTGCCAGGGGCAATGCAGTGCATCCCTGAACACCCCCTTCAACCCCACTGCTTGCTGGGGCAGCCCCTGTCACCCTTGGGACACCCCTGATCCCTCTCCCACGCCTCCCAAACCTCAGCCCTGAACCACCCTGTTACCCTGAACCCTGCCCCCTAACCCCACCCCAGGACCCAAGAAATGCTGGGTTAATTCTTCACTGTGCATATGCAGAAGTGGAACAATCTGTGTTCTATTATAGTCCTATCTGTATTCACTCATGCAGAATTGATTGGTTCCACCCATAAACTATGAAGTCCACAAGACTAGGTAGCAAGGCTAAGCAACTGGGAGATATGCCCTACAGTACTCTTAATAGTTCTGAAATAATATGCAGGTTAACTCATCTCTAGCATTTGAGTGTGACTTTGTTTGTGAGGCAGAATCTTATGCAGTTAGAATGCACTATGAATGAAGATAAGCGTTTCATGTGAATAGATTTAACAAAATGTTTACATTTTGAAATATAGAACTCTCGTGTCAGACACTTCACAATCCCACAGGTACAGTAATGCCTCGAGATACGTGCATTCCACATGCATGTGTCTTGCTTTTACAGGAGACGGGAGGAGTGGGGGGGCGGTGAGACCCCACAGAGCCAGCCGCCAGCCTCAATATTTGTACAAGTAATACTTATGTGTATAATACACTGTCAAAGTTACGCAGGTAGGAGTCAGCTCGCGCCAACCCAACCTCTCTTGCAAACGAACATTTTAGAACAACTATGTGCAGCTGCCAAGGGAACTGTTCTAAATGTATAAGCAATCTAGAACCTTTATAATAGGTAAAGGAAACTTTCAGGAGAACAGGCAACAGCTTGGTAGACTTCATAAACAGGAAAGCATTATATTACGGGTGTATACCGAGGCACTAAACACAAGTGTTAACAGATTATGCAGTTTTAGAGGTATTAGCATCTCCTACAAATACCTGTTGGTAATGAGGTACTGCATGGTTACCTTTTGCAATGGAAAGAGAGAAAGCTATTAAGCTTAAGGGGTTATAATGCAGCAAAGGTTTTAACAGCACAGTATCTCAAGTGTTACAAAACACCTCACAACGTGATGCCAGTCAGGTCTCTCACTAAACTAAACACTTGAAATCCTTTCTAAGGAGAGGGATGTTAAGGGAGGCAATCAAATGGTAGTTTTGGAACTGATCATGAACATTGATAAAAAGAAAACAATGGTATTTGGAGATAAGGAAATAAAATAGTAAGATAGATCAGTGTAGATGGAATTGAACTAGAAAACGCAGGGAAGTTCACATATCTGGGGAGTAACATGATGTGTGATCTAAACTTTAAGAAGGGAAATAGCAGCTAGAAGAGCGAAAGCAAGAGCGAGTGTGAAGGCAAAGGATAAGATCTGGAAAAGCAAGGTGATTAGCTTAGGAACAAAGCTGAGTGTCTTTAAAACGCGTGTATTCAGCAGCATGTTGCATGGATGAGAGAGACAGGTGGTAACAAAAGATTTGAAGAAAAGAATGAGGAGTTGTTACAGAAAAATCCTGAGAACAGGAGAGATACAGAAGGTCACCAACAAGGAATTATATAGGAAGCTACAGCTGAAATAGAACCTACTGCAGGCAGTTATACAATGGAAGTTACAGCTATTTAGGCACATCTGCAGAATGAACTACAAATGAAAAATCAAGAGCCTGGTATGCCGCATAATGGACAGTTTGAATAGGAGAGGCAGACCCCACAGAGAATGGGTACATATAGTAGATTGGTGCAGAGCTAGTTTACAGAAACTAAGCCACTCTGGACTGGACAGGGTAAGATGGAAGGAAATAGTGAGGGAGGCATCGGACACCAAGGGGCGCTGAGCCCATGGTTGTTGATGATGATAAATGGACTCTATTGCTTCTAGTTTAGGGTGGCCAGATGTCAGAGTTCCCCAAGCCTGTTTGAGTGAATTCTGTGGAACTGGGGTTTGTCTTGGTTTGCACATATCTGGTCACCTTCTCTGTGCTTTGTGAATGGTCTCAGGCCCAGCTGTTCTTGTACCTGTCTGCAAATTAATGGTGCATCCTTAAGTGAGGGCTGCTACCCCTTTTCTAGGCATGCCAGAATTCAGCTAACTAAATTGCTTGTAAAGGATTAACCCCAGAAATAGAGGGCTCTGTGGTGGCAAGCACCCAGGGGAGCTAATGGGGGTGGGAAGTTTAAACTGAAGAAATTACCTGCTGAGTCTTTTTTTTTTTTTTTTGGTGGCCAGATTGATACAGAGATAGCTTAAGTCTGAAACCAGGCTTGGACATTTTTGGTAACATCCAGGCCTCAAGAGCATCTTGGAACAACAGATGTGCGAGTAGAAAAGAAACGTTTAGTCAGACAAGATCAGGTTATATTTATTTATTTTGGGTTTGATGTGGAACTTCTCAGGCTGGCTGATGTACCTCCCGTACACTGTAACTTCTAAAATGAATTCTGGGGAAATAATTCTTCATATTTAAATCTACATTTTTTAGTTGCTCTGTAACATCTAGCAATGAGGTATATTTAACTTGTATGTCATCTTTGTTTTGTCAATAAAACTCACCTTTTAAAAACTATGATCTATTTCCTGTGTCTAGAGAAGGGGACACGCCCCTGGGGAGGAAGCTTAATTTTCATAACAGGAGCACAGCATGATTGGCCACTAGGCCTCAGGCTCATCCATCTCATTAAAAATGTTGAAATAGGTTACTGTTTTTATGTGTGTGTTCACCTTTATATCCTTTCTATATATACTTTCTTTACTTTCTATTTTACCACTACATTTTGTGTGTTCACCTTTATATACTTTCTCTCTTTCTTTCTTCATATACTTTTACATTCTACATACTTCTTTTCTTACACATGTTGAAAGGGGTTTTCTTTTATTTGAATATAACTGAAATTTACATCAGTTTGGATTACATTACACGGGGTGGGGGCGGGCCTCGCTGCTAACTGCCGGGATGAAAATTAGGGCCTGACAAAAAGTTTGTTCACCAATCCTAGAGAAGGTTGTGTGCACATGTGTGCCCAAGACTGAGAGGTGAGCTATCAGAGAGTGCAGTTCTCTCTTTGTTTTCAAGCTCTCTCCTAAGAGAGGGTTAAGAGCTTCTGGTTACTCTACAGGGAGCTATCCCAAATGTGTCTTCCTGGGTTCTGAAAAGGGGATTTTGCACTTAGGCGGTGGCAGCTACCTCCCAGGGTCAGGGAATCTGTGACCTTTGGAAGCTTTTAAGCAGAAGCCCATAGAAACAAGGCATTTTTATGGTCTCTTGCGGACCCCCACCTTCTGCTCTCAGAGTGGCAGAGCGGGGAACAGCCTTGACAGGCGAGGAGTTTGCTGGAAAGCAGAAAGATGACTTGTTGAGGTCAGCATACACACAGAGCTGGGGCTCAAATAAGGAATGCAAAGGAGGAGATCATAGCAGCAGCACTCAGGCTCCATAAATAGGTTGTGGAAAGAATAGATCATAAGAAAGCAAGGGGGTAACTGGCTGAGAAGCAATGGACATCCTCCCAAAGTAAAAACAACTTTGCATCTCATCACCCATTGCCACCAATACCCCCGTAATAGGGTTCTCATTTTAAAAATCTGTTCACTAGCTAAAGTAGGTATTAAGAAGGAGTTGTCATCACCAAAGACTACCATCAAAACCTGCAATAAGTTATGCTCTTTAGTAGTCTCAGAAAAGATGCAAATCATCTAGCAACCAGCAATGACCCCCTGAGAGCCAGAGCTGAGTTATACTGTCCAGGCAGAAGAGGTGGGAGAGGACTACTACACCTGTCACCCAAAGAATAAATGTTTTATTAACACAAATTGTTCTCTCTCCAAGGCCACTATACGTAAATTTCTCAGCATTGAGCGCGTAAATGATGGTATTTCACGCCCTCACTTTGTGAGCTTCCTAACTGTTTCATTATCACGAATAGGAGAACGTAAGAGGCAAATTATTAGATTCTGACAGAAACAAACCATAGCCAAATTATGGAGATCTTTTTAGTGGGAGGACGGTAATTTGTGGCACTGGGTATTTGCTAGAATTGCGATAAAGATATGAGGGCATTTCGGACATGCTCTTTGTGCACTTTAGGAAACCTTTTTGAACAATTATGTTGGAAGCTTTAAACAAAACCATGCCATGGTAATCTGTCTCATGGGTTGTGGGATGGAAGAAATGCATGTCTGAAGAGTCAGAACAATTTGGGTGCACTGCACTGTCTGCCTTGAGACCAGAAGTTATGATGCACTAGAAAAGCTCCTCTAGACTTTCCATTACACGGCACTTCTCAGATTTTCTGCAAAGCCGCAGACATGAAAGAGCCTGTGATTTACAATACCGTTGTACGACTGTAGATAAGATCGGGTCAAAGATCTGACACCAAGAATTCTGCACTACTCCTAGGAATGGTTTCTCAAATATTTTAAACTACTATGACCAAGAAACCCAAAATATGGATATATCCCCTCCAGTCCTGTTTTATTGTTTTGCTGGCTCTATTCTTCTCTGTTCTATTTCTGTGCCCCTTTTGTGTGAACTAACCCGATTTCCTCGACAGAATAAGTCAAATACTTCTAACAGATTAATGGACAAACACAGAATTGAGCAGTGTACTTCTGAGTGTCTCTCGTCTTTGCAGCATAGGCAAGATGAATGAGGATATCTCCACTGACCTCTTGTTAAAATAATACTCTCACACAAGTAACAAGCTGTCCCCCTACACGTCTGTATGTATCAAAATGACTACAGCCTTCCTGGTCTAATAAACATTGAAGCCCATGGCAAGGAAAATTTTTACCTTGTCTTCATCCAAAAATATTTTGAAAAAATAAAGGCAAATTCATTCTTTACTTTTTTCTGTATAGCCAGATTATTGATAAAATAGGGAAAAAATTGTACCAGAAACAAGTAACAGTCACTTTGAAAATAGACACACGACTTATGAGTTGAAAAACAAATGAAAAGAAAATCAAACATATTTCCTCATCTGCATGCCATAATAATTACTGAATAAATACATGATACAGTAAGCTCTTTCATATCTGGCAGCCCTGGGACCAGGAGGTTGCCGGATATTCAAATATTGTGGATAACAGACATTATGAAGCAAACAAAAAGGTATGCGGAGTACTGTATTTACCAAAACCAGGAGTGTATTACGCTGTAAACTTATACTGTATGTGCTGTTATTATTTGTATTTACTTTCTTTATGCAGTATTTATGGAAAACATAACTAAAATGTACTTACGGTTAAAATGCCAGCTATTTGAGAGTTCTGGACAACAGAATGCCAAATATGGAAGAGATTACTGTATTGTGCAATCTTTGGCTGTACCTAGATTGCAGGCTTCTTTCAGGATACTGGAGTCTCACTACAGAAGTCTGCTGCTCTGGGAGCCTTCTACCGTCATCCCGGTCAACCTTGTTCCACAAGGAAAAAGGGATGCATCAGCAGAAGTCGTTTTCCCATTTGTCCCCATATAGAGGGGCCAAATGTCAGGAAAGCCTCTCCAAACTGAACTGTCAGCAACAGATAAGCAAATGCGTTGTGCAATTTGCTTATATTTTGCCAACGGATCTCTTCAATCATAGCCTTTATATTTACACAGAGAGTGTGCAGACTAAGTGTAACAAATAGAAAATAACTTGTTTATAGCTGCTGTATGTGCCCAAGAAGGATGCTAAAAAAAAATGGCCTGAGACTGCAATTCCTGCACATTCAAAATTTCATTGATTAGAACCAAAGTCTAAGTACAAAGCATTAATAGACCAAATCCTTAATTGGACTATATCCCCTTCCAGGAATAGGTATACAAAACAGGCACAGTAGAATGAAATAATGACGTCGAGTTCCATAGCATGTAATAGTTGAGCTTGACACCTACTGTAGCCCAGCCACACCATTACAACTCAAGTCCTAATTGGCAATAGAAGAGCTGAATTTCTTTATCAAGAGCCAATTTTATCTTCTTTATCAATTACTATTTCATGGGACAAAAGGTCAGAGGAATTGTTCTCCAGTCACATTAACTTAGAAAAGCACTGCATAAACAAAAGCAGCAATGTATATTCCATCTTACATTACCGTAACAAGGCCTTTAAGAAGATTATAAATGACTGTATTGATCTGAGTAATGCAAAAGTGATCCTTGGTGTACTCATAGTTTACGGTCAAATTTAATTAATTTGAAATGGTTCTTTGGGGCTTTAGTTTCGCACATAAAATGAAATCGCCCTCTACCTTAATAAATTTTTGTCTTCATTTTTGTTGATTTGAAGCAAAAGGAGCAATGATAGGCTGCTTATTAATAGAGCTCCAGCATGCTATTAATAATCAAGTCAATAATCAAAGTGGAATTAAACATATTTTGCTTCTCACCAAAAGAAACAAAAGACAACATCAACACCCAAGGGCCTAAGTTACACAGTTTTTGAATCAATGTAACTATACTGATACATAAGCTAAAATTTTGTTAGATCAGCATAACAACATACAGAATAAGTTGTACTGATTTAATATATTTGTTATAAGCAGGGTCTAGACCTCAGGACACTCCAAAATTATTCCCTGGATAACCAGTCTCTATTTTACACTCAAGGCAAATTACATCGGTACAGTGACATTAAGATAGCCTGACATTAGCTTCGCATATACCTTTTATATCTGATATTTTCTCCCCTCAACTTCATTGAATTTATGGCAACATTAGTGTAGAAACACCACATCCAACATACTGAAAAATGTGTGAGATACAATTGCTTTCACATACAAGAAGTCCTGTGGCACCTTACAGACTAACAGAAATTTTGGAGTATAAGGTTTCATGGGCAAGGACCCACGCATCTGATGAAGCAGGTTTTTACCCACGAAAGCTTATGCTCCAAAAATATCTATTAGTCTATAAGGTGCCACAGGACTTCTTGTTGTTTTTGAAGATACAGACTAACAAGGCTACTCTCTGATAATTGCTTTCACGGCCAATAAACTTTCCTTTGTAAGGGTGCCAGATCACTATCAAAGATTTTGCCCTTTTTCAAAATATTTGAAAGAAATAATTAAGTTAGAGGCCCAGAAGAGTTATAACAGCCCAAGCAGCCAATTATAAAACTGATCTGCATATGCAACCAGTTTAATTGCATCATAAACTCAGGGTGAACGATTACTGAAGTGCAGATAAACTGATCAGTTTGCATGCATTTTCACTTTAATTAGGAGCGTAAATTTAACTAGAAAAAAACCCTTATTAATATTTGTGGAGTAAGATATTCAATTGCTGCATTTCTCTCTCTTTCTCCAACACTCTGCCAGTGGCACACAACAGGTTATTCATCTGTGAGCTGTAGTTTTTGTAGTTGGGTTTAATTTTGGCTGTTGGGTTTCAGTGTGCAGGTATCAGAGGGGTAGCCGTGTTAGTCTGGATCTGTAGAGCAACGAAGGGTCCTGTGGCACCTTATAGACTAACAGAAAAGTTTAGAGCATGAGCTTTCGTGAGTTAACTCACTTCTTCAGATGCTGGTCCTAGAAATCTGCAAGGCCAGGTATAAATAGGCCAGAGCAAGGCTGGGGATAACGAGGTTAGCTCAGTCAGGCAGGCTGAGTTGTATTGTCATCAATAGATCTGGAGGTGTGAACTCCAAGAGAGGGGAAGCTGCTTTTGTATTTAGCCAGCCATTCACAGTCTTTGTTTAATCCTGAGCTGAGGGTATTGAATTTGCAGATGAATTGTAGCTCAGCAATTTCTCTTTGCAGTCTGTTCTTGAAATTTCTTTGCTGCAGGATAGCTACTTTTAAATCTGCTACTGTGTGTCCTGGGAGATTGAAGTGCTCTCTTATGGGTTTTTGTATATTGCCATTTCTGATGTCTGATTTGTGTGCATTTATTCTTTTACGTAGGGACTGTCCAGTTTGTCCGATGTATATGGCAGAGGGGCATTGCTGGCACATGATGGCATACATTACATTGGTAGATGTGCAGCTGAATGAGCCCACAATGGTGTGGCTGATCCGGTTAGGTCCTGTAATGATGTTGCTGGTGGGTATATGTGGGCAGAGCTGGCAATGAGGTTTGTTGCATGGATGGGTCCCTGAGATAGAGTGACTGTGGTGCGGTGTATAGTTGCTTGTTAGGATTTGTTTTAGGTTGGCAGGTTGTCTGTGAGCAATGATAAGTCTGCCTCCCAAGGCCTGTGAAAGTGGGGGATCATTGTCCAGGATGGGTTGCAGATCCCTGATGATGCGCTGTAGAGGTTTTAGCTGAGGACTGTAGGTGATGGCTAGTGGTGTTCTGTTGGTTTCTCTCTTGGGCTTGTCCTGTAGTAGGAGGCTTCGTGGCACACGTCTGGCTCTGTTGATTTGTTTTCTCACTTCCTCAGGTGGGTATTGCAGTCTCAGGAATGCTTGGTGCAGATCCTGTAGGTGTTTGTCTCTGTCGGAGGGGTTGGAACAAATGCGGTTATATCTAAGTGCTTGGCTGTAAACGATGGATCGTGTGGTGTGTCTGGGATGGAAGCTGGAGGCATGGAGGTAGGAGTAGCGGTCAGTGGGTTTACGGTACAGGGTGGTACTGATGTGTCCATTGTGTATAAGCACGGTAGTGTCAAGGAAGTGGATCTCCTGTGTAGATTGGTCCAGGCTGAGCTTGATGTTGGGGTGGAAGTTGTTGAAGTCCCGGTGGAATTCCTCCAGAGTGTGCAGGTAGTGTCTGGCGGCATGTGACGTGTAAACAGTCACACTAGATGATCTCGTGATCTCTTCTGGCCTTAAAGTCTCTGAACATGAATAAAGGTAGCAAAATCTAGTCCAAAATTTTGTTTCAGGGATTTTTCATTCTATAGAAGTAAGCTTTTAAGACGGGTGGGGGAAAAGCTCTGCATTTATTGTACGACTGACTAATATCCTTACACTTCATATTTGATATAGTCATTTGAAAGTGTGCTTTTTGACATTAAAGTTGCAGCTGGTGTTGCTACAGTTAAGAATATGTTTACCATTTCACTATGAACACAGTTCCCTGCCCCCGGAGAAGCTTATAACAAGGCCATTTTAACTCACATCAAGCTGAAGCTTGTCAGGAGATCAGGGTACAATTTATAGCTTATAGGTTGGAAGGTCCATAGCCGTACGCCATGGCTATAAATTGGTTTTAGCACCAGTTGTGCTTTAATCAGGTTTTCATTAATAAAAAATCACAACTTCTTGGGACACTCTCAGCACTGGATAATATTCTACTGCATACTGGTCACCTTCAGGTCCTGCCCTTCCCAGCCTCCATGTAGGAGTTCTAATATTCTTTGATGCTGCTATCCAAACAACAGTTCAAAGGGAGATAATCTGTGTGAAATTTGTGGTACAGTAATCCCTCAAAATGCACATTTGTGAGTTAAGCACAATTCAAAATCCTACTCTTCCTGGCCCTGGCTCAACGCCCCGGTCCCACGCGGCCCTGGTTCAAACCCACCCCCCTCCAGGTCACCCCCATGCCGCACAGCCCCAGTTCAACCCCTGCCCCCACAAGTGGCTCTGGCTCAACCCAAACCACCACCACCACCTCTGTGCCGTCCTGCAGGGCTGCACGACCCTAGCTGAACTCCACCCTCGACTCCCTGCAGCCTTAACCCACCCCAGGCTTAACCCCCTTGCCCTCCTCCCACAGCCCCAACCACCATCAGGCTTAACCCTCCCCAACTGTCCCCCCAATCCCAGGACTTCCCTTTCAAAAGGAGCTCCAGATGCTCCTGCTGCTTTCCTGGCTGCAGAACGTGCATTCCGCTGGGGAAAAATGCCACCTCCCCCCGACTTATGAAAAATTCGAGTTATGCGAAGGTGTATGGGAACATGATGGACTACGGTACTTCCCTTATGGTGAGTAAAAGGCAAGTAAATAGTAGATGCTCTGGCACTGGAGACCACTGCTTCTGGGAACCAGAAAGGGAGCTATCCTGTCACTTCTGGAAGCCACCTGAGGTGAGTGCCACCTGCAATCCATAGTCTCAACTCCCTGCATCAGCCCAGAGCCTCCTCCTGCACTCTGAACCCTTTGGCCCCAGCCAAGAGCCTCCTTCCTACATCCCAAACCCATCATCTCTGATCCACCCCAAAACCCTCTGCCTCAGCACAGTAAAAATAAGCAAGTGATGGTTGGGGAGAGGGAGCAAGGGGAAAACGGAGTGAGCAGAGGTGGGGCCTTGAAGAAGGAGCAGGACAGAACCATGGCCTTGCCCTCTGGAAAGGAGGCAAAGCACAGGTGTTCAGTTTTCTGCAAACAGAAAGTAGGCAGATTCTCTCAGTAATGTAATAGCACATGTGCAGTTTATGAGTACTTGTGTGCTCACAACCTCAGACTACCTGGCAGTGCATACTGTGGTGCTTCTTTTGTTGCATAATCTGGATTTATGCCGTAGAATGAGAACCATGTTTTGATTAACAAAAAGTCCCTGAACCTGTGACAGATTACACCTTACCCTTGGTCTGTAAAGGAAATTCTTAAAACTTGACCTGTGTTGTCATTTTTTTTTTTTTTTACAATCTCATCCAAAAGACTATGTTCACGCTGGCCAAAATATTCAAAGCTTAATGTTTAAAATTAGGCTTTAAAATGTCAGTTAAAGAAAAAAGGGGCCTGATTTTCCAAAGCCATGATCAACGCCAGATCTCACTAAAGTATATTGCAAGAGCTCTGTACTTTGGAAGTGGGGGTTGAGGGGAGAGTGGAAATCTGGTCATCTTCACTTTGTTGCCTCAATAGGGATGAATGTTTTAATTTTAAACACCTAGGTTTGAAATTTTTGGCTCATATTTCTTCAGCCAGAAGAGGAAGAGAGTCAGATATTTTAAAGTTCATATTCTAATTTATGAAGCATATTTATGGATGAAGATAGTTTTTTGGGTTTTTTCCCCAAAATTTCCTTTTAATTATTTACAATTTTACATATTGGAAAATACCCTATGTAAATAATGAAGTTTAATGAATACTTGTTTTCTTGATTTTCTTTCCTTAATTTCATCCAGTTAGGAAATATTTACTAAAACAGACTTTTCTACCATGAAGATTTATTACTAAAAATGTATTTAAGTGCTATATTCTGTTTACAGCATGATGCAGCTTAATGAATTTTGTGGAACTCTTTGCTTCCAGATGTTGCCCTATTCAAACCTTGTACCCAGCAAAGGGAACATAATGGTGAAATCTTGCCTGTTGGCAAAGTGACAAAATATACATATACCCTAAATGTCAACTTTCTATAGTTTGCATCACTCACACCCTCCATCTACAAGGACCTACAAATTACAGCTGTTGAAGTTTTCACATAACCTAAACTTTCAGCTCCAGAGAACTCTTACTTGTCTAAATTTATTTATATTCTTGCTAATGGACTATTTCATTATTTATATTAGTTGTTTAAACACTAACAGGACTGTTTTAGGGATTTAGCATCTGTGTAGAGATAGGGTATACACTTCTGTGCATCTACAGAAAAATCAGGTCTAAGTAATCATAAGACGTTAAGTTAAATATGAATGCTCACCACAGTAGTGGAACTTTTCCCCTATTTAGTTCAACTATCGTTTTTTAAGAAGGAAACTGTACACAAAATTAAATCCTTGCTGTCTCTGTACCTTGACTGTTTACATTTATCATTATTGAAAAATGTATCTAAAAGCAAAAATAAAAAGCACTGTACTTTAAAGTATCCTTCATTTTATTTTTAAAAGGGTAATATGAGTTACCTATGCCATAAGCAGTCTCCTAACTGAACCCAATCCAAAACTAAGTTTGGCATGGCACAGATACTCAAAGTCATGGATGGTGAACCTTGGTGAGTTGAATTGGGAGAGTTGCAATGCTCAGCCTGCTTGGGTGCAGGGGCTGTGGCATGCATTGCAGTAATTTTAATTCACACAACTTTTAACCGCCAGTGTTTTAAATCCCTATTTCAAGTCTGAGTTAAGATTCAGTCATGATCTGCAGTTAAATAAAAGCCTATGCTGACATAAATCATACCTCAAAATGTAGGTTGGCATAAGCAGGAATACAGTGTGCATTTGTGCTCTCCCTCCTTCTACCCCCCAAACTTCCCCTCCCACATACTGTTTTATTAATATTTTTCCCTCTGCTATTTCCCCTCATACATCAACTTTTAAGAAGAGTGGAAACCCAATAATTTAGCAATGAGAGTTATATATTTGAAACTTATGACACTCAATATAAGTAAAAATATAATGTGCCTGCATACCAAGAAAATGTACTAAATCTATTCTTCATGGGGTTTTAAAACATATTGTCAACATATTTTGAATTTCGCATCTTAGACATTAAACCTACCTAACAAAGATGTTACAAAATTTGTATTAAAACTTGGTAGTGATTCTCTACCAGCGCAAAGTTGAGTGTTTATGACCTTAGTGTGATGGGATTTCCATTTCCTTTAATGAGTCAAGACATCAGAGCAGCACTCAACTCACTCTTATATGGAAGCTCCCCCTGGGACAATACATATGTTTTAGTGGAAACAGAGCAAAGTAGCAGTGGACAAGCAGGGAAGGGAGCTATCTTAAGAAATATTTGTGCATCTAGAACTGGGCAATGAGGCTCTTTGGGATGGCTAATCTTTTTTAGGACACTTGTTTATTAAAAAAAGGAGAGCATCCAGTGACGAACATTCTCACTTAACTGAAAAGACCTCTGTGGATCCTAGTAATCCCTGCTCTTGATAAGCGGTGCCTTGTTATCAGGTAACTGTTTGTTCTCAATGGACACTCCAACAATGGCATATTTATCAATATTAAATACTTCCTTTTAACTCTCCTTTCCCTAATCTGTGTGTCAATAGACTCAGTCATCTCTGTGTATTTCCTTCCACCAGAATAATGACCTGAGCTGGAGTGGAGAGTTTTCTCACATCAGCATTGCCTTTGATGTGATGGACACCTGTCCTTCAGGCTTGGCTTGTTGTCCTATGCCATTTAGCCATGGCTAGGAAAGATAGAGTGCTAACTAGGCATGCAGTGATGCATGGCATTTTGGAGTTTATTGTGCCTCTCTGACACACAAGTAGTGGGAGGGAAAGAATGAATCTCCTCCACCTGATACACCTAAGCCAGGCATAGTCAATAGGTGGATGATGGGCCAAATCCAGACCACCAGACACTTTTGAAAGAACCACAACATCTTTTTATTTACTTATGATTATCATTGGTGGGTTTTTTAAATTACTTTCCTTGAAGTCTAGATCTTGACTATACCTTGACCAAGAAATTTGGAGTGTGACAAAAAATAAATTACCTACCCCAACCTAAACTCTCCATATCTGGAACATGTAGTGAAATATACTTAAACACAAGTCTGGTAGTTCAACAATGTGAAGGTTATAAGAATATCCAATGAACAGAGAAAGCCCCTTGGAGATGTAAGACAATGAGAAGAGGGGATGTGGGACCCATATAGAATGTACAAGTGCTCAGGAAAATTACTAGCACATGTTAATAGTCTGAAATGCTTTCATTTTACTTATTTACCATACTGAAGGAAAAGCAGATAGAACAAACTATATGATCTTGCATCACCAACAACAATGAATTTAATTTTAGAAGAAAACTACCCAGCTTTTCTCTGGACAAATACTTAATACTTTCATCTACTGCTAGGTTTGGTGTTCTTAGTAAGAAGAGGAGCTGCTCTTTGATAACTGCAATTCACTGTGAGAACTTAGTCTAATTCATAATTTTAAAACAAAATCGACCATTTTATAATCAAGATTTCTTAGATTCCTCAGCTTTAGGGTTCCACTTGAATTTTAAGAAATTTAGGATTACCACTTGAGTTTTTACATAAATGCACCAAAAACCCCCAAATCCACAGTGTGGGTCTTTGAGTCTGAAGTCAACTGATCTGCTTCTCTACTTCATGCAATAGAGCGTTACACTTTTCAACCCAATGGACCCAAGTTCTAGTTTTCAAATTTCAAGTCATGACCCAGTACTGAGTCACGGAATGTAAGGCACTGGGTCACCTTGGTCAGCACCCCACCCAGGTACCCGGGAAATTGGGTAAAACTGGGCCACAATCCACACTTTGAAAAACACTGCACTTTGAAAAACGGACTGGCTCGTTGGAAGTGGCAGTGCCTGAGGAGAGCCATGCAGAGCCATTTGCACACCTCCACCTAGGAGTGGGCCTGCTGCTGGTTACTTTCAGGATGCAGTGCAGTCCATGGTGCCAGGAAAGGTAGGAAGCTTACCTTAGCATCCATGCTACACTGCTGTCCAGGAGACATCAGAAATAAGCTCACACTCCAGTCTCCTGCCGCAGGCCGAAGTACTGCCCCAAAACCCAGAGCTTCCTCCTGCACCCCAAACCCAGCATCCCTGGCCCCAACCTAGAGCCTGCAACTCCAGCCCAGAACCCGACCCCCTCACACACCCCAACCTCCTTCCCCAGCAGAGCCTCCCCATACACTTCCCTCATTTCTGGCTCTACCCTGCAGCCCTCTACCATGCACCCCAACCCTCTGTCCCTGCCCTGAGCTTCCCTTCACCCTCATCCCCACCTCCACTGGGTCACAGGCATCTATGATTTCCTTCACCTGGGTTGCCAGAGGGGAAAAAAAGAGTTTGAAAATCACTGCTTTAGAGGACTCAGCTTGGGGTAAGGCAATAAAAGTAGCAAATGATGGCTAACTTTTTAGCCAATTTTCAAAAAGTCCGCACATGCAACTGGTAAAGGGCCTAGTCAAAAAGTTTATATAGATATTTGCTTCTAATTTCTACCAGGTATGATTTTTTTTTCCCCACAAGGGGATAATGCCGCCCCAGACATACTTCCTGAAGATGAAAAGTGTCTCAGGGCACAAAAAATGCGTACCGGGAGCCACAGTGGAGAGACTACTAGCTGCAAAGGTAGAATACTGCAATGAAACACACTGAATGCTAGAAGGGCATGGATGATGATGACAATCTGTAGGAAAGCCTGATGTTAAAACCAGTTTTTCCAAAACTCGCCAGATGCTTTTCAGTCCATCTTGCCTCATGTACTGATGCAGCAAATAGAAAGTGCAATTGTGTGATGGATAAGAAATAAAACTACAAATTTAGACTATTTCCTACTTAACGCAGCCCAACCAATATTTATCATCCCATGTTACATACAGTTCTGTATGTATTTAAATAAGTTATAGCCCTTTGTCAATTGTAACAGGTTAGTGCAAGAAGTTATTTTTCCTCGGAAGAACAGCAGAAGATTCCTCTGAAGAATGCATAACAAAGCATTTTCATTCATCGATATGATTTGTCATTTCAAAAGTGAAACTTTAAAGCAACTGTAATACGACATGCCGCTACAAAATACTACCTGAAACAGAACATTAAACATTTAAGGAAAAATGTGTACATTTTCACACAGAACAAGGTACTAAATCAACTAAAACCTACTTCTGACAGACTAGTGATGAATTATGGGATTTTCACTAATCCTCAGCTACACAAAGTGAATACTGTTCTTGATGCTGAAATTGCCTGTTAAATCATACACAGCATAATTCTGGTATTGCTGGAAAATATGACATTACCTTGATTGTCAGACAGCCTTCTAGAAACACTCAATTTTCCAGCTGGCCTCTATATAAGCATACAGATTAAAAGAAAAATTATGTGATAGACGTTATAAATACATAAAACACCACCTACCAATGTTGATGTTTAAAAGAGCTTTCTACATATGATCAAGGGAGAAAAACTCCTTTAAAATGTACTAAAAAGCAGTAAAAAGGGGAATAGGTGTAGCTGGAATTATTTTGACTAGGAAAATGAAGCCACATCATCTCTCGCCAACTAAAAGGCTCTGAAGGCACTCTGTCAGTTTGTCACAGAAAAGAGGCAGAATACTGCACGTTTGATTTCCTGCCTGCACTGCAAAAATCATTGGCATCCATATTTGGCAATGAGTCTAGCACTGAGATTAATGACAAAATTATATCTGTGTACACTGCACTGGGTTATGGAATGACTATTAAAACATATTTGTTTCACAAATGCCCACCCAGTATAATGCAACATACGTAGGATTCTACGTTGCAAACTGAGGATTTGCCAAGGCAGGATTTACAAATGGAGCCTTTCCAGCTGAAGCATTTATGTTAATGTTTATCAAGTACTTTTGGTTAAAAATTGAACAAGTGTAAACAGCAGATCACCAGAATTAGGTTATATCATCTTCCCTCAACATCCCTCGCAAACAGATTAGTAATACTATATTTAATTGAATAGCAAAATATATATATGCTTGCCTCAAAAGTTGCCTTTATTCGGGTACTCAGTTTCACAGATCCCACAGTGCAGGAGTGAGCAAACTTTTACGTCAGGCTCCGCTTTTCATGCCTGCAATTAGCAGGGTCCCCTCAACCTGTCTAACGTAATCCAAACCAACGGAATTTTCAGTTATGTTCATATGAATGATTCACTGATTGACTCAATTACATGAAAAGAAACCTTTCAGCACGTGTAAGAAAATAAGTGCGTAAAAAGCAAAAACTTAATCAACTGATATATAAATGTAAATACACAGACATAAAAAGAGTAACATATTTCAACATTTTTAATGAGATAGGTGAGCCTTAGACCAAGCAGCCAATTTTGCAGTGCCACCACCACCCCTGCTCTTTGGAAATTTCACACCCCATGGATGGGGCACTTTGCACACCCCTGCCACATTGGGTCTTCAACATGAAGTTTGGAAGCAAAGACAGACCTGTTACAGTCTCTGGTCATGGCTTAATCTTTAATATTTCTGCTGTTACCTTCCCTTCCCCTCACCCAATGTATGAACACATTAAGTAAGTCTTTTTTCAAGGAGAAGAGGTAAGCAAACTTTATCTGCAGCTCACCTTTTGAAATATCTTCACCCAGGAGTTACACTTATTGAAGGCCACCAAAACTCACTTACCAACACTTGTAATAGACACCCTAACCTCTGGTTTACATACTGGAGTCCTCAAATCATGACCTGAAGACTTCAAGTTACCAAGAATCCACCACTTCCACTGGTTTACGCTTGCCCTATGCCCCATGCAGCTAAAGAATCTCCGCCAATCTAGCATCTTCAAAAACTATTGAGATGAAGTTTAATTACTATATAAATGGAGGAAAGTCCTAGCACAGAAATCTAAACGTTAACATTACCGAGATTTATATAGGGGTCAGCAATCGTTCTGAGGTGGAGTGCTGAAATTTGCCCTTTTGACCTTTATGTACAATCCAAGTGCTGGTGATACTTTTTAAAGCCACATACAGTCGTACATACAACAGCTTCGTTAATTTAAATAAATAGATAAATAAATAAATAAGATGCAGGGCTTTACCGTTTAGTTGGTGGTTGGTAGCATTTGCTGGTCTTTTGTTAACCCACAGGCTGCATGGCTTTGAGCAATCTCCCAGCTGCACAGGGCAGGAGGGGTGGGGCTGAGCTCCCACCTTGCATGCTAATGAAAATTGGCTCATGTGCCGCTCTTCCCACACATGCCAGGATTGCTGACCCTCATTGCATAAGCTCATCATTGTCTATGACTTTTACACATGCATTATTATTATAATTAAACTTTTGTTTTAATTATCCGGATGAAACTATGCCTCTGTGGTACCAAGTGACTCTTCTACTAGGTCCTGTTCTACACACACAGATACATCAATACAACAAAAACTATGAAGCTGCAACAATTTAATTAAGCTACTACACATTTAAGCTTCTCCATATACAGCGTTTTAGACTAAGGCTTTGCCTAAACTTTTAAGTTTAAGGCACAATTGTGGCAGCACTTTAACACAGTAGTGTGCTCACGGCACCAGTGCTGGGAGAGAGAGCTCTCTCAGTGCTCTAGGTAAACCCGCCCCACAAGGGAGCAGCTCCCAGAGCTGGGAGCCTGTTTACAGAGCTGCTGTAAAGTGCTGAAATTTGCTGTGCTTTCAGCGACATGCAGTGCTGGGGGAGAGGGATTCTAACAACAACATAGGTAGTCTTCTCCCTGCAAGGCAGCTGCTAGGTCAAGAGAAGAATTCCATTTATCCACACAGGGACTCAGGTCCTCTTAACTGCGCTGCTCTGGGATGTTGTTGTTCGAACCTGACAGACATAGTTAAACTGACCTAATTTTCTAGTGCAGACTAGACCTTAGTTAAAGTGATACCCATCTCCTAGCAAGGACATGGTTATGCTAATACTGATAGTTTGTTTCTGTTTCTTTACAGCTTCTGAACTGATGTTAAAGCAATACGAGATCTGCACGCGGGCCAGCCCTTTATGTCTGGACGCACTTATGCTAGTTTAAACCAGACTTACGTCCAGCTTAATTCTTCCCACTTAAATAAGTCCCTTCTACGCACCAGTTTAACGTAAACTGGTTGTCAAACTGTTTTGGGGAGGAGGAGCAGCAGTAAATAATACATCCTGAATTAAAAAGGTAGGGAACACCGTATGGGTCCAATTTGTTGTCCCCTCTCAATGGAGAATGAAAGAGCACTTTGTGACAGACTCTACCCAGGTGCACACCCTATAAACTTTTGTAATAATGTTTGTACAAGGCCTGTCTTGTGAGGTATCACTTTAAACCTCAATCTGCCGATCAGTAATATAACGGAAAAATGTACGTAGCAGCATTACGTAGGAAGTTATGAACATAAACTGAGGTCATGACTAAAACCATGTTTTCCAGAGAAGCCTGGGAAGTGGCCAAACCAGTTCCTTGTACAAAAGGGTAAGCTGATGTTTTTGCCAGCATAAAGAAGGCTGATGGACCCTTACATGCGAAGTGGCTATTCTTTGACAGAAAATGGGACAGAGACAAAAAAGATTGCACTTTGGTATGGAGTTCCCTTCCACATAGACCACCCAGCTCCCGGCTGAAAATGCTTCTCAAAGGTCAGACTGGACAGTAAAAGAAGGGGCAGACACCCTCCCCCAGCTCCTCATTGCATTCACTGCACCTGATGTCACAAAGAAGAGGGGTTTGGTCTGTACGACTGCTGGAAAACCGTGCTTGAATCTGACGTAGTTTTCCAAGTTGGGACTCAGGTATGAGGGACCTTTTTTGGTTCGGGGCCACTGACCCTTAAACAAATCCATTGGGAGCCATCTAAGTAAAGGAGGAAAACCTCATTGATGTGGTCCCTGACTAAAAAATCAAGAAACAGTCCCCTCATTCCTCTTACACGGAATCCCCAGGGCCTGGGGAGGTGGGGGCAGGGCTACTACATTTTGTGGGAACCACAAATGAGGGGTTCAGCATGGGAGGGGACTGCAGGAAGAGGGCTTGGAATGTGGGGGCTGGGAACTGGTGGGTCTGGGCAGGAGCGGGATGCAGGACTGGGCTGAAGGTGGGCGTCTGACTAGGAGGGGGTGCAGGAGAAGGGTGGTGGTCTGGGCAGGAGGCAGGTGCAGGGTCTGGGTGGGAGGAAAGGGGCAGGAGAGTTTGCAGTGGGAGGTCTGGACAAAAGGGATCAGGGTGGGCTGAGGGTACAGGATGGGGTGGGACGGGGGTCTGAGCAGGAAGGAGGATGCAGGAGATGCAGATGTCTGGGGACAGGGGGTCTGGGTGACAGGGATGCAGCTTATCTTTGTAGCACCCCAGGTACACATGGCTCTGAGCCCTCCCCTCATCACTCCCAGGCACCTCTCTCCACTGCTCTGGTTGACCAGAATTCTGGCCAAACAGAGCAGAGAGATAAAGCCACTGGGAAGTACTGTAGCTGCCACTCCCCATCCCCTTGCCCAGCAAGTGGCAGCAGTGCCACTCAGAGCTGCTTCCTCCCCCATCCCGTGCCCAACAGAGCCCATGAGCTGGATCCAGCTCCTGCTTGCCTGACCTGGCTTATGAAGCTCAGGGAGCCCCAGCCCCACCCTGCCACAAGCTGGATCCTGGGGAGTAGAGCCCCAAGCCTCAGGGGCATTATCCAGGCATGCTGGGGTCCGGATGCGGCCCACAGACCTGGGTTCCCCACCCCTGAAGTTGGGTATTAGTAAAAATCTAATACTTATTTTTCTTGTAACCATGTCTGACTTTTATGCCTCATTATATGTGTACTCACTTAAAAATCTCTCTGTATAATTAATAAACGTTTTACTGTTTTAGCTAATCCACTATGCTTAAACTGGAGTGACTCAACAATGAAATAATACACTGGCCTATCATTCCCTTAAAGGAATAATTATTTAAATATTTTGTACCGTCCAGGAGAGGACTGGGCCACATGGAACATATATTTCTGGGGGAAGTCTGGGACTGGCTTGTGTGTTGGGTTTTCCCTGCAGTATAACCACAGCTGGTAAGAGCAAATTGTAACTTGTGTGGTTGGTAGGCTCAATTACCCATAGGCAGGGAGTGGCTTACATACTAGAAGGCTGCTTGTGAGCTGCCAAAGTGGATGATCTTCAGTAAGACATTAAGGTATGAACAGTTGCAAAGCAGGGGTGACGTAGCTGCTTGTTAGGCCCGACCGTAAAATGGTATGTGTTACATTCCAGAAGACTTCAGTATACGGGTGATTTTAAACTATCCAGGACCGGCCAAAAGACCCCAAACAGGTTTAGTAAATACATTTTTCTAACTTGACAAACAGATCTTCTCTCTTTGTTTTTAAATAGTGATAAATCTCAGGAGGAAAATCCCTACAATATGCTGCCACCTTCAGCGTGTTCCAAAATACAGATTAAAAGCTCGAGGCCAGATTTTCAATACAACTAATTTCCCTAAAGCTCCCTGAGAACAGAAGCAGGTGCTGAGTACCAAGTCATTCTGAAAGTCTGATTCTTGGGTTGATTTTCCATTTCTAAAAAATTGTATGCCACTTTGTTAATTCAGTCAATTAATAAAAACACATGGAATTAATAAACCAAATGCACATACATCTTACTAACAAGGTTTGCTGGGCACTGAAGTTAAATATCACACTTCTTTAAAAAAAAATAGCCAACAGGAAACTGATTTCCTTGCAGCAAAAAAAGGATAAAATTATGTCTGTGACTGAATTCTAATGAACAGAATAACCTGAATTCTGATTAACCATCTCTCAGTCCCAAGAAATCCTGATCAGTTAGAATCTGACAGGGTATAAACCATTATTAACCTTCACCTACAAACAATTTTCAAAAAACTTTCACTAAAGCTGGATCTACACGTGCAAGTAATTTTGAAATATCCAGCTTGTTTCGAAAGAACAAGAGGAGCCTCTACATGTACAATGCTTTCTTTTGAAAGGAAACTGGAGCAGTGTGTTTCAGAATTCAAAATCCCTACCCGGATCCTGTATTAGGAAGAGCATCCCCTTTCAAAATTCTCTTTCAAAAGAAGACAAGTGTAGACACTCCACAGCACATTCTTTAGAAAGAAGAGTCCTCCGTGGTGCCAGGCAGCTAGAATGTGGAGATGCCCTGGCCCACAGCAGCGGGGCTGTATGATCTCTGCAACCATCCGACTCTTAAAGCTGTATGGACCCAGAAACCCTGTGTCAGGAATCAGAGCATGTTTGCAGCACAGCCACGAGCTCAGTGCAACATGCCCTCGCACCCACTCCAAAACTGGGGACCAAAAAAAAATTATAGCAAGCAGCCACACACTGCAGGAGCCCCAGGGCTGCCCCTGTCAGAGCCCACAAAAGATTCCCAGGAGCCTGCATCTGAGGAAAAATAAAAGGGGCCCCTCCTGAACAAAGCCAGAATTAAGAGACCTCCTCAGACTGTGGAAGGAAGAGGTGGTGTTGAGGGAGATGGAGATGAACCGCTGCAATACCACAGGGCCTTTGACTGCCTGGCTCATGGATTCAGCACCCAGTGATACCCCAAGTGCACCCCCAACCATAACTGTCAGTCTGTGTTAGAAATGAGATTGATCTGATGAAGTGGGTCTGTCCCACGAAAGTTTATCACCAAATAAATCATTTTGTTAGTCTTTAAAGTGTTACATTTCTCCTGTTTTGTTCAAGTGAGAATAGTAATTTATCCAGCCAATATCATTATTTACAATGTATGACATTAATTTACTTTCTTAAAATGTCTACGGAAACTCAGAGGAACTAGCTGCAGTCCTAGGTTCACACATTTGCCTGTGTTTCCTAACCACCTAACAAAACATTAGGAACTTTGTGCTATGCCAGCTTTGAAAGTAGGTTGAAGACACACAAACCTGTTAAATTAGCATACACTTGAGCAAACATTTCTACCCACTACCCTAAACACACACAAAATGTTCTTCAGACGTCAAAATAGTTCTCTAGGGTCACATGAAGAGAGACAGATTTACTAGACGTGGTATTCATCCAGCTGTTTCTTAGTTCTTGGCCATTATACACACCTCTGAAGAAGCCTCAAAAACAAATTATATTAAATCTGTGGTCTCAACCAACTCCTCGTAGGGATGGGAAGAGGAAGAAGCTATAAAGGAACTGAATTAGAAAAGAATTAATAGGATGCATATCTTCATACTATGATTAGGAATTTATTCTCTCTTCCAAAGAGATATGATGTATAATCCTGTTTGTAATAAAAAGATGCATGACAATGGAAAGAATTACTCGAAACAAGGGCAACCAAAGCAGTAGTTTGTTTTCCCCATCAGATTAAACAGACACTCATTACCTGCTTATAAAATGTCATCTATATATCCTGGAGAAGTCCAGTACATCTTTATAACACTAAGGATGCCATAATCACTGTAAGCATCTCTCCTTCCAACTTGTGTGTTCCTTCCCAGTCAAGTAAAACAGAACCACTTATTTCCCTTGCCTCACATCAAGCACTAAACACCTCTACAGGCTACCAAGAATGCAGATCCTCCGTGCTTTACTGACCCTGCTCTTCAATGCTGTGGGCCCAAAGACAGTCTTCTTCACCTCAAACTTGACATGCTATTGTGACACGCTCCTCCTGCCTTATTTCCCAGAGAAGAAAGGAAGGTTTCAACGCTGCAGAGAAATGAGGAGAAAGGGAAGCTGTGTCTACACTATGAGAGAAATTCAAATTTAATTCATTTAGCTCAATTTTACCATGTGACTGTCTTCACTGTAAAGACCATTAGATCGATTTAGGGTGCACTAATCTCAAGATTACAAAATCGCAGTTAACTGACAGATATAGCGTCAACCTGGAAATCATAAGTTCAAGTACAGGCAAATGTGGAAGCACCACACCTTAAAAGTGAATGTATTAGCCTTCAGAGGTGTCCCCTGTGTAACCCACAATGGCCCTCACTGCTCCACTCCAGCTGCTGCTCTCCAGTAACAGGAAGAGCCTGAATTTCCAAGTGGGAATAGCGAGCCTTCAGCTGTGGGGTCATGGTAGTATGACAGCCTGAGAAATGGCTTTTTTCTTCCTATGCTGTTAGTGCATCCATCCGTCCAAATAGCCCCTGCAGGGAGTTTGGGGCTCTGTCTGTACAGTTGCTATTTTTTTCTGTGCTGTCTGGTGCCAGCCCCAGCCCCACCATACCATGTGTCAATAAGGCTGTGCTGGGGGTCGTGCTTGCATAACACGCCGAGAAACTTCTCAGTGGTTTACATGTGTGAACCCCCTTCCCTCCCACACAGGCACCACAGTGTCTGGGTCTTTCCCGCGCTCAGCCACATCACGTGGGTAGCCCCCACCCCAACCCAATAGAAGCATGTGCCTGCCGTTTGGTGCTGAACATGTTGCCAGTCATGCATTTAGGGCTCCAAGGGCAGGAAAGAGATTCTGGGCTTTGCTGCCACTATGGGGAAGGACCACCTCAACTGGTCCCCCGACTACTGACACCGCCCCCCCCGCCCATATAGGGGCTTGCTGACTCCAAGGAAAAGTCTCCCCAGGTGACTAAAGGACTTGTTGCTGCTGCAGGGGAAGAACCACTTCAACTGGCCCTCCATTGAACCACCCCCCCGCCCCACCAACACTGGCCCGTACCGGGGCTTGCTGCCGCCAAGGAAAAGCTCTTCCCCAGCAACTAAAGGGCTTGCTGCTATGGGTAAGGACCACTTCAACTGGCCTCCCACTGCACCCCCTCCTTGGCTCAAACCACGGTTTGCTACAGCCAGGGAGAAACCAAACTTTTTTGTTCCTGCACTTTTCTATCCTCTTTCTTCTCGCTTTAAAAAACAGCCTGGGCCCCTGCATTATTTTCAGGGATCATGTTTCTGCAATGATGGGAGATGGGATACTCAATGGACGGCCAGTTGAGACTAGTCACTGCACCAGTATTGGCAATGTAATGTGGGGGGAAACAAAATTTTTTTCTTCTAACTTTGAGGGTCCCTGCATTATTTCCAGGGATCGACCTATTTTCAGGGACCAGGAGGAGAATGAGGAAAAGGCAATGGGGGAAGATGACATCAAGATGAGTGAGCATACCCAGAATGCTAAGGGGATGAAGGAACTGTGGGAAAGCTTCCCACAAGGCACTACCGCAACAGTCAACATTAGCCAATGGGTGTGTGGCAGCGATGACTCGACTTTATAGGGAGTACGGTGTGAAGTGAGGATGGTCAAAATTGAACATATAAATTCCAGAATTAGAAAAGCAATATAAATAAATTCTAATGTATCTCATAGTTTAGATGCAGCCGGAGACTGGGAGTAGCCATTACAGCTGTTTTGGACAAAAAGAAATTGGGGGAAGAGTCAGAGAATTAACTTTTGTGCATTATGCAATTTTTAGAAGCACTTCCTGATCTCCAGGGCCAAAACTGGCTTTGCTTGAATCTTTGCTTTTCTAAAATACATATTTGTTTTGTGGTTTCTGCCAAACTAAATCAATTCAGCTCATGACAACTATTAGAGTCATAATTTTCTCAGTCACACTTAAAGTTTGACTTTTTTCCAGGAATGTCAACATAATTTATCAAGTTTTAGTTGTTTTACAATTAATGCCCCATGTTATTCAGATCCGTGTCACAAAACTGTAAATTAGTGAATTGTAAAGTGACATATCCCTGAACTTTGAGTGAAAAAAGCATACTTAGATCTCAATTAGAACAGTAATAACTTATTTCTTCTACACTGGCACAACCCTATTTTAACTAACATGACTCCCACAATGCAAAGTACTGACCACCGAGCCACCCCACATGGAGGAACACAGATTTTATAAAAACCGAACATTTTCTAAAAGTGTATAAGGGAGTTCCTAAACACATCACTTGGAAGTATGCCAAATCTCTAATTATGCAGATAACCAACATACCAACAGTCCACTTATTTAAACTACAAGTGGAAGAGGAAGGAATATAGGTAGGGCCCTGAAAAAGTCATGGTACGTTTGGATCAATTTTATGGTTATATGATTTTTAAAATAATAAATTTTGTTATTTCACGTATTTAAAGCTGAAATTGCTCAGTGGTGTAACTTTAGGAGCCCTGAACCAAAAATGGAGTTGGGAGGGTTGCAAGGTTCTTATAAGGAGGTCGCTACACTTGCTTCAACTATTTACAGAACTGGGCCCTCAGTTAGCGGTCTCTACTCTCCAGCCACCCAGCTCTGAAGACAGTGCAGAAATAAGGATGGCAATGCCATGGCACCCCATATAATAACCATGCAAATCCCACATGTGAGAAACATCTGCCCTTCTCCCTGAATGAAATAGTAGTATGCGTAATAGGACACAAAAGACAAGAAGATGTGGTCAAAAAGTGAAAAATTAGTTTCACAACATTTCAGTTCCCATGCTGAAGGGTTCAAACCAAGCCATTTTTGTTTCTATATTTCCTTAAAATGAAAACACCCTTATAATACAGTATATTATTTCATATCCAACAGCTCCAGGACCAGGAGGTTGCCAGATATTGAAATACTCTGGACAATACAGAGGCATACCTAGCAATGCTTAACACTAAAGAAAAACAAGATTAGATATTAAGAAACAAACAAATATGTATACAGAGTACTTTATTTACCAATAAAAGTCATACTGTACACTGTAAATCTATACTGCATTTGCTGTATTTATTTGTATTTACTTTCACTATACTGTACTTATAGAAAACTAAAATTTACTTATAATTAAAATGTCAGGTATTTGAAAGTTTTGGATAGAACACTGGATATTAAACATTTTACTGCAAAAGAATAGAGAAATCTAGCCAAGAATATTAAAGACAAATATCACAGGGGAAGGCAAGTTAGTTTGTATCTTCAAAAACCACAAGAAATCCTGTGGCACTTGATAGACCAACAGATATTTTGGAGCATAAGCTTTCATGGGCAAAGACCTGCTTTGTCAGATGCAAGAGTAAGGGGTTCCAGGGGTGGGTTTAAATATACGGACTTATGAAAAGGAGGGGAGTCTCAGTGAAGGGGAAGGCCAGAGTTGACAAGGTCAGTCACGGAGGATGTGGCCCATTGTCAGCAGTTAACGTGGAGTTGTGAACATCAAGAGCATAGAAACTGCTTTTGTAATGGGCCAACCACTCCTCATTTCTGTTCAATCCTTGGCTGACGGTGTCAAATTTGCAAATGAACTGCAGCTCTGAAGTTTCTCTTTGTAACCTACTGTTGAAGTTTTTTTTTGTTGTAGGACTGCTACTTTAAAATCTGTTACTGAGTGTCTGTTACTTTCCTGTCTACACAATCTGACTGATTTGTTTAATTATTTTATGTTAACATAGCTAAGAGTGGAAATCAAAACAAACAGAAAAAGTTTTAGAAGATTGCAAATGAACTGAGGCTGAACCAATCATTTACAAAGTTTCCAATGCATAACACCATAATAAAAACCCTGCAATCTGTTAGGTCAAGATAAATTCCAAGATGCTATTTATGTGCAGCAGGATTCTGATGCAAAGCCCGCTGAAGTCACTAAAAATCTTTCCATTGACTTTAATGGACTTTGCATCAAACCTCAGTTGCACAAGTGAGATATGTAAGCAAGCGACTCAACATATACAAGATAAATTTGAAATTATTGGGCACCATTAAAAGAAAGACTGAAGCTATGGAATGTCTACTCACCTAACTATTCTAAGCCAACCTGCCACAGTTGGTCCATACACTGCATTTACTCATACTTCAGTTGATCTCAGTCCATTTGTAGTCTCAGAGGAGTAGCTGTCTGTCTGTAGCTTCACAAAAAAAACAAAAGAAAAACAACCCCCTCCACCAGCAGTCCTGCAGCACCTTAAAGACTAACAATTTTATTTATTAGCTTCTGAGCTTTCTGGGTAAGACCCTCTTCAACAGATTTTAGTTTTTAAAACCCAAACCTGCAGCCACTATGCACACAGAACTTCATCTGACTTCACTGGGAGTTCCAGATTTAAAGTGGCTGCAGAACTGAGCCTATACATTGAGCTGGAAAAATTTAATTTCCAAATCTTAAGACATTGAACAGAAGTTAGCCAGAAGCTCTAAAAATCACCCACTTTAGATTATACTTTGAGTTCAAGGAGCTTGCCTCTTCTGAGCTTCTCATGTCTAGTTTTGCTAGTAAATGGATCATGTTAGAAGTGCAACAACTCCTTTTTGACTACCATAGGGTTGTCTGTCTCCCTCTCACACACAAAGCATGGAGGCTCCCCCTCCACAAGAAAAAAAGCAAATCAAAGGCAACACTTAGTCAAGTCAAACTTCTGTAGGTATGACTCGGTGACAATATAGAAGTACATTAATGCCTCAATTTATGTGAGGGTTCCGTTCCCATGCACCGTCACGCAACTAGAATTTCGCGTGAGTCGGGGGGTGGCTTTTTTCCCCCAACAGAATGCATGTTCTGCAGTCAGAGATCCAGCAGAAGCACCTGGGGCTCCTTTTGCAAGGTAAGTCCTGGGTCGGGGGGAGGCAGTTGAGGAGGGTTAAGCCTGGCAGTGTGCTGGGGCAGGTTAGAGGGGTGGGGCAGTGGAGTTGAGCCAGGGCCACATGCGGTGGGGGGGAGGGGAGGTGATGAGCTGAAGCCATGTGCGGGGGGTGGTGAGTTAGGCTGCAGGGATGGGAGGGTTGAGCCAGAGCCACTTGCGGGGGGTGGGGAGCCGGCGCTAGAGCTGGGGTGGGAGGTGAGCTGGAGCTGTGCACGAGTGGTGAGCCAGAGCTGTGCTAGGGGGTGGGGGTCAAGCCGGAGCTGTGCACAGGGCGAGTTGACCTGGAGCCAGGCGTGAGGGGTGGTGAGGTGGAGCTAGAGTGGGGTGTGGGGTGAGCCAGAGCTGTACTTGGGTTGGGGGAGGATTGAACTGTGGCCATGCACGGGTGGTGAGCGGGAGTCGGAGGGTTGAACGGGGGCCATGTGGGCTGGGGCGGAGGGGAGAGCAGGATTTTGAGTTGTGCTTAATTCATGTTAATGCGAGTTAAGCGCAATGTGAAATCGTGCATTTGGAGGGTTTATTGTATACAAACACAGAGGAAATGTCAGTAACAGCCAAAACAGTTCAATTTTTCAGCTTTCAGGTAAAGTAAAATTAACCATAACTCAAAACTTTGAGCTCCTGCTCCACAAACCCTATTGCTATTATTCATCACTTTGATGCACCTCTGCACCCTGTGGTGATGGCAGAAGCTGGCAGTAGAAGTGTCAAATGAAGAAAGCCAGCTCTCCCGAGATTTCCATCACAATTCTGTACATCCCAAAGGGCTGAGAAACTTGGATAAGGCTCTGGTAAACACCCAAAAATTTGCACATCTACAATGATCCTCTGAACCTCAGTGCTTCCAAGAACTAGGGAAAATAACAGTTAAAGAAATGTTTAGCAATAACCCGCATGGTTTCATTATTTGGAACTTAATCAGATCACCACTAAAATGAGAATTACAATAATTTAAAATCAGAGTAATAATAATAATAGGTTACTCTTACTACTACTACTACTAGAGACCAGCAATATGTTATCTACTTTACATAAAACAGACATGCCCCTGCACAACACAAACTAATATTTGAATGGCAAAAATTAGAACCTTGACGTAGCTTTTTCCCTTTATTGATTATTTATACTAAATAGGACCCTTTCAGAAGAGCACAGAGAAGAAAAAAATATGAAGACCCACCAAACTTTCTGAGGTTGAAATGCTTTCAGACCCAGGCTCTGCTGTTGAGAAGCGAGCATTTACACTTACTTACACTTACTTCTGTAAAGAGCTTACATGACCAGAGAGATAAGGAGAGCGTGGAATACTAGAGCTCTTCAAGCTCTCTTCATTTTCCCAAAGACAAGCTAGCAGCCGATGACGGAAAAACCAACCAGCTCCTGCCATCAATCAACACAGAAACTAATTTCCAAAATCTGTAACTTTGAACAGTCTCTTATTGTTGAAATATTTTGGGGGTACTTAGTGCCTACAGAGCAGCTGTTCTTTGTCACTGATGAACCAGACCTGCACTGACATGGAGCAGGACTGCAAAGATATGTCACAAATACACATTGAACCTGAGTATAAGATCACTCACTTTTTGAGCCCAGTGACCTGTTCTTTCTAAATACTCCCATGTGTTTGTAATTAGTTAGTGGGCTGCTTTGGCACAAAACAAGAGTTGCTTACATCCATTTTCCATAAATAATTTTTTCTGCAGAATCAAGACTCGGTTTTAGCATGGTTAATAACACTATTGCCAAACAGTAGGCTCCTGCAACCATATAATGTCACAGAGAAAATTAAATGGAAGGACATGGTAAATCATGAGGACCACAGGCAGACTTGTGCAGCTCTCAGAAGCTGATGACAAACAGAGGCACTGAAAAGTATAGTGAAATGTTTAGAATACTCATAGCTGTTTTTGTCCATTTCAATAAGGACAATGCACAAAGGCTCAAACTTTCAGGATTCTGACTATTACAGATACAGGGGAAAGCACAGGATAGTTTGTAAGGGTTCAAATTTCTGAGCACCTGAATGTGATAGTGGAAGTGGTTTAATCACCACAGTGAGTTAGTTGCATGCTCACTGAAATTTCCAGGTATCTGCCCAATGAAAGAGCTATAGGTTGTAGCTCAAGAAATATATGCGCTTATTATTTGGAGACAAGCACAAAAAGGTGGAGTCCCTTCATTTCCAGGGATTTATATAAGAGACTGTGCAAGCAACACATTACTGAAGTAAAGCCCCATGGCCTTGAAATGTGCATGTAGATGTTTCATGGTGGTAATACATGGTCTTCTGAATTACCTAACTATGTAAGAAGACACAACATACATTCATTGCTTTTATGCCACATGATAACTCAAATAAGACATCACCACTGTATTGAGTAATTATGAAATGCTGTGATGAGAGAAGTCAAATAGTTCAAGTATTGTAATAGCCTGAGATAGCACCACAGACACTTAACACAACATTAATGGGATAGCATGCTAAATTACTCTCACAAACAGTGTAAGATGAATAAGCAAATAAAGAGGAAGCACACAAGATTGAAAAGGTACATTGTAAACAACACTCACATTTTGGAAGGCTGAGCTACTGACGGATTTAAACCATACCACTTAAACCAAAAACTCTTGGGCACAACAGGCTACAAATAATTGAGTTTCAGATTCAAGTTGCATTATATTCCAGACAGAGTGCTTCACAATATATCAGCCACCCAATGACAAAGAGAACTTCCAGACTCCTTTTTAACGGCAACTACTCAAGCTTTAAGAAATAAACTAAAAAGCCCAAATTTGGTACCTCGGACTACCATTTTCACAATCTCAATTGATTTGGTGATTCTGATTCCTGCATTGTATTTTCATTACCATTGGCCAAATGAGTGCCACACCATTTTCTCTTCTTTATATCATCCCATTGCTACACTCTCTGGCAGCTCATTGCATACCACACAGCTGAGTCAACAAGCATAAGTTGCTACAAGTGAAGAGCAGCAGCAGCAAACTAGGATAGAATTCTACACGACAAGAACTCTCTCTCTCTCTTTTTTTTTTTTTTTTTTTTTATTAAACAATGGAACTCCCAAATTCCATTTACTATTGAAATGAGCAATAATTTAAGAGAACATGGAAGTAGGGAAAGCAAACACTGCGTAAAGTAGGGATTAAAAGTAATTTTCCTCCATTTTATTGTTATATACAGTAAGACTGCTGATTTACGCAGAGAATAGCAAAAATAAGAATCTCCTAAAACGAAAGGAGAAAGTATCCCTGAAGCAGACCTGAATTTCATCAATGATTTTATAATTGGAATTTAGTTGTCACAAATTACTCTCTCTCTATTAGGCACGGGATCCAGAAACATATTCTCAAAAAAAGCAGACAGATTATTTATGGAGTGCAAGTGAGATAAATACATTTTACAGAACAATTTAAGTTCCAAAAAGCACACAGTCAGAAGGCTGATTCTGCAAAAGACATTTACACTTAGTTTGCATCAGTGGGATTACTCAGAGTAAAGGCTACTCATTTTAAGAGATGTAGAATCAGGCCCTAAATTAAGAACAAGAGGAGGAGATACCACTGGTAAAGGTTGAAAAACAGGCAGGACAAAGGCAAGTAAAAAAAATTATACCAAGCCTTGGGAAATTCTTGATGACCTACATGTGTGAATAAAAGAAAAATTACCAATTATGCTGAAATTCCATATCTCTTCAAACAAAAAAATCAAAAATATATAATTTAAGCAAAATTAATATATTTTATTATATATTTAATTTAATTCAGATGGGTCAAAAACAGAACCAAAAATCTGAACCCCCTAAAGTTTCTTGAAAACAGGAGACCAACTTAGGTTAGATCCAAAAACCAGATGGAATGGAATTTTCCAGTACTGATTCAGATGGGGACAATCTCACAAGGTAATCTGATCTTATATTCCTACCATTTGGTGATGAAATACTCTGATAAACTGTTCCCAGGAATTTGGCATAATTGAAACCAGACCCACACATCACAGCCAGGATTCAAGCTTAAGCCCAAACAGTAGTTGAAAACTAAGCTTGATCCAAATACTATCTTCTCAGGCTTCTCTAATAATTAGGACTAGTAGAAATCCAAGGAAAAGCAACAACATTAGGAGCATTTGTACTATTCTATAGTAATGAATAAGACCAATATTTATAGTTACCTGTTTAAAAACAGCCACAAATTAGAGCTAGGTATGTCTCATCATGTACCCTTCTTGCATACTTCACTGTTCCTCTTCCTATCTACTCTGATTTTGTGAGCAGAGTACACAAATAAAACTAGCAGGCTCATAAAGGTAAAGTAATGCAATACTATGCCTTTGTTATGAGCAAATTGTGAATTTTCCAGTACTTTACTAAGGCAGTCATTACAAACCATGTTTTTGAGAGAACATTTCAGGAATCAAGTAACTTATATTCAGTGCCTCCTTTGTTTTTTTAAAGAGGAGCTGGTACTCAGCTGACTCCCCAGCCCCTCCCTCCAGGCAATCCCAGGGCTGGGGCTGCCAAGGTGCCGGACCTCAGTATGTGCAAATACCAGCACAAAAAGGCACTGCTTATATTAAAAATAAAAATTTATGTTTTGCAAGTTTCCAGGATCCCCCTACAAAAATATGCAAAGGGAATTAAAGAGTACGAGGTTTGCAATAGCTTCCTTATAAGCACACTATTACATGCAACAGAAAACAAGGAAAAAAAGTCTGTTGGCAATTTACACCCCTTACTTATCAAAATTGATCATCACTGTGCTATACAGAGAATGTAAAACTGTACTGTGGGCCCAGCGGAAGGTTTCACTTTATCTACTCAATCCCCTTTAAAAAAAATACAATTTTAAACCTTCATCACTGTGTAGGAAATTAGTTGGAAATTTCTGCTACTGAACACACAGTATTTTCAGATCACCATTATTTCCCCTCACAGGCAGATGGTTCAGCTTGAGGTTGTTATAACAGTGACCTCTAATGTCAATCGTCATCCAGAATTTACAAGCCTACAACCTTACTGAAATCCAGCACAGTATCTCATTTATAGTCGATTATATTTAAGGAATGTTTGCATATGAAGGCACCAGCAGGCAGATAAAGAAATAAGTGCAGCCCATAATATTACTGGGCAGAGAATCAAATATCTATGCTGATTTTGTATTTCTGATCAAAAATTTATTAGTCACCAACAATATTTTACACTTAAAGCTCTAATGGATGTTAAAATACAGACCAGATCACCTGTTTGTCTTCCCTGCCAATAAAAGTTATGTTGTCTAGTGTTTTACCCAGCCTCATTCTGCAAGTCTAAGGGTATGTCTTCACTACACAGTAGACTGCCCCAGTTAAGGCTGACCCCTGTACTCCTCAGTCTTGCAAGGAGTAAGGGAGGTCAACTGGAGAGCTTTTGGACAGCCAGGTAAGTTGATTGTAGATAAGTTTATTATAGCTTTGCAAGTGCCTTAGCTGGAATTGTGTACCTACAATTAGCTTTAAAGTCTAGCGTAGACCTGGCTTCAAGGAAGGGGGCTCTCACCACCTCCCTCAAGAAACAGTTCCTTGCAGGAAAGTGTAATAAGATGACATTGGAATTGAAAAATGTCTTAGTTTCATCCTGTTATTATTCCTGATTGTACATTGCCCATGTACCCCAATACCTCTGAAGTACACACCCTTCAAATATTTGTAAATATAAGTCTCTCTCCATACAGCCATCACTTCGTCAAGCTATTTGCATTTAGCCTTTTCAACTTTCTTCATAATTCCATATATCCAGCCCCAGATCACACTTGAAAATGGAGAGATATCGCTATAGAAGAGGCAATTGAGCAGACTGTTTCAGAAGAAGAAAAGATCAATAAGAAGTGGATTACCCAGAAGACACTGAAGTTGGTTCAAGAGAAAAAGAGCGTTGAAGATCTGAAGAGATATTTCTGAGATAGCAGAACAGCAATATAAGATGAAATGCAATGAGGTAAGGAAGGCAGCCAGAAAGGATAAGGAGAAATGGTTACAGGAGCAATGTGAAGATATTGAGAGTTATTATGGCAAATGTAAGACCAGGGAGGTGTATAAAAGACAATTGGGAATATTAATAGGAAATGGCAACCGAAGCAGATGACGATCAAAGATGAGAACGAAGTAGTGCTCATGAACAGGGAGAAGATTGTGCAGCGATGTACGAGATATTGTGTTGATCTGTACAAAGCACAGTTGGACCCAAGTGTCTCAGAGAGACTGAATGAAGAATTGAGAGAGAGCTATTCCCCCGTGCATCAAGAGTGAGAACGATATTTCAAAGGAGGAAGTAGAAAAAGCAGCGAAATGACTAAACAACAAGAGCCCTGGAAATGATCAGATCACAGGAGAGATGATCAAATATGGCAGAGAAAGCATGATTCAGGAAATACACCGACTATGTAATATTGCATGAAGAGAAGGGAAGGCACCTAAGGAATGGACCAGATCTGTGCTAGTGACAATACCCAATATAGGAAGTACACTGGAGTGCAAGAACTACAGAAGGATTGCCCTAACAAGTCATCCAGGTAAGGTGCTGATGATGATACTGACTGAGAGATTAAGATCGCAGATAGAAGAACATATAGCAGACAAGCAAGCAGGGTCCAGAAAAGACAGAAGTACCGTACAGCAGATATTGGCATTAAGACTGATAGCAGAGAAAGCTCAAAAACATATACACTTGCTTCATTGATTTTCAAAAGACATTTGACAGTACAGAAAGTGACTTGGACGGCGTTGGAGTCATATGGAGTGGATAGCAGACTAATATGGTTGTTGAAAGATATCAGTGATAATGGAGGCAGCGGTGAGAACATGCAGGGGGTTGGGAAGTTGGTTTAAAGCAAGTAGAGGTACGAGACAAGGAGATCCAATATCGCCAAGTATCTTCATTGCACATCTGGAGAGAGCAATGGACAAGATCAAAGAAGAGGTAGAAGGGATATCTGTAAATGGGAAAAGAATTAACAACTTGGAAGGTTTGCGGATGATATATTTACCCTTTGAGGAAGATGAGGAGAACCTAGCAAAAACAGTGCGGGTGTTAAACGAAGAAGGGAAGCAGCACAGACTGATTATGAACATTGATAAAACAAAAACAATGGTATTTGGAGATAAGAAAATAGGAAGGAAGATCAGTGTGGATGGTAGTGAACCAGGAAACGTAGAGAAGTTCACATATCTGGGGAACAATGTAACGTACGATCTGGACTGTAAGAAGGAAATAGTGACCAGAATAGCGAAAGCAAGAGCAAGTTTGAAGGCAATGGATAAGATCTGGAAAAGCAAAGCAATTGGCTTAAGAACAAAGCTGGGTGTCTTGAAAATGTGTGTATTCATCAGCATGTTGTACAGATGTGAGACACGGGTGATAATGAAAGATTTGAAAAGAAGAATATTGGCGTTCAAAAGGAGTTGTTATAAAAAGATTCTGAGAATAGGATGGATGCAGGTCACCAATGAGGAATTATATAGGAAGATACAGCCAAAAGAGAACCTGCTGCAGAAGGTTATAAAACGGAAGCTACAACTATTTGGACATATTTGCAGAACAACCAAACAACGAAAAATCAAGACCCTAGTATTCGGCATAATGAATGGTTCGAATAGGAGAGGCAGACCCCACAGAGAATGGATAGATGATGTAGCAGATTGGTGCGGAGCTAGTCTACAGAAACTAAGCCGCTCTGCACTGCATAGGGAAAAATGGAAGGAAATAGTGAGAGAGGCATCAGACACCAATGGGTGCTGAGCCCACGGTTATTGATGATAATGATGAGATCACACTTGTTGGCCTTTTCTCAACTATCTCCAGTTTGTGGCCCACTTCCCAATAATATGGTACAGATCTGAACAAGATCTTTATGTCTTCCCTCCACTAAAAAGGGTCTGGCTTAAGTGGACATTAAAGAGGAAAGAGAAGTTACTCACCTGTAGTAACAATGGTTCTTCGAGATGTGTCCCCATGGGTGCTCCACAATAGGTGTCGGGCTCGCTTGGCGCCGCAGATCAGAAATCTTTCAGCAGTTTCTCCTAGATCGCGCATGCGCCGGCGCGTGCCACCCCCCTGAGCATCCCCGGCCGCGTGCACGATCCAGTCCCCGCCAGTTCCTTGACCAACCGCCTCGGATGCTCCTGAAAAATACCAGACAGAGATCCGAAGCGGGGAGGATGGGCGGGTGGTGGAGCACCCACGGGGACACATCTCGAAGAACCATCGTTACTACAGGTGAGCAACTTCTCTTTCTTCTTCGAGTGGTCCCTGTGGGTGCTCCACAATAGGTGACTACCCAGCAGTAACCCAAGTAAGGAGGCGGGTAATCGGTTTATGTACAGCTTGCCCCCGAGAGGACTGCTGTCGACAGACGGGTATCCTCTTAGAATACCCGAGGCAGGGCATAATGCTTGGCGAAGGTGTCATAGGATGACCAGCTCGCCGCTCTACAGATGTCTGTTAACGCGATGCCCTTGAAAAAGGCTGTTGACGCCGCCACCTCCCTAGTGGAGTGAGCCCTGGGCGGGGCCAGGCAAGGAGTCTTTCGAAGTTTGAAGCACATTTTTATACAGGACACAATGTGCTTTGAGATTCTCTGGGAAGAGAGACCTTCTCCTTTTGACCCGGGAGCAAGAGAGACTAGAAGCCTATCCATCTTCCGGAAGGACTTAGTTCTATCTGTGTAGAAGGCCAACGCCCTCCTCACATCTAGGAGATGCAGGCGTGCCTCCTTACCAGAGGTGTGAGGCTTCGGCAAAAACGAGGGTAAAACTATTGGCTCATTAAGATTGAACTCCGAAGAGACTTTTGGAACAAAGGCTGGGTGCAGCCTTAAGGTTACCACCTCCTTTGAGAATACTGTGCAGTGCGGCGTTGCCATCACTGCTGCGAGCTCACTCACCCTGCGGGCTGACATAGTTGCAAGGAGGAAGGTTGTTTATATCGTAAAGAGATGTATGGGAACTGTGGCTAATGGGTCAAAAAGGTGGACCCGATAGCGTGCTGAGCACCAAGTCCAAATTCCACGATAGTGGAAGCGGTTTCCGAGGGGGGGTACAGGATTACCAGCCCCTTCAAAAACCTGGTAACGATAGGATGGGTGAATACTGTGGGCCCTTCCTCTGTATGCCGAAAGGCTGATACAGCGGCAAGGTGGACCTTTAGCAAGGATAGAGAAAGCCCGCCTCTCTTGAGGTCCAATAAGTATTCTAGTATTACAGGTATAGGAACGTCAAGGGGAGCTATCTGCTTGGCGGAACACCAGGCTGTGAATCGAGTCCATTTCTGCTTGTAAGTCTTCCTGGTGGAGGTCCTTCGGCTACTTTCCAGGACTTGTTGTGCTCCCTCCGTACATGTGCTCTTTAAGGAGATGAGCCATGGATTAGCCATGCTTGTAGGTGCAGACCCTGAGGGTGCGGGTACACTATGGACCCTTGAGCCCGCGTGAGTAAGTCCGGCGCCACCGGTAGAGGGAGCAGTGGGCGGTCCAACGTGCGCAGAAGCAAGGGAAACCATTGCTGCCGATCCCAAGCAGGACTATGAGTATCACGCGAGCTCTCTTCCTTCTGGCTTTGTGCAAGACCTTGAGGATAAGCGCTGCAGGGGAAACGCGTAAAGTAAGGAGCCCTTCCACAAAAACATGAATGTGTCTCCCAGGGACCCCTGCCCCACTCCTGGCATGGAGCAGTACTGGGGACACTTTTTTTTTTTTTTTTGGTTGTACTGGGTGGCACACAGATCGATCTGGGGAAAAGCCCCATGTACGAAAAATGCGCTGTAGCAGATCGGAGCGGATCTGCCATTCGTGCGTGATTGCGAAGCGCCTGCTCAGCTGATCTGCATTCACATTGTGAGTGCCCAGCAAGTACGAGGCTTTCAACGTTACGTTATTTGCGATGCACTGATTCCACAATCGGAAGTGCTTCCGCACATAGGGCACGGGATCATGCTCCTCCTTGTCGATTGATGTAGAAACATAGTGGAGGTATTGTCGGTATTGAATCCCGACTACTTTGCCACGTAGATAATCTCAAAAATGTTTGCAGGCATTGAACGCTGCTCTGAGCTCCAGTATGGATATGTGCATTGTCTGTTCCGCAGGGGACCATAGCCCTTGCGTTACCTTGTCGCTGATGTGCGCTCCCCATCCCATGTGGGAGGTGTCGGTAGTAAGAAAAATAGAAATTTGTGGTTGGTGAAAAGGCACCCCCACTAGCAGATTCTCGGGGTTTTCCCACCACGCCAGGGATCTGCGCACCTCTGTTGTGGGCGACACCACCCTGTGGACAGTGTGGGATGCCGGTTTGTAAACGCTCGCCAGCCAATGCTACAGGCTTGACATGTGCAACCTGGCATTCCGTACCACAAACGTCGCTGCTGCCATGTGGCCCAGCAGCCGTAGGCACGTTAAGACCGGCACCGTGGGGCTGTATGTAATGACTTGCACCAGTGAACTGATTGCACGGAAGCGGGCGTCGGGTAGGTACACCCTTGCTGTGATAGAGTTTATGTGTGCCCCTATGAACTCTGTATGTTGTGTGGGTTCGGACTTTGACTTTGCGAGGTTGATGACTAGGCCCAGCGAAGAAACGTGTCCGCTGTGACGCGTATCATGCGTGAGACCTCTGCCTTCGAAGTCCCTTTTAGCAGGCAGTTGCCCAGATATGGGAAAAATAAACACCCCCGTCTGTGCAGGTGGCCTGACACCACTGCAAGGGTTTTGGTAAAGACCCTGGGGGCCGAGGAGAGGCCAAATGGAAGAACCCGGTGCTGGAAGCGCTCCTGGCCGACTGTGAAGCGGAGGAAGCGTCTGTGTGCCGGGTGGATTGTTATATGAAAGTAAGCATCTCGTAAGTCGAGTGCTGCAACCCAGTCTCCATCGTCCAGCGCCGTGAGTATCAAGGCAACTGTGATCATCCGAAACCGTTGCTTGCGCAAGTAACGGTTGAGGCCCCGAAGATCTAAGATGGGCCTCCGGTGTCCTGTTTTCTTCCCTGGTAGGAAGTAGCGTGAATAAAAACCTTCCCCTGGAATTCTTCTGGCACTCTTTCCACCGCCCTTATGAACATAAGATGAGTCACCTGCTGCTTGAGCCTCGCCTCGTGGCAGCATCCCTGAGGTGAGGCCTGGTGGGAGACTTCGTCGGTGGAAGCAACTGGGAGGGGATCGCGTAACCCATGGCTATGATCTCCAGCACCCATATGTCTGTGGTGATCTTTTGCCATTGGGAGTGGAACGGTCTGAGGCGACGATGGAACATCAGATGGGAGTGGCACTGAGCGAGGGTATTGATAGTGCAGCCCTCGACATACCCATCAAACTTGTTGCCTTTGGGCCTGACCCGACGGCGTACGGCTTTGTTGAGAACGTCGCCTAGGAGTTCTGTACTGTTGACGCTATTGATAGCGCCCTTGGCCGTAGCCCCGTTGATATTGAGCATGCTGTGGTTGTAAGCGTAGTGTCTTTGCTGAGGATAAAATTTTTCCCTCCTGTATGGGGGAATATAAATGCCCGAGGTTCTAAGTGTAGCTCTTGAGTCCTTACTGGAGTGAGGGACCGAGTCGGTTTAGTCTGCAAACAGCTTTTGTGTATCAAAGGGAAAGTCCACGATCTTCGCCTGTTGTTACCTCGAGATACCTGACGTCTGGGGCCAGGATTCTCTACGCATGACCACTGCTGTAGCTGTTGAACGTGCCGCCGTGTCCAGGGCGATCTGGACTCCCGTCCGCGATGCTGCGTAGCCCTCTTGAACAATCGCCTTTAACACCGGCTTTTTATCTTCCAGAAGTGAATCCATGAGGGGAGTAAGCCCAGAGTAATTATCAAAATTATGGTTTGCTAGGTGTGCCCATAATTTGCCATTCTCAATAGCAGGATAGGAGAGGAATATACCTTCCTGTCAACCAGCTCTAGCTTCTTATCTTTGTCCGATCCCCCGATTTGTACTGAGAAGCCTTTGACCTCTGCTGGGACGACCCGACCACCAAAGAATTTGGTTGTGGGTGACTGAAGAGGAACTCCATGCCCTTTGCCGGGACGAAGTATTTCTTACCCACTCTCTTGTTCCTAGGCGGAACAGAGGCCGGAGTCTGCCATATAGTAGTGGCTGACTCCAGAATGGCTTCGTCCAGCGAAATAGCAATTTTGGATGAAGCCGGGGGTCTCAAATTTTTCAGGAGTTTGTGATGTTTCTCCTGCACCTCTGCCGTTTGAATGTCTTGCGTGAAAGCCACCCTTTTAAACAGCTCCTGAAACTGTTTAAGGTCATCCGGGGGAGAGACATCCCCGGGGGCCACGGCCTCATCTGAGGAGGATGAGGAGGAACCACTAGGTAAACCTCCCTCGAACCCTTGGGTTCCTGCAGTCGATGATACACTTACTCGCTGGAGGATTGTGAAGGAAAGTCTCGGGGTTCTAAAATTAACTCCCCTTGAGACAACTGTGTTTCCATCCCCGATCGGGAGTGCCCATGGGGGTATTGAGCGGCCGGGGGGGTACCTGCCCCTGGGTGTAGGCCTGTGGTTTGTCTGTGTCCAGCATGGTAAGGACAACCATGGCAGCATGGGCAAGGGTCCGGGGCTGGAGACCTGGACCACTCACGGGGTGTGTACCCCCGATGTCTGGGAGAGCGAGACCTCCGCGACAATACAGATAGAGGTGAAACTGGCTTGTGATAGTACTCCAGGGGATCCAATCCCAGAAATGGTGAAGGTGGCCCAAGCCATGGTGACATTGGTTGGAGGAACAGAGAAGGTGTTTTTTTTTTTTTTCTTTTTTCCAGATGGGCCGGTGGAGAGACAGGCCTTCGGTGCGGCGTGTGTATCACAGCGGGAGGGCTTGGTGCTAACAGCAGCGCAGCCCTGTCCAGAGATGGACTGCGGTGCCGGGTTTTTGATGTTGCCTTGCCCCTCCGCTGCGGGGCCGGCACCGCCCCCTCCCATGCCGGGGATCTCAGCCCCGCTGTCAGCGCCGCGCTTGGCACCGTCAGCTGTGGTGCCACGCGGGTATCCCCCTCCAGTGCCTGCAGGCTCTGTGCCTGGCGCACCTGCACCGCTGGTGCCGCGGGGGTCTGTGCCGCCGGTTCCGGCGCTTGCCTGGCTGATGCTCTAGGCACCGCGCGTGCTGGCTGTTGTATAACCGGAGGCTCAGCCTCTGCCACGTGCGCTGCCACGCCGCCGCTTGCCTGAGTATGCGGCTGGTGTCTGTGTGCTCCGCTCGTCCTGCTCGCTGCAAATGCACGGCAAGGATCGAGCCAGGGAGAGTTTCCTCCGTTTCTGCGCTGAGGGGGTCAGAGAAAAACTGCCCTCCTCTTATGCAACCCAGCGGGCCGTTCTGGGTGAGGCTTCTCCAGCAAGGTAGCCTGTAATTCCCCCAGGCATCGGATGCCTTCGCTATGCCCCACGGAGGCCAGCATAGCTTCATGGCATGACTCCCGCTTTGTAAAACCTGAAGAGGCCATTGCAGTGAGTACTTTATTGTTAATAGGTTACTTAGCACTTAATCCGTGCCTTTCCACCCCAAATAGTGATCACCGGCCTGCGGTAGCGGGCGGCCTAAATGGCCTTCACGTCCGGTCTTCTCTTCTCTGCTCTGCTCCTCTCGTTTTCCTTTTTTTTTTGCTGATATTTCTCTTTGTCTTTGCTTTCTCTCCTTTTTTTTTTGTTTAATAACCGAAAACGACAAATTACACGTGGAAAAAACACACTAAGTAATCTGACTCTGGCCTTAGCCGGAGTGGATTCTGTCTGCAGCCGATGGCGGTTGAGAAGGAACTGGCGGGGACTGGATCGTGCAAGCGGCCGAGGGTGCGCAGGGGGGCGGCGCGCGCCGGTGCATGCGCGATCCAGGAGAAACTGCTGGAAGATTTCCGATCTGCAGCGCGGGGCGAGCCCGACACCTATTGTGGAGCACCCACGGGGACCACTCGAAGAAGAAGAATTAGTTGTACCTGTATCATATGCAGGACTGGTCATTTGTTGAATCAGCTCTATTGAAAGGGTAAAGGCACTACATTCGCATATGCAGCAGACCAAGGAAACTGCTACAAAAATCAAAATCTCAAAAAAAGCAGCACGGAAACTAGCCTTCTGCCTCAATAAAATATATGTTGTGATGGAATGCACAGCAACTGACTATGATATGTCATATTGCAGATGAAGCATGGGGAAGGACTGTGCTTCATGAAATCATAATGTATCCTGTAGCCCCTGAGAACATAGGGTGAACATGCTATTGCACCACTCTGTTAGGTGTGGCATCTGCTTACACAAGGCCTTGAAACATCAGAACGAAACCAAAATGTTCAGAAGACTTGAGTTGTGGGGACAAGACACTGAAATAATAAATCACATAGGATACAGCTCCTCTGAAGTGAAACCCCCATGGCTAGCTCATGCCAACTAACTTGGGCTCACAGGCCTACGGCTACAGGATTTCAGTGTAGGACCTTCAAGGTCCCAGGGCGTAGCCTTGAGTGGGAGCCTGAGCTTGGCTTCAGCCTCTTTGGAAATAATGGGTGAGGGGATCCATCTCTGCTGGTAGAACTTGGACTTTCATCTGCAATTGTTAAAGTGATCCATTGGCCACCTTGCTAAGGGACGTCTGTGGCTTTCATTTCATGTCAGGTATGAGAGATGTGTGTGATTTTGGATAAGTGCAAAGATGTGGGAGAGTCAAACCAGAAATTCACAAATTCCTGCTCCCTCTAAAACCAAAACCCCCAAAGTATCATAAGACTTAGTCAAGTTATGGGAGATGGCAAATCTGAATTGTGCCCACCCTCCAGTAGTTGGAAGTTTTTTGTGCCCTCACACATTGCACAATACCCAACCTGTCCCTCAATACCATGTTCATTTCCCATCTCCCTTGAACGCTTTAAAATGTTATTTGTATAAGTTTGTACAAGTGTAGATGCATGTTTTGCTCCATAAATACAAATTAGTAGAATTAACTAGATCTATTTTGCATTATATTTTCGTTTGCTTGTAAAATTAAGTAACAGGCAAATTAGAAGATGCACTGAAATATTCTCTTTCTGGTATGAGCCTACTTAATAATGTTGCTTACTGGGGGGAAAATATAATAATTGCAGATTGTGATGTTTCTGTAATGTGCAATAATAATTGTTTTGGCTGATGGATAAAATAATTGGCCACGATAACTGTTTTGAAATGCCTCAAATAAGTTAGGCATTTAGCATTTTAGGGATTCTCTCTCTCTCTCACCTCCTCCCTCATGACAATAAAGAATATATCTCACCACCTGTGATACTGAGATACAGGGAAAGCAACAGTCTATCTGATGGAAAACAAGAAAAAACAGAACTGCAATTGACACAAAATACTACATAACACCAGTCACTGTAGGACCTCACTGCACTATACCAAAGGTCTGAACAGTACCAAATTTCCACTGAAACATAGAAAACATTTCCTCTACAGATACAGATGACCCAGCCTTGCTATGAGGATCTATGATGGCAGAGAGCAGACAGTAAAGAAAATCTCAGGAGGGTCCACATTCTGCAGTTAGTGGAAAGCATGAACAAAGAGGACTCAAACCTTGCACTGGAAAACAGACAGGTTCCAAAGCCTGAGTCCCCTGCCTCCTATTCCTGCAAGTTTCACCTTTGGGACAGTACATTCCTCCTGAAAACAGATGTCATAACTAAGTGGTTCAAGATAACTAGTGTCTACAATAGTAAGGACTGTTTTTTTCACAGCTTCAACTCCACCCTGAAATATGCTGGTAGTGAATACTATGTTGCCCAGGTGAGTTAGACAATACAGATAATATTGTAATAATATTAAGAGAATACAGAAAATAAATATAATAAGGCTGCCAATTTAGGATGAAATGAGATTGTAAAGACTTCGTGCCTGTGATCCAGGGGGTAAAATAGCTCTTTCCCTCTCTCTTTTAGTGCAACAAGTTTCATGGCTATATTTTGATAATGTTCATGAGAAAATAAGTATGCTCCCATTCTACTGGCCTCTGAGACACCACACTCGTCCCCCCACATAGGGTAACAGCTGTCTTGGTGCAATTAGAACAAATTGACCCAACAATTTTAGGCTGATGGGATTGCCTACATTCCAGACGTTTTCTTTCCTTTCTGCACGCACAGTCTGCCATTTGAGAGTGAGAAAGAAAAACAGCAATTCACCAATTAGGAGGTCAAGTTACCAGGACTTGCTCTAATAAGGCTGAACAATTGTAGAGGAAGCGTCACAGCATGACAAAACAGTCCCTGTGGTGTCAAAATATGGCATGTGGTGGTCAGTTATACTGCTGCCTATTTGTAAAAAGGAGTTGCAACTCTTCATTTCCAAACTAGTATACTTGGAGTAAAATCACAATACTTTTCTGTTTTATATTGACAACAGTCTCAGTTATTTATGGGGTATCAGCATCAGAATCTAGGCAAAAAATACAAATAGAGATAAGCTTAACATGATTTAAATCTGCTCATTTTATCCCTGGCTTCAGCAGTTTAAATGAGCTTTTGATTGCTAATTTGTTCCTTCCTGCTTCTGCCTGTTATTGAAGGTTAGCTATAAAAACAGACAACTAAGTTCATACTGATACCTGCCAGCAAGGCGTTCAGAATTCTAGGACCCAAGGTTAATGCCAAGCCCCAAGCCTTTATACTTCATACACGTCTCTGAGAAGGGAATCTGAGCTGATGAGACAGTTCCTGAGGTAGCCTGGTACAAGATCAATATGAGCCTTGAAGATTAACACCAGATCTAAATGAAAATAAGGACCCAGGGATGTGCTCCATTCTCCACACTCAAGAAGTGGGCTGTAGCACACTAAATATCAGGGGCAAGCAAACATTTTACATGGGGCTTCCACTTTTTGTCCCTGCAATTAGCAGCCTCCCCTCCCACCAACCTGCCTAATGTAATCCCAACCAATGGAAATTTCAGCTATGTTCATATGGAAGGAAGGGGAAAAAAAAAACCCACCAACCACCAACTTTTGGCACAAGCAGTAGGTATGTATGTAAAACCTTATTACTTAGTATATAAATGTGAATACATACACAGAAAAACTAACACATTTAAATATTTTAATGAAATGGATGAGCCTGAGACCCAGCAGCATTATGAAATTTCACACACACACACACACACACACACACCCCCCGAGGGAGCCTACCCGTCACGTAGTGCACCTCTACTATGCACCACTACTATGCATTATGTGGAGTTTTTGGACTCGCTTTGACTGACACAGGAAGTTCCAGAAGTTCAGTCTTTAGGTGACTGATATGTAGACCATGGTTGCTATTCCGTCATTCAAATTTCAAACATGATTTGTGTCACAAGTCCACGTTCTAAAAATTTCAATAAGCGACGAGCATTTTGGGATGTTGTCATATTCCTGCCCAAATCCAAAACACAGTTGTTCTACTCAGTGCCTTCCTTATACTTCATTATTCACTTTCCTTTCCCTGCATGTACACTCAAGCAGTGCATACATCTGTTAAGATGCATGTTAAATATTATGAATAAGCATTTATTTCAAAAAAGGAGAGATTTTAAAAACATCCAAAAGGAAAATACTGTCAAAATTTGTGCAGATGTTATTCATCTCTGTCTTTTAAGTCTCTGGCTTTAAGAGTTTCCAGCTCCTCAGAAGTGACTTCTGACCCCATGTGAAAATAATCCATTTCATACAAGAGGACAGTGCTTTGCAACTAAGAGCTTTCCAATTCGGTAAAAAACTCAACAATTCAAGAGCCACAATACTTGCAAATATGAGACGGTCCTTATTAAATAACATCAAACTGTACTTTTTGTACCCCCTACTATAATAACAGCATACACGCAATGATTTCGAATGCAATACATGTTTACTACAGGACATTCACAAACTTTTTACATATTCTATTTCCTCACACTTTGTTTGTGTTTGTACTGTCTTCCTGACTTTCACTCCCAAACACTCACTCACTCACTCTCTTTCTGGAGGATGCTCAGGGGAGTTATCCAATGTTTTGAGATCCCATATTGTTTACTATTTTGATAGGAGTTGCTCATTTTGGGGCTTTTAGATGTTCACTGTTTGTCAAAAATAATCAGGAGGGATTTGTTATTTGTTTGTTTTTTTCTTAAAACTTTATAATTTTAGTGTCAGGAGTCACAAAGAAGTCCTTAAAGAGCACCATGTGGCCCTGAAGGAGCAGGCTGCAGACTCGTGTCCTAAACTAATGCTAAGTCTCTAATCGGATGCAGATATCTCGATCTAACTTTTGGAATCTCAGTCATCATATGCGGAAATCTTTTTAATCTAGCAACATTAGCTGGTGTAGGAAAAGCAAAATGAATTCCACAACACGTCTCAGCCACGTCAATTAAATTAAAAAATAATTCAATACGTCTGTATCAGAAGCAGCTCAAATAATACCTATTCTCAAGTGATTTCCGTATTGTTCAGTTCAAATTCAGACTTTACAAGGTGTTTCTCCATAGCTCAAATCTTCCCTTCCAGAGTTATCAGTTTTAGAGTAGATCTTTATCTTCAAATGTGTCACTATAATTGCATTTGTGGGACTTTTTAAACCATATTTCCTATGTTTCTTTCCCCCTCAGCAACTACGTGCTGCTCAGATGGAAACTCTGCTGCCCTTCTCAGCCAAAATGAATAGTGTAAATCCCTGAAATAGTCATCCAAATGCTACGAATTTGCTAGGCAAGACTGCTAGCCTCACAAATAACAAAACAAGACAAAGAATAGTATTCTTTAGATCAAAATACACAACTTTCTGGACCAAGTACATTTAACAGGTTAAGTTTATACTTTTTGATGGACTAATACAGACTGTGCATGACTGCATTTACATTTATTTTTAAAACAATGCAAGAACAATATTTTAAAGGCCTACAATCAAGTCAAAATACCAGTATTATATAAGCTGGCAGCCACCTCTTATAAAACAGTAGAACTCTGTGGAAATATAAAAAAAGTTTTGTTGCTTTTTTAATAAAAAGTCATTTTCTCAAAAGGTAGTTTTCAAAACTGAAAAGTAAGTGATTTCAGAGTGAAATAAAACACTTTTATTCTCTCCTATATTTCATATAGACATGACCCATTAGATGAAGCACAAAGGTTTACCTAAAAGTTCCATTTAAACAACTTCTTTTGACTCCCACAAGACCCAAGATAAACAGGGCCCTAATAAAAGTTGATAGCATGGGCTCTGTTCACGTGAAACCACTTTATAACTTGACCAACCGTATTCTCTGCCAGGAAATGATTGCTTTTCCAGTTCAGCCCAAGAATGTTGCTCTGCCTTATGTCTGCTGGCAACAATGTCTCTGTTTATGGGTGGGCTAAGGAGGGAGGATTCAGAGGCTAAGTTTAGGCCTTAGATAATGGTAACAGAATTGAGATTTAGTCCTAGATTTTTCTGTTCTGTTATACTGCTCGTTAGACCCTAACATATAAGGAAGGCACTGTCAGATATTACGTAGTTTGCTAAGCATGTGTTTTTCTTCCCCTTAATTTATACTTAGCCAGTACTTCATCATTCAAATCAGAACAAGGTTTACAATAATAAACCACAAACATGCATTATTTATTTAAGTTACTATATAACATTAAAAGATATCATGTACTCTCTTGTGTAAGTTGTTATAAACTCAATTGTTCCTTGTAAGAAACTTTGTACCTGACAGCAACTTCCTTTTTGTGTTAAGATTTTTCCATGATATGGCACTAACTCTACAAGCAGAAATAGTAAGTACTGCAGCACCATCCTCTTCCAGAGGACAGAAGATAGGCTTTTTCCAAAGCAAATCCCCACCCATATTTAGCCATGAGCGTTGCCATGGTATAAACCAGCAGTGAGGAACCTCCAGCCCATAGCAAGTCTCTGTGCCATAGGCCAGAAGAACCAGCATGCCCCAAGGGTCCTAGGGCCAGGGGAGATTAGGCAAGCTCCATGTGCTGTTCTCACACCTAGTGCCCACTTCACAACTCTGATTGGCTGAGAACCACAGCCAATGGGAGCTGTAGAGGTGGTGCCTGCAGATGAGGGCAATGCACACCACACAGCCGCCTGGCTGTGCCTCTGCCTAAAGGCCAAACACGACAGCCACATCTGGGAGCAGCACAGAGCCAGGAAGCCACCGTGGTCCAGGATTCATAGCCAGCTGGAGCCTGCACCCCAAGCCCCTTGCCCCATGTTAGAACCCCATCCCACACCCAACTCCCTCCCAGAGCCTGCACTCCCCAAACAGCATCCCAACCCTCTGCCACATCTTAAAGCTCCCTCCTGCTCTCCCAATGGCTCCAGCCTGGAGCACTGTCCTGCACCCCAAACCCTCACCCCTATGTCCCACTCCAGAGCCCATACAACAGACAAAGCCTACATCCCCGTCCCAATCCCCTGCTCAGACTTCTTCCCAAGCCTCTCTTCCCCTGCCCCTGCCCAAACCTCTGTCCCCTGTTGCCCATGGGCACCAGCTCGCCCCACTGTGTGCAGAGGGAGTCCCAGGACTCAACTTCCCTGACCTCCCATGCTGTGTGGCCCCACCGTTCATTTTTCTCTGTGGATTAGTGGCCCTCAAGAAAAAAAACATTCTTCACTCATTAGGACTCAGAAAAAGCAGTCATGTGGCACTTGAAATACTACCTGATAAATTATTTTGCTAATGAGCAGACCCGCTTCTTCAGACCCCATGAAAGCTCATCACCTAATAAATTTTGTTGGTCTTTAAAGTGCTACATGACAGCTTTTTTGTTTTGTTAGGATACAGACTAACATAGCTACAACACTACCACCATCTCCAGCAGAGGCACTGAAAGACAAGGTACGGATTAACTTAATTTTCAAACTAATGACAGCAAAATGCCTTACGCTTAAGCAATCCACTTCAAATAAATAAGGAATTTTTTCCATTCATGAGCTCTACACATAATATTTAACATCTGTCATGACACTAAAGTAAAAAAAAAAACTGTTGTAGCTGCCTAGTGACAATCTGTGTAGTTGTCAAACAGTCTCCAATATTAAGTATTTTAGGATAGATGCATTTCATTTCTTTGTTAAGTTTGCAGCCTACAGTTTCAACGGATGCCATGCCTTCCTGAGTAAATGTTGTGCTGCACAAAAGGGCTTCAAGTGTTGGGCCCTTGTGAAAGGAAAGCCAGAAAGGCCAATGAAGCAAAATGACTATACTATAGAATAAATAACCAGTGGGCAAATGAAGAAGAGGCTCAGCCCCAGACACACTCATGTCAAGAAGAAAAGGAGAATATTTAAATGAACTGTCTCTTTAAAAAAAAAAAAACCCAGAGGTCACATTTAACTCAAGATGCCCCTTTTTTCTATTGTTTAATTAAAAAGTGTGTTGACCTTAGATGGGGCCTGCGGTAATGGTTTTGTATTTTGTCTCTGAGAATGCAGAGAAAGTTTTGGACCATTTTGCTGGTCCCAATCAAGTGTGTGCAAAAATCTCTCTTTATGCTGCTTATACTACTGTGCTGCCTGCAACACCCGGTACACTTTTCTCCTTCTACACTTGGTTCTTTAGTCCGAATGTAACCTGTGCAGCCTTGGAGGAGGAGTAAACTCAGAGCAGAATTGTCACTACAGCTGACAGAAGAGAGAATATGATCCCTAAGTCCACGAATCAGAATTATGCAGCAAATAGAGGTGGTCACAAAACTAACATTGCCACAATTTTTGCCTGCCAGAGAATTAAGGAGGGAAATGAAGAACACAAGACAGGAAAAGAAAAAAGGCAGAAGAAGTCACATGAAGAGGGGGAAAATGGAGATGGAAGGGAGGGAGAAAAGGAGAAAGTGGCATAAAAATAGCTAAAGACAGACAAAGATAATCTAGCATGTCAGAAATAGCACTTCTTGCTACAGGAGATGGTGTTGCCTTTGAACGCTAATTCAGGCTTAAGGCTAGAAGAGCAATATGCAAGGACCATAACACCCAACACTGACATTGATGGATACAAGTTTATTATGTTCTGCTATGCCAGTGGGAAAGCAGTTTTATTACTGGGCCACAAGTTCCCAGGCCTATTCTGAAGGTTAAATCTAGAGTATGTAGGACTGCATGACGTTATCTAGCAGCTGCTAAAGTAACCGCATGGTCGTCACGAAAGCGTTGAGATCCCGAACAAAAATACATGTTTTATTAACAGGCCCAGCAAGAATTCAGTTAGCTCAGATAGTCATCTAAAAAGTAATGAGGTGAACTTCATACCACAATAATTCCTAAATTAAGGTTTCCCACAATGCAGATCAAAACACATTCACATCCATCTTCGGAATGAGGTGCTGCCTACATTTTAGACCAAATTTAAAAAGACGTAACCATACCCAATTCATGGGTTTGTGCTAACCTGAGTATTTTACAACAGATGGCACAGCCAAACAGGATTACAATATTGTTAAACCTATCTAAATAATAAAAGTAAGGTACAACATCGCATTGATATTAAACTGTGGAAAGCTAATGACCTAGCACTGGCAGGAAATTAGACTCCTTATATCTATTACCTCAGAGGCTGATCTACTGGGAGGTAAGCCACATTAGATCGATTTTATCATGAATGTGTCCACATCCAAGCCCCTTCTGCTGATGTTAAGAGTTGTTTAAATCGACTCCACCTTGATGAAAGAAGTAGCTCTAACTTTGACCTTCCTGTGCCAAATGCTAGAAGTCTAATAAGATAGGTGAACTAGAGTACCTTGTATTAAAGGAGGAGATTGACATAATAGGCATCACAGAAACCTGATGGAATGAGGACAATCACCGGGACACAATCTTACCAGGATATAATATGTATCAGAAGGACAGAATAGGCCATGTGGGTGGTGGAGTGGCACTGTATGTGAAAGATAATGTAGGATCAAATGAAGTAAAAATCTTAAATGAATCAAAATGTTCCGTAGAATCATTATGGATAGTAGTACCATTCTCTAATAAGAATATAGAGTAGTGATATAGTATCCATCACCTAACCAGGACAGTGATAGTGACTTTGAAATGTTAAGGGAGTTTAGAGAGGCTATCAAAATAAAAAAGCTCAATAATAATAGGGGACTTCAATTATCCCCATATTGACTGGGCGCATGTCACCTCAGGACGAGATGCAGAGATAAAGTTCTCGATGCCTTAAATGACTGCTTCTTGGAGCAGCTAGTACAGGAACCCAGTAGGGGAGAGGCAATTCTTGATTTAGTACTGCGTGGAACACAGGATCTGGTCCAGGAAGTAACTATTACAGGACTGCTTGGGAATAGTGATCATAATATAAAAACATTTAACATTCCTGTGGTGGGAAGAACACCTCAGCAGTCCAACACTCCTGCATTTGATTACAAAAAGGGGAATTACATAAAAATGAGGATAGTTAAACAGAAATTAAAAGGTACAGTGGCTAGAGTAAAATCCCTGCAAGATCCATGGAAAATTTTCAAGGACACCATAATATAGGCCCAACTTAAATGTATACCACAAATTAAACAACATGGTAAGAGACCTAAAAAAAAAGAGAGTCTCCATGGCTTAACAACCATATAAAAGAAGCACAGAGATAAAAAAAAATCTTTTAAGAAGTGGAAGTCCAATCCTAGTGAGGTAAATAAGAAGGAACTTAAACATTGCCAAATTAAGTGTAAAAATGTAATAAGAAAAGCCAAAAAAGATTCTGAAGAACAGCTAGCCAAAAACTCAAAAAGTAATAGCAAAGTGTTTTTTAAATACATCAGAAGCAGGAAGCCTGCTAAACAACAAGTGGGGACCCCAGACTATAGAGATACAAAACCAGCAATCAAGGATGATAAAACCATTGCAGAGAGACTAAATGATTTCTTCGCTTCAGTCTTCACAGCTGAAGATGTTAGCAAGATTCCCAAACCTACACTGTCCTTTGTGGGTGACGAATCTGAGGAACTGTCCAGGACAGAAGTGTCATTAGAGGAGGTTAGAAAATAGAAAAACTTAACTAACTGGGACTGGATGGCATTCACCCAAAGGTTCTGAAAGAACTCAATGTGAAATTGCGGAATTATTAACTGTGATTTGTAACCTATTATTTAAATCAGCTTCTGTACCCAACGACTGGAGGACAGCCATCATAATGTCAATATATAAAAAGGGCTCTAGAGGCGACCCTGGCAATTACAGATTGGTAAATCTAACGTTAGTACCAGGCAAATTAGTTGAAACAATAGTAAAGGATAAAATTGTCAGACACAAAGAAGAACATAATTTGTTGAGCAAAAAAGTCAACCTGGTTTCTGTAAAGTGAAATCATGTCTTACTAGTCTATTGGAATTCTTTGAAGATCCTTTCATGGATTCAGAACTGGTTTAAAAAGACAGGAAACAAAGGGTAGGAATAAATGGTAAATTTTCTGAATGGAGAAGGGTAACGAGCAGTGTTCCCTAAGGTTCACACCTAGGATCAATCCTATTCAAGTAAGTAGTGAGGTGGTAAATTTTGCAGATGACACTAAACAGTTCAATAAAGTCAAGACGAAAGCAGACTGTGAAGAACTTCAAAAAGATCTGATCAAACTGAGTGACTGGACAACAAAATGGCAAATGAAATTTGAAGTGTAAAGTAATGCACATTGGAAAAAAATAACCCCAAGTATACATACAATATGATGGGGTTTAATTTAGCTACAATTAATCAGGAAAGAGATCTTGGGGTTGTTGTGGATAGTTCTCTGAAAACATCCACGCCAAGTGCAGCAGCAGTCAAAGCAAAGCAAATATAATGTTAGGAATTATTAAAAAAGAGCTAGAAAATAAGACGAATATTTTACTGCCCCTTTATAAAACTATGGTATGCCCACATCTTGAATACATGTACAGATGTGGTCTCCTCACCTCAAAAAAGATATTTTGGCATTAGAAAAGGTTCAAAAAGGACAACTAAAATTATGAGGGGTTTGGAACGGATCACATATAAGGAGAGATTAAAGAGACTGGGACTTTTCAGTTTAGAAAAGAGGAAGCTGAGGGGGGATATGACAGTGGTATATAAAAATCATGAGCAGTGTGGCGAGGGTGAATAAAGAAAAGTTATTTACTTGTTCCCATAATATAAGAACTAGAGGACACCAAATGTAATTAATGGGTAGCAGGCCTAAAAGTAATAAAAGAAAGTTCTTTTTCACACAGCACACAGTCAACCTGTGGTACTCCTTGCCAGAGGAGGCTGTGAAGACTAGTTGTATAAGAGAGTTCAAAGAAGAGCTAGATAACTTCATGCAGGTTAGGTCCATAAAAGGCTATTAGCCAGGGGGTAGGAATGGTGTCCCTGGCCTCTGTCAGAGGCTGGAGATGGACGGCAGGACACAAGTCACTTGATCATTGTCTTCGGTCCACCCCCTCTGTGGCATCTGGCACTGACCTCAGTTGGCAGACAGAAAGCTGGGCTAGATGGACCTTTGGTCTGACCCAGTAATGGCCATTCTTATGTTATGTTAAAAGATACAAACAGTTGCTCTGGGATCGAAGCAACAGACATTCTGCTTCTATGAGCAGCAGCATGGGATTGAAGGGGACATGAGGAGTATCCCAAAATTCTCCATGGAAATCTCCTAAACAACTCTTCAGGCAGCCTCGGGCAACAACAAGAAGGATACAATAGAAGAGGAAAAGGAGAATGCGCAGAAGACAAGTAGAGCATCTATTCTCTCCGCCATGCAGGACCTTGTCCTAACTCTACAGACAATTCCCTCCTGGGACCCTATTGATGCCAGGCCCCGATGGCGGGAAAGGCATCTGTGGTGAGTGCAAATTTGTAATCACGATACAGTCATTCAGTGAAGATGGGTTTAATGTTTGATCTGCCTTGAACAACTGGGATGCAATGGCAGTCGGTTCAGCGATACAGAGGGTGCTCCCTGGAAAAGTCTGTTCACATGCCTGGAGACAGACTGGGAATCCTTCCTGGATCTCTCTGAAAAGCTCTTCTGGATGTATTCCGCAATCCACCTCAAGAAGTCTCTGGGGAGGGCTGACTTATTCCATCCTCTATGGACAAGACGTGCTACCATGCCAAGCCAGCAAAAAGCGATCAGGCATCATTGCAGCACAAAGCAGAGCAACATCAAGTCCTGGCCAAATTCATTCAGTAGCCATTCCCCATCCTACTTTCTCACTGTCAGGAGACTGATAATGTGCATTGTTTCCTAGGTGAAATGGGGGGAAGTTTTCTAAGTGATCGTTCTAAGACAATTCTCTAGTTTGCTGATTCCTAACAAATTATGACCCAGGTGTCCTGTCCGATTTGTGATTGTCTTAAAAGGATCATCCCACAGAACAGCCACCCTTTGAGTGGGGTTATCGCATGCTGATTGTGCACATCTGTGCCCCTGTACGTCAAATCCACATCCCCTCCTTTGCAAATGCAAACCCATGAACAAGCGAGAGAGCTGTAGTTTGCAACCACCCTTTACCACATTTTCAAAGTGGAACAAAAAGACCAGTCCTAATGTTCTGCTTACCATGTCTTCCTGCACACTGAATTCTGCTGCTGAGCACTCCGCCATGTGTTATACCTTTCTGGTAGACATTCAATTTAAAAGGCAAACTGTCTCTTTCTACCTAACACATATGCATTGTGCTCTGAAATGCTTCATTCACTGTAAAAGAGTTAATCTTCTGTTTTTAACAATGTACAGTAGACCCCTGACTTATGCAGTGGTCGTGTTCCTGTGCAACCCTGCATAAGTCAAATTTCATGTCACTCATGGGGGAGCCAGGAAACTGACCGGCGCAGCAGCACTGGACAGTTTCCTTTCTCCTGTGAGCCATGGGCAGCTGCAGCCTGGCTGCCTTGGTCTGTTTCCCTGCTCCTCTGCGTAGAGGCTCATGCTGTTAGTAGTCATACGCAGCAAACAGGAAGACAGGAAAGCATGCAGGGATCATGAACATAAAACACAGGAAGAGATATTGAGGCTCATGTGGGAGCCAACAGATTTAATGAGGCCTCTGATAGAGGTACAGAAAAAGTAGCTGGAACACAGAGCCCCTCTCCCGCTTTGCAACCAATGATCAACCACCTGCCCCCCTTGCCAAGTTCTAGCTCCTCCTCTCCTAGGCATCCTAGAATGAGGAGTCAGCATGCCAAGAAACTCTTTTACTCAACTGCAGGGGATTTTTCATGGAGCACAAGGCTGTCATTCCCGTTGCTCTGAATGCTGCACGGAGAATTTGTAATAAGCCATCCGGCCTTGGGATCTCCATCCTGACCCCTCCCCATATGTTATCAGACCCTTGTTACACCCACTGTCCTTTACTTCTCCATGGTACCTGTGTTCATCGCTTCTTAGCCTAAATAAAAATGCATGAATTTAGGATAGAATCTTTAGTCACTGTGCCCACTGTGGTTGTGGGAGAAGATAGGTTTACAGGGCAGTATATTTATTACAGAGGGCTGCTTTGTAATGGGTAGCACACATAACTGTCACCTCCTTGTCTGGTCATTCATTAAACTGGTTTTTAAAGCCTCTCTGTGCTAGTCATAGTAATGGGGATGCACTACACCAACTGAATGTTCACATCCAATGGATGCTCAAGAGCAACTTACATAAATTAGAGGTTCATCTGTTTAAAATGGGGTCAAGTGATGGACCACAAATTATTCCCTTCTTTAATTATTTGGAAGAACACATTTCAGTTACTGTCCGAGTGACCTTGGGCCTCTTTTTGTTTCAACTTGTCTCCAATGGAGTTAAGACGGCAGAAATTACCTTTGGTTTTAAAAAATAACCCTTTCGTAGAGCCTGCTCTCACTTTCAGAAATTTTAAAAAGGATGTCTTAATGAACACAGAAACAGATTATGCAGCAAGCTGTATTATTTCTTCCCTCCTCACCTCAACTCAGATTTGTGAGGGTTCATCCTAAATTTCATCCACAATTTTAAATATCTGTAACTCCAGTGGTTTAATTCTCAAAGTTTGTAAAGCCTTTTCAGAAAAGTCAGTCACAACATTCCACGGAAATGACTTAAAAATCTAAATTACATATTAGTAGAATGATACTGGATGATTGACTTTCTCACAGTAATTATTCACACAAGGCTTGAAAAAAACTGTCTGCTGATTTACAGGTGAACAGAGACATTAACAATTTGTCATTTCATTACTGTTAATACATGAATGCCCTGGGGAACTGAACAAAACTATCTTTAAACAAACATTTGAACACTCTCATAGGCATGAACCATATTTAATAAAACAAAGAATTAAGACAGCCCTTCCTTAAGGAGTTTATCATATATGACAAAACAAACTAGTGCATGACAACCAGTGTGTGGAGATAAGTGAAGATAAAAATGTCAGGAGGAATTTAAAAAGTAAGTTTAAAGGAGGAACATGGGGCGCCTTCGCAAAAGAAATTGGAGACTTACAAGCACAGTGGGTAGTCAGATCAGGGCAAAAAAAACCAGAAGATCCTTTGAAAAAGGAAAGAATGAAGTAATGAAACAGGAGGATTGTGAAGACAGAAGGAGAATAAGAGTGAAGTGGAGGGGACAGGAGCTGAGATATAAATAGAGAAGTTATGCGGAATGAAACAGAACGAAGCAATGACGACAAAGGAGTTCAGAGCAATAAGTAACAAGTAGAAAACCTATAAAGGGTTTGAACGTAATGGGGCAAGGGAGAAAAAGAGAGCAGCTGGAGATCAAAATGATTTTAGCATCAGCATTTCAAATATAATGAAGTTTACCCTAACTAAGTTGACAGTCAATACTTGGACAAGGATATTGTGAGGCAAGCATTTCTGCAGGTTGATGTGCTTCAGCTCATCACCATACTATCCAAGAGCAAAACACAATGTGAGAGGAGAGAACTTAGAAATATCCTTCCTGAAAAGCTTAGAGGGGGAAGAAGAGAGATGAACCAAAGACAATCCCAAAAGCTGAAAGCTAGAGGGAAAGCGTGACACTGTCAGCAGTAAGCAAAGGAAGGAAGTGGAACGACAGTAGCAGGCAGGAGAGTTTTGAGAAGACTGTTTTTGAGATGGCAGCAGGACATCCAAGAAGAGATTCCTGAAACTCAGTTCAAGGAGGAATATAGGATGATTTGTCAGCACACTGTCAATTAACATCATGACAGATTTTGGTGCGACAGTTGTAACCATGACAGCAAAAGAGGTTTTCATAGGGAAGTATATAGAGTAAAAACAGGAAGGGTCTGAAAACACTGATGTGAAAGTGTTTGTTTAAAAAAAAAAAAAAAAGATATCTATTTTAATGGAAGGGTTTTAGATGGATGGAATCTTCAAAAAAGTGCTCAACATTCAAAGTCAATGCCAAGTCAAGACCACAGCTATTGTACAGTGTGGGTCAACTGGTATGGACAGGGCTCATGTATCCATACATACTCCTCTTGATATCTGAGCAACATTCTACACAGTTGTTGGTATAATGATGGATTAATGGTCATGTGGGGACAGAGAGGAAAAAATTTAAAAGCCTGAATGACTGAAAATAGCTTGAATTCTATGAATAGGGAAAAAAAGTTTAATCGTCAAGTGAGTATCTGTACTGAGAATGTGAAGTTACTAAAAATTAGGATTTGCAGGGTCAGGACCTAATTCCGCCTTTGAATTTGTTTACTATTGTTAAGACTTCCATTGATTCCTTTGGATAATTAAGAAAAAACTCACGTGGAATTGGTCCCATTTCCTCATGTAAGCCTTTCCATGTGATGCGGAGGCCATTTTGACTAACTACAGTCTCACTGTGAAAAAGATAGGAGAATGGGTCTGCCTAAAGGTAGACATTTAAAAAAGGTCATTTTTTATCCAACAGCTCTGTCCCTGGTGCAATTCACAGTACAGACCTTGACTTTAATGACAATAGGCAATTTTCACTGTATTATACTTCCATTACCCCTCAAAGGCCAAGACAGTCAAGAGGAAATAAAATTAGATTTTGTTCCTATGGTGCACTTCAACATTCTTATTTACCAGCTTTCCACCAGTAAAACCAACATAACCATACTGAAGACAGTAGTATTACACAGCTGTAGCTAAGGGCACAATGTTACTCCAGATTGACTCTCAGAACCCATGCTGAATTTGCAGGTTGGCAGTTAGAAAAATAGATTTTACTCCAGTTCAGCATTTATTACATGAAATTTGAGGCAGAACTCCATGTTGCTATTTCAGTCATTTTTCAGCAGAGCTATAGCTTATTTGAGACAAAGATTTTTCTGACTACCTGTACTTTGACTTCATCATAAACTGATCATATACCCAGAGAATAGATAACTATCCTAGCTCAGATTCCATAGACCAATTTGAAGTTACTGATTAGTTAAAGGAGAACATGAGCAGCAGTCCACCTTCTGAGGAGACTGGGAAGCCCATATTCCTCAAGGTTCATTGCCCTATAACGGTCTGATTTTCACCATCTGTGCACTATATGACTGAGGCATGATTCAGACAAGTTTAGACAACTACATTGCTTAATCTTCCTTTCCCATAAGCCAGGATATTGACTGGATTTTAATCCATTTGACATTATAACTAAGACTTGCATTTTACCTCATTTTAGACCTGCAACATAGAGATCTTTACTGGGTTGAATGAGGCATCAGCGAGAATTTGAGAGACCGGTAACACTACCTTTGACATCAGAGGTCATTAATGCATCCAGAAAAGAGACAGAAAGACACCTCTAAAAGCTGCATGATTACCAGGCCCACTGATGGGGTTAAAAGGGAAGGAGCAGTTGCTCCCAGGTCCTTCGAAGCACCTCATAGCATTGTGCCACTGCTCCGCACATGGTTCTGAATGAGCATGGGGGTGGGGGCCTGACTGCCCTAAGCCCTGCCCCTTCCACCCATGGCCCCATCCCTTCCAGGAGTGGGGAGCTGGGTCCCCGGTAGCTGTTGGTACTGCTGATTACCACCAATGCCAAAATTCTCGATGGGATGAAAAAATCAGAGCTCCCATCATTAGATGCACACATTAGTTAACTTCTGAAAATCCAGCGACAAAACTCTGCAGTATGAGCTGACAAAAGCTTCCCTATAACTCATATTTACACCTTCTTGACATTTAGCGAAAGACATGTTTACACTGAAAACGTAACGAGTATGAGGAGGTAAATGAGGACGTGAAGAAAGGTGGCCTTTTGTTGTGCACACTGCTACCAAGCAGTGAGTCAATGTAGGTAAGGACAGGCTGTTAAACACAGCCTCTAGAATCACCTGCAACCACTTTAACTAGTCCAATGTCCTGGCATCACTGTAAGAACCTTCAGGTGCCAAGTGATCTTTATTGCCACAGGAGGCAGTGACAGTCAAATTCCTGGTGCAATGGTTGCATAAGCAAGCCACAAAAATGCAAGAGCTTTCCTTGTATCCCCTCCAAACCAGAAAACATGAACCAGTCATCTCGTTGGTTCCTGATTCTTCAGTTATTTCAAAAGCAACAAGTAAAACTAGTGTATTTCCTCCAACTGCTCATGTAGCCATTACAGCATGTAAACATGGGGTTTTACTGTGGCACTGCCTCCTGTGACAAGGAACATCACTCAGCACCTAGACAACCTCACAATGCCATGAAGTTACACTAGTCTAAGTGATTGCAGGTACCAGAGGCTGAACTAACATCTTGTCCATATCCTCATTTACTCATGAGGAACTGCCTTACAGCTAAGTTCAGGCAACACAAAAAGGAAAGGACAGGACCATGTTATCATTTGTCAATTTAAACTGAAGGGTCACGCATCAGAGGGTCTGATTCCAAAATACGTGTTAAAGTGCTTTCCTGAATGGGGAATTAATTTGTAACAAACAAGAAACAAGAAAATATCATTACTATAGGCAGGAAAAAACGCAATGCACTTTCGAGGGGAAGAGCAAGGAAAGAGGAGAATCTTTCAGGCTTTGTTCAAAGATAAGGAAGAAACAAAAGGGTGGCCAAAGGCCAGTATTTTATTTCTCTTCCTGTGTCACTCTGAAGTCTAAAAATCTATGCATCTACAAGGATCGGCCATGACGGGTGGCCTTTGGTTTGGGAAGCAAGGAATGAGAGTGACAGGACCTGCACTGACATCTTCAGGAATGGAAGGGACATCCCCTCTCCTTCAACTGGGACCCACACCACATGCCCCCGAGTAAAAGTTATCTGAATATAAACTGTTTCAGCTGAATGTTAACAACTGAAATATTTGCAGTACAACTGCTAAAGTTTAACAGGCTTTCAAATGTCCATTATAAAACAGTGTAACCGGAGATAAATGACTAAACTGCATACACATGGAGAGATATTAGGAGTGGGTAAACATTAAATCTCTACATTCAGCCTTCTTTGCCTACACAAAGTAAAAATTAAGGGATCAAAACTTTTTTTCTAGCTAACTAAAAGAAAATGAATGAAAATTTTAAAAAGGTAACTTCATCTTGCCTTGTTCCTGAGAGTTCCTCTGCAATCCAATTTTACAGGTGGTAAGTCCAACATTACTCTGTTTCCAAGCTATACAGCACCTACTTTATATTGCCCTTTTTAATGAAGAAAAGCATGGGTTGTGCATGACCCTAGGATTTGGGGAGGCAAGTACTCCTAACCCGGCCCACCTCCTGCCCAAGGCCCCACTCCCTCTGCCCAGCACTCCTTGTCACTCACAAACACAAAGTGGGGCTACAGGCCCCCAGCCTGGGATAGCATAGCCCCAGAGCTCCAGGCAGCTGACAGGCACAGCAGCTTCAGCTTTCCCCCAGGTCAGGAGCTCTGGGCAACCAACAGGTGGTGTGGCTGCAGCCTACCCCCCAGGCCCTGGAGCTCTAGGCAGCAAGTGAGAACTGTGCCAGCGGAGCATGGGTGGTGCCCGGTGAGGCGGTTTGGGGAGGCATTGCCTTTCCCTGCTTGCGACACCCACCAGCCAAGCAAGAAAGGCAGCATTATTTACAAAGTGGTAGTTCCTGAGATGTGTTCGGTGCCTTACAAGCAGAAAGGAAAACCACATGCGCTGAAGAGCTTCTATGGCCCCAATCTTGCCCCACATCAAGACCACGGATGTGTCAGTGGCACTCTGTTCATGTGCACAGTGAAGGGCTGGGCCCTAAACATTTACCTTTGAGACCCTTTGATACAAAAGGTAGTATCTAAAATAGAAGTGGTTTGTACTATTTTGACTAAATCTTGAGGGAAAAGTGAGAAATTGAATTTAAGGTATCTCAAAATACAAAGAAAAATGAAAGAAGTACATGATCAGTGGGAAATGTCATGCAAGTGTAATTCACGTTAAGTCATTTTCATAAAAAAAATTCTGTTAGCTAAAAAAGGTGTCTAAGGGAATAAGAACACAACGTTTTGCAGCACACAGTAAAACTGCACTTCATTAAAACTGTAGGGGAAAAAGGCTTCTTTGTGTACTCTAAAGGGAAAACTAGATGAATTTCTGTTTTACCAGAGAGGAAACCCTAATAACCAAATCCTGGGCAGAGAGTCAAAAATGACATTAAAATAAAGATACAGAAAATGCACACTGCGCAGGATTCTGATGACATCCATACTCTGTAAGGGCAACACATACCTCAAAGCCTTTAATGACCCAAATATGGAACAATAGCACTTAAAAACTTAATAATGTAACAAAATATGAAATAACTTTTACACAAAAAACCGAAACCTTTGGACCAATTCCTGGCGCCGCTGGTTGAGCAGTGAACCACAAGCTGCAAAGAGCCAGGAACGTTTCTGTACACTGGAAGCCTCAACCTCAACCCCACCCCACCCCCATGCAGTCACTTAACATCAGAGTTGCATGCATTTAATAAAGGTCGTCAGCCACATGTTTGTATTTTCATGTCACATTGTTTATATTACCCTGTATTAATTTCCTCTTTGTAAAACTCCACTAAACTGCTTTTAAAGCTTCCTTAAAAAAAATGGCGAGAGGGAAGAAAAAGATCCGGGTTAGGAATCAAGGAGAAACTAGGCTATTTTTCTATGAAGCAGCACAGAACCAAAGTGAAAGGAAAAATAATTCAGAACTGATTGCTGCACAGAACTTCCCAGCAGGGCCAGACAAAAGTTTTTAGCCCCGAAAGACACAGGGTGAGGAGTAAAGGGACTTCGAAGTTGCCCAGGCACTTCAAAGTACCGGCGGATCAGCCGCAGCTACACGTGAGCCGGCACTTCGAAGTTTAACACTTTGGAATTTGCTTGATGAAGTGCTGCATATGCCCCACGGTGCTTCACTAATAAACTCCCAACACCCTACTTACCATCCTCCCTTCAAAGTAGGGAGGTAGTGTAGACACAGTCACAGATAAGCAGCAGTGGGCTTTCAAAAGCCCTGAGGTACCTAATTCTTAATGATTTCAATGGGAGCAATGGTGTAGTTGAACTGGAGCACAATGAAATTCTTTCTTGGTATAGTACTGCCAGTTGAACCCCTCTAATCTGGAACGTTCTCGTCCAGCAACATTCAGAATCCAGCATGATTTTCGTTAGCCAGACAACCACTTGTCATGGGCATGGCTGAGTTTCCCGTGGTCCCATAAAGTTTGTTTACAGCCACCAGTCCTGGCTCTCACTGTTATGTGAATTATTTAGCTGTAATTTACCCACAAACATCTTCTAAGAGCCCAGTAAGCAGCGGACGTGTGGGTAACATGCTGGACAATATTGATCTCCTGTGGCCCAGCAAGTTCCCTTGTCCAGCACCAGTCAGGTCTTGAGGGTGCTGGACGAGAGAGATTCAACCTGTACAGCAGCAGTCCTGCTCAGTTCCTGATCCCTGCCCAGTTCCACTCAGTGTGTCCACCACCTGGTGGCACCTTGGATGCTCTGAGCCAGGAGAATGCGGCTCCAGTGAGCCCTAAGCAACAGCAATACAGTAAACCTTCACTTTAATGGACTAATGGGGCCATGGGGGGTGGGTCCGTTGATGCCAGAAGTCTGTTATAGCCAAATGGTTACACTGTATGATGATGCACTGACCTTCCCAGCCCATCCCTCCCTCCTGCCCTCTGCCCCTACTGTTCCCTTCACCCCTCCTGCCCCATTCTTCCCCTCACACCTCCATCTCTCTCTCCCAATTACCAGGAGAGGAGCTGAATGCCGGCCTGGCTCTCTCCACCTCCTGCAGCTTTCAGCACTGCAGCTCCTTCTGCCCCTGGCTCCGAGCCGCCCGAGCAAAGGTACAGTGGCTGCTGCTCAGCACCATTGCAGGCAGTGGCAGCCAGGTGCAGACATGCTCCTTGCACACAGGCCTGGGGGAGGAAAGCTCCTTCCCCTCCGCCGCAGCCCTCCCCACCCCGGGCACTCTGGCCCCGATGGGGCTGACCGCGTCCATTATATCAGGGTCTACTAAATCACAGGTTCACTGTAGTAAAAACAGTAGTCCAGGGCCCTGACACTTAAACCATCTGGCTGGGTAACTTAGTGCTGGGCCCAGCTCCTGCTCCCTGCTCCAGCTGCAGACATGGCAATGGAGCAGCTGCTGTTCCACGTGGGCTGCTCTGGGTCCCAGTGTCACTGCTGACAGCCATGTACGTTGTCGCCTGCCCCCCACCACACCACACACACCATCCCATCCTCACCTTCCCATATCAGGGAGTTCAGGGACATCCTCCCAGGGCAAGAAGCCCAAACACGTTATGCCTGCAGTGCGTGTCTGAGCAGTGGCAAGACCAGCTCTAGCAAGGGGCAAGGAGGAGCGCCTGTGGGCATCTGCAGAAATTGGAGCCACCAGCTGGAAGCCCTGTTTCCCAGGAGTGAATGGGAGAAGCTTTTCAGGAACCTGAGTCCTTACAGGGTGAAATCAGTGTTCCGTTTTTGTTTCCATCCATGGGCAGTAAATTTTACCAGGTGCACTGAGGCATGTGCAGATGCACACCACCAGTAGAAACATGCTGCTGGTTGTGGGTGCTCTGCTAATCAACTTGGCAATACCAGAATCTCTCCTGGGCAGCCACTCAAGCACGCAGCTTACAGGAAACATAGGCTATAAGCCAGATCAGCCTGAGCAAGTTGTATGGCCTCCCATGCCATCTCTGTGCTAGACATTTCAGGCCTGAGCCCTAGCCAGCCACTCTGCTTTTCCCTCTCTTCCCTCCCATCATTATAAGCACCCATCATCTTCCTTCTGCACCCACTTCTTCATTCTCACCCCCATTCTCTGCCCCTTTTAGTGAGTAGCATTTCAGACCAATCAGATTTAGGACTGTAGTCATGGGAGGTCCCCACTGCACAGCTATCTGCATCATTAGGGGGCCTAAATACATTTACAAATCTAATCATTCCTTGTCTTATAAAGTTGTATAGAGCTTCAGTGCCTGTTGCACATAGAGTCCACTGGCATGAAGAATGAGGCAAAGTAAGGTTAGGCAAAAGTCGTTGAAAATTAACTGGACAATGCAAGAATAAGGAGGAAAATATTAAAACCCGCATTTGTCATGATGGAGTACACAGGTAACCATGATAATTATTTGCCAACTACTATCTTCTGAAGACACACATCCTTAAGTTCCCACTTTCATAAATCTTCACTAATAAGAAATATTTATGCTGTTGAAAAGCGCCGTTGAGTTACTACGAATGCTGCAAAGTTTCCATTTCTTTTTCTCTTTATTTTTTAAAGGACAAATATAGTCTATTTCTGTTTTCATTTAAGTAATCACTTGCAGGTTTCATGCAGACCCATCCTTCTGAATAGGGCTGCATGTCTGCCGTTAGGAACTAAGAGGCTAAAACTGCCTTTTAGCAGCACTATTACTCGAGTGCTATCAGTCATTTTGATTTCCACTGTTTCATTCATTGGCCTCAATTATCTCACCCCAGTTATGCTCTCTTCAAATGCTTTACCACACACCAACCCCTCCCAGTGGAGTAGGTGAGAAAAAGGAGCAAAAGAAATTGTGTTTTTTGATTTTCTATGTTGTGCAGCAAACAAACCACAATATTGTTATAAGTCAACAGAAAAACATCACACAATTTCCTGCATGTTTCCTAGCAACCTTCGAGCTCTGATGCGAGGACAAGAGATATAAAATTATCTGAAGTGCTTTGGCTTCTTTGATTCTCCTCCAAGGACAACTCAATATATAAGTTTCACTGGAATATTGTAAACTAGTGTTTGTCACCCAAAGTTTGGGAAAGTTGTCACAGTCACCCAATTTGAATCTAAATGACATTTAGAGCCAGTAATTACCAAAATAATCTGTTAAAATTCCATCATTTGTTCCATAAAAATGAGACCCATTAAACTTGTATTTATTGCATATTTGGACTCTGTCTATTCGAAAGCCATAATTGTGGGACTAGAGACTAAAATAACTTAAGAATGGACAAGACTGAGTAATGTTCAATATAGCCTTAGGGCCAAGAGTTTTGAAACTGAAATGACAGAGTTCCTCCTCAGCCTTGATGAGTCCTGAACTTTCAGGAAGATTGCTTGCCTCAGAAGCTCAGCACAGCCCGCAGTTTAGGCACTTTCTCAAAAGTTGCGTCTACACTATGAGATAAACTAGATATTTAATAAATTCAAATACATAACCTCAATATTATGAATTCAAATAAAGTGTCCACAAAGCTTCTTGAAATTCGACCCACCTTTTTTTCAAAGGTCGAATATCCACGTCCCCATTGCCCCATTCAAGTACAACAACGTGAGCACTGCATTGTGGGTACCTATCCCACAGTGCCTTTGCTCTGGTTGCTTGTGGATGTTGCATGTTGGAAGTCCAGGATTCCAAGCACTGTCCCAGAATTCACTGTATCACTAACTGCACAAAAAAAAGAACTACAGTTCGCGCCATTTCCTGCTGCAGCATTCCAGTGCAAGCATGGATCCATGAACAATCCAACACATAGCACAGACCATTTCAGCAACCACAGCGGTTGTCATAGAATGCTAGGACTGGAAGGGACCTTGAGAGGTCATCGAGTCCAGCCCTCTATCCTCATGGCAGGGCCAAGTACTGTCTAGACCATCCCTGATAGACATTTATCTAACCTGTTCTTAAATATCTCCAGAGATGGAGATTCCACAACGTCCCAGGTAATATATTCCAGTGTTTGACCACCCTGACAGTTAGGAACTTTTTCCTAATGTCCAACCTAAACCTCCCTTGCCCACTGCTTCTTGTTCTATCCTCAGAGGCCAAGAAGGACAAGTTTTCTCCCTCCTCCTTATGACACCCTTTTAGATACCTGAAAACTGCTATCATGTCCCCGCTTAATCTTCTTTTTTCCAAACTAAACAAGCCCAATTCTTCATAGGTCATGTTCTCTAGACATTTGATCATTCTTGTTGCTCTTTTCTGGACCCCTTCCAATTTCTCCACATCCTTCTTGAAATGTAGTGCCCAAAACTGGGCACAATACTCCAACTGAGGCCTAACCAGCACAGAGCAGAGCGAAGAATGACTACTTGTGTCTCAGTCACAACACACCTGCTAATGCATCCCAGAATCATGTTTGGGTTTTTTTGGAACAGTATCACACTGTTGACTCATGTTTAATTTGTGGTCTACTAAAACCCTTAGAGATCCCCTTCTGCCATTCTCCTTCCTAGACAGTTGCTTCCCATTCTGTAAGTGTGAAACTGATTTTTCCTTCTTAAGTGGAGCACTTTGCATTTGTCTTTATTAAACTTCATCCTGTTTGCCTCAGACCATGCAATTTGTCCTTCAATTTCAAAGCTCAGTGATGCTTGGCCTATCCTACTGGTGCTGCTGCTGCTGAAGGATGGTGGTTTGGAACAGCAAATTGTCACAACTGCAGTCCAAGAACTCAGAGCTGGTGGCTGCCATGACTGCATTGCTGACAGTGGAGCAGCAGCTTTGGACTCAAGAGACCAGCACACACACTTGTGAGATCACATCATTTTTGAGTCCTGGGACAACCAGCAGTGAGTGCAGAACTTTGTGATGCACTGGCACCCACTCTGAAGTGCGGCAACACCAAAATGAGGCCAACTCTAATGGTTCAGAAGCGAGTGGCAATAGCACTGTGGAAGTTTGCAACTTCCGACAGTTATCGGTCACCGGCAAATCAGTTTGGGGTGTGCAGATCTACAGTGGGATCTGTGGGGATGGAGGTGCCCCTTGCAATCTGTCAGTGTCTCCTCAGAAAGACTGTGACCCTGGGAGATGTATAGGCAACAGTGGATGGCTTTGCTGTCCAGGGGTTTCCTAACTGCAGTGGGGGAATAGATAGCACACACATCCCCATCATGGCCCCGGCACACCTGGCCTCAGAGTATATTAATCGAAAGAGGTACTTCTCCCATGGTCATGCGGGAGTTGGTAGATCACCAAGGTCGTTTTACCGACATCAATATTGACGGGTCAGTGAGGGCTCATGATGCATGGATATTCTGAAATTTGGGACTGTACCGAAAGCTCCTGGATGGGACTTTTTTCCCTGATCGTAAAAATCTAGATTGGTGACATGGAGATGGCCACTGTTATATTGGGCAACCCTTCTCACCCCTGCTTCCCTGCCTGATGAAACCCTGCACAGGAGCCCTGGACCCCAGCAAAGAAAACTTTAATTACTGATTAAGCAAGTGCAGAATGATCGCGGAATGCGCCTTTGGACATCTGAAAGCAAGGTTCAGATGTTTATTGGTATGTTTGGACATTTCTGAAGTTAATGTTCCCACCGTTATTACAGCGTGCACTATTTTGCACACCATATGTGAATCAAGGCAGGAGACTTTCCCATCCATCTGGAATTCTGAAGCGGAGGTAATAGGCAGGGCTTACTTGCAGCCATCTACACTGCCGTCCACCAGTAGCCACGCTCAGGCTGCAGCAATAAGGGAAGCTTTAAGAAATAGCTTTATGACTGATGTGTAACACAGATGGTACCTATGTATTTCTCTGCCATAGTGCCAATAAATCATCCTGTGCTGTAATGAATGAATGCTCTTACTTGGTGGGTGAGGGTTAAGTTGCACTAAATAGAATGCATGTGGCGGGCAGCTGTGCCTTCAGCGCACCCACCCCCCAACCTACTTGGTTCCTGCAGCCGCGAGTCTGCTGTGCACCAGGGAGTATCACTGGCCAGCTGTGCCTTCAACAGCAGTCCCCCTCCCCCTCCCTCCACTCCTACATTACGTCTACACTAGCCCAAAACTTCAAAATGGCCATATTCAGCACCTCATTAGAATGCCAGCAGCCGCAGCACTTCGAAATTGGCACGGCTCGTCCAGATGGGGCTCCTTTTTGAAAGGAGCAGATAGGAATAAGGGGATTTCAAAGCTGCTGGGGTCCTTTTGAAAAGGAGCCCCATCTAGACAAGCCAGGCGGCGGCGAGCCATGTCAATTTTTAAGTGCCACGGCTGCCGGCATTCTAATGAGGTGCTGAATCTGTATTTCAGTGCTTCATTAGTAAACTCTGAAATGGCCATTTGCATGGCCATTGTGAAGTTTTGGGCTAGTGTAGACATGGCGCTACAGACCAAGAAATCACACTGAGCTCAAAGGCATGCTTTTATTTTTGGGGAAGGAGAGGTTTAAGTGGCCAGGAAAAGACGACTTCTCAAGGGTACTTAAAGAGCCTTTTGCAGGGGCCCTTGGAGCTGCAGCGGCAGGATAGCCTTGCCCTCCCTCCCTGCGTGCAGGGACAGTGATGATGGGAGCTGGGCACCCTCTCCTCAGGGGGACTCCAGTCAATGGGTATCAGCTGATGCCCTGCTGGGCTGGGAGTCGCTCTGCATCTGCAGCAGGAAGCACAGGACCTCCGTCTGCTCAGTAACAACCTTTACAAGCTTTCTGGCAATCTCGGTCTGCTATGCTGTAGGCCTAATTCATCTTTGACAATTGCTGCTGCTGGAGACCAAGCATTCTCTCGTTAAAATTTACTTGACTCTGACACCACTCAGCTGTACTGTGACTCCACTCAACAGTATCCTTTGTCAGGTTCTTGTGCTCTGCCTCAGTGTTTTCCATGTGCTGCAGGATCAAATCTTGTTTGTATTTCTTGCATCTTCTGGTTTTCTCTGCAATGCAGGGCACTGAGTCTGGAAAATGGAGGTCAAAATTCAGATACAACTCACATAACGTGCTTTGAAGTGCAGTGAATGGGTCTCTGTGTGTACGATCACTGAAAGTACACTTTTGAAGGACACGTGGGCTATTAAGGATGGGACAGTAAGTGTGCCTTTCACAATACCTCACTTGCCATCACTTATCCAGCACATTGCTTTGTGGACATGGCAAGTTATAAGCAATTGTCCTCTTTTGGTGGGAATGGGAAAGTCTCTAATGCAAGGGCAGCTGCCAGGTGTCCTGTGACAGTGAAAAATGGATGGCTGTGTTTTGGGGTTCGATGCAAAATAAAATAACGTAAAGAAAAAAAATATCCAAAGAAAAGCTGTCTGTAAATGCACATGGGAGGGGAAAAGCCCAGCAGAGCCCGGCAGCCATGGGGTACCATGAGGGCCCAGGAAAATGCAAAGAAATGTTGGGGGAAAGGCACATGGCATGGGAAAAGCACAGTAGAGCCCGGCATTGAGGGAGTTCTGAAAAACTAAAAGAAATGCTGGGGGAAGGGGATATGAGATGGGAAAAGCACAGGAGAGGCCGGTAGGTGCCTAGCATGGGGGAAGTCATGAAAACTGAAAAGAAATGCTGGTTGGAAAGGGACATGGGACTGGGAACCCCCACAGAGCCTGCAAACTGCTTTGTTGGGTGGGGAATGGCTGCTGCAGGCAAACATAAAGGGGCTGGAAGCATGTTTTTTAAAAAAGAAAAACACAGATGCATATTCCCATGTTTCCACAGGTTGCCAAAGACGACATCACCCTCCTAAAACTAACAGATACAGAGAAAGAACAGATATTCCTGCTGCATGACCAAAAGCCTGGAAAATTTGCTAAAATGCTGTGTGGTGCCACGACACCGGATCCAATCTGGTTGCCTGGCATGGCAAGGTGCGCCACCAAGGAAGCTGCAACATGTCAGGCCTGCCCAAGAACCTCATGAAAAACATACAAAAGTGCCTAGATGAGGCCTTCGAGGAGATCTCTAAAAAGGAGACGCGTTCCATCCCAAGAAACATTAACACGTTGTTCTGAGGGGCACAGAAGCACAGCTAGCAAACCTGTACCAAAACACAACCCTATAGCTATACCCACCCCCAACCCACTTCTAGCATGCAGAATAAACACTCACCTGAACTGCTTGCTCCAGGGGACTGATGTAGAGGGTCCCAGTGTGGAGGGGACCATCATGGAGGGCCCGCTGTGGAGGGGACCAGTTCTAAGTCAATGATAAAGAGCTCCTGGCTGTCTATAACAACTTCCTTTGTCCCCTACTCATTCCTCCTTTCCTCCTCTCAGCTGCCCTCTTCTTCTGGGCCAACCTGCTCCCCTGGTCTCACCCTGAACTCCATATCAGGGCCTCCACAAGTGTCGCAATTCAGTCCAGGCTCCATGGTGTGATTGCTCCCCCGAAGCATGTGGAGCTGTTGATAACAGCATCAGGTCTGTGGAGCCGCCTCGATCAATGGTCGGCTTCCTGGACTTTTTGATAGGCCTGACGGAGTTCTTTAACTTTCACCCAGCATTGCATAGAGTCCCAGCCGTAACCTCGTCAGCCATCTTGTGCTTCATCTGATCATAGATTACTGCATTTCTCTTGGCCACCCGAAGTCTCTTTGCCATCGATTGGTCTCCCTAAAAACGGCAATGAGATCAAGAATCTCTTGGTAGGTCCAAGCTGGGCCTCTTGCAAGCCTGAGAAGTGCTATAGTCAGATCACTACCCTGAGCGCTTATGATTGCAGTACAGGGCTACCAAAAATTGCTACCTACGCAGTGCGATGGCTACCGATGCGGTATGACTCAACGAGCAAAGGGATTTTTCCATAATGGACGCCCTTCGTATTTGCATGGTTGGGCTGCTGAATTCCAATTCAAACTTTAATTCAAATTCAATCCAGAATTCACGGGCTTGCTTTGACCTTCCTCCTGCACACCTGACAGCAGTGCACAACAAAGTGGCCATACTTGGAGTGTAACTACGTAGCTTTGTCCGATACACATGGGAGGCTAACAAATATGAATTAAGGACATGGTGCTTCCACACTTCCTTGAGTCGAGATTTTAAATTTGAAATAGGATGCGATACCCATCCCATAATATCAATATTTTGTAATCGATATTATGTCTCAATAAATCAAATTAACAATATAATGTACGAAGACAGTCATGTTTTAATATCGCGGTAAAACCTTGAAATTTGGGTTTATCTCATAGTGCAGACGCAGCCTGAAGGCACCAGAGCTGCTCTCATAATTGGACAGCATGAGGGAAAGAGGGAAAACCAAATTCCGTAGTCTCTGTGATCTCTCCAAGTCAAGCAGTACAGGGCAGAACAAACCCCTATACCAAAACCAGTTCTTTGCCTATATTTAATTGGGAAGAGGATGGTGAGTGGAGCTGGGCTCTTCTCCGGACCCTACAAAAGCAGCTGCCTGCAAACGTCTCCAGTAGCATGACATCAACTAAAACTCCCTGAGCCACTTCCCCATAGCCCTCCCCAGAACCTTCCTTACCCACAGGTTCTTCTTTCTGATACCTGCTTGTGCTTGCTCCTTCCAGATCCTCCACAGCACCTTCCCTCCTCAGCTCCCTACATGCACTGAGCTTACAGAAGAGGAGCCCTTCTCAACCAGACTCAACTGGCTCTTAATTGGCCCCAGGTGTTCTGATTAATCTGACTCACTTGACTCTGGAAACTTTCTAATTGGCTAACCGCAACAAACAGTGGCATCACAAAAACACTCAAGATAGAGGTCACAAAACTAATGAGTCGGGTCTGTGGAAGGATTGGTCAATAATTCTAAGGAGCCATATTGGTGGCTGGCTCTTCAATCCCCAACTTTGCCAACTCCCACAATTTCATTGCAAATCTCACAGCATTTGAGGTTTTTCCCCCCTTAAAATGGGAAAATGTGAAACAGCTGAGAATTTTAGTTTTGATTTAAAAAAAATAATTAATTTTTCCAGCCATAGTGGTGAAAGATTGAATATATAACTTTAAGCACTCGAATACTAACAGGCATGTTTCCTCTAATCTTTTCTATCCACATGCAGATTTTTCTCCTTCCATGTGCAGAATAAATTTTATGTGCACCAAGGCATGTGTGAATATGAACCACCAGTAGAAACAAAACCCAACTGTGAGTGCTTTGCTAATCAGCTCAGCAGTATCTGAATCTCTCCTGAGTGGCTGCACAAGCACACATCTTACAGGGAACACTGACTAGCATCCAAAATCATTTTTTTCAAAATCTCATTTTTAAGCTAACATATTACTTTTGAAAGCCTGTGGCTGGCAATGTTGCATACTCCCAGATCATGTCTTTTTCCACAAGCAACACATTTAGCCTGTGTCCACATTCACTGACTCTCTCCATGAATCTGCAACTGCCTGTGGAAACCAGCAGTAAGCATAAGCAAGGCCTTAAGTCATGTGGGCATAGAAGAAAACAGCTCCTAGATTTAATTTAAAGTGGGGATATTTTCCTAAAGTTAGTTGTTAAGACTTTGGGTTCATCTTTGTCATGAAAGAGAGGTGAAGGCTGGAACTTTTCACAATCTGGATGAATCAGAATTAAGCAAAAACCAAGAAGTCAACTTTAAACTGTAAATCAAAATAAATTAGAGAAAAAAGTATCACAATTTCTCACAAGCAGAAAGTGGAGGGCTAAAATATTAATCCCAAAATTATGCAAGTGAGCATTTAAATTACTATCAATGGATTACCAAGATAACATAATACAGGTTAAACCTCTTTTGTCCAGTACACTCTGGACCTAGCTGGTGCCGGACAAGAGAATTTGCCGGACTACAGGATGTCAATATTGTCTAACAGCATTACCAACACTTCCACTGCTTACTGGGCTCTTAGAAGACATTTGGGGCAAATTAGAGTAAATAACAGCACAGAAAACAGAGAGCCAGGACTGGTGGCTGTAAACAAACCTTATGGGACCACAGGCAACTTGACCACCCCCAAACTTGACAAATAGTCATCCAGGTTACTAAAATCATGCTGGATTACGGATGTTGCTGGATGAGAGAGTTACGGATTAGGGAGGTTTCACCTGTAGTAAACCGTAAACAGTTAAGGAATGATTTCTTGTGAATCAGTTGTTGGGATTTCTGCCTAATTTAATGCAATATATAATTTAACTCAATTCCAACATTTTAAAGCTACTTAACTTGATCTTATTTAAAAAAGTGAGATATTGTCAATCTGGTTTCCCTCCCTCATTCAAACTTGCTAAATATTTTACATAAACTAATTCCGGTGTAACAGTTATTCTGGGACAAAATCTACAGCTGTTAATTTGGAGTTAAGTAAAGAATTAAAAATAGCAAGTAAAGTGAAGAATTAAGACCAAAATCATTGCATTTCAGTCTTAATGTCCTGTATCACAAATCCTCTTTTAAAGCCAATGCCCTACTATTATATATGTTTTCTATCACTGAGATTCCACCACAAGCTACAGTAAGTATTTCAACACTTTAAAACATGCATTATGTAAATCAGAGTACATTTTTATATATCTGATATACAAGCTCTTTCTTCAACTAAATTCCAACCTGAGGTTATTGTCTTGATTTAAACCTCTACTAGTAAACAGACAATGCTGTTTAGGATGTTTATCCAAACAGATTCCAAGCATAAAAGGAATCCATATGCCCTCTGAGTTCTCCCAGCATGCTTTGCAAACAATGAATTGTTCACTGGGTGGTCGAGCTGTAGGATAGCTTATTTCCACAACTGAGATCTGGAAGGTGGAAAGTCAGAGCTGGGAGAGTGTGACCTGACCCCTGCTATTCAGTACTTTTACACAAATTATTCCTCCTTGCTGCTGAAACATCCTTTGTAATATTTAACGATGACTGTTTTCAAAGAAAAACATCAACATTTCTAAAGAATGCACAGACCTCCTTCTGAAACATTTCCTAGAAGCATATCCAACTCTTAGAAGTGAAGTCTGAAACTTCAGTCTAACGTGAATTCAGGACCACAAAGGACAGAATTTTGCAGAAATTATATTTGCACAGAACAAAATTGAACACGGATAGATTTACAATATTGAAAGGAAAAATCCTGGTATGAACATTTATAAATGGCAAATTAAATTAGTGATGGCAGTACTTACATATAAAAGCCATTCACCTTTCCAATCAAGGCTAATTCTTTTACCAAGTAGTTATCCTTATGCCTGAAGGCCCAAACCCTGTGATACTGAACAAACTACTACACCTTCAACTGTTTCTCTAGTCATTGATGACGTTCTTTAATCTCTAATTTAGAAGAAGTGTCGTTAGCTCTAAAACCAGGTACAAGAGAACACAATGTCAGGTATTTGTTTTGTTTGGAAGTGCCCACTCTATACATTGTGGCAAATGCCCTGATGACTTTGATAAACACAGAAGTTGCCAGATGAAACCAGAAGTTCTGTATCCAAATGGCTCAGAAATTATCCAATGCTACTGACAAAGATTAAAACACATCTCAACATGTATGTTTAGATTATAATGAACATGGGGAAAGAAGAACTCCTTCCTGGCCCCCTCTTCAACCAAAGAGCTGCAACTGTTTACTCAAAATATTCCAGTCTTTTTCACAAAACAATCCAGCTATATTTGCCTTGATAACCTCCACTGGGGGTTAGCAGCACAGATCAGCTGGCTGTGCATTGCATAAAGCATCATAGTATTTCCTCTTATTGAGTCTCATTTATTGTCCTTAAATTTAGCTTTCAGTGTTTTCATATTATGCAATGAATGGAAAAAAGGGGTCGTTGATCATTCACACTCCATGTCTTTGCCTCACACCACCACGGATGTTAAATTTAAGCAAGCAGATAATTCTAGATTCCTCAGTCCCCAGTCTACCTATTCTTTTCCATGCAAAATAATTCTAGACCATAATGGAATGAACATCATTTAGATTGTTTTTAATCTGAATGGACCTAAAGCTTTTAAAAGAGGTTTGTTTACACAGGTGGATGTGCCAAATGTGAGCCAGCTCTGATTTTCCCCCCAAAGTGTTTTTTTTAATATATCTGATCATGACAGTGCCTGAGAAAGTAAATTCATTTTAAAATTTCCTGAACAATTAAAATACATAAAGAAAAATAACAGCAAGCTATTATCTTTCATCGCTTTATAGATACTACAAGATATATCCCAGATAGACCAAAGTAGCCCCTCTACAGTGCAGAGTTCTCCTTTTGATGTTGATGAAAACCTGCTTTCTGATTCATTTACAAAATTAAGCACACATATTTCCACTTGCAACTCCAATGCTAACATCTCAAGGTAGCATAGAAACTCCATGCTAAATGCAAAACAGATTAATTTAAAAAGCAAGTTATTTATATCACAGAATCTTTCAGTTAAATTATAAACCAAGGGTTACTTATCACGTGTGGCTCACCACTAATGATACTTCAGTATTGATATTAAAACTATGCATGTCCTGAAGAGAAGAATTTTTCGTCATTAAACCATGAACTTTAGAAACTTATGATTAAACTGCTGATCTATAAGTGAGGGTTAAAAAGGCAGAGATTTATTTAAAGTTTTATTTTAATATTACGCACACCGCTACTCTGAAAAGCAGCTTTCTAAAATGTCATCATAGGGTTCTATGTTTATTGCTTCTACCCTTTCCAGAGTAAATATGCTCAATTTACACTTATTTTCACTTCCTATGTGACAACTTCGTATGTTTATCCTGGACAGTGAGAATCAAACTGAGTTGTTTCCTTCTTGCATAAGAGGATAAGGAAGGATTAAAATTCAAATGAGCTAGATAAATTTGAGAAGTGCTCTGAAATAAACCATACGAAATTTGATATGGAGAAATGCAAAGTACTCCACTTAGGAAGGAGCATTCAACTGCACACATACAAAATGGGAAATGACTGCCTAGGAAGGAACACTGCAGAAAGGGATCACAAAGTAAACATGGATCAACAATGTAAGACCTCAACAACAACCAAAACCACCAATCATCATTCTGGGATGCAGCTGCAGAAGTGCTGAAAGCAAGACAAGAAGAAACTCTTCCACTCTGCTCCATTCTGATAAGGTCTTAACGAGTGAACTGTGTTCAGTTCTGTGTGCCACATTTCAGAAAAGATGCGAACAAATTAGAAAAACAAAAATGATTAAAGGTCTAGAAAACATTAACCAAGAGGGGAAAAAAAATTAAAAATGCATTTGCTTAGTCTGGAGAAGAGAAGCGGGTAAGGGGAGACATCGTAACAGTTTTCAAATGCATAAAAAGCTGTTACAAGATGGAGAATATCTTTTCCCCACTGCGTCTTGCAACAACTTTTTAAAAAAAAGTGGGCAATACATGCTATCGTCAATGGGAGCACAGGGTCCAAGAGGGCCCTAAGGCCAGGCCTGACTGTCATGAATGAAGTTGCACAGGTGTAGCTGATTGCCCCATTACTGGAGCTCAGTCAGCTATTCCACACACAAGGAGGAACAGAACCCAGCTCACTCTCCTAGCTGTGCTGACAGCATAACATGATTAAAAGGGAGTTTGTATTTATTTTAGTCGCTGGAGTCCACAAATATACCTTGTTGAAAAATGAAATTGCCATTCTTAAATAATTACTTTTCAGACCAGATCCAGACACTTTAGTAATATTAAAATGAAAATGCTTGAACTTAAAAAAAAACCTCAAAAGCAAAGCATCAGTGAGAGATGTGAGTGATGTCAATGAAATCAATGAGACTACACATGTGCACAAATTGAAACACTTACATAATGTCTGCGAAATCAGTGCCTTAAGTAGTATTACACGGAGAAATCATATATGTAATATCAGCACATATTGATTTAGTTCTGGATCTAGTAAATAAAAATTTAAGAGAGAGGCTGTGGCCACACAAGGCCCGCCTTCTGGAGGGGCTACGATAATGAGGCACTGATATGAATACGCAGTGACTCATTATCATAACGGTGGCCGTGCGTGCTTCAAAAATATACACACCACACGTCTGGACGGGGACCTTTCAAAATGACCCCTTGATTTCAAAAGCCCCTTCTTTCCATTTGGTTTTGGGAAGAAGGGGCTGTTGATGTCAGGGGGTCCTTTTGAAAGACCTGTCTACATGGGAGGCATGCGTTCCGAAAGCAGCACTTTCGTATCACACGCGGCTGCCATTATACTTAGACACCAAAGTGTACCAAATTAAAAGGATTGTGTGTGATAATATGTATATCTTCTATGGACCAGTATTCTTCCTCCTGTCCCCCACCCAAGGACCGGTACTAGGCCACAGAGCACACTTTGAGAAACACTGGCATAGGGCATCTAAGGATTTGGGGCACCACTGGATCTTAATGTCCATCCACCTGACTCTTCCTATCAAGGCATGTGTATCAGGGTATGCCCCCTCCCCACTGTTCTGTCTAATTCTTTCCACCTATGGGATGAAGGTTATGCATATCCAGACGTGCATGGATGTGCACCAACCCACAGAAACACATGCTCCCCATTGTGAGTAGCTGTGGGCACTCTGCTAATAGCTGGGTGGCACCTGACTCTCTCCTGAGCAGCCATCCAAGCACTCAATTTAGAGGGAGCACTGCCCCTCCTTATGCTGAGTCCTGTTGGTGGGACCACTGTTAAACTACTGACTACAACGAAGCACGAGACAACAAACTACTGAAAGAACTACATACACTACAATACACTGCAGCTATGCAGGAAGATAAACTGGTCAAAGCACAGCTGTTCTGAAGCCTCCTCAACGGTGGCAAAAGGATCTGAGGGCGAGGAGAATGCGCAGTGCCACTCCATGGGTCATCAAAGCTGCTCCTCTACACATACCGCTGAGAGGGAAAAACTTCTGGCACATGGGCATACGGTGAGCACACATAACTACTGTGGAACGGACATGAACACTCACCTGAAGAAGCCCGGATTCCAGCTGAGACATTGACATGAGCTCCTTCTGTGGACCTGGTCAGAGCACCTCTGTTTCTAGTTACAATAGATGCTAATTGTAACACTTTAATAAAAACTAAAATATTCAAAAGCTTTAAGATGAAATGATGTTTTAAAAATGAAAACTTATCAAAATATACTTCTCCCATGTAACACTAAAGCACAAACCAATAACAATATATCAAAAGCTGAAGACAACTTCATCTGACACTTATACACATTTGGTTTCACCTAAAATTTTATATAGGTAGAACTAGATGCTTCTACAGAACATTAAATAATGGTACTAGGCCAAATTTCTCCAACGCACAAAAACAAACTCTGATCCACCACACTACTGAATAGTAACAGAGAGGTAGCCATGTTAGTCTGCATTCCAACAAAACAAAACAGCAGTCATGTAGCTAAATCATTTTGCTAGTCTTTAAAGTGCTACATGACTGCTGTTTTGTTTTGATCCACCACAAGTTAGTGATAAGTCAGTAGAACAGAAGTAAAAACGCAAAACAGATTTAAAAAAAAAAAAAAGCATAGTAATATATTTCCTTTGTTTACCTTTTGGTGTTCTATTACGATTTTTATACAAAGTGTTATTCTTTGCAGGTAACTGCAATAGCTTGAAGTTGAGAACAACAGACAAATTAAGTCTACCAGAAATGCACATTTAAAAAATTGCAAGCAGGTTCATTATTTAAAATGAGACTCTGAGGCACCATAAGCAGAAGCCCTTTATAAATCAAGAGTACTGTGTACACAGTAATTCACTTATCGTACTAAAGAGAGATATTGTTAAAATTAAACAACCCTTTTTTGGCATGAACTGCAAACAGGCAAGATGGTTTACAAATACAAGTTATAAGCAATATGCTAGGGCTATCATTGCTATGATCTTAGTTCTAACTCTCTAGCATGCACCTTCCTTTCTGAAAAGTTTAAATATGCTCTCCTTCCTCCTTGCCCGCCAGCTCAGGACAGTTGAATCATTCTCACAGTAGATAAATCTTTCTGACTGCTGATTATTCAGAAAAAGGAGGCAAAGTATGCGACAGGGTCCCTTTTGTTTCACTAGGCCTAACAATCTGTTTTTCATTGAAGAGAGTTTTTAGTTCAATCTCTGCAACATTTTTCTTTAATTATGATAAAAGACCGTAACTTAATCAAGCATAAATCCTGTTTGAAAGAAATACGAAAATAAAAGAGTTAACTTTGGAGGGGAAAAATTATGCAGTGGGCTCTCTCTCTGTTACAACTACAGGTAGTATCTCTCTTACACACTGTCAAATGAGAAAACTGTTTGTGCTCAAAATACTGCACTCATGTCAGGGACTAGAAGAATGAATTAAATAAACCCAACTTCATGGCTGTTGCAATTAACATGCTCCTCACAGAAGGTAACCATTAAGAAGTAATCTTTGCTCTAACTCCAAAAAGGTAGCATTGTTGCTCCCGGATACACAAATTTCCCTCATCTGCGTGTTATTCGCAACGAAGAGGCTGGGGACTAGCACCTCAATATTACTATTTATCGGAGCAAGGAAGGAAAAACGCTGAGGGAGAGCATTGTCAAGAGAGGGAACATACATTTGTATTTATGCTGGTTACTGCATAAAATCCTTACAGAAACACACAGGCAAGCTAGAATCAGGGTAATCAGAAAAATAGCATATGTGAATTTGTTTCTGGCTGCTTTTATACAATAGATATTTCCAAACAGACCAGAAAGAATGGTTCAAGTCCTAAGGAGCTCAAAAATCTAAAGGTAGACTGAGGTTAGGATTTATAGGAAAAATTTTCCCCCTTTAATCTACATGTCATCTCAATACAATGGAGGCAGAATGGATAAAAATAAGAAGGACTTATATGTGGAAATTTGAGATGCCCCACTGCAGCATAAAGGAGTAGAGGTGGAGAAGAAAAGAACAGCACAAACTGCCCATCCAACAGCTACCAACACCTGCCCTTCTGTGGTAAGGCCTGCGATGCCAAATCGGGCTGGTCACCCATAAATGGGCTCACAAATAAGAGGGTGACAAAAACATCCTGCTCGTTATACAGTGACCGCCAAGGATATGTGGAAATGGCAGAGCCCTCTTTACAAATGCAGGATGGTGGGCCACGAATAGGAGCAGGAAGGAAGAAGGCACAGAAGAGCTTATGGGTAAGTCTGCTAGGGAAAAAAGGTTTGTTTTTACAAGGCGATGTCTGATGTGTTGTAAGATCCTAAAGCAGATGAGACAAGCTGTAATTTTACCTCAATTTAGCTGGTTAATTTAGCAAGGCATCACCTTGATCGCCTAATAATGGTAGAACTACAATTTACATTATCTACTTTAGGATTGTTCATGTCAGCTTTCACATTGTAAAATACACACACTTTTCCCTAGTGTAAGCATATCTTGTGAGACAAAAAGCAAACAGTCATGGCAGAACAGAGACACGTGGAGGTGAGTGAGACCAATTAAAATAATCTGGGTGGGATGAAATTATACAAATTTTTAACAGTATGGAAATGCAGTTGATTGGAATTCTTTCAACATTTCCCATTCTAACTCTACTTTATAATTTCTCAAAAGGACTTGAAATACATTTTGTATGTTATGTACTCATTTGTGTAACATCTATGGTTTTAATTGCTATAGCCATTATTGTCAAATTTCTAAGGACTCTTGGCTCTGCAGAGAGACAGAGCCATATATTCAGTTCAATGCAGATTACCTGAGATAGTCTGATAAATTGTCATACAATAGGATCTTGCCTAAGGACTTTACTTTGGTTCTGTCTGGTTTTTCCTCTTATTCTAAATAGAAAGTAATGCTGACAAAGTATCTTTTTGTTCTGTGTGTCTAGAAAAAATGCATGGTAGCTGGTACCTTTTGCATCTGGAGACCTTCGTCGCATATCAGCTCTGACAAGTGAGAATAAGTTTAGTGATCTAAGTTTATTTATCCATATAACTACCACAAAACCATACTATTTCTCATGACTGGCAGTCTCTAGTGAACAACCACCCCAACAGAAAAGTAGGGATGCCAAGATGAAGACACACTGGTTTTTCAAACTGTCCACACATATTTGCACGCCAACAGGACAGTGCGTGCATACACTATGCCATTTGCACACATCATTCTAAATGTCTGGGAAAAAAACATTAGGGAATCTGAATCTTCAGGCTCATAGACCGAAACACTAGCTCAGAGGTCTACAATGCCACCATTCAAATATCACCATTCACCTCAACCAAGTGTCAGTTCTGAAGTATAGTGTGGACATTATAACTTATTTATTGCTGCTCAATTGATTCTGCATTGCTGGGCGTCAGAAGACTCATATGAAGAGGAGGTATGCAATCATCTCATCCCCTTGCCAGTCATGACTGTTCTTAGAGCACTCTCTCTTGTTTATTTTCCACTTATGCTACCATGGAAATGAGAAAAGGAAAAAAGAAAGCAGCAAACACTGGTGGGGTGTGTGTGGAATGGGAGGGGGATGAGAAAAGAAAGTGCAGTAGCTCTCATAAGAGGGTGCAGGAAAGCAGATAGTAACTACCAATGGAGACAGCATGATGAATGGGGTATGATTAAGACTTCCACTATTTTTCTTCCCTTTAACCATTGACTGACACCTGCAACTTCACTGTGCACTAGCTCACCCAACATCTGAAGACAGAAAGAGACAAAGGAAGAGGAGAACAGAATAGCATTCACTAAACATTTAATGCCAAATGGGGAAAGGGGTGAGTCAGAAAGACATTTCTAGGTGAAAGAGGATTAAATGAAAAAGAGGCCTTTTGAAAGGAAAAGGAACTAGAGAAAGAGGAAGCAAGGGGAAAGGATGTAACATGATGATGCAGGAAAATAGAAAAGAGGAAAACAAGTAATTTTTCTAATTTTGATAGAAAATGTGCTTTATTCATTTCAATTCAATTTATGACTTAACAATGACTTGACTGTTCCCAGCAAAGACAGCATTAAAGTAAATGCTTTCATATCTAGCATTCTATCATTTGGAACTCTCAAATAACCAGCATTTTAACCATATGTAAATTTTAGTTATGTTTTCTGTAAGTACAGTAGAGTGAAAGAAGAGTAAACTCCTTCATATCCAGCAGCCCTGGGACCAGGAAGTTGCTGGCTATTCAAATATTCAGGATAGTAATGCATAACACTAAAGAAAAACAAGATTAGATACTAACAAACAAAAATGGGTACTTTATTTACCAACACCAGTAGTACAGAACACTGTAAACTTACTGTATTTGTATTTACTTTCACTCTACTGTACTTACAGAACACATAACTACAATTTATTTATGATTAAAATGCTGGTTATTTGAGAGTTCCAGAAGATAGAATTCCAGATCTGAATGAGCTTCTTGTAAATACAAATAAGTACAGTAAATAAAGTATAAGTTTACTGTGTACAATACTACAGGTGTTGGTAAGTAAACTATTCTGCGTACATTTTTGCTTGTTTCCTGATAGCGAATCTTGTTTTTCTTTAGTGTTATGCATTGCTTCTCTATTATCCAGAATATTTGAATATCCAGCAACCTCCTATTCCTGGGGCTGTTGTATATGAAAGTTTCCTGTATTACTATACTACTAGTTCTATTATTTGCTCATTTTAACTAAATTTACTTTTTAAAACATGTAAAAAGTACAATTATGAACTTTGATATTTGCATGTAGTAGGTGCACTCATTTCATTTACAACTAGCTATGTTTTTTGGATATACCTGTAGCTGAAACTAACTGTATGTTAGCTCAAAGGCCCAAGTTGCTCAAATGGAAAAGCATTTGCAGAACTGTGCCTCCTGACAGCATATATTCAACACCTATCCACTCTACCCTAACAATTACCTAGCTGGCAGACAGATGAATGCTCTCAGTCTTGTTTATCGTGACCAGACAACAAATGTGAAAAAAAAATCAGGACAGGCAGCAGGATCGTAATGGTGCCCATTTAAGCCCAAATTTCAGGACTGTTCCTATTAAAGCTGGATGTCTGGCCACACTTATCTTCTTTCCATTGATTAGACCTGTGTTCATGTCTGTCTTGGTAATACTATGAATTGGAAAAAACTGCCAAAAGTAGTTCTATTAAGGATTTGATGAAGTTATGAGGATTTTATTTATATTAGAATCAAACAGGCCCTAACATTAACATGCAAATAGTCATCAACATCGCTTACAGAAATTAGCTTCACAGAAAGCACAGAATAAATAGTATGCATATGCACCAGCACTTATTCTGACAAGAACATTTTAATATATTTTGTGAATGAGACAGACTGCCAGTCATGTGAATGGAAAAGTTCCACCACTCGCTATACTGAGCTTTCCCATCAAGGTATTCAAGATCATCTATTTTGAAGTCATAACTTCTCAGCATTTCACCTCCTAAAGAAGAAGAGTTTTTAAGCTACAAAGCTGCTATTTACATAAACAGTATGTTTTGTTTCTTAAAGAAAAGAATTTTCTTACTTAAAGTTGAATACAATGTTAAATGCTTTGGCTGCAGATGTCAAAAGGAAGAGAAATTCTTTTGTTTTTTTAACAATCTGGAGTACATTATTTCAGGCAGCCTGGAACTGCCTCCAGCTACAGTTATGGAATTGATTTTAAATGAAAGCTGGTCTTGGTGAGCATAACATTTTGTGCACCTGGGGAAAATATTTATCCAAGCTACATTCGGATGTGAGGCCACCAAACCTGCACAAAGTATTTCTTGAAGTTCCTAGACTAAGATCATCTAAATTACCTGAAGCTTCTGGTTATTTCAATTTGAGCTTCTATTTAATGTTAATGATCCAAAGTTATTACTAATTACTTTTTGTAAGATCTGTTTTATTGTGCTAATTAACACAACTACAATTTAAATATTTAAATTTAAATATTGAGTCTGTTCTGGTCTGGATATGGTCTGAAGTGGGTCTGTCCCACGAAAGCTCACCTAATAAACTATTTTGCTAGTCTTTAAAGTGCTACTTGACTGCTTTTTGTTTTGATAGTGTATAGACTAGCACGGCTTACTCTCTGTTACAGTTCATTTCATGGTACTGTATTTTCAACACACTTTTTAATGCATCAGCATCTTTGCTTTTAAACAATAGGTTGTGGGAAGTTTTAAAAAAAAGAATTAACTCTATATTTCCAGCCAATCCACACCTTCTCCGAGAACCCATTTCTGTTGTTCTCTATTGCACTAAATAATGTCAAGGGAGAAAATATGGAATATGTCATAATATACTGCATCTTTTCCCCTGTGCATGAGACAAAACCTACATAATTCATTAAAAACTCCAAAGTCCCTCTGGGTAATTTTTCAGTGACCTAATTTTAACTAAAGCCAGTTCAATCAGTTTCTTTTAATACTACAGGATGTGGGCCGTTTCCTTTTCTTGGGATGAAATCAGACTCTCCAACAACATATCAAAATTATGTTGTGTGCCTCCTTATAAAGAGATTAGATATACACTTATGCATATACATATATCCCCCACTGTGAAATACTGAAAACATGCCAAAGGAAATAAGTTCCACAGAGTCCACTTATGTACTAAAAACTGCAGCTGTCGTTTGTTCATTGGGGTGCACAGGCATTTTTCCTAACCAGTAAAATATTTTATCATAACTGTAAAGACTGAAGTGCTGACAGAATTGTGATTTATGTGCAGCCGTACAACTAAATCAAGCCATGTCAGAAAGCATCCAAGGCACGTGATCATCATGGGCCTGCACTTTAGCCACATGTTCCTTGGAGCAATCCCATTTTCAAAAGCTTTGAGCTATAAATTAGCAGACAAATTGACTTTCATTTTGCCCTCTGAAATAACAAACACAGGGATGCTTCTCAATACTACATTAAAGAAACTTTTCTGACCCTCTAATGCACATGTTGCATTCCACCCTTACCAGCCCTGACTCCAAACCTTTTGTTTGTATGGCCTCCAATTTATTTTACAAAGCAACATGGTAAGGTAAGTTAACAAGCCCCCTGCTGCACAAACTGCCTCAACCTTCCGTTAAAGTAATCATGAGAATACAGGGGCAATAATATCTGGGTGGAAAAAAAACCAAGAAAATTCTGAGGAAGTGTGAAACAAACAGATTCATCAGTGTACAATATACATACTGTTGCAAATTAAATGGGTTTATGTTACAATCCAACGGTTTTTATATCAGTTTACTGTTATCTAAAAATGCCTTTAGTCAAATTAGTTGATTGTACATTGAGAATAATGGTGTACTGGCTATTATAATTGAAGGCTTTACTTAGAAAAGCTTTGGGCATTACTGCATTTATGTAACAATTTTCATACTGATGTAGCTCTGAAGGTATATGCCCAGCTTAGAGAAAAACAAACGCTTTTAGAGAACCAAAACTACGTCAAATAAACATTACATTTTGTTTAAAAACCAAATAAAAATAGTGACTTTCTATGACAAGGCTTCAAAAAATTGCAGGGCTGGGCATCTGAATCAAAGCTTTCGGCCTTGACTGAGTGGATGTGTGCTGCTAGACCACAAATACGAGTTCAAAGAAAACGGGTCGACATGATTTAAACAAGAAAACAGGAAACCTTGATTAAAATCATCAACTGTAACCATGTTTTACATTTACACTATGTTCCTACAGAAAGGTTGATTTTTCACTGATCGCTGTCATGTTTTGGGGGGTACAAGCAAGTAGTCGTGACACTACCTGCTACCCAATAATCCCAGGTGACTTCCATGCTCTGCTGCTGTGGCTCACAGCCTGTACCTCAGTACCCAGAAAACAAGCACGCAACATCTTGAGTGTCTTATACTGTGCAGCCATTGTTCAGTTCTCAGATCCCATCAGTTTCACTCTGGCTTCCACCAGTTTTGGTCACATGTGGCAAGATGATCCAAGCCCATTTCCACTTCTGAATTTTCTAGAAACCATCCACCCTGATGCATCCAGAACTCTGTTGGTCCACTCAGAGACACAGTAAGATTTGTTTGTTCCCTTTAAAAGTTAGTACCCAGCAGCTTGCCACATTACCTCAATTACTTCAATTAAAACACAGTGCTGGGTTGGTTTACTTTAAAACAAAGCAAGCAAATTAACAAGACATAGGTTAAATAACGCCACAAAATGGTTACAAATAAACAAAGGTGAAATCTAACAAAATAAGAGTCTTTGATTAAGGTAGTATCTCACACCAAGTATTCTTTGTCCTAAAGGGCTGTCTTCCAGTCAAGACAGAGTTGTCTTCTCAGCAAAAGAAAAAGATGAGAGTCTCCATTCATTCATTATCATCCCAAAGAATTGTCTTTCTTCTCAAAATTAGGCTTTACCTATAGTAACCTGGCTTTTGACACACCATGATCAATCTTCCAGAGATCAATTTGTGCCACGTATGAAGACAAAGCAAAATCGATCTCGCTGGGCTTGGCCGTTGACCCTGGTACTCCACACTACCATATGGGATGTTGGTGCAATCCCACAGAGCCCCGATCTACACTAGGGCAGAAAATTTATTCTGATACCTTGGTTCTAGCTACGCTAATGCCCTAGCTAGTATTGTGTATCTGGGGTTGACTTTGTTCCCTAGTGAAGATCAGGCCTTAGGAAGGCTTTCTGGGGATTCAATCTCCTGCGTCTCCAGAGTACAAGAGCCAAATTTTCAGTCTCTTGAGATCAGGCTCAAACAACCGCACACTGGCTTAGCCTGATAGCTTTGGTTTTGAATGTGTGAACTGAGGTAAAGCCATATTCCTTTCTCTAGCACAGACCTGCTTATCACCTTTATCCTCAAACATTTTCCAGTAACATCATAAAGATAGAATTTGTAAAGAGAAGTTACTCACTTGTAGTAACGATGGTTCTTCGAGATGTGTCCCCGTGGATGCTCCATGGTAGGTGTCGGGCTCGCCTGGCGCCGCAGATCAGAATTCTTCTAGCAGTTTCCACTGGATCGCCCATGCGCCGATGCGCGCCGCTCCCTTGCGCGCCCTCGGTCATGTGCGCGATCCAGTCCCTGCCAGTTCCTTGACCAACCGCCCTGGATACTCCTGAAAAATACCAGACAGAGATCCGAAGCGGGGAGGATGGGCGGGTAGTGGAGCACCCACGGGGACACATCTCGAAGAACCATCGTTACTACAAGTGAGTAACTTCTCTTTCTTCTTTGAGTGGTCCCCATGGGTGCTCCACAGTAGGTGACTACCCAGCAGTAACCCCAAGTAAGGAGGTGGGTATACTCGATTCATGTGCAGCTCGCCCCCAAGAGGACTGCTGTCGACAGACGGGTATCCTCATCGAACACCCGATGCAGGGCGTAATGCTTGGCGAAGGTGTCGTAGAATGACCAAGTCGCCGCTCTGCAACTGTCTTTCAACGCGATTCCCTTGAAGGAGGCCATTGATGCCGCCACCGCTCTGGTGGAGTGAGCCCTGGGCGGAGCTAGCAAAGGGGTCTTTTGAAGCTCGTAGCACAGTTTTATACAGGACACGATGTGGTTTGAAATTCTCTGGGAGGAGAGTCCTTCCCCTTTCGACCTGGGACTGAGAGACACGAGAAGCCTGTCCATTTTCCAGCAGGGCTTAGTTCTGTCTATGTAAAAGGCCAACGCCCTCCTCGCATCTAGGAGATGCAAGCGCGCCTCCTTGCTGGAGCTGTGAGGCTTCGGGTAAAACGAGGATAATACTATTGGTTCATTAATGTGGAACTCTGAGGAAACTTTCGGAACGAAGGCTAGGTATAACCGTAAGATCACCGCCTCCTTTGAGAATACTGTGCAGGACGGCGTTGCCATCACTGCTGCGAGCTCGCTCACCCTGCGGGCTGACGTAATTGCAAGAAGGAAGGTCGTTTTCATGGTAAGTAGTCGGAGGGGTACCGTGGCTAATGGTTTGAAGGGTGGTCCCGATAACGTGTGGAGGACCAAGCCCAAACTCCACAACAGTGGTAGCGGTTTTTGAGGAGGGTACAGGTTTACCAGCCCCTTCAAGAACCTTGTGACGATAGGATGGGTGAATACGGTGGGCCCTTCCTCTTTGTGCCAAAAAGCTGATATAGCTGCGAGGTGGACCTTTAGCGAGGATAGAGAGAGCCCGTCTCGTTTGAGGTCCAGCAGGTATTCTAGAATTACAGTTACAGGAACGTCAAGAGGAGCTAACTGTTGGAAGAGCACCAGGTGGTAAAGCGTGTTCATTTCTGTTCATGAGTCCTCCTGGTGGAGGTCCTTCGGCTACACTCTAAGACTTGCCTTACTCCTTCCGAACACGTGCTCTCTAAGGCGCTGAGCCATGGATTAACCATGCTTGTAGGCGGAGTCCCTGAGGGTGCGGGTGCACTATGGACTCCTGAGCCTACATGAGTAAGTCTGGCGCTACTGGTAGGGGGAGTGGTGGACAATCCGACATGTGCAGAAGCAGGGGAAACCATTGTTGTCGGTCCCAAGTTGGAACTATGAGTATCATGTGCGCTCTCTCCCTTCTGGCTTTCTGCAGAACCCTGTGGATAAGTGTTGTGGGGGGGAAACGCGTAGAGTAGAGGGCCCATCCGTGAAATCATGAAGGCGTCCCCCAGAGACCCCCACCCTATTCCTGCTCTGGAGCATACTGAAGGCACTTCTTGTTGCGCTAGGAGGCAAACAAATCGACTTGGGGAAATCCCCAGGTGTGAAATATGCGTCGTAGCAGGTTGGAGCAGATCTGCCATTCGTGCGTGAGTGCAAAGCCCCTGCTCAGTTGATCTGCCTTCACGCTGTGGGTGCCCGGCAAGTACGAGGCTTTCAACATTATGTTGTTGGCAATGCACCAATTCCACAATCGGACTGCTTCTGCGCATAGCGCATGGGACCGTGCCCCTCCTTGTCGATTGATGTAGAACATGGTGGAGGTATTGTCAGTATTGATCCCAACTACTTTGCTGTGCAGGTATTTCGGAAAATGTCTGCACACATTGAACACTGCTCTGAGCTCCAGTATGTTTATGTGCAGTGTCTGTTCCGCAGGGGACCATAGCCCTTGCGTCACCTTGCTGCCAATGTGCGCTCCCCATCCTATGTGGGAGGCGTCGGTTGTAAGAAAAATGGAAATTTGTGGTTGGTGGAAGGGCACTCCCACTAGCAGGTTCTTGGGATCTGCCCACCACGCTAGCAACTTCCGTACCTCCGTCGTGGGTGATACTACCCTATGGACGGAATGGGTTGCTGGTCTGTAAACACTCACCAGCCAATGCTACAGGCTTCACATGTGTAACCTGGCATTCTGTACCACAAACGTGGCGGCCGCCATGTGCCCCAACAGTTGCAGGCATGTTAGGATCGGCACCGTGGGGCTGTGCATCATGACTTGCACCAAAGATTTGATGGTGCGAAAGCGGGCGTCGGGCAGGTATACTCTTGATGCAATAGAGTTTATGCACGCCCCTATGAACTCTATATCTTGCGTGGGTTCGGTCTTTGACTTTGCAAGGTTGATAACTAGGCCCAGCGAAGTAAACGTGTTCGCGGTGATGCGTATCATGCGTAGGACCTCTGCCTTTGAGGCCCCTTTCAGTAGGCAGTCGTCCAGATATGGAAAAATAAACATACCCTGCCTGTGCAGGTAAGCTGATACCACTGCCAGGGTTTTGGTAAAAACTCTGGGTGCCGAGGATAGGCCAGACGGAAGGACCCTGTATTGGACGTGTTCCCCGCCGACCGTGAAGCAGAGGAAGCGTCTGTGTGCCAGGTGGATTGTTATATGAAAGTAAGCATCTTGTAAGTCGAGGGCTGCAAGCCAGTCTCCATCGTCCAGTGCCGTAAGTATGGAGGCAACTGTAGTCATCCAGAAGCGCTGCTTGTGCAAGTATCGGTTGAGGCCCCGTAAGTCCAAAATCGGCCTCCAGCCTCCTGTTTTCTTCTCTGTTAGGAAGTAGCGTGAGTAAAAACCTTTCCCTTGGAATTGTTCCAGCACTCTTTCCACCTCCCCTATGAACACGAGGTGATCTACCTCCTGCTTCAGCTTCGCCTCGTGAGAGGGGTCCCTGAGAACAGGCCAGGTGGGAGGTTTCGTCGGTGGTAGTGACTGGAAGGGGATCGTGTAACCTGTGGCTATAATTTCCAGCACCCATTTGTCTGTTGTGATCTTTTGCCATTGGGAGTGGAACGGTTTGAGGCGATGATGGACCATGAGGTGAGAGTGGCATTGAGCGATGGTGTTGATAGTGCAGTCCTCGACATACCCATCGAACTTGCTGCCTCGACATACCCATCGAACCCATCGAACTTGCATACCCCAAGGTTGTGCGACTTTGTTGAGAACGCCGCCTGGGGGCCCTGTACTGTTGCTGCTGTTGATGGCGCCCTTGGTCTTAGCCTCGCTGATATTGTGTGCTTTGTGGTCGGTAAGCGTAGCGCCTTTGCTGAGGATAGAACTCCTTTTTCTTGTATGGAGGAGTGTAGATACCCAAGGTCTTAAGTGTAGCCCTCAAATCTTTGCTAGAGTGGAGGACCGAGTCGGTTGATTCTGCAAACAGCTTTTGCTTGTCAAAGAGAAGATCCACGATCTTCGCCTGTAGATCTCCGGGGATACCAGACGTCTGGAGCCAGGATTCCCTACGCATTACCACTGCTGTGGCTGTTGAGCGTGCCGCTGTGTCCGCCACGTCCAGGGCAATCTGAACTCCTATTCACGAGGCCGCGTAGCCCTCTTGGACAATTGCCTTTAACACTGGCTTCTTGTCCTCCGGGAGGGAATCCATGAGAGAGGTGAGTCTAGAGTATTGTCAAAGTTATGGTTTGATAAATGTGCCGCGTAGTTTGCCATTCTCAATAATAAGGAAGAGGAGGAGTAGACCTTCCTGCCAAACAGCTCTAATTTCTTAGCATCTTTATCTGACCCCCCTGATTTGTACTGAGGCGTCTTCGACCTCTGCTGGGATGATTCGACCACCAAAGAATTGGGCTGTGGGTGGCTAAACAGGAATTCCATGCCCTTGGCTGGGACGAAGTATTTCTTATCTGCCCTTTTATTCGTGGGCGGAATAGAGGCCGGAGTCTGCCATATGTTAGTGGCTGACTCGATAATGGCTTCGTCCAGTGGGATAGCAATTTTAGATAAAGCCGGGGGTCTCAAATTTTTCAGGAGTTTATGATGCTTCTCCTGTACCTCTGCTATTTGAATGTCCTGCGTGTATGCTACTCTTTTGAACAGCTCTTGGAATTGTTTAAGGTCATCTGGAGGGGAGACATCCTTGGGGACAACTGCCTCACCTGGGGAGGATGAGAAGGAACTGCTGGGATAAACCTCCCCCAAGTCCTCTGGCTCCCGAGTTCACTGGTATGCTTGCTCCCTTGTGGGCTGTGAAGGAAAGTCTCGGGACTCTGGACCCAACTCTCCCTGGGACAGCTGCGTTCCTCTCCCAGAGCGAGAGTGTACACAGGAGTATTGGCGAGGAGGGGGAGGGGATCTGCCCCTGGATCTAGACCTCCGATGTGGGTGTTCAGTATGAGGACAGCCATAACAACACAGACAAGGGCCCGGTGATGGAGACCTGGACCACTGAAGCTGGTTTGTGATAGTACTCGTAGGGATCCATGCCCAAAAAGGGTGAAGGAGGCCTGAGCCAAGGCGAAGGTGGTTGGAGGAACGGAGAGGGAGGTCCGAAATAAGCCGGTGGATGCGGTGTGTGTATCTCGGGGGGGTGGGGCTCGGTGATAAGGGCATCGCAGCCCTGCCTGGAGATGGACTGAGGTGCCGGGTTTTGGCTCTAGCTTTCCCCCACCCCTGCAGGGTGGGCGCCGCCCCCCCATGCCGGGGATCTCGGCCCCGCTGTCGGTGCCGCACTCGGTACCGTCACAAGCAGTGCCACGCGGGTAGCTTCCTCCGGCACCGCTGGGCCCCGTGCTGGGTGCCCCTGCACCGTCGGCACCGTGATAGCCGGTGCCGAGTGAGGCGGTGCCGCCAATTCCAGCGCTTGCCGCGCTGGCGCCCGCGGCGCCCTCCGTGCCGACTGCTGCATAGTCGGAGGCCCAGCCCTGGCCACGTGTGCAACCGTGCTGCCCCTTTCATCAGCCCGCGGCTGAGGGCTCTGCGTTCCGCTCGTCCTGCTCACTGGAACCGTCGGCAAGGATTGAGCCGAGGAGAGTTTCCTCTTCTTTTGCACAGAGGGGGTCAAAGACGCCGCCTTCCTTTTCTGTGACCCAGAGGGCCCTTCTGTGTGAGGCTTCTGCCTTGGCTCAGGCTGGAGGGCCTTATCGAACAAGATCATTTGAGCCTCCTCTCTGTCCTTCCTGGCCCTGGCTGTAAGCTTAGCGCAGTGCGAACACTTCTGGGTAACATGGGACTCCCCCAGGCAACGAATGCACTCACTATGCCCATCAGAGGCCAGCATAGCCTCGCGGCATGACTCACACTTCTTAAACCCCGAGGTAGCCATCGCAGTGAGTCTTTACTGTTAATAGGGTACTTAGATGCAAATCAGTGCATTCTACAACCCAAACAACATTCACGGCCTTCAGGGTAGCGGACGGCTTAAACCGCCTTCTTTGTCCGCCCCTCTCCCTTCTGTTCCTCTTCTCTCTACTATTTTGTATGCTTTTCTTTTTTCCACTTTTTTTTTTTTGTATAATAGTAAAAACAACAAGCTAACAAGTAAAACAACTGTCTTATCTGTCTCAAGCTTTAGAGCCAGAGCAGATTCCTTCTGCAGCCGTTGGCGGTTGAGAAGGAACTGGCGGGGACCGGATCGCACACATGACCAAGGGCGCGCAAGGGAGCGGCGCGCATCGGCGCATGCGCGATCCAGTGGAAACTGCTAGAAGAATTCCGATCTGCGGCGCCGGGCAAGCCCAACACCTACTGTGGAGCGCCCACGGGACCGCTCGAAGAAGAACTTCTTAACACGTTTCACAAAAGATATTAATGAGTGTTTTGTTAGTTTCCAATCATACCTTTAAAAGTACATTTTCAATAAATATTACAATAGCATGTGGAGTGTACCTACAGGGTTGCTTAAGCTTCCACTAAAACATGCTGACATGCAACTAACTATAGCGTTAATAAAAACTGCCTGCATACCTGGCCCTGCCGATTTCCAAGACCAGCGTCTGATGAAGTGAGTCTGTGCTCACGAAAGCTCATGCTCAAAATTTTTCTGTTAGTCTATAAGGTGCCACAGGACCCTTCGTTGCTAATAAAAATTGAAGGATTCTTTCTATTAAGATTTCTCTCCATCTATACATATTTATTTACAGCAATGTATAGTTTAACTTTTCATTCAATTTTTTATATGTGACCTGTGTCAACTTCTGTTTGGGTAGAAGTTCAAATTCAACTAAAAATGAGCAAAAGTCCCATAACTTTTTTGAATTTAATAATGACCTTAAATATGCTGGATATTTTAGGAAAAGAATTCCAAACATGTTTTGGCATTGAAAACTACCTGATTTATTGAGCAAAGAAATAAGCTACTTCGAGTTTGCCTGCACTACACAACTTTAGCAACATGGCCATGTCATGCCACTATTAAAAGACCAAGAATTTACAACTGATAGCATACCAGAAGCCTAAATTTCTTCACCATCTTTGCTAGAGTGTTTTAAATCTCTCTCTCTCTCTCTCTCACACACACACACACACACACACACACGATCTTATCCTCTCTCCATGTATACTACCGATAATGGGCCATTTGTACCCTGACTGAATAGATCTTGTCAGCGCTAGCCCTCCCCTTTACTGAGCCGTCCCCCCCCCAACTTTTTTAAATCCTCTGAACCCCGACCCCATTCATGCATCTGATGAAGCAGGTCTTTGCCCACAAAAGCTTATGCTCCAAAATATCTGTTGGTCTATAAGGTGCACAGGACTTCTTGCTGCTTTTGATATAAAATCATTGATTTTTATTAGGTTTCCCTCTGATTCTTCTTCACATATCTCTTAACCAATAATGCAAATCTGCTCTCTGAATCATGTTAATTTACAGCTCATACGGCATTTACAATATTTATTCAGAGGGTGTATTTTTATGCCTTTTGTAATTTTTGATAACTTGATTTTTATTTATTTTGGATATAGTACATAACAGCCATTACTTGTCTCAAGCTCCAGGTATAGCTCCAGTACATTAGGAAAGTTAAGAACTAAATCTCTCATGCACACACACACACACACAAACAAAAAAGCAGTTATATTTTATTAAACTAAATTTCAAATGTTATATAAATGTTCCACATTTGCAATTGCAGCAGTCTCCTCTAACAAACAAATCCTCAGAACACAAATGTACAGTGTTCTTAACTTCTTGCAACTACATTTTGCCCAATCCCACTGTTGTTTGATTCATAGACAGACAGAAACATGAGTTTTCTTGCTTTTTCACCTCCTAATTTCTTAGCTTTGTGTGAATACCACCAAACAATGACAATGGATTCTCTATGTAGTGGAAGCTACTGTTGGGAAAAGTATCAGACAAGTAGCCATGGTAGCCTGTATCTTCAAAAACAACAAGAAGTCTCCTGGCACCTTATAGACTAACAGATATTTTAGAGCATAAGCTTTTGTGGGCAAAGACCCGCTTCATCAGATAACATGAGTCAACTTAGCAACTGCCAGAACTCTGTTTCAAAGTGACCGGCTAATGATTGCCATCAACTTAATGGAATGACTTTGTTTAAAACCTTATCAATAAACATTTACTCATTATGTGGTTTCACTCCAACCCTGACATTTACCATTACTGACATAGCTGAAGAGTGATTTTGAAATGCCCATGCCATGGCAGCAGTAGCATCTTCAGAAGTTAGGTATCGACCTTTATATCTGGGTGAAGAATATTTGCCAACAAAGATTTTGTGAAGTTAGTGTTTGACAGATTTGCTTCTGTACTGCCTGAAATGCAACTTTCTAGTGAGGGATTTCTTTTGTCAACGTCTCTTGAAATGCCCTCCAAACTTCAATAGCATCAGCAATGGAGCAATTTCTCTGAAGCTGCTTAAGGCTATGAATAACAGGTTTCGGTATCCTGAGCATATCTCCGTCTTTAAGCCAATGTTAGATTTTTTTTAATACTTCCATCTACTTAATCGTGATTTTCCTCACAAACTTTGATGAGACCATCATCATCAACCATGGGCTTAGCACCCCTTGGTGTTCGATGCCTCCCTATTTCCTTCCATTATTCCCTGTCCAACGTGGAGTGGCTTAGTTTCTTTGGATTAGCTCCGCACCAATCTACTATACCATCTACCCATTCTCTGTGGGGTCTGTCTCTCCTATTCAAACTGTCCATTATGCTGAATACCAGGGTCTTGATTTTTCATTCATCATTCATTCTGCAGATATACCCAAATAGGTGTAACTTGTGTTGTATAACCTTCTGTAGTAGGTTCTCTTTCAGATGTATCTTCCTGTATAATTCCTTGTTGGTGACCTTCTGCATCCATCCTATTTTCAGGATCTTTCTATAACTACCACCTCTCAAGAACCAATATCCTTCACTTTGAATCTTTCATTATCACCCATGTCTCGTATCCATACAACAAGCTGACAAACAAACACACATCCTATCCATTGCCCTCAAATTTGGTCTTGCTTTCCGTATTCTAGTAGCTATTTCCTTCTTACAGTCTAGATCACATTATGTTGCTTCCCAGAGATGTAAACTTCTCTATGTTCTCTAGTTCAATCCCATCTACACTGATTTTCCTTCTTATTTATCTCCAAATACCACTCTTTTTGTTTTATTGATGTTCATAATCAGTCCGTACCACTTTCCTTCCTCATGTAGCACCTGCACCCTTCTCGCTAGCTTCTCTTCATCTTCTTCAATAACAATCATCTGTGAACCTCAAGTTGTTGATTCTCATCCCATGCACAGATATCCCTGCTACCTCTTCCTTGATCTTGTCTACCGCTCTCTCTAGTTTTGTGGTGAAAAATATTCGGCGATATTGGATCTCCTTGTTTCATACCTCTCGTTCTAAACCAACGTCCCATCTCTCCGCATGTTCCAACCACTGCCTCCACTTTATTGTTGATATCCTTCAACAACCATATCAGTCTGCTATCCACTCCGTATGACTGCAACACCACCCAAGTCACTTTCTGATCTATACTGTCAAATGCCTTCTGAAAATCGACATAGCAATTGTAGATGTTCTTGTTCCTTTGTTGAACTCTCTCTGCTATCGATCAAGTATTTCACATCAGTATCTCTCCATCTCCTTTCAAAGCAGCTCTAAGTTTCCAGTCACCCACCGTGTTCGGACATTCCACCTGACAGCATATGTGTTAGTTGTAATTTTCTTTCAGTAGCCAACTTATTGACCCAACCCCCATTACTCGATTGGTGTCATGAACCTTGTTTATCCGGGCAACATCCGAGCTGGCATCTTATCAGTTAGGCACACTGGCATCAGACTTTATCATATTGTTGTTTCACGTTCAGCATATCAACACTCATCTGACCTACCCTCCTTCCTTAGCCAGGCTTCGGACTGGCATGGAACCCCTAGAGGTTTCATGCCAGAGTTTCGTGAGACTAGGCCATTCTTAATAAATTGTTTAAAACAATCAAAGAATTCCATTAAACTTTCTGAGGGAGAATTAGTTTGGATCTTCCTGCTCTCCTCCGTGAAGCTGAAGCAAAATCGTTATTATGGAAGTATTTTGTGGCATCAACAACAGTATCTTTTATACCTGAAGAAGTTATATTTAAATCTTTGGCAAAAAAAAGATGATTTAAATGGGTGCTGCAGCCATATGTTATAAAGTAACTTCTTATCATTCCCATATTTGCAGCATTGCCTGTGACAAAACTGCACAACAGCTGAATTTTTGTTCACAGTTTATTACAGCTTTCACTGCCACTTCTAATATTCTGTCACGTGAACATCTCTCAGTATATCTGTTTAAAAAAGATATGCAATCCTATCTTCTCCTGTCACAGAGGCACACATCGCTAGATCATTGTGTACATTGCTTCAAGCATCAAAGATTAAACTGACAAATTTCCTCTCAGTATTTCTCTCCCACTGTTCAAATTCCTTCTTATACACTGTATCTAGCAATGTTCCACCAATGTCTGCTGTACCAGGTGGAGTGTAGCTGGGTCATAATGACTTCACCATGTCAATGAAAATGGTTATTTTTAACAATGCAAAAAGGAGAACTTGTGGCATAAATGATCAAAGCAATCTTTTCAGCTATGGCATCTTTTTGGTATTAGCTGATCTTTGCTACAAACCCATCTATGGTGGTAGTTTTACTGACTGACAAACATTTTGCTTCGTACTGGTACTTTCTTCTCTGAAACATGTTTAGTTGCAGCATTGTTGCTAAAAGTACCAATCGATCACTGTGAAGTTGTTGTGGTTTGGCAGTCTAAGGCTTGGTCCAAACTAGACCTTAAGTCAACTTCAGATACACAATTCTAGCTACAGCAATTGTGTAGCTAGATTGATGCATTTGTAGTCAACTGTAAGGTCTGTCCTCACTGAGGGAGGTTGATGGGAGCATTTCTCCCATGGACCTCCCTTACTCCTTGCAAGAGCAGGAGAACAGAGGGTTGACTGTGGACTCCTGGGAGATTGATTTCACGTGTCTTTACCAAATGCGTGAAATTGAACTCCAGGAGAACAACGCTTTGACCTGGTAAGCGTAGACATAGCCTCTCAACTAGCATAGACGGAAGATAAGACAACAACAATGTTCCAACTCCCATCAGGAGGGATAAGAAGGAGCTATGAGAAGGCTGTAGCAGGACACCCTCATGTAGCCAGGGGAAAGGTTACAGACATGAGATGTTGAATGCTGACCCTGCTACAAGTAATTCTAGGCAAAGGTCTAAGCTCCAGAGCACAGGGTGTGTACACACATATCCCTGACTGTACATGGCTGCAAGTACTCAAAGACAACCTCCACACCACTTTACAAAATTTAAAAATTCTATGAACCCACTTATGAATGAAAAGCAGAAATTCTCCCTAGCAAGTGTGGAAGAATGAACAACATATTTCTTCAGGATTTAAGAATCAATTTAAAAAAAAATACAAGTATTTACCCCTTGGAGTTGCACAAACAATATTTCAGTGTAAACCAATAGTGTTTTCATCTAATAATTTCAAATAGATAGAAGCAGAATGATGAAGTCACTGGTCAGATTTACAGCTGCTCTTTACAACACTGTGGGAATCAGCAAAACTGTCACTAATCAAGTCAATTTCACACTGCCTAGGAAAACTATAAAGAACAGCAGATGCATTATTCACTGGGGAGAATAACTATGTCTGCTTTGGGACACGTAGACTAGTAAGACCTCTTCTCTGCAACCTCTCCATCATCTCACAGGAGATTTTGGCGGGCGGGGGCGGGCAGTAAAGATACTGATACTTTGTAGAAGGCAGAACAGACAAAGCTTCCTCTGACTCTTAGTAGATAAAGGGGGCAGCAATGCAACATGCCACTCAGAAACTGATACGAGTGGTGAAGCCCACAAACAGTGCCCAGATATAGCGCACGAACAGGAATCCCAACACCATCCAACTATGCCCTTATCTTGCACTGCTCACACTTTACATCTTTTTCTTTTTTTTTAAGCTCATGGAATGAATGTCTTCAAAATGTTCCCAGACAAGGTCTCTCTTTTGCCCAGAAGCCATGACAACTTTTCTGTAGCAGAAGTGTGGGAGAACAGAGGAAGCCCTCTATCTCTCGTGTGTGTGTGTGTGTGTGTGTGTGTGTGTGTGTGTGTGTGTGTGTGTGTGTGTGTGTGTGTGTGTGTGTGAGAGAGAGAGAGAGAGAGAGAGAGAGAGAGAGAGAGAGAGAGAGAGAGAGAGAGAGAAATAAAGTCTTTCCTTTCTTTCCAGTTCATTCAACTCTTCTTTTTTTATGCTGCCTCCATCCATTCCTATATGTTGTTTCTCTGACTACATCTACGCTACAAGATAAACATGATTTTTAATAAACTTAATTTTAACCTCATTCTTATGAATTTGAATTTGTGTCTACAAACCTTCTTGAAATTTGACCCACCACTTTTCTGTGCCGAGTTTCCACACTCCCATTGCCGCATGCTAGTTTGACAGTGTGAGCAGTGCACTGTGGGTTCCAATCCCACAGTGCCTTAGCCCCGATTGCTTGTGAGTATTTCATGTTAGAATCCCAGAATTCCAAGCACTGTCCCAGAATTCAGAGCAACAAGTAACAGAATTCAGCTCTCCCACCAACCCACCCAGGTTCCTTGTGCCGTGCGTCCTCTACGGACATTGGCATAGTGGCAGGCAGTTGTGCTATCAGTCTCATCCGCTCCGCCGGGTTCTGTCAGCTGCGTGTCCACCGCAGATGTTGGCATAGCAGTGGGCAGCTGCGCTTTCAGCCTTCCCCCAACCCCGCCCAGGTTCCCTGTGCCACACATCCTCTGCAGATGTTAGCACAGCTGTCTGCTGCTATGCTATCAGCCCTATCCACCCGTCTGGTTCCATCAGCTGCACATCCGGATCTTTATATTTGTAGGCCTGCAGAATTCAAATTCTAATTTCAATTCAATCAAAAATTCATGGGCTTCCTGTGACTCTCTTCCTGCACACCTGGATGGAGAGCAGCAGAGAAGGAAGTGGCCATACATGGAGGGTCACTGCATAGCTTTGTGGGATACATACGGGACACTTCTGGAGGCTAATAAATTCGAATTAAAGAAATGGTGCTTCCAGACTAGCCTTTATTTGAATTTTTAAATTTGAAATTGGCACTATGTCCATCTGCTAATACCAACATACTGTTATCAGTATTAGGGCTCACTAATTCGAGCTAATGGTATTTACAATGAAGACAGCGATGTTTTAATATTGAGCTTACTCCTTTAAATTTGATTTTATCTCATATTGTAGATGCAGCCTCTGTCTCTAAGAATGTCTTAACTAACCCCTCTTCTATGTTTGACCAAGTCCCACCACCACATAAGCACAGAACAAAAACAATCCCATGCAGCCTGTGTCTTCCTTTGCCCAAGCTACTTTTTAGTGTGGCGAGGAAAACAAATAGAAATCCAGAAATTTCATGAAGTTACAGTTATACTGATATATACTATATATATACACACACATACATACACACCCCATATAGTTTTTACACACACACACACACAATATTATATATTTATTTATTTATTTATTTATACACTATATAGTTATACTGACAGTTATGCTGATCAGATTAGAGCCATTAATGCATTTTTATGAGACTACGTGTAAGTATATGTTTGTGATGAGATTTAATTGTAACTTACTTTTAAATGAAAAATTTAATATTTTATTGATTTTAAAAAATAAAAAAAATATCAGATATTTTTGGTATTTTAAAAAAATTGAAATTTTTTTGTCCACCTGATTGTTCCTATAAACTTGGCTTTAACACAAGATTATTGAAACAGGTCACAACTGGCCTTAACAGCATTCAACTCAATGCTGCCTTGATAGTAAAGAGGTAATACTGCAAATTTGTACAAACATTTGACACTCCTCACAACTTATTCATGCTTCTGAAACATCAGTTAGTATTTTCACATGAACAGGCTTTTGAATATGTTTGTTCCTATTGTCTGTGCCTTATTTTCTTGGGTTTTTTTTGGAGAACACATAATAAACGTTAAAATAACATTTAGATTTGCTAATTTACTTGCTAAGCATAGGTGCTAGGCCAAGACATGCTGTCACACCTCCTGACTTGAAGTGGTTTCCATTATGTATAGTGTTTACAGTTTGGTTCAATGACTCTCAGCACCACCCCAATAAAAATTCTTCCAACATCCCTGCTGCTGAGAAATGGTTGGATCAAGCAACCACCAGAGCTTTTCTACAATCAATCCTGTCTCTTCTGCCCAGTGCTCCACTTGGCACAAAACTTGATGGCTGACAGTGTTTGGAAATCCAGTTGTACCTACCAGATAACACCCAACTCAGGCTTCTTCTACACTTGTAAATTTAAAGTGCAGCTCTGCAGTGCTTTAAAGTGGAAGTGTGGCCACAGCAGGAGCACTGGGGGAGAGCTCTGTGTAAACCACATCCACCATGGGAGTAGCTAACAGCACTAGGAGTGCCTCTCCCAGCACTGTAGTCTGGTTCACAGTGGCACTTTCCAGCACCGTAACTTGTCGCGCTTACAGGGCGTCCACACTCCTCAGCCAGGAAGTTATAGCCAGTAAAGCAGCAGTGTAGACTTAGCCTCAGTAATGAAAAGTACAAATGAGCCATTTCAAAAAACAATGAAAGAAAAGCAACAAATGAAATTCAGTGAAATAGTGCATCTTCTGTCCTGTGAAGTCTTTAACTAGAAATGGTCGCTTACAATAACTGTAGTTCTTTGAGACACAACGAAGACACATATTCCATCTACGGACATATCTAGCAGTAATCATAGTGGGGGCAGAAGTTCTTCATGGCCTGAGGCCCTCCTCTAGCTACCTGAAGCAGTTCCACCCTGACCCTCCCTCAGTTCCTTCACACAGGAGGTACAGAGAAGCATCTTTGCTGAGAATACACATCTGTCTCGCATCTTCAGGAACCACAATTACACTCAGCAACAGTTTCTTATTCTTCAAGTAAATGCCATTTAAGTGACTCATCTTAAACCATCTGCAGATAACACCAAGTTCTTTAATGGGGCCTTGTTGAGAAAGAATCAGAACAGTTTGTACGGAGTGCTGTCGGGGATCATACTCCCTCCCCCACATGACAATGTTAAAATCTTGGAGATGGCATCACCTAGTAAAACTAAATTAATTCAACTAACCATAAGGGTACTAATTATATACAACAAGAGAATGGTATGCTAGTTGAGAGGTTCAAGTTGTCCACTGCTACAAATCCAACTGCATAATCTCCAGTAGAGAAAACAATAACCAACTTCTCACTTTTCAGTCAGTTATGCAACCTCTGGCTGACTATTATTCTTATCGCAAAGCTCCCAGTTTACAAGAACAAGATGCTCACTTGAAATAAAATCAATTACTTAAGACAGTAAAAAGCAAAGCATGTTTTAGGAAAGAATAGTGCTTCTAGATATGCAATTTATCTGATTTTAAAAGTATTTAAAAAAATAAAGGAACATAGAGATTGACTCATTTGCATCCAGTTATTAATCAATTATGTTTCAAGCACCTCTGCACCTTAAATAAATGCTACATGAAAACAGTTTATAACAACTCAACACACTGCAACTGGATAGGTTCCAGAGAAGAATAATTAAAATGATTAAAACAAAGAGGAAGCCGTGCTAGTCTATACACTATCAAAACAAAAAGCAGTCAAGTAGCACTTTAAAGACTAGCAAAATGGTTTATTAGGTGAGCTTTCGTGGGACAGACCCACTTCTTCAGACCATAGCCAGACCAGAACAGACTCAATATTTAAGGCACAGAGAACCAAATGGATGCCACACTCCAGAAGGCCCTGGGTGACATGCCTGTTCTCGCCTACAGACAACCTCCCAGCCTCATGAGGATCCTCACTAACAGCCACAGTCTATACCCCAGGAATACCAGTCCTGGAACCTTCCCCTGCAACAAAGCCCGCTGCCAGCTTTATCCACATAGCTTCTCTTAAAATACCATCACTGGACCTAACCAGGTTACTCACAGAATCATGGGCACTTTCTCATGCTCCTCTACTAACATCATATATGCCATCATGTGCCAACAATGCCCAGATGCTTTGTATATTGGACAGACTTCTAACTCCCTTAGACAAAGGGTCAATGGGCACAAAACAGACATCAAAACACTCCAGATCCACAAACCAGTTCGTCAACATTTTAATGGAATGGGGCATTCTGGCAATGACCTAAAGGTACGTGTGTTACAGAAAAGGAATTATCGCACCGTTTTGGAAAGAGAAACATCTGAGCTGGCTTTTATATTCAAATTCGGCACATTAACACATGGTTTAAATCGTGATGGGAACTTTCTGAGTCACTATAGGGGGCTCGTCTGCATACTTGGCTCAATCTAATTCTTGACCTTCCCCCCCACCCCTCCACTCTCTGATTTGCTCACCTTGATTATCTTTTTCTGATTTGTCCTCCTTGCTTACTGTTTTTGGTTCTCTGTGCCTTAAATATTGAGTCTGTTCTGGTCTGGCTATGGTCTGAAGAAGTGGGTCTGTCCCACGAAAGCTCACCTGATAAACTATTTTGCTAGTCTTTAAAGTGCTACTTGACTGCTTTTTGTTTTAAAATGATTAAAGGTATAGAAAATGTGACCTATGAGAGAAGATTAAAAGAATTGGGTTTGTTTAGTTTGGAATAGAGAAGGCTTAGACAGGACACGATAGCAGCTTTCTAGTACCTAAAGGGGTGTTACAAGGATGATGGAAATAAATTATTCTCCTTAGCCTCTGATAAGACAAGAAGCAATGGGCTTAAAAATCGCAGCAAGGGAGATTTAGGTTGGACATTAATAAACTCCCTAACTGTCAGGGTGGTTCATTACTGGAATAACTTACATAGGGTGGTTGTAGAATTTTCCGTATCTGGAGATAATTGAGAAGAAGGTTGGATAAATATCTAATAGGAATGGTACAGGGGTCAGCAACCTTTCCATGGCAGAGAGCCGAAATTTGACCTTTTGACCTCTATGTATGCTCTGAGTGCCGACGATACTTTCTAAAGTCACAAACAGACTACTGACAACAACTTCATTAATAAAGATGCAGAGTTTTATCATTTATGTGGTTGTTGGTAGCACTAGCTGGTCTTTTGTTCATCCACAGGCATCATGACTTTGAGCAAGCTCCCCGCTGCATGGGGGAGGAGGAGTTAGGCTGAGCTCCCTCCTCATGTGCCACTCGCGGCATGCATGCTGAGGGTTGCTGACCCCCTGAAGTGGTGCTTGGGCCTACCATGAGGGCAGGGTACTGGATTTAATGACCTTTCGAGGTCCCTTCCAGTTCTAGTATTCTCTGGTTCTATAGATACAAAGCAGAACCTCAGAGCTACAAAATGACAACTCAACAACAGACCCCTCATTTGAAACTGGAAGTATGCAATCAGGGAGCAGCATTGTGGGAGGGAAAAAAAAGAAAAAGCAAATACAGTACAGTACTGTGTTAAATAAACTTGTATAAGATAAAGGAAAAGTTTGAAAATGACCTGAGCAGGTAAGGAAACTTTCTGCACTCATTTCACTGAAATTAAGATGGTTAAAAGAAGTATTTTTCTTCTGCACAGGGAAGGCGCCAAGCTGTACAAAGTCAACGTTCTGTTGTAAACTTTTCAAAGAAGAGCTATAACATTTTGTTCAGCGTTACAGCCTCAATTCCCAAGACCACTGTAATTCTGAAGTGCAACTGTATTGAGGATGAAAGGTGTGGTAATATTCCAAATAAAAGGGACACCTTTTTTAAGCTATAAGCATTCAAGATTTTTTTTAAAACTGCCAAAAATCACAGGAGACTAAATTATTCTGTTATTGGCACCTCTAACATAGCTTCATCCAAAAATGTTTCCAAACCATTAAACGTAAAAATATACTAAAACTCATTACTAAAATGAATCTGGTTGGAAGATTCTTTTGATCACCCAGTGAACTCTCGAGTGGGTTTCAAGAAAAAAAGACTTCATATGGATATTTATGTTATTTCCAGGGAAAAGAAAAAAAAAGAAACAATTTCCAGGTAATGTTAAGTGTGGAAGTATATTGCCTTTCCAAAATATGAAATTGTCGTACTTTAGATATACACATGAGAAATCGAGGCAATTAGTAAAGTTTCTAGCACCATCCTTATCTCTACGTATCATACCCTCCCTTCCACCTCTTGGGAGTTAGGAGTGCTGACAGCTGGGAGGACAGATTATCAAAGAAGGAATATGGGGAAAATAACCCATGATTTATAAGGGAAACAAAGGAGCGTGGCAATGTGATGAAGTGCTCATCCCTGAGCTGGTTAAAGTAGGCTAGAATGGGCAAAATTACCTTTATTTGTTGCAACTGGAGGGCAGCCAAGGATTGTTTAAGCCTAAACGTAGATAAAGCCCAGCTGAATAGGAATTGGGGTAGGAGTAAAGACAAGAAGTAAGCAGAGGAGGAGGCTACAGAAGTAGAAACCTGCAGTCCAAGCCCCAAAAGGAAAGGAAATGAGCTGTCCATGGGGAAAAATAACCCTGGGATCCTGCTCTGGACTAGAGAGTCCAGCAAGAGGCTTTGATAGCTGGAATGCATAGAGGAAGCACTGGCAGGGAGTTCAGTTGGATTCAGAAGATAGAGAAGTCAGCCAGGGAGAAGCTCACGAAAACAGCCAGGTAACATTATTGACCAACATATATCCCAGACAATTTAATATTCACTTTTATATAAATAAACGAATTAATCAGTCAACATCTGAATGAATACTGGTAACAGCCTACAAACCTCAAAACAGGTTGATGCTCGCACATCTGGCACCCTCAGGACCTGACCAGTGCCAGACAAGAGAATTTGCCAGACCAAAGGAAGTTAATATTTTCTAGCACATTACCAACTCTTCCACTGCTTACTTTGCTCTTAGAAGATACTTGTGATAAATTACAGCTAAGTAACAGAACAGGACTTGTAAACAGACTTGATGGGACCACAGGAAACTTGGCCACACCCATGATAAGTGGTCGTCCAGCTAACTAAAATGATGCTGGATTATGGATGTTGCTGGACAAGAGAGTTCCAAATTAAAGAGGTTCCACCTGCAGTTAGCTACCTACCTATCAGTACTTAAGTACACAGTTGGAGACTTTCTAATACAAACATTCAGATAGGCATTGTTTTCATTAAAAACAAAACAAAAAATACTCATCAACCCTTTTCCTAGGCTCGGTATACTCTCAAACAGTTTGCAAATATAGTGGTATTTTCTAGAAATGCTTCATCTCACGCCCTCTCCTTTTGTATTTTAAAGCCTGCCACAGTAGCGTTTCAAAGAAGAACACAGGAGCTACATCCACACTAGAGCACAATTTTGAAGGGTGCCCTTTTGAAAACAGCACATACAAAGATGGCCTTTCAAAATACAGCATCCATACACAATCAGAGGCTGGCGTTTCTGATCTGCCCTTTCGAAAGGGTGACCTGCTTTTGCGAAAGACAGCATCTACACTGTCCCAAGCGCCCTTTCGAAAGAAAGGGCCAGGAAAAGCTGCAGACAGCGTCTAATTGCAGACAAGCCCTTCCAGGGCTGCAGCCAGTTGCCCCCTTAAAGGGCCCCTCCCCAACAGCCTCGCGCTGCACAGTAGGAGGCCTGCGGAGCTGCCACAAGCCCAGCAGACACCAGTGCACACAAGGCAACAAGAACAAGCAGAAGTAGCTTGAGCTGCTTCTGGCCACCTCCAGCAGCATGGTCGCCCTGTTGTCCTCAGCAGGGTAGCCACCCCCATAGCATTATCTGTGGAACCTCTCCTCCAGCCCCCCCGCCTCTAGGTTCTCCGCTTACTCTGGAACTACCCCAGTATCTCCAAGAGGTGAGAGCACCTGGTCATGGAGGGAATGGAACAATGACAGGTGGCTCCAGAACTTCTGGATGTGGTGGCAGACCTTCCTGGAGTGAGTAGTTCCTGTGTTGCATCATCAGGACACCTGGATGCAGTGCACCCTCCCTGTTGAAAAGACGGTCATGATAGCTGTGTGGAATCTGGCCACTCCAGATAGCTACCACACGGTGCACCACCAAATTTGGCATGGGCAAGGCCACAGTCAGGGCTTGCTTTTTGAGGAGTAAACGGACTTCGAAGTACCAGCGGGGGAGCCACGGCTACATGTGAGCCAGCACTTTAAAGTTTAAAACTTTGGAGTTGCCACAGGGGGGAATTTGCTTAATGAAGTCCTACATATGCAGCGCAGCACTTCATTAATCAACTCCGAACACCCTACTTACCATCCTCCCTTCAAAGTAGGGAGGTAGTGTAGACACAGCTTAAGAGAGTTTCTGGTAGTTCTTAAAGCAAAACTTATTGCATCTCTTGCACCACAATAGGACCTGATCCTCTTCACAAAGCTGCATAATGGGAGCAAGGCCCTAAGAACAGATGTTTGACTCCAATGTTCAGAACAGATTAGTCTGCAAATCTGTTCATTTTCAGAAATTAGATGTGCTCTGCAATTCATTTAGAGGGAGCACTAAACCTGTTGAAGCTGTCCATAGATAAGAGGAAACAGTGATCCATGTACACTTGGGAGTTCAGTTTTAGCCCTCCCTGCCCCGCCCTTTTTTTTTTTATTCTGATGGCATTTTCTCTGTAAGTATAAGTGCTTAGTTAAACAAACAGGTATGTAACTAAGGGCTCCATCCTGCAAAGTGCTGAAATTCTAAATTTTGTGATAAAGCAAGAGTTCTGCAGGCTTGGGACAATATGAAGTATGACAGAGGGAGAAGAGGAAAAATGGAGTAGAGATGGGAAGACAGGGTTGCCAACATTGCTGTGTTTCTCGATAGTTTTAAAGCAAGACAGAAAGTCACTTAGAAAGAGATGGGTCAAGAATGTTGTGTTTCAACCTACAGTTGATGAGATTGTGGTTTGAACATAGAACTCACTGAGATTGCTTCTCTAAAGGGAGACATCATAGTCAGCAAATGCATGGATGCAGTCACACAGAGGAAACATTTTTCTTGTTCCAAATATAAAACCAAGACACCTGAAAGGAAGCCATGGACTGAAAGAGCCAAATTACCTGACATGTTTTGTATATGGAAGACTACATATTTTGTCCCTTAAAATTACTTAGGCAGTGCTGAGATTGTGCCTATTTTCATACAATTAATATCAAGTGATCATGCTGTTCTTTGTTTTGCTTTGAAATATGTAGCTTTCCTGAATTTCATAATGTCATCTTCTTAAGCTTCAAACTTCATGTTTAGACTGGGTAAGTAATCCACTTTTTGTTCCATTTTACTTTTGTATACTATTATTAATAATTAAAAATAATATATAAAGGGAAAAGTAAACATAACTTTGATCCACCCTTGCATCTAGGCTACAGTTCAAAAAACACATAAAAAGGGACAATGACCCTTTTACCACAAGCTAAACAATTTAAACTAATGAGGTCAATGCAATGCAAATTATTGAAACCCCTTAGAAAAGAACTTTATTACAAATAGACTGTACTATTAAGGAGGGAGGCATGTGGCATCCTGTTTACACAATTATATACTTAATTGGACTTTCCTGCATATTTAAAATGCTTGAATGAAAGAGAGCTATACATTTAACAGATGCATTTATAACATGAATACTTAGTAATTAAAATTAATATTCACCTAACTAAAATTTCAGTGTGAACTGCTGTCAACGTTCCCTCGAATATTTTCCATCCAGGTACAAAATGAATTTTGTTACATTCACCACTATTGAGGTAATGTGCATCTACGTGCCACCAGGAAAAACAAAACGCATAAATCTAATAATATATACCCTCATCCCTCGCTATACAAGCACAATTAGTTCCTAACTTTTTGCTCATCAGTGAAAACTCATAAGAGGGACACTAAATTCCTAGTAAAATATGTGTAAAAGACTGATTGTTTCCAAGTGCTCAGAGTGGCAGCAGGTGGTGCTGATTTTGAAAAGTAAGTGAAGTTGGGGTTGGGAGGGGGCTAAAGGCTAGGGACAGTTTGGGGTCACAAGCTGAAGGGAGGGTGGGTTAAAACCTGTAGGTGGCTCAGGTGGAGGAGGTGGCAGCTTGCTCCTCCTGACTGCACCAGAGGTGCCTGGGGGGGATGTACGGGGGGGGGCCCAGTGGTGTTGGAACAGAACAGGATGGGGTGGGTGTTGGGAGCAGGATGTGGGGGTTGTGCAGGGAGCTGTGGGCTGGGGGAAATATTGGGACTGGACGGGGAGGAAGGCTGTGGATTCCACACACACACACCCCACCCCGACCAGGTACCCTGCGGCCGGCTCCGCTCCAGCCACGGGGCTACAGGTCTCCCTGCACCCCGGGCAGGGCCCCAGCTGGAGTGGAGCCAGCCGTGGGGCTGCCACTCTCACCACCTGCCCCTCCTTCCCCCCGCACCAGGGACCCCATAGCTCGAGCAGAGCCAGCCGCAGGGATGCCGCAGGGCTGCCAAACTCACCCTCCCCACTCCTCACCGGCGACCCCGCGGCTGCTGGTCTCTCTGCCCCCCACCAGGGATCCAGTAGCTGGAGCGCAGCCAGCTGAGGGGCTGCAGGATTCACTGCCCCCCCTGCCCGCCAGGGACCCCAGGGGGCTGCCAGACTCATCCCCTTTCCCCCACCGGGGACCCAGCGCCTGGAGCACAGCCAGCTGTGGGGCTGCTGGTCTCACAGCCCCCACCAGCGCCTGGCATGTTTTTGCAGGGGAACTTCACTCACCTAGTGAGCACTAGTATGTATGTATGTGTCTCCCTTGTTTTAACGAGTACTCATAACTCAAGTGCTCGTTAAATGAAGGATGAGTGTATTTTAGAAGTTATTGTAGGGCTAATCACTCCTGCCAGGGCAAGTTAGTTATTTTAAAACTCACTGTTAAAATAATTAGATGTAAGAAAAATAAAACAATATGAAATGTCAAAAAAAAATCCTAAAAACCAGCACTCTGGAAAAATAAAATTACAGAGAATGTATGAGCATTGCAGAAAGTATCAAGAACTGCCACCACCAATATCTTTTGAGAGGAGTGTGATTGACAGAGAAATACACACAGCCCTTTTAAGTAGATCTGACATTCACCAGTCTGAAGCCTGCTTGTTCAGATACAGCAGCAACCACCTGCAAGCTTGGCCCCACTCCCAAGTCCTGTTGCGGTCTGCCTCCCGTCCAGCTCCTCTGTGCAAAGAGGTGCAGGTGGAGGGGGGCATCTGACATCAGCATCCCCTAATACTACACATATCCATGCTACTCCACCTAGGAGCAGCTGGCCTGGGGCTCCAAACAGTGTTCCATATAAGCAGAGTGCTTGGACAGCCCCAGGAGAGGTTCAGGTGCTGCCCAGCTGACTAGCAAAGCACCTGCAGCAGCCCACAGTGCTCAGCATTTGTTTCTATTAGTGGTGCACATCTGTACATGTCTTGGTGCACATAACAAAATTTATTCTGCCCTGGATGGAAAAAGTTAGAGGGAACACTGACTCCAAAGCAGAGGGCAGGAGCAGTGCAGAGAGAGGCACTTGAAATGTGCAGCACTTGATAGACTGCTAGGCAACCACGAAGCTTAGAGCAAATTTAGGCTTCTCGGTGCATGTTTCTTTGAAAAATCAAATGAGTGTTTACGAGTGCTTTGGGGGAAGACTATTAAAATCAAATGATTTGGACAAACTGGAGAAATGGGCCAAAGTAAACAGGATGAAATTCAATAAGGACAAACGCAAAGTACTCCACTTCGGAGGGAACAATCAGGTGCGCATGTACAAAATGGGAAATGACTACCCAGCAATGAGCACTGAGGAAAGAGATGTGGAAACCACAGTGAATCACAAACTATCTATGATACAAGTCAACAGTGTAAAATAGTTGTGCAAAAAAATAGCAAACTTAATTCCATCATTCTTGGATGTATTAACAGTTTTAAGCAAGACATGAGAAGTAATTCTTCCACTGTAGGCCACACTAATTACACCTTAACTGAAGTACTGTGCCTAGTTCTGGGTGTCACAATTTAAGGCTGTGGGTACACTAGAGCATAAAGTCGATTTTAAGGGAGTTAGGTCAATTTTATAACGTACCTGTCTTCACTACAAACATCATTACATTGATTTTAGGGGTCCTAAGGCTGACCTTTCTACTCCAGTTTTTTCAGAAGAAGTAACGTCTAATATAGATTTTTCTGGCCTCCAGAAGTATTCCACAATGCCCCCAATGTGTCCATTCTGACCATCACTTTCACCTCCTCTGCTTTCCTGTAGGAAACAGGAAGCAGCCTGGGATCTCTGGCTACCTCCCTTCCCCCCACACCATGTGGCTGCATGGCTCTCCAGCTTGCCCCCTCCCACAAATCACGCAGCTGCCAGGCTTTCTGTCTCGATCCCCCGCACCACACAGCTGCCAGGTGATCTGGCCTGACCCCCTGCACCACTTGGCTTCTGGGCTTTCCAGCTCAATCCCCTGTACCATGTGGCCACTAGGCTTTCCAGATCATCACCATCACCACCACATGGCTGCTGGCTCAAAATGAAATGAATCAAAATAACACTATCAAAATGAAGCATTTCAACAATACCAAAAGACAACTTTTCAATAGCTCTAATTTGAAACTCCTCAGATTTTTATTTCTGCATTTCACATTTCCCAGGCCTGGCCCGCTAGCCTTGTAGAGGTGTGTGCCAGGCTGTAGGAAAGTGGCACACAAATGCATTTGGAAATGGGGAGTAAAGGCAATGTATTCTGTGATGGTGACATCAGATACCCACAATCACTTGAGGCCAATTTTTTTCCCATACCCCACTGGCACAGAAACCCAGAATGCAACGGGAATGCAAGTACTATGGGATATGTACCCACAACACACTTCTGGCACAACCAAACTTAGCAAAGTTAATGGGGAGACACTATGGTGACTTTCTAAACGTGTGTGGACACTCACCATCAACTTTATAAGATCTAGTGGTATAAAGTCGACTTTATTTCCTTGTGTAGACAAAGCCTAAACAACAGAATTGAAAATGCTTCTGACCCCAGTTAGGCTCTACACCCAGAAATGGTAAGGCAGGTGAGGGGGTTTCTTTTATTTTGTAGGTAGTAGAGGGCAATGGTCGAGACAGGAACACAGCCCTGAAGCTTCACAGAAATTTAGTATTATGCTCGGGCTTGTACTGTTGAGGCCTGATCCCAAGTGCACTGAAGTCAGCTCAAGTCTTTTAATGAACTGTTGTTGGATGAAGCCTAAAGTGCTTAAGAAACCTATAAATAACTTTAAGCCTCATCATGCTCTGGGATGGAGACCATAATTAAAAGACAAAGATGACTTATTTTAAGAGGTCTTGCTGCAGCATTTTTTAAGGTTTTGTTTTGTTTCACATTAGCAACAGGAATCTCCTTGCTCCTGTCTTACCACTTCTGTAATGTACACAGAAACAAAATTTTGTGTGTGGTTTATACACTGGAAATTTTCTAAGTGATAATATCTGTGCTGAATTTTGAGTTTCAAGGGGCAAGTGCCAATCAGTATCATGGGGCATGCTCTAAAACTGAGCTAGAGTACTCACCACCACCCTATCTCAACTCTGCAGTGTATGTAGAGGAATATTCTTGCTTTGGAAAAGTGTTTTTCATATGTCTATGCCACCAGTAGAGCAGTGTTCTGTCCCCTCACCTTCAGATAGCAGCTTTTCATTATAGAACATGGGGGCAAATCTTCTCTCTCTCTTCAGGTTGAGTATTTCTAGAGCACTCCTCACAATGTTATAAGGAGAAGTGGTTCCTGAATTACACTATGGCTGTCTCTACGCTAGCCCCCTTCTTTGAAGAGGGCTAGGTAATCAGCCTGAATGGAGAATACTAATGAAGTGCTGCAATGAATATATGTTAGTCTATAAGGTGCCACAGGACTTCTTGCTGTTCTCGAAGATACAGACTAACGTGGCTACCTCTCTGATACATGCGGCACCTGTTAGGCTAATTCTCCCCCCAGCAACTTGGAAGTTGAAAATTTCAAAGTTGCCACAGGGAGAATTAGCCTAATGATCTGCTACATATTCATCGCAGCACTTCATTAGTATTCTCCGCTCAGGCTGATTACCAGGCCCCCTTAGAAGAAGGGGGCTAGTGTAGACACAGCTTATGTGTACCACTGCTGACATGTGAACTTGATGTTCCATCAGCTCATCCACAAGTATTTATTCAGAAGGTCACACACACACCAATTAAGTTTGGGAACCACTGACCTAACACAGTCTTTTAACCGGTGATGTTCTGGAAAGAAATAGATTAGGACTATTGTACAAACTTCCCCTTTCACCCTGGAAGTGCAAGCAGTATTGTAAGGGAGAAGAGAGCACAACAACTTTTATTCCACATATTTGCAGCTGTTTTGGCTAAGTTTAAGGTCAATAGCCACTTAACCGCTTTACATTTAGCAGTATTTTTTAACCTAAATGAGATCCTGCTCATGAACCCCTAGATTAAGCCCTACAGCTCTGTGGACTTCCCTTATGTGGCAAGAGGTAAGAGCTGAAATGAGGTATGTTACCCAAAGGAAAAGGGAGGTTATGGAGAGAAATGATGTGTATTAGAGCACGACTGTGTTTGCTGGGGCCAGGCCAAGTGGAAAGTGGATGCATGTCAGGGCTGATTAGAGAATTCTGCACTGAAAAATACAGGCCATGATGATGGTGGAGGAACGACTGGAAAGTAATAAGAAAAATGCAGGTTTGGATAGAGCATTGTTTCGTTTTAATCAGTTTTAAATCTAAAAAAAAATATGCTTAGAAGTAACTTACAGGGATTAAAAACAGAATTTTAAAAAATACTTATTTAGTTAGCAAATTTAAACTTAGGAAACAGACAAATAATATGGTATAACAATACTTCTCTTTGACCTTGAATGAAAACGAAATAGTAGCAGGGATGACAAGAGTACATTTTGGGCCCTATATGAAAATCGTAGCTACCAAGTTTTTTGTAGTTGTAATGGCCCAATAATACAGAATTAACTATCAATACATGTGACAATTTCTCTCCATCTTGCTAATTCAATACAATTTTTTACAAATAAGTTATTTGTAAAACTCTCATGAGAAGCATTATTCAAACCATTATTTTTCAGAAGAAACTAAAGAAACAATATTTACCTTATCAATACCAAGCTAAGTCTATACTACAAGGGTGCTCAGTCGTTCATGAACCAAATTAGCCATCAGCAGCATTCTCTGTAAGCTGTTGGCCTGTATGGTCGCTGAGATGAAATTCAAATGCTGCCAGCTCATTAGTAGAATGCCCATAGCAAGGTTTTGGATATGTTGGTTGTGCACATTCACACATGCTTAAGTGCACATAAAAATGATTCTGCATGTAGGTGGAATATATCCGTGCAGCAGAACATGTAGGTGGAAAATATCCGTGCAGCAGAACTGAGCCACAGTAATGCGAATGTACTGTTTCATTTCAACATACACACATTTTATACAGCTCTACCACAGCAAAATGGCTAAGTATTCTACAACTGGTTAATAACACATTAAATGCATGCTGATTGGTTAATAATTAAAATCATATGGCATTTTAATATTGTGTGCTGCAAAGAGACACTGGAGATAAACTAAAGAGCCAGAGATTGATACACTGTGGTGCCAAAGCCTCAGTCTCAGTGTCACTGCTTCAGGACGAAGAGAAAGCTACTAAGTGAAATCAGCATTGATCTATCACATATAACAGAAGCATTAATGTTTTGATCTATGAGTCACAGCCAATTCCTTACCTATCTCAGAAGATTTTTTTTTATATACAATTTGTCCTAATCTTTAAGTGACTCTCTCCTTAGAAACAGAAATAATTGGTCACAAATAAAAATATTTACTATTATGCAATACAACAACATTGAATACAGCAGAAATCTTCCAGAAAAGCTTAAGTAAAAAGCCACCATGGACACAACTCATTGTAGTGCAACTTTCCCTTTCAATTTGCTCATTCTCCTCTTCCGGACACATTGTTAACCAGCTATACGGTTGTCTGGAACTGAAGTGTTTTACACAGCCCTACAAAATGCTAAGATTCCTCCAATTTAGCAGTTAAAGTTAGTATTCCACAGTCCTAGTCCTACAACCACATGCATATACTGGTAATCAGTTTTGAGAAAGTTGTTTTTACTTTTAGTGCATACATAGTTTAATTTCTCCGATTCAAAAAGCTTTCTAAAAGATCCATTCCTTAAGTGGGTTCCTTCTGACTGTTTTAATATTTTGACACAGCTGTTTGTTATTTAAATTAAAAACACAGAAATAATACATTCAACAGCAGTACAGATTAAATCTCTCTAGTCAACCAATTTCTCATCCTGCAACACCTGTAATTCAGCATGAATTTAGTTAACCAGATAATCAATTATCATGGGTGTGGCCAAGGTTCCCACAGTCCCATTAAGGCTATGTCTACACTACAAGATAAACTAGAATTTATTTATATTGCTTTTCTAATTCTGGAATTTGTAAATTTGATTTTGACCACCCTCACTTCACACCGTGCTCCCCACAAAGTCGAGTCATTGCTAACACACACACATTGGCGAACATCGGTTGTTGCAATAGTGCACTGTGGGAAGCTATCCCACTGTTTCTTCATACCCATAGCATTCTGGGTATGCTCACTGGTCTTGACATCATCTTCCCCCATTACATTTTCATCATTCCCCTCCTAATCCCTGAAAATGTGTCGATCCCTGGAAACACTGCAAACACACTCAAAATTGGAAGAAAGAATGTTTGGTTTCCCCACACATTACATAGCCAACATGGGTGCACTGACTGCATTCTCAGCTGGACACCCACTGACGACTGCATACATGCGATCCCTGAAAATAATACAGGGTCCTGGAACATTTGTAGGACGTAAGAATTTTTGGTTTCCCCTACCCTATACTGGTGTTGGGGAGAGTCTTAATGTGGAGTCTTCTTAAAGTTCGAAGAAAGAAGATAGAAAAGTGCAGGAAAAAAGGGAATTTTTGATCCGTTCCCCCACCCCCAGCATCAGCAAGCCCCAGTAAGGGTAAAGGGGCAGGGAGGAAGTGCAGTGGGCTGACTGTTGAAGCGTTCCTTCCCCGGTGACAAGCCCTTTAGCCACCAGAGAAGACTTTTCCCTGGCGGCAGTTAGTGCAGGTATGGGACAAAGGGAGGCAGGGGAGAGGTCAAGTTTAAGTGGTCCTCCCCCAGCAGCAGCAGTAAGCACTTTAACTTTTCCCCAGCAACAGCAAGGCCTGGTAGGGTGAAGGAGGGTTTTGGTAGTTGGGAGGCCATTTGAGGTGGTCCTTCCCCATGGCAGGAAAGCCCCCAGTATCTTACCCACCAGAGGAGACTTCCCCACGGCAGCAGCAAAGCCCCCAGTATCTTAACTGCTGGGGGAGAGTTCTGCAAGGCAGCAGCAAAGACCAGAATACCTTTCCCACCCTTGGAGCCCAAAATGCGCAAATGGCAGCATTGCCAGCACCGAATGGCAGGCACATCCTTTTATTGGGGTGGGTTGGGGGCTACCTATGTGATGTGGCTGAGCACGGAAAACACCCAGACTGTGTGGCACATGTGAGGGAGAGAAGGGGGTTCACACACAAATGTAAACTGCTGAGAAGTTCCTCAGCATGTTGTGGAAGCACAACCCCCAGCACAGCCTTGCTGACATGTGGTACAGCAGGTCAGGGGTTGGGGTCAAGAAGCACAGAAAAAAATAGCAAGTGTACAGACAGAGCCGTGAACTCCATGCAGGGGCTATTTGAATGGGTAAATGCACGCACACCGCTAACAGCATAGAAAGAAAGAAGCCATTTATCATATTAACATGAGCCCACAGCTAAAGGCTCACTGCTCCCATTTGGAAATTCAGGCTCTTCCTGTTACTGGAGAGCAGCAGCCAGAAAGAGCAGTGAGGGGCATTAGGGGTTACATACGGGACACCTCTGGATGCTAATAAATTTTCTTTTAAGACATGGAGCTTCCACACTTGCATTTAATCAAACTTCTGAATTCGAGCTTGACGCTGTACCCATCAGGTAACTGCAATTTTGTAATCTCGAGATTACTACACCCAAAAATCGAGCTAATGGTCTTTACAGTGAAGACAGTCACGTGGTAAAAATTGAGCTAACTGATCTAAATTCCATTTCATTTAATAGTATAGACATAGGCAAAGTTTGCTTACAGCCACCAGTCCTGACTCCCAGTGTTCTTTGCTGTTGTTTCTAATTTACCCCTTAACATCTTCTAAGAGCCCAGTAAACAGCGGAAATGTTGGTAATGTGCTAGAAGATATTGACCTCCCGCAGTCTGGCAAATGTTCTCAGTCGGCACCAGACAGGTCCCCTGAGTGTCAGGCCAGGGAGGTTCAACCTGTAGTTGCTTGTCCCCACAAAATATCTGAGTATAAATAATTAATAAAAGAATTCACATAAAGGCTGAGTGCATTTTTAATTAAAATCACTCTGTTGAATCATGATAGGAAAAAACACTGGGGAAGGAAGGACAGTAGTCAGCAGTCAGCTGAAGTTATAGCATATTAACTGTGGAATCAGGTGTACTTATGAATAACATAGCAAACAGGTGAACAAAACTCAGAAAAATGTCTTGATGTTTAAACTATTGCTGCCTCCAGGCAATACAAGCTAAAACGAAGAACTCCCACCTTTCAGTTGTGCCTACCCTCTTAGGTTTTACCCTCCATGATACAGGTCAGTGTCACCAAATACCTTCATTGGCATTACACAGTAGCCAGTTGAACAAGTCAGAAGGCAATGTTAAGTTAGTATGTCAGTCTGTACATTCAAAGTAATAAACATTTGTTGACAGGGCTTGTGCCTAAACACTGGAGTCTTTTAAACAAATAAGGTTTGACATACAAGACTTGCAATGTTTACAAAACTGTTTTCCTTGATAAAGTAACACTAAATATAACTTTAAAAAAAAAAGTCAAGGCTTTATTTATGAAAAGCCAAAATTTAACTGTTGCCTTTGATCATGCCCTTTGTAGTGGTAACTGCTGAATCATGGGTTCTGTTTTAAAATGTGAAAAGAATGATAAGGACTTTTTACCTTAAGAAGCCAATAAAAATAATCTTATCATACATTTTATTAAACAGCCATAAAATATTTAAGAATCCGGGAAAGATGAATTAGTGTTTTAATCAATTATGTAAAGAGAGATTGTGGCACATTTTAATTTTTTTTTTATAGAGAAAAGGCTTGCAGGCTTCTTGATTTTTGTTTGTTTTCAGAGATAACACTTTTCAACCAAGGTTAAAGAGATAACTATTTCAATTCTCAGTCAGATAAACTATCACAATTCCCCAATCTGATGTTTGACCTGTATCACTAGGATTAGCAATGGAACATAATAGATGCGGTATTTCTGGGTGTTAATTTATTATTTAAATAGCCGATGAAATTGACAATAGAAGACTTACTGCTATATTTGCATCAAAAGAAAATCAAAAAGAGAAATTCTGACAAAAGAAAAAAAATTAAAACACCCAAAAGTAAAGAAAAAGCATCTGGAGTTTAAGAAGGATACATGTTACTGTGGATGAAAATATAGAAAATCCATTTAAGTTTTGTAACAAACAGCAAAGCTCTATTAAACACTTGTAAAACAATCTGTGGCAACCAATTACGGCACTTTACAAGTTTTTACTGTCACATTTCAAAACTTTCTTGCAATCTGTGTGAATCACTACTAGGCTGGGTCTATACTAGAGGGTTCAAAACTGGCATTTTGTCAACAAAACCCACAGACCATCCACATTCCCCGCATGTTCTGTTGACAGAAAATCAACAGAATGCAGCACTTTTGTCAACAGCGTTATCCAGCTCCCCACAAGGAAGTATGCCCCTGTCTACAGATATCTGTCAACAGAAAGCCTGAGACTCCCACAGGGGAGACCCTGGAGAGGATTACTGGGGCCATGGAAGAAGGTCTCCCTTTGGGTTGACAGGAACTGCAGCCCATCCCTAGGGGCCTGATGGATCAGAGCTGCACCCAGCTACTCATACCCAGGCCAGCATCCACCACCAACCCCAAAAAGGCCTCACCTTTCTCTTCCACTATGTGTGCAGGGCACAACACATGGCCACAACTTGGGGGACGTTGCATTCCCCCCTGTTCAGGTGAGTGAGCAGGCTCCAGAAGCATGCCTTGTCGTTGCCTAGGGCACACTCCACCTACATCCGGGTCCAGATGAAGTGGGCATTGAATAGTTCCCGAATGGAGTCCAGCTAGCCAGTTTAATAACCTCATCAGCCATGGCATGAGGAGGTAAGCTGCATCCCCCCACGACTCACAGTGGCAAGTGTACGTCCCCAGCCGCTAGCTCTTGGTGGGGTACAAATGTGCCTGACTTCATACACCAGCACAGGCCAGAGATGTGGAACACCTGGATGTCATACGCCTTGCCCAGTCACCCAACTTAAAATTCCATGAAGTGTCCACAGCGGTTGACCAGGACCTCCAGCACCATGAAGAAGTACCCCTTTCTGTTGATATACTTTGATGTACTGTGATCCGGAGCATGGAGTGTGACGTGGGTCACATCAATAACCCAGAAGTTCAGGAACCTGAGGGCAGTGAATCTGAGTCTGCCACACAGACAACCCTCTGCAGCAGGATGGTGTTGATGGCAATCACAACTTGCAAAGGAAGTTACACACACGTCAAGGATTAAGGAAGGAAATCCCTGGACACTTCTGTCCCCTTCTTCCCAAGCTCTCTGGGATTTCCCCCACTGTGAGGCCACCCCCCAGCAGCAGGTCTATGTGAGCATTGGACAGCATGGCCTTGCAGGGATGGGGCTTCCCCCCAACCTCGCTTTCCCCCCCACCCCTTCCCAAATGGAATTATTTTCGTGGTCGGCAGGGCAGCAGGAGGGATCCATCCACCAGTTTCCATCAACAACTGAACCACTGTTTCCTCAATAACCTTCCCCACCCAGAAAGGGATGTGAAAACAAGACCAGAGAGCTATTGTTCAAAATTACATCAGAACCTCAGAGCACAATACTGGCAAAATTCAAGCACAGGTGGCTTCTCTGTCTGCCGCAAGACACTGTCCTACCACCATGGTGGGCGACACCTTGGCCCATTTCCATGGAATCTTCTCTGTAAAGAAAAACTCTGCACAGCAAGTAGGATTCTATAACCAAGGAAAGGCTGCCTGATTACCTAGGATAGGGGCCAGCAACCTCCAGCATGTGTGCCAAGAGTGGCAGATAAGCCAGTTTTCACTGGCACATGAAATGGGAGCTCAGCCCTACCCTCCTCCCCCATGCAGCTGTGAGCTTGCTCAAAGTCATGATGCCTATGGATCAACAAGAGACCAGCTAAGGCTACTAACCTACCACTTAAACTGTAAAGCACTGCATCTGAATTTATTAATGGAGCTGTTGTTAGTAGGGCTATTAGTGACTTTAAAAAGCATCACTAGCACTTAGATTGTATAAAGAAGTCAAAAGGTCAAATTTTGGCACTCTGCCTCAGAAAGACTGGTGACCCTGATCTAGGAGGTAAACCACCCACTACAGTTCTACTGCAGGACAGCTTTTCTAAAGAATAGCCCAATCAGAAGATTTAAAGAAGTGGTTAGCTGGATTCCTGATAGGTCAGGACCCATTTGTGTCTTCCAAATGATCAATGTATCTCTCTTTATTAGACAAGTTTGTGCTACAAACAAGCTAATCATGTTAAACGAATTCACAATTTCATGTATTCTTTTGCTCACTATAGTACTCTGAATATATGGCCCCATCACCTTAGCCATCTCGTTACTTACGTACATGGATGATAAATATAGCCCCAAAGTTAATTAATATGGCCCAGGACTCCCTTATTTCTTGATTTAAAGTATAGGAAGCAAAGAGCAAAAGGACACAGATATTTAATTCTTTTACAAATCAGCCTTTTCATTTAAAGGTAAATGACAATTAGTAAGGGTAAATATGAAACTTTATATATTACCTTGTGTTACTGCCCAGTACAAAAGCAACATAAAATCCTGGAAACATACGATAAGACATTTCTCAGATTAGGAGCACAAAGGAAAAAGGAAGAAGCCAACATAAAGGTAAATATAATTTTGATATCTTGTGTTAACACCAAGTACAAAAGTAACAAAATCCTGGAAATACACTGATATGACATTTCTCAGATTAGGAACACAAAGGAAAAAGGAAGAAGCCAACATAAAAGGTAAACAGAATATAAAAGAGACACAAATAACCAACCTTAAGGAGATACAAATAACTAACCTTAGCCGTGTCTACACGTGCACGCTACTTTGAAGTAGCGGCACCAACTTCGAAATAGCGCCCGTCACGGCTACACGTGTTGGGCGCTATTTCGATGTTAACATCGACGTTAAGCGGCGAGATGTCGAAGCTGCGAACCCCATGAGGGGATAGGAATAGCGCCCTACTTCGACGTTCAATGTCGAAGTAGGGACCGTGTAGTCGTTGCACGTCCCGCAACATCAAAATTGTGGGGTCCTCCATGGCGGCCATCAGCTGAGGGGTTGAGAGACGCTCTCTCTCCAGCCCCTGCGGGGCTCTATGGTCACCGTGTGCAGCAGGCCTTAGCCCAGGGCTTCTGGCTGCTGCTGCTGCTGCAGCTGGGGATCCCATGCTGCATGCACAGGGTCTGCAACCAGTTGTCGGCTCTGTGGATCTTGTGTTGTTTAGTGCAACTGTGTCTGGGAGGGGCCCTTTAAGGGAGCGCCTTGCTGTTGAGTCCGCCCTGTGACCCTGTCTGCAGCTGTGCCTGGCACCCTTATTTCGATGTGTGCTACTGTGGCGTGTTGATGTTCCCTCGCAGCGCCTATTTCGATGTGGTGCTGCTCAACGTCGATGTTGAACGTCGACGTTGCCAGCCCTGGAGGACGTGTAGATGTTATTCATCGAAATAGCCTATTTTGATGTCGCTACATCGAAATAAGCTATTTCGGTGTAGCGTTCACGTGTAGACATAGCCCTTATGGAGCAAAGCCTGAGCCATATTTGATTCAGGCTCACTTTTGTTACAACAGTTCTACGGCTGTCAATTCATTGTAATTAATGCACACAATTAACACAAAAATTACCTCTACTGAAAAAAATCAGGATTAATCCCAGTATTAACCAGACCATAAAATAACAATAGAATGCCAATTTAAATTAGATTGTTCCTACATTTTCAAACATATTGACTTTAAAAAATAGAATACAAAGTGTACAGTGCTCACTTTATATTACTTATTACAAATATTTGCATTGTAAAATGAAATTATTAGTATTTTAAATTCACCTCGTACAAGACCACTCAGTTCTACTTCTCGTTAAGCCACATGCTAGGACAAATTTGTTTACATTTATGGGAGACAATGCTGTCCCCTTATTTGCAATGCCACATGAAAGTGAGAAGAGGCATTCATATGGCACTGTTATAGCTAGCATCAAAAGACATTTGTGCGCCAGATATTCTCACTATGTGCGTGCTTCTTCCTGGTTTGTTTTTGACTGAAGTTATGTTAAAAAAAAAAGTAAAAACTTCCAAAATCAAAGCACAAAGGGGTGTACAAAACAAAATAATAATTCTACGTTTCTAAGCTGGACTTTCACAAAAAAAATGCACTGTGGTACTTATATGAGGGGAACTGAAAAATACTATTTACCTTTTCTTTAGTGTGCAAATATTTGTAAAACAAATCACATGAAGTGAGCACTGTGCATGTTGCATTGTTGTAGCTGAAATCAATATTTTAAAATGTGGAAAAAATCCAGAAATATTCATGATAAATGGGTATACTGTAATTTAACAGTGCAATTAAAACTGATTACTCACTACTTCAAGCTTGTGATTAATTGTAATTTTTGTAAATTGCTTGTTTGCCCTAGTTAGATCTGGGAGTCAAATCAGACAACTCAGACAGAAAAAAACACCAACACACTCCTTCAGAATCCCTCCTGAAATCTTAAATCTTAAAATAAGGTGCCACAGGACTCCTACTTGCTCCTGAAATCTTGAATTTGAACACAAATTTCACACAGAAAATGTACTGGATGTTTAACTGGAAAAACTGAATTGTATTATAAACTTAATGTGGAAAGGGAATTCTAAAGAGATCACACACTCAAGAGGTCACAGACTTGGCATCCATGTGAAATAAATAGTTATTTCCAAACTCAGCAGTGCAGGCCAGAAGAAAAGGAGTCCACGAGACTCATACCTTCTAGATCTTTGTCATCTGGCACTTTAAATCTCCCTATCAAAAAATAACTTCCTGCATAGTAAAGAAGGGCCATAGGACTGGCAGTCAAAAATACCATGTGAGAAATTACTCTTCTTCAAATGGAAATGAAGGTATCAGGGATGGTTAAAATCTCCCTTTAATAGATGAAAACTGGAATTAAAGGCCTGTGTCTCTGGGAATGATGGTAGTGTTAATTAAATATGTATTGTGCTGCACGGTTCTAAGATTCTACTTGCTATGTAGATTTTGCTTTTGGCTAGGATGCTTTGGATAACTGCTGAAGAGTGCATATTAACAGAATTTGGAAAATTACAGGATAGATTTACATGCAAGTACGCACAGTTAATTTAAAAAAATATTACAGACTTCAGCAAGATATCACATACAAAAAAAAAAAGCCCTGTAAATCATATCAAAGGACATGTGGCCTCTCTAGAGGTGTGTGTCAATAGAAGAAACTGACATCATTACAGCAGTTCAGGAAGCCATGTCCTATCTAGCAACAGCCGACTGACAGGACTAACATGCTGGGTCTGATAAACGAAGAACTGGCTGGCCAGTTTGGAGAGGGAAGCCAGACCACTGGAGGGAAGGGGTAGGGTGGGGGAAAAAGGGGACTCACCCAAAATGTCCACCTGATAAAGTGCATGGGACTTAATGGCTGATCCAGGATAATGTGTGCATACTGACACTCTGACTCCCATAACTCCTCACACCATCAAACTCAGGTGGCATATCTGTGTGCCCAAATTTGAAATATATATGGCCCTGAAGGCTGTAAATGTGAGAGTGTGTTATATTAAATCACATCGGATTTTAAACAGTGTCAGTCTCAGATGGTGAGTAAAAAGTCAATCAAGCAATAAAAGTCTAACGCCTTCAGATGGGTTGCAGGACCTAGAATTCAATGCATTTCAGGGAACAAAAATAAAATGGAGTTGGAGGTCATGGTTTCTCTGGTGGCTTCCTTATTTGGATACCGAGACTGCTCCCACAAGGGGTTAGAACACGCTGTGCTAAGGATCTCTGCTTGGATACGTGCATGGATGACAAATTGGAGAAACCCCTAATCCAGTTTTCTTCCCCTGGAGTGACAATGGTGCTGAAGATGGAAGTCCTCCATCACAGAGTAAGTAGTTAGCGGCTGTACAAACACCCAACCCATGCCCCATAATGGGCCTGCACCTTGCTGACCCGTAAGAATACAACTGTGTCTTTATATAATCAATAATAGACCATTCTACCTAGGGATAAGAACTTAAGAACATAAGAATGGCCATACTGGGTCAGACCAAAGGTCCATCCAGCCCAGCATCCCATCTGCCGACGGTGGCCAATGCCAGGTGCCCCAGAGAAGGAGAACAGAAGACAATGATCAAGTGATTTATCTCCTGCCATCCATCTCCTGCCCTTGTTCTGAAGGCTAGGGCACCATACTTTATCCCTGGCTAATAGCCATTTATGGACCTAACCTGCAAAAATTTATCGAGCTCTTTTTTAAACCCTAATAGAGTCCTGGCCTTCACAGCCTCCTCGGGCAAGGAGTTCCACAGGTTGACTGTGCGCTGTGTGAAAAAAAATTTCCTTTTATTAGTTTTGAACCTACTACCCATCAATTTCATTTGGTGTCCCCTAGTTCTTGTATTATGGGAAAAGGTAAATAATTTTTCTATATTCACTTTCTCCACACCATTCATGATTTTATATACCTCTATCATATCGCCCCTCAATCGCCTCTTTTCCAAACTGAAAAGTCCCAGTCTCTCTAGCCTCTCCCCATACGGGACCCGTTCCAAGCCCCTAATCATCTTAGTCGCCCTTTTCTGAACCTTTTCTAATGCCAATATATCTTTTTTGAGGTGAGGAGACCACATCTGCACGCAGTACTCAAGATGTGGGCGTACCATAGTTTTATACAGGGGAAGTATGATATCTTTTGTCTTATGATCGATCCCTTTTTTAATAATTCCTAACATCCTATTTGCCTTACTAACTGCCGCTGCACACTGCGTGGATGTCTTCAGAGAACTATCCACTATAACTCCAAGATCCCTTTCCTGATCTGTCGTAGCTAAATTTGACCCCATCATGTAGTACGTGTAATTTGGGTTATTTTTTCCAACATGCATTACCTTACACTTACCCACATTAAATTTCATTTGCCATTTTGCTGCCCAATCACTCAGTTTGCTGAGATCTTTTTGTAGTTCTTCACAATCCCTTTTGCTTTTGACTGTCCTGAACAACTTGGTGTCATCTGCAAACTTTGCCACCTCACTGCTTACCTCATTTTCTAGATCATTGATGAACAAGTTGAACAGGATCGGTCCCAGGACTGACCCCTGGGGAACACCACTAGTTACCCTCCTCCATTGTGAAAATTTACCATTTATTCCCACCCTTTGTTTTCTGTCTTTTAACCAATTCCCGATCCATGAAAGGATCTTTCCTCCTATCCCATGACCGCCTAATTTACATAAAAGCCTTTGGTGTGGGACCGTGTCAAAGGCTTTCTGGAAATCTAGGTATATTATGTCCACTGGGTGCCTCTTGTCCGCATGTTTATTAACCCCTTCAAAGAATTCTAATACATTAGTTAGACACGACTTCCCTCTGCAGAAACCATGCTGACTTTTGCCCAACAATTCGTGCTCTTCTACGTGCCTTGCAATTTTATTCTTTACTAGTGTTTCTACTAATTTGCCTGGTACTGATGTTAAACTTATCGGTCTATAATTGCCAGGGTCTCCTCTAGAGCCTTTTTTAAATATTGGTGTTATATTGGCCGTCTTCCAGTCATTTGGTACCAAAGTGGATTTAAAGGATAGGTTACAAACCACTGTTAATAACTCCACAATTTCACATTTGAGTTCTTGCAGAACCCTCAGGTGAATGCTGTCTGGTCCTGGAGACTTGTTACTATTCAGCTTATCAATTAACTCCAAAACCTCCTCTAATGTCACTTCAATCTGGGAGAGTTCCTCTGATTTGTCACCTAAAAAGGCTGGCTCAGATTTAGGAACCTCTGTAACATCCTCAGCCGTGAAGACTGAAGCAAAGAAATCATTTAATCGCTCTGCAATGGCACTGTCTTCCTTGATCGCTCCTTTTATATCTTTATCGTCCAAGGGCCCCACTGCTTTTTTAGCGGGCTTCCTGCTTCTAATGTATTTAAAAAACATTTTACTATCGTTTTTTGAATTTTTGGCTAGCTGTTCCTCAAAATCTTTTTTGGCTTTTCTTACTACATTATGACACTTAATTTGGGAGTGTTTATGTTCCTTTCTATTTTCCTCACTAGGATTTGACTTCCACTTTTTAAAAGCTGCCCTAAAAGGCTACCTTTTTTTTTTTTTTTTTTTTTTTTTTTTTAAAAGCTGCCAAAAAAGGCTACCACCCACAATGAAAATGTATGCCTGTGGACAAGAGTCCACTATGAACTGGATCTAAACCAGTCACCCCACCTCTGATAATACAGAAGAAAAGATACCCAATACTGAAAGGAAGATACCCAGATTATTTTGACAAATTGCTTTAGATTTATGAGGGCAATCTCCATAATAAGGTGTTCCAGCACACAAAACAGACAAGCTTTTCAAAGAGAAACTTATTAACCTGCATGGAGAACAGATGCCATGTGGATAGGGGCCAACTCTGTGGGTGCTGAGAGCACACCTGCAGCCAGGCTTCCCCCCAATCTCCCCTCCTCACACTTCTTACCCACCGGTGCCATCACTGGCCAACTCTTTTCTCCACCCTCCCAGCACTTCTGGAGCACCAAAGACAGATGTTCAGAAAGCTCCAGGGAGAAAGTAAGAGGAACGGGGATGGGTGTGCTTGGGGGAAAAAAGTGGGGTGCAGTGGAATGGGTCGGGTCCTGGGCACAGTTGAGCACTCCCCCATGCGGAGAGAAGTCAGCACCTATGTGCATATGGTTAAAGCTAGGCAACATTACACCATGTTGTTATTATATTCTGTAGAGAAACCATAACTGAGTATACTTTAAAACAGCTAATATAGCACAAGCTTAGCTTTGGCTCTGCTATGCCTGGAAAGATTCTGAATTGCAAAAATAAGAGGGTTCTTGTCATCCGCTCCCTATAATTAAATATGTTACAGAGTCCAGGAACTGAACAGCGGAAGGAAATATAGAAGACTTTGGTACATTAAATAATCTCACTTTTATAAGGTGTTTAAATCATATTCCAGTCCTAGAGAACAGAAATCTTTATTGCGTACTACATTCCTGCCATTCTTACCTGTCTACAGGTTCCTGTTCATGTTCTCCCGCTGCCCACCCCACTCCCATAGAGGGTCTCCATCCACGAAAACATACTGCATTGCTAGATTTCACAGCAGCTTAAGTTTTCAGATGACATGCCTGAAGTTTAAAATATTATTTGAAAAATATTTTTATCCTAAAAAAAATCCAGAGACATAGACCAGATTGCATAGAAAGCAAATCAAAGAAGCAGAAGGATTATTAAATTGCATCCACTTGAACTCTTAACTGGCTGAAAACCAGGACAGATGGAGTTCCAAGTAAACCTAAATGTACAGGGATAGAGTTCTAGGCCTGATTTAACAGAAGCAACTCTGAACAGAAAATTGCTGTTATAAATTTAATGGGGAAAAAGATTTTTCAACTGGAACAAGCAAAAAAAAAAGTTAAAAGTATACTTCAATACAAGTTGGAACTACCCCCTTGAAGGGGAGAATCTGAAGATATAGATTATTGTGGATAGTGTCCTATTAGCAGAAAGATTCTTCCCACTATAATGTGGAGTTGGAAATAAATTTAGGAGACCTAAAATAAAACACTTCCTGAAATTCTTACATGCATACTTCTTCCTACAAAAGACAAATGTGCTCAGCAAGTTGGAAAATCGGGCCCTTTTAATTTAAAAGTTTAATTCTACTGCATATTTTACAAGTTTAGGGAGCTTCAATAATGTAAAAATTAGCAGGTTTTCCACTGCATTCAGTAACTGTATCAGAACATGTCATCTTTTATACAAATGGAGAGACATAGCATCTCCTTGTTGGTCTTCAACTCAGGTCCTCAACACTTTAGACACTGCCCACTGAGAAAAGAAGAGGGGGAAAAACTTGCAAGAATAAACTCCTTTTGTGTGGAGCAAAAGATTAACAAATACAACACAGTGCATCAACTTGGCTATATTTAAAAGTAGTGTGTTGGTTGAGAAGGTTCTTACTATATTCTAAGCGGGACATCATAGCAGCTCAATCAAGTTAGTGTATTTAAGGGCAATTAACAGAGCAGAGGCATGAGTAAAAGGAGAGGATGGACCCAGGAGCAAGTATTTCAACTTTGTAACACGTAATTAAGAGGTACCCTAGGAAAGTTAGGGGGAAAAAATCAGAAGTGAAGGGGGTAAAAAAGGCAAAATGGACCAGTTAAGGAAAAAAGGGAATTACAGACAGTCTGGAGAAATGACTATGAACAGTATCTTCAAACCACTTCAAAAAATCAGTCTCCTCCAAAGAATTATTCCTACTTTGCAGACAGTGAAACTGAGGCACAGGACGTTTGCCGAAGGCTGCAGAGTCATTCTGTATCAGCACTTAGGAAATGTCTGACTCAGAGAGGATTTTAAGTTTAAAATAAAAACAACTCGTGACTGGAAAGAAAGCAAGACAAAAGCAGTAACTATCAGGAAGATGCGATAAAAGAAGAAGAGTCACACTCTGGTTTCTGATATTTAAATCAAGCAGTGAAAACAGTGACTGGTAAAAAATGTCCAGAGTTGAAAGGAAGAAAGCCAGCTGCACTAGCCTAGAACGTTGGAAGCAGAAGACAGAGAAAGTATGTGTGTGTAATTATTTCTTCATCCATTTCTCTTAGTAATCCAAGAGCCTGGGCGGAGGGGCAGAGAGAGGCATTAAAGACTGTTTTGGAACAGAACTTTTTCTTGGACTTCAGGAAATATGGATAATTCTGCCTGATGAGTGCTGCCTGTCTAACTGGTGACACCATATCTCAGAACATAGAGATGGTTGTGAGCAGACATCTCAGAACCAGACTGGCCTCATAACAGGCACTAAATGCTTCAAGACTTTTTTTTTTTTTTTAAATACAAATCGTACATTTCCTGCCACTTGATTAACCAGTTCTTTGGCTAATATACCTGTTTCCTAGTATCTGAAAATGTGTCTTTTGGTATGCCTTCTATAACTTCTTTGTGGAAAATCTGGACAGAAGACAAGACATAGGAGGCTTTGAGTCACATACACCTACCAACAAGGCACTATGGCTATGTCCACACTAGCATTCCTCTTTCAAAAGAGGCATTCAAATGAAGGAAATAGAAAATACAAATGAGGCACAGATTTATCTATGGCACCACATCTGCACATTCTTTCGAAAGAAGAAAAGCAGAACAGATGTGGCTCTTTCGAAAGTAATCCTCATCTTTGACAGAACCCTTCTTCCAAAAAAAAGGTTCTCTTGAAAATGGGGATTACGTTCAAAAGAGCTGCGTCTACACTACTGCTTTTCTTTTGAAAGGATATGCAAATGAGGTGCCAGGTATACGAATCTGTGCCTCATTTGTATTTTCAATTTCCTTCATTTGCATGCCTCTTTTGAAAGAGGAATGCTAGCGCAGACATTGCCTATCACAATTATCAACCTACACCTCTTCAGCCTACCTGCTAAAATTAAATACAGCCTATCAAAATCATGAGGTATATGAAGAAACACTCCATAAGTTAACAGAAATTTAAGTTTCAATGCTAATAAGGCTCTCAAAAATAAATTTATTCATCAAAAATGCAAAGACTGAAATTTAACAAGAGGTCACCATTGAAACGTAAATATATTTTAAGACAGGAATCATTTCACATCCCCACTGCACTGGGGCGAAACACATATCTTGATCTGTTTCTGCTATTGAAAACAATACACAGTAAACTCTTCCATATTCTATTCACATTCTATTATCTAGAACTCTCAAATAACCAGCATTTTAACCATAAGTAAATTGTAGTTAAAATTTTCCTTAAGTACAGTATAGTGAAAGGAAATACAAATAAATACAGCAAATACAATATAAAAGTTTACAGTGTACAACATTACTGTTGTGGGTAACTAAAGTACTCTGCATACATTTGTTTTTTTAATATCTAATCTTGTTTTTCTTTAGTGTTATGCATTGCTAGGTACACCTCTCTATTATCCAGATAACATAGGCGCCAGCTCCCTGCCACTCAGCATTGCATTAACCCGAAATACATGCAACCCAGATGCACATATCTCAGGGTTCTACTGTACTCTCAGTCCCATACTTCCCCAAAGCCATCTGTTCTGAAGAGTCCAGCCCTCTCCTCGAATACTCAGAGAAATAATCATGGTCATTTTTCATTAAAAAGAGACAAATTCACAATTTACCACTTCAACTGGACCAGGGTCGGCAACCTGAGGCTCTTTAAGGAGCCACTTGCAGCTCCAGGCGCTGCCTCCACTGCCTCCTCTTGCAGCTCCCAGCCCTGCTGCAGCTGAAATAATGGTACTAAATGGACTTATTTTAACGGCAGGCAGGGCAGCAGGAGGGATCCAGATGTTAAACCAATTCCATTTAGTTCCATTAGTTCAGCATGGCCAGGCTGGGAGCTGTCTGCACTGTAGGTGGGGGAAGTGGACAGCTGTGTGCGGCGGGTGGAGAGAGCACCGAGTCTGCCCCGGTGAGTCGTGCAGCCGTGCTGAGAAGCAGAGGAGCAGCGACAGCACACAGACCTCATCGTCTGAGGCACGCTAGTCCTGGGGAGGGGTGGGCAGTTTGGGGCTGAGAAGAGTTAAGCCTGGGGTTGGAGGGCAGGTTTGCAGGATGGGGAGTAAAGCTTGGGGATGGGGGGGAAGATTTGGAGGCTGAGGCAGGTAAAGCCTGGAGACGGGGGTACAGCCTGGGAGTGGTGACGGGGCAGTGAAGGGTTGGTGTGAATACTGCTCCTTCCTGCTTAAGACTCTATCCCCAGGTGCCGGGGTTTCCATGTCCTCATTTGCTCTCCAATCCGGGGTGAAAGTAACAAACTTTCTAACTAGTACAAATCACTGTGTGTGCGCTGTTCCTAAAACAGGGGTTACAAAAAGTAGGGTTTGACATTATTTATTAAGGACTGTCTTGTATTCACAGGCATTGCGTCTCTTGAAGTAATGATTTTTTAATTGAATTTGAAAAAATGGCTCTTCTCACTGTTTTGCATGCAGACCCCTGAACTAGACCTAACAACCACTTTAGATGAAATACAACAGTGAGTTGATGTAGATTACAAGGAAAACAAACAAAGAATCAAAAAAATATTTTACGTGAGTTCAAATGTACTGGGTAAAGACAAAAAGTATTATAAGCAAAACCAAACTAAAAATAGGCTTTCTAGTGGCTGAAGACCTGACTTAACAAGCCACAGTTATAGTTCCAGGTAGATTTGTCTTTGGCTTACTTTCTAACGCTGAGGACCTTCCACAGAAGTGCATGATTCTGGTTTCCTTTGCTCTCCTAAGTGACATGAAAGTCACAATGCTGACACCCCTAAAACTAGACGTCCTCTGGGACCTTATAGACTAACATATTTTGGACCATAAGCTTTCGTGGGCAAAGACCCACAGTTAGTATATAAGGTGCCACAGGACCTCTTGCTGTTTTTGAAGATACAGACTACCACAGCTACCTATATGATACTTGACACCTCCAAAGTATATCCAAAATATGTCCATCATCGTCATCTTATATGTGATGCCTTACACAGATTTGTTCTACTTAGAATTAAAAAAAAGGTTGAGATTAAAATCAGTTTACCTTGATCAACAGCTAAAAGAATATTATTCCCCACATTACTGATAACTCCCAGGGGATGAGAGTTAGCCAAAAAAGTCAGACCTTACTATCTAAAACTTTCTCAGCAACGAGAAAAGTCATCTGTCAACTTTAAAAGTTTCAAAATTTAATTTTTTTAAGCTTAGTGATAGATCCTCAGCTAGCGTAGATCAGCGTAATACCACTGAGTTCAATGGAAGCACACTAAACTTTACTACACACCATCTGAAGCTCCAGCCCATATTTATAAAATTATGCTTCTGAACCCATAAAACACTTGTCTTGAAAAGGAAGAGACTTCATGCTCTAGCTACATCCACTGAGAGACCAAATAATGGAAATCTGAAGGGAGAAGTTTCTATTGTAGTCTACTGCTCCTTTTGTAGTCAGCAGTACAAAGAAGCCACTTCAGCATGTGAGTGAATGACATGGCAGGGTAATTCTGTAAAAAGTGCAAGACGTAAAAAGGTATGCTCTGCAACCAACCTCCTGTAAACTATCTACAAAAATATTCTATTACATTTTAAGCAAATTCGTCCTTAAGATAAGACTCAGGGAAGTCACAATTCCATTATGCTCTAGGTAGCATGGTACACCGCTCCCCTGTGATGATGGGTAGTGTACTCTGGGTACAAGGAGCCAAGACGTGGGCTCTGCAGGAACACCACATGCTAGATTCTACAGACTAGCCCTTGGTGAATTTCCATCAACATTTCTGTTCTGAATAAGAAATATTTGTTTTACTGGACATGGCAAAAGAGTATGCAAACACCCTAACACTTACAGTGACCAATCAGTTCCTAACTCAATCACAGGACAGTGCAGTACATGAGCACAAAAGCAAGGGGGAAGACAATCAAAATTTTCTTAAGGATGGAAGGTAGTGAGAGTCCGTGATGGCTTGTGACTCATCCCTCCATGGCCCCAGGTTCATCCTGCCCTGCAGTCTTGGCCCAGAAGCTGAAGGGAACGGTGGGGACAGGGAGCACCTGCAACTGCAGAGCCCAGGGCACACGCCACATAGGAATACATAAGGTGATTAAGGAGAGCAGGGATACCAGACTCCCAGTCTTCCACACCCTCTTCTTTGCCTCTGGTACTAAATGTAACAAGTTCAGTGTAGCCCCTCCATGCTACTACCTGTCAGCTGCTCCTCTGTCCTTCTGGTTCAGCTACTGATGGCCCTCTGCTGGCAACAAGATGCATGTGTTTGGCTCTCTGTCTTCTGGTCCCAGCATTCAGGCTACAGTTCATACTCTCATGCAGCCTCTGGCCACCTCCTGAGCCTAGAACCCTCTTCCCTCAGATTGTACTTCCCTTTCTCATTCACTGGGGATCATAGAGCTCTCTGATGGCAGGATGTTGAGTGAGGGAAGTTGAAGTACCCAGTAACGAAGCTAGCAGAGCAGTTTTCAAACTTCTTTCATCTGCAGACCGCCTACCCATCCCCACCTCCTCCCACCACACACATTTCACTCGGAGATATCGACCCCTTTGAAAACTATAACTGTGGCTTAGGCACAGTCTGCAGACAACCAGGGATCCATGGACCACAGAGTGAAAACCACCTAAGTAGCAGGTTCTATTATTGCTTTTCTAGAGATGGAAGTTAGAATTGCCAAGACTGTTCAGAAACAAATCAGTAGAACGCTTTTTCCCTGATCTGCACAACTTGAAGCAATTGGCTGAGGGACATACTAAGAGCAAACACCCACCCATCTGAAAAATATACATTTTTTTCAAATAGCTCAGTACATTATAATTACGTTCTTTTTTAACAGTTCCTACCTTTTTCTGTTTTTCTTTTTAAAAACCAGATTTAAAAGAGTAGTTCAGTGGCTCAGCCATTTTATAACGATTGTCCATTTAAATTCTATTTATGAATAGGGCTTATAGTTACCATTAATTTATTCTGCAGGTATTAAAAACGCTGGATATCTATGAGTGGATTCATCTTCCTTTTTTTATTACCAGTATACCAAATCTGGTCAAGAAAAGGACTTGATTAATAACTTTTAATATTCCTGTGTTGGGAAGAACACCGCAGCGGTCAAACACTCTGGCATTTAATTTCAAAAAGGGGAATTACACTAAAATGAGGAAGCTAGTTAAACAGAAACTAAAAGATAGAGTAATTAAACTAAAATCCCTGGAAGCTGCATGGAAACTGTTTAAAGACACCATACTAGAGGCCCAACTTAAATGTATACCCCAAATAAAAAAACACAGTAAGAGACCTAACAAAGAACCACCATGGCTAAACAGCCATGTTAAAAAGGCAGTGAGAGAGAAAAGGGCAGCTTTTAAAAAGTGGAAGTCAAATCCTAGTGAGGAAAATAGAAAGGAACATAAACACTCCCAAATTAACTGTCATAATGTAGTAAGAAAAGCCAAAAAAGAGTTTGAGGAACAGCTAGCCAAAAATTCAAAAAACAATAGTAAAATGTTTTTTAAATACATTAGAAGCAGGAAGCCTGCTAAAAAAGCAGTGGGGCCCTTGGATGATAAAGATATAAAAGGAGCGATCAAGGAAGACAGTGCCATTGCGGAGCGATTAAATGATTTCTTTGCTTCAGTCTTCACGGCTGAAGATGTTACAGAGGTTCCTAAATCTGAGCCAGCCTTTTTAGGCGACAAATCTGAGGAACTCACTCAGATTGAAGTGACATTAGAGGAGGTTTTGGCATTAATTGATAAGCTGAATAGTAACAAGTCTCCAGGACCAGATGGCATTCACCCAAGGGTTCTGAAAGAACTCAAATGTGAAATTGCGGAGTTATTAACAGTGGTTTGTAACCTATCCTTTAAATCCACTTTGGTACCAAATGACTGGAAGACGGCCAATATAACACCAATATTTAAAAAAGGCTCTAGAGGAGATCCTGGCAATTATAGACCCATAAGTTTAACATCAGTACCAGGTAAATTAGTAGAAACACTAGTAAAGAGTAAAATTGCAAGGCACATAGAAGAGCACGAATTGTTGGGCAAAAGTCAGCATGGTTTCTGCAGAGGGAAGTCGTGTCTGTCTAATCTATTAGAATTCTTTGAAGGGGTTAATAAACATGCGGACAAGGGGCACCCAGTGGACATAATATACCTAGATTTCCAGAAAGCCTTTGACACGGTCCCACACCAAAGGCTTTTATGTAAATTAGGTGGTCATGGGATAGGAGGAAAGGTCCTTTCATGGATCGGGAATTGGTTAAAAGACAGAAAACAAAGGGTTGGAATAAATGGTAAATTTTCACAATGGAGGGGGGTAACTAGTGGTGTTCCCCAGGGCTCAGTCCTGGGACCGATCCTGTTCAACTTGTTCATCAATGATCTAGAAAATGAGGTAAGCAGTGAGGTGGCAAAGTTTGCAGATGACACCAAGTTGTTCAGGACAGTCAAAAGCAAAAGGGATTGTGAAGAACTACAAAAAGATCTCAGCAAACTGAGTGATTGGGCAGCAAAATGGCAAATGAAATTTAATGTGGGTAAGTGTAAGGTAATGCATGTTGGAAAAAATAACCCAAATTACACGTACTACATGATGGGGTCAAATTTAGCTACGACAGATCAGGAAAGGGATCTTGGAGTTATAGTGGATAGTTCTCTGAAGACATCCACGCAGTGTGCAGCGGCAGTTAGTAAGGCAAATAGGATGTTAGGAATTATTAAAAAAGGGATCGATAATAAGACAAAAGATATCATACTTCCCCTATATAAAACTATGGTACGCCCACATCTCGAGTACTGCGTGCAGATGTGGTGTCCTCACCTCAAAAAAGATATATTGGCATTAGAAAAGGTTCAGAAAAGGGCGACTAAGATGATTAGGGGCTTGGAAAGGGTCCCATATGGGGAGAGGCTAGAGAGACTGGGACTTTTCAGTTTGGAAAAGAGGCGATTGAGGGGCGATATGATAGAGGTATATAAAATCATGAATGGTGTGGAGAAAGTGAATATAGAAAAATTATTTACCTTTTCCCATAATACAAGAACTAGGGGACACCAAATGAAATTGATGGGTAGTAGGTTCAAAACTAATAAAAGGAAATTTTTCTTCACACAGCGCACAGTCAACCTGTGGAACTCCTTGCCCGAGGAGGCTGTGAAGGCCAGGACTCTATTAGGGTTTAAAAAAGAGCTTGATAAATTTTTGCAGGTCAGGTCCATAAATGGCTATTAGCCAGGGATAAAGTATGGTGCCCTAGCCTTCATAACAAGGGCAGGAGATGGATGGCAGGAGATAAATCACTTGTCTTCTGTTCTCCTTCTCTGGGGCACCTGGCATTGGCCACCGTCGGCAGATGGGATGCTGGGCTTGATGGACCTTTGGTCTGACCCAGTATGGCCATTCTTATGTTCTTATGTTCTTATGTAATAAAGAATTACGATAATATAATCAAAGCAAACCAATATGGGCTTATGAAAAATAGAGCTTGTCAAACTAGCTTCGTTGTTTTTATAAGAGTACAAGTTGATTTGATAAAAACAATGATGTTTACATAACAGATTTTTTTTTTTTAAGGCTTTTGACTTGGTACCCTACCCTGTTGACTGAAAAACAAAGGCTACGTCTACACTACAGAGATCTGTCGACAGAAGTAACTGTCGGAAGAGATCTTCCAGCAAAACTTCTGTTGACAGATCACGTCCACACACAAAGGCAGAGCAAAAGAGCAATCCATTCTGTGGGCAGGGTATGGTCAGGCTGCCCTACCATTCTGTTGACATAATGGATAACCGGAAGCTCAACAGACAGGACTCCTTGGCAAACCAGAAGCCCTGTCTGTCGACAGAGCCCACAAGATCGTCCACACAGCTTTTTTCTTGATCAAAACTGTCAACAAAGGGGTTATTCCTCATCACAGAGAGGCAGAACACTGCCGGCAGAAGTGCTGAGTTTTGTCAACACACTGTCGACAGAACGTATTTTGTGTGTAGACACTCTGCAGATTTTAATCAATAAAACTCTCTAGTTTAGATGTAGCCAAAGAGTACAAACAGCAACAACGTAGGTGAAAGCAGACAGACAATCACTATGGTCTTCAATGAACTCACGCAGGAAAACTCTGAGAGCAACATCACATCACCTGGGGGTGCACTGAACATGCGTCACAAAACAATCACTCTCTGGCTCTGTCCACACTTGTAAGTGTAAAGCACTGTAACACAGCAGGGGGTGGGAGGGTCACAGCACCATCACTGGGAAAGAGCTCACCCAGCATGGCAGGTAACCTACCTGTTAGGAATAAGGGGATTTCTAAGTTGGTGGGGTCCTTTCGAAAAGGAGCCCCGTGTGGACAAGCTGCGTGGCTGCCAGCCATGTCAATTTTGAAGTGCCACAGCTGCCGGCATTCTAATGAGGCACTGAATATGTATTTCGGCGCTGAATATGTATTTCAGCACTTCATTAGTAGACTTCAAAATGGCTATTTGCATGGCCATTTCAAAGTTTTGGACTAGTGTAGACACAGCCCCAGAGAAAGGTATAATGTTCCAATAGCTGGAAGTTGAAAGTAACTAACTCAGACTAGCCTTACTATTAACATTTCCAATTAACCACTGGAATAATTTATCAAGAGATGTCGTTGATTCTCCATTATTGACAATTTCTAAATCAAGGTTGAATATTTACTAAAAGTTATATTCTAGGAACTATTTTGGGGGTGTTTTCTCCTCTGTTGCATAGAAGATCAAGCTGGATTATCACAATGATCCCTTCTGGCCTGTGACTCTATTAATCCTCATTAAAAACTGTAGTACTCCCAGGTTTAAAGGCATCAAAAGGTACATTTCACACTTTCCATGATCAAACTATTCATTATATAAATTCAGTATTATCTGCACGAGTAATTTTCTTACTCGTCGTCTCCTCTCTAAGGGTAGGTCTATACCACACCAGGGATCAATGCTGCAGTGATCAACCCACTGTGAGCATGTCTTTTTAGATGCAACAAATCAATCATCCAGTGCTCTCCCATCAATGCAGGTAGTCCACGCAAAAGAGAAACGTAGCCCACACTGACAGACCACTGGCCCCCCCATCAACCTTACCATACGCAAGACACCGCAGAAAATACACGTGTCTTCCGGGATGCAAATAGCATCACTGAAGTAGATCAACAGCACTGCATAGTTTAAACCAGGCTTAAGTTAAGGCAATGGAAACTTCGAAATCAGGATTTTTATTTTCATTGGTTCTCTCATTGTGTACCTCTAACAAGCTCATCCATTAATATTTTATTTGCTTGTGTGTGTGTGTATATATATATATATATATATATATATATACACACATATACACATACACACACACACATATAGGAGGCCAGATTACATCAATACTTACATAGTCCTGAACATTTCCCTTGCTGTATTTAAGTGCAAGATTTGCAAAGTTTGTCAAAGGAGACTAGAAGACTTATGCCCTTCCAACATTATCCTATGCCCAAGACATTAATAGCACTAAAGTCTCTGGGGGTCATTTACAGTTTTACTAGCATCATTAATTTTTTCCTATGTATCAAAAGTATGCAATCATTCCTATAACACCTATGAAATTGCCAATCTCCAATCAAATGTTTCTTTTGGCTTTTTTTTCCCTTTAGTACCTTTATTATTTATTTTAACAATCCACTGGGTCAGAGTACATTCCTTTTTTATTGGGATATGTCTGACACAAAAACGTATTCATTCTCTGAGCAGAAATTGCTAAACTGAATTAACCAGGCTCAAAGCCAATCTTTGCAGTTTTTCAATGGCAAAAATCAAAAACTGTTTTCAACTTTAAATAGAATAGCATAGTTTTACAAAAAAAAAAAATCATGTTGTAAACTTCAGATATTTAATCATTATACTTCAGAACTGGGGCCTGATGATGATCCCACAACTTAAGGCAACGTATGTTTCATTATTCTCTTCAACAGATGTTGGTCTGGGTTCTTAAGATTTACAAACATAATTCAAAAGAAAATAAACTTCAAAAGTAGTTCTTATATTACTTCAAGATTTTACTTGAATACAGGACTGGAAGCTAGAAATTCCAAGTTCTAATCATGGCCCTGCCAAAACTTCTCTGTGGTCTTGGTCAACCAACTTTGCCTCTCTGCCTCAGGCTATGTAGTTATACGGGCTTGTTCCAGTTTTACGTATGTAGAAGAAGAGGCCTGGGCTACATCTAAACTGATGTCAACCTAGCTGCATCACTCAACATTTGAAAAATTCATATCCTTGAAATATATGGGCATAGCTACACTATAGCCCTAAGCTGACTTATGTTAGGTCAACTTCCAATCACTTCACAATTACTGCAGGGGCTGCTGTCCATGCTACCCTCCTTCTGTCAGTGGAGTGCACCCTCACCAGGAATGCTTCCTTCCACAAAATGAACAGACACATTTTGACAGGCTGAAAGCTGAGGCTGAGTTGACAGGCTGAGGCTACGTCTTTACTATGAGATAAATTCAATTTTTAATAAATTCTTACGAATTTGAATTTAAGTGTCCACAAACCTTCTTGAAATTTGACCCATGGCTTTTCTGTGCTGAGTTTCCATGTACCCATGGCCCTACGCGGGTTCGACAGCGTGACCACTGCATTGTGAGTACCTAACCCATGGTGCCTTAGCCCTGGTTGCTTGTGGGTGTTTCCTGTTAGAATCCCAGAATGCACTGTCGCAGAATTCAGATCACCCAGTAACAGAATTGAGGCCTCCCGCAAACCTGCCCAGGCTCCCTGTGCCATGCATCCTCTGCATAGTGGCAGGCAGGCACCCCCAGATCCCTGCTTTAACCAATCCTCCCTCCCCTCCTCAAGACCCAGGCACACCCTCTCCCCCCTGCTGTAATCCAATGCCAGTGACTCACCAGAGCTGCCGCTGCCACTGCCACCGCCACCGCCACCACAACGGCCCCGTGCTTCTCCCACCAAGTGCTAGGAAGGGATGTGTGTGCAGAGCTGCACACAGTGCTCTAGTGGCTCTGCGCATTTTATTGCTCAAAGAGAAGCATACAGCTCCAGTGTGCATACCCCCTGGACTTGTCCCACATACCCCTCAGGGTATGCGTACCATGCGTTGAGAAACTCTGAACTAGTAGACATGGTAATGATGTAATCACTGCACTTAAGCGGAGATCCCCTTCTCTCAACAACCCAAAGTCATACATCAGCATCAAGTGCTGGGCAGTACAAGAAATGGTGGTTAGGAATTACCAGCTACCAGCTCTGTCCACCCAAACCCAGTTCCATCAGCTGCATGTCTGGACCTCTATATTTGCAGACCTGGGTGCTGCTGAATTCAAATTCTAATTCTAATTCAATCAAAAATTCGCAGGCTTCCTGTGACTCTCTTCCTGCACTCCTTGATGGAGAGCAGCAGAGAAGGAAGCAACCATACATGGACAGTCACCACGAAGCTTTGTGGGATACATACGGGACACTTCTGGAGGCTAATAAATTCAAACTGAAGACATGGCGCTTCCACGCTAGCCTTTATTTGAAATTTTAAATTAGAAATTGATGCTACACCCATCCGGTAATATCAACATCTTGTTATCAGTATTAAGGCTCAGTAATTCAAGCTAGTGGTATTTACGGTGAAGATAGTGATGCTTTAATATTGAGCTAACTCCTTTAAATTTGATTTTATCATCTCGTAGTGTAGATGCAGCCTCAGTTCCACACAAATCCTCACAAGGAGCCCAGCTGCTTTTCTGGACTCTAACCTCCCATGTGGAAGCAACAAAAAACAGCCATCCAAACTTCTCACCTCTCTAGGAGGTAGGCATACCCCAGGTGAGAGTAAGGAACCAGGGGCAACCAGGCTCTAGCTTCCCCGCTTTCTTGTCAATATCACACTTCCAACATGGAGCCATGAAGAGGACAAAACAGTCAATGTACTTAACACAGGTGTCAACACAGACATTGAGTCCCCCTAGCTACACTGACATAAGCACTACGTACACCGCTTGTACAAGTGGAGATATGTTCATGTACTATAACTCAGACTGGCAGGATGTGGCTGTAGTGGTAAAAATGACCTAATTTGGTCAATCTAAGCTACGTCACAGTCACCTGCGAAGTACAGACCAGACTGTTAAACCAAACCCAGTATCTGGTTCAGATACTGTTAGGCTGTCAGGAGAATTTTGCCATCAACCTAGCTACTGCCTCTCAAGGGGATGGGCTTACTGAAGCAAAAGAAAACCCCCTTCCATCACTTAAGCAGTACCTTCACTACCAGTGGTAAAGCAGGATCTGAAGGTTTAAATAATGGTTGTAAAATTCTATAGACATTTTTGGACTGGGGGATGGGAAGGGTTGAGTAGTTGTTATTTAAGTTCAAAGTATTATTAATTACTTGCCAGCTCAAGATATCTTAAACAGACAAATAGTGACAGAGAGATAGCCGTGTTAGTCTGTATTCTATCAAAACAAAATAGCAGTGAAGTAGCACTTTATAGACTAACAAAATAATTTAGTAGGTGATGAGCTTTTGTGGGACAAACTCACTTCTTGAGTCTGTTCTGGTATGGTTATGATCTGAAGGTCCCACAAAAGCTTAATAAATTATTTTGTTAGTCTTGAAAGTGCTACTGGACTGCTTTTTTGTTTTAAACAGACAAAGTTATGTAAGGTATGATATTTCTGTTCTGTTTTAGGTAGTACTCATTAACTGTTGGAGAAGTCACACAGAAACCTGGGTTCTGAAGTTTGAAAAGGGTCTGTGTTCAAATAAATGCTTTCTCCCACCCAACCCACACAATCAAATCTTATGAACCTACGAGCAAAGTTTGACTTGGTTCATGGCCATTCTCACGACTTTGTTGGTTCACTGAACCTGGAAATTGAGTAAGATCTCATCTCTACTGCAAAAACAGAACTTAGTCTCAGGAAAACAAATTTCCCCTTTGAAGCCTAAACTAATTATGTGAGCCAAAATATAAAACTGAGCTATTTACTAGTAACTAGAAGAAATGCACTACAGAAAGCATTCATATAAAAGCCCACTACCTGCCAGTCAGAAATAGGGACTACAAGAAAATATTTTTTTCCACCTGGACTGAAGCCTAGATAACATGCAACCTGTCACAGAGAAGCCAGTCAAGAATAGCTTCTGCTGAGTTGACACTCGAGAAGCACATTCGATATGCCTTGCTAATTAATGATACAGATGAATTACAGTGCAAGCTCCTCCATACGAGGTATTACAATAAACACCATTTAAAATTCAATCATAGAACAGCAGTCTGATCATCTAAGTTTGTCAATCTATCAAAGTGCGGGGGAGGGAGCGTTGCAGACAGCTTCTCCAGGGTCACCCATAGACCTCTACATATTTAGTCATGGATGCAACTGGAATTGAAACCAAGCTTAATTTTCAGCTATAGGCCCTGTTGCAGCTCAGCTTGCAAGCCGAAGTTGGTCTGGAAGAAAGTTCTAGACAGAAACTTGTTGTCCATTCACTTTGGATGTGAATTACTAGACTTCACGCTGGGCACGGGAGGAGTTCTGTTGGCCTGGCATGCACGGGTGAGGGAACATGGTAGAACCTTGCTAGGACAGACGGATAGACTCAGAAAAAATAATACGTATCATGCTTTTGCTGACAAGTTAAACATCCACTTATTGTTTGCAGAGAAATAAGTTTTTGGGGAGAGACCATATTTTCATTATTGGACAATACAATCCCCAGCAAAATTAAGCCCCTATTTCTAACTGGGCCATAGATGTTACTAGAAAACAAACAACAGTACCTAAACAAAGATGAAAGAAACATACTGCTCATCTCACAAATGTCACAACCACCACCAAACACACACACAAACACACCTCTAGCAGCCATACAGAAATGTTAATTGTAAGTCAACATTTCAGGTCCATTATTAGGCAAAATTACCGTAAATCAGTCAATGGGATCTTTGTCAGAGAAAGGAGTTCAAGAATGGGCCCTTATTTGCAAATATATTTCAGAGTTTACATACAGCATAAAGGTATGAATTTCAGTTGTTCTGTAAATCAGAAACTTTGCTCTCTGGGACAGACTTGTGTGCCACTCAACTAATTGACATGGTTTCAGGCTTTCCTCTGGCAAAGATCAGCTTACAACAGTTTTGAGCAGTTCCAGAAATTTAACTGATTTAAGTGGTTCTAAAAGATTGAAATTGTTTCATTTAATTTTAACATATAATTTGAAAGTGTATTTATTTTATTTGCTGAACAGCTAACTTTTTGCTCTATTCCAGAGGCTAAATTCACCACCGAGTAGAGAAATTTTACCACTTCATAAATATCTTAACAACAGCTAAACTATGACCTAGGCAGGATACTTAATCACAAAGCAGAACATTAAATTAACTGAACTAATTTTTGCTATGGAAGCAACGTAAACCATAGCCCTTGCTCAGTTCTCCCTATGGAGGGAGAAATGATGACTAAGTAGTAAAAATGAAAGTACTGGTCTTTCACCCCTGGGACCTATGGTTCCAATGCAAATTATGTTTTTAAATTAAAGACACTTGGTAGTCTCAGGTCTTAGTCCATTTTGGACATTCCTCCAAATCATAAAATCACCACACAGTACAACCTGACAGTCCCCACACAGAAAAGCGCAAGTCTGATGTAATTACCAAAGAGAGTGGCCTTGCCAATTCAAAGATAAGTCACTAGGAGAAAAGTGAAGAAACTTGCACAAGCAGCATACATAATATGTACTTGAATAAGAAAGAGTTCACAATTTCAATTTTTCATCACCCACAATACTAATTCAGAGCAAAAAAAGAAAGCTGAGTTCTCTCGGAAGGATCAAGAACCAACCCCATTATTTTTACTGTAGCAGGGAACTCAGAACAAAATAGAAGAATTCATCTTTACACCACTCTTTCAAATGCAACCGTGAGAGCTGTTCAGTGAAGTAAGGTGCCTAGTCATCATGAGAACCACCGCTGCAAGTGGGCAGATAGACCAAGAACTAGACAAACTCCACTCTCTTGTCCTCCTTATGGTGGGGCCCACACCGACGGAGATGCATATATTGATAGCGCTATACCTGCTGACTGTGGCAAATCAAGAAGCTAAAGCTATAGGAGACAAGGAGTAAAGGACCAGAATGAAACAGTGTGGACAGAGGGCATACATAAGAAGAAAATATATAAAGAGAAGGGTGAAATTAGAATTTAGGATCAGGATGCTTAAGGATGAATGTTAAACAAGATGGACAGGGAAAGAGAAAATGAATGAGGCATGGCAAATGTTTACGATGTGCATATTTTATAGTATTAGATGGCATTAGTTCTAAGCCTGAACATTTATTTAGTCTATGGACTCAAATTTACCATGGTGATGAAGTTGTGTTCTGAACTGTGCAGTAATGCTAATCAAGCATTTGATCATGTCACTTATTTAGCCACACAAAGTTAAGACTTTCTAAATCCTCTTTATCCCACAGCAAAGAGGAACAAGAAAATATAAACCACTAAGGATTGTGGTTAATCCCTTAAAATATTGCAAACGTGCACATCTAACAAAACAGACCAGATTTTTGGGGGGGCGGGGAGACACGCAAACCTCAGTAAACCTTATCTTAACCCAGAAAAAAATGTGCAAAACCTTTACCATTTGGTAGTTCTGTCTTACCTGTGCCTTGCAAAGCAATTAATTTCCTTCTCCAGTTAAATGCTATGACATACTGTATATTATTACTGAAAGGGAAATAGTTTAAGCAGAACTCTCAGGCGCACAGAGTTAAGGATTCCAGAATGAGAGTTTCTGTCATAGGGTGAATTTATGGTCTTGGAGCCAGACCGTGATACTCAGGTCAGCCTAGCACATAGTAAGGGATAGTACGGCGCCAGGTCATTCCAAAGGGAGCTGAGGGAGAGATTGGGCCTGTGGAGGAACAACTCCTCCCATCTCTCTCGAACATGCAGTGGGGGCATTCAGCCAGTATAGTCTGTATATCTATGTTGCCTAAAGTATGGGTGGCATCCCTCAATGGTGACGGAGTACACAAATGATTAGTGGGGGAAGGGGTGCAAACAGACCTCAGTTCTTCTCCAGCATCTCATCTTTCAGTTCTTTACAAAAATACCTCATTTTGTTAAATGTGTATAACAGATGCAAATATGTTTTATTGAAATTGCAGAGAGCCTAAAACCTTATCTCTGACATATGAACTGCCCCATTCACCTCAACAGATGGTGCTCCTCCAGAATACTCTGGACCTGCAGTGCATGAAGAGTGTAATCCCTGAGCTCTTAGATGTTCTCAGAATTGTTCCTTGCTCTTAGATGGGACTCAATGTTACAGGAAAGAATCAGTCCTTGAATTTTCACTCCTTTCCCCTCTATAGGGGCCAGGTCTTTGATTTGTAAGACCACATTCAAAATCATTTCTGTACAATAAACTCATTGCCTACATTTGATGTAGATCTGCCATACCACCTGAGCGAGATGTACAAGTTTTCTTCAAAAACTATATCTGCAAATTCTCCAAAGCATAGAGAGCATGAGATGTTTTCCATCTGAAATTTTTAGAAACCCATGCATACTGTCCATAACAATCACTACAGGTTCCCCATTCCACAAAATTGTTCATTCATCCATACCCTATTCCTAATTTTGCAAATGATTCACAGAATCCTTCTGTCTCATGACACCTACGGGCACCTATTAATTTTTTTAGGTAATGTTATGATCACAGCTCACTTCTTTGTGCAGTAAACACTTTCATATTTGGCATTCTATCACCCAGAACTCTCAAATAACCGGCATTTTAACCTTAAGTAAATTTTAGTTATGTTTTCCATAAGCACAGTATAGTGAAAGTAAATACAAATAAATACAGCATGGCCATGTCTACATGAGAAGCCTTTGTTGACAGAAGTCTCTGTCAGAAGGGATTTCCCAGCAAAATTTCTGTCAACAGATGGCATCTAAACATAAAAGCAGATTGAAAGAATAATCCATCCTGTCAAGAGAGAGTAGCTAGACTGCCTGGCCCTCTCTCAACAGAGCAGATGATCAAAAGCTCTGCAAACAGGGCTGCCCAATGAACTGGAAGCCATGTCTGTCAACAAAAGGGTCCTGAAGCATCTACACGGCTGTTTTGTCAACAGAACAAGAGACACGTTATATCGGAATGAAGAGATATAAAGCTGCCAGCAGACTGTATCCTCATTATCTTGGAAAGATTAGTAAGAATATCTGACCTATATATATGTTCTAAAATTTTAAAGACATAACTCGTGAAATTAGCTAGTTTGACATTCTTAACAAGTCAGGATTTTAAGTCAGTAAGTTTTCTATAGTACTGCGCTGGCAAAAACAGGACAAGGCAAATGAGAGAACTTCAGTAGATTCCACAGGTTGGGTAAGTATCCAAAAATTCAAATATTAATACAAACCAACTGAGTCTGCAGAACTGGGTTACAGCTCTAGCAAAAACATACACAGTCTTTCAAAACATCTAATACTGCTTCTGGTCTGGCTGGAAATACCTCAAGATTATTCACCCTTGCAGCATTAAATTGCTTCCAGCCAGAACTAGGAAGTATAGTTATTTAAAAAAAATTAAAACAGCAAAGTTTTCCTCAACTAGGTTTGGTTCAGATCCTGCTCAAGCTTGTAATTTTATCCAAGCCAGATCATCTAACCCTATATAAGGGATTTTGGTCAAAGAGAACAGCATTTGCCATCAGGCACCACAGTAACCATGGAATATTTTATTTGTTCGGAGTCTCAAACAGTGTCCCTTCCAATTACCAGAGTATTCTACTGCAGTGTTTCTTAAACTTTGAGACCCTGGAACACCAAACAATAATTTTTTTATGCTGAACACCTATGAAAGCCGTCTTAAAAATATTATCAAACCAAAAAAAAAAATTAAAAACCACAAACAGCACCGTATACAGCAAAAACAAAACGAAGTAATTTATTCAGGTAGCCTAGCAATGAAGTACTAACATTGTACCTGGTTTTAAAAACAGACAATATGTACCATCAGTGTATTCTTCCAAATGCTTGCCGTACAGCTGCAAATTGTTCACTGAACACCAGTGTTCCACGAAACATAGTTTAACACTGCACTAGTGTTTTTATTTTCTGCTCTCCAATAAAAAGTATGTCCCACAAAGTTAGTATGTCTGTGACTTGTTGAAAGAGTCTTCTTTTTGTTCCTTCAGCTTTATTTTAAAACATCCATTCAAAACAATGGTCTACATCAGAAAGTTCTCAAACTTCATTGAACTGCAACCCCTTCCTAACAATAAAAATTACCACGTCTCCAAGGTGGGGTATTGAAGTCAGACAACCTGAGCCCCACCACAAGAGGAAGATGTGGCGGGGAGCAAAGCAGAAGCCCAAGGAATTCAGCCCTGGACAAGAGGCTTGTAACTTGAGACACTGCCCAGGGCTGAAGCTGAAGTTGGAGCCCCACCACCAGTGGCTGTAACCCTTGGACAGTGAGGGCTCGAGCTTCACCCCCGGGCCCCAGCAAGTCTAGATCAGCCATGGTGACCCCATTAGTCCTGGAGAAATTGTGCAATTGTTGCATTTGGACCCGCAGTAAGATCGCAGAATTCTCCCAGAACTAACACCATATGTGACCCCCAACCCATAGTCTGAGAACTTCTGGCCTACATCCCTTCTTTCAAACAATCCTTACGGGTAATTATAAACAGACACACCTTCTTCCTCAATGCTTTGAATTGAGATTTACCCTAATATATATTCCAACTCCTCAGTTATATTTAAATAATAAAATCAATGTGTTACTAGGAAGGTATTAACTTGCTGTAACTTCCTCTCTCTTTTGTGCCATAACAATTATGGCAGAAGACTCTCCTACCTGATACATTCAGTTTTATCAACTGTATTGCAAGGCTTAGGATGAAAGTCCTAAAACTGAGCTAAGCTGCATTTGTGGATCTCCCTGCTTGAGGTGAGAAACCCCGATGGCTCCCCTAACACACGTGCTTTCTCCCAGCTAGGAGCAGAGGCAAAAATCCCCAAGCAGCTGCCCTCCCACTACACATACACACTCACTACCACCTCAGAGCACAGAGAAAAGAAGCTGGGGGGCTGAGGGTGAGCTCCCAGTGGAGAGCTATATGAAGCTGAGAGTCCTGGCTGTAAAGTCCCCAGTGTGCTCCTCTTCAGCTTGTGGAAGTGCTCCTGGTAAGAAAACACATCACAGAAGGAGGCCATCTGCTACCCCCGTACTTAATCTGGTTGCTATAAGTGTACCCAGCAAAGGTTGCCATAAAACTAATGTCAACACAGCTAAAGCAAATGTTTCTTGAGTATAAATACATGACCCTTAAATATAAACAATTACAGGGACTATAGACATTAAATCACCATCCATTTGGTTTAAAAAACAGAAGACTATTTCTTTGACGGTCCACTGGAAGAAGATATTTGAGATACGAAGATACAGACAGGAGAAATAGTGACCTTACTAAAACTCTCGAATGACTCAAAATTACCTTATTGTTCTAGTGAAAGAACAATGTCGGAAAATTTAAAAAGCCTAAGCATTTTTTGAGAAAAACCCCAGAAGAAATTCTAGATTTTTTTTTAATTTCTGACTCTCAGTTAGCAAATACACATGTATTAAAGTACACGCATCCCTCATTTAACAAGTACTTTACTTACAAGTACTCGCTAAAATGCAGGACACACACACCTATCTTTGTTCACTACATGAGTGAACTTCTCCCACGTATATGAGTAAGCCACAAGGTCCCTGACCGGGGGCGGAGAGAGCCACAGACCTTCCTCCCTTCCCTCAGACATGCAGCTTTCTGACAGCCCTGCAGCTGGGGGAAAAGAGGGAGAAGGCTCTTAGCCTGGTTCGTCCCCTGCACTGGTGGGAATGTGAAAATGACCAGCCATGAGCTGATCAGTTTCCAGGTCCCACAAGCTATGGGGAGATTGGAACCAGCCTGCCCCTGGTTCCCACCTTCTTCCAGTCTGGGAGCCAGGAACCTGAACAGCCCTGGTGGTTCCTGGCTCCTCTCCGCTTGCAGGAAAATTCAAGTTATGCAGGGGTTGTGGGAACAACCTCGGGTAACTCAAGGGTTTACTGTATTAGTCCCTCCCACAGACCTCGCTGTCAGCCAGGTTTTAACACCCCCCCCGACCAAAGGTCCCAAACTGCCCCCAGCCTTAGAGCCCCAAACTACCCTCAGCCTTAGACTGCACTTGCAGCCCCAAACTGCCCCAGGTTTACAACCTCCAACAGCCCCAAACTGCCCCCAACTTTACATGCTGCAGAAGCTCCAAACCGCCCCAAGCCTTAGACTCTCCCTGCAGCCCCAAACTGCCCCCAGGCTTAGACTCTCCCCTCCCATTGCATCTCTAAACGGCCCCAGCCTTAGACTCTCCTTCTCCTCCTCCCTGCAGCTTATTCACCAGGGTTGTTAGGCTGGTGGCTCCCCCAGCCCTCTTGCTCCCAGCAGGTAACAGTCGTTAAAACCAATTAACTCAAGTGTTAAGGTTTCAGCACCTAGGCATAAGGTAATTGCTACCCCTAGTGACAGAGATAGCTCCTGGAGATGGCAGCTCTCTCTATTGATAGATATCTGCCTGAGGCAGCAGTGTTAAGAAACTGCAAATGGCTTCTTTTACAACCACCTGCAGCTGGGAACTGCCCGGCGGGCAACCTTAAACAAATCTAATGGGATTCATATTTGGGTCCTCACCCATAGGTTGGGATCCCTGCTCCACACACATACACTACATCCTATTTCTGGTGCCAAACTATTCAAATACATCAGAGAAGTACCTAACTCAACTGGTTCATGTCCAGTTACAAGCACTTGGAATGAACTGGAGACTTATACAATGTATTCTAATGGGAATTTAGTGTTACTCTTGTGAGGGTTCGCCTATGAGCAGAATTTGGGAATCAATTGTATTCGTACAGCGAGGGATGAGTGTATGGGAATATTATTGATAGGGCCATATCAGAAAATTAAAAAGGGAATTTCTGACTGGCACATCCTTTCACAGACACAGTACTAACACAAGAGTTATGTACTAACGGGATTTCATGCCAGAGAAACTAAATTTACAGACAGAACGTCTAGTAGGTGTTGGGGGATGATGCAGGAAATTCCTTACATATTTTTGGTGGGAATGCCAAAAGGTGGTAAAATTTTAGAAGCAAATAGTTATACAACTTTAAATGATTACAGGTCATTACCTCCCTCTTGAGCCTTCAATATTACATTTGCATGTCCCAAATGAGAAAGCATATATTTCAGAAAAACAATTCATGAAGCAATTTACTAGTAGCAGACTGACTGGCAAGTGTTCGCTGCTAGAAAAGAAAGTACCTAGTTTAAAAACCCATGACAGAATTTGTATTTATCATGGAAAAACTAAACACAACAGACCTAATAAGGAAATTATATTTTCCAGTACATTACCCTGCATCATTTCTTACAACTTCTCAGCAAATAAAAATTAAACTCCTAATTTCATCCTTATTTCATGTACTAAACAGTATGGCTATGGCTACAGAAGAAGCACCTGTCAGACGTTTCTGTCAGAAGAGATTTTCCAACAAAACATCTGTTGACAGAACATGACCATGCACTAAAGCAGATCAAAAGAGTCATCTGCTATGTCGACAAAGTGGCTGGACTGCCTGGCCGCTCTTGCGACAAAACAGCCAACCAGAAGCACAGCAGACAAGACTGCCCAGAATCCTGGAAGCCCTGTCTGTTGACAGAAGATCCCACCCCTGTAGCCAGACAGAATCCCCCTGCTCTACACCATCTTGCCTGTTCTACTCCATCTTGCCTCTCTTGGTGCTCCGGAGCACAAAGGGCCAAAGAAACAGCCCAGTCTGGAATGCCTGAGAGCACAGATGGGCTAATCTCAAGCACAGTGTCTGATGCCTCAGAGCACAGACAGACTGCCTCATCATGACCCTGAGCGGACCGAAACCAGACAACAAAAGACAAACGGGCTAACAGACGGCCAGGGCCTCGGGCTGCCCTTGGCTAGTACCGGTGATTGATACGCCTACACATCGTCCCAGAAGAGGAATCTTCTGCCCATAAGAAAGGAATGTCTAAATTATCTCCACCTCGCAGGTATAGATTAAGCCCTTGAAACTCCCTGTGAGAACTAGTTCCACAAGATGATCTAACATAACTGGCATCGTTAAGATAAGGAAGAGTGTACATGACCCAATGGGTATAGAGTAGGGCCCGGCAATCCCCTCTAATTGAGCTCCAATTACCTCTACCTGCCGGTCAGGAAGGTCTTTGCCTCCCGAGGTCCCAGGGGATGCCCTCCTCATACTTCTTCTTCCCGAGGGATTGAGTGAGAGACGCTGGCCACGCCACATTGGGTAATGCAGGGGTGAGAATAAGATCTGCTATGTGTTTTGCTTTTGCGCACATTTAATAATAGATCTATGAATTAAAAGTACTTTTTGTTATATGCCAGCTGCTTGTAACCTAAGAAATAACATATAAGCCTTGTAACCGTAAAAGTTAAGTTTTGCATATCAAATAAATAGTAACTGTTTAAGTTTTAACCTGACTCTCCCTGTTACTGTGCAAACCCAATGCAAACAAAAAGAACCCAGACGGTTTTCAGCTGCTTTAGTGTGGTCGTTGGTGAGGCGTACTGAGAGCTGAGCACTGAGCCATGCCGCCTCCACAGGGCAGACTCTTGGGGCACCTGTCAGCCACCCCTGGCTGCCCGCTGCAAAGAGACTTCTCGTCCTAAGCAGTCAAAGACTCGGGTGAAGGAGGCTCTCAGTACAACCTTCGGGGCACCCGTCAGCCTCTCTGGCTGCCCACTGCGAAGGGACTTTCGTTCTAGCAGTTAAAGACTCGGGTGGTAAAACCTTGGGACATCCGTCAGCCACCCCTGGCTGCCCGCTGCCAAGGGACTGTCTGTCCTAGCAGTTAAAGACTTGGATGAAATAAGGGCACACGTAGTACCTCACCCCCGGCCATCGGCTAACAACCCCCCACCCAGAGCATCCACAAAGCTTTTTTGTTGGCAGACTCTGTCAATAAAGGCCCTCACTCTCATCCGGGAGAGGCAGAAGGTCGTCAGTGGAAGTGCTGAGATTTCTTGACAGACTGACGCCTAAAGGCATTTTGTGTGTGGACAATGGTGAGTTTTGTCGATCAAACTCTAGTTTTGTCAAAAAACTCGCTAATGTAGCCAAAGCCTAAGTATAGAGCAAGCATGTCTAGATATTTCTCCCAACGCTGAAGTGCAGTATTATTTATCTCATTTCAAAGAATAGGATTCTTTGATATTCTGATTTATATAAAATGTTGCTTTAAAAGTTTGGGGACATATTGTATTAATGAAACATTTTCAGGGGGGTGAGAGAGAGAGTTGAAGACTGAAGAAGAAGAAGAGTTGAAGAAGAGTTACAAAGAGGGCTCACAGTCTCTTTTTTATGCACACTACTTTATGGTTGGTTATTTTAATGTGCTGACATAGCTCTGAGGTTGCTTGCATACATTGAACTAGTAAAAGATAGTGCCCCTTTCCTCACATTTGTCTTGTTTCTTTAAAACAAGAAAACGTGAACCTTGGCCTAAGCCGAGCTTTTTCCTAAGTTAGACTGTTCCTAACATTTTCTCTTCTGGACTTCTCTTTCTCTGCCCTTGCATCCCTCTGAAAACCACACAAGCCTTCTCCACCTGAGTTGGTACTAATGAAACCCACCTTGTCTGGCTGTCAGGTGACATGAGGCTCTCTCCAAACAGAAACCTTGTTACAATATCTTAGGTTGTAGTTTTATGTTGTAATATAAATTTATTTTTCTTTAAATTAAAATTTGAGGACAGAATATACGTACTTGGCTACTACAAGCAAAATTGGTATTGTAGGAAGTGAGCCTGAGACACAGGCCCTTGTATTGTAGGACTGGTAGGAGGCAGGAGATGCTCACAGAATCTGTCAAGAATAGAGATGATATTGCAAAAAGTATACATCTCTACGCAATTAAACTTTTAAGTGTTTTTCTCAGAAACCGTGAATTAAAAGAAATCTTGTAATGTGACATTATGTAATCTTTATAGCTACTCTTACAGTTCAGTTTATGATTCAGTTGAACAGTTAACATATGTTGTGTTGAAAAGTTAGTTTGGCTTAATTGAGTGTGAAGGCTAACTTTTGACTGAATTTATCTTTTCTTTATACAACAAAGTCAAGTCATTCTAGTTAAATACACGAAAGTAGAGAAAAAGAATGTTAACACATTAAGTTGGCAAAAGCAAGGAAAAATCAGTTAAAGAAGCCACTTCATGCTGAAATAAATGCTTAACAGATGAGCTGTTAATGAACCGCCCAAAACAATTTTAAACAGGACAAGGATCAGTGACCTACAGTTATGGGAGACAATGTTTAGGAGCTTTATAGAAAAAGTTTTTAAACAGTAAGAACAATCAGAAACCAGAAGCCAGAGATCTAAGTTCTGTGGTGTTCATAGCTCTACAAAGGTTTCTCAGTAAGTTTTTTTTTTCCCCCCAAGGGGAGAACACCACATAGTAATATTAAGACCAGAAGGGACGACTAGGTCACCTAGTCTGACTTCCAGTATACTGCAGCAAATCATTTTGCCCAGATACCTCATATTAAGCCTCAAAGACTTTAGACGGACTAAAGCATTTCAGTCCTCGTGGGCCTAACTCTGTGTTATAGGAAGAGAACAGGAGGGGCCCAATGCCACCAATGTTTGAAGTCTGTGCAATGGCAATGTACTGATTAGATGACATAGGCTTAAATGATCCCTGCAGACAAATCATTTGACATATAACAGAGGAAGGTAAAAAGAAAAGCCACCCAAAGCCCTGATGGCAAGAGAGACAAGCTTATTCAAAGCTCCTTTCAAGCCCCTGAGAACTTATTTGTCATCTTTACTTCACTGGTTGCCAGTTTGCCGAGCGTCTGTATAACTGATGACAACTGTAGTATCTTTCAACAGCTGGTTTCAGCGAACAGCACCTTAACTGCTGACTGGGTAATAAATCTAGGAACCAAAGGACTCTGTGTATGCAAGCAGAATTACGCTCAGCTTTGCAACGTCCAATTTTAGGTGCCTTCACCCTAGTAGAATCTCCTCGCAAAACTTTTTCATTTTGTATAAAATAAATGACTATTCACTGAAGCAGGGACTTGAGCCTGACTCTTCCATGTCCTAGGAGAGTTCCTTAAAAACTGCAATAGATGCTGTATCTATTCCCCCTCAACCACACCCAAGAGTAGTTCAGTATTTTGTACAAAGTGGCACTGCTTCAGTAGAAGGGAGAGGTCTGCTGCAAAATATCCAATAAGTAAAGTCAATTACGAAGTGGAAGACCTAGGTTTAAGCACCTGCTCCAAATCAGGCAGAATGGGGATTTGAATCTAGGTCTCCTGGTGTGTGACAACTATTTGGAGGAACACATTTAATGCTGCCTCCTTGGACTGGGGTTTGTGTTCTGGTAGGTGTGTTCTGAATCTAGTTCGGGGTTAGCAACCGGCACAGGTGCCAAGAGCGGCACACAAGCTGATTTTGATCAGCACGCGAGGCAGCAGCTCAGCCCTGCCCCTCCACACCTACGTAGATGGGAGCTTGCTCAAAGGCCTGCCACCTGCGGAATAAAAAAAGACCAGCACAGCAGAGCTCTGCATCTTACTTTCTAAAATCACTAATGGGCCTACTTACAACAGCTTCATTAATATATATATAAAAAAAATGTATCACCATCACTCAGACAGTACACAGAGGTCAAAAGGTCAAATTTAAGCACTCCGCCTTGGAAAGGTTGCTGACCCTGGCTCTCTCTGTCTATGACTCCTGCTGGGGTGTCGTCATAAACTAGGCACTGGATATTAGAGTTTAAGCAGCTGACTGCAGGCCCACTGGCAGAAACACGAGAATTTTGGCATCTACAGGGACAGGCACAATCTGATTATTTAAATATTGAATAGAGGTGCCTAAAGCAACAGCCATCTCAATGCTTTGTCGAGTTGGTCCAAGGATTTTAAGATATGGAAAGTATAGGAAAGGGTAGCCAGTCAAACTTGGGATCCCCTAATCCAACCAAATTACCCCAAAGCAACTCCTTGGAAAAGCAGTCTGACCTTAGTAAAATTGCAGTTGTCACCTATGCGGTAACCAGGTTAAATTACAACAGGTGACTATAAACAAACAACGCCAGAATGTAGGGACAAAATTAGACAGGCCAAGACACAAAAACTACAGGTTTAACCTCTCTCGTCCAGCTCCTTCAGGACCTGACTGGTGCCAGATGAGAGAATTTGCCAGACCACAGGAGACCAATATTGTCTTTTACATTACCAACACTTTTGCTGCTTACTGGGCACTTAGAAGACATCTGGGATAAATTAAAGCTAAATAACAGCACAGAATACTGAGAATCAGGATTGGTCGCTGTAAACAAACTTTACGGGACCATGGGATCTTGGCTACACCCATGGTAAGTGGTCATCCAGGTAACTAAAACCATACTGGATTATGGATTTTGTGAGATGAAAGAGTTCTGGATTAGAGGGATTCAACCTGTATATAGAGACATAAATGCTAACAAGAAAGCACAAGTCGATTAGAATCAAGGGGGAGACAAAAGATAGGGTAGGCCTGTTACTCAGTGAAGAAAGTGAAGCAAAGAAAATGTGGAAATGGCAGAGGCGCTTAACAACTTCTTTGTTTCGATTTTCACCAAGAAAGTTGGCAGTGACTGGACACTGACATACTGAATGCCTTTTAAAATTAAATAGGTTCAAGAACTAAAATAGGAAAAGCACAAGTTAAAATTCCTTAGACGAGTTAGATGTCTTCAAGCCACCAGGGCCTGGTGAAATGCATCCTAGAATATTCAAAGAGCTGACTGAGGAAATACTGAGCCATTAGTTATTATTTTTGAAAAATCATGGAAGATAAGAGATTCCAGAATATGTGAAAATGACAAATATAGTGCTCAGTTGTAAATAAAAAAAAGAGGGGTAGAAATAAATACAACCCAGGGAATTACAGCCAAATCTTAGTTTCTGTACTAGGAAAGACAACAGAGCAAATAATTAAGGAATCCAGTTGCAAACCTTTGGAAGACAGTAAGGTGAGAAATAACAGTATGAATTTGCAGAATAGATTATGTCAAACTAACCTAATAGCAAGCCTTGCGGATAAGGGGAAGTGGTAGATGCGATACCTAGACTTTGGGGAGGCATGTGATACACAGTCTCATATGACCGTCTCATAAACAAATTAAGGAAATATAACCTAAATGGAGCTTTTATAAGGTGGGCACATAAATGGCTGTCTGACCATTCCCAGAAACTAGTTCACATTCATGCTGGAAGGGCATAACAAGTGGGGCCCCACAGGACTCCATTTCTGGATCCAGTTCTGTTCAGTATCTTCATTAATGACTTAGATAATGGCACAGAAAGCTTATAAAGTTTGAAGACAATACCAAGATGAGAGTGATTGCAAGTGCTTTAGACAATAGGATTATAATTTAAAACGACCTGGACCAACTGGAGAAATGATCTGAAGTAAATAAGATGAAACTCAGAAATGCAAAGTATTCCAACTAGGAAGGAACTTAACACATTCAAAATGGGAATGACTACCTAGAAAGGAACACTGCAGCAAGGGATCTAGGGGTCATATGGACTACTAGCGAAATATGAGTCAACACTGTGATATTGTGGGGGATGGGGGGAGGGAGAAGAAATAAGTCCTGGGATGCATTAAGAGGAGTGTTGTAATCAGGGAATGAGAAGCGATTCTTCCAGTCCACTCCATGCTGATTAGGCCTCAACTGGATTATTGTGTCCATTCTGGGTGCCACACTTCAGAAAAGATGTGGACAAATTGTGGGAGCTTAGATACGATAGGAATTGATAACTATGATCATCTTATTGAGTGGTGTAAATATAACAAACAATAAGCTAATTATATCTGTCCAAACTGTTTAGAGTTCATTTTGAAACAAAAACATCATTGAAGGGAACTGTTTTATAGAATGTTTTTGCAACAGTACTAACATTGAGCCAACAGCTCAAAAGGCCTGCACACAAGTAAATTGTTAAAGAGCTTCTGACTTCAAACTATTCATGTGTTTAGAAAAAAGAATCATTTAAGTTAAATTGTTATTTATCTCAAATGACTATGCTGCAGGAGCCTGAAGCATTAGTAACAATGAAAAAACCAGGATTAACAAACAATGCATCTTCTTTCAGTGTAGCAAAATCCTGTCCTTTCTTTTGTTTGAAGCTTTAACTACTTTGTAGTCACTGGATTAGAAGACTTGAGCACTTGCATACTTTCCAGACATGCTGAGCCTAATGACAACTTCCTTTACAAAGCAATAGCCCCAGAGAGAATAAACAAGCTTAAATAGCAAGCCATCCTTTACATTGGGAGCCTAGTTACAAGAATATTGCAAACTAAATGAAATATTGTAAGCAGCATTTTACCTCTGTTAAGATAAACATCGCATTGGGCTTCTATAAACATACTGAGCTCACACACAATCACCATAGGTGACTTGCTTTATCTGACATAACTGCTGTGTAAAGGGGACTCTGAAAAAAGAATTTGAATACTGAGAAACTGTTTTCTGACATTATATTCTTTTACCTATCATTTTAACTGAATTCACAGAACCTCTATTTTCAAGTGAAATATTGAAGATATCATCTGGGGGATGCGGGGGAAAAGCACTTTCAAAGAATTCATAAAGTTACCAAGGGACTCTCAATTCATATTGCAAACAAACCCTTTACTTTTTAATTTCATACCAGGTAGTATTTGTGTGCTAAGGCTCTTAGTTTTGTAATTAATAAACATGTAAATTTCCATACAAATGACAATACTCAGTACTATTAACACCTTGCTCAAAAGTGCAGTGAATTTAAAAAGAGATCAGCTTTCCTGCAAACAACTGTAAACTGACTAAATAGGATTAATTCACCCTGCCTGTCAATCTGCCTTTTTCTCTCCATGAAGTTGCACTTCTATGCTATTTACAGCAGAAAAGATTATGAAGAAAAGCATTTGCGATGGAATTGCTATTAACAAAATCAGGAGTCTCCAGGGGGAAAAGTTTCAGTGGAAACTTCATTTACCTTTTGATTTAAAGACAAACTGAACTGCTATACAATTGCAATTGAAATTATAACAAAAAAAAAATCTGTATCATATACATGGAAAAAGCTTGCCATAGAAAATCTTCCTATTTAGTGAAACGTATTACTATCTATATTAAGATTAGCCAAATAACCCATATAGACTTCCACGAGCACTGTCTTGCTAAATCCCATTTATTAGACTGGGAGTAGCTAAATCCAATGTAACTTTAAGGTATATTTAAACACATTTATAATCTGCAGGATAATGATCTTAATAATGTTGTACTAAAAGAAATGTGTTTCCTCTTTATGAGTAGCACATGCAACTTTATAAAGTACAGTATGTGTAAAATCAGAGCACATTTAAGTTTTCATTTCTCTACAAGTAGATTTTTTCAACTGGGTAAAAAAATTGTTTCAATGTCCTATGGCTTTCCAAGGCACATAAATGAACAGCAATAGGTTCATTAAAATGTTCAGATCTTGCACGTAACATTAAATAGATAACATGTTTATGGTTTCCTCTTAAGTCTAATACGTTTTGTTTTTACCTGAAGTTACCACACTCTCTTCATGTTATTATTTATGTACTTTAGTATCTAATACAAAGGAAGGTAGAAGAAAAATGTGAGACATATATATGAGGTTTTTTTCATTAGACTAAATTCATATTCTAGAAATCTGACAAGCGGTTTGTGGTCCATCAGTTGTGGACAACTGTTTCCTTAGAATTTCTCACTAAGAATGTGTCATAATTTGAGTAAAGTTTGTTTAAACGCTAACCTATTACACAAAAAGTGTAGAAAACAAACACTGGTTAATATAATATTAAAACAAAAATAGAATAAAATAGTACAAATAGGAATGAAATGCATACCAATAGAAAGAATAGGATAATCTTAATTCTAATCGTATACATACTCAAAAACAACAAGAAGTCCTGTGGCACCATATAGACTAACAGATATTTTGGAGCATAAGCTTTCGTGGGCATAGACCCACAAGATGCATCTGATGAAGCAGGTCTTTGCCCACAAAAGCTTATGCTCCAAAATATCTGTTAGTCTATGTGGTGCCACAGGACTTGTTTTTTAAGATACCAACTAACTCAGCTACCTCTCTGATACATATACATACTACATTTTCAAATTAGTGTTTGTTTCAGCTAACCTTGCTGAAGAAAAAATAAATGTGGGGGCATCTCCCAGGGCTTTTAATTACAGTTGTTGATTTATTCTATTTTTAGGACCATTCAAGCATAACCACCTCATACTGCCAGCAAGGGCAACAACAATAAAACTAGTAATGTCAATACTATCTCAGAACAACAACAAAATTAAGATTGTGCATGCGTAGTTTGTCACCCAACGGGGTTTGGTTAGTATATTTTCTCTTGTGCTCAGTGCCTTTTGTCCCCACCAAAAGAAGGCCTTCCAGTACTAACTCCCAGCAGAGACAACTGCTATTCACAGGAAGAGATGCAGAGAACTTACATCTGAGACTGTTTGGCATGTCTTTGTTTTTGCAGTCAATTATGCATCGCCGTGTCACCAGCAAACGCTGTGTGACTACACCCCGGGAATAATCCTTAAGGGATCACCTATCAAAGGCATCCCCCAGGGAGTGAGGAGGAAAAGTTCCTCTGGCAGCACTTGAAGGGAAGGAGCGAGCTGGAAATGCCGGATAAATAAGTGATGAATATGCAGACTTGGGGAACAGGCAGCCAAATGTTTGGAGGATTTGGGGATTCATCTGGGCTTTTACTGTTAAAGCCATCAAGGTTTTTACAAGAGGAGAGAAACCCTCTCACCAAAAGCAACTGAAGTGGGTGAGGCCCTTCCATAGGTGCTGGCACTAGGCTTGAAGTGATTCCCATTGTACATAGGGTTTGCAGTTTGGTTCAACGCCTCTCCCCACGCCCACTACGCAAATAGCTCCAGCGCCCCGGGCAGTTTAGGGCTTTGCCTAGCGACCCTTTGTCCAAAGGCAGGCGGCCTGTCCTGCAGCGACGGGTGGGTACAACCCTCTACAAACCCTGCGCACGTCCTTCATGTGGGCGCCTAAGAGCAGACCCTGCCGCTTCGCCAAGCGGGAAAGAAAATGATGGGGGGGGGGGACCTCGCTGGAACACGACCGCCCATCGAAGGCACCCGGGGAACACGCGCCACCAGCTCAGCGCAGGGCGGTGCAACTTGTTAGCGCGACCGCTAGGGCCCGACTAAGGGAGCGAGAAAACCTGGAGAAAGGAGCCGCCAGGGGCAGCGCCCCGGAGATGCAGCTCGCTCAGCCAATGGCCTGCACCTCCCGGGGAGAGTAAGTGGGTCAGCGAGAGCGGCCCTTCCAACGTGCAACTGACCAACAAGCGCCTCCCCTCCGCAGCGCCGCTCGGACTCCTGCGGACACCACCGGGCTGTTCCCGCACGTCGGGGCGAGCCCGGCAAAGCCTCTTAGAGAGCCAGGAGGATTCCCTAGTTCTCGGCTCAGCGGCCCGAGGCCAGATCAGCTCCTCGCCGGACTGGCCAGTGACCAGGCGGCTCGCCGGGCAAAGCGCCCCCGGGAAGGGGGTGGGGGAGCTGCGGGAGGGAGCGGGCGCTTCTCCAGCGCAGGGTTTGGAGCGAGATCAAAGAGGGACTCCTGCTCCCCCCCCTCACACCACAAGCGAGGACGGAAAACCAGCCTCTGCCGGCCACGCAGCGGGCCGGGAGCAACCGGCGCCTGGATGGGGAAGCAGCGTATCCAGGCTGGGGAGCGCGGCCACCCCCGGGGCGCTCTCGCCACTGGCGTTGCTGGCCCAAGGAGACACCGGCCCGACTGGCAACGTCGCAGCAGCCGCAGCCGGCCCGCTCCGGAGCGGGATCAGATGTTAATGGGGCCGGTTTATTCAGCTCTCCAAACAACCGCGCTGCTCGGTGACCCGAGGCGGACGTTTCCTAGTCCCCCGCTCTCGGCGGCGCTGCCAGGTACGCTCAGGAAATAGGCCCCTCCAAGGCGCACACCCGGCGAAGGAGACTCAATTAAACCTCCATCCACGCCGTGCACCACGCTCCGCCCCCGCCCAGGCTCTGGCAACACAGCAGCTCCCAAAACAACACGCTAGTAGAGCCACTGGGACGGGGGGGGCGCCCCGGGCTCCCCATCGGGGCCTCCGCTTGCAACAACCCGCCCCCCTTTGCTGCCCCCCCCCAAACAGACTTCCCGCGGGCGCCCACTGCCGCCACAGCCCAGCCGCAGGGGGAGCGGGGATGTGTGGCAGGAAGGGGAAGGCTTCCCCCGGCACCACACGCCGCAGCGGGGTTCCAAGCCGCCCCCTCCAGCCCCGGGCTCCCGTGCAGGGCTAGCCCGGCCCCAGCCTCATCCCGCACGCTGAAGTACCCCGCAGCGCCGCTTACCTGCCGCGCGCAGGAGCAGGAGCGAGGACGCCGCCAGCAGGGCAAGCAGGGAGCTGGGCGCGCCCCGCCGCGGCGCTGGGGCCGGCCCGGTGCCGACCATGCTGCCCGCGGGGCTCCCTCGGCTTCGCCTGGCACAAAGAGTCCTCTGTAGCGCAGCCGCTGCCCCGCGCCTGGTGCGCGCCGGCCGGTCGGTCCCTGCGGGCTGCCGCGCTCCGCCGTTCGCCTCTGCTCCCCCAGCCGCGGGGGCGCCGCGCGCTCACTGCAACGGGCCGGCCCGGAGTGAGCCGCGAGCCCGCCCCGCCTCCTCCCCCGGCATCGCAGCGTCACTGGGGGCTCCCCGCGCGCAGGGCAGGGGGCGTGCAAAGCCCCGGCTCCGCGCGGGCAGCAAACGCCCTGCGTTCCCGCGCCCTCTGCCGGCGGCCCGGCACATGCCAGGCGGGGCGGGGGCCCGCCGCTTTCTGGCCGGTTCCTGCGACGGCTGGCTCAGGGGCGGGCCGGGAGTCCCTCTCCGGGGCTTGAGCGGGGGTGGAGAAAAGAGGGCGCACTTAGGAAACAGCTTAAGGATTTTCAGGGGACCAAACCTGTTTAAGCCACGCACCAAGCGAGTCCGGCAGGGGAAAAGTTCCGATCTCTGTCCAGGTACCAAAGAGAGAAAGAAGAGAAGAAAGAAACGGGAAGGCAGCAATAATGCACCGCTTGGTAAGAAGTGCCCCCCTTGCCCCATGCAGTGTGCGGCGATCTCACCCCATTCCTCTTCCCAGCGAAACGCCCGGGCTCCTTAGCTGTGTAGCAGACGCGAAAAAACCGAGAGGAGCAGGAGCATGCGATCCTGCCGTGAAAGCACAGGGGATGCTCTTTGCAGTGTACACAGTAAATCGTCTCATTTTACACGTGAAGGGCAGAAAACTAGTTGTTTGTTCCCTTAAAGCCGCAAGCCACTTTACCAGAAAAGAAATACAGTTCGTGATAATTATTGCACGGTGATATAGAAGCTAGAGGCCTGGTATATTATTTGCAACGGAAATAGACCTGCTAGATACTGATTCGATTTGTCTGATTAAGTAAAAGAGTAATAATGTGATGGTGACATCTCAAATTTTTATGAGGCTTTAAATATCTAAGATATTATAAATACATTTATTATTCTGTATGATGGGTATTATATGTAAAAGCCTGATGCTGATTAGGGCTGACCATACACCACTCTCATTAATTTCAACACCACCACAGAATCAGGGCTGTACATTGCTTTCAAAAATATTATGGCCCAAATTTTCTACCTACCATAAACAAAGGCAATCACATCAACCCAGTTGTGTGTGTCTTCATGGCCAATTACTTTCCTCTAAATTTTCCAGTTCCAATCTGAAGAGTTTTGTGGCACCTCATCATAGAAAAGGAATGAGACTGGAGTAGTCATAATTTCCTCTCTGATTACTGCTTAGATAATGCTAACACCAGTCAGCATGAGGCAAAGAGGTCAAGATTCTTGCAAGCACTATGGCACTTTTCTGAATAGGGATGCTTTCTTGAATTAGGCTGATTGAATGTAGTCCTGCCATCAATCAATTTCCACCTCCAGCTATCCTTAGGAAACTTTTATCATCAAAGGTACCCTTTGCGGGCCGTATGGCTGAGACATAGTTTATAGGGTCCTGGCAAGATAAAAAAAAATTGTTCTGTAACTTCCATTAATTTTAAATACATGTATCCACATTCTCTAGCCTACTCTGAAAATGTTTCTTATAAAAATTATTTAAAGGAATTATTTCTAACAATAATTTTCATTAAATTGTCATTTTAAATCATACCAGACCAGACATGTTGCCAAATCAGGGAGTGTTCGACAAGAGAGTTTCAACCTGTAGTGAATTTCACCTGGCCAGTTTTTATTTACTAGCACTCACATCCCTGCTGTGTCTGTGTTTCCAACACAACATTACAACTTATATTCACTAACTAAATAAACAAAAATAAGATTTTACCACTTTTTTGCTCTGAGAGCAATACAGCAGAGCTAACGCAGCCATGGGAAAATAACCTTGTTTTTATTATTCTATTATTATTCTTATTCCTGCGTCCTAAACAAAACTCCCCACTAAGTTCTGTTGTGAAAATCTTTTTCCCCCATGCAAAAGTAATTAAAATAGTTGAACTTTCTTTCAGCTGCTTAAAAGAAAAAAAGAGAACACTGTAGTTTTCTCAAAAATAAAAACATTCTAAAATGCAGAAATGTGCAGTGAATATTTTCCAAGCAAACTTAACTCTTTTCCCGTCCCCTTGCCGATCTCAAACTAAAACCAATCTTGTTTATAACCTGAAGACAGATTCTGAAGATAATCAAGTCCCTCTGGTGTAAAGTAAATCGCAATCTTATTCAGACTTTTAGACAAAACAATGTAGGAAAATTGTCCAATTGCATCCCAGCGCAGAGTTATTAACCCAGAGCCTCCTCCCCTGGGTTTTACTACAGGAGACTTTTTTCCCCCCCGACACATATGCCAATTCCCTTCCTTACCCCAGGATTACAGAATTAGGTACAGTTTCTGTTTGGTAGACAGCAATTGCGTTTACTGAATGTATCAATTAATTTATAAGGAACAGCCAGTGTGGAGAGTAAATGGGATTCTTGTACTACCCTACCCATAAAGAAAATGTTACCAGTTTAAATAAACTTTGCGATAAACTGATTTTATTAAACCAATACAAAAATCTATGTGGACACTCTTATTTCAGTTTAAACCAGGAGTATTTTAGTTTCATTTAAATTAATTAAGATTCAGTTTCATACTTAGCCACTGTTAAACTAAGGATGTTCACAAAGTAGTTGGCACTGGTTTAATTAAATCATTTTTAAAACCAGTTTAAGTCAGCTGAAGGTCTGTAGACCTAAATCACCCTACATTGTATGCTTATGCAGCTGAGCTCTCTTCGTTACATTCACTGTGAAGGTGCATGCCCAGTGCTTTTTTTGTAACAGTACTGAGTACCAGCACCTCAGCAGCCCCAGCCATGAGTACCAGCTCCTCTTTTTTGCTTAAAATAAGGTGGGGGGCACTGAGCAAATCAAAATGTATTTAATGTATGTAACTGCTTATCATTTTGCACATGCCCACATAATACATAAATAATAATACTTTGTCTTAATTCTGTGTCTTTTGTCTGAAGATCTCAAAACATCCTAAAAGTAAGTAGGACTTAGGCCTGAAACATGATCATGGATACAAATAACTCTGAATTTAGTAACTGATAAATTTCTAATAGAAACTTAAATATCATTATTCCCACATCATGTGGGAAACTGAGGCAAGGGAGACTTGACCAATTAATGCAACAAGCACTTGGGTCTCTTTCGTAGACATAAACAGCTAGGTCTTTCTGACTCCAAAGACATGGTTTCATAATATTCCACTTACAAGCATGCTGCATGCTCAGGGAGAATCAGTTGGCAGAGCATAAACATAAGAAACCACAGTATAAATTTCTTCTCTGTATAGCAAGAAATATGTGCAGCAAGAGCAAAACGGTAGACAATTGCACATTTCTTCTGGGTTTGCTCACCCTACTAATTTAAAGCATTAGAGGGTTCACTTGTGTTCTTTAGCATATGGTCCCAAACTGTTCTCTAGTTATTTGATGAAGAAACATTTGTACATGGATTTATTTGCATAACCAAATGATTTGAAAATGTGTTTGATAGGAGCAATTTAAACCAGTAGGTGTGGGTAGTTGGTGGCTATTTACTTGAAAATCTGATGATATCAAAAATGAAGAAATTCCTTTTACCATGTGACGTCCACATCCCATATTGCCTATCTTTTAAGGAGGCTCGTGAGCTCTGGTGTGGCTAGGGCTTCAATTCATAAAGTTTCAATGATGCCATAATCACTTCCAAAATCCAGAGACAATCTAATTCATGCACTAAATCTACTACATAAATCAATGCCCGGTTAGGGGCCTGATCTTTATGCTCATGTAATTAGGCCCACTGAGGGCAGCAAGGCTACTCACACAGGAAAGAATTGCTTCTCTGTCTCAAGGATTTGTAGTTTTCATTAAACAGTTGGCTGGTACCTGCCACATAATTTAACTAAATCAATGGTGTTTCACTAGAGATGAATTTGGCCCCTCGTTCCCAAAAACAACCTGCCCCTCCCCCCAGCACGCATGTATGCTCTCCAAAATAACAATTGTATACTTGTACCATTATGCAATGGCAGTATTATGTACTAATGTATTTTAAACATATACCACATACAAAAACAAAACTCTAGTTTTATGTTCAAATGTGCAGAAGACTCTAGTAGTAGTAAAACTCAGAAAGTGACCGTCTTACTGCATTGACAATGGCAATATTTTTAACTTTACAAACTTTTGTCTTACAAACTGGGGGTTGAAATTCTTCCCTACACAGAGGGTCAGCTCAAGGTCTAAGTACCAGTCAAGTGCCACTCAAGCCCTCAGCCTAGGTGGACTTGGGTGCTACACAGTTCTTGAGCATTTCATTCACTGTGAACTAGAACTATGCTCTGCGTTAGGGGGTGCACAAAGTGGCCACGTGGAGAAGGACAGGGTGTGAAATATTGTAAGAGGGGTGCAGCGTGAGTGGCTGCTGGGTCTCAGGATCATCCACATCATTAAAAATATATGTACCAATTAATATAGTTTTTCATTCTACATATTTATTTTCATACACATGCTGAAACACATACACATATGAACACAACCGAAATTTTCATCGGTTTGCATTACATTAGACAGACTAGGGGAGCCTGCTAATTGCAGGAATGAAAAGTGAGGCCTGACCTAAAAAGTTTGCTCACCCTTGCTCTTTGTAATGCTCCTAATACACAGTCAGTTTGCATATTTTCCACATTTTTTTTACAGTGACATAGAAATTACAGTTTTCAATGGCAACCAAAAGATGAGACTGAAAAAGTCAAGTTAATTAAAAAGCATTTTTCTTGCAGATGTGATAGTGGTATTTTTAGATTACGCATATTGTACATTCAATATTACACGCACACACACACACACACACCCTATTAGTAAATTAGCACACAAGAAATAATTAAAATATTTGCAGAAATCTTTCATCCTCTCTCTTTTCCTCCGTCACTTTCAAGTGCATGCACAGGGCAAGTGGCTCTGTGTTTCTTTTACCCATGTAAATATACCACATTGTGTTGTAGCAGATGTTGGTCAGTCTCATGCAGCCACTGGATGCTGATGAGCATTCATATAATCGTAAATGATATATTTACAAGTAAACACATTATATCTGAAGTATTTTTTCTTTCCTACAAATAAAATAAAACAAACACAATTGTTTTTATTATTTTTGAAAGCATGCTCTAGAGATATGCTCAGAGGAACAGTGCTGACGCCTATAATTCATAGGTGATTTGGATTATGAAGCTCTGATATGGATTACTTTGGCATCTGAACCCTCTGATGCTCATAAAACCAGAAATATTTAAAAGGGCGGAAAGCTTCATTCTATCACCTTAATGTCAGTTATCACCACAAACAGTGCCAAAAATGTGGGCTGGTGCCCCAAACTGAACACAATGTAAGATTAGTAACAGAGAGGAAGCCATGCTAGTCTATACACTATCAAAACAAAAAGCAGTCAAGTAGCTTTATTGAGTCTGTTCTGGTCTGGCCATGGTCTGAAGAAGTGGGTCTGTCCCACGAAAGCTCACCTAATAAACTATTTTGCTAGTCTTTAAAGTGCTACTTGACTGCTTTTTGTTTTGACAATGTGAGATTGAGTTTCCTTAATAAGACAAAATAAAACATTGAAGTGCTCCAACCTGGAAAAAAAGTCCATTTAGGGACAAAGTCACCACTGGTGCTCCTGTGATTTCACTGACGAATGAATTTTCAAGTTTCTCATATTTTTTAAGGAGACGAGAGGTTTTAACTCCCTCCTTTCCAATAAAAATAGCATAGATACTCTTTTAAATGTGGGGTTTCCCACTATAATTGGTTGTTAATTGTACTTACAGACGCCTATCCATCTTAGGTATTTCCATGGCTTCACTACCATAGTATCTAGCATCTTGAGGTCCTTTCCCACCCTGGAATTCTATGATCTCAGGAGTTATTGCATTTAGCCTCATATACCATGGCTATGTCTACACTAGAAGCATGTCTCCAAACGTTACTGTCAGAACTTGTTCTTTGTCAGATGTTCTGACAAAACTTCTGTTGACAGATCCTGTCTACACATAAAAGTGCATCGAACTTTTGATCCACTCTGTCGACAAAAGGGCCCCCAGGAGCGTTTACATACCTTTTTTGTCAATAGTTTCTGTCAACAGAATGCATTTTGTGTGTAGACATGCCATAAGTTTTGTCTACGAAACTCTCTAGTGTAGACGTAGTTCACCTGTGATTGTAGGAGAGTGCTCTTTATGCCCATTTTCAGAGGGAGAACTGAGGCATGGAGAAGCTAAGTGACAGGCCCAGGGTCCCAGAGGAAGCATGCGTCAAAGCAGGAAATTGCATCCCAAATCCAAGGCTAGTGTTGTAATGATTGAATCATCTTGTTGCTCTCACCAACAAAACTAAAATCTAAAAATAACTTTTGTTGTTCCTAACTTGGATACAGGTCAGAACTGTTAGCCACCTGTTAGAATACCATAGAAAGGTATTCAAAAGAAAGTGATAGTTAAACTAACTGGAATTGTATTGACAAGTGCACAGGAGCTCTTCAACTTAAAGAATGCACAGCCAGATTTTCAAAGGAGCTCAAGGCCAGATTTTAAGTGCTCAGCACCACAGGTGCTAGAACTAGCAGCACCCCATTACTTGAAGTGGTTTCTGTTACATAAAGGATTTGCATTGTGGTTCACAGCACCCCCTACTACGAAAATTGTTCCAGTGCCCCTACTGCATGCCTACAACTGGAAAAGAACAAGTGTTTCAAAGAGACCTTCCCTGCTGTGAGATGTCAGAATCTAGGCTCCAGATGGAGCCCAAACTTCTACCTTGCAATTTCATAGACCCCAAGCCCAAGATTCTCCAGCCCTAGATGTTGTACTGCAGGATAGACCTACTCCTATTTTTGTGCCTAAATGGACCTGAGCTTTTTTCAGAGTCTGGCCTCAGTTATGAATGATGGACATTTTTGAAAATCTGTTCCCCATTGGTTCCAGACCACATCAAACAGGAATAAGATGTTGTCAGCTCCCAGGAGTCAGAGAGAGGTCTCCGGATGACAGCCTAACATGATCAGCCTCGTAAAGGTACATCAAAGTAGATTGCAGCTTTGGAAAAAATAGCTTGAGCTATCTGGCTAACCAGAATTCCCAAAAAGTTGTACAAGTGGCAAAGTACAGGAGAAAATCAAATCTAAAACAAGAATTGCAACTTAATATTTATCGTGCTGCAGAAAGCAAGTTTGCAAAAACTTTTAATGGGTGTGACCAGGAAGTGACCAGAACATGTGAGAAGCACAGGCAAACAATGAGAATATGTGGATTTGTTAGTCAGAGATCAGTTGAGTGAGGTTTCTCCTGCTCCTTCCTGGGAACATATGGTGAGCACGCATAAGACAGCAAAAGCATCCATGGAGAAACATCAAAGAAGCCACCAGAAGACGTATCAGTGGAAACCATCCACACAAAAAACTGAAGTTGGTCATAGTTGCTGCTTTCTGTGGCAGTTTAGTGCTGTTGGATTTGAGTCCATTTTCTGATGTGCTTTGGGGGTGGGGAGTGTTGTGATGTTTATGAGGAATTACTGCCACTTTTTCTTTCTCGCTTTTTATCTAGACCACAGCTTTCTCCACTCCTACTCTTTATTGTCCAAACTTGAATTTGAGTTAAGCATTCCTCTGCAATTCATGGGAATAGACAGACATGCAGAAAAAAAGCCGACTAATCTTTTTTCACTGTCCAAATTAAGAGAAATGCAAAAAGTAAACAAACAGCATCAATAATGAAAATAAATTAAACAGCTGGTTACCTTAATTGAAATCAATGGGATTAGGACTGCCCTTAAAAGTCAATTGAAGTTGAGTGGCTAACTCCTATTTGTGCCTTTGAAAAATCTCCCCTCTGAAGTACTATGCAACAAGGTTTTTAAAATAATTTAATCTATTTTACATGGTTTTGGAAATGTTAAGGTTTGTATTGTATGTGGATCTGCTGCCTACTGATTCTCCTTATGTAGTTTTACCTAAGGCATATCATTTTGTCCATTTTTTTCTTCTCTGTCTTACTACATTGCTTTCCCTTTGTTTATGCACAGTGTGCTCCACATAAATATATAGCCCAGAGAGAAAAGATATGTGAGAGGAAACCATAAATTTTAGTTCACTTAAAGATATACAGTATTCTGTCTCCCTTCTGGTTTCCCTTCCCAATCATGGAGTCAGAGCAATATGAACATCTATTTTAAATTACTTTGTACAGAGGCGAAGGTGAAAGAGCAACTGTAGATTAAAACAGATATGTCATTGATTTGAGTGGAGTTGGCAATTAATTAAATAATATTATTCCACATATATTAAAGCTATGCAATTAGCAAACATGCAGATCTATTCTAAAATCTCCCTTCTGTAAGGATACCTCTACCCCCTCATAAACCCTTCTATTGCTCTTTTTACATCTTGGCCCCTCTTTCATTCACAAAGCAGCAAGTCTAGAGACAAGCAATAGTTTCAGAAAGGATACATACAGTAAACTCTTTCATATCCAGCAGCCCAGGGGCTGGGAGGTTGTCAGATATTCAAATCCTCTGGCTAATAGGTATACCTAGCAATGCATAACACTAAAGAAAAACAAGATTTGATATTAAGAAACAAAAATGTATGCAGAGTACTTTATTTACCAGCAACAGTAATAATTGTACACTGTAAACTTATATTGTACTTGATGTATCTACGTGTATTTACTTTCACTAGACTGTACTTTGGGACAATGTAACTAAAATTTACTTATGGTTCAAGTGCTGGTTACAGTGGCTGTGTCTACACGTGCCCCAAACTTCGAAATGGCCATGCAAATGGCCATTTCGAAGTTTACTAATGAAGCGCTGAAATGCATATTCAGCGCTTCATTAGCATGCGGGCGGCAGCCGCGCTTCGAAATTGACGCTCCTTGCCGCCGCGCAGCGCGTCCAGACGGGACTCCCTTTCGAAAGGATGCTGCCTACTTCGAAGTCCCCTTATGCCCATGAGCTCTCGATAACAGAATGCTGGCGGGTTTACTGTATTGTCTATCAGGGCTAGACTGTGACTTCACAATCTGTTTTGAGTAAGAGAAAGCAGCAGTTGCTCCATCCCAGAAGTTCAGACAATAAATTATCACTCAGTCATAAATTGCTATCTCCTTTCTTTGTAAGGGGCAGGGCAAGAGTGAAGGGGAAGTATATTACTTCACCCCTGTTGGGGGAGTAGTTTATTTTTCTCAGGGTCCTTATGCACTACTCCACAAAATTAGGTCTTCTCTCATTCTGTTCCCCTCTGCATCCTCTCTTTGCTCACAGCAGGCACAACTGGGCAAGCTGATCCTGTTCTCCCCTTACAAAAGAATCACAATCTGAGCAAGAACAAGATGGGGAGGAAAGCTGGCTGCATCTCTTTATTTCCTTCATGATTGAGCAAAGACTCTAACAACTTAAACCCTGAGGGGTTTTAATTGATGCTGGTGGGACTTTAATTAATGTTGTACAAATGTTTCCACTGTAACCCTCTCTTCCCACATGTTCATATCTTTTGCGAACTTTCACCTTTGGGGTAGAGTTTTTTGTGCTTGATCACAGCCTGAATGTGGTTTCTGCATGCTTGGGAATACAAAGTTGAAGCAAAATACCATAATCTGTGTTTGAGAAATGAGTGAGTGGGGAAGATATCACTTTTCCCATCAGAGGATAGGTTTATATGAAAAATGATGCAATATTATTTTAATCTTTACCAAATATTTCCCTCAAATTAGTATATAAAGAAATTCATCACGTCAGGAAAACATCTGGATTTAAAGTAAATTATGGCAAATCTGAAATGCAAGCTATAAATTTACCAAAATCTGATAAGTCACTCCCCCCCAAAAATGTTGGCTAAAGAGTTGACCAGTAGGCACTATGCCCCGCAAAGGAACAAATGACAAGCCCCAAAGAGGGGAGCCTGGTGGGGCTTCTAACAGCTTCACATCCCGAGGCTCTCTGGTCCAGTAACATCCATGGTGTGATGTTGCCAGACGAGAATCCCAGTTTTGGGAGGTGGAACCTGTAGTAATGGGCTGTGAGTAAACACCCATGAAACTTGGACATTTGAGGAGATGAACAGGGGATTGAACCAGAAGAACAGAGTGCAGGGCAAGCATGGTGGCAGGCCAGGGACACGTTAAAGCATTGGTGGAAAATTTCATGAATGACTTCATACAGAGAGTTGGCTTGGAACCAGAAACTGGGTGGGTGTGGGTTGGATTCTCCTACCAAACCCAACCAAATAGTATTGTTAAGGACTTAAACAAGTGGACCACGCATAAAGGGAACAAGGATTATATGCCATTCAGCCAGGGCTATATGTGTCCTGAGTCACTGATCTCTTTAGTACCCTGAAACAGGAAAGAACCATCAATAATCCAACCCACAGAGCTAAGGTCAGCACAAAAGACTGATAATAAGTGAGTTAGAGGGTGAGGGGTTCATCAAATGAACTAGGATTTCTATGATGAAAGCGTTACCTTGGTTTTGCTGCAAGCGGGCACCCAAGCCAGAAGCCAACCAGTTGATGGGTACAAATAAGCAAGACATTTTATAAGATATATGGCAATACAACTACCAACAACTTAGAAGAGCTCTGTGATTTAAATGTCAAGCCACTACCTCATCAATTGAAAACAGATCTGGAACACTGAGGGAAGTATGCAATTCCTTGGTTGGGAAGAATAGCCACAGTCAAAACGAACACTTTGCCAAGGACATTTTTCTTGTTTCAAAATCTTTCTGCAGTCCCCTCCCCCCTCCCAGCCACCAGATAATCCTCTAACAGGAATATGAAGGATGTTGTTAGAATGTATATGGAATAAGAGAAGACTGAGTGAATAAAGATACTGTAAACAGATCCATTAAATAGGAAAGACAAGCTGTTCCATATATTCTATGGTGCTATCAAGCCGGACATACTAGAGGACTGGGGGCACTCTAACCCACCCAAAGACTGGATCATTATTAAACAAGCAAGTGATACAAGTACAAATATGCATAGGCTACTGCAGATTAGTAGCTTAAAAAACCCACCTTCCATAAATTTATACACCATCTTTAGCCCAAGAAAAAATGTGTATGTGCAAGGAGCCTGAAATAAGGCCATTAGTGAAATATTTAATTTTTTAAAATAACACTTTAAATTTTCTGCAGCATAAGAAATAACAACATGCATCTTTATAGTGCTTTTAAGCTTGAAGAATCCCAGTGTTTACTATAGTTCATATTGCACTACTAAAATGCAGACATCTGTTTGTGCAAACTGGTGTAAAAAACACTTCCAAGATGGAGTGAGAGAGAAGGAATTGTTGCCAGAGACCCTGGACCAAATCTTTTAAACAAAGAGTCATAAGATGTTCAGCATTCATAATTGTGCAGACAGGATAATATTTGCTTTAGCCAAAAGATACCTCTGCTTCCTCTCTCGCCCCATTATAAATGAAATGGGACTCATTTATTTGCCTTCAATAGAATGAAAAGTCAATATGACCCTGCCAGGATTTGAGCCTCTGGTTCCAGTAAGTCTGTTTAATACAAAAGGGAGTTACATGTCTGCGTTAAGACTGTACCCCAAAAGAATCCATTTAAAATCAAGAAACTGTTTTAAAGATGGAGATTCGAATCACAGAATTCTACAGTAACTATGCAAGGGTTACAACTTGAACCAGACTTGATGGGCTGCCTCTGTCATTCAAACCATCTGTTATCTGCTCGGCTGAAGGGTCTTACATGATCGCTGTCTGCATTTATTTTAAACTCTGATTATATCTATTATAAAGATGACTTGAAAAATGACAACTAAAATTTGTTGGGAGGACTTGAAACAAAGTTGAATAGAGCTGAAAACTTATGGAAATAATAAAATATGAAATGTTATAAAGAGAAATTTAGTATCCACGTGGGAACTACCCTACAATCATCTTGGCAAATTCTAATCAGACATGTCTAACAGAAGTAATATAACTGGCTTCTATATAAACAAAAACATGCATACCTTCCACCAAAAGGATTAAACACTGAAGTTAATATATACTTAGGAATACCGTATATAGAATTTTCATGTCAGTGAGCTTTATAAAGAATGTGCAATAGAATAATGGAACTATTTTCAAATCACATCTGTTTAGCTGGTCATCTCCCACTAACTTTATTTTCCAGGATATAGAATGCATTTATATTAATAATTGCAATACAATTCTATTAGTTTTGTGCCATGTAAGCAACTATTTTAGTCTTTTTAAACTTTAGGACGTACTCTTCTGTCCAAGATATATACTGACAACTACACAAGCTTCTCAAGAACCTGTCACATTTAAACTCCTATTAAGTTTTATTAGAAATGCCTAAGAATGTTATTAAAATTTCCTATTTAGACAGGCCTGTCAGAACCAATGGAGGAGTTCAGATGAAGCAATTTATTTTCCAGAGTGATCTAAAGAGTTGTACAGCACAGACAGCGTGTGATGGGCTAATTAAAGACAAAAATTTCACAATAGAGTCCTCTTTCATAACAGTAATTTGCACTTAAATAGCTCTTTGCTTCTGAAGCGCTCAGTATTTTAGAAACATAAATGAATAAAATCTGAAAACATAGCCTATGATGTAAGGAAGCATTATTACAGCTGAAGAAACCGAGGGATAGGCTCAACTTACTTATGCTGTCATAGAAAGGTTATTCGTACCCAGAAATAGAATCCATATCACCTCTCTTGTGCCTTAATGGGAAGAACAGCTGTACTCACTAGGAAAATCCTTTCTTTTCTCAGCAGATAGTGAAGCATCCTCCTTGCCTTAAAACTATACCTAATCTCATTCTGATTAACATCTTGTGAACTAAAAATGGGAAAGGGGAGGCAGGAAGATATACATGGAGCTAAGTAAGTGTTCAGTGCAGTATATGTCATACAAACTGTATTCCCAAAATTCCCAATAGAATTAAACACAAGACAGGGAATACAGTTACTGCAAAAAAAATAGTGTAAAGTCAATAGGTAAGATTCTGTTCTATGCTTCTTAGAGGAGGAGCAGAAGTTTAGGTGGATTTAAATTATCTTTGAATAATCTTATTTCTGGGCAGCTGCTGACATAATTGAGATGGTACTTGGGAGATAAGTATGACAGCCTTCTGGGCCAGTCCTGAAGCTGTATTGTATACTGTCATCCCATCCTGCCTGCTATGCCAGGGCTTGCAAGTGGGGCCTTAGAGGTTAGCCTGGACTTGTCTTCAGCATCTCGTGCACTTGGAGAATCATTCCCAAGTCTAAGGTGACCATCCGTGCCATATTAGGTGGGACAGTCCCATATTTGAGGCACCAAAAAGGCATCCGGTCTTATTTTTTAAGAAGGACAAATTGTCCCGTATTTAGGCCCACTGGGGCTGGCACCCACAGCTGCCACTCCCCCAGGGTCTGGGGACAGCAGCACCTACTGCTGCCGCTTTCCCAGAGCTTGGGGCTGGGAGCAACTGCAGCTACCTCTTTCCCAGGACTCTGGGCAGGGCATGCCCATGGCTGCCACTTGCCTGGGGCTGGGGGAAGAGGGGAGCGCTAGCGCCCCTGGGTTTGGGGCAGCCGGGAGGACCTGCCCCTCCCTCCATATCTCCCATTCCCATATTTGGGACAGGAAGATGTGGTCACCTTACCCAAGTCAGAACTTGGGCTTTTAGGGACCTTTAACTGGGTATAAGCGGAGCAGAGTGGGGTAAGATCTCACTCACTGTGGCCGTGGCTACACTAGCACCCCCTTTCGAAAGGGGGCTGCTAATGAGCAACTTTGGCAGAGTGGTTCCCGTACAGACTCCTGGGGGACACCGCTAGTTACCTCTCTCTCAATTCTGAAAACAGACTGTTTATTCCTACCATTTTCCATCACACAGGCCGTGGCTACCCTGGCAACCCCCTTTTGAAAGGGGGATGCTAATGAAACACTTCATCAGATGCTGATGAGGCATGCATATGCAGCGCCTCATTAGCATAATGGCATCCGTACATGTTTTGAAAGTGCCCCTTTCAAAACTCATGCCACTGATGTAGACAGGGGCCTTTCGAAAGGCCTCCCAGGCTTCGAAAGCCTCTTCTTTCCATTTGGTTTTGGGGAGAAGGAGCTTTTGAAACTGGGGGAGGTCTTTTCGAAAGGCCCCTGTCTACACCGGTGGTGTGCATTTTGAGGTTGTACTGGGACCATTTCCATTCAACATTTTCATAAATGATCTGGAAATGGGGGCAAACAGTGAGGTGGCAAAATCTGCAGATGATACAACTTACCTGAGATAGTTAACTCCGAACCAGACTGTGAAGAGCTATAAAAGGATCTCAAAACTGGGTGGCGGGGCAACAAAATAGCAGATGAAATTCAGTGCTGATAAATAAAAAATAATGGACATTGGAAAGCATAACCCCATACAGAGAGAGAGAGATTGTGTTTGTCTGTCTTGCTATGTTTCTTCAAGAACCCAACTTTAAGAGCCAAGACCACAAAATTTGGTATGGAGCTGGGCTTCCTCTTACCCTAACGTAAACTAAGGTCAGAGTTTGGTTGTGTCGGGAAAGTGGGAAATGCCTAAAACCCCAGGATTTCCCCAAACACGGAAAAGGGGCTGGGGCACAGACGTGATACTGAGAGTGGCACAAGGGACAACTGCAGCACCAAGCAAGAGGCCAGCAGGACTGGGACTCCACCATCTTGCCTGCCACAAAGACTGGGTAAGTAGCTATGCTGCCTCAAACCCAGAGCCTGCTCCCCTGCCCCCATCCATGGAAAGCCTACAGGCTGCATGGCAGGTTGCTGGGTCGGGGGCAGCCTCTGGACAGCCTGCAGGCTGCAGGAGAGGGGGAGTGTGCTGAGGCTGGGAGGGTCAGCTCCAAGCCCCTCTCTGAAGCCTGCAGACCAAATGGGACCACTGGAAGCTGGGGACAGCCCCAGAGCCTCAACCCCACTTCAGCAGCCTACAGGTTGGGGCAGGGGTCTGTAGGAGGGAAGAGAAGCTCCCAGTGGCTGTCCCCCCAACCCCAGATAGCCTGTAGGCTGCAGTGGCTGCTGGAGGTGGGGGGAAGCCCCCAGAGTCTGGCCAGCTCTTGCAGCATCTCACCAAATAGGCCACAGACTGGAGGGGGACCACCACAGGCTGTGGTAGCGTCCCCAGGCTCTGCCAATCATAGACCAGTGCAGGGCTAGGGGTCAGCTGGAGGCTGGCACCAGCCTGCAGAGCCCTGCCCTGCCCCCAACAGTATGCGGAATGTGACAGCCACAACTCAAGCAAAGGCATCAGGAGAAGCTGCAGGTCTTGGGTGGCAGCAGCAGGCTCAGGATTGTCCCCCGAGTGCTGCCCCCAAACAGGCTGAAGGCCAGGAGGGTAGCTGGAAGCCAGGGCCACCCTGCAAAGCCCCAGCCCCCACCTGGCAAGCACACAGCCCCATATCGCTCCCTCCCAGGAGTCATCGCTGGCTGGGAAGTGCTTCCTGGGCCCCTGGGAGGAGCTACCACAGTAGCCGCAACACCCCTCCACAGCCGCCCATCTCCCATTGGACCTGTCCCTGGCTGCCCACATGGAACTGGGACATTGGTTCTTGGCCAGTGTGAGCACACCAGCAGCAGCCCCAGCAGCCCTCCCCTGCACACCCTGGGGAGGCTGAGCCTGCAGAACCTACCCCCCTGCCCCTACCTCCCTGTGGTTCCAGCCCCGCAGGGGGCCCTGAACCTGGGCAGTAGAGGCACCCACGGCTGCTGCGGCGCCTGGCCCTCCAAGCTAGTGGGCAACTGAGCCCTTCCCCACCCTGCCCCCTCCTCCAAGTTTGGTCCCCCACACTGGCCCACCGCATCCCTTCTGTACATAGTTTCTCCCTTCTAAATAGGCTGAATCACTGTTTGGTTTTGTGCCAAAACACGTTTATTCCCCAGAACCACAATAAAAGTTAACAGTCTAAGCCTACCCCGAGTCTCTAGTGCGTAGTGGCAGAGTGTTGGGGGGGGAGGCAGGAGGGTGTGTGTGTGTGTGGTGGGTTGAGTGGGAGGGGGTGGGGGAGTGGGGAGGGTATTGTGCTGGGAGGGTCAGTGCAGGTCCCAGCAAAAGCCTCACACTGGGCCTTCCGGACTCTCACCCCCCATCCCTTCGGGCCTGGCAGCACAGGGCTCCTGTCTTCTCTCCACAGTATTGTGGAGAGCATAGCAGGCAGCAACCAACAAGGGTACGTTTGGGAGGCTGATGTCCAGCCTTGTAAGGAGGCAGTGAAACCTCCCAAACATCTGCTCACCGGTGCCCCTCATGTGGTTGAGGCAGCTGTTGAAAATGTCTTGGGACAGGGTGGTGTTTCCCATATAGGGCCACATGTGCCATGGGTGCAGTGGGTATGTGACATCAGCCACAATACAGGGGGACATTACAGGGGGAGCATTGTGATGTCCCCCAGTGGGAGCCCACAGGAGGACATAGGTGCCCTCCTCCATCCAGCATCCCAGCCACAAATTCTGGAACACCTGGGCATCATGGGCCTTGCCCGACCACCCCACACAGATGTCCATGAAGCAGCCCCTCACATCAACCAGGGTCTGAAGGCACACTGAGTGGTATTGCAACGTGGGTTCTGTCCATCACACCAAAACAGTTCAGGAACCCCAGCTCCGCAAACCCGGTGAGGGCAACAGCCAGGTCCCTGACAGTGATCATGCGGCGAAGGAGCACATTGCTGATGGCTCGGATGATCTGCAAGGGTGGAAGGAAGACACACATCCGTGAACGCTATGCTGGGTGGACCCCTTCTCCGGCAGGTTCCCCCCTCCCTCTTGCCCAGTAGCTGCCTCCCCAGGGTGGGTCTGTGGTCTGAGCTAGGCTTACCTCAAGCAGGACTGCCCCAACGGTAGCCTTGCCCACCCCAAGCTGATGGCCAATGGACTGGTGGCTGTCTAGGGTGGCCAGCCTCCACAGCACTATTGCCACTCTATTCTGCACAGGTATTGCAGGCCGCATTCTTGTGTCGTGCTGCTGGAGGACTGGGGCAAGCCAGTGGCAGAGCTCCTCGAACTTCTGCCTTGTCATGCAGAAGTTTCTCAGCCACCACTCGTCTTCCCAGTACCCCAGCACTAGCTGGTCCCACCAATCTCTGCTGGTGGGGAAGGCCCATCAGAACCAGATCATGTGGGGGGGGGTGAGGGCGAGGCAGATGGGTCCAGCCCAGAGACTGAAGGATGGGGCCTATGTGACCAGCTCTGCCATGCCGCTCAAACAGAGCAGCAAGCACCGTGGCCAGCAGACTGGCCAGAGCATTGAGGGGATCCCCCGGGGGAGCTGCTGGAGAGGCATGTCGTCCATGTCTGCTCCCTAGCACACACTCTGCCCTGATGTGTGCAGCCTGGAAACCCTGAGCATGTGCAGGGTGGAGGGTGCTGGGAGAAGCCCTTTAAGAGAGTGGCTGGCTGTAAGCCCAAGAGGGCTTGTCAGCCCTGCGACCCCTGTCTACATCATTTCCTGGCCTCTTACTTTGAAGTAGGAGCTATTGGTGTGTAGACCAGTGGTTCCCAAACTTTTTGGCATCATGCCCCACTCCTCTTTTGATTTTTGAGAAACCCTCACTACCCCACCTGTTCTTCACCATCATCCAACCCCCATTTAACAAAGAATTCAATTTGTAATTTAAAATAAACAAAAAACTTGATATAAAAATGTTATTTGAAATTAAAAATAAGTACAAATAATTTTTCTTGGCCCCTTGCGGGTGCCTGGTGCAGCCCCAGCTGGCCAGCTGCCTGAGCCCCGTGCCAGCCACCAGAGCTACCCATGCCAGCTACCCACTTGCTTGAGCCCTGTGGTGCCAGAGCCACCCATCCAAGCTGACCGAACCCCATGCTGCTGGGGTCAGCCACCCACCCGCCAGCCCAAGCCGCCCAAGCCCTGCAACGCCAAGGCTAGCCGCACAAGCCCCATGAGCTCCACAAGCCGGCCGCCCAAGCTCCAATGCCCAAGCCCCTCCTCTCCCCCAAAGCCAGGAACCCCCAGTCCCCACAAAGTCAGGTACACCCAACCCCCATCTAACCCCATCCTTCTCTTCCTTCCCCTCCTCTCCCGTCCCCAACCCACACTCACTCCCCTTTCCAGGAGGCAGATAGTTCCATGTGGGTCTTTGCCGACTGCCTGCTTTTTATAGTGGCTGTGCCAGGTTGCCTGTGTAAAATGGCAGGGGCTGAGAGCCAGAAGCAAAGGCTGGGTTTTTCTTCAAATGGGGGAGCTGAGTTGCTTCGTGCCTCCCCTGGAATTTCTGCTCACCTCCCAGTTTGGGAAACCATGTTGTAGATGCTTCCTTTCATAGCGCTGGGACCCTACTTCGAAGTAAGGATGGGCAGCTTTTTGTGTGCAGATGCTCAACTCTGTTACTTTGAAGTTGTACTTCGAAGTAAGACAACTTCAAAGTTATTTTGTAGTGTAGACACAGCCATTGTGTTACAAAGACTCAACATACAAGATCTGTGTGGAATGTAAGTATCTTTGGCTATGTCTACACAACGTAAGTGTTTTGGGCTACCTTGGTAACCCAAAAGAGCTACTCCGCATCTTTGAAATGTGCCCATTATTTCAAAGTACCTTTCAAAGTAATGGGTGCGACATGTCAGCATCCCTGTACTCCTTGTTGCAGAAGGAGTAAGGGGCACTTCAAAATAGCACATTATTTTGACAGCTGATGCTGTTTAGACAGCACCAAATGCCAAAGTAGCCTATTTTGAAATAAACTCTAAATAAGATAAGCAATTTGCATAGTGCAAATTACATAGCTTGTTTCAAATTTATGGTGCCATGTAGATTTGGCCTTTGTGACTAAAAGCAGGGACGTGAGATAGATATTGGGACATAGAAGTGTAGAACATTAGAACTGGATGACCTGTCAAGGTCCCTTCAAGTCCAGTCCGTTGTTCTCACAGCAGGATCAAGCACTATCCAGAGTCTCTAGACCATCCCTGATAGGTGTCTATTTAACCTGCTCTTAAATATCTCCAGTGATGGTGATTCCACAACCTCCCTAGGTAATTTATTCCAGTGTTTAACCACCCTGACAGGAAGTTTTTCCAAATGTCCAACCTAAACATCCCTTGCTGCAGTTTAAACCCATTGCTCCATGTCCTATCCTCAGAGGCCAAGGAGAACAATTTTTCTCCCTCTTCCTTGAAACTCTATTTTAAGTGCCTGATAATCACTATCATGTCCCCTTCAGTATTCCCTTTTCGAAACTAAACATACCCAAATCTTGTAGCCTTCCCTTATGCACGTACATATCCTCTACCTCAAGGAGGCAATGACCAAGGCTGCTGTCTGCTACCGCAGTATACTATTACTATTAAGATAAATATTATCAACTGGTTTTACCAGGATTTAGCGGTCATTTGAATTTGGTGTACACTCATAGGCATGGATATTAACAGACCTTTTTAGTGATATGCTTCTTTAGAAAGCAATTCTAAGAGGGTCAGAAGGTTTTAACCAAGAAACATTTGAAGAAAAAGTGGAAGGAAACTGCTCACAAAAATGGGCAACATTTTTTTTGTCCGCCATCTCTAGCTGTATATCGTAAAAGCCGGGTTATCCAGAATTTGGGTAACCAGCATGCTCCGTAAATGGGCACCTGCTTCGCTGGTGGTAACCCAGCCAGGCTGATAGAGCTGGGAACATAACATAAGAACATAAGAATGGCCATACTGGGTCAGACCATAGGTCCATCCAGCCCAGTATCCCGTCTGCTGACAGTGGCCAATGCCAGGTGCCCCAGAGAGGAACAGAAGACAATGATCAAGTGATTTATCTCCTGCCATCCATCTCCTGCCCCTGTACTGAAGGCTAGGGCACCATACTTTACCCCTGGCTAATAGCCATTTATGGACCTAACCTGCAAAAATTTATCGAGCTCTTTTTTAAACCCTAATAGAGTCCTGGCCTTCACAGCCTCCTCCGGCAAGGAGTTCCACAGGTTGACTGTGCGCTGTGTGAAGCAAAATTTCCTTTTATTAGTTTTGAACCTACTACCCATCAATTTCATTTGGTGTCCCCTAGTTCTTGTATTATGGGAAAAGGTAAATATTTTTTCTATATTCACTTTCTCCACACCATTCATGATTTTATATACCTCTATCTTATCGCCCCTCAATCGCCTCTTTTCCAGACTGAAAAGTCCCAGTCTCTCTAGCCTCTCCCCACATGGGACCCATTCCAAACCCCTAATCATCTTAGTCGCCCTTTTCTGAACTTTTTCTAATGCCAATATATCTTTTTTGAGGTGAGAAGACCACATCTGCACACAGTACTCAAGATGTGGGCGTACCATAGTTTTATATAGGGGAAGTATGATATATTTTGTCTTATTATCTATCCCTTTTTTAATAATTCCTAACATCCTATTTGCTTTACTAACTGCCACTGCACACTGCGTGGATGTCTTCAGAGAACTATCCACTATAACTCCAAGATCGCTTTCCTGATCTGTTGTATCTAGATTTGACTCCATCATGTTGTACGTGTAATTTGGGTTATTTTTTCCAATGTGTGTTACCTTACACTTACCCACATTAAATTTCATTTGCCATTTTGCTGCCCAATCACTCAGTTTGCTGAGATCTTTTTGTAGTTCTTCACAATCCCTTTTGGTTTTGACTGTCCTGAACAACTTGGTCTCATCTGCAAACTTTGCCACCTCACTGCTTACCTCATTTTCTAGATCATTGATGAACAAGTTGAACAGGATCGGTCCCAGGACTGACCTCTGGGGAACACCACTAGTTACCCGCCTCCATTGTGAAAATTTACCATTTATTCCAACCCTTTGTTTTCTGTCTTTTAACCAATTCCCGATCCATGAAAGGGTCTTTCCTCCTATCCCATGACCGCCTAATTCACATAAAAGCCTTTGGTGTGGGACCGTGTCAAAGGCTTTCTGGAAATCTAGGTATATTATGTCCACTGGGTGCCCCTTGTCCGCATGTTTATTAACCCCTTCAAAGAATTCTAATAGATTAGTTAGACACGACTTCCCTCTGCAGAAACCATGCTGACTTTTGCCCAACAATTCGTGCTCTTCTACGTGCCTTGCAATTTTATTCTTTACTATTGTTTCTACTAATTTGCCTGGTACCGATGTTAGACTTATTGGTCTACAATTGCCAGGGTCTCCTCTGGAGCCTTTTTTAAATATTGGCGTTATATTGGCTGTCTTCCAGTCATTGGGTACCGAAGCGGATTTAAAGGATAGGTTACAAACCACTGTTAATAACTCCGCAATTTCACATTTGAGTTCTTTCAGAACCCTTGGGTGAATACCGTCTGGTCCTGGAGACTTGTTACTATTCAGCTTATCAATTAACTCCAAAACCTCCTCTAATGTCACTTCAATCTGGGAGAGATCCTCAGATTTGTCACCTAAAAAGGCTGGCTCAGATTTAGGAACCTCTGTAACATCCTCAGCCGTGAATACTGAAGCAAAGAAATCATATAATCGCTCCGCAGTGGCACCGTCTTCCTTGATCGCTCCTTTTATATCTTTATCGTCCAAGGGCCCCACTGCTTTTTTAGCGGGCTTCCTGCTTCTAATGTATTTAAAAACATTTTACTATCATTTTTTGAATTTTTGGCTAGCTGTTCCTCAAAATCTTTTTTGGCTTTTCTTACTACATTATGACACTTAATTTGGGAGTGTTTATGTTCCTTTCTATTTTCCACACTAGGATTTGACTTCCACTTTTTAAAAGCTGCCGTTTTCTCTCTCACTGCCTTTTTAACATGGCTGTTAAGCCATGGTGGTTCTTTGTTAGGTCTCTTACTGTGTTTTTTTATTTGGGGTATACATTTAAGTTGGGCCTCTAGTATGGTGTCTTTAAACAGTTTCCATGCAGCTTCCAGGGATTTTAGTTTAGTTACTCTACCTTTTAGTTTCTGTTTAACTAGCTTCCTCATTTTAGTGTAATTCCCCTTTTTGAAATAAAATGCCAGAGTGTTTGACCGCTGCGGTGTTCTTCCCAACACAGGAATATTAAAAGTTATTATATTGTGGTCACTATTTCCAAGCGGTCCAGTAACAGTTACCTCTTGGACCAGATCCTGCGTTCCAGTCAGGACTAGATCGAGAATTGACTCTCCCCTTGTGGGTTCCTGTGCTAGCTGCTCCAAGAAGCAGTCATTTAAGGCATCAAGAAATTTAATCTCTGAATCCCATCCTGAGGTGACATGTACCCAATCAATATGGGGATAATTGAAATCTCCTGTTATTACTGTGTTTTTTATTTTGATAGCCTCTTTAATCTCCATTAACATTTCAGCATCACTATCACTGTCCTGGTTAGGTGGTCGGTAATATATTCCTAATGCCATATTCATATTAGAGGAATGAATTGTTATCCATAATGATTCCGTGGAACATTTTGATTCCTTTAGGATTTTTGCTTCATTTGATTCTATATTATCCTTCACATATAGTACCACTCCGCCACCCGCACGACCTGTTCTGTCTTTCCGATATAATTTATATCCCGGTATGATAGTGTCCCACTGATTGTCCTCATTCCACCATGTTTCTGTGATGCCTATTATGTCAACTTCCTCCTTTGATATGAGGTACTCCAGTTCACCCATCTTATTAGACAGACTCCTAGCATTAGTGTAAAAGCACTTTAAAAAACTACCACTATTTATATGTCCGCCTTTCACAGACGCCTCGGATTTTTTTATATGCGATTGTTTCACATCTGATCTTGCCCATATATTATTTCCCACGTTCCCTATCTGACTAGGGAATCCCTATCTATGGAGCCTCGTGTAAGAGAAGTCTCTGTCCGATCCAGGTGCTCCCCTGCACCAATCGGCTTTCCCCCACCTCCTTAGTTTAGGACAGTTGCTGTGTGCCAGGGTGGCTGGCTACCTGGCTGTAGCCTGTGGGGCCAGAAGCTGCAGGGCCAGCTGTCTGACCGGAGGCTACGGTGGGGCTGGGAGCCAGCTTCCCAGCTGGGGCCAGAGCCTGGGCTGGCTGTGGCAGCAGGGCTGGGAGCTGGTTGCCCAGCTGCGGCAGCAGTGGGGGAGCAAAGCCACAGAAAGATTTAGAAACAAGGAAAGTACTTGTTGGATCCTAAAATGAATGGGAAACCAGGACAATGTGAGGTTGGAGATAGAGATGATGAGGACAAGCAGCAGTAATTAATACCATAGCCCTAAGTCGGTATTTTTGCATCTCGGGCAAAATACTATTAATGAACCCCTTTCCTCCAAATTGAAATAATGTTTCTAGTGTACCACTTTTATCTTTACTTCAAGAAAATGCCACAAAATTATTCATATAGTAATGTAACAAAAGTAAATTTTCAATAATATTAGGAATATGTTTTACAGACGTATTTTATTTGATTATTTTTAAATTGTGATTCTTAACAATCAGTAATATAAAGCAACATCCAATAAATGACAAAATCAATCAATCATTCTAATACTTACTATAAAGTTATTTCACAAGCCTGTAGTGTAGCAAACGTTATGAAATATTGACTTTTTAAAAAAATAAAATAAGGAGCTTTTAAAAAAACCTCCAGATATCTTACTTCCTCTGTCAGAGCAGATACCAACCTACCAAAGGGCTGGGGCTGGCCTGATGCACCTGGAGGTGGCAGCAGCATAGGAGGAGGAGCCCAGCCCCTGCCCCCTCCTGGAGCAGGGGGCAGAGCCCTACAGCATAGGAGAGGGAGTTAATCCCTTAGCTCCCAGAACTTGCCCACCCAGGCTGGGGCAGGGGCCAGCACAGAAAATCCAGAGGTTGGGAGGGACCTTGAAATTTCCTAGAGCTGCACCCCTGACTACACTGCACCCTGGGTGAGCAGTCTGCTTGCCCAGCCTTATTACGGTGCTGATCAACACATGCTAAAGTCCAGAGAGCTGGCACAGCAGGAGGTTATAGTTCCAGTAACAATGGTAAAGGAAATGGAAGTTAAGACATGGATGTCAGTAGATGTAGAGATGAAACTGTGGCACACAGGCTGAGTGATTTCAAAGGTCTGACATCTGTATCTGAAGACATAAAAAAGGTGAATGGAGGAGTGTTCTGGGTGAATGTTAATACTAGATTATAAGGGAATGGAAGCAAATAAGGAGATCAGTGCTGAGAAGTGAGATAGATGGCATGGAGTGTTGTTTGAACTCTCTGCCCTCACTCCTTCACTCCAAGAGAGTGAGCGAGTGCTGTTTTCAATACATCTAATTGCAAGAAATTGAAACTAAGGATATAATTCTACTTCCTTAAAGTCCATAGAAAAGTTCCACAAAATTCAGTGGGAGCCGGATATGATCCTAAGCCACAAGTTTGCATGGCCAAGATAGACACGAATAATGACAGAGACAGGAAGTTGAGTGTGATCAGTGTAATGCTGGCATTTAAATTTAGAGGTAAAATAAGGGAAGAGATAAAGAACAAGGAGGGCACAGAACTGAAGACTGGCAACAGCCTTAGCACAGATTTGCTGCCGCCAGAGAAACAGTGCTTTACTCGGAAGCAGAAAAAGCACAACAAAGGAGATCAGAAAATCCCTGCTAAGATATGGAGGAGCATGGAATGCTTCAGAGTGCAAAGGTTGCACAGATGATTAGGCAGAGTGAGGAAGAAAAAACATGCTATTGTCAGCAGGATGAAAGCTATTAAGACACAGAGTGTTTGAATTTTTCAGTCACATAGGCACAGGTACTGAAGTATCCAAATGTGTGTATGAAAATGCATGCACACAAAGGCCCTTTGTTGAGGGCCTTCTGAAAACTGGACACACTTCCTTTTTTATTTTATTGTGGACATTCTCCAGCATTCCTCACTAAAGACCAAACGCCTTATTTGCAGGCACATACTAGTATCTAAATTAGGGTGATTGCACAGCAAATGTGAAAAATCGAGACATAGATGGGAGGGTAATAGGTGCCTATATAAGGAAAAGCTCCAGATTGGGACCGTCTCTCTAAAATCAGGACACCTGGTTTTCCTAATCGAGACGAAAATGAAGCATATGGCAACAGTATGCTCATTTGTCTTCATAGTTTCTAGGGGCAGGAGGACAATGAATGTGGGGCATGCCATTATCACATTACAAACCACTCCTTGACACGCATTATCACTAATTTCTTTTTCCACATCTCAGTCCCAACAGCCACTGCTCTATTAATGGGCCAAATTCATCCCTGGTGTAACCACCACTGTGCTAAATGGATTTATACTCAAAGGCTTTCCATCAGAAGTATTTTCCCCCATCATAGGGATTTGTATAGATTTTCACTTTTAAATTCTTTCCATTTCCTCTTGAGCCTTTTTTTGAAATAACAATGCAAATCAAAATAGTTTACCTGAGCTTTACCTAATCCTTTGTCTTTCGCCTGAGCAATCTCAAAAGTAAAAGTATACTGACAAGCTTTCCTGGTTCTACCTCTTTCGTGAAGCCTGTAGGGGTTCCATGCCAGTCCCTAGCTTGGATAAAGGAAGATGGTTGGTCAGAGAAGTGATGATGTGCTGACCATGAAGCAATACAAATTAAATCTGATGCCAATATGATTAAATGATAAAAGATGCCGTCTCGGACGTTGCTCAAACAAACAAGGTCCACAACACCAAATTGAGTGATTGGGGTAAGGTCAATAAATTGGTTACTGAAAGAAAATTACAAGTAACAAGTATACTATCAATTGGAACATGGAACATCCGAACACTGTGGGTGACTGGAAAATTAGAGCTGCTTCAGAAGGAGATGGAGAGATACCAACACAATATACTTGGACTGGCAGAGATGCATTGGACAGCATTGGGAGAGATGTGTGCTTGTGAAGTCATTTGGTCAAGGAACTAAACAAAGCATGAGGCAGGAGTCAGATTTGCTAGGATACAAACCAATGAGTGCAAGAACGATGGTAGCGAGATTCAAAGCAAAACCATTCAACATCTTGGTCATTCAGGTGTTGGACAGTATGGAGGAAGAGCTTGAGCTATTCTATAAAGACTTGACAAAGATTCTGGAGGAGATGCCAAGGAGAGATATGTTGATCATTGAAGGAGATTGGAATGTGAAGGTTGGAACAGATAATGAAGTTTGGGAGAGAGGTGTGGGAAGGTTTGGATATGGACAAAGAAACAAATAGATGAGAAATTACTTGAATTTGCTATGGAGCATGAGATGGTGATCTGCAACACAAGATTCCAACAAAATGACTGTAGGAAGTGGACATAGCAATTGAATGATGGTAAGTCCAAGAATATGGTAGATATGATTTTGATAGTACGAAGGGTAACATCAGTTCAGCAGTGACAAACTTTCCAAGGAGAGGATATAGACTCAAACCACAGTCTAGTGATTGTAAACATCACGATGAAACTCAAGAGAAAGTGTAAGACACAGTTTAAGAAAACAAGACGTGGCGAGGCTAGGTGAGGAAGGAATAAGGAATGTGTACAGAGGGAAGGGAAGATTAGAAATACGGCCACAAAGAAAGACCTACATAAGACAGTCGAAGGGATAGGATAGGTGATAGAAGAGGCAACTGAGCAGGCTGTTCTGGAAGAAGAGAAGATTGATAAGAAGTGGATTACGCAGGAGACACTGAAGTTAGTCCAAGAGAAGAGAGTGTTGAAGATCAGAAGGGATGTTTCTGAGAGGGTGGAACAGCAATATAGGGTGAAATGCAATGAGGTAAGGAAAGTGGCCAGAAAGGATAAGGCAAAATGGTTAGAGGAGCAGTGTGAAGATATAGAGAGGTATTATGGTGAATGTAAGACGAGGGAGGTGTATAAGATGAGTAGGAATATTAATAGGAAGTGGCAGCTGAAGCAGATGGTGATCAAAGATGAGAACAAAGAGGTGCTCATGAACAAGGAGAAGATTGATGCACTATCTACACAAAGCACAGTTGGAGCTGAACGTCTCAGAGAGACTGATCAAATAACTGAAAGAGATATCTCTGCTGAGCATCAAGAGCACAACTAATATTTTGAAGGAGGAAGTAGAAAGTAAATGACTAAAGAACAAAATGAGCCCTGGAAATGATAAGATCATGGGAGAAATGATGAAATATGGAGGCGAAAATATACCGACTATGTAATATAGCATGGAAAGAAACACTAACTATGTAATATAGCATGGAAAGAAAGGAAGGCACCTAGGGAATGGACAAGATCCGTGCTAGTGATAATACCCAAGAAAGGAAATGCATGGAGTGCAAGAACCACAGAACAATTGCCCTAATGAGTCATTCAGGCAAGGTGCTGATGATGATACTGATGGAGAGACTAAGATTGCAGATAGAAGAACATCTAACAGACAAACAAGCAGGGTTCAGGAAAGATAGAAGTACCATACAGCAGATATTGGCACTAAGATTGACAGCTGAAAAAGCCTGCCCACTGTTGTGGGAGACTGGAGCTCCAGCTGGGCCGAAGCAGCCGCAGTACCCACAGGCCATGGACATGGGTGCTCCAGCCCAGCCAGAGTAAGTGAAGCACATGTATGGCATCTGACACCTAAAGCCACATAGGAAATGGTTTGGGAGTGCAGAGTAAATATATTAACATGCAGATATAACATGGACCAATGAAGCCATCAGAGTCAATACCTCATGCACTTCTCACACGTCTTATTTCAGGCTATCTTCACACTCAAAGGTTAAAGAAGGTGGGGGTGCTTCAGCCCAGCCAGAGCAGCCCCTGTCCGTAGCAGGTGAGCTGCTCCAGCCTCCCCTGCTACCCCTCCCCACCAGGACCACCATAGACAGGGTTACTCCAGCCCAGATGACTGCAGCAGCCTCGTGGGGCACAGGACGTGGTGAGCATAGGACACGGTGGGGCAGCTGCCACAGGGGCCCCAAAAGCACAGGGCCTGGGATGGCCACCCCACTTCATCCAATGGACGGGACAGCTCTAGTGGCCAGAGCAGGATTAATGCAAAGTAACATCTTCATATAAGATTGTGTCAGTCACACCGCTCTTGCACCAAAGGATGTTGCAGTGTTCCTAAATAAAGGCAGAGGAAGGTTTGCTTCAAAGTACAATGGCTGACGCTAAAATGTTAATATTGGCCAATGGACACCACATTGGTTTTCATCATTACTTTCCGTTCCAAGTAACATTTGAAAACAGCCAGACTCCAAAGAAAAATGGCTTAAATTGACATTACTATTGCTATTTAAAGCACTATTCAAAATCCACAAGAAACGCGAGAAAAAATAAAGTCTGTACCACTGATTGGTAACATAATGCTCTTAAAAAAAAGGAAAAGTTGTGCTGTACCTTCATAATCCGTTAGGAATCAAGAGCTGAACTGCTCTTATTTCCTAGTTTTGAGGTTCCCGTGCCATATCCTACTGGTTTAAAGTCCTCATAATCACAATTTAGCAAACAAAGCATCGTCTGTATTAGTCATTATCTTCAGCACATCAACATTTTCACTATCAGTTCCTGCAATTTCAGTTCAAGAAGTTTCAAATGATATAGCCTTGGCACTCACTGGATCCTGAATTTCAAGCAGCCACTTCTCAAAAATCTACTTGAGTCTTTCAGACACTGTTTGAACCTAAGCTATACACTGGGATGGAATGCGTGCAAAGCTAGAGAGGCTTTGTGGGAGCTTGTGGCAGACTGCTGAATCTTTAGCATGCCAACGTTTCCAAGTAAGGCATTACGCAGTACACCCCTGTCTCTTCAATTACTACCATCATCAACACAAATTGCTAACAAAGGTATTTTTATAAAAAGCAAGAAACATACCAGTTACATATAATCTATCAAACTGGCCTACCTGTGTAACCTGTGTAAAGATCACGCTGAACTACATCTGAACAAACCATGGAAGATGTAGCTATGTGATGCACAAGTGGAAAAGTAAAGCCTCCCATTCGCGTGGTGAGAACATTCAAACCATTGAATACATAATGCAGTGTCTCAAACATGGATGCGAAGGTGAAATAAATGATAAACTCCACACCACAAAAAAGGCCTTGAAATGGGTTATGGACCTACAACTGCAACTACAGGATGTTACCCTATAGATACTATGAGAGCATGAGAGAGGACTTTTCAGAGTTTATTTTTCATCACCGGCATTGGAAGAAAAAGGACAATTGAAGACATAGTTTGGGTATGAATAATGACTTGTAGACAACTGGTTTTTATTTTCATTTTTGTTTTCACTGACTGAGAATGTAAATTGAACTTCAGCACTATTGTGCTTTGTTCTCGCTCTCCGTGTGGAAATGTGTTCTGCATTACAGTGCATGGATAAACTAGAACAGTCCCAAATATCACCCTTCAGCTTTTGTACAGCACAAAAGCCAAGAAAAGATAGAGAACGTGGCTTTATAACCAACAGATGGTGTAATTGGTATCATAGATGTTTTTATGTTAAGAGGTCAGAGGTTCAGCCTCCATCTGGAGCCTTCTCAAATCCACTGTGTATCTAAATGATTAAAGAAGTTATACTGGGTCAAAAACATAACCATCTGCCCACAGGGGAGATATGTTGCTTTCTCAGTTTTAGCTGTTAAGACTAGTCAGATTTTTTGCACTCCCTATTGTACTCTTTATACTGATCAATATAGTGATGATGTACTGACCTTCTGTCCAGCAGAATCATTCACCAGCCATTATTTCTCCATATCATCAAAGACTATTTCTCAGTCACCCATGACACCTTCTGAAGAAGTGCAGTTTTCATTACCTTTATTCTGATTTGAACTAATAAATGAACAGGAAGTAATGTTCTGGAAAAAAGCCCACAACACATTACAATTATATTTGTAATCTGATGTAGGAGTTAATTTTGATAAGCAATAGAGTCAGCTTTATCTAGTGATTTATGTATAGTTCTAGGACCCAACAACTCCCAGCTTAGCAAAATGATTGTCTTTTTGTGGGTCTTGTTTTTCTCATCTGCAAAGAAGATAGATCCCAGCTGCAAACTCTGGCTTAGAATCCCAACATCCTAAAAGATACTATGGGGGTCAGGAGTGCTGTACAATTACTTGGATGGATGGATAAATAAATCTATGGCTAAGTTTCAAGCACAGCTCTTAGTTTACTTCTCTCTCAGGAGGTTTGAGAGGGTTAGTCTGTTAGCTAACAAGTAGCTTTAAAGATGAAATAGTTAAACCTTACAAGGGCTAAGTATAGAAAGTGAATGTCAGAACTGATTCCAGTGGGCCAGGATTTCCATATTTTAACACAGTAATAATATAGTAAGAAAACTTTAATTAATTGAAAACTGACAAAAAATTGGCAAAGTTCAAGAGGAAAAGGGAAACAAGTCTCATCTATTTTAAAATAAATGACAAAGAGAAGTTACTCACCGTAGTAACAGTGGTTCTTCAAGATGTGTCCCTGTGGGTGCTCCACAATAGGTGTCGGGCTCGCCCGGCGCCGCAGATCGGAATTCTTCCAGCAGTTTCTCCTGGACCACGCATGCGCCGGCGTGCGCCGCTCCCTTGCGCGCCCCCGGCCACGTGCGCGATCCGGTCCCCGCCAGTTCCTTGACCAACCGCCTCGGATGCTCCTGAAAAACACTAGACAGAGATCTGAAGCGGGGAGGATAGGTGGGTGGTGGAGCACCCACGGGGACACATCTCGAAGAACCACCGTTACTACGGTGAGTAACTTCTCTTTCTTCTATGAGTGTCCCCGTGGGTGCTCCACAATAGGTGACTACCCAGCAGTAACCCAAGTAAGGAGGTGGGTAGTCAGTTTATGTGCAGCTTGCCCCTGAAAGGACTGCTGTCGACAGATGACCAGGTCGCTGCTCTACAGATGTCCTTTAACGCGATGCCCTTGAAGAAGGCTGTTGACGCCACCACCGCCCTGGTGGAGTGAGCCCTCGGCGGGGCCAGCAAAGGAGTCTTTCGAAGTTCGTAGCACATTTTTATACAGGACACGATGTGCTTTGAGATTCTCTGTGAAGAGAGACCCTCTACTTTTGACCTGGGAGCGAGAGAGACTAGAAGTCGGTCCATTTTCCACTGCCTTCACCATATCCACAGAGCCTGTTACCTCATCATAGAAGTTAATCAGATTGGTTAGGCACAAGTTGCCCTTGGTGAATCCATGTTGACTACTCTTGGTCACTTTCCCCTCTTCCATTTTCGAGCACTTAGATTCCTTGAGGATTCCCTCCATTATTTTCCCAGGGATTGAGGTAAGGCTGACAGGTCTATAGTTCCCTGGATTGTCCCTCTTTCATTTTTTTAAAAATGGCCACTACATTCGCCTCTTTCCAGTCACCCGGGATCTCTTCCAACCTCCAAGAGTCATCAAAGATAATGGTCAAAGGCTGAGCAATGACATCTGCCAATTTCCTCAGTACCCTTGGGTGCATTAAATCCAGACCTGTGGATTTGTGTACATCAAGTTTTTGTAGGTAGCGCTTAACTCATTCCTTCCCCACCGATGGCTGCCCTCCACCTTCCTGTACTGCATTGTCTCGCACCATAGGAGCTGTCCTTGTCTCTGAAGACTGAGCCAAAATAAGCATTGAGTACTTCAGCTCTTCTTACATCATCTGTCACTAGGTTACCTCTCTCATCCAGTAACGGCCCCACACCTTCCCTGATAACCCCCTTACCGTTAACATGCCTGTAGAAAACCTTCTTGTTACCCTTCACATGCCTTGCCAGATGCAGTTCCAATTGTGTTTTTGATTTCCTGATTACTGCCCGGCATTCTCCAGCCATATATTTATACTCCTCCTTAGCCAACTGTCCACATTTCCATTTCTTATACACATCCTTTTTGAGTTTAAGCTGACCAAGTATTTCCCTGTTAAGCCAAGCTGGTTGCCTACCATATTTGCATTTCTTACTATGCAGTGGGATATTTTGTTCCTGTGTCTTCAATAAGACTTCTTTAAAATCCTGCCAGTTCTCCCGAACTTTTTTCCCTTTCATCTTCATTTCCCAAGGGATCTTGCCCATCAGTTCTCTCAGGGAGTCCAAGTCTGCTCTTTTGAAATCAAGGGTCTGTAATTTACTGCTTACCTGCCTTCCTTTTGTCAGGATTCTGAAATCTACCATCTCATGGTCGCTGAAGCCCAGGTTGCCACCCACTTCTATTTCTCCTACTAGTTCTTCCCTCTTTGTGAGGAGCAGGTCAAGTTGCACACAGCCCATGGTCGGTTCTTCAGCACTTGTACCAAGAAGTTATCTTCTGCATTCTCCAAAAACTTCCTGGATTGTCTGTGTGCTACTGTATTTGTCTCCCAACAAATATCCAGATGATTAAAGTCTCCCAAAAGAACCAGGGCCTCAGATTTGGAAGCTTCTCTTAATTGTCTGAAGAAGTCCTCATGTCCCCCATCTGGCAGTCTATAGCAGACACCAACTACATCATCACCTCTGTTGTTTCTGCCTCTAAGCTTAACCCAAAGACAATCAACTGTTTTTTCTCCCTCCTTATACTAGAGCTCTGAGCTATCATACTGCTCCTTCACATAAAGTGCAACTCCTCCTCCCCTTCTCCCATCGGTCCTTCGTAAACAGTTCATACCCCTCCATGACCGTGCTCCAGTTACGCGCATCATCCCACCAAGTCTCCATTATTCCAACCACCTCATACTTCTTTGACTGTGCCAGGGCCTCTAATTCTTCCTGATTGTTTCCCAGGCTTCCTGCATTTGTGTACAAGCACCTTAGAGAAGTGACTGATTGGCCCACTTTCTCCTCTTCACCCAGGAAACCTACTTTATTGTTCCCTACTCCTTCTTCACTTACCTCAGGGCTTGTGTGACCATCCCCCACTGAACTGAGTTTAAAGCCCTCCACAATACGTTTGCAAGCCTGCCCACAAAGATGCTCTTTCCTGTCTTCATTAGGTGAATCCCATCTCTTTCCAGCAATTCTTTTTCACAAAAGAGAATCCCATGAGCAAAGAAACCAAATCCTTCTCTGAGACACCACCTACACAACCACACATTTACCTCTGTGATACAACAATCCCTACCCAGACCCCTTCCTTCCACAGGGAGGATGGACAAGAACACCACTTGTGTTCCATATTCCTTGATCATTCCTCCTAGGGTTACGTAATCTGCCGTGATCTCATCAAGGTCATTCTTGGCTGTATCATTAGTTCCTACATAGAGAAGTAAGAAGGGGTAATAGTCTACAGGTTTAACAATTTTTGGCAGAGACTGTAACATCCTGGATTCTAGCTCCCAGCAAGCAGCAAACTTGCTGGGATTCTAGGTCTGGATGGCAGATGGATGACTGTGTCCCTCTTAGGAGGGAGTCCCTGACCACCACCACATGTCTTCTTCTCCTAGGTGTGGTGGTCACAGAACGTGTATTCCTAGGACTGCGCATCCCATACCTTAGAAACTGTGGGGTCTCCTTCTGATCCATTCCCTGTGAGGTATCAGCCCCAGCTATCTCCGCTGTATCACTTGTGCAGAGAGGCTGAAAGTGGTTACTTAACTCCACTGGAACTGGAGAGACCTGAATTGTTTTTCTCCTCCTGGAGGTAACATGCTTCCAGTTCTCTTCCTTGTTTTGAACAGCTTGCTGTTCATGCAGTATTATATGGTGCCTTCTATCCAGAAAGTCTTCACCTTCTCTGATGGATCTGAGGGTTGATATCTGGGCCTCAAGTCCTCTAACCTTCTCTTTCAAAATGGCAACCAGCTTGCACTCGGTACATACAAAATTATTTCTATCTTCTGGAAGGAAGACAAACATGGCACATGCCATGAAGGTCACAGTTGTCTTCCAAGTATTTTTGTTTTGCTTTAACGTATTCTAGATGTTTAATATTTTTAAGGCTGATCCTGGAGTGTTCTCAGAGAGGGAAAATGGGGAAAGACTTTGAAACGGAAAGAAGAAAACAATACGATTCAGAAAGATTTTAACACAAATCAAATTAGCAATGCTGAGTGTTGTGAAAGGACAGTGCTGCTGTTCATGGATTTACATGCTATAAGGTATCATGTATGCAAAGACCTACACTTCCAAATCCATAAGAGTAGTTGTGGAAAAAAATCACAATCTATACTAAACTGCTGTAATGTTCACAGGGCTGTGTTTGATGTGCTTAGAATTAGAGAATTCAAACAATCAATACAGAATGACAGAGGGACAAGAAGTGGAAGAACTGGGGTTTACAAAAATGAACAGATTTAGTTCTCTCAGGTTATTTTCCAGGGTGCCATTTTAAAAATGCAAAGTTAGAACAACCAAAAGCAAAACAAATTTCACAAGGAGCACACAAACTGATGAGACAAATCACAGCAGTTTTCAAATCTACCCTACAAATGCCTAGTCAGACAACTTTAAAACATGGTATCATGAGAACCCATGGATGTATTTAGTTCTTACTTATTAAAAAACTTTTTTCAAAAATAGCAGTATCGATATGGGGGAAAGATTTCATCGAATATCTGTGACCAGGTCAGGAATTTGCTATTCAAAGTGATTTTCTAAATAATTTCTACTAGTTTGTGGTATGTGGCTTGTCTGTGAACATTTTGTGGGTTTGCTATAAAAATCTGAGCTATTTTGATTGGACACAAGTCACATGGTATGTTTTTGTTTGCTGAAAATAACTCAAGAATCTGAAGTTTGTGTTCTATGAACATTCTCCACTATTGCCAGTTTCCAAGGTTTTTAGAACATTCACTGAGGGTGGGGGTAAAATTCACTCTCATGCAGAGGGCCAGTAGCAGGCTAAGTCATCCCACGTGCATTCTAGTGACCACCTCAAATTCGGGCTTAAATAAGATATACATAAAACATGGGTTTTGTGCTCTCACTCTGTGCTCGAGTGAATTTCACCCAAAATAAACAAAAAGTACATACACAGCCAACGCTAATTCACTTACAAGTTTTAACATCAATTGTGGTAGTATTTTTAAAGCATTCATTCCGATCCTATGACTGGCTGTACCGAGTAGCCATTCCATCTTCTTACCTCATCATACCAAAACCCAGCAAAATTATCAAAAGGATTCTAATTAATTGAGAAGTTTGTGTCCAAGTAACCCTGCAATCTCACATTCCTCTCCTCTGACAGACAACCCTTTGGGAAATCTGTCTATCATATGCTTGCATTCGCATGTTGAAGTTGCACTGTGCATTTTTCAGAGCAGGAACAATGTTTTCATTTAATAGCCTGAGATACCTAGCACATTTTGGATGTCTGAATATTAAAATACTTTCCTGGATGGATGAGGTATTTGGAAATTGAAGCTGATTTTGAATTATGCCAATAGGAAACAATATTAATATTTCTGACCCAAGTGGTTAGCCAATATTCAAGACCCTGGTAGGTTATTTTCATCAGGAATACAATAGATATGAGGCAGGTATTTCTTTGGGGCAGTCTTGTTTACTTACTATGTGCACAAAGTTCCGTTGCCCACGCTGTTGGAACAAACAACAGGCTGTTTTCTTGCTATGCAGTGCAAGTCTGACTTTGCAGGAAGTACAGTGCCCAAAATCAGCTCTCTTTCTGCCTGCTCTCAGGGCCTGTCACCACTGTTACATTTGCTTGAGGCTTTTCAGACTCAGCTGTAAACTGAACTACCTAGCTCCTGCACTTTACGATCAGGGCCAGGGAAAGCCCTCAGTTTATGGTATGGCCTATGATTGGCCTTCTCATGCGACCTTTTGCCTTGGGCAGTGGCTCATTATTGTTTCCAGTTATCACTACATAAGACATTTAATTGCTTCCATTTAGCTTAAAAGGAAAATGCTTTACAACCTTATCAACTTTAAAAAAGTCTGAGATTGTCTACTGTTAACCTCCAAGTCTGAAAAATACAACATAAATTGGCACTATTTAAAAATAGATTCTTTTGCTGGAGTGGGGTGTGTTGGGTGTGGGACTCCCTTTAGATTCGATTTGCATGCCAAATTTTAACCTGGAGTGAATGTGCATGCACTTTGGTAAATACTATTTCTAGTGGAAATGTGCGTCTGCTCAAAATTCTGGCAGTGCAATGACACAGCACTATAATGCGCTCTTGACGTGCTAAGGAAGATGTGTCTTAAGATGGAGTCCACTGATACTGTGCTAGGTAATTGGAGGCCTCCAAACTTATTTTTCTTGCAACCTTATTATATAAATTACAGTAGCAACTAGAAACCCTACCTGAGACCGGGATCCATCGTGTTAGACATCAGATGTACATGTAGTAAGAAACAGCCTTTGCCTCCCAATTGGTCTAGTCCAAATATGGTAGCATTCACACAGACCTAAACAGATCTCTTCAAGAGCATATGACCTAAATGGATACTTAAGTTCAAAGTTTATCTCTTCGCAAAGTCTAGGCCTACACAGCCCACCCAGAGCTCCATGCTTTCAGTGATTCTGTGTCCATTCCAGTTGTTATAGTGCTATTGCAATTCCACCTTCTCACTACAGTTGGCTCTAATATCTAACAACAGAAACTAACTTCTTTAATTGCACTGTCCTACTTGGATAGAGATGTCAGTTCTACTTCCTCATTTTCCAATATGCTCACATGCCAAAGTGGGGTATCTGAAGCCCACAAACAAGTGAGGTGGGAGGGTTTTGTAACACCCTCATGAGTGTTGGATGGTGGTTCCTGAGTACAAGAAGATGGGGGGATGTGGCCATAGCTGGCAAGAGATTTGGCAGTGCAGGCCCATGCTACCTTTCCAAAGGACCTCACAAAACCTTGAGCTGATTTTATCTGAATTAAGAGGCTGCTTTGTTACAGAGTATCTGTGATTTCTATTATGAATATTTTAGAATGAATCTAGCATAGAGGCCAGGAAACTAATGTTCAAGCAACCCAGTTAGTTTCAGGATAGTAGGATTATTTTTTATCAGCACAAAAACTGCCAATGAATACAAAACACAGGACATTCTCCCTCAACATTTCCTTTTATTGCGACATAAACAATTTAATGCTCAAATCCTTTGGGTTAACCCTAAATATTCCCTTTTTAAGGAGCATTTACCACTCACACACATTTTTTGTTTCTTGGGATGCAAAATTTTTTTGCAGTAGCAGTTTCATAGATCAGTGAATACCAACACCCACAACCTAGTTTAAAATAATAAAGTCCAGATGGAGTGACAGAAAGGAGACAGTATACCATTCTCTGCAGTGACCTGGATCATATTTCAAAAGTGTAAAATCAAAGCTACCCAGCCATACCTTCACTTCTCTCTTAATATTTTCCGGATGGATTTTACCTCCCACACAAAAATAATGATCTCTGCCATAAACAGAAAAGGGAATTGCAGATTTCCTTAGATACAATAAAACTGAATACAAATCTGTTATTTTCAATTGTTCAAGAAAATAATCTTCTTTCAGTTCATAGTTTTTGAGAAGCTAATGGTATTAAGTAGCACATAATTATGAATTTTATACCGTAAAGATAATTTTGCAAAAGCAAATTGGCTGCCCTCAAAATATAGCCAATCTATACTGATCACCATCTCTTTAAGAGAATACCTTCACAGTTAAGATGATTTTACCCCTAGAAACCAGATGCTAAATTTTAGCATAAGTGTTAATGCAACTTGCAAGTTATTCTTGATCAGAGATTTGTGACCTACTTTTATGGAGCATCAACCTGCTACCCATACTAAGACGAAATCCTCAAGACCAGAGCCTCGGTCTGAAGCATCAGAAACCACAGTCAGTAACAGGGAAGGGGCCACAAAGGGAACTCACTCCAACCACCATCCTAGGGATGATTGTATGCAATTTGCTGCCCTATCGGTGCTAGTTCATTCCTGTTGGGTATATAGACAAATGCCAGCCGTGCTTGCAGTGGTCTGAGATGGAGCCAGTCATGAGGGACCGTACAAGTACATGTTGCTATGTGGCTGAAACAGAAGCTGGTGCAAGCAGCGGCAAACAGATGGGCTCTCACATGGTCTGACATGGCTTGGAAATGAGCCTCCCGAAAGAAGGTTTTGGCCTGCATGGAATGGGGGACTGCCGTAAGAATTCTATCTGTTGCACCAGTATTACTATCGATTTCTTTTTGTTTAATAATATGCACAGATTGGGGTAGGAAGAACAATCATACCAGACTGAGGTGCCTCTGCAAATGAGTCTGAGATGTGCCTTGTTAAGCCAATTGTTGAGCTGCAGATATATCTGGATACTGTGATGCTTCAGGTATGCAAGTCACTGGCACCATACCTTTTGTAAACACTTGCAGGGACAATGAAAATTCAAAGCACTATGACTTGGATGTGGCACTGGCCCAGCTGCAAAATGGAGTAATCATTTGTGCACTTGCAAGCTGGAGATATGAAAATATGCATCCTTCAACTTGAGGGTGGCATGCCAGTCTCTTGGATTTAGGGAGGGAATGATGGAGTCTAGGGAGACCATGCAAAACTTCAACTTCTTGAGATATTTGTTGAGGCATTGCACATGGTCCAGGATGGGCTGTAAGGCCTCCTTTTGCTTTTGGGATTAGGAAAGAGTGGGACTAGAACCTGTTTCCTGAGGGACTTCCTCTACTGCACCTTGCCATAGGAGACTTTCCACTTCTTGTGAGAAGGGTCCCTGAAGAGGGTGTGAAAGGGAAGTGGAAGAGTTTGCTGAGAATTGCAGGGTGTAGCCGAGCATCCAACAGTCCAAGGCTTCTCACAACCAGGCCAGCTGGAAGGGAGGTAGGTGATTAAGGAAACAGCAGGATGGATTCAGGAAACTGACAGGGGGATCGGTATTAAGTGCACCCTCAAAATAAGTGCTTCTGGTCCTTGTGGTGTTTCTTTGGGCCAGGCCAAGCTGGGTAGGTGGTAGGTGGAGGGGCAGCAATGATTAGAACCTGTGGCTGTGTCCCTTCTATTGGGGAAGCCCTACCAAGGAGGTCAAGGCCAGGAGGCGGTGGGAGCCTGAACTGCTTCCTTGCTTTTTGTGGCACGCACAGGTCCAGCAGGTGGAGGGTGGCTCGATTGTTCTTGAGTCTGTGCTGCCTCACATTCGTCTGCACAGAAAAGAGTCTGCTCTCATCAAACAGGTCTTGGCTGGCGGACTGCATCTCCTGGGACAGCCCCACAGTCTCAAGCCAGGAACTGTGCCTCATTACACAACTGAAGCCAGAACCCTGGCTGCCAAATTATCTGCATGCCAGCCTATTTGGAGGGAGCTCCTGTCTGCTGCTGTACCCTCCTTTGTGATGGGGGTGAACTCTGGGCTAAATCCTGGGGTACAGAGTGTTTGACCCTCCTGAGGGAGTCCCACAGATCAAAGATATATATCCTCAATGGTTCTGGAACAGAGGGTAGAAGATAGGCATCCCCAATAAAGCTTGGTGCTCCACTACCCTAAAGGCAGGCTGTTCAATAAGATCTCTTCCCCAAAACATCCAGCCTCTTGGCATCTTTACTCTTAGGAATAGAAGTCACTTCCCCATGTCTGTCTCTCTTGTTGGCTGTAGATATGGCCAACATCCTTGAGGGCGGATGGGTATATAGCTATTCAAACATTTTAGCAGGGACAAAATATAGAAGCCAGGGTTTACCAGACGTTAATTATTTTTAGAATCCCATTGTGCATAGGTAATGCGATCATTAGCACACATTTCAAATAAAGTTCCAATTGTTGCATCATTTCTTTCAACTCCAGCACGAGTTTTCAGCCAACCCTTGGACCAGGGCTTGGTGCTCCTTAAACTCATCAAGTGGGCTGGCATGATGGGGGTCCCACTTCTGCCTTGTTTGACAATGAGGATGAGGATTGGACCACAAGGAAGGGCCTGGGATGTCGTCCTTAGTGGGGGAAGATTCTTCTGGGCATCCACACCTCTACCCCAGAGTGCAATTCTGCTACACAGAGTTTGACCACATTGGCTGCTTCTCTGAGGCAGAATCAGAGTGGTGGTGCAAGAACGGCATTGGGATATCTGACATGTCCCATGCATTCTGATATGGCCACGGCACTGGCCATTGGCCTTGCTGTCAGGTGGCACACTGGGGAAGCAGAGGTAGTTTCAGGCTCCCACAAGGGCTGTTGTTGTCAAGACAAGGGACTGAAGTCCCATTCAATCCAAACAAGTCCCTTTCCAGTGAGGAGGATACGCCTATCAATGCTTGCGTCTGGTAGCTTCTCAAATTTTTCCAAAGATTGGTGCTGAAAGCAGCGATTTCAGAACCATGCCCCTAGTCAAGGGGAATGATGCACTGATGGAGACCTACACTGAAGAGTCAGTTGGCAGGCAGACACATATCTCCCTATAGATGAGCTGTGTGGTACTGTGCTGATGGTGGTCACGAAAACAATGTCAGTATCCTGGGTTGTTTAAAGGGAGACCTAAGCTGTAGAGTGGGGAATGTCAGCTGTGGAGACAAGGAACATTTCCCCAGAGAGCAGTTGAAGGCCATCAGTCCCCAGAGAAATGACAATATCACAGCTGACTAACCCTTATAGGGAGCCTTAGCATGACTCAACACTATGAGTGAGGGTGGGCAATAAGCAGCCCATGAACTGAACACAGTTTGCCAGGGATAGCACCTAGCAGGTTGCCAGATGCTAATCCCAGCAAATTCTGTCCAGACCATGGGTTGCTTGTTGCCCAGCCCTGCTGTGAGTGGTACTAGCAGCACCAGGAAAGCTCTCTGAGCTCTGGCTCCTCAGAGAGCCATAGGTCCTATCAAATGTCAGGGTCCCCTACTGCTCCCAGGAGTTGAAGGCAAATCTCTAGGGAAGCCAGCCAGTGAGATGCCCACCTTGTGGCTCCAGAATAGATGCTTTGCCCAATGCCCTTTGATCTTTCTTGTGTGGTGTCAGGGAATCTCACTTTTTCACCTACTTCTTGGGCACCAGCAAAGTGGAATGGTGGTGGGTGATGGCAGTGCACAGTGCACTGAGGCAAAGGTGCTGGGCATGGAGTCAAAAAAGGAAGGCTCCAATGCCGAGTGAAATGCAGCCTCCATGAGGAGGGCACTGAGACAAATGCTGCACTTCGTGTGAGTTCTGGGATGAAAATTCTTGCAAAGACCACACTTATCCTTCATGTGGGACTCCCCCAATTATTTTAGACAGCTGCTATGGGAGCTGTTAATGGGCAGAGGTCTAGTGTAGGCAGAACAAGTGTTAAAATTCAGAAACAGAATCCTGGACTTTAGTTTACTAACTAATGCTATTTAACACCTACTGCAAGCAAACTACATACAAGCTAAAAACGATGAGCATGAACATTAGAGAGATAACAGCTATCCAAGACAAGGGGAAGGCACTTCCCCTGTTATGGGAAGAAAGAAGAAAATGAGAGGACATAGGGAGGAGGCGCCACTGCCAACCCTACAGATACTGCTAAAGCAAAAATCTGCAATGGTACATGCACCTAGAATTGAATTGAGATAAGAAAGCACTCAAAGATGTCCCATCATTACTGCACAAAGTGAGTAACTCCTCCTTTCCCTCACACATAGGAGGGGAACCCTCTTCACTTTTTGCTTCCCATTCTGGGGATAAGCACTCTAACTTCTGGACCATTGGGGGCTCCTATACCATCACCATCTTTCACGAGTGCTATGCCTACTCAGAGCATGCCTATGGACTGAGGCTATGTCTACACTAGCGTGGAAGATCAACCAGTTCAGGGTTGATCTTATGGAGTTCGATTTTGTGCATCTGGTAGGGACACACAATATTGACCTCTCACTGTACTCCTTGTGAGACACAAGGAGTATGGGAGATCAATGGGAGATTTTCTCCTGACCTTCTTCAGTAAGAATGGCCAAGTATGCCAAGACAGATACATTGGTTCTAGCTATGCAATTGCCATAGCTAGAATTGTGTATCTGCAGTCAACTTACTTTGCCGAGTATGGACAGCCTGAGACAGGTGGGGAAATGCCTAGCTGCTTAATCCCACATGAGCTAACATGACCATAGGTGGATTTGTATATGCCCATTACATTCGAAGTAGGTGCCTATGGGATTAGATGGCAGCTGAGCCGTGATTCTGTGAATGCCAGTGGCACCTAAGTCCTGGACTTAGATGCATAAAGGGGGAGTTAGGCACCTAAAGTTCGCTTTGTGAATCTAGCCCATATTGCTTTTTAATAAACAAATAAAACTAAAATGCAGCAGGCCAGACCTGCCTACATTGGCACAGGAACATCTCTCGGTGCCCGCTAGGCCTGCTGTACCGCAGGGATAGAGAGGGCTGACTGGGGAGAGGGTGGGGCCAAGGAGTTGGGGAAACCCCTCCCAGTGTCCCAGGTGCAGGGCCCTGGGAAATGCCCTGAGACTGCTTTTGGTAGGCCTTGCCCTTTCCCCACTCCACCCCCCACCCTGATTCTGGGGCAGGAATGACCTGGGACAGGGGGCAGACAGCAGCGGTGGCTGCTGGAAGTAGTCTGTCTCCTGGCCTCCCTCCTGTCCCCCCCACACTAACCACATGGTATAATGCTGTGACCTCCTGGCCGGTTACGCCTCACTTCTCTGTGGGTGGCTGGAGGCTCCCAGCTGCCCACAGAGAAGTGGGGCTCAGTAGGATGCCACATGGTGAGTGCTAGAGAGGGGCAGCAAGCTGTGGGGAGGTGACAGCCTGCTGCTGCCACAACCACCACTTCTCCCACTCCCCATGCCCTGTCCCAGATAACAACCTCCATCCCTAGGACGGATGGCGCATTCACTGCAGGGATCCCAAAAGTGCAGAGCCTGTGGCAGCTGCCTCACCTCAACCTACGGATGGGAAGGCTCTTCACAGAGAAAAACTTACTTGAAAGAGAAGTTGCTTTGTAGCCTCTCTGTTGTTAACAGTCAATACCAAAGACCTCAGTTAGTGTTAGCTGTAACAATTCTCCTTTACATCAGGTAAACACAGGTTAACTATTTCCTTTCTAAGGACTATCAGTATTGCCTGATTATCTCAAAAACAGTAATGTTAGGTTTCCAGGGGAGGAGAAAAATTTTAAATAGCATGTAGAAGTTAACAAAATGGGCCAGACTATAATGCACTTTAAAAAGAGGGGGAAATAACCCATGATTAAGTCCAGGTGTATTCCTGGACTTAGAATTTGTGGTGGAAATCCATCACTTACTACCAAAGGATGCTTCAGCATCTGAGCTTTAATTACAGTTTTAAAAAATGTTCCTACCCCTCTAATTGTAGGGAAAAACCCTTCCAAAGGCATAAATCAATACATAGTAACCTCTGAGTGTGAAGATAACCTGATATAAAAGGTGTGAGATGTGAAATGAGGAATTGACTCTGATACCGAATATTTCAACATTGGTCCGCATTATACCTACATGCTAATGTTTACTCTGAGCGCCCAAACCATTTCCTATGCTGCTTTGGGTGTCAAATGCCTCACTTGTGCTCCACCTACTCTCTAATACTTAACTTCACCCGAGACCAAGTTAACAATTCAGTAAGGCACACTGAAAACTGAGAACCTAGTGGCAGGATAAAATTAAAGAACACTAGGTGCTTATTTATTTGCACATTTAACTCAGGAATGTGTTCCCAGAATGGTACAGAATTTAGGTGCAGCTTGTTACACAGTAGAAGAGCCTTTTATTCTGGTCTTCTGCCAGAGGGATTTGGGATGTAGGATGCTCATGTGACTTGGAGGATGTCTAAGAGCTGGTTTCTACTCCAAGCATTTTCTATGCAAATCTGGATGGGCAGAATTGGTCTGTGCCTCAGCTACAATCTTGAAAGTGGGGATGATACCCCCTTTCCTCACAGTCAGGCCCATTGAGCGTTTCAGTCTTTAAGGTCTGGCCAACACTAGGAGAATAAGTTGAATTTAAGGGTCTACAGTAGATTTTATAAACTATCCATCTACACCCCAGCACTCAATAGGTCTATTTTAAAAGGGCTCTAACACCAACTTTTGCACTGATGACTTCCTCCCAGAGCAACGTGAGAAGTTGAATTAGCAATGTCAAACTACACAAATGGAGATGGCAGCATTATTAAAATCACTTTTATTAGTCTTCAAAACTGTCCCATAACACCCCTCGAGGTGTCCTTTCTGGTCATCACTCCACCTCCGCTGCTCTCTAGAGCTACGTCTACACGTGAATGCTACATCGAAATAAGCTATTTTGATGAATAGCGTCTACACGTCCTCCAGGGCTGGTGCCGTCAACGTTGAACGGCAACGTTGGGCAGCACCACATCGAAGTAGGCGCTGCAGGGGAGTGTCTACATGCCAAAGCAGCACACATCGAAATAAGGGTGCCAGGAACAGCTGCAGACAGGGTCACAGGGCGCACTAGCACTTCCGGGGAAACAGCTAGCCGCAATCTTAAAGGGCCCCTCCCAGACACAGCCTGCACAGCACGCGGTCTGCAGAGCCATAGGCATGCACACCTCGGTGAAGCAGTTATGGACCCCCAGCAGCAGCAGCAGCCGCCAGAGGTCGACCCAGCCGCCCTTGCAGGAGCAGTGCTCGCCCTGCTCAATGCCATGCAGAAGGCAGCTGATCACCTTTTATTCGTGGAAGAGGAGCTGCCCCCAGGGGAGGAGGAAGCAACCCCAGACCCTGCTGTCCCCTGCCCTCCCCCCCGCCCCCCGCCGCACACGCCACCGGCTGTGGAGCTACCCCACCAGCACCGACTGGTGGGAGTGGCTGGTGCTCGGCGAGTGGGACGACGACTGCTGGCTCCAGAACTTTCGTATGAGCCAGCAGACATTCCTGGAGCTCTGCCAGTGGCTCACCCCCGCACTGAGGCACCAGGACACCACCATGCGGCGTGCCCTCAGTGTGGAGAAACGGGTCAGCATCGCTGTCTGGAAGCTGGCCACTCCAGACAGCTACCGATCTGTGGGGCAGCAGTTTGGCGTTGGCAAGGCCACCGTCGGGGCTGTCCTCATGGAGGTAAGAGGACCCACGGGGAGGGGGAGGCAGCCCTGGGGGGGGAGAGGAGCCCTGGGTGGGGAGGGCCAGACACCCCCTGCACACCCCTCATTGGTGCTCTCTCATGTCCTTCCCCTGCAGGTCGTCCGCGTCATCAATGCCCTGCTCCTCCACAGGCTCGTGCGGCTTGGGGACCCGGATGCCGCCATCGCGAGGTTTGCCACCCTGGGCTTCCCAAATTGCTTCGGGGCTCTGGATGGGACCCATATCCCCATCCGAGCTCCGGAGCACAACGGAGGACGCTTCCTCAACAGGAAGGGCTACCATTCGGTGGTCCTCCAGGCCTTGGTGGACAGCCGGGGCCACTTCCTGGACATTTATGTTGGCTGGCCTGGCAGCACCCACGACGACCGGGTATTCAGGAATTCGGGCCTGTGCCGCCAGCTGGAGGCGGGGACCTACATCCCCCAGCGGGAGATCCCTGTGGGGGACACCACGATGCCCCTCTGTGTCGTCGCAGACGTGGCGTACCCCCTCCAGCCTTGGCTCATGCACCCTTACGCGGGCCATCTCACAGCCAGCCAGAAGCGCTTCAACACACGCCTGAACCATGCGCGCCAGGTGGTTGAGTGCACCTTAGGCCGCCTCAAAGGGCGCTGGAGGTGTTTCCTCACCCGCCTTGATACGGGCCCCACCAACATCCCCCAGATTGTGGGCGCGTGCAGCGCACTCCACAACCTGGTGGAGAGCAAGGGGGAGGCATTCTTTCAGGGCTGGGCTGTGGAGGTTGGCAGGGCTGACGTGCAGCCACCCGCTGCCCCCAGTCGCTAGGTGAACCCCGAGGGGACCCGGGTCCGGGAGGCCCTGCGGGCCCATTTTGACCAGGCTTCGGGGTGAACGCTGGCAGGCCCCCCACTGCACCCCCCCATCCTCCACAACACTCCCTGCCCCTATGCCCACACCGCAGAGCACCCAAGAGCACACCCCCGCCCCTTTTCTTGCTAATAAAAATAGACCTGTTGTTCTTGAAACCACAAAACGGTGAATTCTCTTATTATTACTACAAATATATATATATTATATGATAAATAGTGGAACACAAGGAAGGGGAGAACTATTTACATGGGGGGCAGGTATCATAAAATAACAGGGGTCTAATACAAACTATATACAAAATAATGGGGATATGTACATAGGGGGAGGGGAGGGGGCCACGTCCTGGGCCCCGCACCCCCTACTGTCCAGCGCTTGGGGTTGGCGGGTGCGACCCTCGCCTCGGCCTCAGCCCTGGCCAAGGCTGGCTGGGGGCCAGGCGAACCGGCAGATACGGCCGGCGGGCATCAGCAGGCCCCAGGTCCCCCTTGGCAGCAGACGGCAGTGGGACGGCGGGTGGAGCGGGCAGGGCAGGCCAGGTAGTCTGCTATGCACTCAAAAGTGCGTATAAAGGCCCCCCATGCCTCCTGGCGCCAGGCCAGCGCCCGCTCCTGCAGTTGCAGGCGCCGCTTGTCCACCCACAGGCGCTGCTCCGATATGTCCAGCTGTCGCCGGAGGGTCGCCAGCAGCTGGAGGTCCGTCGCCATCTGGTGGTGGTGCTGGGTCCGCTGTCGGCCCCACCCTGGGGCCGGTCGGTGCTCCGCTGAGGGGCTGGCCTGCAGCGATGGCCCCAGTGGGCTCTCTGGGACCACTGACACCTCGCCAGTGCTCTCTGAGGGTGCAGCTGCAGAACACAGTGGGGGAAGAAGAGCGGAGACAGCCGTTAGTGTGGCCCCGAGCTGTGGCTCTTGTCCCCCCACCCCTCTGCTGCTGGTTCCCCATCCCCGTCCCCGGGAGATGCTGCTGCTGCTGATGGGTGTCCCACCCCCTCCCCCACTGGGGGACCCTAGGTTCCACTCCACCTATCCCCAGGGATGGGGCATGGCACTGTCCTGCTGGGGGGCAGGGGCTGATGCACTCTTCTGAAGGACATGCCACTGCTGTCCTTGGGGCCATGGTCATCTGGGCATGTGGAGGGCAGACTCCGCCACCGGGGCCTGCTGAGGCTCGTCGGCCAAGGTGTCAAGAGTGGCCGGCGGGGAGGTGGTGTGCTGGGGGCCCAGGATTTCCCTGAGCTCCCTGTAAAAGGGGCAAGTGGCGGGGGCGGCCCCAGATCGGCTGGCCTCATCCCGGGCCTGGGCGTAACCCTGGCGCAGCAACTTTACCTGACTCCTGATGTGGTCAGGAGTGCGGGCAGGGTGACCCCAGGTGGCCAGGCCCTCGGCCAGCCGAGTGAATGCATCCGTGTTCCGCCTCTTGCTCCCCATTACCTGGAGCACCTCCTCCTCACTCCAGAGCCCCAGCAGGTCCCAGATCTCGGCCTCCGTCCAGGAGGGGCCCTGCTGCCTCTTCCAGGGCTGGCTGCCAGGCTGGGAGCCCTGGCTCCCCTTGGGTGGGGTGCCCTGGGGGCGCTTGGGGGGCTGGCGGGCGGCCATCGCAGCGGGGGGGGGGGCGTGTCTTTCGGCTGCAGGGAGGCGTGCAGGCTGGCCGCATGTTATTGCTGCCGCCTGCACACTCTCTCAGCTTCCTGCACAGGAAGGCAGGGGGCGGGGAGCTTTAAGGGGCTGCTGCACATGGCGACCATAGAGCTCAGGGGCTGGAGAGAGTGTCTCTCAACCCCTCAGCTGATGGCCGTCATGGCGGACCCTGCTATTTCGATGTTGCGGGACGCGGATCGTCATGGCCGTCATGGCGGACCCTGCTGTTTCGATGTTGCGGGACGCAGATCGGCTACACGTGCCCTACATTGAAGTAGGGCGCTATTCCCATCTCTTGATGGGGATAGCAACTTCGTCTCGCCGCCTTATGATGTCAACTTCAAAATAGCGCTCGCCACATGTAGACGTGGCAGGTGCTATTTCGAAGTTGGCGCAGCTACTTCGAAGTAGCCGGCATGTGTAGACGCAGCTTAGGTGAGTTGAAAGTATGTGACAGGAAGTGATGGTCATCAGCCCGGGAATTTTTATTAGATTTCCTTTCTGGCCAGAATGGCGAGTAGACATGTGGATCACATCTCTGTAGCACACCTAGCACAGCTTGTAGCCATGACTTCCCAGGATCACACAAGGGCCCCAGGATGGAGCCATTAGGAGATCTTGGACCTCATTTGAGTGTGGAGGGGAGAAGTTAATTTTCCAACAGCTCAAAGCCAGCAAAAGGAATGCTGATAGTTATGCTAAAATGTCTCAAGGCACAATTGAGAAAGGGTGCATCAGGAATGCTCAGCTGAGGCAGAGCTACCAGAAATGCAAGCAAGCCAACAGTCAGTCTGGGATATCTCCCCAGAAATGCCAATATTACGATGAGCTTCACGCTATTCTAGCGGCAGACACAACCTCTTCCCCCAGAAGACGGATAGATACCTCCATGCACAGTGTTCCTTGGGACGATGATGAACAGTGTCCTGATGGGGAACGGTTGGTCGACAATGGGGTCTATTCCAGCGTAGAAGTAGACTCAAAGCCAGGAACTGTTTGTCGAGCTGGAGCCCATCTTCTTAACTCACAAGGTGGCTTTGGAGACAAACCCAGATCCTGGAGAGGGCACTTCTGGTAAGCATGCTTTTTTCTACTGATAATTGTTTGGTGCAATCATGGGGTGGAGTGTCTATGCCCCTTTCCCTTAGAACAGCTTGTTAATATGTCCGGGGGTGGAGCACTGACCCTGTTTGGACATATCAGGGAAGGTCTTAGACAGGCACTTTTGGATTCTCCTCATGAGATTTTTGGGGAGACCTGACTTGTTCCTGCTTCCACGGTAAGACACCTTACCGCACCAAGCCAGCAGTAAGTTACCTGGAAGAATGGTCCCACAGAGCATACTTGCAAATATTCCAACATGGCACCTGGACAGAATAAGCAATCTTTCATTATTCCTTTTTTGTCAGTGTGATGAAGCTGATGTCTCGTTTGGCCACATAGAATGCATTGGAAGTTTTGAGAGTCACTAATGATTTTTTGCCTGTGACCTAACTACTGCAGGATAGAACACATGCATCTCCTGGAGTAGCCACTTTAAAATCTAAGCACTGCTTTAAGCAGCAACTGCCCCAGGCAAGCACCCTCCCAAGCTGGCAGGGAATAGCACATGCAGCACCCGCTGCCACCGGCCATCACCGCAGGGCCAATGGTGATTGGATCCTACCATGGTTCACATGCGTGCCCCCCGTGACTTTTAATGATTTTTTAAACTCCTGGAGCAGCTGCTTTAAAATCCAGGTGCTGTTTTAAGCAGCACACTCTCCAGACAACGCCTATTGCCTCCCAGGCCGGCATGCTTAAAAAATGCCACAATGCAGCCAGCCACTCCTCCAAGGGCCAGTATTCTTGGGACACACCCCACCCATTGCTTTAAGAAATCCCCCCCCACCCCATGAATCAAGGATAGCTTACCATACTGTTGAGGGTAAACCTCTGCCGCAGAAGAGTTTAAGTTGTTCCGCTTGGAATCATGCATTCATGCATTCTTCAGTCTTAAGAGTAACCAGAGTGACCTTAGAACTGCAATATGTTCTTCCATACAGACAGACAGACATTCTTTCTTTCTGCCACTATTGTCATTGTTCTGAGTAAAGATAAAAATGTTGCTATTTCTAATGACATTAATATTTCTAAATTTATTTTATCAGCAAACAACCCTGCTAAAAACAAAGGGGGCCCACTCCAGCAGATAAGAGTCTGCATCAAATGTGGAAGAAGAAAAAGACCCAGAATGAACTGTTGGAAAATTATTTTCATGTCGTCACAAAGAAGAAAACAGAGCTCTGTGACTGGAGGAAAAAACGGACTCTCAAGACTGAATACATGACTCAGTTATGTCCTTTATGGGCAAGCAGACGGAATTAATTCTGTGATAGAGAAATCACAAATTGGCGACCTCTGCATTAATTGAAGCTGTGCTTGATAAAAAGTCAACGAACCAGACACCCACTCCCCCTCCTCATGCCCCATTGCATGCCACCATCCTTACACATAACCTTCCCCTTTTAGAGGGGCAGCATTCCCAGGCCACTCCAGGCACCACCGCTACATGCCACCCTTACCTCCCCTGGACAGAGCACTGCATCCCCCAGCTATCATCATTTTAGACTACCCTCAACCCAGTCAGCCCACTCCTGTGCTCCTGGCTCTGCATCCCCTGTTCAATCAATGCCCCACCCCCATATCTCATCCCTCTACATATTTGGCACCCTCCTTCTTCAGGAACCCAGAACAAGGGTCGGGGGGTGGGGAGACCATGGCGAGCCTCGCTTTGTAGCCCCACAAAAACAACACCCACCAGAAGGCTAACCTTTGACAAATTAACAGGACCTTATTATCTCCCTGCCCCCATACCCTTCACTCTTCCATTAGTGCCCCCTAAATAAAAACATTTAGTGGAAAAAAGTTTTGTTTATTGGTCGACATGCTTGGGGTTGGGTCAGTGGTGATGTTTGTCTCGTGGCTGATGACAGGGAGAGGGGTTCATAAAGGGCGAGGAAACAACATGGTTGGGGCGGGGGCGAGGATGCCAGTTAACACCCTTCAAGATCATTCACAAAATTGGTTTTCAAGGCATCCCTGATTTTCAGGGCCTCTTTCTGGGCTTTCCTGTTTTCCTTTGGGATCAATAACTGATAATTTCTTGCCAGGATCTCTGCCTCAACTCCCCAAAACAGGCATGAAACTCATCTCCATCCCTTGCCTCACCAATGTTATGAAGAATACAACAGTCCCAATGACAAAGGTAGCATATTCTTCACTGAGGACTAAGCAGGTCAGAAGGTACGTGAACATGGCTTTTAAAACAGCCAAAAGCACATTCTACCACCACCATTTTGCACCTACTCAGCCTATAGTTAAAGAGCTCCTTGCTGGAGTCCAGGAAGCCTGTGTAGGGCTTCATGAGCCAAGAGAACAAGGCATAAGCAGGGTCACTTCAAAATCCCTATCACCATTTCCATTCCCTCAATGTTAATTTTCTGGTCTGGGAAGAAAGTACCCCTCTGGAGCCTGTAAACAGACCAGAATTCCTAAAATTCAGTGAAATGACCTTTGTGATGCACCAACACTTGCATCACCATAGAAAAGGACCCTTTGTGGTTAGTGTACTGAGGCCTGGTGGTCCCATGCCAGGATGGGGATGTGCGTTCTGTCTATGGTCCCACCACAGTTAGAGAATCCCATGGCACCAATTCCGTCCACTATGTCCTGCACATTCCCAGAGTCACTGTCTTCTGCAGGAGAAGGATACTCATTGCCTTGGCTACCTATATGGCAACAGCCCCATCCCGCCATAGATTTACCCACTCCAAAATTGATTTCTCACTGACTGACACCTGCCTGGTTTTGTAAACTTCCAAAGAGAAACTGCCACATGCTTCTTGACTGTTAAATCAGCTCTCATTTGGGTAGCACTGCACTTCAAGGTTGCAGAGCACAGTTCACAAAGTTCCCTCAAAGTGGCCTTACACATGTGGAATTTTCACAGCCACTGCTGGTTGTCCCATGACTGCAAAACAATGCGACCCCACTAGCCTGTGCGGGTTTTGTGGCTCCAGAACCTGCGCTCCATGCTGTACAGTGACTCCAGTGCTGCCAGAAACTCCACAGTTCTTCTCTCCAGAGATTCATGTCAGTCATGCTACATGGGCATTATGTTCGGAAGATACTGCATCACAGACTGGGAACTCAGCTCAAAACACTGCAAACTTTGAAGCCTATTAGGATCCACGTTAGCGTCTGTAATGGCGGTGGGCAGTCCAGACTAAAACTGCATGAAAACACCACTTTTTTACATCTGGAAAGAGGAGATGAGGAAAATGCATTCAAGGATGATGACGACATCAGAAACCTGGAACCACTGCAGTGACTTTTGTTTCCCCTATAAGACACTGACATAAAATCCCAAAAATGGAACAGGGCTGCAGGAGCTGTGGGATAGATGCCCACAAAGCAATGCTACTGCAGTTGGATTCAGGGAACCATGGGGGACACACTTAAGTGACTTTCAAAGCTGGTCAGGAAACAACCTCGACTTCATAAAATCCAGTGTTTTTAAAAAGACAAAGAGACTAACAAATTCAACTTCATTCCTAAGTGTAGACACACCCTTGGTGTTTGTCCAGTGCTTACCACAATGGGGTCTGCAGTAAGTTTCAGATTCTTATGTGCTACTATAATGCAAATACCAAAGTCATCCCTTCACATTTCAGCGAGGGCCTCTGGCTACTACTCTGATTGCCAGTGGTGAATAATGTCAGTCACAAAGATGTGCCAAACCATACAGCACTGTGCTAAAATGCTTTTTTAAAAATGGATTTCTCTTGTCAAATTCAACATAGAGTACTCACCCTCTTCTGGGCCAATGATTTTCTTTGAAAAGGTTGCAGAGATGTATGTTAATCTAGCTACATACGTGCAGAAACATTCTCCAGCAGTGTGACTGCACAAAAGAAGATAAAGCACATGCACTAAGAGGGAGCAAGTAAGGGATAGTGAAGTTATAAGTTTGCTTCCCACTGGATGGACATTTCTGTTATATAATGGAAGCACATAACCTGAATGATGCAGTGATACCTTAAAGAAAGCTTACTTGTGAGAAGAGGGGCAGGGAAATGATTGTGATAATAAGAGCTAAAAGCAGGAGTCCTGGCTTGTATACGTATGTTAATGCTAGCTCAAATATAAATAGCAGTGTAGCCACAGAAGCATCGGTAGCAGCAACACTTCCTAGGCATGTCCGTGACAAGCCTGTCTGAAAGGTGAGGGTACCAACTTGGCATAGCTAAGCTATGCCACTGCTCACATCACCTTTGCTCCAACAGCTACACAGGTATTTATACTTGTGCTAGGTCAACAAGAACTAGCATATGCATGCATGAGCAAGGGAATCATAGCCTGAGCTCACAGTATAGACAGTGATCATCTCAAACTCAAATTTAACACCTGCACACAAATTGCTCCTATGGCCACACCAAATGACAAATGAACTGCATAAGCACAAATTCTCTAATCAGTTATACCCGGCTTATCTGCCACTCTCCCATACTAAGTCTGTCTGGCATTAAAAAAAATAGGATGCAGGACTCGTATCAAAGATTTAGGGGTCAAATGCTGTAGAGTAACGGACAAACAGCATGTTTGGATTAATGTTGTTGAGGTCTTTAATACAGTGCTTGCACCCTGTGAGAGTTTATTGTTGGGAGTGCACAGTGTTCTAAGAGCATGCTCCACTTACATTCTTAAAAGTGTATTATACTGATACAGAAAGGAGATGTCATCACATTTTGCTGTAATCAAAGGCGTGTAGTCAAAGGTGAGAATTTGACCTTGTTCTGAATCAGGATTTTGGCAACAACTGCTGATAAAATATACTGTGAACAACTGCAGAAGTTGGTTTCTGAATGACTAAAATATTCCAAGCAGAACATGCACCAGAGTTGTGTGCTGGTTATCTGAGTACAAATATCTTGATGGACTTAGAAAAGCAGCACACAGACCACCTCAATAAGTACTGAGTAATTTAACTGATACATGAAATTTTGAATCAAATATGTTTAGCTTTATTTAAACAAAAGTTATTTTCCAAATATAGCACTGTTAAGTCTTTGTAGCAGCAACCAAAAAAAGATATTATAAAACAACCCAGATTACACAACAGGCAGATACAAAGGAAGTATTTTCAAACACAATTAGCCTTTATAAGAAGTCCTGCAGTACACAGTAATGGCTCATATGTTGTAAAAGGTTACAATAAATTATGTCACCCTCTCTTAGTTGCTGTTTTCCAAGTGATTGGCAATATGTTTGAACCCTCATCTGTGTATACGGCAAACCTGCACGGGACCTTAAGGTACAGATTCTCAAAACTCATAAGAGAATTTAAGTAGATAAATTCAGTTAATGGGACTTGTACACCTAAAATTGAGATATCGTGCTTCAGAACTTTCATGTTGTTATTGGTACCTTGTGGGCATGGAGTGGTCACAATGTTGGTTACTTTTTTCCAGCTTGCCATTAAAAATCTCTTCTAGAGCTCTCCATATTCCTCTTTAGCTTACTGACAGCACACAGGGAAAAGGCCAGTAAATTGTAGTGCGAAAAAACTACATCCATAAGAATCGAACCAACATAGACTTAACAGATCAAATGCATTACTCAAACAGTATTTGATGTGAATCTCTCTTTTTGGAAAATGGACTTTTATATAGGTGCAACAATTAAGAACTGGTTTCAAGGAATAGTAAACTAAAGAAAGTTTAAGTATATAAATATAGGATGTACTTTATTTTAATAAAATACTGCAGTACTCAGTATAGTTCAAAACAAGAATTCCTTAATACATTAACTATATAGCTTTTAAATATATTAGAAATATCTTGAAAGAGGTGATATTTTAAGCAAAATTAAATTTCCTTTATTGAGATTATATTAAAAATTCCTGCACTCTCATAATACTCCAATCTTTTAAGGAAAATGGACTGTTCAAGTTTTCAGGGGACTGAGAAAAGTTTAAGGCCTGTATGAAAAGGGGGGGAATCAATATAAAATACTGCTGTGCAATGAGATCCAATTTAAAAACAGTACTATAAGTAGTGTTTGTACTTTTTACATATGGTGTATTCTATTTAGTAATTTTAAAGTTCATCATTCTTCCCCTCACCAGATCTACATGATTCTGGAATGACCCTGTTAATCAAGCTTTCAATTGCACCAGTGGATGAACCATAAATAGCTGGACTCTTTGGAGTGGAAGCCAGGACACCATACAATGAAAAAACATTTTTTCATAATGTCAGGATAGAAGTATCCAAATAAGCAGTTTAATTCAGTATAGACTGTGCAGCTTCCCTGATAATCGATGCAGCTTTTTCTAATTCCTCTTCTGTTTGTTCCACTGTTACCACTACTCGAATACTGGAAAAAAGAAAACCAGAAGAGTAAGCTCTTGTAATGTATTAGTTTTAATGTAGATCAGACTTACTGGGTGAAAAACTTGGTTCAGAACAATTTAACAAGCATAATAAATGTAAAATTTCACTACTTAATATTTAAATTAATTTTAAATCTCATTTTATTGTGAGAATTTCAGAATATGCCACCACCTTAACACAATATAAATGCCTGCATAAAAACTAGCAGCAATTAGTTACCCGATTATGTGGGTGCAGAAAGGCTGTTTCTTTCATTACTAGGTCCATACTGGTTTGAAGTTGAGATGGGGATGGAAGAGCATGTCTCCTGCATTGCTTTATTTTTAGCACTTATATACCCTGCACGTTTATGCACTCTCTTAACTAATAATTTCCATTGTCATATTTGTTGTATTTCATGCTATATATATATATCACACTTTTAGATTAAAAGCCTTCTAAATGGTTCCATCAATACTGATTACCTGCAGATTATGCATAAAAACAGGGTCATTTTGCCCATTCTCCTTATTCAGATGTTTTCTATTTTTGCTCAACTTATCTGTTTTGCTGTCTGGAACGCTTGTAGGTGATGTTTGGGATATAAGGTATTCTTCTCAAACAACTTGTTTAACTTGTAGCAAGCATCTGTTTTTAAACATTTAGTTAAATCACAATTGGCCAATTTAGAAAATTTGGTTTAAGGAACAAGATTTATGTTAAACTAAGCAATTATATCTTCCATTCTTAGTAAATGCTACAGATTATTAAAGCTTGCCAAGGGTTTTGGTTCATTTAATAGTCTTAGTTTAACAGGCTCTACATCCTAATAATCTAACCTTAATTGATACTCACTTTACATGACAAATTTAAGGTGACCAGATGTTCTGATTTTATAGGAACAGTCCCAGTATTTAAACTTTTTCCTATGGGGTGACAGTATACACACGTCCAACCCTATTTTTTAAACATGCTTTCTGCTCACCCTAAACTCAAATGACTCTCACTCAATATTTTGATTCTCCAGCAGACTGAAGGAATGGCTCTCTCACTCAAAGACAATGTTTGGGCCATTAACTCGGTCACAAATGATGAGCAAGGCACGTGACCACAATGGTTCTGTGGCAAAGCAAACAGTCATACTATATCTTTCCAAATAGGCACTGAGCACACAATCTTATTCCCATATTTAGAAGTACTTTCAGGTTCAATGGGCCTCTTACTAAAACATGCTTGATAAGCAGCCAGGTAGTAGTGAAAACAATACAATGCTAATATTGAAGATTTAGTTTATTTTGACACAATGGTTACTTTTGCAAGACAATGCAATATGTCATACTATCCATTTAAAGTGTTTGGTAAGCAGCATATTTCCATTTCCTCACCTGTCAACCACCTCCTCACCCCACTGCTGGCTTCTGTGCTCTCCCCAGGGACTGCCAGCCTCCTGTCCAGGCTCACCTCATGTGCACCCTGGCCCTCCATCTGCAGGACCAGCTCCCTGCTCAGGCTCCCTGAAGGCCCCCCATGGCTCTCTGGTCCAGCAACATCTGGGGTGTTGCCAGATCACAGAGGTTCAGTCTGTATTAAAAAGGTCTAAAGCAGATAGCTTGTTTTTATAGAGGTCAAGAGGTTTTCCCTCATGCAGCAAGAGGGATAAAAACCCAGAGATTTCTTAATTTCTACTCACCTAGGTGGTGGAAGACATTTCTCTTCCTTCTCCAGATAACGGGCCTGAGTTAATGCAATACCTCTGTCCATACACTGCAGACCATATAAACAAGCAGTTATGTAACTGTTATGCTACTGTTACAATCTATGAGACTAGATCATTAAATGTCTGGATGACAAACATGGCAGAATCTTATACTACACAGAGAGTGAAGTATACATCAAAACCAATATCAAGTCCAGTATCAAAAGAGAATTACTAGCATTACCGTAATTAGTTATTAAAAAACACCTTGACACATAAGGCATCTTTTAAAAATTTAAAATGTTAGGACTTAATTTGAGGTTTTTAAAAATGTAGGTGGTTGCATTACCCTAGAAGAACAGAGATAACAGGACAGATTTGACATTTCCTTCCGCAGCTTGTAACCAGCTTTTGGGAGAAGGAGGCTGGAAATGGCTGGAAATGGAGTAAGAGGACTGCTCTCCTAGGTGTTTCATAAGTTAAGTCAGTAAGAGTTCTTGAAGACGACTAGGGATAGGCGTCTTTAATTTCACATCTATCTGTAAGTTCAGAAAAAATAGTTACACTCATCCCTCGCTATATGAGCGCAACTGGCTCCCAAATTTCTGCTTATAAGCAAAAACTCATAAAAGTGACACTAAATTCCCACTAAAACACATGTAAAAGTCTCTGATTTGTTGCAAGTGCTTGTAACTTGACATAAACCAGTTGAGTTTAGGTACTTTTCTGATGTATTTGAATAGTCTGGCACCAGAAATAGGATGTAGTATATGTATGTGGAGCAGGGATTCCCAACCTAAGGGTTGGGACCCAAACATGGGTCACCATTAGATTTGTTAACGGTCACCAGCTGGGCACTTCGAAGCTGCATGTGGCTGTTAAAGAAGCCATTTGCAGTTTAACACCATTGCCCCAGGCAAATATGTAGAGATAGTGATTACCTTATGCCTACGTGCTGAAAGCTTAACACTTGAGTTAATTGATTTTAATGACTGTTACTTGCTGGAGGCAGGAGGGCTGGGGGAGCCACCCAGCCTAGTAGCCCCAGTGAACAGGCTGCAGGAGGAGGAGTGTCTAAGGCTGGGGCTGTTTAGGACTGTGGTGGGGCAGGGGGGAGGATTGAAGGCTGGGGGCAGTTTGGCACTGCTGGACGGGGAGAATGCGAGTCTCCCAGCTTCCCAGCCAGGGACACTGTGGCTTGCTCATATTAGTGGGAGAAGTTCACTCATTTAGTGAACACAGGTGGGTATACATGTCCCTCATTTTAGCAAGTACTCATAAGTAGAAGTACTCTTTAAATGAGGGATGGGTGAAATAGGATTACATCAGGTATTTACAGAATAGTGATATTTAGAATAAAAAAAGGAAAAAAGGAGTCCAGCTAAGTCATTGTCCAACTTTTCTATGGATGGTTCACAAATTGTTGGCCTTAATATACACTGGCCACATAACAGTATCTAGTCACCCTGTCTGTAGAAGTCATTGCTGCTGCAAGTCAGTACAGTTACTATGGCTAGATTTAAAAGTAACTTACTTAACATAGCTATGCTGTGCGGGCAGAGAATAAGGTAATGGCAATCTTTAAGGAAGAAAATGTTATTGAAGGTTACATACTATGAGCATTATCTTATCTTTTACTCAGAAGAGTCCCATGTAAAAGATATTCAACTTGTACAAAAACTCAACAGTGCAAGCAGTTAATGGGCATGGAGAGAATGATTTAATATGAATGCTGACATTTAAAATATTTCTTACAACTCAAGAGCACCTTCTTCAAAGAGTTGCATTCTTCAAATTTACATGAGTTAGATGAACTCAAGTACAAAACCAGTACTGTCATGCCCCCACACTGAAAGATACACAGGATGCATCATTTAACATACTCATGCATTTCTCACATACGATATCTTGAGAATTAGTGTATAGCAATGGTTCTTCACTTGCAGCCCCATAGCATGTAGCTGTGGCCTATGTGATATTCTTAGGGCCATACAAGTAGTATACATACACATAAGCAGGCCTACAATGGAAAACAGGTTGAAAACCACTGGTGTACACTGATGATGGAAAGTGCTTGAAATGCTAAATGCTACAGCCTGCAAAAAATGCTCATGTACTTTAATGTAAAAACAAACATGTTATGAAAAAACCAAACACGTTATGAATCAATACAGCAGCTGAAGCTCAAGTGTTTGCATACAGCAAGAGACGTTTGCTCATGAAGAATAAATTAAGTTTCTATAAAACTCAAAAGTTCTCTCTAATCCCTTTGTATATATCGCGGTGGACAATAATTTTCAACAAGGAAGCCACTTCAAGAATTTGTTAAGTGGGAAAGTCCACACTCTTCTACGATGTAAATGAATGTTGTGTGTGGTCTGGGATAGAGGTTTGGTGCAGAAGAAGGCTCAAGTATAGGGGGTCTGGGAGAGGACATGAGTGCTAGAAAGGATTCTGACCGGAGGGAGGGCTTTAGGAGGAAGTGCAGGGTTTGGGAGAGAATTACTAGGGGCATGGGTGTAGGAGGGAAATACAGAGGTTTTGGGTTGTCATCTGTGATAGGGAGATGGGATGCCAGATGCAGGCTCTGGCTGGGAGGAGTTTACCCCAGCTGGCTCTCAGCCAGAAGACCAGCAGGACTCTTGGGTAGGCTCCCTGCCTGTTGCACATCCGTATGCTGCTTGGGCCCCACGTGTTGGTACTGCATGTCCCTTGGGTGGGGATAAGGGGTCTCTGAGTTGCTTGTGTCCACAAGCACGTGGAAAAGGCAGCTCTCGTGGGCTGGTTTCTGTCCAATCAGAGCTGCAATGATTTCAAAAAGTGAATACAGGCCCCTGCTGTTTCTTATTCAATTGCAATTTCCCAAACAAGAAACTCCAGGTCGTACAATAATTAAACCAACTACCATGCCATGGCTTTGCACAGACTAATTGCTTTAATAATTAAAAGTTGGATATGCTTTAATTGCAAAAGGGACACTTACATAATCTACAATTCTCTTGAGTAACTTCATATCATTCGCACGAGATCCACTGGTCTCTTCCAATCGAAGGTGTAATGCTGGAGAAAATGACTCTCCCACAACTATCAGACCAGAGATCCTGAAACAATTCAAATAGGTTCTGTATACATCTGATCAGAATAACAAAGCAAAGCAGACTGACATCGAGAAGATGCTATTTAAAAGCTTGCTCATTTTTGGGTGTTACTTCAGAAAAACACTTTCTAAATTGCTTTGTATTGGAAGTATTTGTTACAAAACACATTTCAACACAAATGAAGCTTTATAACCTTTGAACTTCTGTATACCAGCAACCACAATACAAAGTTTAAAAACTATGTAGCCATGAAATACTCATGGGAACATCTAAATTAGTGACCAAATCAAACAACCCTCTTCATATGGTTTCCATCACAAAGAATCTGAGCAAATTAAAGTATCTATTTTAACTGAATTTTATTGTTTTGTACAATTCCTACCCTGTACATCCTTCATTTGCCTGCCTCCAATTTCCCCCCACCATCTCTAATTTAACCTTAGTTTGTTCTGCTCCAACAGAGTATTTACAAAACAATGGGGAATCAACTGTCTGCCACAGACAATGTTAATTTTTAAATATGGTATTATGACAATTTTAAACATAGTATTATGACAATGTTCTTCCTTAAGAGCTTAAAACATGGGCTTAAAACCTAACACAATCTATTCCTTAATTTGTAAGACTGTGATCCTTTCAAATCTTTAAAACGCAAACCTTGTGGCAAGATGTGTAAGTGCAATGCATTCTATCAATAAAAACATGGACACCCTATATCATAGTTTAGAATTACTAGCACGAGGCAGGGGAACTCAACTTCTCACATGCAGGACGTCTACATTCATATAAAAAAAGGTGATCACTATTGAGACAGGATGAAAAAAGCCAATCTTCTGCTTCCAAGTATTAACAGTATATCACACTAACGCACTATGCTGCCAGCGTCAGCCTTAACTTAGATTTCCCAATTTTGTATACAAGCTGACCAATCAATGTGTTGTAAATACAAAGGCTTTGTGTTTTAATTCCCACATTAGTTCCACGCAAAAAGGAAGCAAAAAATTAGGCTCTCCTCAGAAAACACAAGGGCCTCATCTACACAAGCAGGTACATTCAAAAATGACACCGAAAGAAGCCCATCTTTTGAAATTCCCCACAGAGCACCTACACACAAACTCAGATCTTTCCAAATTAACTTGGAAAGAACGGGGCCGTTCCATGAATGTCGGGTCTCTGTTCCCATGGTGGGAAGAGCGCTCCCTTTTGAAAGGCAGCAAGCACAGACACTCCGCAGTCAGCTCTTTCAAAAGATGGAGTCCTCATGGTGCCGCTCACAACACAAGCAGAGCTCTATGGCTCCTGCGTCCACCCACATTTAAAGAAACAGGCTCCCACAAACTCCCAGGCAGGAAGCTGAGAGCCCACACTGCTCTCCAGCCTTCTGCCTGCCGCAACACCCGACAGCCCACTGCATTCCCTGGCCAGTGAGGGAGACCCCCCGCTCTCCCTGGGGGCTCCCCAAGGAGAGAGGGTAGCCCTCCCAGGAGGCGAGCCAGGCTCCAAAGCGCCAGTCCCCCTCCTGGATGGAGGCCGAACTCTGGGACCTCCTCTCCCTATGGGAGGATGAGGAGGTCCTCCACCAAATGGCTGTCCAGATGATTGGGGGCAGCACCCACCAGCTGCCCCTACTATAAAGAACTTGACCACCTCCTTGGGCCCAAGGAAGCAGAACTCCCAGCTGTCATCCTTGACACCACAGAGCCCAAGACGAAGATGGGGCCAGGGATGGAGGGTGAGCACCACCCAGGACCCGCAGCCAGCACCAGGCGCCTGGCAGATGGCACAGACACTGGAGACCACCAGTGATGACGAGGGCTCAAGTCAGGGAGGTGTTGTCGTCGACTTCCCGTCTGGGTTGTTCAGCTGTGCCTCACAAGAGTTTTTGGAGGGACTCTCAGGTAGGTGTCATGCATGCCAGCTGCCCCGGGGCCCAGTCCCCAGGGAGCTTGGTCCTGCCCAGGGTGGCCACAGCCTACCCACGTGGCTGCTGGTCCCCATCTATGTGGAACCTGAACAGACACACTCCACGGGCTGCATGGTCGTGGAGGGACAGGGGGCAGCCCGTGCCACCCATGCAGGGAACCCCGTGATCCAACCCCCGCAGGGCCCCCGAAACAGGGAGGGGAGTGGAGGGGCGGGGACGCAAGGCCATACCATGGGACTAATGGCCCATTCTTCTGTCCCCTTCTGTCTCCACAGCTCCAGGGGTCGGCAGCCAGAGGAGACCCATCCACAGGCGAAGGAGCCCAAGCACGGAGGGCAAAGGGGAGTGGCCCGGACCCTGACTGGGGACAACATGGGACTGCTGATGGGCCATCTGCCAGTGCCACCAGGGCAGAGACGAGGCAGTGGGTGACCCTGCCCACACTGCAGCCCTGCACGACCTCATGGGCTTGCGATGGAGCGACAGGCCTGGGACAGGGTGGCGGCCAGCCTGGACACCCTGACCCAGGCCGTGATCACCCACCTGGCGCCGTCTGCTGCCCCCCCATGAGCCACTCCCACACCCACCCCTCCCACTCCTGCCCCACCCCACCCCACCCATCACCCAGCCCCCCAAGCCCTCACCACATCCCTCCCCCCACGAGCCCAAACTCACTACACTGGTCCCAACTCACCTCCCACCAGCCCACCTCCTCCAGCTGGTCTGAATGCTCCTGGCCAGGGCCAGCCATGCAAGGGCAGTTTCCCCAACACTCTGCTCCTCCTGTACTACCCTGGTTAGGCTGCAGAGGATGCAGCCCAGCTGTGCCCCTACCTCCCTGTGCTCCCAGCCCCAGCCTAGCCCCACCCCGCCCCAACGGGGCCCCTAGACATGGGGGGGTAGGGGTAGGTGAAGGGGATCCCGTCCCTCAACCTTCATCAAAGAGTAGGGGCCCCCATCCCAACATCCTGCTCTCCTAGGGCATTGGTGTCTGCTCACCCTGGCCTGTACCACCCCTGTAAAAAGCTCCCCCAGCCCCCCCGAGTTCCTGGTTCCCCCAAAACCTCCAGGTCATGGTTCCCCTCTATACATAGCTCCCAAGGTTATGAAGAGGCACAGACTGCTATGAATAAACCTTTTACTGAACATGTTATGTTTAACCCTGTGTACATGGGGATGGTGGGGAAAGCGTATGCTTGTGGGCAGGGGGGGCGTCAATGTGGCTCCTGGGTGAAGGGCCTCCCCCACCTGCACCCGATCCTGCTAGGCCTGGTGGTACGGGGTGGTAGGCAGCTGCTCATACCTGCACCCTGCCTCGGTAGCCCACCCTTGCATAAACAGCTCTTGCTTAGCCTCCACCAGGTTGTGGAGGGTGCAGTGCACCCCAACCACCGCCAGCCTGGTGAGGAGGCACCAGAAGCGCCTCTACAGGTGGCCAAATGCCTGCCCTACAGTGATCTGGGCCTGGTTGAGCCACTCATTAAAAACATCCTGGGTAGGCTGGGCGTGACCCACGTATGGCCTCATAAGCCAGGCTTGCAAAGGGCAGGCCGCATCCACCACAATGCAGGGTTGCATTGTGGTGTCCCTGATGAAGAGCTTCCGCAGGGGATGTAGGTTCCCTTGGCCATCCAGTGGACGAGCCTCAAGTTCCGAAAGCCCAACTCATTGAACCCCTGTGGTAGGAGTGTGATCCAGGCATTGCTTACCTTGTTCAGGATGGCCCCGATGGTGGCCCTGGTAGCCGACAGATGGGTGACTGGCGTCATGCAGGTGTTGTGGTGCTGGAGGGCTGGGGCAAGCCAGTGGCACAGCTCCAGGAATGTCCCCTTGGTCATACTGAAGTTCTGCAGCCACTGGTCGTTGCCCCAGTCCTCCAGCACCACCTGGTCCCACCAGTTGCTGCTTGTGGGGAAGCCCCACAAGTGGCAGATGGCTCGTGCCCTGAGGATGGCCTCCAGGAGGGTGGCCACCAAGGCCTTTTGAAGCAGCAAGTCGGTTCTTTGGTCCCCATTTGCCCATGTGGACGTGGCTTTTCTAAAGGCTGTCTTTTGACGTTTATTTTCTAAAGCCATCCTTTAGAAAGAGTGCTGTAGTGTAGACATGGCCAAGATGGCAAATCCACTGGAGTGCCACAGATACAAAAAGTAATGGAAAGATGTTTTAGGTCCAAAATGTGCCTTATTTTCACGAAGGTCTATTGATTCAGAGCCCCATTTTGAAAGGGAAATTAAATGAAAGGTTGGTTGTGCTTTTCTTGCAAGCTTTAGTTGAGTGAAATAACATTTGAGAGTTCCCAGCCTGCACAAAATACTATCGTTCCATTCCCCCACTCCCCAGCCTACCTCTCCTCTTCACTTTTCCAGTGAAGCACATACATTATGTTAACTTGCGTAAAAGTATTTTCTACCTCTCACTGCGGGTCACCTATGTTTTAATTAAAATAAAAATTCATACTACAATAGACCCCCCCGATTTGCGCAGAGGTTGCATTCTTGGCAACCTCGTTGTAAGTTGAATTTTCTTTGCATCAACAGGTGTGTTGTGAACAAGACACGAAAAGTCATTCTTCCGCTCTACTCTGTGCTGGTTAGGCCTCAGCTGGAGTATTGTGTCCAGTTCTGGGCACCGCACTTCAAGAAAGATGTGGAGAAATTAGAGAGGGTCCGGAAAAGAGTGACAAGAATGATTAAAGGTCTAGAGAATGTGACCTATGAAGAAAGGCTGAAAGAATTGGGCTTGTTCAGTTGGGAAAAGAGAAGATTGAGGGGAGACATGATGGCGGTTTTCAGGTATCTAACAGGGTGTCATAAGGAGGAGGGAGAAAACTTGTTCTTCTTGGCCTCTGAGGATAGAGCAAGAGGCAATGGGCTTAAACTGCAGCAAGGGAGGTTTAGGTTAGACATTAGGAAAAAGTTCCTAACTGTCAGGGTGGTCAAACAGTGGAATAAATTGCCAAGGGAGGTTGTGGAATCTCCATCACTGGAGCTATTTAAGAACAGGTTAGAGGATGGTTTAGACAGTACTTGGTCCTGACATTGGGGCAGGGGGCTGGACTCGATGGCCTCTCAAGGTCCCTTCCCGTCCTAGTATTCTATGATTCTATGATTCATCTTGGGAACGAGGAAACTGGCCAGTGCAGCAGTGTTGGTCAGTTTCCAGTCTCCTGTGAGCATCAGGGAGCTGGGAGCCAGACTCCAGCTTCTGCTGCTCACAGGAGACAAGAAACTGACCACTGCTTGTATAGTTTCCTGGCTCCCACAGTGAGGTAGGGAGCCAGGAAACTAACCAGCAATGTGCTGGTCAGTTTCCTGGCTCCTCCCTGGTTCCCAGCTCCCCACCACTCTGGGAGCCAGGTATGGCTTCTCCCTGGCTTCCTGCAGCTGGAGAAAGCCAGGGAGAAGCAGTGCCACTGCAGCTACCCATGCAGCAGTGTGGCTGTCTGCCCACCCAGCTCCCATGAGCTAGGGGAGCTGGGTGGGCAGACAGGCACCAAGTGACTTTGCGTTGTGCTTAATTCACATTAACGCATGTTAAGCGCAACTCAAAATTGTGCATTTCAGGGGTTTATTGTATTTAAAGACAATATTGCACTGGTATTTCGTCCAATGTCTCATCTGTTACCTCACGGAAAGGTAAAGAACTTTGGGCCAGAAATTAATGGAATAATTTCCTTACTGGGTTTAGGAAGAATTACATCCTCCATACTCATTTAATGGTTTGGTTATGCTCTGAAGCATGAGGCCTCATTAGTTACATCCTTATTTTATCATCTAAGGTTAAATGTAGATTTTCTCATTATCTTTAGGAATATCTAAACATATTCTGAGTTCTATTAAGCACTCGTTCTCAGTAGTATCTTGTCACACTGAATGGTCACCCGAAATGCCTACTTTTCTATGTTTATAGATCTATATCTATCTATTGCATTGGCGTGTGCACGCACACACACACACTCTTTTATATATCCTACTTTCTTGGGGGTGGGGAATGGCTACACAGCAGCCTTATTCCAAAACAAACCATTCCAGAATAGCTTATTTCAACTCAATGCAGGCATACACAGGCAAATACAGCTGATCTGCATGGGTTTGCACATCACATGCCTCATTTGCATAATGGCAGCCATTCCCTGTCCCAGACGTGCTGTTTTAGGAAAACCAACAAGCAGTTCATTCGAAAGGAAACCTCGCTTTTGAAAACATCCTTCTTCCTCATATTTTTCAGTAAGAAGGTTTCTTTCAAAAACAGAGTTTTTCCCCCTAAAACAGCACTTCTGGAACAGCCAGTGGCTGCCATTATGCAAATGAGGCACACAATACATAAATCAGAACCTCATTTGCATTTCCAATTGGCAGTATTTGCATTCCCCTTCTGACAGGGGAATGTAGCACAGACAGTGAAAAATGCATTTCAAAATAACATTTATGTATTTCAAACAGTGCCTACACACATGGAGTCTATTTTGAACAAGTGTCATTGGACGTATTATGGCTCATTTCAAAAGAGACTATTCCCTGTATTAACAGTCCCAATTTTGAAATTGGTAAACCTCATTGCATGAGGAATAGTACCTATTTTGAAATATGTCAACCGCTATTTCTAAATTATTTCAAAATAGCAGTTGCTTTGTATACATACCAGGATAGTTATTTTGAAATAAGGACTGCTATTTTGAAATTATTATGCTGTGTAGACTTACCCTTGCATTACTTGTGCAGTCATTGCACAATTTCTAAAGTGATTAAAGTGATTATTAATTTTAAATCCAGAAATATGGAAGAGTAGTTCAAAGTATTCCTTCTACAGTCCCTTTACATTTGTCAGGGGATTTTATTATGGAGTTGCCCATAACTAGCTTAAGTCTTTTGGTCCTCTCTGGGACTGCCAAACTTAAATTATTGTCCTGTACAAGTTTTGCTATTAGACATTTAATCAAGTGCTAATCAGAATAAGAACGTAAGAAAGGACATACTGGTTCAGACAAATGACCCGCCTAGCCCTGTATCTGGCCTTCCATAAATGGCATGTGACAGACCTTTCAGATGGACTGAATAAAACAAGAATCACTTCAAATTTCCATTATCTGTCATCCAGATCCAACTTCTAGCAGTTAGTTACACCCAGAGCATGGGATTGAGTCCTTGACGAGGCTACGTCTAGATTGCCAGGAACAGCTGGCAAAAGGTATGCAAATTGCACAACATATTTGCGTATCTTTTGTTGACAGTGCTGTCGGGAAATGCTTTTTACAGTATTTGGCCTGTCCACGTGGGGCCAAATGTTGGAAACTCCCCTCCCCCACCCCTCTGTTGAGGCATCCCTTCTTCCTCATGGAACAAGGTATACAGGGATGTTGACTGAACATTCCAGACCATCAAATCTCTGCTGACAGATACGCAGCCTGGACACATGTTCTGTCGACAGAAGCCTGCAACCTAAACAGCATAAGAGCAGCACTTTTCTCCCCTAGAAAATAAGGTGCAGCCCCAAACCACCCTCAAGCTTAACCTCCTCGCAGCCCCAAATTGCCCCTCCTGCCCCCAGGCTTAACCCCCCACAGCCCTAAACTGCCCCCAGCCTTAACCCCCCCACCCACCAGTCCTGAACTGCACCCCTGCCCTATGGCCTAACCCCCTCACAGCCCCAAACCACACGGCCTGCCCCAGGACCTAACCCTCCACAGTCCCCAACCATCCCCAAGCTCAACCCCTTGTAACCATAAGCCACACACCCGCCAACCCAGGATTCACTTACTTAGCCAGGAGTTCCATGTGCTGCTGGCCATCATCTCTTCTTCACTGCAGCTGCACGGCTCTCCCCAGCCCTCCGACTCCCTCCACTCACAGCGCAGCAGGGGCAGCTCCCAGCACCCTGCCATGTTGAAAGAGTAGAACTCTAATTGGTTTAATGGCTGCATCCCCCCCTCCTTGCCATTAAACCAATTAAATCGAGTCCTACACTTTCAGCATGGCAGGCAGGGAGCTGGAGGAGTGAGTGGCCACAGCAATGGGAGCCACATGTGGCTCAGAGCCACCCAGCTGGCTTCCAAAATGGTGGTGCCAGGAAAAAAGTGCCTCAACTCCATTCCAGTGCATTCCACTAGAAATAAAGCCTTGCCTAAGAGAAACAGTCCCAATCATTTAAAACTTTTCATATGGAAACTGTTCTACTCCCCTAATCGCATTTGTTGCCATACTCTGTACCTTTGAGATTGGGCAACTGGAATTGCACATGGTATCTAAGGTGTGGATGATTTATATAGGGATTGAACTGGTGGATTTATTTGCCAAAGGATGTTGTGAAGACCAAGACTATAACAGGGTTCAGAGAAGATCTAGTTCAATTCATGGAGGTTAGGTCCATCAGTTGCTGTTAGCCAGGATGAGCAGGGATTGTGTCCCTAGCATTTCTTTGTCAGCACTTGGGAATGAATGAATGACACGGAATTGATCACTTGATGATAACCTGTTCTCTTCATTCCTTCCTGATGTCTGGCATTAGCCTCTGTTGGAAGACAGGATACTGGGCTACAGATGAACCTTTGACTCTGACCCAGTATGGCTGTTCTTTTAAAATGCGATTTTGTTACTGACAGTCCATCTATGTTACAGTAAAAACTTCCAGTAGGTTCAGAAAGAACCCATCTGTAGTCCACTGTTCTTTTACCTACATGCCAAATTCCTAAAAGAGAAAAAGTTTTATGGACCCTACAGTTATACCTAAAAACATAAAGCTATAGAACAGTAGCACATCTGTTACAGCCACTTTTCCTCAGTTAAAGGTTTCAATAATTTTTAGTGCCATTTCCTATTAGTTTTAAGAAAATTTAAGCATATTAAGCAATTAGGCAGCGAGACCTCAAACTCTTATTGGCAAAGAATGAACAACTCAAGGAGACTAGACTGTTCTGGATTACTTACATCATCTTACAACAAAAGTCTTAAGGAACTGACCATTTCTTCATCAGACCCCTTAGAAAAACACCTCTTCCTAGATTAACAGGCTAACCACTAAAGGCTGTCAGAAAGAATACAGATACAGCAAATACTGTTGTGAAATAGAAAGTAGAAAGATGGAATTGCTTGACTCTTGATGAAAATCAGTTTTCATTAAATCTTCATTATAAAATTCAGTCAGGTATTGCAATAACTTAAGAGACCTTAATCTGATATGGAAATTTAATTGGAATGATAGCAGCAGGTATGTATTTACCTGAAAGTTAATCAATTGCCTATAATACATGAAGTATTGAATCTAGAACACATTATTATCAAAAAACTGTTACCAGAATATTTATATTAAAACCATGTCATTACAGAATATATTATATTCATGATATTTTGTGAATTCTTAGCAAGTTGATACTAATCAAAAAATCAAATAGTTTACCTTTGTAAAGCCTTGTGAATCCGTTTGCATTTCTCTCGTAAAACTTGAAAAATGTCTATGCAAAAAGAAAAAGCGCATCAGTCTCTTGCTCTGTATTTCTGTAAGTCCCAAAATAAATATTTAAAATATTTATAAGTTTAGTAAACAAAATAACAATAAAAACAAAAACTGTGTGCCTTTTCATATCTCCTAACAATGATCCTTATCCCTAAGGAATACCATTTCCATCATCAAATGACAGGACAAATGACAAGAGCTGAGAAATGTGTTCCTGCCCCACAGTCTACTATTCCAGTGAAGTATTTTCTGTTTAAAAACACTTTGTGTTAGCCAGTTAAAAGACAACATGAAGCATCAAGAAACTATAGCTGCAACCTTTGGTAGCTAAATACCCCGTCTCCCCTTAACTTACCTTGAAAATAACTTAATACATTCTGGTCAAACAGGAGGAACAAAATGAGTAGGCCAAGTGTTTGAACTATAACAGATTTTTAATGAGGTGTTCAGTGGTTCCCTTGTCTGGGTCTTTCCATCTCCACTTCTCTTTTTCACCTTGTGTGAAAAAAGGAAGGGAGGAGGGGAAAGATGTATTAGGAGAAGAGGGAGTGGGAGGAAAAGCCAAAGAGAGAATGAGAGAAAAGGAGATAATGAATGCAAGATGCAGAAAGAGAGCAGAGAGAATGAAAGGGTAAAGTGAGGAAGCACTAGACTAAGAGGGTGAGGAATGGAAGTGAGGGAAATTATTTCCACAAACATTAATCTTGAGCTCATTCAGTTTTCCCTCTGAGCAGAGCTAATCTGTCATATTACAAACTATTCAATTTTTCAGAATAAAATACCTGGATTCTCCTCCATGATATTGAGGGCTTCAATAGCAGCAGCAGCCAGTAGGGGAGGCAGAGAGGCTGAAAAGCAGTAACCCTGACCTGACAATCTCTAAAGAAAATGAAAAAAAAAAAATCAAAGCTGAAAATATTTTAACAGTTTTTCTTGTTTACAACACCATAGAAAAATCTTCGAAGTCCTTGGTTTTAATTAAGGAAAAATTGTCACTCAATGGATAACTTTCCAGTTTGACAAAAGTAGTCAGTGGTTGAAGTCCTCCATACAATCTTATTGAAATAATACTCGTCTAAACTGCTATATAAATATTTTGTATCAAGATGCAGCTTGTAAATAGAAGTCAGTCATTCCTTTGAAATAGCAGGCTGAATCAATTTGAAAATTAATACATGGCATACCTGATGGTCAACAACAAAAGATCTTCCACAGCAAAATCCTCCAATAGATGCCAAGGAATTCTCCATGTTCGCACTAATCAGATCTATATCATCAATCTGCCATTCAGTTAAACATGAAACATTACAAGAGAGGAATGTGGTAGATGGAGATGCAGTGATATTTGATCAACTCAAGATAATTTATGATACATCAATTATTATGAAAATGAACATGGTTACTAAGGCAAAATAGAGCAGGCAAAATACACATATACACCTCCCCAAAAACTTCACATTAAAATGGAGACAGCTCAGTCACAACTGAGTTAAAGTGACACAAACAAGGAGCTTTAAAACTGTGTTTATAAGGATCCATATATATTTCACGTAAATCTTTTCATGTATTGCAATATATGTAGCATGTACAAGCAAATGATGCATGTGTAGGCCCCAATCCAGTAAAGTTCTTTTGTATGCATACACAATCTATTTTAGGCAAGTCAGTTGTCCCAATGAAAGTCAATGGGCCTGAATGTGATTTAAGTACATGCTCAACTGGAATAAGCTTTGGACCCTAGAAATACCTAACTGTTCCATAACTCACTGGTTTCAATAAAGTTGCCTTTTTGTGAGGTGTGCAATGCAGCACCTAGAAAGTGCGGGAAATAAAGGCTGGAGAAGTGAAGATGAGATGGGAGCACAGAAGGCAATACTGGCAGAGGAAGGAAAGAACAGTAGAGAAGAAAGGATGCTGAGCTCAGACAGAATGCAGGAGAACTTAATATTATTGATGTTCAGAAGGTTGTGAAAGTCGCTTCTGCTGAAAAAGCACCGCCTCTCACGTACACGTCTCCTTCCTCAGTCTATGGCTAAGGAGACGAAGGCCCCCTTGTGGCCGCACTATACAGGTCATGCCAAACCAGTGTTCCCAAGCATAAGAAACCTGATGAATTTGCAAGCATCAGGCAACCCCACCACAATGAGGAGAGCTATGGTAGAATGTATGACTCCTTATTGCCAAACATCTTGTGTCCCACTGAAGGACAGGGGGAGGACTGGGGGGGCACAGCATATGGAGAGGGACTTGTGATCTTCCCAACCAGAATATTCTTGTGTTGATGTAAAACTGAGTTTGTGGTAGTATAGGTACAGGAAATACAAAAGTGCCTTGGCCTAATTTATAAATAGAATGACTTAGTTTATCTTGGAAAAAACGGCAAATATTTTTGGAATTCAAACACAGCAAACTGTGAAACAGAATTACGCTTTCAGTAACAAGCAGACTCCAACCTTAACCGAGGAGACATTCGATTTTAGCTTTAAGATGCCCCCTTTCTAGTTCAGATCTTTGAATTCTGACATGTGCTGTGCCAGAGTATACACTAACACACATAGATAATGGCATTTAAATTATGATACAAATATCCATGAGAAGTTACAATATGTTGTGCACATCTATAGCATGGTAATACTTAATACTCATGTACTAGAGTATTCCTTCATGTAAGCAGGATTTATTTTTTAAATGTGTTTTCCACTGAACATTTTGTTTCGGAACAAAAATATTCTACCACATTTAAAATTAAGTAATCTCTGATCACACATGCAGGTTAATATTACTACGTTAACTGAAGACTCTGCCCAAACATGTGGTAGCAGAGTAAACCTCAAGTACACTGTCCCAGTAAGACAAAAGATAGCAGATCACCTTCTCTCAATTTCTCTATCCTTCCCCTTCGCTCCCCATTCTAAACAAGAGTTAAAACGTATTTACTAAAGCTTTTCTAAAAGCAGTTCACTCTTCAGAGAATTCTGCAAAATTCAAATCCAGAGTGAACAGTAGTGGCAGATTACAGAAGAGGTCTTATAAAGGGTAACAGTGCCAACACCACTAATCCTCAAAGCTGCTATTTAAAAAATAAGTGTCAGTATCTTCTATTAAACAAAAAAGTTCAGTATAATAATTGGATAGACAGATAGACTTACAATTCCTACCATACAAAGATGAATACTTTTAAAGATTTGTAGTACTGCTATTGCCGAAAACATACCCAGGAAAACAAGCACCAGACCTTGCCCAAGAAGAAAGAGTGTACGTGCATACACACACACACACAAAGCCTGGCACTTACATTTATTCCAAAGTGTTCTGTAACACCTCGTCCATGTTCTCCGAGGACCCCAAAGGAAAGACTTTCCTCCAAAAAAATCCTCACTTTATATTTATACTTCAATTTTATCTGCAATGACACAGAGCAGTCATTACTGACATTTCTTTGCCAAGTAATTACAAGCCACGTGTACAAAAGATGAACAGTTCCATTAAAGATCTTATAGAGCAGTTCACCAACATAAAACTGTCAATCCCACTCAGCTATTTTGTGTATTTTAGATCTAGATCATGTATGAGATCTAGCTTGTATTTTCTTTTTAACAAGTTAAAATACTTTAAAATATTATGCAAAAATATTCATAGCACTCTCTCTTTTATCACCAGAAACAGATGTGTACACAATTTAATTAGGTTATGCTCCCTGGAGACAAGCATACTGATTTCAATATTTCTAGCCTCAATTTTTAAACTAAAAACACTTTAGTGTAAACTTAGTAAGTAGGTATGGTCTACAAAAACATTTGATTGCTTATAACTCGGATACTTATTACAGAACTGCAAAATTTTGAACCAGCAAAACTCTAAACCTGCTAGTTGGAACTGACATCTGTGCAGTATTCATAATCCACTTTGTAGCTAACAGAAAGTGATATAATATTCCATTATGCTTTAGAAATATGATCATGAATGAAGAGAAAGCAACAGGTTACACACAAAGCATTGCTTCTGGCATTTCCTCACTTTCAAGGACTCAACCATGTAATATTAATGTGTGTACATAAAGCACATAACAAAACTCAAACCACTTACCAATTCTGGAAGAGGACACACATCTCCAGTATTCATATATAACCCTTCCACCAGAATAAACCTTCGAGTTACACAGGCCTTGCGAGGATTCTTCAGAGAAAAATGTATGTTTCAGTACACGTAAATAGTTTGACCAAAACAAAAAACCAAAAACCACAAACTTCTATTAAGATAATTTGATTAAGAAAAAACCTTTTATATCCCAGCTAGAAGTTAGTATTTTGGCTCTTATAACCATATTAAATGTCTTTTAATTGGCTATGTAGCTTCAATTTTTTTTAAGTTGCCGTCTCGTATGATAGTTAAGATTCTATGTTACTGTTTAAACAAATCAGGGATTGAATACTATCCAGCTAAAACGCACACCTATGTTAAGGGAATAAAATTCAGCAGTGTGTACTTTGAGAGGGCTCTATCGCAGAGAGTAGAAATGCTCCCTTAGCTGTCAGCAGCGTTCAGGGCATACTTCCTCTTTGTTACAACTATGTAAGTGGAAACAGTGTAGTTTAAAGACTTTATGGCTTTTCAACGTAGCATTACTGCAGCCAGTTTCAACTCAGAATCCTATTACAAGGGCCCTTTTGCTACATCCCTCATTTTTTTATAGGATACAAGGCCAGAAGGGACTTCTATGATCATCTAGTCTGACCTCCTGCATAACACAGGTGCTAGGATGTCTCTTCATCATTGGCAATTTGTAAATCAAGAATGACTCCATTACAATGCTCAGTAGATTGCTACAATGGTATATGTATGCTCACTGTTACTAACATGCACCTTACATCAAGACAGGATTTGTATACTTTTTTCTGACGACTGAAGAACCCTCCTATTGAAATTCTGTTCCCTGTATAGTTACTTATTGGCTGATCAAGTTACCCTTTAAATTTCCTCTTTGATAAGCTAAACGGGTCAAACTGCTCAAGTCTTGTCTATAAGGCATGTTTTCCAATTCTTCAAATAATTTTCCTGGCCCTTTTCTGAATCCTTTACAAGTTATCACATCCTCCTGGAATTGCATAAATCAAAACTGGATAGCATTCCAGCTGTGGTCATACCCATGCTAAGAGTCAGCCTATATATCCTCTATTCCAGTGGTTCCCAATCTTTTCAGAAACAGCACAGTTCAATGAGAAACAATTTCACAGCACACCCACTTTTTTCAGCTCAATCGATTGCTCATAAACACCTGATTTACTTACATTTACTATGGTTACAGTCTTAAGAGAGGTTTGCAACATAGCTAACTATAGAACAAGCTAAACAAGAATCAAATGCATGACTGTTTCATTCTTCGTGGTTTCTCGATAACAAGTAGGTCTTCATGTCACTCTCCTATTTGTGAGTTTGTTGATGGTTGATCAACCCAATGCTGGAGCCACAGATCTTATCACAGAAGAGGCAGGTATTAATAGCTGTTGGAGGGACGCAGGACAGTTTTTGACACTCTTCTTCTCCTCGTCTGCACTGCAGCAGGACCCCTCAAAATTGCACCACCCCCTCATGGATTACCATTCTCTACTGGACACAGTCTTGGGCAAGGTTCTCCCAAGTGCTGATGCTGATGCTGCACTTTTTCATGTGGGCCTTCAAGCATGTCCTTTATCGCTTCTGCTAGCCCCCAACACCCCTCTGTCTCTCCTCTAATTGGGAGGACAGAATCTGTTTTGTGAGGTGCTGCTCAGACATCCAAACCACACGATCAGTCCAATAAAGTTGTTGCTGAATGATAATGACTTCAATGCTGGCCATGTTTGACTCTTCCAGGACACTACTGGTCGTGTCCCTATTCTCCCCAGAGATAGTTAGGATTCTCCTGAGGCAGCATTGATATTGTTCAAGTGCCTTCAAACGACATTTGTATGTTGTCCAGGATTCACATGCATATAGTAGTGTTGAAACAACCACTGCACAGTGTACAAGGAGCTTCGTCTTGGGGCAGATGCTCTGGTTCTCAAAGACCCTTTGTCTCAGGCGGGCAAAAGCAGAGCTTGTACAGGTCAGATGATGCTGGATTTCTGTATCAATGTTAACTTTAGTGGAAAGATGACTTCCAAGGCACGAGAAGTGCTCCACATTTTCCAGCAGCTCTCCACTGACTTCAATAGAAGGTGCATGATGCTGTTCAGTTAGTGAAGGCTGCTGGAGCACCTTGGTCTTTTTGATGTTCAGTGTGAGGCAGAGAGTCAGATATGCTTCAGCAAAGGCACTTAAGATGGTCCAAAGGGCTGTGGCAGAAAGAGCAAGCTATCATATTGTGAGCCACATACTGAAGCTCCATGATTGAGACTGTGGAAGTCCTGCTTCTAGCTTTCAGTCTCCTGAGATTGAAAAGCTTCCCATTCATTCTATAGACAATCTTTACACCATCGAGAAACTTGCCATCAAATGAGACAAAGCGTCATGACAATGAAGATGCAGAACAGCGATGGGGCAAAGATGCAACCTTGCTCGACTCCTGTTTTGACCTCAAAGGGGTCGCTTTGGGATCTGTTGTTGCTCAATACTGTAGCAGTCATGCTGTCGTGAAGCAGCCTTAAAGTGCTAATACGTGTTTTGGGGCAGCCAGTTGTTGAGAGAATGTTCCACAGGGCGCTACAATAGACGGAGTCAAATGTTTAGGTCAGGTCGATGAAATTCATAAGGATTGGTTGTGTTCACAACATTTTTCTTGCAGTTGCTGGGCAGAGAAGATCATATCCGCTGTTCCTTGGGATGATCGGAAGCCACACTGGGATTCTGGGAGAATTTCTTCTGAGGGTGGCAGGAGTTGGTTTGCAAGAATTCAAGCTAAGGTCTTCCCTGCCTTTGCCAGGAGGAAGGTGCCATGATAATTTCCACATTCCAACTTCTAGCTCATCTTGAAAAGACTGACTATTAGTGTCTCTCTGAAATCTGGTGGCATCTACTCCCTAACCCCAGATCTTGAGAATCAGAAAGTGGAGCTGTTTGTGGAGCTCTGGCCCACCTTCTTTGAAGACTTTGGTGAGGATTCCATCTAGTCCGGTTGCCTTGTTGCACTTCATTGCTTTAAGAGCAGCTTGGACCTCACTCAAAGTAGGAAGTGTTGCAAGATGATATTTAAGTAGTTCCGAGAGATTTGGTCAAGGGATTCTAGAACCATGGTAGAGAGGTGGTTCAAGAGCTCATTATAGTGTTCCCTCCAGTGAGAAGTAATGGCTTCATTGTCTTTCAAGAGTTGGGTACCATCCTTTGATCTCAGGGGATTGATTCCAGGGTTTCTCAGTCCATAAATGGCTTTGGTATCACTGAAGAAAATCTCTTGTATCATTGATGCCTGTGAGATGCTGGATGTGATGCCTTCTCAGTCCACTACTGGTTTCTCTAAGTACTTGTTTAACCTTGCACTTCTGCCTTGGCACGTACTTCTCTCTTCATCGTGAAATTCATGATGCTTTACCAGGCCCTAAAGTCTTTCCTTTTTGCCTCAATCAAGGATTCAATTTCCCCATCCTTCTCAAATCAGTCCTGATGCTTCCTGGTTTGGTAACCAATGGTTTCCCCACAAGCTCCAACGATAGCATTTGTCAATTGACATCAGTGTTCTTCCACATCTTCGGTGTGTATTGTCAGCAGCTTCCTTTTGAGTGCCATCTGGAAGTCACGTTGTCTGATGGGGTCCTTCAAGCCTTGTACATTGATCTTTTGTCAGATCAGCTTCCTCTGACTTCTCCACTTGGTGACAACACAAATTGCCATTGTGGACTGAATAAGACAATGATCAGTCCAGCAGTCATCAGCACTAGTCATTGCACATGAGGACATCATGTTGACCCTGGGTGCACACGATGTCAGTCTATGAGGTGCCAAGGATGTTGCCATGAGGTCTTAAATTTGTATTTCAGGCGGAACAGGGTGTTCATGATGACAAGCTCATGATCCGCACATTCTGTAAGGAGGACAACTCCACTGGAGTTGCTTTTGCCGACTCCTTTCCCAATGGTAGTCTGCCAGGGATCCACACCTCGTCCAACCCTGGCACTGAAATCCCCCAAGAGAATCATCTTTTCTTTGGGTATGTCTTTCAGGACTGTGTCCAGTTGGGTGTAGAACTTCTCCTTCACATCATTACACATTTTCAAAATCTGCTAAATACCATGCTACATATGTTGACTAAATGAGTAACCCCTGAATCCAGGCTCCCCTCCCTGTCAGCTGGTTGAAGCCAGGATGCAGCATTTAGCTGCCTCCCAGTGCGAACTGGGTACTGCGAGATCAGCATTTGCCCTTATGGTGACTCTGTGAAGAGCCACAGCAAGGGGAAACTGACAAAATTTTACTGCATGCTTAGTTCTCATGGCATACAGGTTGAAAACCCCAGCTCTATTCTCCTACTCATGATCTCTCCATTTATACAGCCTAGGATTGCATTAGCTCTAAGTCACAGAATCACACAGGAAACTAACGTTCAGCTGAATATCCACAAGGAGTCTCTGTCTCTTTCATTGTCTCGGCGTCTCAGCGTGGAGTCGCTCATCCCGTAAGCACAGACTGCATTCTTTCTTCATGGATACAGGACATTATATTTGATTGTGTTGAAATGCACTGTTTGCCTGGCTCCAGCTTCCCAAGCAATCCATGTTGCTTTTTTATCATTTATGTGTCCTCTTCATTATTTACTACTCTCCCAATCTAGGTATCATCTGCAAACTTTGTTATATATGCTTCCAGACTATGGATTTGAAAAAGTTACAAACATAGGACCAAGAACGGACCTTTGTGGTTTCTGGAGATATCTGCTTAATGGATTTCCCATTTACAGTTGCATGCTGAGAACTATGAACCATTTTTTAAACATGGTGTATGCCCCATGTTAATTCTGCATTGCTCTATTTTCTTAATTAAAAAGCCACACAGATCAAGTCAAATGCCTTACAGAAGCTTTACAATATTACATGAGATTCTCCTCTTTTTTTTTTTTCCCCCTAAAATGCTTTTTATATCTAAATACTGCTGGAGCCAAATATGATGATGAAATCTCGCTTCTTGTATAGTCCTGGTCCATAATTATTTATTTATAAAGTTAGGGTTGGTTCAGCAGTTTGGGTGCTGAGTTGCTTATAGCTATCTACAAACTGAGATAGATAATTAGTGCCATCCCTAAGATGGTGAGCAATTACACAGTTTTCGAAATAAAGTGTATGGATACAAAAACCTGTTTAAATCACAAGCCCTTAGGTGATGTCTACACAACAAACTTGAAATAGGCTATTTCAGTATTTAGCACTGTTGAAACAGTGCCAAATGTTGAAATAATGCACTATTTTGAAACATCCTTACTCCTCCTACAATGAGGACTACAGGGATGCTGAAACAGTGCTCCCATTATTTCGGAAAATTTTCACAATAGCGGGCACATGTCAGACACAGTAGACATGGCCTTAGTGATGACCTCCATCACCTACTCTTGCCAACGCAATCATGGCAAAGAACATAAACAGACAAATCCCTTTTCAACTATGTAAACAAAATTAAGGTTTCAGCAGTGATTTATACAAAACAAACAGCAATGGCGAATACTGAACTCAAATATGCAACCTACTCAAGGAAAAAAAGACTATAGACAAATGTTACCTTTTGATCTTCAATTTCTTGCTCTTTCAAAAGTCGTTCAAGGTCAGCCATATCATTATGCTTAAATAACTTAATGTTACTCCGAGATGCCTGTAATCCTTTCTGAATAGCAAAGCAGGCAGCTTCATCTCTGTAAACACAGAATACTTGATTTGTTAATCACTTTTAAAGAACAGCATAGGAGGTCTGTTTTGCTTTTAAAAACTGTCCTGTGTACTTTATAGGTTATTACATGGAATTTTTATTAATTTAAAATTGGTTACTAAACCCTCCTACCCTCTGTGGTGACATCTTTACACTGTAGCCAGAAACGTATACTTTGGAGGGCATCTCTAAAGAGCCAAAGCACAGAAGCCATACTAATATTTTCTTGTTTCCAAATAAGGTTGACTTTTTCCATACAAAACCATAAATAGATGTACAGTAGTGCCTTGATTTACACGAGGGTTGCGTTCCCATGCACCCTCACATACCTCGAATTTCACGTAAGTCAGGGTGGTCAGCTTTTCCCCTGGCAGAATGCACATTCTACAGCTGGGGAAGCAGCAGGAGCACCTGGAACTCCTTTTGAAAGTTAAGTCCTGGGGTTGTGGGGGCAGCTGGAGAGGGTTAAGCTGGCAGTGGGTTGGGGCCATGGCGGGGGGGTGGGGGAGGGTCAAGCTTGGGGTGGGTTAGGGCTGAGGGATGGCAGGGTGGTGGAGTTGAGCAGGAGCCATGTGTAGGGAAGGCAGTTGCACTGGCATGCAGGGGCTGAACCAGAGCCATGAAGCAGGTGGTCTGAACTGGGCCAGGGGTTGAGCAAGAGCCACATGTAGGGGTAGTGAGCCAGAGCCATCCTTGGGAGATGAGCTGGGCTGTGGTGGGTTTGAACTGGGTTGGGAGGGGGGCGGGAAGGGGAGAGAGAGGGTCTGAGCCAGAGCTGCATGCAAAACTGGGGGTTGAGCCAGAGCTGTGCGTGGGCAGGGCTGGGGAGCAAGATTTTGAGCTGTGCTTAACTCACATTAAAGCAGTGCCTCTCCCTTGCCAGTGCCTCTCCCTTCCTAACAGCCGTGAAAAATACACAGCCTCACTCTCACTGCAAAAGTGTACCTATACATATAGGCTACGTCTAAGATATGAGAAATCTTCGAAACAGCCATGCTAATGGCCATTTCGAAGAATACTAATGAGCTGCTCAAATGCATATTCAGCACCTCATTAGCATGCTGCTGGCCGTGGTACTTCAAAATTGCCACTTTTTGCTCCCGCGCGGCTCATCCATATGGAGGTCCTTTCTGATAGGACCCCACCAACTTTGAAATCCACGTATTCGTATCAGCAGGTAGGAATAAGGGGATTTCAAAGTTGGCGGGGTCCTTTCAAAAAGGATCCCCTGTCTAGACAAGCTGGGGGCGGGGGAGCGAAAAATGGCAGTTTTGAAGTGCCGCAGCCAGCAGCATGCTAAGAGGTGCTGAATATGCATTTCAGAGCCTCATTAGTATTCTTCGAAATGGCCATTAGCATGGCTTTTTTTAAGATTTCTCATAGTGTAGACTGCTTTTTTTCTTTTCATGCAGCACTTTAAAGACTAACAAAATAATTTATTAGGTAATGAGCTTTTTGACCCACTTCTGTCCCAAGAAAGCTCATCATTTAATAAATTATTCTGCTAGTCTTTAGAGTGCAACATGACTGCTTTTTTTGTTTTGTTATGCTGCAGCCCAACACAGCTACCTCTCTGTGACTATACAGTACAGCTACAGCCTTAATGAAAAAGAACTAAAAATATAAGTTCATAGGCATTAAATATGTATGAATTCAGAACATCAAGCTTGAAAATATCCTGGCCACTCAAATACAGGAAAATTTAATTAGCTTTAATTTAAAATGTGAATACATAAACTGCAGGTTTTGTTACAACATCAAGGGAAACACATTAGGGAATGCAGCTTTACCAATGAGTGTGCTGCTATTTTTTTTTTAACATGGATACAAATGGTTGCAGAAAATAACCTAACTACAGTCTATTTTCTCATAAAAATGGTCTGCTTTTCTTTTTGAGTTACATCTAAGCATTTTCTGTTTATCCAGCACAACCTTTCTATTGTACCTTTCTGGGTGCAGAAGAATTTTGCATGATAGGAGAGGCAAGATTTACTAACTCCCAAAAGAAAGCATTTTCTCTTTATTACTTTGAAGTGTTTTGATTTTTTAAGAGACATTTGACACCAATTTTGTCAACTCCTCTTGATACTATTGCAATATGTACTTGTCAGATTGTCATCACCTCATTTTAATTGACAGTAAGGTAATCCGACTGTAACCATAAACTGTCAGCATATTTAATACAATAGTTTGCAAAGATTTCCATTAACTAGTTAAATTTACCCATAGCAAGAATATATGTGAAATCACCAATAAGCCTGTAGGCTCCCAGGCAGAGGGACAGCCAGTGGAGCTCCATGTGCTGCCCCTGCTCATAAGGGTGGTGGCTGCAGTGAGGTCAGGGGCTCTGGGGTGCCCTCCCACCCCAACCCCCCAGAAGCTAGAGGGACATGCTGATGCTTCCCAGGAGCCCCAAAGATCCCCCTGAAGCCCTTTCTACACCCCAGTCTCCTGCCCCAACTTGGAGCCTCCTCTTACACTCTGAACCACTTGGCCCCACCTGCCCAACCAACAGCCTTCTTCTAACCCAAACCCCTCCTCCTCAGCCTCACCCTCTCTCACACCCCAACTCCCTGATCCAGGCCAGGGAAAATAAGCAAATGAGAGATGGTGAAGAGACAGCTGGGGGCTCACTTTTCTGAAATTAGAAAGGTGCCAGCCCAAACTAAAAATTATTTCTTCTAAAGATGGGTAAGTTTTAGGTGGAAATTAACACAGGAATTTAGGCATGGAATTGATTACTTTTTAAAAGTGTTAACTGTGTTTTAGAGTGGAACTACATTTTCAAACTTAAAGTTGGTTTTGTTTCTTAAAAAGAATAACTATTACTGATTACTTGAAGTAATCCTATTTGTCTGTACAACACACCCCAGAATGGTGATCTGCAATAATTTTGTAAGTTTCTATCAGAAATTAAGTTTGTGATACAACCTCTTAAACTTTCCTAATTACAAATAAAACAAAAAAGGTGACTGCCATAATGCAACATAGGTAAATGCAGCTTGAAATGTCACAAGGTAACCAAAAGAAACATTCAAGTCTCTTCAGGATGACTCAGAAAGCTTGACCTTAAGCTGCGCCATTCTATCTTAATACCATGTGACACGGGCATAGTTGTTTCAGAGATTAACATTAGTCACATTTAGGTATGCAGAGGACCTGAACATCTCAGTATAAGGTAACTCATGGCCCTACTACAGTGATGGACAACCATGAATGAGTGGCTTCATTTCACCACACTGGACTGCAGCAGCCCACATCCCACTGGAGTCCACCTGTGGCTCTGTGGTCTCCCTGTGTGCCCTCCTCCCCGACAAACCGATTGCACCCCAGACCACTGGAGCCTCACCCTGCTCTGCTTCCTATGCCTCCCCCTCAGCAATTTCAGATGAGGTGCAAATTGCCTGATTTGAACTATGCCCCCACTCATCACCCTTATTCCCAAGATCTAGAATGCTGCAAACTGCTGATTTGTGGTATTCCAGCTCTGGGAGGGAGGGAGGAAGAGAGGGACAGAGCACAAATCGAGCAATCAACCAAGGATTAAACAGAGACTGGGAATGGCTCGCAGCTTACAAAGGCAGCTTCTCTGCTCTGGGTATTAAGATCTCCCCATTAGACTCTGACAATGGCTCATATCCCCCTGTCTGATTTAACTTATTTTTTCCTCTTTTGATACCTATTATTGACAATGGGTCATTTCCACCTTGCTGATAGCCCTCGTCAGCTCTGGCCCTCCTTTTTTCTGGGACCCCATTCTTTAAATGCCCCTCTGAAACCACCAGCCTCCACTCATGCATCTGATGAAGTGGGTCTTTGCCCACGAAAGCTTATGCTCCAAAATATGTTAGTCTATAAGGTGCCACAAGACTTCTTGTTGTTCTCAAAGCAACAGACTAACATGGCTACCCTTCTGATACAAGCAATTTGTGGCTCCAGAGGGAGCCACAGGACATGAGGGGCTTCAGTGAGCAAGAGGAGTGTGGGGGAGGAAGGCAGCTGGGTGGACTGTGGAACACAGGTGGAGCCCAAGTAGGCCCCATGTGACCTGCAGACTGCTCACCACTGCCCTACTCTCTCAGAGCATGCACCTAGGAATCTCACTTTTCACAGACAAATTCAGGATTTTGACACAAGTGATTATCTGGGCTGGCCTTTCTCCCTGATATTGCCAGAAGGAAGAAAACAGCGCATTGCAGGCAATGCAGAAATGGCTGTCCATCTCAAAATTAGCTTCCAACATCACTATACAATAGCTGATAAAGAAAAATTAACCATTACACCCTTGCTATCCCTTGCGCACAAAGGAACTCGGTTCTCTCTTCTTGGGTAACAAATCACTCCCAAAGAAATTTTTTGGGGCAACTGCAACAAATGAAAGCTTGAACATTTGGTCTGAAGAACAAGACATAGGCGTTTCAGTCCCATTGATAAGCCTATATGTTAAAATACCGATATATAAACAAGACTAAATTGCTCTAGAAAATGGTTCTACTTTAATAAAGTCAGACTAAAAAAATTCCATTTTAATTCAGCTTTTCAAAATCCTAATCAAGCTTAAAATGATTTATATGAGGTCTATTTCTTGTAGGCATTCAATTTTAGCAAATATGTCCCAATTTTCCTCTCTGTTCTTGTCAGCTGCACATTACAAAGCCACCTGAATTGGCTCTGCCAGAGTTGGTTATGCCACATTTAAGATCATCCCAGCATAGCACAGAGTCAATTTCAGACTTCCCATCCCCACTACCATCTAGTTTGTTCACCAGTAGGCAAGGCAAGCTGAAGTGAATTTCAAGATGTTCTACTTTAAGTCAGGGAACTGTCTAAAACACAGCCATCACAAACAGCCATCTTTCTACTCCTCCTAAACCGCACTGTACAGTTCTCAGGAACAGCTGAGCATTAAATGTACAAGTATGTGGAGATGCAGTTATTTGACTAGTGAATACCAGACTTTGAAACACAAAATCAAGGAGTTCTTCCAGTTTTGAGTAACATTTCCTTCCCCAAACTCAAACATAAATTTTACTCTGGGATCGCTGAAATGGTAAGGCTTACTTACACAAACACTATGTCCCCTCTCTTTGAATATGCTGGTATAGCACTGGCAATTGTGGCAAATCCATATGAGTATATAATAGATTCCTCTGTCCTCATAAATTTTGCTAGTCGATCTTCCAACTCCAAGTGTACATCTGCAAAAATTCAAAATTCCTGAGTTAAATTGATCTGCTTTTGTTGCAAAATGGCTTAGCAGTTTATACTCAAAAATGTAACAAAGCCACCTACTGAAAGAGGAATTGCTAAGGAACAGTATAATTGTTTATCTGCAGTAACATTTTAACAATAAATTAATCACTAAACAAAGCTGATGACTCCATCCTTGAGGGCTCTGATTGGTGTTTGTCAGAACTAAACATCTGAAGTTCTAATAGATGTCAAACCATAACACTGACATATTGTAAAGAATTCCACATATGTAGAACTAGTATGTTTGTGCACTCAGAACAGCAATGTGAATTTCCTTACACTAGGATTGTAAACACCATGGGTGCAAGGATGCCTTTCTGTACTGTGTGACTAGTGTAATGAGTCCATAACTGGGGTTCCAAGGTGCTACTGCAGAGCAAACAGTACCAAGCAATGTAACTTCCAGCAAGCTACTAAATCCTGCCCGGCTTAATTTTTGTCCATCCTAGCTTACCGGGGGGTGGGGGGACGGGGGGGACGGGATGACAACCCAATATAATTGCCTAACAGAGCACTGAAGGTCATGCCGCATTGTTTTGTTTTCACACGAGCTGAGAAGTGAAGAGGTAAGCCATTCAGCAGTCTACAGACATCCTATTGCTTCAAGATCAGTGTGTGTTACAGTATTAATGTTAAAGATGCTGGTTTTCCTATTTAAGAGAAGAAAAACAAAAATTGCACCAAGACTGTGGCTTTGACCAGTGATCTCCACACCATTCCCCAGAAGCGTACATTTACTCAATTTATATGTTCATATTATTCTTTGCATAGAATAGATCCTACCACTTATCCGCAGGACCTGGTTCAATTTTATCCACTTTTCAGTATTTTAGGAGCCGAAAGCCTCAGTTTAGGGTCCCAATTTGCCTAGAATATTACTGGTACAAAGCATTGGCTTTCAGTTTCAAAATTACATTTTTAACCTCAACACCTTTGCTATTTCTGGCACTTCCAACCTACACTGACCAACATCTTCCAAATGGAGACAGCTGGAGTACCTCCCCAAGAATGTACAGAGAGAATACAGGTTGTGGTATTTGAAAACACACTCAGAATGTAAACAACCTTGTTCTAACAGATACCTCATGGGTTTAAAATTGATAAAACATTTCATGATTGCCTGACCACTAAATCAGGTTGCTAAGACTAAATGAAATATATAAGGACAGCCTTCTGGAAAAATCTAATGTATGGTTGGCACCAAGTGAGCGCTCTACAACCATTTGGGTTAAAAACAAGGAGACCATGACTCCTAAGGAGTGCTGTAAACACTCACAAAAAGATAAGCCAAAAAAATTTAAGCCTGTAACTATCTTCTCCTATCCATCTCATTCCAGCAAAACAGTTTTAATGTTTCTTGCAGAGGATATTTTATTCTCAATAAAATATTATACAAATAAGACACCAAAATTCATCATTAGACTTTTAAAATATACAGAAGTCAGACTGCCCTCTTGTGGTAAATTCCACAGCACTGTAAGCAAGGGAAATTCTAAAACATAAGAAAGCTTCTGCAAAAAGAAAAGTACACTTATCAATTTACTCGGCAAGTAATTTCTACGTAACCTTACTGTTAGCAATTGCATATATCAGAAGGCAGTTTCACCTAGTATATAGGACAAGGACTAAATCACATGTCCTAGATCTATCACCCTCTGATCTAGGAGAAGTCTAATTAAATACTATACCTATGAGTTAAGGTAAATACAAGCTAAACTGTATGTGTGTCATTAAATAACGCATGCATTTTATAATCAACGTTAATTAAATGAACCTGGGTAGTCAGCAGTAGTAACAAAAATAGCTAATTTTATTAAATATTGTAACGCAGATATGTCTCAGTCTTGATTGGTTTGTGTCTACTTCCTATTTTAGACTCCAACTCATTATCATTTCATTGTACTTATCTAGACTCTAGTTTATCCACATTCTATGGTGCCCTGATGTCAACAGATCAAATTCAGTATAAAGATGTAGCTAATGGATCTTGGTTAGATGGATTATAAGAGGAGCACCTTCTGTTTAAGCATTTAATTTTAGCAGCGATGGGCACCACAGATCATTAGCAACCATACCAAATGGTCTGTTGTGGACCAGCCGTTCCCTGCACTGAGAAATCAAGACTGTGCACAGAGAGTATGTATTTTGGAAATATTTGCCCTCCCCAATATGAAAACCTTTAAAATAACATGAATTAAAAGCATGTTAACAACAAATAACAGAAACAAAGTTCTACTTACCAAAAGTGCCATAAAACCCTCTGGGGCCACAAGTGCCAACTCCGTACTTTGATAAAGATGCCTGGGCTGCATTCTTTAATGAAATCAAACAAGAAATAATATTCTACTTATTTCTACATTAACATACTCTGCACAATTCACATAGTCAGTTTTACATAATTGTCAATATTGCTATTCTTGTCCCATGTAATTTATATAGCCATAAAATCAAAAGCTAAATGCCAAGGAGAAGTATTTTAATCAGGCATTTTACCTTAGTTTACCGTACAATTACACTAAATTGATGGAAAGAGTACTTTGTAGGTACTAACATAACTTTACAAATTGACCAATGGTATATGTACTCTTACCTATTGAAATATTAGCTCATATTGGGACTGTCTAAATGAATGGAACTTTATATTCCACCACCTCAGAAGAGTATTATTTCCTTTGTTCTTTATTTCTTCACAGAAAGAAACTAAGGGTAGGCCTACACAGTCTTTATTATGAAATAACTATCCTAGCATCTACACAACACAACTACTATTTCAGGATAATTTTGAATCAGGTAAATCTCATTTTATAATGAATAGCACCTATTTCGACATAGCTCATATAAAAACAAAGATAATCAAGAAAGGGGAAAAAGCTCATTTAATCCAAACTTTAGAAGAACTTCCATATAGAGAGTTGCCCTTCTAAAAGCTAATGCCTCAAAATTGAACACAGTTATGCACAGTATTGTGTCTCAGTAAAGTAAGACAAAATACATGGAACAGTCATGGTAAAAAACCATGGAGTGGTCACATCAGGGCTGACTCCTAAGCCCAAGCTCTGCCACTGGGGCTCAAGCCAGAACATCATCTGAGGCTGAAGCCACAGAAGTCACAGACCTCTATCACCAAATCATACCCTTACATATCAGTGCCTTTTTGGTAAGAAAATGAATCCCTCCCAACCCTCCTCCCCCGTGCACTTCTTAAAATAAAGGAGACCCCAAGTTATGCAGGGGTTGCCTTCTGCATAACTCAAATTTTGTGCAAGTCAGGGGAGATCTCAGAGTGGCAGGGAGCAGGAACTAAGTGGCATCCTTGCCCCATGCAGCTTCTCCCTGGCTCCGCCAGATGGGGAGAAGCCATGTCATGGTAGGCAGACAGAGGCAGTGGTGCAGTTTCTCCCAGCAGCTCTCTGCCCACTGGGCTCCTCCAGCTGATGGAGCCTGGCAAACGATGCACCTTCTCCCCAGGTGGGGGAAGCAGGGGTCGCCTGGTGGGCAGCAGCCACTGCAGTGGGACTTCTCCCCTGCTTCCCCCAGCTGAGGGGCTGGAGCACCCTCAATCTGCATCTAACTCATGTTCATGCGAGTTCAGTGCAAATCAAAATCACGCATACCGGGGGATTACTGTACACACTAACTAAAACAATGCAAATACTGTCATATTTAAAATGTTGATTAAAGTTTCACCAATTAATGTCACACCTCCAAAATACACTGGAAGTTACCACAGCACAACACAACTTACTTGCAATCCATTTATTTTATCTTATTACAGGACTGCAGATGTGGAGACACCTCACGTAAGAGCACCTAGTATGTGCACATGGCTTTGAACATGTCTATGTGGAAGTGCTAAATGTTTTAATTTTGATAACTCCTATGAAGTAGGTATATAAAGAGCCTATCGTTAAAAATAAAGAAATGTAAGCAGCGATGAAGTGACTTGCTTAAAGTCTGATAAGTTATCCACAGAGCCAGGCATAAGAGATGGCGTGAATGCACTTGGTTGAAGGTTCTGCTAAGTGTTTGTGATGGTCACATATTTTTGAAGTCATATGCAAGATCAATGTAAAATGCAATAGCAATTTTTAAAATATCCCTTTGTATATGACTTATGTGCAATCACCGATTCCACTTACCTTCACTCGTTCATTATCCAAAAGTCCAAGAAAGTTAAATGATGCAAAATTTATGAGTTCCTTGCCATTTACTATGATTTTATGACTTGGTGGGCTAAAATAGACATGTATAAAAACAGTTATAAAGTTACATATTTGTCATTTTCGTAAGTAGTCAAACAAGTACATTGATTTTGTTTTAAAACATAATAAGCTATTAACTAAAACATGTTTCAAGTTTTTTTTCCCACTAAGCTTTCAAAGTCATAATTTTACTCTGAATCTAAAGCCATATCCCTATCTCTACTACCACTTATATTGGCAAAACTTATGTTGCTAAGGGGCATGAAAAACCCCTGAGTCCTGAGCAACGTAAGTTTTGTTAGCATAAGTGGTGGTGAACACAGCACATCAGCTTCTTATACTAACATAGTTACCACTGCTTCTTAGGGGAGAGTTCACTCTCATTGATATAAGTAAACCCACAAGAGATCTTTCAGTGGGACAGCTGCATCAGTACAGTTTTGCTGCTAATAAACCCCCAAAGGCCAACAGAGCCTGAACAGATACATGAACCACACTATCTTGAAAAATTCCAATTTGGATAATTACATTCTGCCCACCTATGGTCCCCTGTCCCTTAAACTAAACACAGTATTCTCTGAAGTTCTGAGCTGTTTAGGACTGATGCTTTCCATTTAAACAACTGGATATATTTAAGTAACGTATAAGACTTCGTATGATTTTGCACTTGTGATCCTTTAGAATAAGACATACTAGGTAAGCAAAAGAAAAGTAGGATTAAGAGTTACCAAAGGGGGAGGAAAACAAGACAAACAACAGTTTCATCATCTAGCAAGTTCACCCTTGCAAACATGTGGGGAAAAAAAATTATGCAACTAAAAAGGCAGTAAATTTATGCAGACACTCAATACAAGATGCTTTAGAATACTTGAGAAATCTGACATGCTTTATTTCATTCTATTTAAGAACTTTAGAGAAGTTACACAAACAGTTTTTGACAGGAGCCAGCCAGCCAGCCAAAGAACCAGGATTTGGAAATAAACATCAAGCAATGAAGATACCCAAAAAAGTTTTATGAAGCCAAAATTGTGACCAGAGCAAATATAATTCAGAAAATTTTAGATCAAGCAGTCTATAAATAGGAGTTAATGAAAACTTTTAAACTACTAGCATTTTACCAAACACGTTTACTGAAGCAATTAAAAACACCCTCACAATATAACGGTTTGCATTAGAACTAGTAAACTCAATTGGACTTGCTTTTCCTAAATTAAGACATCAGAACAAAAACAAGTATCTAGCCTATGGATTAATCAGACACATGATTTCTGTATTTTATAATCATAATTAAACTGCTAAAAGACATGACTAACTCAACATTAAAGTTTCAAATAATTTATCAGAAATTGTTTTCTCACTTTATGTACATGCAGTACAATATGACCCTGTAAGATATCAACATACAATACTGTTTCTCCAAGCTTAACCAACCAAACCAGCTCAAATATCCTCAGGCACTTCCTTCAAAACTGTTTTCTGAATCATATATAATTCAAACAATTAATACATTTTGCATGAGTAATTTTTGAAAGTTTTAAGTTGGACAAATAACAAACATGTTGAATTTATTACAAATAGTAAAAAACATTTCAGCTTACTGCACACAAGTGGTTTCTAAGTTTTAAAAAAATTGATTCAGTTTCTTCAACCTTACTAATTTTGAAGATCAAAATAATGTAGAGTGTTACTTAAATAATTGTGAAAAAATGTTAAGCTAACTTGTACTGTGTTCATTGGGAATGTACCTAAAGTCCTGACCATTTATACCTTCCCTATAAGTAACCAGACAGGTTTGTAGGCCTGTTGAAGTCAAAAGAGTTCTCATGTACATACGTTTTTCCAACATCAGTATCATTCCACAGTTACAGGCTTAACGAAATGGTCCATCCATTTGCAGATGTGATTTTTAAAAGTTATTAGCTTTGGTAAATCAGAACTACTTCCCCATTACTACTCCTCAGACCCACCAAGGTCACAGTATTCACGGAGCACTTGCCATGGACCATCTCCAAACTGTAAAACTTTCCCTGCCACCTCCCCCGCTCTCACTGATAGATTTAGTTGAAGTTTGTAAAGAAACATTATCCTTGGGCAAAGACCAAACATGGAAAACTTCAGTCCAAAACCTGATTGCACTGGAAAGTTGTAAGCATATGGAACCAATTACCGTATTCTGTAAACTACTATGCAACCTCAGCTGTACCAGATGGTACAGGACAGTTTCACAAAAACGGTAGAGATACGGAGCAGCTTTAAAGCATTTTTAAAGCTCTACAGTATCACCTCCGCTATGGGAACACAAGTTACCAAAAAAATTGAATAGCCCACATTCTTACTTTATATAAAAGCAAAGAATTCCAAGTGAAGTTCAGAGAACTTACTTGTTTATTGATTGGAAAATGTCTCCTACGTTCCTAACACTCCAAATGTGTGCTTAGGGCTTTCACAGATATTTACAGGTGATGCATGCACAGACAAAGGCAAATACTAAAATTAAATCTTCAAACATAAAATGTTAGCATAGAACAAGTACCAACTTTGATGTTTACACCTAGAATGTGTGTGGACTTTTTTGTTTCAGGGATATACTTCATTTTTTGCATGTTTCCCCCAACATTTTATTATTTTTCCTTGAACACTGAAGGTTCACATTTACTGGATGAGAATTCAGTATGATCCTGTCCAAATAAGCGGTCTTGCAGACAGAAAAGTTTTCCTACAAAAGCATCGTCTATTTCACGATTAATTTAAATCAGACACACTGAGTTGATTTTACATTTTAAGAAAAATTAAGCTTGAAATGGGTTGTGACGAAAATGTCCTGCTTCGCTTTTTTCGGTGGCAATAACAACATCAGCTGCTGGATATCTTAAGTACAGGCTGAACCTCTCTAATCTGGAACTCTCATCCAGCAACATCTGTAATCCATCATGATTTTAGTTAGCTGGAGAGCACTTATGATGGGTGTGGCTAAATCTCCCATGACCCCATGAAGTTTTACAGACACCAGTCCTGACTCTTGGTGTTCTGTGCTGTCGGTTAGCCGTAATTTACCCCTATATGTCTTGCAAGAGCCCAGTGAACCATGGAAATACTGGTAATTTGCTAGAAAATACTGACTTCCTGTCGTCCAGCAAATCCTCTTGTCCAGCACTTGTCCCTCTCTTGCAGACAAGGGTGCCAGACAAGAGAGGTTCAACCTGTAACCTTATCAGTTCAGGTCGAACAGGAATTTATGTAAATGAACTGAATATGGCTTTAACATGAGGCATAGAATGGTCTTACATACTAGGGTGGGGGTATGTTCCCTCTGTAGATTTGAATAAAATCAAGAAGTTTTCATTCTCCTTTTAGCAGACAATATTTCAGACCTCGTAAGACGGTGTTGGCTACATATGCTTCAAATCCACAAGCTATATTAAATATTGCAATAAAAAGTCCCCAGCCACATAACATTAAAGTTTAGAGATGCATTACACTTTTGTGGAAGACTAACATAAAAAAAAAAAAATCACAGAAGAAAGGCTGTCAACAGGATACCTAAAACACCAACTTAGCAGGGAACAAGATGGCTCTTGAACTGCCAATAGAATATGGAAATTACTTGTATGTGAATTCTGGGATGTGAACGAGGCTGACAGCTGAAGTTACAATCCAAAGGCGTATGGGAAGGTAGCTAGGTGGAGGCCTCATGTGTTACCTGGAAGGTGACAGAATTCTCCCTCCTCATTCTGTTAAGTGTGGCAGCCACACTATCCTAACTTGTTACCCCAACAGATTCCCTGACCTAAAGGGTTTGAATAGTTTACATTAACCATTTTGAAACTCAGGTGAAAGATTTCCAAACACTAAATATTTTCCTACACTTCATACCCACCAAGACATTGATTGTTTTCCCACATTCTTCCTCAATTTCTTTAAAAGCTGCTATGGACAGGGAAAAGTCACCTGAAGAATCCACATCACAGAAGCCACAATTAAACTTGGCCCCCACTTTCTTTAAGAAGAGCTATTTTCTTTTTGACAGGGCAGTGGCACATTGCCAGGCCAGCATATGAAAGTATTCACTGTACACACTTGTTTCACGACTGGAAGATTTTAAAATGACTATTGTTAACCTGAACATTTTAATATATACAATTTAATATTAAACACTAACATAAAAGTTAAGGAAAAAAAATGTATCATTCCACCAGCACTGTGATGTGCAATCTAGAAGTGTATTTATGTCTGACAGCATCTGTGAAGCAAGATATACAGGCAATGTTGTGCATCAGTCTTACTCACATTCCCTGTGTACAGCAGGATGTCAAATGCAAAATGGCATGCACTAATACTTCTCTAGGCCATATTGGTGTAATCCCCTTACAAACTAAGGCTATGTCTACACTGCAAGACAAATTTGAATTTATAAATAGCAATTTTGTAATGCTGAATTTTATAAATTTGAATTCGATTATCCTCACCTCCCCACGTGCTCCTCACAAAGTCGACTTATTGCTGCCATGCTCAAATGAAAAACATCAACTGTGGCAGCAGTGCATTGTGGGAACAGTTCCCACAGTTCCCTGACCCCTGTAGCATTCTGGCTATGTTCACTGGCATGTGACATCTTCCCACATTGCATTGCCCTCATTCCACTCCCATGGTAAGCAAACGTCCATTTTTCCAGACCAAAGGAAGAAAAAGTAGGGCATCAACAAAAATGGCAAAGTTCACAGAAATCTCTTCCTCCTGTAACGAATGAACTGCATTTTATAAAATCAGCAAGTGTGTCTTCTCAACTACCTTTCCATTTGACTGTCCCACCCCATCCCTTGATTGCATCTGATACCTCAAAATAACACAGTGAAGACAGTCATGTGGCAATATCAAGCTAACTGCCCTGAATTCAAATTTATCTCATAGTGTAGACATAGCCTTAGACAAACTTGAAAGACATAGTCAAGACTATGCGGCTACATCTACGCTAAAGTTTTGTCGACAAAATCCACAGAGGATCCACTACAAATGTATTCTATTGACAGAGAATCAACAGAACACAGCACTTTTGTTGACAGCACTCTGCCACCCCCCCAAGAGGCAGAATGCCCTTCTTGACAGAATGCAAGTGTGTACACTCTGGGGGTGAAGGCCCTCTGTTGACAGGGCTTCCGGGCTCTGCTTCTGGTTGGCCATTCTGCCACGAGATTGTCTGGGCAGCCCAGTTGCTCTGTCGACAGAGCAAATTGCTTTTTCAATCTACTTTGCTGTTTGGCTGCAATCAGACAGCAGTTTTGTTGAAAGATATCTACCAACAGTGACTTCTGTTGACAGATCACTGTAGTGTAGTCATAGTCTTTGACTCCACTTTTGGGAGCCCAGCTTGAGATACCTTAAAGTAATCTAAGATGAAGTACCAAGTGCCCATCCTCTCAAAAATAAATTCCCTCCAGTAGGAAACAAAAATCACTAGCAGCTTTTGGAGATTTACGCCTGTATCTCTGAAGCAAACGAAGCAAGTTATTGCAAAGAGAAAAGGATCCCAAATATGATACCAAGCCCAGTTACCTTTACTACAAATGATTTTAAAAAAAGAGAAATCAGTTACAATAACATAGATCATCTCCTCAGAAGTTAATTCTGTCTCAAAAGATACAATAAATTTTGATGGGGGGCTGTACCATCAGTGACAAATCCAGTCCTGTAATCCCAACATGCAACTCACTCACAAAGATACTCCAGGAACATTTAAATCCTCATGTTTAAAAACAGGGAAACTTAAATGATTTATATTGATGTTGAACATTTTTGTGCTAAATTTACCCAGAAACAATGTTGTAGTTGAGAGCTGGATGATCTTTTGATACAGGAGGAACAAGAGGTTCTGGTTGCCACTCTTCAATCAATTCTTCCTTTTCCTGAAAAGGATCACAAGTCAGAATACGCCACATTGTATCTTTCAAATATGATTTCCATTATAGCAAATTATATGACAAGCATATGGGTATGGTTCTAGCCAAAAGAACTATATCAACACGTCACCCTTCTGAGTCAATGTTGATCTATTACCCTGGTATACTATACAGAGGGTCTTTGCACTGCTTACGATGACTTTAAAATGAGAGATCCTGACCAGATTTGGTCTTTAAAGAGCTCATGGTATGTTTTGCAAAAGGAAAAGTGTTGACTTAGTATCCTCATCAAGACTTTTCCTAAGGCAAATTCTGCTTATCAACTAGCAAAATCACTCTAATTTAATATTGGCTGCAGCATTCCTCACTTCCTATCCTCAACCATTCTACTACTGCAGCAGAAGCTTGATTATCTGGCATCTCTGCTGACCCTCCCCTCAGATGACCCTGGTGGACAGGCCACACCATGGCTGCGAGGCTGCCCAACTGCATGGGAAGCTGGCCCTGCGTGCCCATTAACAGAATGTGTCAGTTAGCCAAGTGCCAGAAAGCACAGCTTTTACTGTATTCAAAACAGCTGTTGCATTAGAGTGCAAAGTGAAGTGACATAACAGAAGCAACAATGGCTAATCAATTTATTACAATCTGCACATTGGGCAGCATGTCACACTAATCCTCACACCGTATGTAAGCTATGCAACTCTCCCTGTCCATTTTTCAGATGGGGTAACAGAGGTTAAGTCAGAGAGATAGCTGTGTTAGTCTGTATTCTATCAAAACAAAACAAAAAATAGGCTTCTGTTAGTCTTGAAAGAGTGACATGACTGCGTTTTTCTTTTGAGAGGTTAAGTCAGTTGCCCAAGGAACACAGTGAATCAGTGTCAGAGTCAGCACTAGACTTCAGTTCTTTAGTTCCATCCAGTCTTTTGTTTTTTAATCCCTGAACCACACTGCAAGTAAGTAGAGCTATGATATCAGCATTAACTGTTAAAAGGTAAACGCTCCTTTAACTTACTTTGAAAAAGACCATCTACATTTTTAGATATGACAACCAACAATCTTCATTCTTTAGTTTTATAATGTAAGAAACTCATTTGCAATGAATGAGTACCACACACGGTGCATGGGAAATTAACTATGGTTACATTTACACTAGGATTGATATTGCTAATGTAACCAATTATTGTTCATAGTACTTGTGTAGAAAAGACTACAGAGGACTTCTGGCATTTTAAGCACCATGCTGTCTAGCACAGCTACGTCAGCAGCCACTAGGGCTAGGTGTTCTAATATATATTTCCCTTTAAAATGTTGAAAAACGTTTCTTAAAGTTACCCAGGACAGAATTTGTATCAAAATATAAAATGTTTCAGAAGAGATTCTTAAAAACTTATTTTGAGAAAACATTTGTTCTTTTACATAGTCATTTTATTTCCTTCCAGATATGGGACCACTGAGCATAGTTCCAATTAAAAAAAAAATACATGAATGTATGCAAGAGCATTAAGTGTAAATATTTGTTTCATATTTAGAAATAGCAGCAAAGCATATATTCTACCATGGATTGTTGCTACTAAGATTAAAACCTTGTGTGCTGCAGTCAGGATTGTAATTACAAAACATGCAATAGATTTCGTAGGGGATTCCATCAAATATTCAGCCAGTTTTAATGCTGCTAGCCCAGCAAGTTCAGGATGATATATCCTTTTTTTTTTTTTAATTTAACTAAATATTGTAGCTTTAATACTGGTCTCTGTTCTCTAGCAGACTGTGTAGCACTTTCCAGCATCCATATTCACCATTATTGCATAAGCAGACCTGGGAGATGAAGCCTGAAGAATACGGCAGTTTCACATTGGGGGATGGAAGGTGAATATTTAAAATTGTGAAATACAAAAATTGGTTAAAAAAACCTCAGGAACCCGTGACCCTCAATATGACCCTCTTGGTTGTTAATCATCTAGCATAAACAAATTCACAGAGTCCTCTCAGTCCCTTACTGATGACTGGATACAGTACAGAGGAAATCAAGGGGGAGTGTTGACCCTTATCACTAGTTTTTAAGACTATAGCAGAGTACCAGTTGAAATAGAGATGGAGAACCAGAAAAAAGAAAAAAAAAACAATTACTAATATTTAACTCTGATACTTACACATACTTAACTCATGTACCTGTAACAAGCAATTCCATAGCACCTTAAAGACTAGCAAATATATTAGGTTATGAGCTTTCATGGGTTAAACCCATTTCTTCAGATGACTGAAGTAGACACTTAAGAGTAGACAGAGTCTACTAAGTGTCTACTCTAATCAGCTGAATAAGAGGATCTTATGCACAAAAGTTCATGACCAAATAAATGTGTTGGTCTTTAAGGTGCTACAGCACTGCTTGTTATTTGTGAAGCTACAGGTAACCTCATGTACATGTATAGTCCATCTGGAGTCAAACGGACTTCTAGTATTTAGAGTTAAACAAGAATACAACTGTTTGCAGGAATTAATGTGAAAGTTAACAAATTTTATCCCTACAGATGTATGAAGTTCTCATTTCTCTCCTGAGCTTGCTAGTATGTGAAGTATTTGATACCACTATTTCATGCTGACATCCTATTTCCAAAGTAATACTACAGGCTTTCCAAGGAAGCATAACTTTCTCTACTTTTTTTTTTATTTTATTAAACCTACCTGAAGTAGTCATTGCTAAAACAAACCTGTTCATAAAGTACAGCTTATGCCAATTTCATCTCTAGACTTTTAAAAATTAACCCAATTCCTTCAAATTCCTGATTTGCATCTTGCCAAAAATTGTTTTCCTCTAATTGGTGTGATATTATTCATAAGCAATCATTTTTCCTGCTCAAAACAAAACCGCATAGTGAATGATCTTACTCCATTTTGGTGTTACTAGAAATATGGCCTTGCAAGAGTTTCTATTTGTGAGATGACCAAACCATTTTCCAAGTGTCAGAACAGAAAAAATATGTTGACTATCGTGAACTGTTGCGGTATGGAAAAAAATCGGCACATTGGGAAGAATGTTACGTCATACCTTAGGTGTGAGGTCAGATCGTTCTTGAAGTTTATAGGTTTTAGAGAAAAGAAGTCTGATTATCCACAGTATTAAAATTCCTTCCAAAATCAGATGGTAAGCGGGTGCCTAGAAATTCAAAAAAAGTCCATAAAAGATTTACTTTTAATTAGCTGTTACTTTTCCTTTCCATTATTTATATTTATGAAAGAAATAAAGTTGCTTTGCATCAACAAGAACTTTTCATGTATAGTTCCTTTCATAAAACTTTATTTTTTTTTAAATGAAAGTTCCTTGGTTTGCAGACCCTGTCTACTAAGAGATAAAGTAAAATGGGACAGCCTTCTGCTCTGTGTGTTAGTGGAAGACAATAGTAAGCTACTCTCAAAATTGATATATTGGCAGTTTTGGCTCTTCACTTCCAGCAAGACTGACGTTGCCTCAGACAGTCTTCTAGAGTTCTATTTAGTGGGTCCCTACGGGACTCACTAAATCTAACTCACCGGGTGCCTGCAGCAAGTGCCCTGCTGTTTATTGGGGATAAAGGAAGATGACAGGAATGAACGCTCCTATAGACCACCTGTAGTGGAGATGGCAGGGAAGCCCAAGTTAAGGTGCATCGACTCCAGTTACATAATTAACATAGCTGAAGTTGTGCACCTTAATTCAACCTTCCACTTTAGTGTAGGCTTGCTCCTAGAAAGATGCACGAGAGGATTAGCAAGTACATTGCAGGTTAGCCTAACTTGCACTGGCACACCTGGGGATACAGAGTTTGTAGGTACTGATTCAGTGTCAATTCTACCTGCATTTAATTCATACGCCTATTTAACAAGTGATACTGACTCACTGCTAGGCAGACTCCACGTGATTAAACACATGAATTAATAGAACCTGTAGAGAAGCTAAACTCTGCCCAGGTAAAGAACAAGGTCACTATAGATATAAACCTTATCCTAACAGAGAGGAAGCCTTGCTAGTCCATACACTATCAAAACAAAAAGCAGTCAAGTAGCACTTTAAAGACTAGCAAAATAGTTTATTAGGTGAGCTTTCGTGGTACAGACCCACTTCTTCCGACCATAGCCAGACCAGTCTGAAGAAGTGGGTCTGTACCACGAAAGCTCACCTAATAAACTATTTTGCTAGTCTTAAAACCTAATTCTGAAACATATCAGTTCTTGACAGCTCTTTTAGACCACGGATTTAAGCCGGAGGTGGGCAATAAAAAAGCAGCCTCCCACCCAGATTAGTCCCTGACAGGCTGCTACCACTATATTTACCTGTTCCTTCACAGATATTGGGCAATTCCAGCACTCATTGGCTGTAGATTCATTCATTGCCAGTGGGAGCAGGGGGAAGCAGCATGGGTCAGGACACCAACTCCCAGCCACTCCCATTGCCACAAAGGGTGACCTGCAGGCAACAACTGCTGCAACTGCCGGACACCTGTGGAGGCGCAGATAAATATAGTTCCTGAAGGGTCCCCACGTCTCTCTCTGGTGGATCAGATCTGGCATGTGGGTTGCTATGTGCCCACTCCCCCACCTACTGCAAGCTATGTTTAACTGATATTGTGAAGGCCAAGACTATGAGAAGATTCATAAATGAAGTAGATAAATTCATGAAGGATAGGTCCACCAATGGTATTAACCAAGATGGACAGGAATGGTGCACTTAGGCTGTTTGCCAGATGCTGGCAATGGGCAACAGGGTATGGACGGACCATTTGATGATTACCTGTTCTGTCCATTCCCTCTGAAGCACATGGAACTGACCAGTGTCAGAAGACAGAAGTCTTTTCCAGGTGAACCTGTAGTCTGATTTTGTATAGGGTGTTCTTCTGTTCTACTCTATTTTAACAAGAGTCTACTACACAATTTGGAAGTCTTTTTTTCCCCAGAACCTGATACAGACAGGCCTTCTTCTATCCACTCCTCTCAGCCTCACAGTTATACTCCTATTTCCAAAACCAGTTTAGTATATTGAAACTTAGTATTTTGTCAGCATAGGACCTAACAGAAAAGGAGGAAGCAGAATACAAAGGCACTGAAAAAGAAGTAATCATCAATACAAATATTTTTAATACACACTGTAAAGGTGGCAATAAGGATATCTGCCACACGTTACTCATGTGATCACAGAGGCTAGCATTTGAAGAACGCTTTTCACTTAACCAGCATCAAAATTAAGGTACAAATTTGCTTGTGGTAACACCATGTTAGTAGTAGAGTCAAAACCCTGATTTACAGCTCTGTACTTTACCTGCCACGCTCCTTTTCAGTTCTACCAGTGGTAATAGCTAGGTCCCAACCAAATCCACAGACATAAAAAACATCAGATCTTGAAATACAGTCTCCCACCATGTAATCTAATCTTTTGTGCTTTTGCACCATACACAAGGGAGACAAGAATTTCTCAAATTGAGGGCCCTCCTGACTCAAAAGGGAGTTGCCGGGTGTGTGCATGTTTCACAGTATTGCCACCTTTACTTCTGCTTAGGGGCCCACACCAGACTTGAGTGGCTTCTAGCCTACACTTGCTCCACAGATGACTAACAACTCAGTATTACAGCCTCTATATGGGGGAACGACATCCCAACCCTCTACACCCTCCCTGAGCACCGCAGCAGCCAATGGGAGCAGGGGAGGGAACAGTTCCTGAAGGCAGAGACCCCCCCCAGTCTCCCACCTAAAAACCACTGCCACATGGGGTGACTTACATACAGCTCTACACTCCAACCCCACCCTCCTTCACCCCCTCTTGTACCCAAAATCCCTCCCAGAGCTTTCACCCTCACCGCTCCTCCATTTCCACTACGGCCCACACCCCTCCCCAGCCAAACTCCCCCGCAGCCCTCGGCAGGTGGGGGGAAGAGGGATGGTACTGGGCACCAGCAAGAGTCCTACAGAGCCGCGCAGCCTGATGCTTGGCCCCGCGCCGAGACCACCAGTGATACACGTTCCCCAACCCAATTCCTCTCCCACCGCCCGCGCCCCACGATTCAGAGCAGCGCCGCAGCCCGCCACCCCGCCGGCCCAGGGGGAGTCACGCGGCGGGGTCGCCACCCGCCGCCCCTCTCTTGCCGGCCAGGCACCGCATTACCTCATAAAACGCCTGCACCATCTCCACCAACACCCACTGCTGTCCCATCGCCGCCGCCATCGCCTCCCGCCGCCGCTTCCGGGTTCGCGGCGCGCACAGACGTCAGCCGACGGAGTCAGGAGAAAGGGAGACGCTGCTGTGTGAGTAGCCCGTAGCCGCGCCCCGCTGCGGCCCCGCGTGGTCTACGGCGGAGGCGCGCCACGCGGGGTGGTTCGCGGGCGGCTGTGGCCCGGCAGCTCCCGCCTGAGTCGGACAGAGCGCGCGTTAGCAGCGATGCGGGCGGATGGCCTCGCCCTGGGCAGGGTTTGGATGACAAATAGACGGGCACGAGTCACTGTCCACATTTGCTAACCTGCACGAGCTGGTGATCCAGGCTCACAGCCCAGCCCGTGGCAGAGGGTCTGAGCGGTGGGAAGTTCCGCCGCGTGGGGTAAAGCGGTCTAAGGAAATAACGCACCTCTCGTGTGAACGGTGACCATAGCGCGGGCGGCTTGGCCGGCTGCTGGGTTTGCTTAGTACATTGTTTTAAATATTACAAATCCTACTTAAACACCTTAACTTAAGACAACTGAGTTGTACAATAACTCTAAAAACAAGACGTCCTGTGGCACCTTCTAGACTAACAGATATTTTGGAGCATAAGCTTTGGTGGGCAAAGACCCGCTTCATCAGATGCAACAGGACAGTTTTGTTTAACACAGATTGACCACTTACTCTGCTCCAGTGGTGACTTACCCCTGCCGGGAGTGGGTAGTGAGGCCCTGTCTATGACTGCACAGAACACAGGCACCGAATTGCAACTACTGCTGCAGATCAATGAGAGGAAAATGTGCAGAGGAAACACTGAGAGCAGAGATAAGGAAAATTATTAAGCCCTGAAAGAAGAAAACACGACTTGGTATCTTTCCTGACCTCAGAACTGGAGCAAAGAGATAGCCATGCTTAAGTAAAACTCTGGGATGAAAATATAACAGCAATGCTATTCTGAAAATAAAATGCAAAAGAAATGTATTTGTTTTGGCACACTGACACTGTTAAAACTGCTGAACACCACCAAGCAACAACATCAATAGTTACTTCTAGAATCACAGCAGAAGGGCTCTAACATCATTCAACTTCTTACCTAGGTATCTGAGATGCCAATTTACAAGCCTGAACACTTATTTGTTTCCTTTTTCTGCTGCTGTTGAACTTCTAGAAAATAGTCTCTGGGATTAGTTTGTTCATTGCCACAGATATCTTTTACTGAAAACATATTGGACTTGGTCATTGCATGAGTGACTGTATCGTAGAAATATGCTGTGTGGGCAATTATGAAACTTCCTAGAAAAGTTATGTGAAATTATACGACTGGCCTTGAGAAAATTTATTTGACACGAAGGCTAGAAGTACAGTATGTTATTGTGTAGGCTTTTTCCATTTCTGTTTTTCTATACCAGTTTTGATAAATATGCCAGATGTTTCTAAACAAGCACCTACAAATCAAAGTTGCTTGCTGTCTCCCATCCCGCTTCTCATGGCCCTCCTCAAAGTTCAATTTCTCTTTACTCCAACTTAATCAGTTCTAAGGAGCAAAATGATTTAATCGTACTTTAAGATCTCAATGATGTGTATTATACTATGTATTCTTTAATGCTATATTTGCTATTATATTGGTAGTCCATTTCTGAAGATGATGGTATTGTCACAATTTTCATATATATAGCTATGCATATGACTTGACAATCCAAATCCTGATGCACAGAATGGGGTGTGCCGAGGGCACACAAAGTCTGTATCTATGAAGTTTGATAATGCAGCTCTGTGGTGCCTTTCACATGGAGCCTGAGGTAACTTTGTCAGCCTTGTTCAAACCTGTCACATGCTGATCTAATCAGAGCCCCCAATGAGCCCTGTTCTGAGCCATTTGCACATGTTCCATGGGATTGATGCCAGTCCATCGGAGACTGCTTGTGAAGCTACCCCAGCGGTGCAGCCTGGGACTGTGTGCCCTCATAAATTCTCCCCAGTCTGGGCTGTCTGTCACAATGCCTTGCTAGTGACAAACAGCAAGCCCTTCTGGCCGTTGTGATCACTCAGCACACCCACCCATGGAGCCCTGTACCCAGCAGCTAGGTTGAATGAATGCTCCCAGAGCCCCTCATGAAATCCCTGGGTGAGGTACCAGCTACATTTCCCGGCCCCCAGCTCCTGGTACTGTCCCTTAGGAGTATACTGTCTAATTTATTATTTGTTTTACCACTTCATCAGTGGGAATTGGATATTCACCAGCCTTGGTAAAATCCCTGAGCAAATTTACAAAATGCTTTAGGCACACTCACTGATAAAGATACCAGTAAAAGAAGTTTATTGACCTCAAAAGATATATTTTAAGTGACTATAGCCGCGTCTACACTAGCCGGCTATTTCGAAATAGCCGTGCCAACTTCGAAATAGCGCCCGCCGCGTCTACACGTGCCAAGCGCTATTTCGAAGTTGAAATCGACGTAAGGCGGTGAGACATCAAAGTCACTATCCTCATCAGCTCCTGAACTCTATGGTCGCCGCATGCAGCAGCCCCTTAAAGCTCCCCGCCCCCTGAGTTCCTGTGCAGGAAGCTGAGTGTGCGTGCAGGCAGCAGCACAGCCACATGCACAGCCTGCATGTCCTCCCAGAGCCCCAACCCACCACCCTGCACCCATGGCATCCAGCCAGCCCCCCAAGTGCCCACAGCGCACCCCCTGCAAGGGGACCCAGGGCTCCCAGTCTGCCAGCCAGCGGGGGAAGAGGCAGTGGGGCTCCTCCTGGACGGAGGCCGAGATCCAGGACCTGCTGGGGCTCTGGGGTGAGGAGGAGGTGCTCCAGGTAATGGGGAGCAAGAGGCGGAATGCGGATGTGTTCGCTCGGCTGGCCAAGGGCCTGGCTGCCTGGGGTCACCCTGCCCGCACTCCTGACCACATCAGGAGTAAGGTAAAGGAGCTGTGGCAGGGTTACGCCCGGGCCTGGGCCACCACCCCTGCCGCATGCCCCTTTTACAGGGAGTTCAGGCCCATCCTGGGCCCCCCAGTACACCTCCTCCCCCCCAGCCACACTTGACACCTCGGGCGACGAGCGCCAGCAGGCCCCGGAGATGGAGTCCGCCCCAGAGGCCAGCCCTGCACCCCAGGGACCCCTCCAGGAGCCCACCCCTGGGACACTGGAGGAGGAGGAGGAGTCCTCCAGCGACGGGGGGTGGGGCTCCAAATCGCCCTCCCCTTCCGCAGCTCCAGCAGGGCGTCCGCCTGATGGGTGTCCCCCGACCGTGGGAGTGGACCGTCAGGTATGTACCCCCCGGGGTTAAGGGGCAGGGACAAGAGACATGACCAGGGCCCTCCACACACCCAGATGACCATGGCCCCGAGGACAGCAGTGGCATGTGCCTCAGAAGAGTTCATCAGCCCCTGCCGCCCAGCAGGACAGCGCCATGCCCCATCCCTGGGGATGTGGGGAGCAGAACCTAGGGTCCCCTGGGTACGGGGGGGGGCGTTGGACACCCATCATCATCATCAGCATCTCTAGGGGACGGGGATGGAGAACCAGCAGCAGAGGGGTGGGGGGACAAGGGCCACGGGTCAGGGCCCAGACTAATGGCTGTCTCCACTCTTCTTCCCCCCTCTGTTCCGCAGCTGCACCTTCGGAGGGTTCGGAGAGCACTGGCGCAGCATCAATGGTCCCAGACAGCCCACCGGGGCCATCCCACCAGGCCAGCCCCTCGGCGGAGCACAGACCAGCCCCAGGATGAGCCCGAAAGTGGCAGAGCCATCCGTGGGCATCCACAGACCCCCAGCTGCTCGCCACCCTCTGGCGTCAGCTGGAGGTGTCCGAGCGGTGACTGCAGGTGGAGGAGCAGTGGCTCGACCTCCAGGAGTGAGCGCTGGCCTGGCGCCAGGAGGCTTGGGGGGGCCTTCATGCGCACTTTCCAGGACATCGCACGGCACTTGGCCCCTCCTGCCGCTCTGCCCACCGCTCCGCCTGCCGTTCCTCCACCATATGCCGTCCTGGGGCCTGCCACCAAGGGGGACCATGGGCCTCCGGACTCCGCCCGGCCCTATCTGCCGGTTCTCCCAGCCCCCACCCAGCCGTGACAGGGCCTCCGGCCGAGACGTGGGTCGCGCCCCCCCACACCAGGCGCAGGACAATAGGGGGTGTGTGGCTGAGGACGTTGCCCCCCAAGGTCCCTTCCTCTTTGGACATATTCCCCCCATCTTTGTAAATAGCTTTTGTTCTATCCCCATAGTTTTTGTACCTGCCCCCCCATGTACATAGTTCCCCCCTTCTTCTGTTAATAATTAATAAAGGTTGCACGGTTTTGTTTTAAAAAAAAATCCATTTATTGCACAGAAGTGTATGGGGGGGGTGCTCTTGGGTTCTCTGTGGTGTGGGCATGGGGGCAGGGAGTGTTGTGGAGGATGGGGGGGGTGCAGTGGGTGGCTCACCCGCAGCTGGCCCTGCCAGCGTTCACCCCGCAGCCTGGTCAAAATGGGCCTGCAGGGCCTCCCGGACCCGGATCCCCTCAGGGTCGACCTGGCGACTGGGGCCAGCAGGTGGCTGGAAGTCAGCCCTGCCAGCCTCCACAGCCCAGCCCTGGAAGAAGGCCTCTTCCTTGCTCTCCACCAGGTTGTGGAGTGCGTTGCACGCCCCCACAACCTGGGGGATGCTGGTGAGGCCTGCATCCAGGCGGGTGAGGAGACACCTCCAGCGCCCTTTGAGGTGGCCAAAAGTGTGCTCGACCACCTGGCGCGCATGGTTCAAGTGCGTGTTGAACCGCTTCTGGCTGGCTGTGACATGGCCCGTGTAGGGGTGCATGAGCCAGGACCAGAGGGGGTACGCCGCGTCTGCGACAAGGCAGAGGGGCATGGTGGTGTCCCCCACAGGGATCTCCCACTGGGGGATGTAGGTCCCCGTCTCCAGCCAGCGGCACAGGCCTGAATTTCTGAACACCCGGGCGTCGTGGGTGCTGCCAGGCCAGCCAACATAAATGTCCAAGAGGCGGCCCCAGCTGTCCACCAAGGCCTGGAGGACCACGGAATGGTATCCCTTCCTATTCAGGAAGCGTCCTCCGCTGTGCTCTGGGGCATGGATGGGGATATGGGTCCCATCCAGAGCCCCAAAGCAATTTGGGAAGCCCAGGCTGGCAAACCCTGCGATGGCAGCATCCGGGTCCCCAAGCCGCACGAGCCTGTGGAGGAGCAGGGCATTGATTGCACGGACGACTTGCAGGGGAAGGACATGAGAGAGCACCGGTGAGGGGTGTGCAGGGTGTGTCTGCCCCCCCCCGGGCACCCCCCCTCCCCCCAGGGCTCCCCCCCCCCGCCCCGGGTCCTCTTACCTCCATGAGGACAGCCCCGATGGTGGCCTTGCCCATGCCGAACTGCTGCCCTACAGATCAGTAGCTGTCTGGAGTGGCCAGCTTCCAGACAGCGATGCCGACCCATTTCTCTACAGTGAGGGCACGTCACATGGGGGTGCCGTAAGGCAGGGGTGAGCCACTGGCAGAGCTCCAGGAATGTCTGCCGGCTCATTCGGAAGTTCTGGAGCCAGCGGTCATTGTCCCACTCGCCGAGCCCCAGCCGCTCCCACCAGTCTGTGCTCGTGGGGTATCTCCACAGCCAGCAACGTGTGCGGCGGCAGGGGGGGCTGGGGGGGCAGCAAGGTCTGGGGCTGCTTCCTCGTCCCCTGGGGGCAGCTCATCTTCCTCAAATAAAAGATGGTCAGCTGCTTCCTGCATGGCACTGAGCAGGGCAGCCACTGGTCCTCCAGGGGCGGGCGTGTGGGCCTCTGGCTACTGCTGCTGCTGCTGCTGGTGGTCCATTGTGCTTCATGGGGTGTGCGTGCTTGTGGCTCTGCAGACCGCGTGCTGTTCAGGCTGTGTGTGTCTGGGAGGGGCCCTTTAAGGGAGCAGCTTGCTGTTGTCCCGGAAGTGCTAGTCCGCCCTGTGACCCTGTCTGCAGCTGTTCCTGGCACCCTTATTTTGATTTGGGCCACTTTTGTGTGTAGACGCTCCCCTGCAGCACCTATTTTGATGTAGTGCTGTCCAACGTCGACGGCACCAGCCCTGGAGGATGTGTGGACGCTATTCGTCGAAATAGCTTATTTCGATTTCGCTACATCAAAATAAGCTATGTCGATGTAGCATACACGTGTAGATGTAGCTTATAACTGATAAGCAAAAGGCAAAGTAATTATGAGAGAAGAAACTATAATCACACAGTCTAAATTCTCAACCCGTTAGACTGAGCAACAACTACATTAAGCAGTTTTTCTCACCCCAGTGGATATTCCAGTCCTTAATATACAGATTTTTCTCTTAAAGCTGGGCCAGTTTCCTAGGAAGGAGTCTTCAGTCCTCTTGTCAGTATCCTTGTTGTTTGCAATATAGCTAGGGACAGGAAAAGGCCAAGCATGGAGCTCTAGTGGCTTCTTTTATACCATCAAAAACCCAGATGCTTGGATAATGCAAATCCAGGCATGCCTGGTGGGAATTGCTGAGTCCCCAGGCAAGGTTGAGCAATTCTCTAGTGTGGCCATATGCAAGTGAGTCATCAAATTGCAACTCTCTTGCCAGACAATGGCTATTGATGGTGGGTTTGTTGGTTACTCTCTTTGCTGTTTTCTGTCGAGAACTAACATCTGGCTAATTCCCCAGTGTACAGCACATTTTAGTGATAACCATATAACATAATCTTCTAACTTCATCTGCAGAAAAGATATATGTATTGAGCTAGAGCAATGGATTTCAGCAGTTCACAAGCTCTTCCCTTATACTGTACATGGCATGCTTTATAGGAAAGATCACAATTATATACAAAATGGAGGATATTGAGGGTTATGGAGCACTCCCTCAAAATACAAATTGTAACACTTCGCTTCAGACTATCTTTGAAGTGCTTGTGAAGAGGACCTGTCTTTTATTTGCCCTAACTCAGCTCCACTTACAACAATGTCGGAGAGAGCGGTCTTCCACTGGTGTCACACCAAGTCCACCTAAATTATGCTCTAACATTTCCTCAATGCTGGTTGTGTTTGCTCTCTCAAGGACCTTAGTATGGGTCACTCTGTCCTGCCATGAACATTATTAAGCAGAGGGTGCACACTTAAAATTGCTGAAGCTGTTAAATGTGACGTCATTGATCCAGTCCTGGTGTACCCTTTTCTTCAGCCCAAGTGCTGACTTAGCTGTGTCAATAATGACATATTAAAACCGGTTCAATTTTTCTGATGGGTTGGCAGCGGCTGACAGACATGAATAAAGCTTGTCATCTAGTGACTGCTGAAACTGCATCTGATAGTTGATGTGCTTGTGTTTTGCTATGTTGAAGGCTGTTTTATTACATTTGGGAAGCTTGTGCTGTGAAGTAACTAAATGCAGATTCAGCACTGCTCTTACCAATCTGTGGTTGTCCACATCCATGCTTTGATAATTCTGGCATCATGGATGTCTACTTGACAGATGATAACACAGTCATTCAGATGTCATTGTTTGGTGCATTCATGTTGTCTTATATTTATCATTTTGCCTAACAAATGTGTTAGTGATGAGCAGACTGCGTTCTGCACATTTACCCAAGAGGAAGAGTCCATTGCTATCTTTCCCACTCTATGTCATCCTATCACACTTCACCAGCCACTGCTGTCTCTACCAGCTCTAGCATTAAAGTCTCCCAGCAAGATGAGTTTGTATATGCAATCTGTTAGAAGTTTCCCAGAAGAAGTGGCAGAAACCACATCAGGTATGACTATTGGAACTAAGCTAGACAAAGCATTAAAACAGCAAGGAACAATCCTGCACTGGTAGGGAAAAGGACTTGGATGATCAGATTCGGATCCTGTAAATTGTATGACTAAGTTCAACTGGGAATTTGGAATTCAGCCAATAGGTGGTTTATGCATGACGCCAACCTTATCCTTACTCAATTAAGAACTCAGCCTCAAGCCAAGCAGACATGCCCCAATGCATAGTAAAAATGTAAGGCTCTTCTGGGGGAGGAACATGCAGGCCTCAAGAAAAAGAGTACTGGAATCTCTAGTTCTGCAGCTCTTGCCTGTTGATACTAGGAAGATGACTGTTCACATCATTAAGTAGACAGACTGATACATTGCTACATTTTATAGTAACAAATAAAGAATTGAGCCTATCCTCTGATAAAGCCATTTTGAGCTATTTCAATAGCACAAAGCAACCTTAAAGAAAGGCATCACAATCAGTCACTATTTTTTTCATAACTCTATACTTCCTCTATCAGTTCTTCTGGCATTGGAGTAGTGTTGGGACAGGAGGCATAGTAACCACAATATACTGCATTCTAGCAATCCCTGACCAGTGTAGTGGCTTCTTAAAGATAGTCACAAGTACTCATGAATTAAAGGAACCTCAATCCTGTTCTAATGTGTAATGCGGACTGAACTGACCCCCAGCTGCTTGTTGTGTTCAGAGCATGCAATCATAGAATCATAGAACACTAGGACTGGAAGGGACCTCGAGAGGCCATGGAGTCCAGCCCCCTGCCCCAATGGCAGGAGCAAGTACTATCTAAACCATCCCTGATAGATGTCTGTCTAACCTATTCTTAAATATCTCCAGCGATGGAGATTCCATAACCTCCTTTGGCAATTTATTCCACTGTTTGACCACCCTGACAGTTAGGAACTTTTTCCTAATGTCCAACCTAAACCTCCCTTGCTGCAGTTCAAGCCCATTGCCTCTTATTCTATCCTCAGAGGCCAAGAAGAACAAGTTTTCTCCTTCCTCCTTATGACTCCCTTTTAGATACCTGAAAACCACTATCATGTCTCCCCTCAATCTTCTCTTCCAAACTAAACAAGCCCAATTCTTTCAACCTTTTTTCATAGGTCACATTCTCTAGACCTTTAATCATTCTTGTTGCTCTTTTCTGGACCCTCTCTAGTTTCTCCACATCTTTTTTGAACTGCGGTGCCCAGAACTGGACACAATACTCCAGCTGAGGCCTAACCAGCGCAGAGTAGAGCGGAAGAATGATTTCTTGTGTCTTGTTCACAACACACCTGTTAATGCATCCCAGAATCATGTTTGCTTTTTTTGCAACAGCATCACACTGTTGACTCTCATTTAGCTTGTGGTCCACTATAATTCCTAGATCCCTTTCTGCTGTAGTCATTCCTAGACAGTCTCTCCCCATTCTGTATGTGTGAAACTGATTGTTCCTTCCTAAGTGGAGCACTTTGCATTTGTCCTTATTAAACTTCATCCTGTTTACCTCAGACCATTTCTCCAATTTATGTACACCTACCTTAGTCCCCTTTTAAGATCATGCACTAACAAGAGTTTAGCTTGGCCCAAAGTTTTGGAACTAAGTGCTTATTTACAAGATCATATATTTTAACAGATGTAGTATACACTATATTTAGTTTATATTTCTGCTTGGATATAGGGGGTATTTTACATGCCCTATTCTTCTGAGCATTAAAAATAATACATCACTTTTTAATCCTGGTAATTATTAATCTGTAGTTGCAATATTATCAGGAAACATAATTGAAGAAAGATTCATCTTGAAACCTATAAATTGCTAATCTCTTGATTAAATATAGGAGTATCAAAGAGACAGTTAGGCTCAGTAATTTATTTGGAAAGCCCTCTGAACTGTGGGTCTTTGGCTTCTATATAAATCAATCCTTGGGTGTTTCAAACTGAGTATATAAAACTTGAAGCTTAAAAGTTAGTGACCAGTTCTGAAAATTTGGCCATAGTTTGTTCAGAAGGAATTCTGTGGTAAGTCAAGCTTTTCTCATGCTGAGCCATCTTACAGCTGATTTAAATAGGAAATGAGACTCTACAAATCTTTCTGTCTTCTTTGATTGTGACTGGAAGCAACATGGATAAAATATTCTGCATGGTAGGAGGTAAGAGGAAAGGTCTGAAAAATGTTTTCCTTTTTGTTTATTTGCTTAGATGTCTAACTTTAGTATATACAGAAAATTTAGTTTTCCAAAAGTATCATCAATAATGCTCACCAAAGGTATAGTAAATTCAAATACTTCAGAAAAAAAAATCATGCTCAGCTGGATTTATATCTCCATCATCGCTGGTCTTTTTTGTTTTCTCTGAAGAGATGAGACTTGGAAGGAGCTGATCATCTAGCTTGGATCTTTGACAAATCCCCTTTCTCCTTTTGATGTTTTCACTGCTTTAACACAAGCTGTCAATGAAAACTTAGGCAAAATCTGTTTTATAAATGCCTCTGCTAAATCACATAACACAAGGAAGTTCAAATGGAAGGAATTAGTTAACTAATTTCTACCAGCTGTTGGAACTTTCTAAAGCTTGCAATAAGGGTTTTATTATGGCTGTGTCTACACTACAAAATAACTTCAGAGTTGCTAACTTTGAAATAGAGCATCTACACAAACAAGCATCCCTCCCTGTACTTCAAAGGAAAGCGTCTGCACAGCAGCAGCCCCTACTTCAAAGTAAGAGGTCACATGGCCAACTGTTCCCTGAAAGGGCCCCTCCCAACACCTGAACCCTGCACATGCTCAAGTCTGCCAGGCTGCACACAGCAGGGCAGACCGTGTGCTTCAGCGCAGACCTGGCCAGACGCTCTCCTGGACATTTGTGTGGGGTGGCCAGGCAGGGCCCATGATATCCAGGTGTTCTGGAATTCGTGGCTGGGATGCCGGATGCAGGAGGGCATGTACATCCCCCCACGGGAGCTCCCACTCAGGGACATCACTATGCCCCCCCGTATCATGGCTGACGCCACATACCCGCTGCAACAGTGGCTCATATGGCCCTATACAGGATGCAACATCCTGGCCCAGGACACCTTCAAACACGCACCTAAACCATGGCAGGGGCACTGTTGAAAGTGCATTTGGGATGCTAAAGGGGAGGTTTTGCAGCCTCCTCATGAGGTTGGAGGTCAGCCTCCCAAACATCTCAGCGGTGGTTGCCACCTGCTGTGCCCTCCACAATCTTGTGATGCGTAGAGGGCAGCCCTTCTACCAGGGCTGGGCCACAGACCCGGGGGCCAGATATGAGCCTGCTGTCCTGTGCTCCCAGGCCCAGAGGGATGGGGTTAGGGTCTGGGAGGCCTTTGCCCAGGGTCTGCCCTGATCCTTACAGACACCCTCTACACCACACATCCCCCGCTCTCCCATCCCTCACACTCTCCCACCACACATCCGCTCCTGCTCCCCCCCCCACCACCACTCTCCCACCATGCATCAGGGACTCAGGGTTAGGGTGGGAAAATTGAATTTTACTGTTGGGGGAATAAACACATTTGGTAAAACAAAACAGAATGAGTTGAAGTATTTACATGGGGGAAGTGTTCTATGGAGGGGAGGCAGGTGGCTGGGCTGGGGGTCCGAACGGGGAGGGGAGCCAGGTTAGGGGACCAAACTTGAAGGAGGGGCTGGGATAGGAGAGGCAGACTGGCCTGCTCTGATGGGCTGGAGCAGCTTCCTGACGACGGACCTCTGGAGGCAGAAGGGGACAGGATGGACTGTGAGTGCTGTCTCCCAACCCCGGGGGGCCAGAGCCCCCACACTGCTAGCCCCCACCCTGTGGTCCTGCTGTCCAATGGCCCAGGGGCTCTGGGGGGATCCCATGTGCTGAGGGGTTCCTACCTGGCAATGGTCAGGCCATGTTTGGTACCCCCATCCTTCCACAGGTGTGTGAGTTGTGGGGCTGTTCCCAGGGGAGGCCCATTCCCAGGCTCTGTGACATCCCAACTGGGTCATACCTACCGTCTGCAACCTCCAGGAGCTCGGGCAAGGCTTGGATGGATGATGCTCAGCTGGTCATACCAGAGGGGAAGGTAACGATGAGGGTCCTGTCGCTGGAGCCCTCATCATCGCCTTCAGTCACAGTGGGCTGGTCTCTTCATGGGGGGCTGGTGGTGCTGGATGGGTCTGCCTCCTCATTGGTGTGTCTGGTGGGGGTGGGGCGGTGTCCAGCAGGTTGTACGGGGTGGCCACCTCCCTTGGACCCAGGAGCCTATGCAGCTCCCTGTAGTGGGGGGCAGTGGGCAGGCCATACCCCTGATCGGCTGGCAGTGTCATGGATTTTGCAGTAAGCCTGCTTCCGTTCTTTTGCCTTTATCAAGATGCTGCTCCCGGTGCAGCTGGGGTGGCCACAGGTGGAGAGTCCCCTGGCCAGCCTGTTGTAGGTTTCTGTGTTTTGCTGCTGGGCACCAGTTTGCCGAAGAACCTCCTCCTTCCCTCAAAGAGCAAGGAGGTCCTTCAGCTCCCCCTTGGTCCAGGAGAAGCCCCTCTTCGCACGCGCCTTGCCCGGGCACTGCGAGACCTCAGCAGTGTTGTCCGGGGCCTCTGGGGAGTCAGCGGGTCCTCCCGTGCTGCCATGGTGGCCGGGGATACAGAGGCAGTCTGATGGGGTGCTCATGCTGCACACGCTAAGCTTCCTTCCTGGGGTTGCCAGGGAGTTGCTTCCTGTCAGCAGGCAGGCAGGGATCATAGAGCCCTGCCTGGGCTGGCCAGAGTGTCTCTGTGCTCCAGGAGGGCCGCTGCCATGGCGGACCCATTACTTTGAAGTAATGAATGCTGAGAGTCTACAGCCAGCGGTTCCCAACCTTGTCCAGACAGGGACCCATTTTGACAATTCAGGATGAGCTGGTGACCCAAGGCAATTCAAAAATGGGGGAGGAAGGGAGGAAAAGCAGTGCTGTAACTAGCTCATTTTGTGCCAGAGGTAAGAATATAAAATTTTACCCCCTCATGTTTATATAGTCATAGTAATTATTTCATAGAAAAAGGGAAAACAGATTAATAGTAATAAAATAACAACACTGTGTTTATTATTATTATATTTTTATAGTTGATCTGAGTTTTGTTGGGAGAAAACCCCTCATCCCCACACTGCTCCGCACCCTGCTCCCCAAGCTTAAACCCCACTCGGGGCTGGAGGGAGTCACACTCAGGGGCTGACAGGCTGGGGGTCACACTCAGGGGCTGGAGGGGCTGGTGAGTCACCCTCAGGCTGTGGGGGCTGAGAGGGTCATAGTCAAAGGCTGGGGAAGTCACACTCAGAAGATGGAGGGGCTGGGTGAGTCATACTCAGGGAGTGGGGGGGTGGAGATACAAACAAAAAATGAAAACTGACAAATCAGCTACATAAAACAGAAAGGGGCCTAAAGGGGGAAAGGAAGGAGGAGGGTGAAAACTACTTACTGCAAGAGTCTATTAAGTGGCTTGCCTGGGATGGTTATGAATATCAAAAGGTGGAAAACCTGTCTTTGTAATGTGTAATTGCTTCTCTATTGCTAGAGATAGCTGCTGAATCTGGCAGCATTAAGGAACTGCAAATGGCTTCTTTGAGAGCCACATGCAGCTCCGAACTGCTGGCGACCCTTCACAAATCTAATCACTGCCCATGTTTGGGTCCCAGATCATAGGCTGGGAATCCCTGGTCTACGCCCACTCTACTCTGAAGTTCCCTACTGTGGGAATGCAGTTGTGACTTTGAAGTTAGCCTCCCTAACTTTGATGTAAGGGAAAGCATGTGTAGATGCTCTGCAGGCTAGTTCGAAGTATGAGTGCTTAAGATTCACAGCCACTAGTATAAATGAAGTAAAGAATAGCAATAGTCATGTTTATAATAACAAGCATGTGTAGGGATTTAGATGAGGTCACCTTCAAGATGGCATTAAAGCTTAATGCTATTGCTTTACTTTCCTCCTGGTAAAAGTCCTATTCTAAACCTGATCTCGTGATGCGCTGAGTCAGATCAACGTGCAATGAAATTAACAGGAGTCTCGGAAACAGCCTTTGCAAGATCAGGCCCTGTGAGAGAAAGACAACTGGTCAAATTATACAGCCAAAAAAAAAAAAAAAAAAAGAGAAATTTTCATGCACTGTTAGTCAAAGGAGTATTCTAAAAATACAGTAAAAACATGTTATAAGTGATTATTTACTTAGAGGTCTTTCACAAAGTGTGCATACTCAGTGTAGAGGACACCTATATAACCATTAAAACTATAAACAATTACCACACGTCTGGTGAACATTAACCCACTCCAAAAACTGTAAGGTCTTTGCTGACTTAGAACTCTTTCCATACCTATTAACAAAAGGATGTTTGAATACTTCAGAATTTGATGTAATTCTAGAAAACTTCTGATTAAAAAGGTATGGTATGTATATGTTTCTAAACTGTTTCATTTGAAATTTCCTTTATTTAAGAAGTAAAAAGATTAGGCCACCTGGAGTAAAAGGGATTAAAGTAGTGGATCGTGGAATTAAAAGAAGTGAACATGTTTAAGAGAGCTTAAAGGGAATGAAAGGAGCTAATGACAGTGGTCTGCAAAACTAAGAACCCCCAATGTCCATTTAATGGCATTTCTAGAATCTAAAGAGAAAAGGTACTCAGCTTTAAAAGTTTTTTTAAGAATGAGAGAACACAAGGAATAGTCTATTTTAATTGGATTAAATAATTCCATTGCATATTTTACAGTTTTTGCACCCTATGAAATATCTCCTGTGGTCCATGTCTCCTCTTTTTTCCCCCCTAGTTAGTGTAACCTGTGTCCTAAATCCCTTCTTTGTGTTTCAGTGCCAGTTGTGTTGGATGTGATGTACATGACTAAAGGAACAGAAGGGGAGAGATTGCACAAACAGAACTTTTTTACTGTGTGCTGTGCATTGCATCATGTACTCACAGAGCTACTCCCAGAATACCTCTACTCCTGCCCTCAGTGATTACCGCTAAATGCAAGGAGAAAAATTCTTCACTCCTGTATGATGGTGTCTGTCAGAAGAAATTCCGCTGATGTAGCAATCAAACATCTGTGCAGGAAGGAAAATATTCAGTGGTTTCTTTGGAAACTTGATGCTACGTGCCTCTTCTAATGGAATCATGGGCAAACTCTCTAGTATGCTGGTTGACACTTTCTGGAGTTTTAAGTTCAGCCTTGAAATAAAACTCTTTTGACCTTTACATGGCTGGGAGGTCACATTATTACAATAACTCTCATATTTACAGTAAGATCATCCATTAACTATTCATCGCAGACTCTAATTCATGGGCTTTTATCACAGCAGTCATTAAGGCTAATATTGGTGAGGCTAAATCCAGCCCAGGGCTGGCTGCCAGGCCCAAAGTACATAGAGTCAAAGAAAGTAAAGTTCCAATAGCAGAAACCAACCAGAGCCCCAGCAGAATCCAGTGTTACTTTAGAATAAATTTTGGTCCAAGGTGTGGCTCAGATATTCAATTGACTAATATAGCACTCTCATTCTTTAAGCTATGCTTTTTAAAAGTAACTTAACTTTGGATAGCCCAGGCACAAACAAGAAGGGGTGTGCTTACTTGGGATTTAAGGTATCAACTCAGATGTGGTGTTACAGGCTCTTCTACATGCTTAAGAATAACATCTCCTACACATTATTAGTAAAGAGAGAGATTAATGGAACCAAACCTAATATCATCATGACTGGTAAGTTCAGAGAGTACAGTAGTTGAAGATTAATAATGTTTCCCTTTTTAAGAACTATGTCAAATCAATGACACACTGTACATTCAGCGATTTGCAATAACAGCATGAAGCAAAAAGGAGAACTGCAAGAGTTGTAATTCTTATGTGATGGCCAGGAACAAAACAAGTAGAAGCCCAAACTACAGGTTTTGTACTCAGAGATGCCACACCCACCTAGGATGCCATGGTGACCTAAATGCTTCCTAAGAAGGGAATGCAAAAAGGGAGCAGTGAGGAAGTGTCGTGTGCACACCCAAAGTTGTGATCCTAAGAGACCCAGCCTTTTTCTCTCAGCTCATCAAATGGGATTTTAAGTGCGTTCCTTAGGGCTGACTTCTGTATCAGTATATAGACTTCTCAGAGCCGAGTAAATCATACAGGGTCTGGATGCTGCAGTTGGCCATGGACCAAGCTGTGATATTCACTTGAAGATTCAGATTCTATATTAAATGAAACCTTCAAAAGTCTCATTCCAAAAGTGTCTTTCATACCCCAAGCCCAGAGACGCTCTCCTTCTTATCTTGATGACGTTGGGGAACGCTTCGTGGACTGTTTCTCTCCTGGAACCGCATGGCCCTCTTTGGTCTCTTCTGAGTGTTGATGGGAGCCAGACATTCACTATGCTCCCACTGCCCCCGCCCAGACTTTTCAGAGGCCAACTGGTCTGGGTTAGTTCTATGGTGAATGCATTTAATTAATATTATGGGGTCTGAGCAGACATGGTGTCATCTCAAGAAACTTGCAATGAAGGTTAATATTGGCCAAAGCTGAGCACAGTAAATAAGAAATTGCTCTAGGGAAATGAAGCCCCATAATCACTACAACAGTCATCAAGACCAGAAAGTTCAAAAGTGATCACTCATTTTTTGGGTGCCTACCATAGGCCTATTTCTCAGAGGTGCTCAGCACCCACCTAGATCTCCAACTAAAGAAACCCCGAAGGTGCATGGCCCTTCTCAAAATCAGACTCAAATTATGCATCAAAATTACAGTCAAATCACTGGTGATTTTTTTTTTTTTTAAATCTGGCCTGCAATTCATATGCATATAAATGATTGCATATGGGAGCAGAGTGCAACGGAAAGGGAAGCAAATATGGGGCTTTTACGCTTGATCATGTTGTACATATAAAGATTGAAGCAATGTGAAAGAAAATTTAAAACAATTTCTCTCTCTCTGCTTGTGGTCAAACATCTGTGCAGGAAGGAAAATGTTCAGTGGTTTCTTTGGAAACTTGATGCTATGCACCTCTTCTTATGGAATCATGGGCAAACTCTTGTATGCTGGTTGACACTTTCTGGAGTTTTGTTTTGTGTAAGTTCACTCTTGAAATAAAACTCTTTTGACCTTTACATGGCTAGGAGGTCAGATCATTAGAATGACTCATTGTATTTACAGAAAATCATAAGTTAGTTATTCATCCCAGACTCTAGTTCATGTGCTTTTACCACAGCAGTCATTAAGGCTAATATATGTGAGGCTAAACTCAGCCTGGGGTTGGCTGCAGGGCCCAAAGCATACAGTAAAAGCAAGTAAGGTTCCAATACCAGAAACCAACCCGAGCCTCCTCACTGCTGAGGACTGGGGAATGGTGGGTCAGCAGCGATACCCAAAATACATATATGGCTATGGCTAGGGTGCAGACTCGATGGACCATTGAGGAATGCTTTGAAAGATTATTTCTCTGAAATACCAGTGCTTCTGTGGGATTGCTAGTAGATTTTAAAGTCACTTTCTCTCCGTTAAAATACTGGGAAGTGACAAGCCGTAGGAACTCCCAATGCCCCAGCTCGTTCATAGGATGCTGCACTTAACGTTGTGAATTTGGACAATCATGTTCATTTCCTATCCTTTCTTACTCAATTTCACTGATGCAAGTGTGCAGCATGGTTTGTGAATTGCAGTAAATTCCTTGTGTTGCTCAGGCTGGACTTGCCTGCTGATGCACTGTATTTAGCTTGATCTTCCATAGTTTTCTCTTAAATAAGGATGAGGCCATGGTAGAGGCTTATTACAGGCACCCTAACCAGGAAGAAGAGGTGGATGAGCCTTTTTTTTTTTTTTTTAAACTACTAACAAAATTATCCAAAGCACAGGATTTAGTGTAGATGGAGGACTTCAACTATCCAACGTCTGTTGGGAAAATAACACGGCTGGGCATAGACTAATCAACAAATTCTTGGAATGTATTGGAAGCAGTATTTTTTTTAATTTCAGAAGTGGAGGAATTTAGTCATGGGGAGTACTTTGGCCCAGTTTCCACTTTTTGTAGGACTCCTTGTTGATTTTTTAGATTATTTAAGATCTCCTGGTTCAGCCAAGGCGGCTTAACCATGTTTCCTGTCTTTTTTACACAGTGGAATAGCATGCTCTTGTGTCTTTAGTAATGTCCCTTTGGGTAACTGCCAACTGTTTTCAGTTATTCTCTTTCTTAGTCTTGCTTCCCATGGGACCTTACTTACCAGTTCCCTGAATTTGCTACAGTCTGCCATCTTGAACTTCATTGCCCTTATTTTGCTGTTCTCCCTTCTACCATTTCTTAGAATCATGAACTCTGTCATTTCATGATCACTTTGCCCCAAGCAGAAAGCAGTACACATGTTTTACCTAGAATTTAGTAAAGCATTTGGTACAGTGTTGCATGACCTTATAAATAAGGTAAGGAAATACAATGTACATGGGGCTACTGTAAAGTAGGTGCATAACTGGTTGGATAACTGTTCTCAGAGAGTAGTTATCTATGGTTCACAGTCAGGCTAAAAGGGCATAACAAGTGGGGTTCCACAGGGATCGGTTTGGAGACCAGTTCTGTTCAATAGCTTCAACAACAATTTAGATAATGGCACAGAGAGTACTCTTATAAAGTTTGCAGATGATACCAAACTGGGAGGAGTTACAGGTGCTTTGGAGGATAGGATTATAATTCAAAAAGATCTGACCAAACTGGAGAAATCATCTTCAATTCAATAAGGACAAATGCAGAGTACTCCACTTAGACAAACATCTGTCAGGGATGAACTAGATGGGTTCTTGGTCGTGCCGTGAGTATCAGGGACTGGATCTGATGACCTCAAAGTTCTTTCCAGGTTTAGCATTCTATGAATCCCACTTTGCCATTGAGGTAGTGGGTTACTTGTTTTGATAATAACACATGGTCTGCAAGGCATTCCCTTAAAATTCTTATGGACATGTTTGAACTTTAGCAATACTTACTCAGACAGATTTATCAGCACTGTCTGGTATATAGGTTGTGTCTACACCACATTTCCCTTTCACAAGGGAAATACGAATGAGTGAGATCAGAAATCCAAATGAGGTGCAGATTTACATATCTTGCACATCATTTGCACATTCTCACGCAATCTTGCTTCTGGAGGAGCCTTTTCCAGAAGCAAAAACAGCCGTGTAGAGGGGGTTCCTTCAGAAATAAACCCCATTTTCAAAAGAACCCTTCTTCCTATTTTGTTTGTTTTATTTTCAAAGGAACCCAATCTACAGAGCTGTTTTTCCTTCTGGAAAAGGCTCTTCTGGAAGCGAGATCATGCAAAAATATGCAAATGAAGCACAAGATATGTAAATCTGCACCTCATTTTCATTTCCGATCTTGCTCATTTGCATTCTCCTTTTGAAAGGGGAAGGTAGCATAGACGCAACCATAAAGAGCTATAATGAGGATGGCATTTAAGAATGTTGCTTTCATCTTGGAGAAATTGAAAAGCAAGGCCTGTGGCCTATTCCTTTGAAAGACTATATTATATATATTATAGAAAAAGAGAGCGAGCACCAGTTTCATCCAGCAAACCATTTGCCACTCTGTCAATCTCAGCAATACACCCGAGTTCAGGAGGGCATTGCATTGTTTACAGAGCACAACATACCACACACAACGCAACCAGGAATTCCTTGGTGGTTATAGATAAAATGTGTCTGAATGTGTTGGCAGAGCTATTTAAGGCTGACAGGCAACACCTTGTATGCATTTGCCACAATATAACAACTGCTAGGAATCAGGAACATCTGGAGCTCAAGAATATTTTGAATAGGCAGAACACAGTTTTCCAGTTTCCAAGATTCTTACTCAGTATCTACCCAGGCAAGAAGACTACAAAGGGACCCGAAGGGATCACAGGAACACAGATTCACAAAACCCACAGAAAAAAATTAGCAGTTGCTCAGCACACGACAGCAGCTAGCCTCTCCCCATTTTTCACCTCCGCCAGCACCTCTCACCCCCTGCCAGCCACACTGATCAAGCCCTCCCACGCCCTTCCAGTGCTTTTCTGCCCACTATGGAGCGGATATTTGGAACTCCAGGATGGAGGAAAAATGGGAATGGTATGTACTCCGGGGAGGAAACAGGAAGAGGTGGGGCAGGGACAGGGCCTTAAGGAAGATGACTTGGGGCAGTAAGAGGCAGAGGTGGGCTTGTGGGGAACGGGTGGAGTAGGAGCAGGACTTAGGGCAGAGGAGGTGAGTAGCATCTATGTTTGGTTGCCTTGGTTGTATGCTGGACCTGATCCACTAATTGTGCTGAGAGGCTGCTATTGTATCTGGTCCCTCAAGCAAGTTCACACAAAATAGCTAGGGGCAGTGGGGCTGACAGACTGGCTGAGCCCTGGGCAAGGTGGGTCGGGGGCCAGCTCTGTGCTCCCAGGAGGCAGGGCCTTGGGCAGAAGGGCCAGGGCTGGACGCAGCCAGCCCTCTATGCAGCCCTGGGTATGCCATAATCACTCCCCAGGTAGCCCTCTGAGCTGCCTGGAGCATGCCATACAGTGCTCTGGTGGCGATTTAAAGGGCCTGGGGCTCCAGCCATTGCTGGCACTAACGCAGCAGACCCCAGGAAAGTTGTCCCCTCCCCGCCACGTTTGTCAGCAGGCCTGTCCAGGGGTGGAGGGTAAGGGGCTCCTAGAGAGAGGGGGAGCACTAGTGAGCATACACAGAGGCACAAACATGGGCCTACCTAAGGAATATTCGCTGCAAAAATAGGCACTGAGCAACTTTTGTCTCCTGCAGGTTGAGGTGATAGATGAGTGGGTATTTAGTGCATCATAGTGGCTTCTAAAAACATACCTGATGTTCCCAAATACCCTTTTGAATCCCATGCTGGGAGTTTAGCTGAGCCAACACCGAAAAAACTTCCATTTCCACCTCTGTGTTTGGGTTCACCATCAATTACTTGTTAAGTGTCAACAGTTGCGCTGGCTACTGGACAAGACACAAAATTAAAATATCAACTTTCTACAGTTTACAGGACAAAACCAGACAGGATGCACTGAGAAGAAATGTTAACATGGAAGCATCTTTTTGAAAATATATTAGATAAATATTCCAGTGGATGGTGTAAAATTCAATCTTTTAGGAAGACATGAATATGATAGGATTTCTTGGCAAATTGAGACAGAAAGGGCATTCATTTAAAGTTATCACATTAAGGCTACGCCTACACTAGCCCAAAACTTCAAAATGGCCATGCAAATTTTACTAATGAAGTGCTGAAATACATATTCAGTGCCTCATTAGAATGCCGGCAGCCATGGCACTTCAAAATTCACGCAGCTTGCTGCTGCGCGGGTCGTCCAGATGGGGCATCCTTTCGAAAATGAGCCCCGTCTGGATGAGCTGCACAGCGGCAAGCCGCGTCAATTTCCAAGTGCCATGGCTGCCGGCATTCTAATGAGGCGCTGAATATGTATTTTAGCGCTTCATTAGTAAACTTCGAAATGGCCATTTGCATGGCCGTTTTGAAGTTTTGGGCGAGTGTAGACGCAGCCTAACAGAATGGGTATTACTCTAGAACTAATGTCAGTAGGTTTGTGCCTAGATTGTCATCTTATTGGTAAGTCTACTGAAATCAAAGAAGAAAGAAAGTGTGTCTCATGAAGCTTTTTCACAAAGGTCACATCTGAGCTTTTTCTCGTTACTTTCCCCAGCAGCTTGGAACATTTAAGTCGCATCTACACTTGCAAGCTCTTTCAGAAAAATCCAGACCTCTTCTGAAAGAGCGCATGGCACATCTACCCACAAAATACTTTCTTTCAAAAATAAATCAAGAGAACACAGCGCTGCTTTTCAAAGCATTCCTCAGTCCCGTAATAGGAAGAAAGAAAATGTGTGTAGATGCTTCACAGGCCACTCTTTCAAAAGAGCAGTCCTCCATGGTGCAGTGGGGCTCTATGGTATATACATCCAACTGTATTTGAAGCCACATGGACCCAGAAGCCCTGTGGCAGGAAGCTGAGAAAGTGCAAGGAGCAGCAAAAGCATGAGCTCCTGGCAGCACACCCTGGCTACGTCTACACGTGCACGCTACATCGAAATAGCTAATTTCGAAGTAGCGACATCGAAATAGCCTATTTCGATGAATAACGTCTACACGTCCTCCAGGGCTGGCAACGTCGATGTTCAACTTCGACGTTGCTCAGCCCAACATCGAAATAGGCGCAGCAAGGGAACGTCTACACGCCAAAGTAGCACACATCGAAATAAGGGAGCCAGGCACAGCTGCAGACAGGGTCACGGGGCGGACTCAACAGCAAGTCGCTCCCTTAAAGGGCCCCTCCCAGACACACTTTCATTAAACAGTGCAAGATACACAGAGCCAACAACTAGTTGCAGACCCTGTATATGCAGCACGGACCCCCAGCTGCAGCAGCAGCAGCCAGAAGCCCTGGGCTAAGGGCTGCTGCACACGGTGACCACAGAGCCCCGCAAGGGCTGGAGAGAGAGTATCTCTCAACCCCCCAGCTGATGGCCGCCATGGAGGACCCCGCTATTTCGATGTTGCGGGACGCGGATCGTCTACACGTCCCTACTTCGATGTTGAACGTCGAAGTAGGGCGCTATTCCCATCCCCTCATGGGGTTAGCGACTTCGACGTCTCGCCGCCTAACGTCGATTTCAACTTCGAAATAGCGCCCAACACGTGTAGCCGCGACAGGCACTATTTCGAAGTTACTGCCGCTACTTCGAAGTAGCGTGCACGTGTAGACACAGCCCCTCTGAGCAGCCCCAGAGCAGCAACATTCCCTTCTGGCCAGCAGCCAGGTACCCCTGGAGCCCCAGGACCCCAGCCAGCCCCCAAAAAATGGGTGCCCCCACATGGACAGACTCAGAGCTCAGGGACCTGCTCAGGCCGTGGAAAGAGGAGGAGGTCCTGGAGGAGATGGGGGGCTGGCGGCAGAGGTATGGTATAAGGGCCTTGTCCCCCCAACACAGGACTGACTGTCTTCCTCTCCCTCCCTGCAGCTTCACCCAGGAGGGCTGGGAGAGACCTGACCCCTCCATGGTCCCAGACAGCCACCTGTTGCCAGGCAAAGGTGGGGGAGGTAGCAGAGCACCTTGTATGGTGGAGGGCTGCATGGGACAACATGCTGGGCCAACTGCAGGAGATGACTGCAGCCCTGTGGCAGCAATTGTGGATCCAGGTCCACCTGTTCCCCCCTCCCTGCTGAGCCTGCCCCTGCATCCCTGTGCCACCCGCCAAGGCAAGCCTGCCCCTGCCAGACCCCCATCTCCAGCCCTGCCTCCCAATGCTGTCTGCCCCTTCCCAGCCCAGCTGGAGACCAGAGGTGGAAGGGGATCCTGGGGCCAACAGGGCTTGCGACCATCCACCCTAGCCTCAGAGAGGTGACCCCTCCTCCTCCTCCCAGTTAAGGTCCTCCCCTCCAGACTGAGATCCCCCCACTCCCCCTCCTGCAGTCAAGATCCACTCCTGGGTGCACTGCCTCCCCCTTGCCCAGCCCCCACCCCTGTAAATAGTTTGCCTCTGCTCCCTGCTGTAGGCAGTTTCATTGTGATATTGTTAGACACCATGAAGTTTATAGTGATATTTAAAGGTTTATTTTTGTACCACCCCTGTGTCCTTGTTGGTGCGATAATGGGCAGGGGGATGTGTGTGTGGGGAGGATGTGGTGGTGGGGGGATGATAAGGGGTGTATGCATTGGGGGGGCCTGCATGGGGTGACTGGGGGTGGGGGAGTCACTGGGGCCCAAAGTGACAAGGTCTTTGGGAGGGCCTCCTGAAGGTGAACCCCATCCCCATGGGCCTGGAAGACTCAGGTAGGGGCCAGCTGTCCAAAGTCAGGGCCAAATTTGGCCACCCACCCCAGAGGAATACCTGGCCCTACACAACACTGTTGAGGGCAGAGCAGGCGCCCATCCCCTGCAGGGCATTCTGCAGGCTGACCTCCAGGTGCACGAGGATTCACTGCCATGGGCCCTTTAGGTGGCTGAAGATTCGCTCCACCCCATGGCAGGCCAGGTTCAGGTGCATGTTAAAAAGCTCGTGGTTGGGGTGGGGGTTTCCAGTATAGGGCCACATTACCCAGGGCTTCAGGGGCTATGTGGCACCTGCCACCAGGCTGAGGGGCATAGCGATGTCTGTGACCTGGAGCTCTCATGGTGGGATGCACGTCCCAGCCTCCATGAGGTGGCAAAGCCCAGAATTCCAGAGCACCCAGGAGTTGTGTGTCTAGCCCACCCAGCTCACATAAATGTCCTAGAAGCATCCCCCTGGGTCCACCAGGGCCTGGAGCGCTACTGAGGTTGCCTTTTCTATTGAAGGAAATGCCAGTGCTGGGTTCCATGGCATGGATGGGGATGTATATCCCATCCAAGGCACAAAGGCAGGTGGGGAAGCTAAGCGCTGTGGATCCCATGACAGCTGCATCCACATCCCCCACATGGATGACCCTGTGCAGCAGCATGGCATTGATGGCACACACAACCTGCACAGGAGGGAGGGTGTGATGAGGTGTGCCCAGCCCCCTTGACCCTTCCCCATGCCCCCAGCTGCCAAGAGTCCCCCTTGCTCAGGAGCCCCCTCCCTCCTCTCTGTGACAGGTGCATGACCTGAGCATGCCTCACCTCCATGAGGCCAACCACCTTGGAGGCCTTGCTGAGCCTGAATCGATGTCCCACAGACCAGTAACTGTACAGGGTGGCCAGCTTCCAGATGAAAATGGCCCTCCTCTTTTTGAGGGGGAGGGCAGGCCACATGTGGGTGTCCTGGTTTCTCAGGGCAGCGGCAAGCCAGGGGCAGAGCTCTTGGAATGTCCGCCTGCTCATGCAGAAATTCTGCACCCACTTGGCATCATCTCCTAGCACCAGCCAGTCCGACCAGTCCATGCTGCTGAGGTGGCAGGGTACCCAGGGGGGCACCAGCGGGATCCTAGCTCAAGGGGCTCCAGAGCCCCAGTGGGGAGGGGGGGAAAAATCACTCCCAGGAGGAGGTGGAGGATGGCTGTGAGCAGCATCGTCACATTGCTGAGGGTGCTTGGGAGGGGCCCTTTAAGGGAGCGGCTGGCTGTGGGCCTTGGAAGGGCTTGTCAGCCGTGCAACCCCCCCCCGCGGTGTTTCCTGTTCCACTTTTTCAAAAGAGCGCCTGTGACTGTGTAGACGCTCCCTCTTGCACGAGCAGAGTGGTCTTTCACAAGATTGGTATGCAGGTGCCACCTGCTTTTTGTCTATGTCTACACTACAGCAATCTTTCGAAAGAAGCCCCTGTAGAAGATCTCTTCCAAAAGAGCTTCTTTTGAAACAGTACATCCACACCAAAAAAGTGGATCAAAAGAGAAATCTCTTCTTCTGAAAGAGAGAGTGTCCACACAGCCCCTGCTCTTTCAGAAGAACACACCAGGGATTGAAAAATCAGGTGTCATAAGGATTGCTCCTTTGAAAGAAGGGCCCTTTGGAGTGTCTACACGTTTTCTTTCGAAATAAGCTGTTGAAAGGGGGCACTCTTCCTGAAATGGGAAAAGAACAATGATTTCTAAAGGAGAGCTGCATTCTTTTGATTTACTTTTGAAAGAACACTTTCAGTGTAGACATGCTGTGTGATCTTTCAAAAAAGCCCCCTTTTTTTTAAAAAAAAATTCTTCTGAAAGAACTTGTTCATGTAGATGCAGCCTTTGCGCGTAGCTGTGTTCTTTCAAAAGGCAATCTTTCAGATAGCACCACCTGCAAGATCACCTTTTGAAAGCACAGTGTAGCGTAGACGTAGCTTTAATGTTTTTTACAGCTTAGCTTCTGCAAGATGTTTATATTGGAAGACTAGTCTGCCACACACATTGGTTTATGTCATCTGATAAAGGGAAGGGGCAATTTTGACTGACAGTGTGCACTGTAGATTGGTCTCATTTGGCAAAGTACCATCAAACCACCGTGATAGGTTTGTCCTCCTTTCTTGAGAAACTTGGAAGTGAGTGCAGTCTTGTGCATGGAATGGCATGAGGTTTTGTAGGATATTAGTGACTAAGCTACCTGCCTGCTGCTTCAATACAGAGCATACTGCTTTTTACTGGACTTCAAATTTACTTTATAGTTTACAGTAAAGATAAGACAGTCAGTGTTTAAATACAGAAATAAAGAAGCCCTAACATCTGAGGTTTTTCCTAGCATCTGCTCTATTTTTTTCAAACTTAGTTAAAGTTTCAGCTTTTTTTTTTAATTTTATATGCCACAAAAAACTCATAATGTGACCTACTATTTCAATGCCAGGTACTGGTCTTATATTTGCTTAGCACCATTAAACACTAAAAAGCAGCCCTCTCTGTGCTGAAACATAGCAACGGTATACACAGTACTTTTCACAGCTGCTTAAGATGGTAGTAAAAATCCAGAGTTCATGTCAGGAGGCTCAACCAGTGATTTTTAGTGGAGGCGCACTGGTCACCCCTTCTTTAAATTGGGCCCAAGAGTAAAAAATACCACATACCATTAAAATATGTAATTATAAAGGGAGCATTTGCATTAGTACTGAACTACCAACCCCGTTAGGATTCCCATTGGAGTCACTGAAGCAGGGTTATTAGTAGTCATAAATATTGTGTTTTACACATGTTCTTTGTTCACTGCCAGACATTCAAAGAAACACATTCACCTCAGAACCTGCTATGTCCTTTCCTCATGTACAACTGTTACACAGACATTTGTTTGCTGAAAGTAGCTGATAGCTCTAGATTTGATGAAATAATGGCATGAGCCAATGAAACACAAAACACACATACCTCTTCGGTACAAATGGCATTGGAGAGGTTTGCTGGTTACCTTTGTGTTCTTCCCAATTAGGTTTTTGGAGGCAACATCTTCCAGCATTCCTATTTCTCCCCCCACCCTTTTTAAAAAAAAAAAAAAAAAAGAAGGACAGAAATTTTCTTACAAATCATTTTCATGGTTATAGCAGAGAAAACAGGAGGTTATATTCCCATAGCAATTTCAATGCCAGTGACCATTTGTTTAAGTAAATAGAAATTCACAATAACTTGACTCTGCCATTTTTTCTATTGTCAGAGCTGCAAAAGCACTAAAATATGTCGCAAAAATATTCACAACAATTCTTTTCAAAATTAATAGGTTTTTGCAAAAATTTTCATGTTTGAAAACAGGACATTTTTCAACAAGAAATATTTAGCTTGAAAACTTTCAAACAGCTGTAATCTATGTGCAAAACAATGTCTAGACTAGGTGATACATTAATCTGTTGAAGTTCCTTTAGACTGTTACTATTAGGCTATAACTACTAAAACATTTCTCATTAATTCAGCCCAAAGAGTGATCAGCCTCAAACAGCCTTAAATCAAAACAGCACTTCAGACAGTTTTGTTTGATTGGCTTTGTTTCAGGTAGGTGTCTTTGCTAAAGAAAAAAAAAGAAGAAAGGCATTAAATCAAGACTGTTATACTTTTTATTAAACACAGGTTGAACCACTTTAATCTGGCACCCTTGGGATCTGACCGGTGCCAAACAAGAGAATTTGCCAACCCATGGGAGGTCAGTATTGTCTCACAGCATTAGCAACACTTCCACTGCTTACCAGGCTCTTGAAAGACATTTTAGGGGTTAATTAGAGCTTAACAGGACAATGAGAACTTTATGATACAGTGGGAAACTTAAATAGATGTCACCTTACAATGGGTGTGGCCAAATAAAATCATGCCAGACCAGAAAGGTGCAATCTGTACCATAAAACAGCTAATATTCAGAAATGTATTTGTGATAATCAGGCAGTTCCCCAAATCCAAACGCTCTTGAAATTATTCAAGTTTATATACGAGGCTAAATTGTGGCTTAGCTCTGTTGTCGCAGGAGCAGACCACGACTGACTTGCTGGAACAAGGATACATAGCGAACATTCAGCTCATCCTCTGCCCCTTTTCGCAGCCATTTACGGATAAACTATAGCTAAATAACAGAACACTGAGAGCCAGGACTGGTGGCTCTAAAAATACTTTATGGGAACACAGGAAACTTGGCCACACCCATAAGTGTTTGTCCAGCTAACTAAAGTCATGCCAGGTAACAGATGTTGCTGGACTAGAGAGGTTCAACCTGTACTTCTATTCCTTACCTTCTCTTGTGTTTAGCTTTCTGCATCATTATGTGATTTTGATCTAGTTTTGAGCACTATTAGGGGCAAGAGACAAACGCTGTTTTTTGTTTTGTCCAGCAGTATTACTTTTGAGTTAAATGGCTTACACAACAGAAGCCATCATAGTTTCTACATGTTGTAGTTTTTTTGTGTAAGTATCTCATAAGGAAGAGAGTGAGTTCAGAAGAATTTGAAGTCATGGTACCACCATTTCCAGACACATTTTGTTATTCAATTTTGGGAAACAAATATATAAAACTAATTATGAAATTACAGTGCACTGTCTTAATGTTTGCTGTTAAAATTTTTGTAATCAAACTTGATCATACCTGACTGGTTACAAAAGTAACAGGTATTTTTCTTAATCACACGAGCACATTCAGTTTTTAATCAGTGAAAAAAAAAATCCTTCGAGTGGTTTCCCCTCCTGGTGTCAATTAGTGTCAGTTTATACCAGTAGGAGATCCGCCTCTAGTATGTTTATCACTGACTTAGGTGCAAGCAGGAGCAGGAGTTTTATTTGAGAGCGATAAAACTCCTAAGGGCAGATGATCTGCTGGAAGCCTGGACCATGTATATTTAAAGTAGAATTTTCTACTTTTCAAAAGATATAAGATGAAATTTTGTCAACAATATTCAAACTTAGGTATCTGTAGTTAGATGCTCACTTATTTGGATATCATTTTATTCGGATCCCTTTTATTTCGGTATCTAAGGTGCCCAAATCAGCACAAAAGAGATTAACTTGGGTACTTAAGTACGAGTATGTAGGCATCCAATTTTGAAAAGTGAGTTCTGTAATAAAACAGGGAAATAAACTTAAATACTAATCAAAATATCCTAAGATTCTTTTCCATAAACTGTCTGAGATTCATAGGAAGCCAGAAAAACTAATTTTAAATAAATTAGGACAGTTTATTTTTTCACTTTTTGAAAGCTTGTAATGAAAAATACACTGAGTTGTAGGGGTTAATGTTCATGCCCGCTCCTTATTTCGTGAACAGCGTTTCATGTAACTACAGAAAGCACAGGGACAATATGCACTATATTTTGCAGGGCACAGCACCCTGCATGCTGGTTTTGCTAGTAAATAAAAATCAAAGTTACATGATTGGTTTTGAATGTTTGCTACAAGACATGAACATGTGTTGTTGTGTGATTGGTAGCCTCTCCTACAGTATGAAATAACAAGAAGTCCTGTGTCATCTTATAGACTAAGATTTTTTAGAACATAAACTATTTCCAGGGCAAAAGACCCACTTTGTCACATGCATGTGAAATAATGTGCATAGGAGATCCCTAGTGGTGAAGGAGGGGCAAAGCACACTATTCGCTCCATTACAGCGTTCATTGTATGCCATTGCAGTGGGAAAGTCAAACAATACAAATTCTGATGTTCTTAACATGTAACTGATAATCTAGTGAATAATTTTGATTTTGGAAAACCAAGACTGTTTCTGTGCATGCACTTGGAAACTTCTGAGCAGGGCCTGCTCAGCTCCCAGTGAGTTCACTGACACCTGTTCTTGTACGGAATGAGAGGTCCACTCCCCCCGCCCCGCATTCCCTTCCCTCTTTGCTACATGAGCCCTGGATTCTGTCTTTCTACTACAATCATTGGAAGAAGTGGGTCTTACTCACGAAAGCTCATGACCTAATAATTTGTTAGCCTCTAAGGTGTTACATGACTGCTTGTTATTTAAGAGTTAGGATTGGCATGGCTACCTCAAATACACCAAGCAAGTTGGGAGGTTCATCGTGCATTGATTAGTATCAGGAAACCCACAAAACACTATGAATTAATGTTTTAGGGGATTAATAGTAGAACATTGGAAGCCAGGCTTCCACCTATTACCAGTTTCAATCCACCCAGACTGGTCGTAACTATTTAACTCAATTTTATTGGCCTCCAGAAGTATCCCCCAATGCCTGCAATGTGTCCCTTCTGACCATTGCTTTCACTTCCACTGCTTTCCAGGTGAGCAGGAAGTAGGAAACAGAAATCAGCCCATGTTCTCTGGCTGCCCTCTGCATCATGCCTCTACCAGGCTCTCTGGCTGCCACGCCCTAACCTGCACACAGCTGCTGGAATCTCTGGCTGCCCTTCACACCATGTGACCGCTGTGCTCTCCGGCACCCCACAACCTATTGGACCTATTGGCTATTGGATCAAAATGAAATGAATCAAAATAACACTACAAAAATGAAGCATTTCAACAATTCCAAAATACAACTTGTCAATAGTTCCAAATTGAAACTTCAGATTTTTATTTCCGCATTTTAAATTTCTCAGGACTGGTCCACTAGCCTAACTGTGCATGTGCCGGGGCAGGCTGTAGAAAAGTGGTGTGAAAATGCATTTGCCAGTTTGCCCTCACACCCTGCTCCCATTGAAAACAATGTACTTTGTGATGACATCAGACACCCACAACCACTCGTGGCACTTTCCTCCCCACCCCCATAAACACACTGGCACAAAAACCTAGAAGCCTGATAGAGATGGAGAAACCGCAATAGTTGTGGAAAAGTACAGCATCATCCCAGACTATATATGTTCTCCATTAGCAAAAAGGTTCTGCTAGTTAGGACTATATTTGTTTCCAAGACTTCTGCTAGACAATTACTTAACAGCCACAGCTAAAAATGTATTTTCCTCCTCTGCTTGGTGAGACAAGTGTGACAATTTCCTTTGGAGGCAGGGTTACACTATCTAGAACTTGAAGGGGATGCAGACTGCAACAGCCTGCGTACTAATCAGGAGCTCCCAAGGAACAGTTGACACTGATGCGCTAGATACTTGCCTGGATCTTCTAGGTTTGTGAGAAATTTGAGACATTTTTAACTTTACAGCCCAGCCCCTTGCATGGGACCAGGCTCCCAGAGAATCTCACTGCGCCCTATGCCTTAGCTTTCCAGTTGCAATCAGAGGAGGTATCAGAGCTGCTGCTCTTTCAGTATCAAAGCAAAAGAGCAGCTACAGAGTCTTGTCTTCTGGGAGCCCCAAATTCTGAATGAGCTTCCCCCTTTAGTCAGCCAGTGCCCACACGAACTAATGTTCCAGGCACACTGCAGAACCCCTCTTTTCCCCAGGACATTTTGGGAGGGTGAATTGGGAAGACTTTATTAGATATCTTCTTTGGGAGCTCTCTCCCCTGAGATGGCAGGGAGATATTTGAACATGTACTTGTTTTAGATGGCACTTATTTTAATGTGAAGAGAGTCATCTGTTACCTGGTTTTGTTATCTCAGCCATGGGATGCCCAGCTAAGTACTCATTTGCTATTTATTTGATGAACTAAATAAGTGCACAAAACTTAAATATTTCAGGACTTTTTTTTCGTCTAACACCACAGAGCTCAGATCAATGGGGAAAAAGAAAGTTGCATTCAAATCTGATTCATCCATCTAAGTAAATTCCAGTTGCAAAATCCTTGTTACTGGTAATGATGCTGAAACCAGAACGAAGGGCCAGCTATGCACCAATTCCAGATTGAGTTTATAGGTCCTTAGGTTTGAAAAGGCATCTTTCCATTTGAAAGTGGAGCAAATTTGACTTAGAGATAACATGTAAGAGACAAATATGGACCCTCCAAGCTATTTTCACCACAGCCACTATCAAAAGTATAGTCATTTTAACATAAAAACCACCACAAACAAGAAAAAGAATATATGGCAAAGAGTTTACTGCTACAGAGTGATTTTTCTGGGAAGTACCATTCCTTTAACTGACAAAGGGTGCCTCTACACTAGGAGCTAACTTCAAAGTTAGGTGCTACTTTGAAGTAGCCAGCAGAGATTCTATACATTTTCCCTTACTTTGAAGTTAGGAAGCGCCAACTTCAAAGTCCTTACTCCATTCCCCGGAATAGAGTAGTGCCCTACTATGAAGTTTAACCTTGCAGTAGGGCATGTGTAGACGCTCAACTTCAAAGTAATTTTTGTAGTGTAGACACGGCCAAAGTGTTTATTTCTAATAATTCTTCCTGTGGTTAGTAACCCACTTTTTGCCTTTGTGTTGTAAAAAAATGTGGTCTTAAACACAAGACTTTTTTCTCCTCTCCCAGTATTCAGTTGTTTGTGTTAGGTTCTGAAGATGAACATGAACTTTTTTTTTTATTTTTGGGGGGGTTCTCTTAATTAAGGGGAAAAAAAAAAAAAAGACCATCTGTGAGCTTTATTTGCCTTCCAGAGAAAAGCTTGGACTGCATGTTTGTGACACTCTAGTACCCATACTTCTAGTTTCATTTCATGCAATGCCTTAGAGTGCTTTGAAAATTTACAGCTGTTAGCCATAAAAATGAAATTCAGTACAAGCTTTATTATCTGGCACCCCTGAGAAATGCTGGATAAACAAACGTGCTCTGCTCCACTACTCCTGTGGCCACCACTGCCCGACAAGCAGCCAGACAAGTGGCTGCTGGCCCCAGCCATGGCTTGGCAGCAGCTGCCAGCCGAACGCCAGTTACCAGAGCACGCTGGTTATCCAAATGCCAGATAATACAGCTTATACTGTATATTTCTTTACTTCAGCTTTCTGGAGTGCTTTGGAATTGCTGGCAATGCCATTTGACTTAAGACAAATTCACCAGCATCAGTACTGATTGTATTGCTTTTAGGAACTGCTGGTGGTATATATAAAAGTAATGACTTACAGAACAATTCATTTATACAAACTATGCCAGTCAAAGGTTAATCAGTCAATGTGGGTCATGCAGATATTTTTGATAACATCTTGCAGAATGGGTATTATGGAGCCATAACATCCCTTTGCTAGTGAAGATAGGGAGAAAAAATAAGTGTTAAGGTTTTACTGCTTAGCCTTGGAATAACTGTTTCTACAAATTCGATGCAAAATGCCCATTAAAAGATTGTGCAGTTTTGTGTAACGGGTTAAACTTCATCACTTTATGTAGCACAACTCCATAGAGCATAAGGTTCATTGCACTGAATTAATTGCATGGCAGAGATGATGGATCATCTGCACTTCTTATGAAACAGCTGGTGAGTCCATTTGCTGAAAATGGAAATTGCCCTCAGGTAATGCAACACATTCATATCTGGAGGAGCCTCCATAACAATTGATTTATTTAAGAATGATCAAAGATACAATTCCCTAAAAATTAAATTAAATAAGTAATTTCAGATTTTGGGTCTTACTGTGCATTTGGTTATGATGTAGTACTTTTTGGAGATATCTAATACTAATACTTTGTCCTGCCTTAAGTGCAGAGGACTGGACTAGAAGACTACTTGAGGTGCATGCCACTCCTATGATCGTGTGTCTAGATGCAAGTATGAATTTGGCCAGAACTTCTTGGTGGCTTCATTATAGTTTAGCTGTGGAGTAGACATCACAGAATGTTCTATATAATCAGCACCACTTATTTCAGAAAATAATTGGCTGTGGAGTAGAACGGCTGTTTTACAATATGTCAGACTGAGGTAAGTGGTCATTAGTGCAGGAGAGAGCTTGCAAAGCATCTTTTTAGCGTGTGTCTGGCTCCAGCAAGGCCTAGCAGTCATTTTCCAAAAGATCTATTCCCTCAAAATGAAGGAGGGAGGGAGGGAGGGAAGAGATCAAGGTATTGCAATATTTGATCTATGCAAAAATGCTCTGGGGCATTTTTTGCAAACAAAGTGACCAGAGCTCTTTGTGCCACTATCTGTACAAATCAGTAAAGTGTGAATACAACTCTTTTTTTTTTTTTAAAGTCTAAGGCACTAGCTCCCTATGCAACAAGAAGTCCTGCGGCACCTCACAGACTAACAGATATTTTGGAGCGTAAGCTTTTGTGGGCAAAGACCCACTTTGTCAGATGCGCGAGAGCTCCCAATGTTCACAGAGCCACCTCATTATTCTCCTTTAAATCCTTCATTAAAAAATTTTCCACTAGTGTGATTTTTATTTTAAAAAACCACAGTGGCTAGGTAGCTGCTGTGGTGTGACAGTTGGTTATCATACTGATGATAGGCCAGTAGCCAAATGCAAATTCTTTGGCAGTTCTTAATTTAAAAGTAGTGTCCATGTAGTGTTTGTGGATTTTAAATTTCCAGATGAGACAATCACACAGCACAGTTTGCCATTACGACTGCAAACTGGAAATCAGCCAAATGCGTGATATTCACAAAAGAGGTTAACACCCCTCCGGTATACCGATATTTTCAATAATTGTACTTAGTGAGCCACAGCAAGTCTATTCAACAAGATTAGCTCAGTTCATGGCTTTCTTCATATTCACTACCATAAAATTTATGGAGAAACAGTTGTACAGTTGCTATCCAATGTGTTAATTTCCATTGACACCAGTTTGTCTTCAAGTGATAATTATAATGTTTACAGGTCCCAAATGTGAAATTGGTTCGACTATAGGAAAATTCATTTGTCGAATATTGTATCCTGGCTGTTGTACAATAAAGCCTTTCGATCTGATTATATTGCTTAATACCTTTTAAATCATTCACTATGGCATTTAATTATAATAGAAATTGTGTATTCTTTACTGATTTTCTTAGTTTTGCTGACGTTTGTCAGCAAAACTACAATGCATTTTACCAACAAAATATGACACTTTTAGCAATTTTAGAGACCTTTAAAATTAAATTGGTAAAGAACAAAAATATATGTATATATATTTAAGGAAACAAAACCTAGCATGGGAATGGTTTAGACATCTCAATAGAGCATTCCAATTTCTATAATCTCTATATATTTTAGAGTTTGTGCATCTGTCTGAGTCCCTCCATCTGTGAGTCCATTTGTTCAAGAACTCCTCCTAAACAATTAGAACTAAAACCACAAAATTTGATATTCAACTTCCTCTTTTCCTATCTTAAAGGAAGGTCAGGGTTTTGTTATGCCAAGAAAATGGGATGTGCCTGGAATGGGACTGTTTTCTATAACATGGAAGGAGAGGCAGCTGATAGGAGGGACAGTTATACTGCAGAGTGACCACAGGGGGAAGCAAGTGTGGAGGACACTGCAGAGTGACCACAGGGGAATGATTGCACCAGGAAGAGAGTGGCTAGCTAGAACCAGGGCTCTCCATGTTGCCAGCCTGTGGCTCAGGTAAGTGATCCTCCTGCCCTAAGCCCCTCCCCACAGCCCTCAGTAGCAGTTCTGGAATGGGGGTAACAACCAACCAGCAGTCCCGCTGCCCTGGATGAGCCCTGCCAGGAGCTGGGGATGGCCAAAGAGCCTTGGCACTCTCCCCCAGAGAAGCCCCACCAGTAGCCAGGGCCATGCACTGCAACCCCACCTCCCCCACAAGAGCAGCCCTGGGGATGGGTGCTGAAGCACTGTCCTCACCGCCACAGGTAGTCCTGGTGAGCCACACCCCTCCATCAGACTTCTCAGACCTCTAGCTTGAGCCCCCCCAGATCTCCAAGCCTCCTGTCCTGAGCCCCCACCCCCACCCACCATCCTCTTGCCATGACTCCTGCAACCCCCACACCTGCTGCCCTGAAGGACCTGAGCAGTGTCCAGTGAGTCTTGTAGTTATGTATAAGTTAAAAAGGGGAAGAAACCTTACAGGTTGGCAATCTGCAGTGAATGGAAGGTTCACATTCTAGCATTCCCAGCTTCTAGGCAACCTTGAATTCACTTACACCAGCCGTGAATTCCGCTCTAATCTGCCAAATTAACAGATAATCCCACAAACACATACCAGCCCCTAAGAAGTACAGGTATGCGAATTAAGATGCACTGCAGAGATCAGTTCTGTACTGTAAGGGAACTAGGCTAAACAAACTAATGGCTCTATACTATTTCACCTTCCTGTATCCCATCCTGATGTCTTTATGGTGTTTTTCCTCTCCCTTAGTCCAGCATTATAGTTAGATCAGTTATCTGGTCTGGGTGAGGCTAAGGCTTTAAAATGATTCTATAATCAATCTGTAGTGATAAATCTCTACCACCAGAGAGCAGTTTTGCAATATGTAGAACAAACCAGTTCAGGGCTTGCAAAGGCTTGGTGAACCCCCAGTAAACCACACCTTTTCATGTTCCTAACCTCCCTCACCTTTCCCACATCACAGATCAAAGGGGCTTTGAGCTACTGGTGTGAATTAGTTGTAAACGATTTCTCTCAGAAAGCATAATGCTGAAATGAATAAAGAACTTTCACAGAATTTTCAAAACACTTAATCTTGAAATTTTGAAAATACAGAGGAAACCAGAACTTTCAAGAGATGAGATAAATCTGTTATACTAATAAGCCTTATTACATTTCAAATATACATATCAGCTAGGTATATTTTTCCATAATGTAGCCATAAGATGGCTGGAAACAAATTCTTAATTGTTTTTCCTTTCCTTAAGCTCATCCTTCATTTAGAGAAGTTTCCTATCTCACTTGGAAAAAAAAAAATAAATCAAATTTGCCACTAAAGCCCTGCTTAGAATCATCCTGAACACATCATTTGCCTGGTTTACAGCTTTTGGGTGCTCATAGTTTACTGACCAACATGAACAGTGACAAATGTCAGCACTTCCGCTGACAACCTTCTGCGTTTCCCAGATAAGAGTGTGTGTTGTTGACACAGCATTTTTTTTTTTTTTTTTAAAAATCGACAGAACCTATGTGGATGCTTGGGGCTGGAAGGAGGGGAAGGGCACTTCTCCCGACAGACAGGATGTCCAGGACAATGGGCAGCCCTGTCTGCTTTGCTTCTGGGTGCCTGTTTTGTTGAGAGAGTAGCTACACAGCTGAGAGTTCTTCCAACTGACTTGTGTGTGTGGCCACACTCTGTCAACAGAAATTTTGTTGAGAGAACTCTTCTGACAGTGACTTCTGTTGACAGATCACAATAGTATAACCATAGCTGTAAGGTCTTCAGCAAATGACATTTTCTATGTCAATAAACTTTCCGCATCAGACTGAATTATTTATTTTTATTTTTATTTTTATTTTTCTACCTCATTAAAACAAAGAGATCCTGATGATATCCATCTACACTAATTTCTTCTCCCACAGGTTCACATCATGCTTTGTTTTCATCAGCAATAGCCCCAACTTCAGTCACCATTGATAACAAATGGGATTCCATGGATGAATTGTAAGACTGGGTGCTTTCAAAGAGTAGAGAGAAATAAATCCTTGTCTTGAAGTGGTACCACTTTTCCTACATTAGTATTGTTAAAACTGTGCTATTCCTATAGTGCAGACGCAGCCACATCAGTAAAAGATGATTATGTTTGTGCACCTCATTCATATGAGGATGGCTGCGGTGGGCAGAAGATAAGCCATGAGTATAAAGCACCATCATACCAGTTTAACCAAGTCTACAACAGTGTCAGGTCTATAACAATGAAATATTATATCGGCATAACTATGTTTTGTCAGTGGTAGGGTTGTTTCATATCCCTTACCAAAATATCTATAGCCGGCTCTACACTTACTTTGAATATCGACAGCTGCCATGCAATTCCACGTATGTCAATTGCATACCAAAAATCTATTTTGTAGCTGTCTATATTCGTCCCTGTCCTTATTGCAGAATGCTGACAGGAATGTTCCTCCCATCAGCGGTTGACATTCCATTCGATCTTCCGTGGCAAGCGTAGACCCAGCCTATGAGGCTACAAGGCTAGTGTAAATTCAGCCAATGTTGATGAAAGAGGGCTTCCACTGATACAACTAACTTCATTCAGTGAAGCGGTGGCCCAAATGACAGAAAACCACCATTATATTCTGCATCGACACTTACTAAAATAATTATTACAGCCCAAGTACTATAGCTCAAACTTAATACAACTTTTATATTTACTTCTCTTGTGAGCCAATGTCATCAATAAAAACTGCAACTCCTCACCTCAGTACAGCTGTAGGCCTTGTATCATTGCTATGGGAGTCTGCACATTTTGTTATGTCAGCCAGACAAAAAACATGAGGGAGAGACAGACAGACCTAGTCTGGTGAGAGGAAGCACACATATATAGAGCTCAATGCTGTGGGTTCTATTCTTGGCTCTGTCACAAGGCAAATCTCAAGTTGTGTGTCTCAGTTCTTCTGGCAGTAATGTAAGAACAGGGACCTCCTTACAGGGATATTGGGAGGCTTAATTTATTAATGTTTGTAAACAGTTTTGGGACCCTTTGGTGAAAAGCACTGTAAAAGGCATTATAAAATGTACTGTTTTTAACATGATTCTTATTGCTTTGGTGTTTAAGTATTTTGGTGGTACAGTGCGGAAATTTTAAAGTAATAAAATTGGGAAGGAATTTCCCACTGTAGCTGGTTTGGGGCTCCCAGAGGGGTTCCTCCCCCTCTGGGTCAGCGGGCAGCTAAGGGCTCCTGGGGCGTGTTTACAGTTCACTCGCTTATGAACATGTGGCCAACAGTTGTTGGTCCATTTATCTGGGAAAGTGATCAGTTCAACTGATCTACATATACTCCTTTCCCACAACTGATGTGGCAAACCTGTGGAGATATGGTATCATCCTTGACTATGATGAAGGCATCCTGGGTTCAAATCATGTTATAGACAACAGTTTACACGTCTGATGAGTTCCAACAAGAACAAAACCAGTCATGTGCTAGTGTGGTTTCATTGGAACCTTATTCCAATAAATATAGTCAGCCCTGTTTGGGGGCATGCTTGCAGTTCACCCACTTGTGAATGTAGCACACATGGCCAACAGTTATTGGCCCAATTGTCTGGGAAAGTCATCAATTAAACTGATGTACATATTCTACATTATTGCTAATTTTTTGTTTAGTCTTAGCCCACAGAACAAGTACAGCATGGACTGGGGCAACAAAAGATGCTTTATAATGACCAGTTATTTTCTCTTAGTGCAGACCAGAGGAGACCACAAACAGGTAGAGGTGGTAAGTATACTGAAAGTTATGATTTTTTTTCTGAAAATGCCAACAAAAGTGCAAAGTAGTGAGGAGCAGCCATTGGTTTTGCATCGCTGATGCTAGTCCACCAGGAAGTGGACTAAGATCACTAAATACATTTAGGTTAAGACACTGAACTGACATTTGCTGGTACCAACTTTGAATCAACACCAGCTTGAGCAGGATCTTATGTGATGATCCAGGCTAAAGGCTCGATTCCTGCTAACCCACCTCTTATCCAGCGAGTCTTCCTAGCCAGATGGCTACTTCTCAGTGGGATATACATGGAGAAATATAGAATAGAATGTCTGGTTCCTCCTAACATCCATTTTTCAGCACATAAATTAAGCAGCAGTTGGGGATGATTTTCTCAGTTTCTTCATAAATCACAGCATCTGTTTTCTGATTCTGTGTCTATGTACATCCTTGTACAGATTTACTCTGTGAATTGAAGTGTTACTGAGTCAGTGTGCCTCCTGGTATAGGTGAAAATTTAATGCAGATGACACATTTGATTTTTCTCCTACACTGTTAGTCTGTAACAATTGCCTGAAAGGGTGATTGATGTGTGAATCACCACAATGAGCTGTTTCTTCAGAAATATTGCTGTTGTTAAAATGCCAAACTGCAGGTATGCATTAACAGTGTTTAGACCTACCACAAATGTACAAGCAGAGAGAGAGAATTTGAATGAAAAAAAAAACAAAACACCCCACATAGCATGTGAAAAGTTACATGAAAATTCCATTAATTGACATTTGCAGAATTTCTCAGATTTTAAGGCTTTAAGGCTCCAAGACTTAGGGGAAAAAACAACTGAGGAGAGTTGGTAGTTTTTCCAAAGGGATATTGTTAAGGGCCCAAAAGCAAGCTATTCCGCTGCATAGGAATGATAGAAAATATGGCAAAAGACCACCTTGGCTTAACAAGGGATCTTGCATGATCTCAAAATAAAAAAAGAAATCATAAAAAATGGAAACTAGGACAAATTACAAAGGATGAATATAGGCAAACAACACAGGAATGCAGAGGCAAGATTAGAAAGGCAAAGGCGCAAAATGAGCTCAAACTAGTTACAGGCATAAAGAGAAACAAGATGACTTTTTATAAATACGTTAGAAGCAAGAGGTAGACCGAGGACAGGGTAGGCCCGCTGCTCAGCGAGGAGGGAGAAACAGTAACAAGAAACTTGGAAATGGCAGAGATACTTAATGACTTTTGTTTCGGTCTTCACTGAGAAGTCTGAAGAAGGAATGCCCAACATAGTGAATGCTAGTGGGAAAGGGGTAAGTTTAGAAGGTAAAATAAAAACACACACACCAAGTTAAAAATCACTTAGATGTCTGCAAGTCACCAGGGCCTGATGAAATGCACCCTAGAATACTCAAGGAGCTGATAGAGGAGGTATCTGAGCCTTTAGCTATCATCTTTGGAAAATAATGGGAGACAGGAGAGATTCCAGACGACTGGAAAAAGGCAAATTTAGTGCCCATTTATAAAAAGGGCAATAAAAACAATGCAGGAAGCTACAGATCAATCAGTTTAACTTCTGTGCCAGGAAAGATAATGGAGCAAGTAATTAAGGAAATCATCAGCCAACACTTGGAAGGTGGCAAGGCAATAGGGAAGAGCCAGCATGGATTTGTAAAGAACAAATCATGTCAAACCAATCTGATAGCTTTCTTTGATAGGATAACGAGCCTTGTGGATAAGGGAGAAGCAGTGGATGTGGAACACCTAGACTTTAGTAAGGTATTTGATATGGTCTGCCATGATATTCTTAGCAATCAACTAGGCAAATGCAACTTAGATGGGGCTACTATAAGGTAGGTGCAAAATTGGCTGGATAACGATACTCAGAGTCTGTTCTGGCATGGCTATGGTCTGAAGAAGTGGGTCTGTCCCACAAAAGTTCACTTAATAAATTATTTTGTTAGTCTTTAACGTCCTACTTTACTGCTTTTTTGTTTTGATTGCATACTCAGAGTAATTACTAATGGTTCTCAATCCTTCTGGAAAGGTATAACAAGTGGGGTTCTGCAGGCGTCTGCTTTAGGACTGGTTCTGTTCAATATCTTCATCAACAATTTAGACAATGGCATAGAAAGTGTGCTGATTAAGTTTACAGATGATACCAAGCTAGGAGGGGTTGCAACTGCTTTGGAGGATAAGGTCAAAATTCAAAATGATCTGAAAAAAGTGGAGAAATGGTCTGAGGTAAACAGGATGAAGTTTAATAAAGACAAATGCAAAGTGCTCCACTTAAGAAGGAAAAATCAGTTTCACACATACAGAATGGGAAGTGACTGCCTAGGAAGGACTATGGCAGAAAGGGATCTAGGGGTCATAGTGGACCACAAGCTAAATGAGTCAGTGTGATACTGTTGGCGGGGGGGGGGGGGGGGGGGGAGCCAAACATGATTCTGGGATGCATTAACAGATGTGTTGTGAACAAGACACGAGAAGTCATTCTTCCGCTCTACTCTGCGCTGGTTAGGCCTCAATTGGAGTATTGTGTCCAGTTCTGGGCTCTGCATTTCATAAAATATGTGGAGAAGTTGGACAGGGTCCAGAAAAGAGCAACAAGAATGATCAAAGATCTAGAGAACATGACCTATGAAGAAAGACTGAAGAAATGGGGCTTGTTTAGTTTGGGGGGGGAGGGGGGGAATTGAGGGTGATAAGATGATAGCGGTTTTCAGGTATCTAAAAGGGTGTCATAAGGAGAAGTGGGACAACTTGTTCTTTTTGGCTTCTGAGGACAGAACAAAAAGCAGTGGACTTAAACCACAGCAAGGGAGGTTTAGGTTGGACATTAGGAAAAAGTTCTTAACTGTCAGGGTGGTCAGCAGCTGGAATAAATGGCCTAGGGAGGTTGTGGAATCTCCATCTCTGGAGATATTAAGAACAGGTTAGATAAATGTCTATTAGGGATGGTCTAGACCAGGCATGTTCAACCCGCAGGCTGCATGCGGCTCTGGACAGCTAGTAATGTGGCCCCACAAGATTGTAAACTTTTAACATTATTATGTGATTTATATATATTAACTATATCATATTTTATATGCAGCCCAAGACAATTCCTCTTCACTCAATGTGGCCCTGGCAAGCCAAAAGGCTGGACACCCATAGTCTAGACAGTACTTGGGCCTGCCATGAGGGCAGGGGGCTTGACTGGATGACCTCTCAAGGTCCTTTCCAGTCCTAGCATTTTATATCATCTGGTCTGACCTTCTGCAAATGGCAGGCCACAGAACCTTCGAGTGCCTACTCACTCCTGTAATAGCTCTGGCTGAGTTACTCAAGGTCTTCAAATATTGATTTAAAGATGTCAGTTTAGCGAGAATCTACCATTTACACAGATCAAACCAGAAAATGAACTGTGCTCCCATGGTGCAAAGGAAGGCAAAAGAACCCTCAATCTTTGTTAATCTGAACTGGGGGAAAATTCCTTCCTGACACCACATACGGTGATCAGTTAGGCCCTGACATGCCAGCAAGACCCAGTATCCATCTCATCAAAGGGATGGGAGGGTTGGCCCTCTAATCAGGGAATTACCCCGAGACATGGGGGGAACTCCATTCTCAGAATATTTGTGATGGTGTCCAGACCATCTGAGGGCAAGTCTACCATTCAGTCCTAGGGGATGATTGCACCTCATGTAGACAGTTCTGTGCTAGCATTAATCTAGTTAGCTCAGGTAGTGGACTTTGGTATGGGAAGTGTAAGTCTGCCTACAATCTGGGGTTATTACTCATGTGGCTAGCCAGAGCTGAAGTTTGTGCTGCTGCAGAATCACTATGACAGTACCTGGGCTAGCTAGGTTAAAGCTACCTCAGGGATGTATACATGAGCTCCACTCACACCCTGTGATTGCAGTACAGACATTCCCTGAATTATTTCCTGTGTCTTTCTCCCAGTCAGCAACCATCTAGATAGAATTATCTTCATAGTAATTGTCACATGCATTTTATTGAGTTTGCTGGAGGGTTTGATGCTAGAAAGAATGGTAGTCCCCTAGCTCTGCCCCACTCTTCTGGGCAACCACTCCACTCCTAAACTCATAAAAGAAAGACAGTCTTGTAGTTCAGATTCTGGTCCGAGAGGCAGGAAATCTGAGTTCAGTTTCTCAGCTCTACTACTGACTTCCTATGCGACCTTTGGTTTATCACTTAATCTCCCTCTGTTCTCCATCAGTAAACTGGAGATAATTATAATTCCCTGTCTCACAATGCTTTTGAGAGAATGCATTCATGAAATGTTTGAGATGAGCTCTGTCATTATGGGAAAGGATGCCATATAAGTACATAGACATTGAGCTTGGAATACATGATGTTCACAGAAAGGGAAGACAAATGCTATCTCTGAATTTATTCACATTTAGACTTTTGGCACTGGAATAGGATTTTCCTCTTCTGAGCTCTGAGCTGCAGTGATCTGGAGAGAAGAAATGATATATATCTCACAAGTTCTCATAGAATGCTAATTTCCTGACCATTTAAAGAGCAAGAAGAATAGATAATATAAGATTCTTTTTGAAGCTTTCCAATGTAGCCTACTATTTTACAGAGCATATTAGTTTAATCAAATCTTATGCTTTTATATACTTATTAATCCCATAAAACTTATGCCTAAATTGTAGCTTAGTCAATCTAGGACAAAGAGTAGGCCTATTTGCTCTGTCCACTTTAACAGTAACCACGTGACCTTCAGAGACATCTGAAAGAAGGGGCTTTTTGCTATGGGGGTTGTCTGTCATCTACCCTATTTCCATTTACAGTAACTAGAAGGCCAAATTAGCACATGATGACAAATATCTGTACATTTGCATCAATTTCTCATCTTATGTTGTGCTCAAACCCACACTTGCCAGGAAAAAAAAACATCAGAAGGAGTGATAACAACAGGTCATCGTCCTGTTGACTAAAAGGTATAGCCAAAGGTCATATAATGTTATTTTTGAGGTACCTTCCTGGCTTCTTCCTGGGATTCGCTCATGAGGATGGACATCGCACCTCGTACATATGCGCATTTCACCAATCACATTTGGGCACCCCAAGAATTCCAAATAAATTAACGCCTACTTTGGTATTGCCTGTGTAATCACTGGGGAGCTCGAGACCCATTACAAATCCAGAGCACACCTCGCTGTGAACTAGGGTTGACTGAGGGAGAAGGTATGACCCTTTGATCTTTACATCAGATTGGTGAGACTAGCCAAATTAATAATTCCATCATGAAAATCCCTCTGGTTAACACAGACAATGTTTTAAAGACAATACTGTCTCAGGGCTGATATTGTCTGCCTGCCCCAGTGCCAGTATTTCTAGCGTGTTTTCCTTTTGATATTATTAGTTTTCTTTTTGCGAGCTGAAACGGAGATGTTGAATTGCTCTGAACAATAGCAAATGCTATCATCTTATTCACACACACACACTATTGGTTAGTTATCAAGTGATTTGCATGGATCTAGTGAATTGGTCAGGATTGTTGGCCGTTTTCTCTCAACATTTGATCATTTCATTGATCAAGAAAAGATTAGCATTTTGAAAAAGGTTATGGACCAGGGAGGATTTCAGAGACAACCGAACATCAATGTTATCTCTGACACGAGAAGAATTCAGTACCATGATACACAAGTCATTATTTTTTTTTTGGAATATGGGTACAAAAGGTTCATGCAGGGTGTATGAGACAGAATGCTTACATGAAGCACATAGCCAAGCTCAGTGCTCAGTTTCTGGATACACTCAAGATTTAGAAGCTGCAAATATGTTTACTTTTTGCTATTAATATTTCATATTAGCTCTTGTTCCGAGTCAGTTTTTACTTTGCTTGCCTGGGTTACTTGTCTAGTAAGTAGCACATTGTTAGAAATACAAATATGGATGGTCAAGCCACCTCAGATATAAGCCACACAGAGTTTGTCACAATCCATTATTTTAGGTTCACAAAATGTCAGTTATTTTTTTTTTTTTTAAAAACTTTCATTTTAGCCCACTTGTGTCAGAAGCAGCAGCACTGAAATGCCACAAGTGTGCTCCTGCAATGTTTAACTGAGCAAGTTAAAATAACTAGAAGGCACAGGATACAGCTTAGTCTCTATCTTTAAGTCTCAAGAGGCCAAAGAGATTCAATAAGAGTCATATTACTCTGTGTGTGTGTGTGTGTGTGTGTGTGTGTGTGTGTGTGTGTGTGTGTGTGTGTGTGTGTGTGTGTGTGTGTGTGTGTGTGTGTGTGTGTGTGTGTGTGTGTGTGTGTATATGTGAACTGCACCATTTGCAGTTCTCTCATTGCCTACAACATCAAATTCAATATAAAACTGCTAGAGAGTATAAATTTGACCTGATCCATTGATAGGCACCTGACCTGCTTAGGTGCTTTTTTAAAAAAAAAAAAAGCTATTAGGCAACTATATGCATCTTTAGATGCCTAAATGGTACTGAAAACATGGCCCTCAGGGACTGTTTCCTCTTTCACGCATACCTGTTTTGCATATGTGCACTGTCATTGACTTCAGGAAGATTGCTCTGATGTACCCTAGCATAAGTGAAAGGAGAATCAGCACAGTACCTTCATCTTTTGAGCTCATGCCTGTTTGAATTGGAACCCTGAAAAATCCTGACCTCCTTTAGAGGACCAAATGTTTTAGATTCTTTTTTTTTTTTTAAATTCAAATACAGTTACCCTACACCCAGAGCAGAGGCTTATAGTCAGGTGCTTGAGATTAATAAACTAAGTTTGTATTTAACTATTTGGTTAAAAAATAGTTTAACTGGCACTCCCAGATGTAAATATTTAGGAAGACAGGAGAAGAGTATTTCCTTTGCAGATATAAAAAACAGGAATTAGACTGCCGATATTCAAGTACAAGGTAAACTTTGTAATTAAACATGTGCATCTAGTCAGCACGCATACAGAAAACTGATTTTTTGTCAGAAATGACTTGTCAAATATCTGCACTTAGTTTTAGTTTGTATTATAAAACCTTTCACAAGGCTGTGGATATCCAGTAAGTATTTCGGATACCTAGCCATCTGGAAAACCTCAAGGAGGAATTAATAAATCATGTCACTGGTTTTCAGTAATTTATGAACCATCACAGGTGAGATCAGAGTCTTCCTCTGACTTATTCCTATGTAAGAAGTCACAAACAAAAAAAAACAACACATCCCCCAAGCAGTTCTGTAGCACCTTAAAGTTTAACAATTTTATTCATTAGGTAAGGCACTTTCGTGGGTAAGACCCACTTACCACAAAAGGTCATTACTTAATAAATGAAACTGTTAGTCTTTAAGGTGCTACAGGACTGCTTGGTTTTTTTTTTTGTTTGTTTGTTTTTTTGAGCAATGCAACTTCTCAGAGTCTGATTTTTGCAATCAGAGCACCCAATGGTTCCATCAGCTGCAGTCTGAGAGTTCAGCAGCTCTGAAAACTAGGCCCCAAGTCTACTTTCCTCCAAGAAAGTAAAATTTTTTTTCAAATAAAAGAGTCTCTGAACAAAAACCCACTGAGCAAGCTCAGGCTTTGTACCACCCATCTCTCTCCACACACAACAGTCAAGACTCCCTGGGGGATCAGGCAGTGGTGATAGGAGCTCAGAACCCATGGGTGGGCTGGGCTATGCCTCCCAAGCCTCTTGGCTAGGGCAAACAACCACAGTTGTGGCTTCCACCCTTTGGGCAATTTAAGGCACCAAATGGTCTACAGGGTCAAGCAGAGCAAACAGTCTCTAGCCTCTGAACCTCATGGCTGGCGCAGGCAATAGCAGCTGGGGGCTCCGCCCCTCTGAGCAGGTTAGGAAAAACGATCAAGCTGCAGCAAAGCAAAGAGTCAGTAGGTATAGCACCCTATAGCCATTTAATGGCCAGTGTGCAAGGGTGGGGGAGAGGGAAATCCAAGCTCACCCTACATCACCAGTTCTGACCCAGGGCCCTATGAAACCAGGAAATTCTTACTTAAGGCTTTAAGCATCCCTGTGTTTCTTCCCAGCATAAGGCTCCTCCCAAGTAGCTCCTCAGCTGACAGTGGCATCTCAGCCTCTGCAGTGATCTGGTCATCTACAGTGTATTACAGATTTACAGTTCCTACCACTTGGAGAATCTCAGGAGCCCACAGCAGATATCCTTCCTTCTCAGCCAGCCCGGAGTGAGCTGAGCTACCTCCTTCTATCTCTCTCTCCACCTGGCACATGAGCATAAGGGAAAGGGGAAGCTGGGGGCATGATATCCTGGGCCCACAGTGATTGGTCAGTGTGGGCTTGGTCCACCCATTACTGAAGGGCCACAAGAATGATCACATGACTGGAAAATATGCCCTATAGTGAGATAGCCAAGTACTCAACCTGTTTTGTTTGCTAGAGAGAAGGATAATTTGATCAGTCTGTAAGAACCTACATAAAGAAATCAAATTTGATAAGGGGGCTCTGAGCTTTAGCTTAGTCTAGATTTTAATGTAGTCCACTCACTAGTTTTGAATGTAGCTTTGAATCTCACTCAGTTTTCACACTGGCTTCCTGTATGTTTTTGAAGCTATTTCTCACTCTTGCTTTTAACATAGTCCTCTCACAAGCTTAAAATGTAGCTTGGCATAAAGCTCAGTTTTAACCATAGCTTACTGTCTTTGTTAGAAGCTCCTTCTCAGTTTATCTTTTAATGTAGTCCTCTCACTAGCTTTGAATGCTATGTTGAATGTAGCTTAGTTTTCACCCTAGCTTCCTGCCTGTATTTGAAGCCACTTCTCAGTCTTCCTTCTAATGAAGTCCTCTCAGTAGCTTTGCAAGTAGCTCAGTTTTCACTCAAGGTTCCTGCCTATTTTTGAAGCTTTGTCAGTCTAGCTTTGAATGTGGTCCTCTCATTAGCTTTGAATGTAGCTCAATTTGTTGGAAGATACTTCTCAGATTAACTTTTAATGAAGTTCTCTTGCCAGCTTTCACAGTAGCTTTGAATGTAGCTCAGTTTTCACCCAGCTTCCTACCTTTACTGCAAGCTACTTCTCAGTGTAGCTTTTAATGTATTCCTTATTAGCTTTGAATGTAGCTCAGTTTTCTCCCTACCATACTGCTCCCGTTTGAAGCTCCTTCTCAGTCTAGCTTTTAAGGTATTCCACTCGCTAAAGTTGAATGTAGCTTTGAATATAGCCCAGTTTTCATACTAGCTTCCTGCCTTTCTTGGATCCTACTTCTCAGTTTAGCTTTTAATGTAGAACTCTCACCAAGTCTTGAATGTAGCATTGACTGTAGCTTACTTTTCACCCTACTTTCCTGCCTATGTTGGAAGCTACTTCTCAGTCTCGGTTTAAATGTTGTCCTCTTGCTATCTTGGAATGTAGCTGAATTTTCACCCTAGCTTCCTGCCTATATTAGAAACTACTTCTCTATCTACATTTTACTGTAGTCCTCTCAAAAAACTTTGAATGTAGCTGTGAATGTAGCTTGGTTTTCAGCCTAGCTTCCTGCCTTTGTTTGAAGCTTCTTCTCAGCCTAGCTTTCAATGTAGTCCTCTCGCAAGTTTTGAATGTAGCTCAGTTTTCAAACTACCTTCCTGCTGTGACAAAGTCCTGAGGTATTCTTTGTGGGTCCTGCACTCTGTGGCAGTTAAAGAGATGCTGCAGGGGCTCGCTGCACCCCTTTAGCTCTGCCTCTCAGTTTTCTTAGGGGCAGGACACAGCCTATTCTCATCATCAGCACAATCATAAAGGGGGAAGAGATCCTTCATAGATATTGGGTCTCCTCCTGCCGCTTCCAAACTGCCCCAAAGAGTGCAGTATGGCTGGGGGGAACCCAGCCCCCTCACACTCAATCTGGGTTCCAGCCCAGGGACCCTAGGTAGCTGCTGCTGGAGAAGCTGTCTCCCTCAGCCCAAAGTGCACCAGCTTTCCCCTAGGCCACTTCCCTCAGTACCTTCTACTAGCTGCTGCCCTTCCTTCTTTCAGGCTCTCCTCTGCAGTTCTTCCCTCCTTCCTAGTCTGTCCCCTTCCTTCTCTCTCCCCACCCCTTACCTGAGGGGAAGCCTTGTAAAAAGGTTCCACAGGCCTTTATTGGCTATAGGTGCTGCATTAGCCTGCTGCTGCAGCCTGAACCTTGGCAAGCCTCAGTCTTGGAGACACCTAAAGGTGCTGACCTAACTGCCCACATTCTTTCCCTCCCTAAGATCACTATAATATGCGGCAGGCTGTGATCCCCCTCACTGCCTGTGTTTGAAGCTAATTCTCTATCTACTTAATGTACTCTGCTTGCTAGTTTTGAATATAGCTTTGAATCTAGCTCAGTTTTCACCCTATCTTCCTGCCTGTGTTTGAAGTACTTCTCAATCTAGCTTGAAATGTAATGCAGCTCAATTTTCACTCAAGCTTCCTGCCTATGTTTGAAGCTACTTGAGTCTATCAGCAACATTGTGAGATGTAATAGCAGGTTGCTGAAGTGCCACAGGCTAGGAATGCAGTGCAGTTTTTTAACAGTGAAGGTAATTAACCATTGGAACTTACCACAGCTTGTAGTGGATGTTTTTATCATCAGGGAGTCGAGGGAGCACGGATCAGCATTTATGTTGCACTTGCTGTCAGTACCCAGCCCAAACCAGGAGAGTTAATAATCCAATGAGTGGACCCTATTCGGTGATGGATCCTGATGATGTGCTGCCTGAAGCACATTGCACATATGCTAAGAAGCTGTCCCTGAAAATGTTTAAGTCATGGTTGGATTTTGTCTAGCAGGTATGCTTTAGTTCAGTCACAGAAGTAGGCCTTGCATCTGGAATTAATCTAGAGAAGTCTATGGCCTTTGTTATACATAAGATCAGACAAGATGACCACAGTGGTCTCTTCTGGCCTTAAACCTATCAATCTATGGATCAGTCGAAATATGGAGATTAGCATCAAAATATAAAACTGAAAGTTGCAGCTTTACATTTCATTTATTTTTCTTTTATTATGATTTTTACTGATGGAATGTTTTCATCTTTTGCCAAGGCCACATTGCTATAGCACTTAGGCTGACACTAAATTTTAACATCACAATCTAAGACTTTCCCTTCCTGGCATTCATATTTAAATACAGAAAACACACAATGATCTCCCAGATTCACTCCACAACATCAGCAAAGATGAATAATCATAATTTATATCTTTCATTCAGAATTATTTGTGGTTCATAGACACTCATGTGCAGCTTGGAGATTTTTAAAATCTTGAATGCTAAATTTGTAAGGAACCTCATATGATTTAGCTCAGTGATATAAATGGGGTTAATCTTCCTCAGGAATAATATGTTGCAAGAAAACTTCTTTGGTTTTGATGCCTTACGTTCTACCTTTAACAGTATCAGAGAAAATATACCGTTCTTTGTGCCACCAATACTCCCCTTAATTTAGGCTTTTTGGCATTTTAAATATATATTCCAATAGGGAAATATAGCATACAGGATGTGATGTGTAAGCAGAATCCATGTAAATATCAATAATTTTTAACTCCATCTGTAATGCAGCACTGAAGGATTCTCCAGCCATTTGTGGGACAACTTTAATAGTATGTTTCAAATGGAGCAACTGTCCCCCTCCAATTAATGTCTTCAGTAACGAGAACCAGAACCTTTTTCGAACTGTTGCCTAAATCAGCATGTTTCTAGCGTTCTGATTATTTTAAACTGCCTTTTTTAAACTATATTAAGAATTCATATATTTTCAAATACTACAACATAATAGATGTCTTGAAATGACCATGCAGTGGTGAAGAGCTTCAAAAGTGACTGGTGGTTTTGGGTGCCTCATCAGAGAAATTGTAAAGGGATTTCATTTCAGGAAAAAAAAATTCCTCGGTGCTTTCTGAAAACAAGTCCCCTTTAAGTTGTCTAAACAGGGCACCCAAGATCATGAATCACTGTTAAAACCTTGGGCAATAATCCAAAGCTATCCTTGGTATAATTCCACAACAGCTGCAACGGAACTGCACAAGGAACAAATGAATCCCAATGGACCCAATCCTACAATCTTGATCAGGCAAGTTCTGAGGTTTGGATGACCAGAAAATGCCACAGTATTTCAAAAGCACCCACATATTTGTGTTTTACGTAAACCGAATCATGCTAGCTTCAACTGTCTTCTCTCGTTGGTAGATTCTAGCTCTGCAGTGTACACCACGTTAGATCTTCTGGAACAGCTTATTTTGAAATAAGGCTGCTGTGTAGACATACCCTCTTTCTGTTATCACATTATTTAAATATTCAAGTTATCTATAACATAACTGATAGCTATAAGGAGATCATCTGGCTCTGACCAGACACACCATTCTTATATGTGACTTTCTGTGCTCTGTGACATCAATTCAGCAAGGTGCTGATACTTAAGCACATGTCTAAGTTAAAGCATGTGAATCATTCCATTTGCTTCGATGAGATGTTTAAGGTCAGTCCCAAGTTTCAGACTTTTGCTGAATAGAACCCAAATGAAAGTTCCTGTGTGTACCGATGGCTGACTGCAATAAACACTTCAGTACCTCTGGAGGAAGTTACTTCAAAGCTATTTCTGTCAGGGCATGTTTCTAGTGACAATCTGCAAAATTTACATCTGTGGTGAGGAATGAGTATGAAGTCAACATCTTCAAGATAAGGGCTCTCTATTCTATTACTTATGTCTTGCAAATTTCGTATTTTTACACCATTCAAACAAAGCTGTGTTTCTATGTAGCCCTCTTGTTCTCATTAGTGCATTTTGGGAAGGTTATCAGCTCCATGGCAGTAGGAGGTACCTATTGAAGAGAAGCAGAAACTGTGTTAACTTACACTAAAGTGCAAGTAGATGATCTTCTTGCAGCTTTTTCATGCATTAAAATATTTCCACAAATTAGCGTTGAAATAACAGAAGACAGTGGTCAGATTTCACATGCTTGTTAACTGTCACTCTGAAATACAACCATTACCATAAAGATGAACATGAGGAAGTGAATGGAAAGGGGTAACATCTAGGGAAGAAATACAGATAAGATGCTGAATAAGACCAGTCAATCCAATTTTTCTGAAGATGAAAGAGAATGGCTGTCAGGAACAATGAGTTTACTGTGAAAGAAGCTAATAACATTTACAAAAAGAATCTGAGGTTTAAGAGTGTATTCCCTATGACTAAACATTCTACAATGATGTAAGAGCTGTTGGCCTGCTTCTCTTCTCATACCAGTTTTTCTCTCTTGCCAGATTTACGCTACTGTAAGCAAGGAACTGGACTAAAACTTCATATACAGATGTCTTAAGTCAGGCATTTTATCTCCCTAAGGAAGTGGACTGATTTTTCAGAGATAAGAACCAACAACGACCACTGGCTTCAGCTACAATTTGCAAATACTCAGCACCTTTGAAAGTCAGGTCCTCATATTTAGATAATTAAACATGGATTTAGTGGCCTAATTTTCAAACATACTGAGCACGTACAATGATCACAGAGGTCAGTGGGAGCATTTAGGTTTCAGTACTTTTGAATGTCCAGCCATAAGAGCCTGAACTTTAGACACTCAAGTTTAGTCATTGTATCTTTTGAACTTGTCTGCTCCAGCATTTCTTTATTTGACGTGAGGCTGAGCAAATTGACTTGTGATCTGTGATGTCATGGCAATTTGCAAAAGGATGCAAAGGCCCAACTGGCCACCCTGCAAATGTCCAATATAGGAACATCACTTAAAACTTCACCTGCACTTTCGTGGAATGCGCTTGTATGACTAGAAGTGGTGGAGCATCAGCTATTTCAGATACAGGAAGTTATTCACTTGGGATATTGTCTGTAAAGGGTCCACTCAACCATGTCCATATATGAAACAAACACATGAGATGAGGAACAGAAATTTTTACTTCTACCTTGTAGTAAAGGCCTGACATCCAATAGGTGAAGACATTGTACCTCTGGGGTTGAATGTGGCTCTGGGAACAGCATTGTCAGATACGTAGTTTGGTTCAAGTGAAACTGGGAAATCACCTTTGATAAAAACTTAGGGCACGTATAAGTAGGCTCTTCTACCACAGCTTGCACACTCCTTGCATGACGTTATCATCACAAGGCTGGCAATTTTCAGACACAAAAGGGAAAAAAGATGTCACTAGAAGCTCAAATGGAGGTTCCATCTCAACGCTCAGAGAGAATGTCAGTCTCATAAAGGAACTGCTTCTTTAACCGTGGGTGGAGAAGACTAACTCCTTTCAAGGATTTCCACTGCTATGGAATTTAAAAAAATCAATTTCCCATGAATGAGAGGGGAGGAAGAAACCTCTGTTAGGTGGACTTTTAGTGAACTGAGTGCAAGATCAGAATACTGAAGGCATAGCAGGTACTCCAACATGTCCTGGATATAAGCAACTTCAAAGTTATTTTCCTAGTGAAGACACAGCCTACCAGTTATCTCCCAATTTATTCACTCTGGTGATCAAAAAACACCATTTCATTTGAGTGTTACATAGAGGCTTCTTTTCTTCCAGGCATGTTGTGTGTCTGTGTGCTTGTTTTTCCTTTTTTGCATTTAATATCATTCCAAAGAAACTCAATTTGACTGAGATACAAGAGTGAAAATCTGTAATGACTGTTAAGAATTTTGATCTACAATGACTGTTAAGACCAAAGGATGTAACATTTTTTCTCCCTTCTCCTCCCTCCCTCCCTCTGAATATAGCAATGAGGCTGTGAGCCAATGGAAGAGAAAGCAACAAGGGGCCCTTGGCACCTTATAAACTAACAGAAATGTATGAGCACAAGCTTTCGTGGGCAAAGACCCACTTCGTCAGATGCATGTGACAAAGTGGGTCTTAGCCCACAAAAGCTTATGCTCATACATTTCTGTTAGTTTATAAGGTGCCACAGGACCCCTCATTGCTTTTACAGATCCAGACTAACACGGCTACCCCTCTGATAATGGAAGAGAAAAACTCCCTGTCATCAGAAGTCACCACTTCTCTATTTGAGTCTGATGATGGGATCTCCTGTGCAAGGGGCTTCTTTCCAGGAGAGTTGACAGAGAACAGGTAGTGACCATAAAGAATAGTTTATGAGCCCATTGTACCAAATGATGTAATAATATTTTAAAGGGAAATCTGCACTGGAGAGCTGTCAAGTCAGTCCATTAATAGCAAGCGCGGCCAGCTTCCCGGGATGATATAGGAACTATGACTGTGAAAGAAAGAACACTCGAAGAGCAAGGGGTTTAACTTAAGCCCAACTGCTGGGCTAAACCACTCAGCCTAACTGAACAAGTAGTCAGCTCAGCCAACGCCCCCCCCCCCCCCGCCAATCTTTAAACATAGTTAAATATAACCCAAAATAAATTTTTAACAGGCTGGGATAGGGTGGTGTAGTTTACTAGTTTAAGCGCCGACCTGGAGAACCGTAGTCCTAGCTATGGTAATGATGTTTATTATGGTCTTGGATGGCCTCAGTCACATCATTTAACTTCTTTGTTTCAGTTTCCTCCACCTGTATGAGAGGGTTCGTACTATTTACTTATCTACTTCTTAGGGCTATTAACCAGTTAGTGTTTGTGGATGCTTTCATAGAGGTTTAATTTAGAACAGGCATGGGAAGGCTGGACATGTTTTTGGCATTTTGACATATAAATAGCTACTGTGAAGCATCCAGAGAGCACAGAGTCCAATCCTTAGCCTAAATATGGCCGCTCTGACTGCTCAATAGCAGAGGGAGACCAACTGGCTCCCAGGGATTCCCTTAAGTGGCATAAGATCCACTACACAAATGCTAAATTACCCTCTTGCAGATCTTGTGTAGAGTGTTCCAAAGACAGGGGATCTGATGGCCAGCCCAAGATTGGGTGGATGTAAAGGTGTACCTTTATAAATATCTTTGCTTTCCTCTTCTAAGCTGCCTTGTACTCTGTAGCTCCCTGTAGCTTTAAAAATACCCAAGTATCAAAGAAGAGAATACAATCAGCATAAATTCTTCATGTATCTCTGTAATGAAAAAAATTTCATGAATGCTTCACTTGCCTTGTTGACTTGGCCTCTAGAATAACGTATCCGTTTATTTTGGCTCCTAGCTGTATTGCACAATGTGCCAAAACAGTTTAAATGGATTCCAGCATAAAGGAAAGTAAACATTTATCAATGTAAAAGCAAAGACCCTTTTTGTAAATATCACTTTTCTGCCTCTTCCAAATGAGGCTGTCTCAAACTTATTATTAGACCTGTTTAGAGAGCGAATTTAAGTTATGTGTCTACCATTAAATGAACAATAAAATGAGAAGGGCGTCTATATCTCCCTGTCCCAAACGTGGGACAGGGAGATATGGTGGGGGAGTGGCTCCTCCTGGCTCGCCGAGCCCTGAGGAGCCGGGAAGGAGGCAGCAGCCGCCGGCCCTCCCTGGGAGCCCTGGGGAAGCGGCAGCTGCCAGCCCTCTCCCAGAGCCCCAGGGAAGTGGCAGCCCCCCCAGCACTCCCTGGGAGCCCTGGGGAAGTGGCAGGGATGCAGCAGCCATCCACAGTCCCCCACTTCCCTGAGGCTCAGGAAAGTGACTGCCACCAGCAGCTGTGCCTGCACAGCTGCTGGAGGAAAAGGTCAGCAGGTGGGGACAGGAGGGCCCAAATATGGGACAATTAGTCCCTTTTAAAAAACAAGTAGGGATGCCTTTTTGGCCTCCCAAATATGGGACCGTCCCACCTACTACAGGATGGATGGTCACCCTAAAAATGAGACAAGCAATTTATTTCTGGGAGATTATTACAAGCAATATTTCAAACTGATGTTATGAGCCACATGAGAAGTGTAACAATCCATGAGAAATTCACTGCATGGAGGGTCTGTCCCATTTTCTCACTGGAGAGTTACATCCTGCTTCTGCTGACTTACATGGGAGCAGAACTGGGTATTACAGAATGTTATTGATGTTGATGGTCAAATGTCAGAAAGTTGTAAAAGGTATAGCTAATCCCTCAAGTATGAATCTTGTATTTTTCCCTGTAATTACTAGCCTCTTTTCTTTCCTACACCATGTCCATGACTGACTCCCCACTTCATCTAGAATCAATGTTCGTACCAGTTCTTTGCTCTCTCTTCCCAATGGCCCTTCCCTTTCTTAATTACTAATGGCCTCCTCCACCTTACCTAAAATACAGAGATCCTGAGTTTTCTGACCCAATCTTCTCTGTTTTCTCTGAATTGTCATCATGTCTCTGGCTGCTAACTGCACTCGCAGTTCTGGTGTCTCTTGTCTTGTGTTTTGCTTTTGCAATTGCTGCTTTGGATTTTTGCAGTGGGAGAGTGTGCATCCACATACTATGTCTCCTCAGTGCCCCAAAAAGGACTGAGAGCCTAAAGGAAGCAGTGTTAAAAACAAGATCACTGAATGGGAACTTGAAAGTTAGAACCAGCAGTGCTGGCCTGAAGTAGCAGATTCATCAAAGGCAGTCAGGAGAGCAACTGGCGGGTTCGTGGAGTTAGGATGAAAAGTGAGAAGAGGGATGAGCAAAGTCAATGTGTGTAACTCAAGAAAGTAAGAGAAGCTGACTGGTTTGAAAACCCCCCTGAAGTTTAATTTTTTAAAGAGAATTGATTGGCCTAGTGGAATTAGCCTCTACAATTACCCAAACTATGTCTAATAATCAAAATTAATCAGATGAATGCACTATAGATGAACTAGAAGCTGGGTCAACTACCCTGTGAGAATCAAGCCGTCAAAAACCTCAGCGATTGCTTGATATTCAGGGCCTATTTAAATTATTGCAGCATATCATTAATTTTATGATCTTTAAGAGCTAGCAATTCCCAAACATGTGTTTTGGGTTAGGTTAGGGAGATTGCCACAGCTGCCAAATTTCATAAAAATCCATCCCTTATTATTTTAACCAATAGAGTTGGAAACCCTAATAATAATGTCAGTTAGACACTCCATTGGGAAGGCAACTGCTTGCCACAAGGTTTAGAGAAGCAAGAGCCAACTGAAAGATGACAGCATCTATGGTTTTTTTTCTGAATTCTTATTTTATTAAAATTAGTAAAAATAATAACAAAATAAACCTCCAGGATTCTACCAACCACAATTCAGAATTTCAGCCGACTGTTGTCTTAATTTATTAGGGAATATTGCATGCAGAGGTTGGCTGCATAGCTAGGGCTCAGGGCTTGATAGTCTGAAATCAAATTCTGGCTTACTCTTCTCAAGAAAAGGTTAATTGAGATCTCTGCTTTTCTTTCCCTGTTGAGTCTTTTTGCAAACTCTCTTTTCACTTACCTCTAGCCAATCAGATTAACATGCTGGAATGTAAAAATACTGTCCAGAAACATGGTATTTTCATTTGTCAATGAAATTTAATTTAAAAAGGATACTCTGGACTTCAGAATGGGTCTTTTAAAACTCAAGAACTATATTTGAATCTAGAAGACAGAGAGGCACCTTTAGAAAAGGTTCAGCTTGAGAAATCCAGTGTATGGGATTTTGAACAAGAAAGCACCTGGAGAAATAACCCCTCCAGACCCTCACGAACGAATAGTTCAACAAAGAAAACTCTAAAAAAGTTTAAAGTTCTAAATACATGGGTAAAATGCTCATAGCTCATAGCAATGCAATTATAATTTGGTGGTGGTGGTGGGATGGAACTGGTAAAATTTGGTCTTAATTTCCTTCAACAAAATGAGCGATTGCCCTTTACAATTTACACCCTTTGAAATTGTGCCTGCATTTTTTGCTGCTTTTGAAAAAGTCTTAGTATCTGATTGCAGGTACCGAGCAAACACTAGAGCGGAACACTTGATGCTTGCAATTAACTGCAGGGGAAGACAAATGTGGACATAATTTTTGTGGCTATATTTTATAAGGAGGCTAGACAGAAGCCCCTTTAACATCTGATCCTTTGTTCCAAAGATAAGATTTAAAATCAGACAGGGCTTCCATTCTACTGTCTGGAAAAAAACCAGAGGCTAATCCTAGTATTTTCTGTCTCAGTAAAGTCTCTTTTCTGAAAGATACTTGAGCATATAAGTAGTCTCATCAATGTTAATAGAACTGCTCATGACTTTAAAATAAGGTGCCTGTTGAAGTATCTTGCTAAATCAGAGCCAAATCTAGGTTCTAATATTGAAGGATGGGTCTGTGCTACTCTTTAGTGCATAATATATGTCACATTTGTCTACGTAGTCACTTAGAAAGTGCTTAGGGATATTTTGAGGAGGGGGGAAAGTGCTACATCCAGCGAAGTTTTCCATTTCTTTTACTTCTTATTCCTAAAAACGGAATTATTCTGGGAAACGAAAAGAGATCTGATCAGACTGCTGATATGACATTGTTTTTAGAAAGGGTATTTCATTTTGACTTTACCAGTGTTCTGATGAGGTATAAAAGGTCTGCCTGGATAGGATGGTAAGATTTTCTGGAAGCAAGAGATGAAATCTAGAAATGATAGTAAACCTTCTGAAGAAAGGAAGGACCATAAGTTTAGGTGGCAGAAATGCACAACCGCAATGTTAGAATTGGGCATGAACTGGAGCTAACATCTATTTTTTCCCTGGTGTTTGGGGATAAAAAGCATTTGGTTTTGTGGCTCTCGCACATCTCTACTTAGAAGCAAATCAAAGTATATCATTTCTGAATAAAGTTGGAGTTTAAATGCCACATAGATTTCTCTGAAAAGAGGACTGAAAAGGTATATAATTAACTAGAGGAAAAGCAGGTCATGTCTTCTGCCTGTCTCATTGCAGTTGAAGTGAAGAGAAAATAAGAGGTGATTCTCCCTTTCATTGACACTCAGGCACACCAGAAACAGCTCCACAGAGATCAGTGGAGTTATTCCGGTGTTGAAGTAAGGTGAGAAGATAAGCAGGCCCATACTGCATACATTATTGTCTGACTCAGGCAGCGGTGGCTGGAACTAATAAGGTTATTAAAACTAATCTAATTTATCTTTTTATGAATACTTCATGAATATTAAAACAGATGGCTTCTTTTTTTTTTTTTTGAATCTGGGTATTAAATCATCTCCCTTCTTTTCAGCCGGGTTCATGCATCCTTCATATTACACTGGCCAGTTGAGTGTGCAATAACTGCCAACCTTTATCTAATGGTCTTTGAAAATTTTAAATGCTGTATTCTGGCAATTTTTGAAGTGTAGATAGAAAACGCCACCTATGAAACCTGCAGCAGCTGAATTCTGATTCATTCTGTCTGGTCTCTGAAGAGATTATTCCTCTCAGGACCTGGGCTTTTTTTGTGCTGGAATGCCATGGAATGGACTTCTGGCATCTTTTTTCCCCAGTGCTGCCATTTTCAGGGCCATAACAAGGGCAAGAGCTGAGGGGGTGCAGCTTTGGAGCTGCCTGGAAGCTGGCTCCAAAAAAGGAAATTGGTAGCTGGGTGCTTAACAAAGATGGCGTCCTGGTGGACAGGAGGTGGAAGGTCCCATAAGTTTTAACGGGCTGCTAAGATTCAAATTGGAGGGTGAAGCTGCTGTGTGGAACTGGGGAAATGTAGGTTCCCGAGCAGTCAAGTGCACGCTAGTGGCTTAATCAGGACCAATCTGCGTGGGACCAGAGGAAGGCAGCCAGGGTGAGTAGCTGGGACCTCTGGGATTGCATTGCCTAGGGTGTGGGGCCAAGGGGTGCTCCTTGGCTTGCGGTGGGGGTGGGGGACGACAAGGACGAGGCTGCAGTGAATGACCCAGGCTGGTGGGGGCTCCCGTGCTGCCAGCACTCCCCCACACCACAGCCAGTGTAAGATTAGTAACTGCCACCGTCAGAGTTTTCTACCTGTAGTAGATTTCAGCATACAAGATGATCATAAATTTCTGTCTGTCTTAATTTGCTGCTGATGCCCACTGAGCTTGTCCATCAGAGACTACAGCTGCATCTACACTATGAGACAAAATCAAATTTAAAAACCTTAGCTCAAAATTAAAACTTCACTGTCTTCAGTCTAAATACCACTAGCTCTTTACTAGATGGGTGTTGTGTCAATTTTGAATTTAAAATTTCCAATAAAGTCTAGTGTGGAAGCGCCATGTCTTTCATTTGAATTTACTAGCCTCCAGAAGTGTCACACATGTATCCCACAAAGCTAAGCGGTGATCCTCCATGTACGGTTGTTTCCTTCTCTGCTGCTCTCCATCCAGGTGCGCAGGCAGAAGGTCACAGGAAGCCTGTGAATTTTTGCTTAAATTAGAATTAGAATTTGAATTCTGCAGTGCCCAGGCCTGCAAATATAGAGGTCTGGATGCGTGGCTGACGTTCTCAGACAGGGGGTGTTCTTCTCCCTCCTTCTTCCCTCCTCCTTCCCATACTGCATTGCCTAGTGCTGTAGTTTGGGAGCTGGGTGAACAGGGCTGAATCTACGCGGCATTTAAACCTCAACTTTATTCAGAAATAATATATTTGGATTTGGAAAAAGGCAAATGTAGTGGCCATCTTTAAAAAAGGAAAGAAGGACAATCCAGGGAACATAAACCAGTCACTTTACCTCATTCTTGGGAAAAATCATGGTGGGGATCCTCAAGGAATCTATTTTGGAGCACTTGGAAATGGGGAAGGTGATCAAAAGTAGTTAACATGGATTCACTAAGGGCAAGTCATGCCTGACCAATCTGATTAGCTTCTATCATGAAGTAACTGGCTCTGTGGACATGGGGAAGTCAATAAATGTAATATACCTTGACTATAGCAAAGCTTTTGTTACAGTCTCCCACAACATTCTTGCCCATAAGTTAAGGCATAAGTTAAGGCATTTTCTCTCCAATACTAAGGAAGTATGGATTGGATCCATGGACTATAAGATGGATAGAAAGCTGGCTTAACAGTTGGGCCCAATGGGTGAGTGGCTCAGTATCTGGTTGGCAATCGGTTTCAAGTGGAGTATCCCAAGGACTGGTTTTAGGGCTAGTACTGTTCAACATCTTTATTAATGACCTTGATGAGGGAATGGATTGCACCCTCAGCAAGTTTGCAGATGACACTAAGCTAGCGGGAGAGGTAGATACATTGGATGGTAGGGAGAGGGTCCAGAGTGACCTAGCTAAATTGGAGGATTGGGCCTAAAGAAGTCTCCTTCTCCTTCTCCTTCTTTTCCTCCTCGTCAACAACCATGGGCTCAGTGCCCATTGGTGTCTGATGCCTCTCTCACTATTTCCTTCCATCTTTCCCTGTCCAGTGCGGAGTGGCTTAGTTTCTGTAGACTAGCTGTGCACCAATCTACTATATCATCTTCCCATTCCCTGTGGCGTCTGACTCTCCTATTTGAACCATCCATTATTCCAAATACCAGGTCTTGATTCTTCGTTCATTGTTCGTTCTGCAAATATGCCCAAACAGCTGTAACTTCTGTTGTATAAGCTTCTGCAGTAGGTTCTCTTTCAGCTGTATCTTCGTATATAATTCCTTATTGGTGACCTTCTGCATCCAACCTAGTCTCTGGATCTTCTATAACAACTGCTCTCAAACGCCTATATTCTTCTCTTCAAATCTTTTATCACCCATGTCTCACATCCGTACAACTTGCTGCTGAAAACACACCTCCCTGGTCTTACATTCACCATAATACCCCTCTATATCTTGACACTATTCCTCTAACCATTTTCCCTTATCCTTTCTGACCCCTTTCCTTCCCTCATTACATTTCACTCTATATTGCTGTGCTGCCCTTTCGGTAACATCCCTTCTGATCTTCAACGCTCTCTTCTCTTGGACCAACTTCAGTGTCTCCTGTGTAATCCATCAACACATCACTCTTTGGTAACTCCTCCAGCATCTTTGTCAAGTCTTCATAGAATAGCTCAATCTCTTCCTCCTGACTGTTTGACATGGGTGCATACACCTGAACGTCTGAGATGTTGAAATGTTTTGCTTCGACTCTCACTACCATCATGCTTACACTCACCGGTTTCTATCCTAACAATGCTCTTCTAGTGCTTTTGCTAAGAAGGAATCAGACTCCTGCCTCGTGCATCTTTTCATTCCCTGATCAAATGACTTGACAACTGGACATCTCTCCTGATGCCATCCAATGCATCTCCACCAGTCCATGTGTATTGCATCGGTATCTCTCCATCTCCTTCTGAAACAGTTTAATTTTCCAGTCACCAAAAGAGTTCGGATGTTCCACGTTTCAATCATAGTCTATGTGTTGTAATTTTCTTTTGGTAGGTAACTTCTCAGCTCAACCCCACTTGCTTGATTGGTGTCACAGACCTTGTTTATCCAGGAGACACCTGAGCCAGCATTTTGTATCAGTTAGTTGTACTGGCATCATATTTCATTTGTATTGTTGTTTCACGGTCAGTGCATAGTCACTCATCTGACTTACCCTCTGCTTTCATCCAGGCTTGGGACTGGCAAGGAATCCCTAGAGGGTTCATGGCAGAGTTAAAAGAAGTCTGATGAGGTTCAAAAAGGATAAGTCCTGCACTTGGGCAGAAGAATCCCAAGCGTTCTTACAGGCTGGGGACCGACTGGCTAAGTAGCAATGCAACAGAAAAGGACCTGGGGATTACAGTGGATGAGAAGCTGGGTGTGAGTCAACAGTGTGCCCTTTTAGCCAGGATGGCTAACAGCATATTGGGATACATTAGGAGAAACATTTCTGGCAGATAAAGAGAGGTTATTATTCCCCTCTATTCAGAACTGGTTTGGCCACATCTGGAATATTCTGTCTAGTTCTGGGCCCTCCAGTATAGAAAGGATGTGGATGCACTGGAGAGGGTTCAGAGGAGGACAATAAAAATGATTAAGGCGCATGACCTATGAGGAGAGGCTGAGGGATTTGGCCTTATTTAGTTTGCAGAAGAGAAGAGTGAGGGTTGATTTGATAGCAGCCTTCAACTCCCTGAAGCGGGGCTCTGACAAGGATGGGGAGAGGCTGTTCTCAGTGCAGACAGATGGCAGAACAAGGAGCAACAGTGTGAAGTTACTGTAGCTCTCCCACATGTTTCCTGAGACATTCAGCCAGCAGGCACATTTCACACAACATGGCCTCTCCAGCTGAGCTTTCAGTCAGTGGGCACTGCAAGCCACAGTCCCTGCAATACTACATTAAGGTGTATCTTTCGAAACAGTGCATCCACTCAGCAATGGCACCCTTTCGAAAAAACTGAAACGTCGGCTTTTGGAAGACCACAGCCACATGCCACAAGTGGATCACAGCTCCAGTCTGCTCTTTCGAAACACCAAGGTGTTCTTTCGAAAGACAGTGTCCACATAGCCATGGGTGACACGTCAGATGAGTGCTGTCTGGTGACGCAGCCAGCTGCTCCCTTAGAGGGTCCCTCCCAAGCACATCCTTCCTGCACATATTGAGGGCTGCTCTGCTATACCCAGCACAGCAGACCCTGTGCATGGAAGCAATCTTTTCTACTGGTAGCGTATTTCAGCACACAAGAGGAGTGTGAACTGCTAGATGACAGAATTTGCTGCCTATGCAGACTGAGCTGGTTCATCACAGAAGGTGGTAATTTTCTACCAGTAGTTTGTTTCCACACACAAGTGTATTGTGAAGTGATATCTGTCAGAATGTTCTGCTGATGCACTGGCTGTAAGCTATGAATAGTGTAGTCCTAGGGGTGAGGGTTCTACGACCTCCACCCCTAAGAGAAGAACAGAGGTGATGGAGGTTGGAGACTCCCTCCTAAGTGGTACAAAATCACCCATTTGCCATCCTGACCTTGAATCTTGGGAAGTTTGCTGCTTGCCAGGACGTAGATGCCAGGAGGGCAATTAAAATGATTAAGCGGCTGGAGCACAAGACGTACGTGGAGAGTCTGAGGGATTTGGCCTTATTTGGTTTGCAGAAGGCACCAGGCCATACACACATGTGCACTGCCAATACAAACACATGACATCAGCTGAGAGCGCTACACCATTGAGCTGCACGGCTTCTGAAATTCTGATAGGCATCTGCCCAAGTGCTCAGGGGATGCAGGCCCCCACCCTCCCAGGCTGAGACCCCTCATGTCCATCCCACTCATTCAAACACCCAAACTAGAGCAAAGCTAAAGTCCTAAAGCCTGAACAACATAGAGTTAAAATAAAAGCTGTGACCTAGGCAGGTTCCACTTGCAGGAATTTAGCCCAGGCAGGGCTAATAAGGAACAAAAGCCTAAGTAGCAAGGACTCAGTGATGCATTCTAGGGACGTAATGGTGCATTTAACACATTCCCCTCAAACAGTAAGGATGTGTAACATGCTCCCCTCAAACAATTGCATCTAACATACTCCACGCAGACAACAGGAAACCTTGCATATACCAAGACATTTCACACAGGTAATGGCTTGTTACTAGGACATTCCAACTTAGGTTCTGCATAGTGCACAGGTGGACAATGGATAATGACGTTTTGATCAAGTCACCCCATACAAGGTAATGGGTGATGTTTAGTTACACTTCAGGGAGGTAATATTATACAAAAAGGGGCTTGAACTGAAATACATAAATCATAGAATTCTAGGGCTGGACGGGACCTCAGGAGGTCTTCTAGTGCAGCCCCCTGTCTCAAGCAGGATCAACCCCAACTAAATCATCCCAGTCACCACTTCTCTAGCTAAAGCATTCCAGTGCTTCACCACCATCCTGATGAAATAGTTTTCATAATATCCAACCTGCACCTCTCCCTCTGTAACTTCAGACCATTGCTCCATGTTGTGCCATCTGTCACCACTGAGAACAGCCTCTCTCCATCCTCTTTAGAGCCCCCTTTCAGGAAGTTGAAAGCTGCTATCAAATCATCCCTCACTCTTCTCTTCTGCAAACTAAATAAGGCCAAATCCCTCAGCCTCACCTCATAGGTCATGTGCTCCAGCCCCTTAATCATTTTTATGGCCCTCCTCTGAACCCTCTCTAATGTGTCCACATCCTTTCTATATGGGGGAGGGGATGGGAGGGGAGTAGAACTGGACACAATACTTCAGGTGTGGCCCCTCCAGTGCTGAGTAGTAGGGAATAATAACTTCTCCAGACCTGCTGGAAATGCTTCTTCTAATGCACCCCAATATGCCATTAGCCTCCTTGGCTATAAGGACACACCGTTGATGCATATCCAGCCTTTCATCCACTATATCCCCAGGTCCTTTTCTGCTGCACTGTGACTTAGCTGGTCAGCCGCCAGGCTGTAACACTACTTGGGATTCTTCTGTCCCAAGTGCAGGACTCTGCCTTTCTCCTTGCTGAACCTCATCAAATTCCTTTTGGCCCAATCCTCCAATTTGTCTAGGTCACTCTGGACCCTATCCCTACCCTCCAATACGTCTGCCTGCCCCACTGGCTTTGTGTCATCTACAAACTTGCTGAGGGTGCAATCCATCCCCTCATCCAGGGATTAATAAAGAAGTTGAACAATACTGGCCCTAGAACCGATCCTTGGGGCATGCCATTTGAAAGCAATCCTGAACCAGCAGCTGAACCACTGACTACTGCCCATTGGGCCCAATCATCAAGGCAGTTTCCTATCCATCTTACAGTCAATGGATCCTATGCTTACTTCCTTAACTTATGAGCAAGAAGGTTGTGGGAGACTGTATCAAAAGCTTAGCTGAAGTCAAGGTGTATCACATCTATTGATTTCCCCAAGTCCACAAAGCCAGTTGCCTCATGACAGAAGCTAATCAGATTGGTCAGGCACAACTTGCCCTTGATGAATCCATGTTAACCACTTTTCCCTCTTCCAAGTGCTCCATAATGGATTCCCTGAGGATCTCCTCCATGATTTTTCCAGAGAATGAGGTAAGGGTGATTGGTTATAGGTCCCTGAATTGTTCTCCCTTTTTTTTTTTTTTTTTTTTTTTTTTAAAGATGGACACTACATTTTCCTTTTTCCAGTTGCCCAAGACCTCTCCCAATCTCCATGAGTTTTCAAAGATAATGGCCAAATGCTCTGCAATATCTGGCAATTCCCTCGGTACCCTTGGATGCATTAAAGCTGGACCCATGGATCTGTGTGTGTCTAGCTTTTCTAAATAGCTCTTAACCCGTTCTTTCCTTACTGAGCGCTGCCCACCTCCTTCCCATACTGCATTGCCTAGTGCTGTAGTCAGGGAGATGACTTTGTCCATGAAGAATGAAGCAGAAAAAGCATTTACCACTTCAGCCTTTCCCACATCATCTGTCACCAGGTTACCTCCCTCACCCAGTAACGGCCCCACAGCCTCCCTGAAAACCCTCATATTGTTAACATGCCTGTAGAAACCCTTCTTTTTGCCCTTCACATTCCTTCATAGTTGCAATTCCAGTTGTGCTTTCAGTTTCCTGATTACTTCCCAGCATTCTACAGCCAGATACAGTACGGTCCCCACATTCGCAACCTTAATGTTCACAAATTCAATTATTCACAAGCGGCTGCTTCACAGGCTCCAGGGCAGGGAGCGCTGGCAGCCACCACTTACTTGGGGCCACGGACAGGCGCACTGGTGGCTGCTGCTTCCCTGGGGCTCTGCGCCCCCCCCCCCAACGCCCCATTTGTGAAAATCAACATTCACGAGGGCCCTGAACACAGAATCCTTGCGCGTGTTGCTACCCTACTGTATTTGTACTCCTCCTTAGTCATCTGTCCAAGTTTGCACTTCTTATACACATCCTTTTTGAGTTTAATCTGACCAAGAATTTCCCTGTTAAGCCAAGCTGGTTGCTTACCATATTTGCTTTTCTTACTGCACATCATTTGTTCCTCTGCCTTCAGTAAGACCTCTTCAAAATACTGCCAGTTCTCCCGAACACCTTTCCCCTTCATATTAGTTTCACAGGGGATCCTGCCCATCAGTTCTTTCAGGGAATCCAAGTCTGCTCTTCTGAAATTAAGTGTCTGTATTTCACTGCTCACCTTTCTTCCTTTTGTAAGATTCCAAACTCTACCATCTCATGGTCACTGCCGCCCAGGTTGCCACCCACTTCTATTTCTCCTACTATTTCTTCCATGTTTGTGAGCAGCAGGTCAAGCTGCATAAGGCCCCTGGTCGGTTCCTTCAGCACTGGTACCAGGAAGTTATCCCCAAGATTCTCCAAAAACTTCCTGGATTGTCTGTGTGCTGCTGTATTGGTAGGGTGACCATATTGCCCCATGATGAACATGGGCCATCGGGTCAGGGAGGGGCAAAGTGCCATTTGACCTTGACTTCAAGCTCAAAGGGGGCCTCAGATTTAGACACTTGTTCATTTTTTGGCATCTGATAGGCCAGAAAAGCATTTGTTAGGTAAAAAAAAAAGTATTCCAATCTTTGTCTCTCTCTTGTTGGAGCTTTATTTTGTTCTTGTGTATCATCTTGTTTTAATTTGCATTATGATGAGGACCCTCAAGAGCTGGGAGTGGCCCAGGCCTCTCTGGACATGTGAAAGGCCCTGCCCCCACCATACATTAAAAGCTCCAGGGCCCTGCAGGGAAGGGTGGGTGACAAGGGGCTGGGCTGAGGGGAGTCTCAGGTATAGGTGTTGTGTGACTTCTGCTTTGGGGCAGGGCCCAGCAGGCTCAAGCCAGTTCCATATAGCAGGACCAGGGAGGCAGCCCCACCTCCACCCCATTCACGCCAGCAGGCCACCCAGCCTGGCTTGGCTCTGGTGTCGGAGTGGGAAGGCTCAGCTCAAAATTTTGAAAATGGCTCCCGATGCAGAGAGGGGTAGCTCAGGGTGTGGAAAGAGGAGTAGCCAGGGACTGTGTGCGGGCAGGAGCTAGCTAGGGGCTGTATGCAGGGAGCTCAAGTTTCAGGGCAGGTGAGCTAGGAGCTGGGTGTGGATAAGAACATAAGAATGGCCATACTGGGTCAGACCAAAGGTCCATCCAGCCCAGTATCCCGTCTGCCGACAGTGGCCAATGCCAGGTGCCCCAGAGAAGGAGAACAGAAGACCATGATCAAGTGATTTATCTCCTGCCATCCATCTCCTGCCCTTGTACTGAAGGCTAGGGCACCATAGGATAGGCAGCTAGCTCAGGCTGCAGGCAGAGGTAGCTTAGGATTCAGGCAAGAGATAGCTCAGGGGACAGACAGAGGGTTGCTTGGAATTATATGCTGCCAAGAGGTAGCCCAGGGTGTAGGGAGGGGGAAACTAGGGGCTGTGTGGGGGCAGGGGGTAGCTCAGGGTACAGACAGGAAGGAGCCAGAGGCTGTGGGCAGGCAGGCAGGCATAGCTAGAGATTGTGTGTGGGCTGGGGACGGCTAGTGGGGCAGAGACAGAGCACTAGAGTCTGCACGTCAGGAGGGGTCTCCTGCAGCCCCTGCTCTGAGAGCTCTGCCAGCTACACAGCAGGGTTCCCTACCCCTGCAGCTTCTACTCGCTGTGTGAGAAAAGTGGTCTGTGAGCTGGCCAGAGGCAGGGAGAGAAGGGTCTCTGGAATGGTCTTGCACTTTTACTTAAGTTTATAAGGGCAGGGGGGAGAGGGGTTACAGGAGGCCAGGGCTCAGGCATTCAGTCCTGCAGCTCTCAGCTCCATAGGCAGGCGATAGGGAGAACAGCGGGGATCAGAAAAAAGCACTGCTCAGGACTAAGTGTAACCTATCATGTGGGGAGGGGCTGAGGCTGTACTCCATTAGAGACTAAAGCAAAATGATCTGCTGGAGGACATTTTGAAAGACCTCTTGTTGGCGGGTGTGACGGCCTCATATTTCCAGCTCCGATTGTGGTCTTTGTATGTATATATAAATTACAGACAGAATCTGGCATGGAGACTAGATTTTTCAGAAGCAGCTTCTAATTTTGTCAGCACAGTCTTTTACTCTAAATGTGTGTTCATATTTTCAGCTGCAGTGAACACAAGGAGCTGTTTAACTATAGGCTTACACTGCTCTCACATTCCTCCAAACTCTCTTTCCTTCATCAGATCCTCAGCAGGGTAGCTGTTGTGTTGCTGAACATACATTTTCAGCCATGTAGCACATGCCACCAGTGTTCCCTCTAATTTTTTCCATTTGTGGTTGGAATAAATTTTGTTCCATGCACCAAGGCACATGTAGATGTGCACCATCAACAGAAATACAAGCTGCCCCCTGTGGGTGGCTGTGGGCACTCTGCTCATCAGTTGGACAGCACTTCACTCTCTCCTGGGCAGCTGCCCAAGCAATCAGCTTCTCGGGAACTCTACATGCCACCCCATTCATGATATAAAATAAGAGATGGGCTCTTCCCTGAGAGCCGAAATGTACCTACGAGAGCAGCAGAGAGCTGGGTGTGTACATTAATATTTATTTTACAACCTTAATGGTGTGTATTTTATAATATTTTTATACATCTTTAATGGCTATTAATACTTCAAACTTGACAATAATAACTAATTATTCAAAAGATATAAGTGAGACAAAAGTGTTTTTTTCCCCTTGACTTTGTTAGATGTATTTTTTATCTCAGTTAGGACTTCTGGCAAACCTTGTTGTCAAAAATTCTCTTTAGATTTAGCTTGTATTCAGCTGAGGCCATCTGAATTCCTTCACGTGTGTCAGTGAGAACAGATCAATGCGTTGATTTTATGTGTTTCAATAGTGGAAAAAAAAAGATTCACAAACATGAGTTTGTGAAACATGAAACACCCCCACCTGATGCGGGATATTCTTCCTTCTGAAGTAAATCCAGACATCTATAGAAGTTCAGCACTGAATAAAAATACTGGGACTCAGGAGACTTAAGGTCAGCTGACTGAGACTATCTAAATCATATTCATCGTGAGAGCAAGCTTGTACATCTGAATGGAGAGGGATCTGCAATTGTGTTCATAGCCATTTGAAAAGCTACATTATGTATGGAGATAAAGCATTTCCCTTTGGCGGGAGGTTTGGTCACTGTGTTATGCTTTCAAGCATTCTGAGGCATCAGAGGGAAATTAAGGGGGAGATCGCTTTTTTCCTTAGGATGGAACAGAAGCGGTGAACTAAAGATGAGAAGCAGCAATGTACGTTTTTATGACTGATCAGATCAGCCTTCTCTCCTCCTGGGGAAATGTGTTTGTTTTCGCTTTCTTCTTCTAGGCTCTTCAGCACAATAGATCTTGACAATTTTAACTAGCCGTTATCTTCAGGAGGTTTCATCTCTGGCTGTGCATAGCCTTTTGTAGTTTTGAAGAAGTTAACATGCCACTTCAGTTTTGCTTTAGTTCCATTGTATTTTTAAACACTGCGGAAGTCCACTAAAAGATATGTCACTGACAAATTTGGAGGGAAGTATTTAACAACTGCATTGACCATCAAGCCCAGCATTCCTAAGACTGTAATCACCAGCAAAACATTATAGCAGAGTTTGGATGATCGACATCACTGTCAAAGAAGAGTGAGTTACTAAAATACTAGTGTTCTTTTCCCCTCCAAGAACTATTGGGTCAGTAGTAGTAGCAGTAGGCATCCTTCAGTCTGCATAGACTATGGATCGTGCCCTTTAAAGTTTCAATTGAGGACTTCATTTACAGCATCTATTGTGACTATGAAGACCCACAGGACAGTGACAGTCCTTGCTGCATCTCTTGCAGATGTAGTGGGTGTCTGGCAAGTCCTTATTGTGCTTTCTGTGCGCTCGCTTCTCCTCTGCTAGCTGTCTGATCTTCAACTCGCCCTTCTGAAGGCCCTTGTGTAACCCCTGCCTCCATCTGCTGCGGTCGTCTGCTAGTTCTTCCTAGTTGTCCAGCTCGATGTCTACCTCTCTGAGGTCTCTCTTGCAGACATCTTTGTAAAGCAACACCAGAATTCAACTCCCCATACCCCCAAGAGCTATGATAAGATATTCTGTATTTTACAGCCAGTGAGAGAACTAAGGGGGTGCATCTACACTAGGAACTAACTTTGAAGTTAGGCACTACATCGAAGTAGTCTACACACAATTTTTCCCCTACTTCAAAGTAGGGGGCCCAGCTTCGAAGTCCTTACTCCATTCCCAGGAATGGAGTAGAGCCCTACTTTGAAGTTTCGAAGTTGGGTGTGTGTAGATGCTTAACTTCGAAGTTGCATACTTCAAAGTTATTGTTGTAGTGTAGAAACAGTCAGGGTGTGTACACTTAAATTGCCCTTATTAGTTTTCAGAACAAAAAAATCAGTCAAGTAGCACTTTAAAGACTAACAAAATAATTTATTAGGTGAGCTTTCGTGGGACAGAGCCACTTCCATTAAAGAACAGGTCAAATCTCTCAGTTTTTGTTTCAAGTTGCTTGCAGATGCAAAATGACAGAATCTGGCCATAATTTATACGTTAGTCATCCATTTTAAATTTTGTTTTAAATCACCCAGTTACTGGATGGCAGTACAAAGGCAGTTCTTACTCACAGCTCCGTAATTTAACAAATAACAGAGATTGCTGTAGGGTATCAATTTAGGACGCTAATTCTCATTTTCAGACGGTATTTAGGCAGTTAAGAGACTAAATTCAGGATGTTGGCTTCTAAATACCCGAACCCTTTTGAAATGAGATTTGGGCTCTTACATCATTTAGCTGTTGTATAACACCACCTAAATACATTTAAAAAGTCTGGGCCTAAGTCCCAATAACTTGTGTAAGAGGGAAACTGAGATTGGTTCACTTATTAGATTAAAATACTGATAAAATCTGTTCACTATGCTTTCATTTCACCTTCATCAACTCAAATTATGAACAGGCAAGCAAATTAATTTGCTCATTTAGATTCTGCAGTCTGCATCTGTATATATTAGAGCCAAGAGAAATTTTGAAACAGATAATTTGATTATTTTAGCATAATTTTCTGCTTTAGGACTAACTTCAAATACAGCATGATTTTCTCAAATATTTATTCATTAGATAAATCTAGATAATGAATATCTTTTCTAATTTTGTGATATACAAACTGGCCTGCAAGTATTCAAATTCAAGCAGTTCTGTGTTTGGCTATAAAAGCATATGATAAAAGATGATTTGTGTGCTCCCAGTGACTTTGCTATTAGATAGAACAGTACAGAAATAACTACAAAAGCAAAACAAAAAAGAGTGTTTTCCTTTCCCATTTGCACCATTAAATAATAATTACTAGTCTGCATACATACCCCCACAAGTGCCCACTCATACAACTGGGTTTTACAGCATGCCTGGAAATCAACATGTAATCCCAGAGGCACTGAGACCACTGACAAGGGAGAGTGAAGTCCCTGCTGTACCTCATTGACTGAGAGCCAGCTGGCTTTTAGCTCACAGCCTGGGTTTGTCGGCCTTACAAACAGACTCTGGGTATGTCTACACAACAAAGTTACTTTGAAATAACAGTCATTATTTCAAAATGCCTTTGCTACCATCTACACAGTGCAACTGCTATTTTGAAATAATTTTGAAAGGCAGTTGGTTCATTTCTAAACAGGTAAACCTCTTGGCTCTATTTCAAAGTAGGCTGTACTGTGTGTAGATGCTCTGTTGTGAAATAGCTGAGGGTTATTTTGAAACGCATTATTTCAAAATAATCTGTTTTGGAACATCTCTTCCGGCATAGCTTATTTCATCATAACGGTGCTGTGTAAGCATACCCTTTGCAGGTAGTGGGAGCAGGAGGGGGAAATAAAAGGGGGCTAGAATGACACAAAAGAGAGCAAAAGGACAGCATTTTCTCCACAATCGGCACCTTATAGTCATCTCCCTGCCACCAACTCAGAAGCAGGTTCCTTATGTATTGACAGCGCCTTGCCTCCCGCTGCCCAAGATGGCAGTTCTCTGTAGCACCACTCCCCCCAACAGCTGGCAGATGTGTTCCTTCCCCTTCCCTGGGCTGGAAGACCGAGAGTGGAGTGCTGTTTGTATTGCGTGCACATGAGGTTCACACTCTTGCCTGTGAGCTGCTGGGGGGATGGCAGCATACTTTGGCTCCAACCAATATGTCTATTGCAGAGGTACTAGTTGCCCAGCTTCTGCCACCATGTATGCCAAAGAAAGATGCCCTCACAGAGAATCTCCTACTCTCTGTTTACAGCCATGGAGAATAGTAGGCAATTATGTGGTCATGAACCAGGGAGAGCTGTGGTCTCTGAAGTAGAAAATTCTCAGTCTGTTAGAACTTTCAGCTCCACCCAGAAGCCAGCTGGGAACCAAAGAAGATTTTGGAGTACACGTGTTACATACACCTGTCAAGAATTACCTGGTACATCACATATTATTGTTTCTAACCCCTAAGTGGGTAAATATGGGAGCACTTCTGACTCAAATATGTGTGTAAGCACATGTAAAAACTGGCTTTCACAAGGACTTTCAAATTCATTTTCCACAAATATTTTGCCAGTAAAACTCAATCCCTCGTATGTTGAATGTCACCCTGGAGACATCACAAAAGGGTCACGACCTTGGCAGAGACAAAATGAATATAAAAATTCAAAAATATGCTAAGATGTTTTTTCATTATTCATTCAGCTGTACATGGGATGATGAAATTTCCTATTCTAAATGCCAAGGAGCCTCCTAGAATACAAAGTAAAAGAATGTCCTAGCTGAGTAGCTTTAAAACAGGAATACAAGTGAGACCTGGTTTTCCAATATACTTAGGCAAGCAGACTTTGAAATGCAAAACAGAAGCCATACTTTTGTAGGTTGCTAGGATTAACTTGCAGTCAACAGTGTATTCCAGCATTCTTAGGCAGGAAATGACTTACAGTCTTCTAGTGGAAACATTCTGGGACCTAATTATACATCAGACATAGTGGAAAACATAGCTAGCGTTTTAATGTCCACTAAAAACATGGAGCACGAAACACGGCTAAGGAAAATCCATATGGAGTCTCCACACTAGATTTTTATAAACAGTAGGGTCATGTGATTCTCTGTGGCTGTGCCACAGAATTTGGCCATTCTTTTGGTTCCTTCCTTTTCATATTCTGATTCTTCAGGACTACAGAACTAGTGGCTTGTCTACACCAGTGTTTCTTAAACTACGTTCTGAGGAACACTGGTGTTCCGTGAACAATTCACAGGTGTGAGCATCTGACACTTTTTGCTATCATACACTGATATACATCATCTGGTATCCAGATCAGATACAATGTTACATCTTCATTTTGTTTTTTGCTTTATATGTTGCTGGGGTTTTTTGTGTTGTTTTGTTTGGTTTTGTTTTTGAAGGAAATTTTCATAGGTGTTCCACATAAAAAAGTATTGCTTGGTGTTTGTTCCCTTGTCTCAAAAAGTTTAAGAAACACTGGTCTATAAAATGTTCGTGCCTGAAAAACTGGGGTGTAAATCTTCCTTGCACTAACTTGCTAAGCACTAACTGTTTTTGTAAACTCCTCTGCAGTACTTTGATTTACCACACTTTGAAAGTAGATCAAAGGACTTAACAGACTTTTCATTGCATAGCAGCCTGGTCTATATGGACTGTTAGTGTATGATAGGCTAGTCTGAGGCGGGTTTACAACCCAGTTTGCCCCACACTGTTTGTGTAGATAAACCCCAACAATACTCACCTCTGCAATAGCATGCTCTCACCTGAGGGCACCCTCATGCAGCATTATGAGAGCCCTTGTCTGGCACCCTCTCACAGTCACTTCTTCAGCTCCACAATACCCTTTTCCAGCCCATGTCTTCTCCTAAGTTTCTGTCTGGCTGTTTGGTGGCCTCGATCTCCAGCAAAACCACACTAAAGTTCAGCCACCTTTTGGGGTAAGGAAAGGTGTAACTGAAAGCCCAAACGGATAACAATTATTCTTGTGTCCCTCTCGAGATCCAGTGATATTCTCTGTTTCTTGGCTCTTGCGCCTGTCCTCTTTAGAGTTTCTCTTATGCTACTGCTCCCTCTCAGCCCATTTTCCCTCACTGCCTTCTCTCTCTGGCAGCTTCCCCCCCAAGACATCTCTCTGTCCTGTTTCAGTCCTATTTCAAGGCTTGCTGCACAGGAACTGCCTGTGTTACCTGTGGGTCTCTTCCAGCCTAACTTTCCTCAGGCCTTTCCCACAGAGTTGCTGGGGTTCAAGCAAATGGCCTGGAGGCTCTGCTGCCACTCAGGGTCCCAGGGCTCTGCTCTTACATAAGAACAGCCATACTGGGTTAGACCATAGGTCCATCAAGCCCAGTATGCTGTCTTCAAGGAGTCCTGTCTTCTTGGCCTCAGCCCAGGAGCCAGCAGTTACCCACAGCTGTGGCTCCAATCTGGGTGCAGTGAGGGGCTATTATTGCCAACTCTCCTGGACCATTTGCCATTACCACAAATGTGTACAGAACCTTTGTGAATGCTGATTTTCACTAATGTGTGTGTGTGTGTGTGTGTGTGGAGGGGGGCTCAGAGCCCTGGAGAGTGGCCGTGTGGGTGCTCCCTCCCCCGGAGCCCCAGGGAAGCGGTGGCTGCCGGTGCTCCCAGCCCCAGAGCCCCAGGGAAGCAAGGCCACTCACGAATAATTGAATTTGCGAATGTGGCACTCGCAAATGGTGAGACCCTACTGTACCGCAAGCATGGAGCTGTTCACTATTGTTAAGTCCTGCAGTTATCTGCAAGTGTAGCACCAGCCTTACATTTTTATCTGGATTCAGATCCAAACTTCCTGTCAACTTGTGTGTGTTTGGAATCAGGTCCCTTTGGGTGCAATGTCTGGGTAAAACAGAATGAACGTAAAATGTTAAATGAAAAAGGATGAAAACATTTAGCTGCCTGTTTCTATACCACCCAGAGGAAAGAGTGACTGTGTGGAACAGTATCAAAAATAAAACAGAATGAAATACGTTATTCTTTTGTTAAAAATAGATGTATTTGTTGTGCTTAATTTATTAGGCAATAAATGATTTTTATCACAACTTGCCCGGAAAGCTGTTCCAAGCAGGCGGCTGTAGAAGTGGATATGCTGGCACTGTGCCCTCTTACCTTTCCCTTCCCCTGCTCACCCCTATCATGCATAAAGCAATGCCCTTTAACGTAACAGCCCCTTTGGAATGTTACAAACCAGTATAATTAGAACAGGCTTATGGTTGAATTGATCACCAGTGGCCTCAAGGATTGAGGAATCACAGAGGTGGCGTTTAGCCACCTTCGCCTCCACTCTCTTCAACTGCACAGAGCAGAGCAGGATCCCGCTTGCTGAAATTGTAGCTGCGGTACTCCTTTGAGATCAATTTCGTCTGCTTCTTGCACCAGTTAGCGAGTTACTTGAAATAAGAAGCAAAGTCAGAATTACTACTCCTTGATGTCAGTGTTTGCCAGCGTAAACAGGCGTACAGGGCCCCCAGCGCAGGTAAGGGTATGGGCCGGAGGCAATGTAAGGCTATATCTATACAGCAGAGCTATTTCAGTATACCTCCGAATGGCTACTCTGTGTCTTTGAAACACTCCTGTTATTTTGAAATAGTTTTCTGAAAAAGCAGGCATGCTATTTTGGCATCCCTGTAGTCCTCACTGCAGGAGGAATAAGAGATGCCTCAAAACACCACTCTGTTTCGACGTTTGGCACTGTTTAGACAGCGCTAAACGCCAAAATAGCCTGTTACCAACTACGTTTAAAATAACCTACGCAATTTGCAGAGCGCAAATGGTGTAGCTTATTTTGAATGTAGGCTGTCATGTAGGTGTAACCTAAGGTGGCCCGACCTGTTTTCCACTGGTGGTGGGAAAAATCAGAGGCTGCCTGTGCAGTAAAAATAATATCCTGGGCAGCATGTCCATAATATTAGCATCTGTGTGGAATCAGCCCTGGCTCTGCTGCAGCCCTACTTTTCAGCTGTCTCCAAACATTGGAACTGTTGAGGAGGGTGGGTGAGTAGCAGCACAAGGAGTCAGGCTGGTACATGGAGGTGCAGTCTGCTGCTGCACCAGCGGCAGGTGATTAAGGCTGGACTTACACTCCACTCCTCCTGTGAAAGGATATGACCCAAAGACCTTAGAGCTAACATGGCAAAGCCCATCTAATCTAGTGCTAGGGATAGGAACATAAAATTGCACCGTTTGTGCCCACTTCAACCTGATAGCTTGCATATCTCTGCACCTGCCATCTGATTACAGAGACCATTACAGCACAGCTTTCCTAAACTCAGAGGCCTGCATTCACTAAAAAGCTACTTAGAACAAGCTGGGTGCAGGTTTATTTCTAGGGTGCAATGCTGACACATAACCAGCAGAGGGAAAGCTAAAGACATTATCAATAAAAACTGTGTGTGTGGAAAAGGTTTTTTTTACTGTAGTGTCCAAGCAAATTTAATTACAAGTTAGTAAAGAGGTTTTATTTTTCATTATGCGACTACAGAGAGCAGCTAACATATACTATTTCTGAATGTGTGTTTGCTAAATTGCCCTCCCCAGAATAAATCTAGGGCATTTATAGGGGTGTCATTTGTTTTCCCTGTGAAAATGAAGTTGTTTTTGGCAAGTTACTGAAACTTTAGAGTTTTATCAAGTAACAAGTGATATTTGGGATTTTTCCATATTCAACTTTTTTTATATATGCCTGAAGAAATTTACCAGCTCCTTAATACTCTCTTAGCAATTGACGTTAGAGGAAAATAAATTGAAGAGGAAAAATAAATGTTAGTAATAGACTTACCAGATCAACATTATCATTTCTTAATGAAGAAGCTGCATGCTGCTAAATGAAAATTCTTGTGGTGCTTAACAAAACTTAGGGACGATATGATTCAGAGATTATTTTCAATTTTTCTGGTTTCCAAACACTGAAAAAGCAAAGGCACATGGTTAGTTCAGGAGGTATTTTTAGTATATTATATAAAGGAACCAAAAGCAGAAGTATTGGAGGCTTAGCATGAAAATTTGATTAGAAAACAAACCAGAGGCCCCAAAACAACCTACTGGACAAAACTTCTTTAATTTACTGCATAATCTACCCAGCTCTTGCTGTGAAATTGAGTTCCAACAATGGAACTTTCATTTTAAAGGATGGTTCTAGCCCCTGTGGTTTCAAAGAAAAGCTAAACCTCCCAAAATAGGGATACATAGATGCCGTCCTGAGTCTGAAATAGTCAAATGGAGCCAGTAGGAGGGATGTGAATTGCTATTCCTCTCAATAGTGTATTAACTCTGCAGTTTAATAATTAAGATCTTACTTAAAATGCAATGTTTCAGATCCACAAATTAGGCTTCTATCATAATTTTGACAGTAGGAGCCCTGGGTTCCCACTGTCAGCCCTGAGCTGCTGACTGTAGGAGTCCCCACTCTCAGCTCAGCCCTCAGTGGAAAAGCACAGAAGGGTAATAATGGCTCTTATGACTGAAGGTAATAAGGTTCGTTGTTACTTTCCACAATTTTCCATGTCTTGGCCACAGCTCAGACCATAATTCCCTATTCAAACAGAGTCATATTAGTAATAATCACATTCTCGATACCGTTAATGATGTCACAGTAGGCCATTTGAACCAGATCATTCAGCTTATATCCCAGTCCCATAATCAGAAACTGCCTCCTGTGTATATGCTAAGGTCTCCTGCACCCTGCCCACTTTCCCAGTACAATTCCTATGACAAAGTTATGTGTTGTCCAGACAAATATCTGCACCCAGAGTGAACATTTAGAAGCAGAGTAAAATAAACTACCACCAGGGACACTTTCTGAATGTACCTTACATTTTCCAGATGATTTCAGTAAAGACCTGCGTATCAGAGAGGTAGCCGTGTTAGTCTGTACTGTCGAGAACAGCAAGAAGTCCCGTGGCACCTTGTAGACTAACAGATATTTTGGAGCATGAGCTTTGGTGGGTAATGCTCCAAAATATCTCTTAGTCTATAAGGTGCCACAAGACTTCTTGTTGTTCAGTAAAAACCTCTGTGATTCAATTCACCTGAATTTCCAGTCTGTCGCCCCAAGCTGCCTTTCTGGGTCCAGCTTGCTGCAGAGGTCTTGATACCCAGTATTACAGAGTTGGTCCTAAGTTTTGCAGAGCCCTGTGCCAAGTCAGATGCCCATGACCCAGTTCCATTTTCTGAAATTGCCCTAGTAGCCCTGCCGTAGTCATTGAGTGACCAGTGAGCCGTCCCCTCGGCAGCTGCACAACTGGCATTTGTTTAGGACTGCTCTTACACTTGGACTGGCCTGAAATAGACATAAAATAATTTAAAACTAGAGCAATAAGAAAATCAGGCTCCAGCAGGCATCTTGCACTTTTTAAAAAATAGCTGCACATCTAAATCAATAAAGTGACATGCCATTCCTGACCCCTGGCCTTTTCCAATGGTATAATGAAAGCTTCAAGGTTTGTTTTGAGGGTGGTAAGTTGCTCACTCCGCATTTGTGGGCAGAAAAGATGTTCTGCTATTCCCTGAAACCTCAACAATAAAGCAGCAAAGCTTCTTTAGACACCTGGAAAAAACGACATCACAAGAAACCTTTTTGACTGGAGATTTATTTGTGTGGGGAATGAAGGGTGTGTTATCAATGACACCTACATGTGGTTCTACAAGATATCCATCTACCATATTAGAAAAAGACTTTGTTACATGAGCAGAAGTACTGACCTATCTGCAAGTTCTGGGTGAACAGGTTAATTGGGAATTTGTGACTGGTTGGGCCATAGGGTAGAGTGAAGTGTTATCGCACAGGTTTGTATTGCAAGGCCAGAAATATGTAGAGGTCAGGAAGTCAAAGGGCCCAAGGAAGCATCACTGAATTGTTTCAATTCTTCTGTCAGCAGAGAGCTGAAACTGTTTAGTACTGTGAAATTTATTGCCAGTTGGGAACTGTTAAAGCGAGGATCCTGGAGGTTAGTGATTACATAATTCTAAACTGACAGCATGTTGCTGTTTACATCTTTTATGACTCTTTTCTTCAGGGAGCTTTGCAAAGGATGCAGCCTCAAGCTCCCTACAGTGTTCAAAATGATTTTTAACCCATTCACATGGTTGGGTGGATCTGATAGGGGTGTCATGGGGTTTGGTGACCATATACGTCCTACATAGATCAGCATGATTATGGCTAACTTAGCATGGTCATAATCCACACATTATCAATGACTGTCTCACTGTGAGAGAAAAAGTACTGGGCAGACCTTCTATTGTTGCCCACTGTTGATATGTTACTTTTATCTTGTTTGAACTAACGAGTTCCGATCTGCACTGCATTTGCTGTTCCAGGACATGGGAGAAGTGCATTTAGCTATGCAGCTCAAGGAAGCTTTCTTAATCGATTGAAGCAATGATTAAAAAAAAAGACAAATATAAATGAGTACCATAAATGGCACAGTTCAGATCCTTGCCTATACCAGCATCTATTATTTGAAACAATACCTCCACATTTCCGTTTGTTGTACCAGCCAGTAAACAACCAGCTAGCAACTTTTCAACACTGTGGTTATTATAATCAAAGACTTTAAGCACCAGTTGTAGCCATTTGCTGCAAATTTACCTGGCAAATTTACCACAGCACTCGGTGGTGGTCAGAGAGCTGTCCCAAGGCTAGTAATACTCAAACATAGCTGTTTTGGGGCTAGTTCACATGTGAAAGCAGTACATAACTCTACTTTGTGCTCCCAATATTATCTGCTTCATTTTGGGACAAAATATTTTTAAATAAAGCATGTTTGGGAATGTCTATTATCCAAGGACACCTTGATGGATGGGGTCTGGTGCTTCTTCACAGGACTCTAGCAGTGCAAAGGAGTCTTATAGTAGGAACAAATAATAACGTTCACACCTTTTGGAACACCCATAGTGGTAGAAAGTGGTATTAATAGAAAGGAGAATCTGGTCCTCTCTTTCTAAACTGGTTTGAAATAGTTGCCACAGAGGAAAAATATTTCCCAAGTGACATATTGTAGGCTGGCTGCATTCTGTGGCACATGGGAGGAACCTTTGTCTTTCAACAATTAAATGTAGGAGAAGAGCTACTGCGGTCATTCCTGGTGCTGACTAAGCTAGTGGTGTCACTGGGACCTTCAGCTGTTTTGAAGATGATGTGCTTTTTCTCTCTGACTTGTCAGGAATGTTAGCTGTTGGCTGACTGTTAGGCCCCAGTTTGTTATTAACAGAGAAGGTAGACTAGATTTAATTGCTATGAGTATTTTAAGAAGAGCTCCTCACAAAAATTGTAATATGCACAGGATGAGAAATGAAAGATGCACCTTCACTGTGCTCAGCATTATACGGACTGATACTTCCATTTGGGGTAGCTCAGACAATGCATTTGCAAAAATCACTTCAGTTTAGGGCAGCTGAGATACTGCCGTGTAACGAGGAAATAGCCATTTAAAAATAATAGTACTTAATACCTCTGCTCCTGTACTTGGTGTTGGAAGTAATTCTAAAGACACGGTTATACATTTAGCTTTGCGGCTGGAATGGAAGCAGAAGGAACTAGAAGAGAAAGACACTTGTAGGGAAATGGTTGTTGTTCCATTACCAGATCCACTACCTGCTTCACCTGATCTTACCCAAAGCAGTGAAGGCTTCAGCCACTGATGCAGTATGAAGTGCTTGTGTTTGCAGCCTCAGATCCCTTCTATTGTCCTGTTGCCCCGTGATCACTGACCTCTCATCTTCATGGTCACAAGCAGATGATTGACTCCCTGCTTGTTTCCCTGTCAGATTCCGCAGCCCCACTTCTCATCAACAATTCAACAAATTCAAGATGTCCTGTGTTGTGGTACTTTCCATAGCTTCTCTCTCTTTGTTTTTGGTATACAACTGATCTAGGAGAAATATTTTGTTCAATTTGCTTCCAGCAGAAGGAGAAGTTTATTTTATATATATTTTTTCTTTTAACTATAGCAGAGATTTGAAAGAAGTCTAGTTTGGAAGAACTGTCCATTTTCTAAGTAGATTACAATAATTTATTAATCCTGTGTACGTTGTTAATTGGTTAAAAGCCGGAAAGGCACCAGGTCCAGACAACATCCCAATGGATTTCAGTAGGTTTATTTTCCTCTTTGACAAATTGTATGTAGCCTTGTCCCTGGCTGGCATAGGCTTGTCTAAACTAATTAGACATTTGACTGGCAGCACAAAATGACCAAAAAGCGATTAAAGTCAAAAGCTTCTGTCCTCCACAGACATCTTCTCCATTTCTTGAACAAAAATTCACATTATGGCTCCTGAGGCCCTCCAAGGCTTTCTTCAACATAACCTGCCTCCCTAGATGGCTCAAAAGAAAGCCCCACAGCCTAGTATTTCCAGCATTTTTCATACATTAGATATGCCCTTATTGCCTTGCTTACTGCTGACTGCCACACCTGGGCTATGTCTACACTAGCCCCAAACTTTGAAATGGCCATTTCGAAGTTTACTAATGAAGCTCTGAAAGACATATTCAGTGCCTCATTAGCATGCGGGCGGCCGCGGCACTTCAAAATTGACGCAGCTCGCCACCGCGTGGCTCATTCAAACGGGGCTCCTTTTCAAAAGGACCCCGCCTACTTCAAAGTCCCCTTATTCCTATGAGCAAATAGGAATAAAGGGACTTCGAAGTAGCCGGGGTCCTTTAGAAAAGGAGCCCCGTCTGGACGAGCCGCGTCAATTTCGAAGTGCTGCGGCCACCCGCATGCTCTTGAGGCGCTGAACATGTATTTTGGCACTTCATTAGTAAACTTCAAAATGGCCATTTGCATGGCCATTTCGAAGTTTGGGGCTGGTGTAGACACAGCCCTGGTGTGCTATAAACTGCTGGGCTGGCCTTGTGAAAAGGATGCAAACGGAATCTACTCACTTTGCATGAAATTGTTGCAGCTAATTCCTCTTTGGATAATGTATTTACAGCCCTACCAAATGCACAGCCATGAAAACTGGTCTTTTGTGGGCTTTTACCCTACACCATATAGCTTTTATGTGGGAAACCAGGAGCTCTCAAACTGGAATCCTGACCCAAAAGGAAATTGCAGCCCAGCCCTGGCAGGGGTCCTGAATCTGTGGGCGGGGAGGTCCCAAGATCAGTGCCACTGGGGATCCTGCTCCTCCTTGGGTTTGCAGACCCCAATCCCCCATCTTCTGAGCTCCCCCACCCCCTGTCCTAAGCCCCCTCATTAAACATGATCATGTGTGAACTGTTTATGTTTCATGTCACGTTTTTGTAAATCGTTTTGAAACGCAGAGTTTTTCATTTGTAAATGTCACTTTTTAGTTCACTAAAAACCCAGTTAATTGTTTACCACACTTGTCTGTTTTTATTGAGCAGGGGCCATGAAGGGGTGAAAGGAAGGATCATGGTGGTGACGGGGTAGGGCTGTGGGCCTGAGGCCCCTGCTGTGGGGCCCTGGGGAGGGTTACTGGAGAAGCTCTCCCTCAGGGCCTCTCAAATCCTCAGCCTGTCCCCATGGGCCTAGCAGATGGTGGCTGTGCTCAGCTGCTCATAGGCATGCCCCTGCAGCAACAGATCCAGCTACAACCAGGTCAGGATTCCCCAGACAGATGACCCTCCACACCAGGATCAAGTTGATGGCTCTCACAACCTGCAGAGGGAGGTAAATGAGCACACGTGGGAGGAACTGAGGGAGCACCATTCCTTAGTAACCAGGCTGCATAATTCATTGGTCTCCCATCCCAAGTGTATGTTGGCATTTAAAAAAAAATGACCTGTCTGAGTCAGTGCTAATGAAGTTAGTTGCTATGGCTACCTGTGACAGCATCATGCCAGAAGGCTAGCTCCAGGGGAGAGAGGCGTCACCTGGCTAGTGACCACGGGGATAGTCCAGGGCAGCTGACCTGGAGAATCACCTAAGGAGGGGCTGCTACAATCCACTGGGGCCAACTGAGCTCAACTGTGGCAGCCACAGGATTGTTTAAAAGGCCTCCCCGCCTGGGAACTGGGGAGGAGAATAGAAGAAGAACTGGAGGCAGGTGAGAACAGGGAAGGAGAGAGCAATAGAGAATATTGAGAAGCGGAAGAGAATAGAAGCACTGCCAGAGACTATCGGGGGGAGGTAAAGTGCTCCCACAGTGAGTATTTGGACTCCCCTCATCCCAGGCTACCAGGGGGCACCTACCCCAGCCCCATTCCAACAAGGGGTCGGGACCCAGGACGGCGGGTCACCCTGCCACAATACCCCCGTTACTATTTTCCCCTGATTCTGGGCATCACTATAATACAATGATTTTAAGTGCTCTCCCAAGCACTTGTTCCCGTCATAGAAAAGTTTTAAAAATCTTTTGTTTTTTTTAATAAACAAAAGGCTCATTCTAAAGACTAGTGTTCCGTAACCTCCTTTATTGTACCTCATCCCCTCCCCTTGAATTATTCATTGTCTATGTAGACTACAAATGTTAAAGGGAGGGATCAAATCCTCTGTGTCTATAAGTACAGAGAACACATTTGGTACTACAGTATATGAAAACTGGCCTCTCCCCAAGCAGAGTTATACAGGAGCCAAAGTCCTCATAAACCTCTCAGAGCCTAGTCTCTTTATTATGTTTTGACACCAAAGGAAGGTTTTGCTCTGTGTTGAGCTTGCACTAAAACAAGAAATGGAAAAAGTGAGACTTGAAAAATGAGACCTGGCCAAGCAATGAGCTACATTTAATGAGCCAGCTACAACCCCTATTCCCTCCTTCTCCAGGCACATCTCTTCCTCCCTACCATCCTCTTCCCACTTTCTCCCAGACAGACACAGAGCTACACTAACTTGAGAGGGGATGGGTTGTCTCAGAGCCAATAGGCTCTGCTCCAGCTTGTGTTTTATAGCTGATGGCTTAATATTTTAGTCTGCATGTTTTGCTGATTTCTGCAGCCTGTAAGATTAAGTACAGGTATTTAAGAAGCAGACGTTAGGCAAAGGTTCCTCTCGCTCTAATTTTGGAAGATCTATTTTCTGTTCCTGAGTGTGTGGCTGCTTGTTTGACACTTTTAGGTATGCGTTAGGCTGTGTATATTCTTTACTCTGTGCAAAATCTACACCAATATGGAAAGTCCTGAGAAACGTACAGTATTGTCTCATCCTCTAGTCTATTCATCAGCTTTAGCTGTTTTCCACTCCACATGGTACAGGGATGAATCTATAGCTCAGTTTCTGTACTACAATTGTCACTATAGTATCTGCCCATCCCTTTCTCCCTCACCATTTATATAGTCCAACTATGTTTTCCTAGTCCACATGGCTGCTAATTGCTGACTAATGCCATGAGGAGTCCAGTGAGTTAGTCTTTAAAGTTTGTGAGCTTCAATTATAGTGCTTTCACACCTAGGGAGTGTCTCCATAATTGAAGGTATTTAAGAGCAGGTTAGAGAAATACCTGTCATGGATGGTCTAGATTCAGTGGTTCCCAAAATTTTTGGCATCGTTCTCCCACCTTTTGACTTCTGAGAAACCCTCACGCCCTCCCCACCTCTTCTTTACCATCATCCAACCCCCTTTAACAAAAAAATCAAGTCGTAATTTAAGATAAACACAAAAACTTGATATAAAAATGTTATTTTAAATTAAAAATAAGCACAAAACATTTTTCTTGGCCCCTTACGAGCGTCTAGTGCAGCCCCAGCTGGCCAGCTGCCTGAATCCCATGCCAGCTGCCAGAGCTTCCCCGTCCGAGCCCTGTACTGCCAGGACCAATCACCTCCCTGCCAGCCACCCAAGCCTTATGAGCCCTGCAAGCCAGAGGTCTGAGTCCCATGAGTCCCCCCCAACCAAGCCCCTCCCCTCCCTCAAGGCCAGGCACCACCAGCCCCTTATCTAACCCCATCCTTCTCCTCCTCCTCCCCTTCCCCTCCCGAACCCACTTTCACCCACCTTTGCAGGAGGTGGTTAGCATCACGTGGGTCTTCACCGGCTGCCTGCTTTTTATAGTGGCTGTTCTGGGTCGCCCATGTAAAATGACAGGGGCTGAGAGCCAGAAGCAAAGGCCAGCTTTTTTTTCTGGCAAAGGGCATGACCAGTGGGGAGGGCACCCCCCACTTGAGTTTATTCATGTCCCCCCCAGGGAGCACACCCCTCCAGTTTGGGAAACGAGGGCCTAGATGGTACTTGGTCCTGCCTGGAATGCAGGTGACTGGACTCGATGACTTCTCAAGGTCCCTTCCAGTTCTACTGTTCTATGATTCTATGTCATTCAATTGGTAGACTTGTTAATAATCTCAAGTCTGAACCAACAGACCAGGATGAAGCTGGACATGGAGCTGAAAGGCTGTGTATAATGGCTAGTGTCTGACGTGCCCAAGGACTACTGCCTGCTGAATGTACTATTATGATCCCTCCATCTCTGTGCCACTGCAACCTGCTGCTCCCGTAGTTCCCAAGCAGTACCTGTGCAGCGCTGGTGACAAAGGACAGAGGCCCCAAAGGATACTAGAAAGCTGGTCCTCGTAAAGAAGTGATGCTGGGGCTGGGGTGATAGTGAAAGCGAGGAAGCCACAAGGACCAAACATGATAAACAGAGAATCAAAAAGACAACAGGAAATATGAGAGGGTTGCAGGGGAAGATGGGAAGGAACAGGAGGGATGGGGGGGCAGAGGAAAGCAGAGAGACAATGCAAATCTGCCAAGGCATGGGGCAAGAGAGGAAGTGGTTGGGGCACCAATTTATCACATGGGCATGAAGAGAAAGAGCTTGACCTTGCACACCCAAGCCAAACCCTCTTAAAGCTTTGGTGAATTCTGGGTCTGAACAGCTCAGCTTGAGCCCACTGCTGTTGGGATTTGGTCTTTCTATAGTTATATTCTGCAGCAGATGTGACTATGCACTAGAAAAGCCACTCGGGGGTGTGTGTGTGTGTGTGTGTTGCACGTTTAAATATGGTTAGAGTCTTCCTTCCTAATGGGTGGCTTGTGAAAAGCTCGTTCTGCTTGTGTGGCACATAGTGTGTGGCTTTTTAAATAGCTTTTTACAGTTGTGGACAGTAAGACCAGGTCAACATTAGGCTTCTAGTTGAATGAACCTCTCTAATCTGGAATGCTCTTATCCAGCAAACTCCATAAGCCAGATGACCACTTATCATGGGTGTGGCCAAGTTTCCCATGGTCCCATAAGTTTGTTTACAGCTACCAGCCCTGGCTCTCAGTGTTCTGTGTTACTTATCTGTAATTTTCCCCTTAAGTTTCTTCTAAGAACCCAGTAAGCAGTGGAAGTGTTGGTAATATGCTCTCTTCGTCCAGCAAATTCTCTCATTTGGCACTGGTCAGGTCCTGAGCGTACCGGACAAGAGAGGTTCAACCTTTATGTTGCTTGGGATATGAAGAGTCCACATCCCTGAGTGACGTAGATACACTGACCTAATTTCCCATGTACACAGTGCTATTTTGATAGAAAAGTCATTTGTACTACACTGTTCTCCTGAAGCTAGAGCTATGGGCCTCTCCCTGCTTATTTTATGACAAACTTGTCTTCAATTGCCCTTCCCTGTAAAAACAACAAGAAGTCCTGTGGCACCTTACAGACTAACGGATGAAGCAGGTCTTTGCCCATGAAAGCTTATGCGCCAAACTATCTGTCAGTCTATAAGGTGCCACAGGACTTCTTGTTGTTTTTGAAGATACAGATTATCATGGCTGCCTCTCTGCTACTTCCCCTAAGGGCTGCTCGTCTCATTTGTTTGATCAATGTATCTCCTACAAGAAGCTAATTTTAGGTCTAACAGTACTGGGAAAACTGAACAAAGTGCAGTCTGCTGGACAATCTTGCAAGATAATAGCAGCAGCGTCACATCTAGCAGAAAGAAATCCAGTTGGAATACCAAAGCAACACAGAGTGAAGGGAGCCTAAGAAAATAAAGGAGGGTAAATTCACCCACCAAAACATTCACTGTAGCTGCCCTGAGGAATGAGGCTCTGGCATTTCAAATGTCTTAAGTATCCAGAAATGAACAATCTCGTCACCCCCATAAATGTGGCAGTCATAAGAGAGGTATGATTAACAAGTGTTCAAGCAGTTCAAGCAGCTAGAAAGAGCTTTTGTAATATAATGCGTTCCTGCCCAACAAAACTTGTTGAACTTGTTCAGAACCGTCTGTAGAAAAAAGGAATGGTTTTTCGGGCCTTAGAAAGCTTTAGGGTTACCAACACTGCTGTTTTACCAATGCAGACAGGAGAGCTATGTCTACACAGCACAGTAAACTCGAAATAAGCAATGTGATTTGCACTACGCAGATTGCGTAACTTATTTTGAGTAGATTACTGTATAGGCTGTTTCGGCATGTGTCACCATCTAAACAGAGCCACATGTCACAATAAAGCCCTGTTTTGAGGCTTCCCTGTACTCATGCAATGAGGTGTACAGGGATGCCAGGATAGTGCACCCGTTGTCTCGAAACAGTTTACGAGATAATGGGCACATTGCATAGATGTGGGCAGCTATTATGGGGTAGCCCTTCATATCCCAAAATAGTGCCCACCCTCCAGATGTAGCTGAGACCAGGTTATGAAGTTGTATCATATCCCTTTACAGATCAGGGCCATTTTACAATATGTTAGACCAAACTGTGTTGTAACATGGTTCCAAGCCTATAATACAACCACCAGTGCAGTCATTTGGTTAGCAGATTAATCCCAAGAAAAAGGAGTCTTAAGACATTGTAAAAAATGTCAAAAGAAGAGAGGGGGAGAATCCTGATAGATGAAGAAGTCTTGTTCATTCACAGCCAGTGACTTTGGTACATTTAATTGACTATCACATACTGCAATGCTGATTGTGTGAAACAGGACAGGAGGAGGACTGGAAACCTGTACAAGAGCTTATCTGTGTTCTTTCCTCTCCTTATTGCATCTTCTCTGCAAGTAGCGACTTTCTAAGTTCAAAGGTTTTATTGCGTAAAACTCTCCAAGACAGCATAGAGCTGGGCAATCCAGGAAACAGTTGCCTTTTTCTTTTTTAGCAAAAGGAAACATCAGTCAATGTAAACTATTACATTATTTTTTTGTCCCAGGGATTGGCGTTTCCTGATAGACTTCCAGCAACGACATGTAGGCTTGTGTTGTACTGGTTTATGATTCTAAATATTGCAGAAATTATTTAGCTAGTGCAAATTGAAATAAAATTTTCGTTATAAGTTTCTCTAAATACCACCAGATATTTAAAGGTTTGCCACATAAAATACAAATAGGGCAAAAGGTTTCATGCCAAATCTCAGTTTAGTTGTGAATGTTCTTGGAAAGGCTGGGCAGAAACTGATTAGCCATTTTCTGAGCTTCTGCTACGCCATTGGTGGCTTCTCAGTTGGTAGCAAGAGAGGAGGAGAAAGACTGGGAGTGCAGGGTCAGTCATAGAAAGATACTAAGTCTTCAATGTGATGTACGCAAGCAAAAGGCAAATGAAGTCTATGGATGTCTAGGTGAGGCCTTTCCAGGAGAGAGAGAGGTGGGCTAATGCCATTGGTAAGACCCAATCTGGAATGCTGTACACTGATCTGGGCAACAATGTTTCAGAAAGATTAATTGAAACTAGAGCAAGTACAGAGGAGAGCTATTAGAATAATCAGGGGACAGCAGAGCCTAGTCTTATGAAAGCAGAAGAGCTTGGTTTGCTCATTCTCGCAAAGAGAGTGAGCTGTGAGGGTATGTGATTGCTCCCTATACATACATTACCAGGAGGGTGAAGAGCTGTTTGAGCTAAAGACCAGTGTTGGCACAAGAATAAATAGATCTAAACCATCCAGGAAATATTCAGACAGGAAATTAGAAGGAGGTTTCTAACCATCAGATGGGGAGGTTCTGGAACAGCCTCCCAATACGAACAGTGGGGAGAACAATATAATTGGTTTTAAGAGGAAGCAGGGCAGATTTATGAGTTGAACATATGGCAGAGTTGCTTGTGATAGGACACAGGGTTCTACTGCCCTGATGCTCACTCATGCATTAGGATTTCAGCTGGTCACCTACGGGCATCAGGGAAGGAGTTCCCTAGCCCTACGAGGTATTCTGGGAGGTATTCTACAATCTCCTTCCTTTGAAGCAGTGGGGTGGCTGGGTGGAATGGGCCAGAGATCTGATGTAGCACTGAGCACTTTCTCTCTCAAGTGCTTGGCTGGTTGGTTCTTGTTCACATTCTCAGGGCCTGATTGCCTTGTGCAGAATCAGAAAGAATTTTCCTTCAGATCATATTGGCAGTGACCTTGGGTGTTTTCCTCTTTCCTCTGCAGCACATAAGTGCATGTCATTTACTCATTTTCCTACCATTGCAGGGGCCTAATGCAGGGGTGTGCAAAGTGGTGGGTGGGCCCCCTCATGGGTGTGAAATTTCTGGATGATGGGACACTGCAGCTTAATATGAAGGTTTTAAAAGGCCACAAATCTTACCTAAATGTCTAAGTTCCTAGCATGTAATATCAAGGCAGAAAATGAGACACTTAACAGGAACAGTGCAGAGTAGGTAAGCACAAGGCTGGGAGCCCAGAATGCCCAAATTGTCTCCCCCCTTCTAGGACAGTTGCACTTTGAGGGTTTAGCTCCAGGCCCGAGGAGGTGGGGGAGCCCAGCTCCATCCCTGGAAGGGGTGGGGCCAAGAGTGGAAAGGTTGGGGCCAAAAGCAGTCAGCCCTCAGCACTGCCCCTCAGCTCCCTGACAGCCGCAGGTGGCCAGAGCAGCATGCTGCAGCATTTCAGCCCAGCCCAGCACTCCAGCTGCCATCACTGCCAAAGTAGCAGCATTAGTGGACGGAGCTCCAGGCCCCTTTGAAACACTGAGCAACTGCTCGCTTACCCGCCCACCCAGCCCCATCAGTGGGCCTGAGGACACTGCTGCAAAAGTGAGTAGCTAACATTGTACTTATTTTATCAGTGGGAAGACAGAGGCTCAGAGGGGTTAAATGAAGTGTCCAAGTTCACATCTAGTCAGCATCAGAATCTCAGGGTTAAAAGCCAGCTCTCTTGTCGAATCAGGCCAACCAACACACAAAGCACTAGTCTAGAGTGTCCCTCTCCTCCTCTATTTACTGTCTTTGTTTGGTGTCTCTTCCCAAAACAAATTAGGATTAAGGAGATTTCGAAGTCGGGGGTTTATTATGAAGCACCTGTGCCTGCATGGCCAGTTTGAGTGTCGAAAGCAACACTTCTGACGTGTGACTGGCTGCCATTATGCTAATGAGGCACTGAATATTCATATCAGCACCTCATTAAATAGTTCCAATCGATGTCATTCACATGCCCCTTCCAAAAAGGGAGAGGCACATGTAGACACGGCCCAAGAGAAGCTCCATTCACTGACAAACATAACTTTCTTCAACTTCTATCTATGAGAGGTCTCCAATGCAAATATCTGCAAAGCTCTCAGATGTTTACTGAGACAAAGTTATGGGAATCAACTGAAAAGCTTGGATAGGTTTGAACATGTATGGTTTTATTTTGCATGCTTTGAAATACAGTCCAAAAGAATACGACATATACAGCTTTGCGTCTATTGAGCAGCAGAAGAAGGAGGGAAAAAAAAAAAGAAGAAATCCCCAAACTGGATGACTCAGTAGTGGAAATCTGGTCTTGCCAGCTCTAGAAAGAGGAGAGAGATCAGCAAAGGTGTGGTTCATCTCTAGCTAGGCAAAGGTAGTATAATGGGTCTGTGTTATTTGTTCTCTCCCTCCCACTGTAGTTAAAACTCTTGGTTTTCAGGGATACAGCATGAAACACGCAGCTCTTCTCCTGGAATATGCATCTGTTGGCAGGTGGTAGTTCTTCCTCTGAAAACAGAGCTGAATCCCTACCTATTTCCCTAGAAGGGTCTTAGAAATATGGGTGGATCCACAGAGAAATACAGTGAGCTTGTTTTTTCTGATTCAGTAACTCAGATATTTTAACTGCCAATTATTTGGTATAATTCTGCTTTGTATACCTGATGGGAAAATAATAGGTTAAACAGCCTGGACTGATCTGGGGTCTAAAATATCAACCCTTTTTCTCCCCATCCCATATATTGTGTAAATAAATACACAAAATAAGGGTGGGTAAACTGCCTTGGATCCTGTAATTTTCTCCCAGAACCCCACATACAGAGAAATCAATAGAAAAGAGCACAGACGAAAGAAAGGTTACTCACCATAGTAATGGTGGTTCTTCGAGATGTGTCCCCGTGGGTGCTCCACATTAGGTGTCGGGCTTGCCCGGCGCCGCAGATCAGATCTTCCAAGCAGTTTCTGCCAGACCGCGCATGCGCCAGTTCGCGCCGCTCCCTTGCGCGCTCCTGGCCACGTGCGCGATCCGGTCCCCGCCAGTTTCTTGACCAACCGCCTCGGACGCTCCTGCAAAACACTAAACAGAGATCTGAAGCGGGGAGGATGGGCGGGTAGTGGAGCACCCACGGGGACACATCTCGAAGAACCACCGTTACTACGGTGAGTAACCTTTCTTTCTTCTTCGAGTGTCCCCGTGGGTGCTCCACATTAGGTGACTACCCAGCAGTAACCCAAGATAGGAGGTGGGTAATCGGATTATGTGCAGCTTGTCCCCGAGAGGACCGCTGTCGAGAGACGGGTATCCTCTTGGAATACCCTGTGAAGGGCGTAGGGTTTGGCGAAGGTGTCATAGGATGACCAGGTCGCCGCTCTGCAAATGTCTTTTAGCGCAACGCCCTTGAAAAAGGCTGTTGATGCCGCCACCGCCCTAGTGGAATGAGCCCTGGGTGTGGCCAGTAAAGGAGTCTTTTTGAGTTCGTAGCACATTTTTATGCAGGATACGACGTGCTTCGAGATTCTCTGCGAAGAGAGACCTTCTCCTTTTGATTTGGGAGCGAGAGAGACTAGGAGTCTATCCGTTTTCCGGAAGGACTTGGTCCTGTCTATAGAGAATGCTAGCACCCTCCTCACGTCCAGGAGGTGTAGGCGCGCCTCTTTGTTAGAGTTATGAGGCTTTGGATAAAACGAGGGTAAAACAATAGGTTCGTTAATGTGAAACTCAGAAGGAGCTTTAGGAACAAAGGCTGGATGCAGCCGTATGGTTACCGCCTCCTTGGAAAAAAACAGTGCAGGGTGGCGTTGCCATAACTGCCGCAAGCTCGCTCACTCTGCGAGCTGATGTGATTGTGAGAAGAAAGGTCGTCTTTATCGTAAGGAGGCGGAGGGAGACCATGGCCAAAGGCTCGAACGGTGGTCCCGTTAGCGCATTAAGCACCAGGTCCAAGTTCCATGAAGGTGGAAGTGGTTTCCGAGGGGGGTATAGGTTTACCAACCCTTTGAGGAACCTGGTAACCATGGGATGGGCGAACACCGTGTGCCCTTCCTCTTCGTGTCTGAACGCTGAAATGGTGGCAAGGTGGACCTTTAACGAGGATAGTGAGAGTCCTCCTCTCTTGAGGTCCAGTAGATACTCTAATATTACAGGTATAGGCACCGAAAGTGGGGCTAGCTGTTTGGTAGAACACCATGCCGTGAAGCGAGTCCATTTCTGCTTGTAGGTCTTCCTGGTGGAAGTCCTCCTGCTACTTTCTAGGACTTGCTGCACTTCCTCCGTACATGTGCTCTCTAGGGAGCTGAGCCATGGATTAACCACGCTTGTAGTCACAGGCCTTGGGGGTGCGGATGCACTACGGACCCCTGGGCTTGCGTGAGCAGATCCGGCGCCACCGGAAGGGGCATCGGTGGACGGTCCGACATGCGCAGGAGTAGGGGGAACCATTGCTGTCGATCCCACGTTGGGACTATCAGGATCATTCGGGCTCCTTCCCTCCTGGCTTTCTGCAAGACTTTGTGGATCAGCACTGTGGGAGGAAAAGCGTAAAGCAGGGGGCCCCTCCAGGAGATCGCGAACGCGTCCCCCAGGGACCCCCGTCCCAGTCCTGCCCTGGAGCAGAATCGTGGGCACTTCTTGTTGTGTTGAGTGGTAAACAGGTCTATCTGGGGAAAACCCCATGCATGGAAAATCGGTCGTAGCAGATCGGGACGGATCTGCCACTCGTGCGTGAGTGCGAAACGCCTGCTCAGCTGGTCTGCCTTCACATTGTGAGCGCCTGGTAAGTACGAGGCTTTCAAGATTATATTGTTGGCGATGCAGCAGTTCCATAACCGGACTGCTTCCGCACATAAGGCACGGGACCGAACTCCTCCTTGCCGATTTATATAAAACATGGTGGAGGTATTGTCTGTACTGATCCCGACTACTTTGCCTTGTATATGGTCTTGAAAGTGTCTGCAGGCGTTGAGCACTGCTCTGAGCTCCAGTATATTTATGTGCAGTGACTGCTCCGTGGAGGACCACAGTCCTTGCGTCACCTCTTCGCCCATGTGTGCTCCCCACCCTATGAGGGAGGCATCTGTAGTAAGAAAAACCGATATTTGTGGTTGGTGGAAGGGTACCCCTGTTAGCAAGTTCTTGGGGTTTACCCACCATTGCAGGGATTTGCGCACCTCTGTTGTGGGCGACACCACCCTGTGAATGGTGTGTGCTGCCGGTTTGTATACACTCGCCAGCCAGTGCTGCATGCTGCGCATGTGTAACCTGGCGTTCTGTACTATGAACGTCGCTGCTGCCATGTGGCCCAGCAGCTGTAAGCACGTCAGAACCGGCACCGTAGGGCTGAAGGTGATGACTTGCACGAGGGAGCCGATGGCCCGAAAGCAAGTCTCTGGTAGATACACTCTCGCTGTAATAGAATTTATGCGTGCCCCTATGAACTCTATGTCCTGTGTGGGGTCCATCTTTGATTTTGCCAGATTGATAACCAGGCCGAGCGAAGAGAACGTGCCTGCTGTGACGCGTATCATGCGTAGTACCTCCTCCTTCGAGGCCCCTTTGGGTAGGCAGTCGTCCAGATATGGGAATATAAATACCCGCTGTCTGTGCAGGTAGGCTGACACCACTGCCAAGGTCTTGGTGAAGACTCTGGGGGCCGAGGAGAGGCCAAACGGTTGGACCTTGTATTGAAAATGTTCTTTGCCTACCATGAACCGGAGGAATCGTCGGTGAGCCGGATGGATAGTTTTGTGAAAATACGTGTCTTGTAAGTCGAGGGCTGCGAACCAATCTCCATCGTGTAGTGCCGTAAGGATGGAGGCGATTGTGATCATCCGAAAGCGTTGCTTGCGCAGGTATCGGTTGAGGCCTCGAACATCTAAGATGGGCCTCCAGCCTCCTGTCTTTTTCTCCGTGAGGAAGTACCTCGAGTAGAACCCTTTCCCTTGCTGTTGCTTCGGCACTCTTTCCACTGCCCCTATGAGCATGAGATGGTCTACCTCCTGCTTGAGCCTCGCTACGTGGGAGGCCTCCTGGAGGTGGGGCCTGGGTGGAGGTCGTGGCGGTGGGAGCAACTGGAAGGGGATGGCGTACCCCGTGGCTATGATCTCCAGCACCCATTTGTCTGTGGTGATCCTTTGCCACTGGTCGTAGAATGGTCAGAGGCGATGGTGGAATAACAGCTTCGGATGACCTTGTGCGATGGTATTGATGGCGCAGCCCTGGATCTGTGTGTCAAACTTGTGGCCTTTGGCCCTGCCCCGAGGACGCCCGGCTCTGTTGGGAACGTTGCCTGGGAGTTCTGTACTGCTGGTGCTGTTGATGTCGCCCGTGCTCGTAACCCCTGTGGTACCGGGGACGCTGTGGCTGGTACTGGTACCGTCTTTGTTGAGGGTAGTACTTTTTCTTTCTGTATGGAGGGGTGTAAATCCCCAGGGTCCTAAGTGTGGCTCTTGAATCTTTACTGGAATGAAGGACCGAGTCAGTTGATTCAGCAAACAGCTTCTGCGTGTCGAAGGGAAGATCGACGATCTTTGCCTGCAGGTCCCTCGGTATACCCGAAGTCTGGAGCCAGGACTCCCTTCGCATCACCACTGCTGTAGCTGTGGAGCATGCTGCTGTGTCCGCAACATCCAGGGCGATCTGAACTCCCGTCCTCGAGGCTGCGTAGCCTTCTTGCACGATGGCCTTGAGCACCAGTTTCTTGTCCTCTGGAAGCGAGTCCATGAGGGAGGTTAACCTAGTGTAGTTGTCGAAATTGTGGTTCACTAGATGCGCTGCGTAATTTGCCATTCGCAACAGTAGTGTGGAGGAGGAGTAGACCTTTCTGCCGAACAGCTCTAGCTTCTTGGCATCTTTGTCCGTTCCCCTGTCTTGAATTGAGGTGTCTTTGATCTTTGTTGCGATGACTCTACCACCAAGGAATTTGGTTGCGGGTGACTGAACAGGAACTCCATGCCCTTCGCTGGCACGAAGTATTTCTTGTCCGCTCTCTTGTGGACAGGCGGAATAGTCGCAAGGGTCTGCCATATCATAGTGGCGGACTCCAAGATTGCTTCGTCAAGTGGTATTGCTATTTTGGAGGAGGCCGGAGGTCTCAGATTTTTGAGGAGCTTATGGTGTTTCTCTTGCACCTCCGCTGTCTGGATGCCTTGCGTGAAGGCCACCCTTTTAAACAGCTCTTGAAACTGTTTGAGATCGTCCAGAGGATGGACGTCCCCCGGGGCCGTAGCCTCGTCCGGGGAGGAGAGCGAGGAACCACTAGGATACGCCTCTCTGGACCCTTCCGGTTCCTGTTGGTGATGGTACATCCGCTCGCTGGAAGCTTGCAAGGGAAAATCTCAGGGTTCCATAACCAGTTCCCCCTGAGATACTTGAGTCTCTGTCCCCGTTCACGATTGCCCTCGGGGATACGGGACCGTCTGTGGGGATCTTTTCCTGGTAGACTGCCGGTGGTGTCTATGCCCCGCGTGATAGGGACGACCATGGGCACTGTTCTTGGGAAGGTGACCTGGACCACTCCCTTGGTGCATACCCCCTGCATCTGGGGGAGCGAGATCATCGAGAGACCTGGGACACTGGAGAGAGCGATTTGTGATAGTACTCCAGAGGCTCAAACCCCAAGAAGGGTGAAGGTGGTCCCAGCCAGGGCGAGGCTGGTTGTAAAAATGGAGACGGGGGCTCCGGGTAGGCTAGGGGGGACCCCTGCCTTCTGGTCAACTCTGCAGCCCTGTCTGGAGAGGGGCTGCGGTGCCTTGTTTTCTGTGCAGCCTTCTCCCTCCCTTGAGGGGGTGGCTCCGCCCCCTGACGTGCAGGGGATCTCGGCCCCATCCGCGCCGCGCTCGGCACACTCATGGGCGGAGCCGCACAGCTGGTGTCCTCCGGTGCCTGCAGGCTGCGTGCCTGCGCGCTCTGCACCGCCGGTTCCCCGGGAGTCGGTGCCGCTGCCTGCGGTGCCGCTGGTACCGGCGCTTGTTTAGCCGCCGCCCTGCCTGCGGTGCGGGGCGGCTGTTTGATTATCGGAGGCTGAGCCGCCTCCACGTGGCTCTCCGTGCCGCCGCCGATCAGCTGTTGCTGCGGCTGGGGGCTGTGCGCTCCTCCCGTCCCGCTCGCTGTTGCTGCCGGCAGGGATCGGGTTGGGGAGACTTTCCTCCGTTTTTGCGCTGATGGGGTGAGGGAGGCAGCTTTCCTTTTATGGGCCCCGGAGGGTCCCTCCTGCTGCGGCCGCTCCGGCATGTCTGGCTGGAGGGCCTTGTCGAATAGCAGCATTTTAAGCCGCATCTCCCTATCCTTCCTTGCTCTGGCTGTTAATTTTGCACAGAAGGAGCATTTCTGCATGACATGGGACTCCCCCAGGCACCTTAGACAGTGACTGTGCCCATCAGACGCTGGCATTGCCTCTCGGCAAGACTCACATTTCTTGAATCCTGAAGAGGACATTGTCGGTGAGTCTTTTAGTTGTTAATGGGGTACTTAGCACCTTCTCTGTGCTGTTTTCCCTCTCTCGGATAGCCTGCCGCGGCAGGAGGGCTAATGGCCCTAGGCTCCTGGCCTCCGGTGCTCCGCTTGTTACTAGGACCGGACTGAATGCCGTCCCGCTTGTTGTTTCTCGTTTTTTTGGTTTTTTTTGAAAATAACAACTGGCTAACTTACAATAGACTAAGAACTTGAAAACTTTAAAGAAAAACAGCTAAAACCATTGAATACGCTAACTTGGCCGTAGCCTAGTCGGATTCCGTCTGCAGCCGACGGCAGTTAAGAGGAACTGGCAGGGACCGGATCGCGCACGTGACCAGGAGCGCGCAAGGGAGCGGCGCACACCGGCGCATGTGCGGTCCGGCAGAAACTGCTTGGAAGATCCGATCTGCGGCGCCGGGCGAGCCCGACACCTAATGTGGAGCACCCACAGGGACACTCGAAGAAGAACTGTGGCTTTTCTGGGTAGAAAGTCTACAGGGTAACATCCGGGACATGAAACACAACATAGGCTGATGTTTCAGTCCATCTTTAGGAGTAAAGAGGGGACAAAATCAGAAGCTTCAGATTAGATACCCCTCAAAGTCTGGTGGTAAGATCTGAATTGGCAGAATCTGCATCCCAGTGGAATGTTGGAAGCTCAGGGCAGGGGTTTAGAGTGTTGAAGGGGCTCAGGACAGGGGGCTGGAGATGTGGGGGGTGCAGGGGCCAGGAAAGGTGCTTGGGGGTAAAGAAAGGCTCAGGGTAGGAGGTAGTTGTGTGAGGGGTGCAGGAGTCAGGGTTGGGGTGTGGAGGGGCTCACAGCAGGAGGTGGAGGTGCAGGAGTGGGCTTGGAATGAGGAAGGGCTTGGGGATCTCAGAGCAGGGGAATGTGTGGGGTGCAGGGGGCTGAGGAAGGGCAAGGAAGCTGCAGCTGCCCATACCAGGTCACTGCTGCTCTTCTTCCTCTTCCCATGACTTTCAGAGAATGAGGAAAAAGTGCACAACTTGTGCAAAGTACTTGACCCCTCTCCTCAGCAGCTGAGAGTGAGAGGAAGGCACACTGGCTGCACGCTTTCCCCTCACTCTTGGGTTGTCAAGGGAAAGAGAAGAAGAACGGAAGAGTCCCAGGTATGCATGGTGCAGCCCCCGCTACCATCCCTAAAGGGTGCTAAGTACTGGGACACCCTGGAATGGGGCGGGGGGGGGCATACCCCCAGCAAGCCCTTTTCACCTGGCTGTATGCCTGCTTCTTAGCAAGGCAGCCTGCAGGAGAGCCCCGGGAGCCCAGCTGGGAGCAGCTGCAGCCACCTGCTGCAGCCGACTGCCGCCTTCTTGCTGGAGCACCACACTGGGGCACGTTGGCTGTCTTTCACCTTTGCAGTCAACCAAGTTTTTTGCAAAGTGACTAGTGCTGTAACCGAATCACTGAGCAGACAGGCTAGCAGATTTTTTTCTGTATTACATTTCATTTCTCCTCCCACTATGCTCATTGGCATAAAGGGCTTACATTTTTAAACTCATTATCTTGCTTAGTTTTGTGTGATAATCCCTTGTTAATATGACAGTTGTGCCATTCATAGGGCAACCATATCTCCCTGTCCCACAGACAGGACAGGGAGATATGGGCGGGGGGGAAGGGCAGCTCCTCCCACCTCCACCAAGCCCTGAGGAGCCTGGAAGGAGGCGGAAGCCACTGGCCCTCCGACTGGCCCGGGGAAGTGGCAGCCACTAGTCCTTGCAGGGAGCCGCCCACGCTCCCCCTACTTCCCCAAAGCTCAGGGAAGTGACTCCCGCCAGTCAGCAAGGGGACGGCCCCAATACAGGACAATTAGTCCCTTTTTAAAAATAAGTCGAGACGCCTTTCTGGCATTCCAAATATGGGACTGTCCCACCCAATACGGGACAGGTGGTCTCCTTATCTATTCAGAATGGGAGGATTTGGGTGACTTCAGGTGGAAACAGGCAACATCAGCAGCAGGTAAACTCTGAAATAATTTTTTTTTTTAAATGAAGTCAGATTCTTACTTAACAAGCAGTGGGAGGAAACAAACATGCAGGAAATATGGCATGTCCAAAAGAACTGAAAAGAAGGTGGATTCATTCAAATACATCTAAGCTTTAGTAAAATACCTGAAATTTGTTTGCAGCTCTCTAAGTCCTAAACCTTTTCCAGTTCAAGCTGATGGGGTTCAGGAGGAGCAGTAACATGCACAGGCACTCGCTTGCCTGCTGGGCTACAGCCATGTGATGATAAATACAACAGGTAATAAATGGCAGCCTAGTCTATTATGCATGAGCTTGCCATGGCCACACAAATCTCAAGGAGTAAGGCCATTTGTGCAAGTCACCTGAAAAAAAAAAATCAAAGAAAACCCTTGTGTTGTTTCAAGAATTTAGGGCATCCAGCCATGGTGGCCCCTGATTTTAAAATGAAGCATGCTCATTGGCCCTGGGGTATACTCACCAGACAAACTATACCACAGAAAGATCCTAGATTTAAGTTCCATGTCTACCTTCCCAGACACTGGAAGATGGATTGCAACATGCCTAGGCAATACCTGAGCTAGGTTTGATTGAACTACCTCACCAGACATAGTGGCAAAGCCACAGTAGCACAGAACAGTTCAGTCTCACTGCCCAAGTATATATCTGGAGTCCAGGGTGGGTTTCTTCTCAGCTGGCTAGCCTGTGTCACCACATATGTTGCTCCAGCTTCGTGCTATTTATCATAAGCAACGCTAGCTCAGGGAGGCCTACTTGTGCTACATCACACCACCTGATGGCTGCCCAGACATTCTACCTGAGCAGGCTATCCAATAATTTAGTGACTCAGGTGTAATATAAGTCTCTCAGGCAGGCAGAGGTAAGATCTCAGTGGGATAAAGTGAAGATGGCATTACCGGAATCAAAATCATGTTATTTTGCTCTAGGAGTGGTTGGGCAGAAGACTCTGGTCTGAATTGGTGCTAGGGGCAGAAGAACAATTGCCTCAGACCATAAGAGGAGTTGTGCTTTGTATGTACTTCTTCCTTTAGGGGAGAGGATGAGAGAACAAACTAAACAGGATCGTGTTAGGTGTGTTGAAGGGCTGAAAATCCCTGTTTGAAGATTAGGTTTTACAGATCTGTTGTGCTGGTCACACAGCTTGCTTACATCACATATTTCCATTGCCCTAGTTCTGGTTCAGGAAATGAATTAGCAGGCAACTAACTAGAACACATAGTAGAGCGTGCATCTATTAAACTCCTGCCTAAATTAGAATGTGCTACTGCCGTAGTTAATATCGCTTCTAGCACGGACAGGTTAGCCACACACCACGCTTTTGCGTTGCTTTCGTAAGCTAAGAATTGTAGAGACTGAGGTATACTGTGATGCACAATGTGATAATCTGTGTGCACAATAACAAGAACCACACTAATTAGTTCTTTGAGTGACATTACCATGGAGACTGTTCTATGCCTATCTAGTTAAGGTGAGTGGTGGCATTCATGCAAGGACAGTATTTGAGGGACTGGCCAATGGGTGTCTGATTTTAGAAGTGCTGAGCACCTGCAATTGCTATCAATTTTAACAAGAACTCTGAGTACTTAGCACCCCTGAAGATTGCACCCTCTGTGCTCATAGGAAGAAAAGTGGTGCGTGCCCTAAGAAGCGTCTGTATACAGCATACACATCTATGGAACCATCGGGACATCCCATTGTAGAGCTGTGCCTCCCCACACAACCAAGCAAAGCACACTTGGCAGTTTAATTCTGAATTACTCTTCACAAGCCATCTTTATTTCCTTGAATTGCTCATTCCTCTGTGACTAGGGTGTCCCCTTTCTGTGATATTTTGTGAACAGGTACCCACGCTTCCTTCGCACACCATAAGGAGAGGACAGGGTCAAGCGAAGCATCTGCTGCTTAAGCCAGTGGAAAAGCAAAATAAACAAATAAAACCCTTGCTGAGCTAATCTGTCTGTGCTTGTAGTCAGGAGCTGCTGTTTAGGAGAACTCTAGGGGTACTACACTGGAAAAGAGAAGACTTAGAGGGGACATGATAGCGGTTTTCAAGTACCTCAAAGAAGTTTACAAGGAGGATGAACTGAATTGTTCTCCTTGGCCTCTGAGGAGAGGACAAGGAACAATGGACTTGAACTGCAGCAAGGGAGGTTTAGGCTGGACAGTAGGAAAAACTTCCTAATCATCAGGGAGGTTAAACACTGAAATAAAATTACCAAGGGAGGCTGTGGAATCTCCACTGCTGGAGATATTTAAGACCAGGTTAGACAGACACCTATCGGGGATGGTCTAGATAGTGCTTGGCCCTGCCGTGGGGACAGGGGACTGGACTCAATGACCTCTCAAGGTCCCTTCCAGTTCTAGTGTTTACGATTCCAGGACACAGCGCTGGGGCATCTGCAGGAGCCTCTCCATTGAGCCCTACATGATGGGGTGCTGTTCTCCAGCACATCCCACGATGGCTCTGCAGCAGGTCTTCTCTTGCTGCTTGCAGTCCTTTTCTTAATCTGGAATACTTCAAACACACCTCTCGCCTGTGGGGTCTCCTTCATTATCCTTTCCTGTTCCATGGAGGTTCTTATATCACGTTGTTTGTTTGTACTGACATCTGTCACAGGTTATTTCTTCTCTCATCCTGAGCCCCGCAGCGGAAACGTAGCCCCTCGGAGACCAGCCCTCCTTCTGGGTCCATGCAGTAATTCAGAGAAGTAACTTCTTCCCAGGTTCAGAAAACTCCAGCTCTTCTTTCTCAAGTGGAGTTATATTTCAAACAGGCACTGATGAGGAGGACACAGCTCTCCATCTGGAGCTATGCTATGATTCAGATCAACTGCAGCCCTTCTCCATCTGGCCCCGTTTTTACTTAGTCTTGTCATCAGTTCACTTGAAGTTAGCAGGCAAAAATCTTCATCCTGCTAGCTCCATTATTAGGGAGGGAGCAGCCATGGCAATGCCATATGTGAATAGGAATAGTAATATGGCTTCCCTTGAATACTATTCCTCCAGGATCATCTCCTCTCTCCTGCTATCTTCCTCTGCTACTTCTTCTGTCCTTGTGCATATCCTAACTCTGTTGACCGGGGGCTGGCTGATCCCCAGTCTGCATTACACTGCTTTTTATACCCTCCTTTCTTTTCCACAGATGTGACCTTTCTAAATCCTCTTTCATTTTCTACTCTACCTGCAGCCCATACTTAGCATTGTTTGTCTTGGCACGATGATTGACCTGCTCTCCAATTCCGTATTCTGAAACAGCTCCATCCTTCACAAATGTGAAAAGTGCCGCAAATGCCGCCCCTCCCATTATGCCAGTTAGTTAATGCAGGGCACTTAGTTGCTAGAGGACAATGGTATTGCTCCAATTGTTCTTGCAGAGAAAGCTACTCCTTTTATCGGGTGCCTTCTGATGCCTGGTGCCAAAAGTTCTATTAATGTTAGCTGCCCAAAGAGTGCACTTGTCCCCAGGGGCTATGCATTTTAAAATATTTTATTGCTAAGGCAGAAATTCTTTTCAGATAAAGGAAAACTGTATACAATTTTGTATTCTCTGGGGATTGTCCCAGCATTTCAAACCTGAGTTCAGGGAGACAAAGCTAACCCTTAACAGTAGTTGCCTGCTCCTTCCCCAGTGAGTTGTTTTGAGGTTAGTCTTTACTGAATAGCCTGTTATAATTTTGATGAGTAATTTCACACTGAAACCAAGAGAAGATAGCAGGGTCCTCCTGAAATGCTAAAGCTGCTCACGCTCTTGTTCAAAAGCAGAAGTTGCTCAGTTTGCTCTGCCAGCCACCACTTCCTGCTGATGCAAAATGTATTTATGCCTCAAGAAAGGTGTTTTAGGTTAATTGTTGTTCATGGGTAAATTCACCAAATCACCTGAGTAGCTGTGTTTAGCTTGGTTAATCCTTTGAAAATTGGGCATTGAGATTAGTCAGTCAAGATTGTCTATTACCCAGAAAGATTGATTGCCGGAGCCACAGTTTACTCTTTGTCAGTGGCCTGTTCTTGAAACTTTCTTAGTACTCGTTACTTTTCCTTTATCTTGTCTTACATGTCAAATTTCTTGAAAGAAAAAGTCAACAAGCAACTTGCAAATTTTAGAAATAGCTAAACATATATCTTAGGGTCTCATGACCCTCTGACTTTGTAGCTTTGAACGTGTGAATAACTGTTTCCTATGAGGGTTGGATCACTGATGTCCCTTTGGGACTATCACCCAGTGTGCTGATCAAGCAACTGCCCACCTGCCTGTTCTCTGGGGCTCCCCACCATCCTGTCCTGCTGGACCAGTCTCCCCCAAGCAAGGCACGGAGTTGCGGTTATCACCCTCAGCAGAGCAAGGCAAAGGCAGAACAAGTTCAGCTCTGGGAAGACTGATATCAGACTGTTGACAGCACATAAGAACCTAACCCCAAAACACATATGAATCCATCTTACCATGTACAAAAGTTTTACACAGAGAAAGCTCGTAGGAGCAGCCCTCCTTATGAATGAAAGAGGTGTGCACAGTGGTTGCTTCCCCTCCCCTGACAGGCAACAATTATTTACACTGGTCTTAACAAAAACACTGTTGTTCATAATCAAGTTTTAAAAGTGGGACTGAAGTAGTTGCAAGTGGAAAAAAAATGCAGATCAAAGTAAGTTGCTATGCCAAAACAAACACCACACACCGGCTAATCTCAATACACTAAAACTTGAAACATGCAGATTCTTACCTTACGCAGTTGTTCTAATCATCTCTTTCACAAGCTAAAGAGCCTCCTAGCTTGGGCCTGATCCTCTCCCCTGTTCAGTCTTAGATGTTTCCAGAAGGCATTTTAGGAGGTAAGTGGGGGTGGGGTGCCACCCCTTCTATTGTTTGGTTTGCCCGTCTTTATAGTCCTCTTGCCCGAGGTGGGAATTCTTTGTTCTCAGTTAAAGTTTTTCTCACCTTGAGTGGAGAAGTACCACATCCAATATGGGTTCCAGCATCAGGTGGCCTGGCCGCATGTCTTTGTAAGATCACTCTCAGTTTGTGGTTACAGAAAAACAAAACCATTCACCAGTCACTGACTTGGTCAATGGTGGCGTTTACTAGTATACCTGGACAAATAAAACAGGTTCCTACTTAGTATGTTTAACCTCCCATACAAGAAAGACACATGCACACAAATAGGATATACAGATTCAGCAGATTATAACTTTTAAAATGATGTTACATGATCTCTTATGCATAAAGCATCCTCGAATTCTGCATTTTCATATTTGTAAGTCACTTTTTATAAAGCATGGGGGAGGGCAGAAAAAGTGCTTTTTCTTCACTCCTACTGCATAGTTTTCATAAAGAGGAACAACATAAAAGACAGGAAGTGGTAGATTGTGACTGCGGTCTCAAGATCTCACCTGAAGAATGGGATGCATTTCCTGTTTGCTGCTGCTGATGCATAGCCACCGAAGGAGACTTTTCTGTGGCAGCTGCCAGTTCACCTGTGCTCTTTCAGAAAGCTGACGAGGGACATTTCAGTTTGTTGAGAGAGTAGCTTGTAACATGCCACTTTTTATACCACTAGAAAGTAGCCTGTGTTCCACGATTATGTGCTCTGAGAAGTTAGAGCTCTTTTAACAGAGCTTCTTTTGAATTGTGAGTGCTCCAAAATTTGGACAGTTCAAAAAATTAGAAATAGGGTAGTTACTTGCTCCCAGAAAGTACGTCATGTGGGTGATTATCTCAAGCTACATGTTATACACAAGGCAGGAGATTTTTCATGACAAAAGATTTTACTTGCTTTTCTGGGAAGAAAGTGGAAGGGAGTTAACAATAACTATTGTGACTTTAACTAATAAATTGGTATTTATACTGACATCAAGCATATCCAAAGTCATAATTATACAAATTGTGGAAGGGATATTAAACCTCATGCTTCAAGGTCCAAGCCCATTGTTTATTATCAGACCCAGGAAGAGACCTAACACAGTGAGGGACATAATCATATCTGCCTCATTCTACTGAAACATCTGGTACTAACCACTGTCTGAAACAGAACACTGGCATAGAAGAATTTTGGGTCTGATCCAGTAGGACAGTTCCTGTGCATGGGTCTACACTCATGGCTTCCCCATCATGCTTATACATTGCAATTGAAAGTATTTTTGCCCCATCTAAACAAACTTAGTGCATAGCATTATTTGACTAAATTATTCAGTGTTGTATGCTGACTGATATCATCAGCAAGTAATGCATTATTCAGCAACAGCTATTTGACAATGATATCTGCTTTTTCCTGTAACTGTACTATAGTTTGGATCACACTACAAAAAATAGTGAACCTAAATATATCTTCTCCTGAGCATCAAGATGTGAATTTTTTCTGCTTCATTTAGCTGTATCTGCTTATCATTTCCAAAACACTTTAATGAGTGTAAAGTGACCCTATCAAATGCATTTACTGTTCTTCCATACCCAGACTATTACTGTAGGATAAAAATTTAAATTTTCATTACTTTCCACCCTAGAATGTGAGAGTCAAAGTTAGGACCTTCGGAACAACCTTATTTAATCATGCTCAACAGCTCCTCAATTGGTAAGGACTCCTGCTGCAACTGCTATCTAGCTAGTCCGAGGTGGCTTGACATGACTCCCTTTGAATTAAACCACCATATGCTCATCTGCAATCTTAAGTGGTTTGCTGAATCAGGATCTCTCTGCAACCAATGTCGTATTATGACTTTGATCCCATTTATAACTGAAACAAACCAAACTCCATCTACATTGTGTTCTGAACATTTTGAGTCAACTGAGCTCAAGATTCTGAAATGACTCATTCTGAGATTTTTGCTAATTTTCATTTTCGTACCCTTTTTCTGCCCTACAAAAATCACACCATAGCACAAAATCTGAAAGATGAACAAGATGTTGACATAGTAGGAGGCAGTTTTCAAGGTTAGGAAATAACAAGAATATTTAAGCAATTGTCTTCACCTGAAACCTCAACTTCCAATCCCATTGGTTAGGCAGCTTGAAAAAGTGACATGGCAACAGAGAAGCCTGTTGCCTCTGGCATCCAAACCAGCCTGGTAAATTTTCCAAATGTGAAAGTAAATTCCAGGATCCTGCAAAATTACTGCCTTCTCAAACAATCCCGGCACAAAGGTGCCTGTTTGAGGGGAACAGATACTAAGTCTGCATTTTAGGGCTTATCTTCACTTCCATGAAGATCATCCAGGTCAGGGTCACACTTCCCAAATTCAATTTTGCATGTCTGGTAAAGATGCCCAAAATCGACATCTGTGGGGTTGGCAGTCGACCTCTGTGCTCTCCTCACTACTGCGGGGAATAAGGGAGGTTGACGGGAGAAACACTTCCATCAACCTTCCTAACTGAAGACAGTCAAATAAGTTGATTTCTGATACATAAATTCTAGCTGTGTATCTGAAATTGACTTACCTTCCTAGTATGGACCAAGCCTTAGGTCCTGTTCTTCCACTGAAGAACCTTCGTACATATGGGAACTTCATAACCCTTGTTTAGCCAGACCTCACCCTGCTCCCCTGGGCTGGGAATAGTCTTATTACCTCTGTTTTCTAGATCAGGGCTGCACAGAGTGGGGGGTGAGCCCCATGGGGGGGCATGAAATTTCATAAGGAGGGCACAGCATGATCAGCTGCTGGGTCTCCAGCTCAGTCTAATTAAATATGTTGAATTTTTTTTATGTACGTGTATTCATAATTATATACAAATAATTTTTTTACATTCTACATACTACTTTTCTTACACATGCTTAAAGGGTTTTAAAAAATATGAACATAACCAACATTTCCATCTGTTTGGATTACATTAGATAGGTTGGAGGGCCCTGCTAACTGCAGGGATGAAAAGTGGGGTCTGACAAATAGTTTGCTCACCCCTGTTCTTGATGACAGGCATCAGGAAGTTTGTGTCAAAACTTTGGGAGCAATCTTCTGATCTCTGAAGTACTAGATGGATGTCTCAGGACAGTGCTTTAATACTTAAGCTAAGCGGCCTATGAATGCTTACACACCCTTCTAAAGCACTTTGATATGCACAGATGAAAAAAAGTCAAGCACCAGTATAACTACAGTTTTCAAATGGAGTATCCAGGGAGAATTTCAGAGACTTGAGTGGAAGGTATTAGTGAGTTAGATATTTCCTGTAGAACCTACAGATTGGGCTCAGATATTCAACTCACTGTAGTTTTCCCTCCCAAAACTGATTTTTACTCAGGCTTGGAGTGAAAGCAGGTACCTTAGCTACATAATAAATGGACACATTTTGTGAGGTACATCTTGGGTTGTGTATTTGGTAAGGTGCACGAAGCAGGAGTTTGTTACTAGGGTCTTTCCTAATGGCTGGGTGACACAGGGTGTTTAAAAAAAATCCCAAGGAAATTGCATAAAGAAGGGTGTTTCAATAACCAATTAACATTGCTAAGAGACAGCAATGTGTTTAACTATAACAAATTTACAACATCCAACAGCTGAAAAAACAAGGAAACAAATAATTAGAGAAATCCATAAATCTTGCACTGACCACAGAAGAAATTTGCACACAATTTTCATCCCGAACACAAATACCTATTTTCTCAATACAGAATTTTATTCTTTCCCTATAAAAAAAAAGCACAACACAAACCTCTTAGGAAAAAAGCATTCAAGTTCTTCTCTGTTTACACATGAAACAGTGTTGCTAGTTCTTGCAATGTTACCAGATCTCCAGATACCAAAGTGCGTTTCCTAACAATCCAGGTTCTGGAGTCATAGCATGTGAGACTATGTTTTCTAGCCCTTGTATTGGTGGGGAAAACTTAAAAACACAACAACCTGTGCGCTCCAAACCTGACTGTAATATCCCAATTTTTAACCTAATCTTGTGTGTCTGGAAGGGTGGGAAGGACATGACTTGTAATTCTTGACCACTTATGGATAGTAATTTTGCATTCACATACCTAACAATCAGCCTCAGTCCAAATCAACAAGCATAAAGAGAAGTTACTCACCTATAGTAACGATGGTTCTTCGAGATGTGTCCCCGTGGGTGCTCCACAATAGGTGTCGGGCTCGCCCGGCGCCGCAGATCGGAAATCTTCCAGCAGTTTCTCCTGGATCGTGCATGCGCTGGCGCACACCGCCCCCCTGCACACCCCCGGCCGCGTACACAATCCGGTCCCCGCCAGTTCCGTGACCAACCGCCTTGGATGCTCCTGAAAAACACTAGACAGAGATCCGAAGCGGGGAGGATGGGCGGGTGGTGGAGCACCCACGGGGACACATCTCGAAGAACCATCGTTACTACAGGTGAGTAACTTCTCTTTCTTCTTCGAGTGGTCCCCGTGGGTGCTCCACAATAGGTGACTACCCAGCAGTAACCCAAGTAAGGAGGTGGGTAATCAGTTTATGTTTAGCTTGCCCCTGAGAGGACTGCTGTCGACAGACGGGTATCCTCTCAGAATACCCGAGGCAGGGCATAATGCTCGGCGAAGGTGTCATAGGATGACCAGGTCGCTGCTCTACAGATGTCTGTTAATGCAATGCCCTTGAAGAAGGCTGTTGACGCCGCCACCGCCCTGGTGGAGTGAGCCCTGGGTGGGGCCAGCAAAGGAGTCTTTCGAAGTTCGAAGCACATTTTTATACAGGACACAATGTGCTTTGAGATTCTCCGGGAAGAGAGACCTTCTCCTTTTGACCCGGGAGCAAGAGAGACTAGAATCCTGTCCGTTTTCCAGAAGGACTTGGTTCTGTCTGTGTAGAAGGCCAACGCCCTCCTCACATCTGGGAGATGCAGGCGTGCCTCCTTGCCGGAGCTGTGAGGCTTTGGGTAAAAACGAGGATCAAACTATTGGCTTGTTAAGATTGGACTCCAGAGAGACTTTTGGAACAAAGGCTGGGTGCAGCCTTAAGGTTACCGCCTCCTTTGAGAATACTGTGCAGTGCGGCGTTGCCATCACTGCCGTGAGCTCACTCACCCTGCGGGCTGACATAGTTGCAAGGAGGAAGGTTGTTTTTATTGTAAGAAGACGTATGGGAACTGTGGCTAATGGTTGAAAAGGTGGACCCGATAGCATGCTGAGCACCAAGTCCAAATTCCACGATGGTGGAAGTGGTTCCAAAGGGGTGTACAGGTTTACCAACCCTTTCAAGAACCTGGTAATGATAGGATGGGCGAATACCGTGGGCCCTTCCTCTGTATGCCGAAAAGGCTGATATAGCAGCGAGGTGGACCCTTAGCAAGGATAGAGAAAGCCTGCCTCTCTTGAGGTCCAATAAGTATTCTAGTATTACAGGTATAGGAACGTCAAGGGGAGCTAACTGCTTGGCGGAACACCAGGCTGTGAAATGAGTCCATTTGTGCTTGTAAGTCCTCCTGGTGGAGGTCCTTCGGCTACATTCCAGGACTTGTTGTGCTCCCTCCGTACATGTGCTCTTTAAGGAGCTGAGCCATGGATTAGCCATGCTTGTGGGTGTAGACCTTAAGGGTGCGGGTGCACTATGGACCCTTGAGCCCGCGGGAGTAAGGCCGGCGCCACCGGTAGAGGGAGCGGTGGGCGGTCCGACATGCGCAGAAGCAAGGGAAACCATTGCTGCCGATCCCAAGCGGGACTATGAGTATCATGCGAGCTCTCTCCCTTCTGGCTTTGTGCAAGACCTTGCGGATAAGCACTGCGGGGGAAACGCGTAAAGTAGGGAGCCCTTCCATGAAAAAAATGAATGCATCTCCCAGGGACCCCCGCCCCACTCCTGCCCTGGAGCAGTGCTGGGGACACTTTTTTTTTTTTTTTTGTACTGGGTGGCAAACAGATCGATCTGGGGGAACCCCCACGTACGAAAAATGCGCTGTAGCAGATCGGAGCGGATCTGCCATTCGTGCGTGATTGTGAAGCGCCTGCTCAGCTGATCTGCATTCACGTTGTGAGCGCCCGGCAAGTACGAGGCTTTCAACGTTATGTTGTTGGCGATGCACCGATTCCACAATCGGAAGTGCTTCCGCACATAGGGCACGGGATCGTGCTCCTCCTTAATCGATTGATGTAGAACATAGTGGAGGTATTGTCGGTATTGAATCCCAACTACTTTGCCATGTAGGTAATCTCGAAAATGTTTGCAGGCGTTGAACACTGCTCTGAGCTCCAGTATGGATATGTGCAGTGTCTGTTCCGCAGGGGACCATAGCCCTTGCGCTACCTTGTCGCCGATGTGCGCTCCCCATCCCATGTGGGTGGCGTCGGTGGTAAGAAAAATAGAAATTTGTGGTTTGTGACAAGGCACCCCCACTAGCAGATTCTCGGGTTTTCCCACCACGCCAGGGATCTGTGCACCTCTGTTGTGGGCGACACCACACTGTGGACAGTGCGGGATGGCGGTTTGTAAACGCTCGCCAGCCAATGGTACGGGCTTGACATGTGCAACCTGGCATTCTGTACCACAAACGTCGCTGCCGCCATATGGCCCAGCAGCTGTAGGCACGGTAAGATCGGCACCGTGGGGCTGTATGTAATGACTTGCACCAGCAAACTGATTGCGCGGAAGTGGGCGTCTGGTAGGTACACCCTTGCTGTGATAGAGTTTATGCATGCCCCTATGAACTCTGTATGTTGTGTGGGTTCGGACTTTGACTTTGCGAGGTTGATGACTAGGCCCAGCGAAGAAACGTGTCCGCTGCGACGTGTATCATGCATGAGACCTCTGCCTTCGAGGTCCCTTTTAGCAGGCAGTCGCCCAGATATGGAAGAAATAAACACCCCCTGTCTGTGCAGGTGGGCTGACACCACTGCCAGGGTTTTGGTAAAGACTCTGGGGGCTGAGGAGAGGCCAAACGGAAGCACCCTGTGCTGGAAGCGCTCCTGGCCGACTGTGAAGCGGAGGAAGCGTCTGTGTGCCGGGTGGATTGTTGTATGAAAGTAAGCATCTCTTAAGTCGAGTGCTGCAACCCAGTCTCCATCATCCAGTGCCATGAGTATCAAGGCAACTGTGATCATCCGAAAACGTTGCTTGCGCAAGTAATGGTTGAGGCCCCGAAGATCTAAGATGGGCCTCCAGTCTCCTGTTTTCTTCTCTGATAGGAAGTAGCATGAATAAAAACCTTCCCCTGGAATTGTTCCGGCACTCTTTCCACCGCCCTTGGGAACATAAGGTGAGTCACCTTCTGCTTGAGCCTCGCCTTGTGGTAGCGCCCCTGAGGTGAGGCCTGGTGGGAGGCTTCGTCGGTGGAAGCGACTGGGAGGGGATTGCGTAACTGTGGCTATGATCTCCAGCACCCATGTCTCTGTGGTGATCTTTTGCCATTGGGAGTGGAATGGTCTGAGGTGATGATGGAACATGAGATGAGAGTGGCATTGAGCGAGGGTATAGATAGTGCAGCCCCCGACATACCCATCAAACTTGTTGCCTTTGAGGTCTGACCCGAGGGCATACAGCTTTGTTGAGAACGTCGCCTAGGGTTCTGTACTGTTGCCGCTATTGATAGCGCCCATGGCCGTAGCCCCGTTGATATTGAGCACGCTGTGGTTGTAAACGTAGCGTCTTTGCTGAGGATAAAATTTTTCCCTCCTGTATGGGGGAGTATAAATGCCCGAGGTTCTAAGTGTAGCTCTCAAGTCCTTACTGGAGTGAGGGACCGAGTCGGTTGAGTCTGCAAAACAGCTTTTGTGTATCAAAGGGAAGGTCCACGATCTTCGCCTGTAGGTCCCTCGATATACCTGACGTCTAGGGCCAGGATTCTCTATGCATGACCACTGCTGTAGCTGTTGAACGTGCCGCCGTGTCCGCCACGTCCAGGGCAATCTGGACTCCCGTCTGCGATGCTGTGTAGCCCTCTTGAACAATCGCCTTTAACACCGGCTTTTTGTCTTCCGGGAGTGAATCCATGAGGGGAGTAAGCCCAGAGTAATTATCAAAATTATGGTTTGCTAGGTGTGCCCATAATTTGCTATTCTCAATAGAGAGGCCCATAGGGGAGGAATATACCTTCCTGCCAAACAGCTCTAGCTTCTTAGCATCTGTGTCCGATCCCCTGATTTGTACTGAGAAGCCTTTGACCTCTGATGGGACGACCCGACCACCAAAGAATTTGGTTGTGGGTGACTGAAGAGAAACTCCATGCCCTTAGCCGGGACAAAGTATTTCTTACCCGTTCTCTTGTTCGTAGATGGAACAGAGGCCAGAGTCTGCCATATAGTAGTGGCTGACTCCAGAATGGCTTCGTCCAGCGGAATAGCAATTTTGGATGAAGCCGGGGGTCTCAAATTTTTCAGGAGTTTGTGATGTTTCTCCTGCCTCTCTGCCATTTGAATGTCTTGCGTGAAAGCCACCCTTCTAAACGGCTCCTGAAAGTGTTTAAGGGCATCGGGGGGAGAGACATCCCCGGGGGCCATGGCCTCATCTGGGGAGGATGAGGAGGAACCACTAAGGTAAACCTCCCTCGAACCTTCGAGTTCCTGCGGTCGATGATACACTTGCTCGCTGGAGGATTGTGAAGGAAAGTCTCGGGGTTCTAAAATTAACTCCCCTTGAGACAACTGTGTTTCTGTCCCCGATCGGGAGTGCCCACGGGGGTATTGAGCGGTCGGGGGGGGGGACCTGCCCCTGGGTGTAGGCCTGTGGTTTGTCTGCGTCCAGCATGATAAGGATGACCATGGCAGCATGGGCAAGGGTCCGGGGATGCAGACCTGGACCACTCACGGGGTGTGTACCCCCGATGTCTGGGAGAGCGAGACCTCTGCGACGACACAGATAGAGGTGAAACTAGCTTGTGATAGTACGCCAGGGGATCCAATCCCAGAAATGGTGAGGGTGGCCCAAGCCATGGTGACATTGGTTGGAGGAACGGAGAAGGTTTTTTTTTTTTTTTTTTCGGGTGGGCCGGTGGAGACACAGGCCTTCGGTGCGGCATGTAAATCTCACTGGGAGGGCTTGGTGCTAACAGCAGCGCAGCCCTGTCCAGAGATGGACTGTGGTGCCAGGTTTTTGATGTTGCCCTGCCTGTCTGCTGCGGGGCCGGCACCGCCCACTCCCATGCCGGGGATCTCGGCCCCGCTGTCAGGGCCGCGCTCAGCACCGTCAGCTGCGGTGCTGCGTGGGTATCCCCCTCTGGTGCCTGCAGGCTCCGTGCCTGGCAGCCCTGCACCGCTGGTGCCGCGGGGGTCTGCACCACCTGTGGCGGTGCCACCGGTTCCGGCGCTTGCCTGGCTCACGCTCTAGGCGCCTCGCATGCCGGCTGTTGTTTTACCGGAGGCTTAGCCTCTGCCACGTGCGCTGCCGCGCTGCTGCTTGCCTGAGTATGCGGCTGGGGGCTGTGTGCTCCGCTTGTCCTGCTCGCTGCAAACGCACGGCAAGGATCGAGCCAGGGAGAGTTTCCTCCGTTTCTGCACTGAGGGGGTCAGAGAGCATTTTACGCCTCATCGCTCTGTCCTTCCTGGCCCTGGCTGTGAGCCTAGCACAGTGAGAACACGTCTGGGTAAGCTGTGATTCCCCCAGGCGTCGGATGCCTTCGCTATGTCCAACGGAGGCCAGCATAGCTTCACGGCATGACTCACGCTTTTTAAAACCTGAAGAGGCCATTGCGGTGAGTCCTTTATTGTTAATAGGCTACTTAGCACTTAATCCGTGCCTTTCCACCCCAAATAGTGATCACCGGCCTGCAGCAGCGGGAGGCCTAAATGGCCTTCACGTCCGCTCTTCTCCGCTCTTCTCTTTTTCCATTTTTTTTTTTTTTTTTTGCCGATATTCTCTGTCTTTGCTTTCTCTCTCTTTTTTTTTTTTTTTAAATAACCAAAAACAACAAATTGCATGTGGAACAAAACCACTAAGTAATCTGACTCTGGCCTTAGCCTGAGTGGATTCCGTCTGCAGCCAATGGCGGTTGAGAAGGAACTGGCGGGGACCGGATCGTGCACGTGGCCGGGGGCGTGCAGGGGGGTGGCGCGCGCCGGCGCATGCGCGATCCAAGAGAAACTGCTGGAGGATTTCCGATCTGCGGCGCCGGGCGAGCCCGACACCTATTGTGGAGCACCCACGGGGACCACTCGAAGAAGAAGTAGTAATTGCTGTTTCCTGATAAAATGACTTGGTAGTAAAGTACATAAAACTGATGGTACAATTAATCATTAAAATTCTCTGAATTCTATTAATTTCTCAGTTAATTTTACCTTTAACGGAATAACTGTGTCATGATGAAAATTATAGGCCTTTGTATTGGGAGAGAATAATGGATGTGTGTTTATTGTGTAGGTAGTATAAGATTTATGAATTTCCTCAATTATTCATTTTCTTGCTTTTAAGTGACTGGGTCTTATAAATTATGGGATGGTTCCATGCACTATTGTCACATAGCAACCGTGACAATATTTAGAAACAAGCTTTGTGCCTATAAAACTAAAATAGTGGTAAATGATTCTCACAGCTCCATTCTGACTGTCATTTATATTACAGAGATAAAAATGTAGTGGCTCTCCCATTTAAAAAATGGAATGGGCCTGTAAAATGGTTTGATTTTCTTTAAAATGATGTTTTGATCCAGTGCTAAACAGTCTTGAGGATGGACAAAGAGTGAGATGACATTTGTGAAGAGACCAAATAAAGCACTTCCCTCCATACCTCAGTTTAAATTGTACCCTTATTTTCCTCTTTTTCAACCCAAGTCCTACGCTTTGATCATTTCGGATACTTTACTGGGTCTTTGGATTTGTTTTCCTTTGCATGTTTTATTAAAACATAGTATTTCAGAATAATTTAGAGCTTTCCTCTTATTTCAGTCATAGCTATTCCTATTACGTTGGATAAAATAAACAGTTGATTTGGTTATTTATATGGCCCCCAGGGCACAGATGAAAGCGTGCAAATTAGTGTTTTATGTTTAAATACAGTCTTCTCTGCTGATCACCACCAGAATATGCATAGACTCTTATATGCTAACTATAAAATTATACAAGAGACTTATGGAACACAGAATGAACCCTTTTCAAGAGACCACCTCCCTTCATTATGCAACCTCCTTTCTCTAGTCCTCTCTCAAGTAGCCACATAAAGAGGGAATGATCCTGCTCCCACAGGAGTGAATGGCAAAATTCCTTCTCCCATGAATTTCCAAGATGCAGGATCAGGGCTACTAGTGAGTACAGCTCTGATCCATTTTTATTTGAAGGAGGCAACCTCTGCTAATACACACTTTTTTTTAGTTCCTTGGTGGGTTTCACTGTGTACTCTTCCTCTGTTTGGGTGTGTAATATAACCAGTTAACAGGTATAGAAAATAATTTTAACAAACATATTGAAGTTGCCTCAAGAAAGTTATTTCTAATATTATTTTTAGAACATATTTGGAAAGATTCTTCAAAAAATCTAAAAATAAGGCCTAGTCCAAATTAATCAAATACAGGTGCCTAAATTTGTTCAACACTTCTGTATGGAGGCATTTAGATAAGTAGTTCTAGTTTCAAAGGTACTGATCATCCTCTGCCTACACAGATTTCCATAATTATTGTCTCTGCTCAGTGACTTAAAAAACCCCCACAAAACAGACGATTTTAGATGCCTACATATGGATTTTAATTTAACTTTATGCTCCCATGTTCAAAAATCCTCGCTTTAATCACTCCAAGCTTGAACCCAGATTGTGCAAAAGTTGTCATCTTCATAGCACCACATGCACCAAGTTGTTTGAAATGTGTGGAGGTTTTTGCTTTATGGATTAGGACCCAGTCACCACTTGGTGAGGGAAAATGTTGCTAGGAATTCCATTTTAAAAAGAATGCTCCTGTGTTAATGGCACCTCACTTTGTACTCCTTTATTTCCCTTCTCCCATTAATTGCCCATTCATACTGTTCTTTGGATTATCCCAGACAGCTCCAATTATGTTTCAATCTTCTCTTACCTTCCACATTGGAATATTTCAATCCTGTAACTGCTACATCCACCTTCTAACAACTCAATCTCCACTACCTTGCTTATCTCGCTCTTCCCTGCCGTCACTCCAGTCTCTTGTTACTACTTAAATCTCAGGAGCCCAATTCTCTGGCCACCTCCACGCCTGCTGTCATTGCTCAAATTCTCCAAATTTGGGTTAAAAGAAAATCTCACCTTGGACTGCTCCTCTTTTTGAAATCTGCTGCATAGGACCTCTTGCTCTGAGAGGTTCCTGATCCTGGATTTTATAGGGCATAGGGGTAGACATGAAAGAGTGGTACTTCATAAACACACGACAGATGTATTTGCTTTGTAACATGTGATCTCAATAAAATCCAGTTTGTAGTATTTCTCCCACACTTCCTGAATTGATGTTAAGCCATTAATTATTTATTTTATCATGCCTGGAGTTTCATTAGCATCGTTGGAGGTGCATGCTAGTTACAAAGTCTACATTACAGGAGAAATCTTGGCACCCCTGAGGTCAATGGCAAAATTCCCATGGACTTCAATGGGACCAGGATTTTTTTGTTTAAATTAATATGCCCCCAGGATAAATGTGGCTTTTTTAGATCTTTAACAGTCTAGGAATGGTAGCTATCGAAGTACAGCCAGGTGTGCTTCCACCTCAGCTGGGAGGTGTGAAATTCCAACTCAGGCAGATACATGAACACCAGCTCTACTTGAGCTAGATCCTTAAATTCAGTGTAGCTGCGTCTATATGGGCAGCGAACACTGCTCATTTTTGTCTGGGGATGTGGAAATCTAATTAATACATAAAAAAATCAATGCCCTTCTAGTCACCAATATTTAAGTGTTGGGATCTGTCCAGCAGTTCCATGAGACTGACAATGGGGCAGGTGTGGATAGATTATTTTAATTCCCTAATTTATACAACTGGTGTTTAGAGCAATTCACTGGGTTGAACATCAAGATCACAATACCACTCTAGATTACTGTGATCTCTGTGGAATTCAGATCCTGTTTTCTCCTCCCTCTCCCTAGATTTTGTCCAAGATGGCCATTAGCCCAGGTTCAAGAAGGCCAGTTAGGCAGTGCAGAAGAAAGAACTAGAGCCTCATCAGCAACTTACCTGTTAAGAAGAGAACAATTCATAATTTCCCCTAGTCTGTGCTAGCACCAGGAAAAAGCTGTTGCTTTATAGTAGAGGTGCTCTTGTGGTAGTCCTGTCCTTTGTGTGGATTGGGTAGTTGGGGAAGGGCAGGAGGGGAAGAGAAGCAAGGCCGAGGAAGGCTGGCACAGGCAGCCAGTTACTTCACTGGTTGGTCTCAGCATCTGTCTTTAGAGCACATTGGTCCCATCAGCATCTGTAGGGAAAGCAGTGGAAAAACTGGAAAGCACAGAAGAGAGAGGAGTCCAAGTTTCATCCTCCAAAACAAGCGTTTGCCTCTGCTCTGCTGTTTGTAGTTGTAAAGAGAGGTGAACAGCAATGAATCAATCAATCTCTGGAAGGGCAGAACCACATATGTACCCTGTATCCCCGGAGTTCTTATTATTAAAACAAAATGGGTCAAAACTCCATTTGGCAAAAAAGAAGCGACACAGAATCAGAAATATTAAACCTGGGCAGTATTAGCCTTATCCATTATAGGAAAAGGTTGATACTATGATAGTCTCACCATGAAATTGTCTACAGACCACAAGAGTTTTTCTAATGTAAGTATGATGTATTATTTCTGAAAGAGAAAAAGGTAAACCAGCAAGTGAAAGAAAACACTTATTGACTCAAACTCAATACTTTCATTTTAATATCTACAAGTCAACACTGATCTGACTTTATTCAAGGATGAACATAATGTACAAAAAAAGTATGTTTGTTATAAAAATATGTCAATTTTTTTTCTGGCTACTGAGCTGAAGACATTTGACAAGTGCAAGGCAAACCTGCTTATTAAAATTAATTTGCAATAAGCAATGACAAAAAGTGAAAATCATTTTGTAATCCTAGAATATTTAAAGGCCCATTGATAAAGATGCATTTGAAATGCTGACCCCCTCAAATCACCATGTTTTTGTGTGTTTATGCACCGCAGCCAACTTAACATATTGCAGTCCTATGCTGTCATGAATCAGTACCTTCATCAGTGAAGACTAGCCAAGTTTACCAGAACTAGTCAATCAGATAATTTACATCTCCAACTGGATTATAACTACTACTCATGAAGACAGTCAGTGGCCTCAGTGTCCATTAGTATTTATGTGATTATGGCTTTCTGTTTAGTACTGGGAGAAAAAAGCAGATGGGTATGTGTTTATACCAACCAGGGGTCAACATAAAATGGAAATTAGAAAAGGGGCTAGACTGTGAGAACAGTAATTGTTAAGTGTGTCACATTTAAGTTTTTACATATATATATATAATTTTAGCTTTCATCTGATTAGGCTCAGTTATGCCCCGTTTCTAGTTAAAATATTAAATGTAGCATGAGGATGATTTTTCACAATTTTTTGAACTCAGCTAGGATTCAAATCATTGACTTCTGTTTCATATCACCAAGGAGGAGGCGGGGGGGTGGGGAGAAAGGAAAGGACCATTTACAGAAATATCTGAATACAGTGCAATATTAAAATACAATTTTCACAACATGTGAAAGAGGAACATGCTTTGGAACCTGAGCAAAAGGCTTCTTACTGACAAAAGTAAGAAGTCACCCTGTATGTTGTTTTCCCTGGCATCTGTTCTGCCAGATCGGTATGTTGCTCTTAGCAACTTACATGGCCCCTAAATATTGAGTACACAAACTGCCAACCACTTAGAGAGGTCTACTAAACTTCAGCTAATATTGCAGGCAGTTTGACATGCTGCTACTGGAAATGACCATAGAGCCTAAAAATTAAGAAAGGATAAAGAAAGCAGCCCAACATCATGATGCTTTTTTAAACAGACAAAAAGCGCTACCACAACACTTAGATACGGTACTACACTGGTTTACAATCTCGAGGTCAGCTCTTTCAAAATAAATATACTAAACATTTACAACAAAATGCCTTACAGATGCAAGCTTCCTCTTTATTATTTCAAGACCAGTTGGATGAAAACTTGAGACATAACTCTGAAGCAGCTAAGTCCTTCTTCAGAGCCCAGTAGACCCAGTGTCATAGCTAAACTTTTCATCAGCAACAGTATCATCAGTCTGCAGTAACAGACATTTTTTTCTGGCACCAAACAGGCAACCATACAAAGCAACTTCACAAAGCATGCGGTCATCTACTCTGCTGATTTTCAAATGTATGAAATGATCATTGTGCTTGCAGGTCCCAGATCTTTCAAAAACAGATAAAGAATGACAGATTTAGAACATTAGTAGGAACTCACTCACTTCAGAGTTACAAAGGGGAAAAAATTAAGAGACCCAGCAAAAAAAAGAATGTTGTGCATTAGCACTTCCAGGGGGAGAGAAGGTAAGTTGACCAAGCTAAAATTGGAGCATTAATTTGCTTAATATTGAAAAAATGTAAACAAACCAACCAACCTCCCCAAACCCTAAATTGCCATATGTCCATGGTTTTTATTGAGGCCAAATGCGTGCATGCCACTAAAAGGCACGGTGGGATCAATCTGACAAATGACATCATCAGAGCAGAACAGCAACTTTCACTGGAATAATCACAAGGGGTGAACGATGAGCCATCACTTTTCTCTTCTCATGAGCACAGAAAGCACTCACTGGGGCAGAAGGGAGGACACAGGAAAGAAGATACAGAAATTCATAAGAATCTGTAAAAGAAAGAGGGAATGAAAGTGAAACAAAAGCAAGACGTAAAAAATACAGTCATGACTGCTTTCTAAACATTATATAACATTAATCTGTTTGATTAACAGACATCATCACAGAATCATAGGGCTGGAAGGGACCTCAGGAGGTCATCAAGTCCAGCCACCTTCTTCCTACAGGATCAACCCCCACTAAGTCATCCCAGCCAGGGATGTTGTCCTATGGCAGCACACCCTTTGCTCAGCTGTGACAAATAGCTGCATTACTGTGGTGGGTGTCCCTCCTCCACCTTTTGGTAAGGTTGGGTAGGGTGTCACCCATTGCCCCTATTCTTGGGCACTGTGTACTCTGCTCATGCCTAGGTGGGGAGAAAGGAGAATGAGGAAAGGATCTGAGCATGTGCTCCATGCCCTCCTCCACTCCCATGGATTTCTTATCCTCTTTCCAGAATACTGGGGCATGGTCTCCCCTTCAGTTCTCTGGTCTTTCAGTAACCAAAGTTCAGTCCCCTCTTCTTCCTCACTCCACCTAGTCTTACCTGAAGGTTCCTGATAGGGCTTTAATTGGCTAGAGGTGCTTCGATTGACCTGTGGTACCCTTAATTAGCCTGAGGTTTGGATCTCTCTCCCACTCCCCAGCTTTCCTCTGACCCTGCTATACCATACATCGGAGTCGGCAATGGGGTGGGGGCAGCTTCATGCCCTGGAAGGCACAGGGGTAGGGTGAGAGCTAACTACCCCCAGAGAGCCCTCACTGCTATCTGAAGTCCACTGTGTGGGGCACCTGGAGTGAAGTAAAGGGCCTGGGGCACCATTTACTCCTGCCATGGCACTAGCACCAATAGCCAGGAGCTCCAGGCCCTATTGAATCATCAGGCACCAGGGCAGTTGCCCCTTTGCAGCTACTCCACTTCTCCTGTTGGCAGGCGTGGTGCAGAAAGGTGTGGTCCAGTCACAGAGCAATGCTTAGCTTTCAGAGCTATCATATTCTGTTTAAGTGTGCAGCTCTACTGCAACACTCCTTTTAAATGTGTTAGTTTATTATACAACTTACAGTTAATCTGAAATGTAATATGCAATTTGCATCATCTACAGACATCCAACATGTGAAAAACCCCAAATCCTTACTTACAAGAACATCTTGACAGATGAGTCTAATCTAAATTAAGTTTAATTAAGTATTTTTTGCAGTCAGCACTGAATTATTACTCATCACATAACACAAAGTAGGTGATTACATAAATATTCTCTTTGTACTGAGCCCCCCAAGTCTGATACATGTTCAAAATAATGAATTGTGAAAGCAGGGTTATCTGAAGGGAATTGTTTGTTACATTGTAGGATGTTCTCCTTTAGAAGCCTCTATCAGTGATAACAGGCTACACCAGCCTATGTAACACAACACTTGGAAGGACTGTAATACTCACGGGAAATGTTTTCCCAAGGTTATCCTGCTTTTGTATCTACAAGTTGCATCTGAACATTTGCAGACATGCCTCCTCCGTATCCTCCCTTGGATTGCATTTGGTTCTGAATTGAACTCACCTATAGAAACAGGAGAAGAAAGGTGATAGCCAATAAGACAGATCAAACATGAACTGGAGCTTTTAAAAGGGCCCTCTCCCAATTACAGCAGCATTATGTTTGCATGAGTCTATTTCCCAAATTATGTTTGCTGGAATTTTCACATCTTGCATTTAGAGTTAACAATATACTCTTAAAAAAAATCTTGGGTTTTCATATAGATTATTTGCACTATAATATAGATTCCATAGATATAAACCTACCCAACAGTTCATTGCCTAGGGATTCCTAAATTACTAGGGAGCTGTTGGAAGACATTTTATTTTCTGGTGAGGCATCAGGAGCCCTGGATTATTTTTCTTTCAACTGATCCTATTCCTTCAATCAACAGAGGATTTATTTAAGTGAGGCTTCAACATATCAACTTACCTGGTAAGGATTTATTTGAAGGTACTTTTTCAACTGAAAGAAATAAATACATGAAAGGAAAAAAAAAAGCTTCACAGCCTACCCTATATCTATAAAAGCTAGTCATACCACAATTCTCGTGTGCTCATGCAGTACGAATCAAAATAACCACCTCTCTCTTAGTGCCTTAGGGCAGATCATTTCAGAGTTAAGAAGGGTTGGAAAAGGCTCTTCATGTACACCGCAGACACACACACACAGAAGTATACCAAAACAAAAAAGCAGTCCTGTAGCACTTTAAAGACTAACAAAATAATTTATTAAGTGATGAGCTTTTGTGGGACAGACCCACTTCAGATCATGGCCATCCCAGACAGATACAATATATATATGTCTGTCTATATATATATATATATATATGTCTGTCTATATGGGTCTGTCCCACGGAAGTACATCACCTAATAAATTATTTTGTTAGTCTTTAAAGTGCTACATGACTGCTTTCTTCTTTTGATAGAATCCAGACTAACAGGGATATCTCTCTGTCACAGATAAATATATATTTGCACACTTATTTCAGTTTCCATCCTTTAAAAACGGGCTCATAGCAATAAGGCCCTGTCTCTAAATGAGATATTTACAATCATTTCAGATATATCTTCCCACAGACAACTATCAAAAAAAATCAGTAAAGTAAGTGTTAACACTATGGCAATAGGGTTTATAGGGCAATATCATTTTTTTCCTGTTCACGCAAATGTTTATAATAGACACTCTCAGCTGAAAATTACTTTTTAGCATAACTCTTTCCTACATGTAGACCATTTCCATAATCAACATGAAGAGATCCTATGCTAGAATTCTGCTGTTAACAACAGTGTTTAAACAATGCTTTAGACAGTATCGTTTCGATACCAGGGTAAGCAGGACTAAAATTAACATAAAGGCCTGTTTTCCGAATCAGCCTAAGGAAACAAACTGTTCAATTTCACATTTCACCGAACTCTGATGTTCACCATAGCATCTTCTTTTGAGCCTAGGAGGAGAGAGATTGCAGGTGATCAACCTATTTCAGAAACTTCCAGGCTACATCTACACTAGAAACATCTGTCTACAGAAGTTACTGTCAAAAGATATGTTCAGACAAAACTTCTGTTGACAGATAGGATCTACACATAAAAGTGGATTGATCTTTTAATCTACTCTGTTGACAAAAGGGCCCCTCCAAAGCATCTACACAGCCTTTTTGTTGACAGTTTCTGTTGACAAAACAAATTTTGTGTGTTGACGCTCTGTGAATTTTGTCCACACAACTCTCTAGTGTAGACATTTCATCAGTGAATGGGCAGAAGAGACTACAAAAGATTTAAGGATGGAACATGGGTTTAACTTCTGACGAACCTTGCCTTAACTAGCCTAGAAATAGATTACCCCACCAAACATAGTAGAAGGTCTTCCTATGCATACCCCTGACAGCATGCTCATCTAGTGACCTTGTGAAACTTTGATTTGTTGCTTTAATTTAAAAGAGCATACAAAAAGCATAAGCTTTCATGGGCAAAGACTCGCTTTGTCAGATGCATCTGACAAAGCAGGTCTTTGCCCATGAAAACTTATGCTCCAAACTACCTGTTAGTCTATGAGGTGCCACAGGACTACTTGTTTTTGAAGATACAGACTAACTCGGCTACCTCTCTGATACACGTAACATGTCACACTGATGAACAAACCAAGAATAAACTTCCAATAGTGGCCACCTTTAAAGTCTAAAGTTAGTAAAGTAAATTGTTTCAGTAATGGGTCCCTCTGGCAAGTCCTTCCAGTTAGCAAGTGTCAGGGTTTTAGATGCTGAAGTATCCATCTCTATTCATGCAAGGCAAAAATCAGCAAGTTTCAAGTCTTACCACCATAAGTCTACAAAGGCGCATCTTGTATGCAAGTCTATGAAACAGATTTGCAACTGTCAAGAACAACTGAAAATTGTGTCTTTTAAAATACTGCACTGGTAATACTTATTTGGAACTATCTTGCTAGCATGAGTGCAGCGAAGTGCAATTAAAGCCATACTTCTTAACGGCGTGGTGCACCCCTATGATGCTGCCAGACCAGGCTCCTTTCCTAAGGAGCTTAGTAGTTACAGAGACATAATGCACAGAGGGATACAACAGGCAACAGGAGGGAAGGGGGAAAGAAAAATGAGGGCAAAGATTATGCAAATAAAGATCATGTGATCTGTTACATTGCACATTGTGTACTGGTAATTTCTATTTGTGTTTGTTAGCATAAGGGAGTGGGGCAGATGACACTGCAGTGGACGATAACAGGGGAAGACTACTCAGCCAAATGAGTCTTGAGGGAGAATTTGTAGCTGTGGGAGAGTGTTTGGCACCCTTAAATAAAGTGAAGTATTCATTGGGCAAAAAAGGAAGGGATTCCCACATGGGAGTACCAGAGGGACAAGGAAAACAGTCAGCAGAGCTTAGTGTGCTAAAGAGGGACTGGAGGAAATATGGATTGAGATGTTGGTGAGGCCAGAGCTGCGTAGCTTAGTACAGGAGGAGGTAGTTTGAACTACACATGGCAAAAACAAGGGATTCATAAAGCGATTCAAGTACTAAGAAATACAAATAGGTGGTGGCGTTTGAAGCAAAAAACCTGAAAGGCCATACAGAGGTAAAGAAGGACAAAGTCAAAAGAGGAAGGAGGCAATATGGAATGATAAGGGACCAAGGAGGGAGAATGCCAATTGAGCACTATTAATTTCACCTTTAAGGAAACAGCTAGATCCTGTGCAGAGGTGTCAGACGGCAGAACAAGGAGTAATGGTCTGAAGTTGAAAAGGGGGAAGTGTAGGTTGGATATTAGAAAAAACTACTTCACCAGGAGGGTGGTGAAACACTGGAGTGCATTGCCTAGAAAGGTGGTGGATTCTCCATCCCTCGAGGTTTTTAAGTCCCAGCTTGACAAGGTCCTGGCTGGGATGACTTAGTGGGGGTTGATCCTGCTTGAAGCAGGGGGCTGGACTAGATGACCTCCTGAGGTCCCTTCCAGCCCTAGGATTCTGTGATTCAGAGGAGGAAGACAGACAAATAGATCCACAATTCACACTATGGGAGTGTGAACAGTCTGAACTTAAGTCCCTCATCATTTGCACGAATATACTCCACATTCATGCCTGCAGCATTCACACAGGGGAACAAAAGCACAACACTTTAATGTATACTGCGATTCACAACCAGACAGACATGACCTAAAGTGACAAAGAGTTCCCAGGTACTGGGAACATGGGAATAGACAAGTACTACTGGACAGGCATGGGGCACTACTGAATGAAGAAATGCATTTACGTGATAAAGTCACAGGAATTCCTTCAAAGTTGTTCAGCAGAGCAAAAGATACAGTAAAGGGAACAGCATCAAAGAGATGAATAGTTGGTTCAATGTGAGCAGAGTATTAAGTGTTGCAGATATGTCAGATATAATGTTGTGACCTTGTAATGTATGCTGTGGAAGATAGGTAAGAAAAGGCAAAAAATCAGATTTCTGAATTGAATATTACAGATGGAGCGAGCGGATGAGCTAGAGACAGGAGAATGAGCAATGTAAAATGACATAAATAGGTGAGTCAAGGGCTACGTCTACACGTGCACCCAACTTCGAAATAGCTTATTTCGATGTTGCGACATCGAAATAGTCTATTTCGATGAATAACGTCTACACGTCCTCCAGGGCTGGCAACGTCGATGTTCAACTTCGACGTTGCTCAGCCCAACATCGAAATAGGCACAGCGAGGGAACGTCTACACGCCAAAGTAGCACACATCGAAATAAGGGAGCCAGGCACAGCTGCAGACAGGGTCACGGGGCGGACTCAACAGCAAGTCGCTCCCTTAAAGGGCCCCTCCCAGACACACTTTCATTAAACAGTGCAAGATACACAGAGCCAACAACTAGTTGCAGACCCTGTATATGCAGCACGGACCCCCAGCTGCAGCAGCAGCAGCCAGAAGCCCTGGGCTAAGGGCTGCTGCCCACGGTGACCACAGAGCCCCGCAAGGGCTGGAGAGAGAGTATCTCTCAACCCCCCAGCTGATGGCCGCCATGGAGGACCCCGCTATTTCGATGTTGCGGGACGCGGATCGTCTACACGTCCCTACTTCGATGTTGAACGTCGAAGTAGGGCGCTATTCCCATCCCCTCATGGGGTTAGCGACTTCGACGTCTCGCCGCCTAACGTCGATTTCAACTTCGAAATAGCGCCCAACACGTGTAGACGTGACGGGCGCTATTTCGAAGTTACTGCCGCTACTTCGAAGTAGCGTGCACGTGTAGATGCAGCCAAGAAGGGAGAAATCAGTGTTTCCTGAAGGCCAGATTGAGGGGAGGAAAAGTGACCACAGATGACTGGGCAAGTCCCTCTGGAACTGGGGACCAGATGAATGAAGAGGCAGATGATTCATATTAGTCTCAGAGATGCGATTTTACTCAAAATAAAGGGAAGAGACTAGGGAAAAAGAAGGACAACCAGTCAGTGTTCAAGATGATGGCAGGAGCACGATCAGGGGGTAGGAAATAATGACCGTCTAGAGGAAAAGAGCTGTATCACATATGGTTTAAAGATAAAGAAATAGAGAAAGAGTCTTTGTAGTCTTTCCTCATCTGGAAAACTGTGCAGCTGGTCTCCCATGTTTCAAACAGATGAAATCAAAGGGGAACAAGTTCAGCAGATGAATAGAGAAATGAAAAACCTACACAGCAAGAGGAGACTTAAGCCTATGCCTAGTTTGAAGAGATCCGTCCACAACAGAAATGCAAACTGCAGCACACATTTGCATCTCTCCTGTGGACAGTTCTGTCGGGAGATGCTCCCCATATGTGGCCCAACTAAACGGGGCCAAATGTCAGGAAAACCCCTTCTGCCAACACATCCCTTCTTCCTCATGGAGTGAGGATGAGCGGGATGTTAGCAGAAGGCACCCAGACTGGCAAGTATCTGTCAGGAGACCTCCAGGATCCCGACAGAAGCCTGGAATCTAGACATAGCCTACAGCAGTGGTTCCCAAACTTATCGGCATCACACCCCCTGTTGATTTTTGAGAACCCCTCATGGTCCCACTCACCTCCTCTTTACCATCATCCAACCCCCCCTTTAACAAAAAATTCAATTGGTAATTTAAAATAAACACAAAAACTCGGTATAAAATGTTGTTGAAAATTAAAAAAGCCCGTGAGCCACCCAAGGTGCCCGCCAGCCACCTGAGCCACTAGAGCCCAGCGCCAGCCACTCTCCTCCCCCAAAGCCAGGCACCGCCAGCCCCTCTGCTCTTGTCCCATCCTCCTTCCCTGAGCCAGGCATGCCTAGCCCCTCAACTAACCCCCATCCAGCCAGCTGCTCATCCAGCCACCTGAGCCAGCTGCCCATCCAGCCACCTGAGCTACCGGAGCTTTGCACCAGATGCCCAAGCCCCGTGCCAGCCACCTGTCAGCCACCCACACCCTGTGCCAGCTCCCCGAGCCAGCCGCCTGACCCTCCCACCAGCCATCCAAGCTGCCCGCCAGCAACCCAACCCCACGCCAGCCACCTACCACCCACCTGAGCCCCACACCAGCCACCTGCTGGCCGCCTGAGCCCTCGGCCAGCTACCTGCCAGCAGCCTGAGCCCCAGGCCAGGGGCCCAAGCCCTTGGAGCCCCACACCAGCTGCCTGAGCTGCTCAAGCCCTGCGCTAGCCACCCGCCAGCTGTCCGAGCCCCTCCCCTGCCCCAAAGCCAGGCACCATCAGCCCCCCTGCTCTTACCCCATTCCCCAAAGCCAAGAGCCCCCATCCTAACCCCAACCCCATGCCCCTCCTCCCCCCCACCCCCAGTCAACACTATACTTTGCAGGAGGGAGCTCAACATGGGTCTTCACCAACCGCCTGCTTTTTATAGGAACTGCACCCGGTCGCCCATGTAAAATGGCCGGGGCTGCTCACAGCGCCCTTGCATGCTGAAGCAAGGAGGACTCAATTGGTTCAGTTAAACCAATTAAGTTGAGTCCGCCGCTGAGCACTTGAAGCAAGGGTGGGCTCTTTCTTGGGGTGGGGCAAAGATGGGGGACTGAGATGCCTTGTGCCCCCCTGGAATTTCATCACACACTCCCCAGGGGGGCACGCCCCCTAGTTTGGGAACCCATAGCCTAAAGGAACCTGGCTTGCTTAGCCTAACAGAAAAACAGATTTTGGGGGAGATACAACTGCTCTTTATAAATACATGAGAGGGAAAACACTAGGAAGGGAGAGGAATTGTAAGTTAAAGGCCAATGTCGGCACAAAAACAAACGAATAGAAACTAGCCCTAGATTATACTTTCTACCCATCAGAAGAATACAGTTTTCGACCAGCTTGTCAAAGGAAAAAGTGCTGGAGGGACAAAACTGTTATTTTAAGACTGGGTTTTAAATTTATGGTGGCGATGTTACACTGAGATCGCCTACAAGGGCATATGGCCCATCTGCAACTACTGTTACCAAATGTCTCCAGTGGCCTGAGAGGAAACATTAGAAGGGAAGGGCTCTGACCTACTACAGAAAATTTTTCCAGGTATCTGGCTGGTAGGTCTTGCCCAAATGTTCAGGGCCCAATTGATTATCCGGGGGGCGGAGGGCGGGGGTCAGGTCAGATTAGGCAGAGACCCTGAAGAGTTTTCATTTTCCTCTGTGGAACAGGGTACAGGTTACTTGCTGGTTTGAACTATAGTGAACAGTGGATGCTTTGTAACTTGAAGTCTTCGAATCAAGATTTGAAGACTTCATTAACACAGCCAACATGGGTGGATGAGGTTGGGCAGCCTGTGATGTGCAGGTGGCCAGAATGGATGATCATGACACTCCTCTCTGGCCTTGAAGTCTACAAGTCTAAAGTCAATAGGAAAGAGTTGAGGTCTAAAAGGAGCAGGAAGAAAAAAGGAGCCTCATGCCACCGCCGCCTTTTGGGTAGTAGCTCTGAGAAAATAAAAACATCCCAAAGGAGAAACTAAAATACAGACTCAAAGGCCCTTTATCCTTCAAAAGAATTATAAATTGAAATTGAAGGTAGAACTTGTTTCAAATGAGCAGGGACATAAAGGCTACGTCTACACGTGCAGCCAACATCGAAATAGTCTATTTCGATGAATAACGTCTACACGTCCTCCAAGGCCGGCAACGTCGATGTTCAACTTCGACGTTGCTCAGCCCAACATCGAAATAGGTGCAGCGAGGGAACGTCTACACGTCAAAGTAGCACACATCAAAATAGGGATGCCAGGCACAGCTGCAGACAGGGTCACAGGGCGGACTCAACAGCCAGCCGCTCCCTTAAAGGGCCCCTCCCAGACACAGTTGCACTAAACAACACAAGATACACAGAGCTGACAACTGGTTGCAGACCCTGTGCCTGCAGCATAGATCCCCAGCTGCCGCAGAAGCAGCCAGAAGCCCTGGGCTAAGGGCTGCTGCCCACGGTGACCATAGTGCCCCGCAGGGGCTGGAGAGAGAGCATCTCTCAACCCCCCAGCTGATGGCCGCCATGGAGGACCCAGCAATTTCGACGTTGCGGGACGCGGATCGTCTACACGGTCCCTACTTCGACGTTGAACGTCGAAGTAGGGCGCTATTCCTATCTCCTCATGAGGTTAGCGACTTCGACGTCTCGCCGCCTAATGTCGAAGTTAACTTCGAAATAGCGCCCGACACGTGTAGACGCGATGGGCGCTATTTCGAAGTTGGTGCCGCTACTTCGAAGTAGCGTGCACGTGTAGACGCAGCTAAAGTGTTTTAAACTACAAATGTTGCACTAAAATGCAGTACAAGCTAATTATATATTTAAGTGACATGATATACCTTCATTTATGCATATGCATATGACTGCTTCAGGAAAACTGTGCCCTGTCCAATACATTGTTTCAAGAAGCCCTGGTTTTTTGTCTGCAGTGTCACACCACCTCCTTCTGCCCTCCCCCACCTGCAATCAAGTAGTACCAAGTGCCTCTACCCCAGCTGGAAAGGCAAACAAGCTGCTTCCTTTCCAGGAAGCTACAAATGTCATCTTTTGCTTACCTAACAACTGAAAGTGATTGATTCCATAGCACTACTCAAAGACTCCCACATGCCTTGAATTCCTACAGCCCTACCCTGGAGTCCTCCCTTTCCATTCAATAAAACTCACTTACCTCAATGGTTTGAGCATTGGCCTGCTAAACCCAGGGTTGTGAGTTGCTCCCAATCAAATCTTTCTTTTTCAGTATTTCCATCGAATTGCAAAGGACATAAAGCTATCTTTCTATCTATACACCTCCCTTACCCTGCATTAAAAATGTAATGACATAAATATGATCTTAAAGACCGGTTAACATTCAATAAAAAACGCTGAAAAATATTCACCTCCTTCTTTGATCCCAAAGATGTGTGCATGACAACAAGCATTTTATTTCTCATAAGTACCATATTCATTAGTAGGGTCCTACCCAATTCATGGTCCATTTTGATCAATTTCACGGACACAGGATTTTTTGAAATTGTAAATGTCACGATTTCACATATTTAAATCTGAAATTTTATGGTTTTTGTAATTGCAGGGGACCCTGACACAGAATGGAGGGGTTACTGTGGGGCGGTTGTGGTACTGTCACGCTCACTGCTCCTCTCCCACCTGCAGAGCTGGACCCCTCAGCCAGCAGCCACCACTCTCTGGCAACTGCAAGCAGCAGTAGAAAAGTAAGGGCAACTTGAGTATGGTACTGTCACCCTTACACTTCCACAGCGGCTGGCAGACTGCTGCCTTTACAGCTGGAGACCCGGCCAATGTTACAAACACCCCTCTGCAGTTGTCCAGCTCTGAACGGTGGCAATACCAATACCATGGCAATAATTTGGTGATCCCCTGCAACTTCCTTTTGGGTCAGGACTCCCACTTTGAGAAATGCAGGTGTCTCTCATGAAATCTAGATTGTATAGGGTAAAAGCACATTTTGCATGGCTGTGAATTTGGTAGCGATCTACTCATTGTTACTAGGCTTTTCCTCCATAGGAAGCTGCATGTCTCTGCTTGTGACATCCCAACAGTTTGCTGTGAGAATTAATGTCACAAATAGGATTATAAGTTCAGGTGAGAAAAAAAGGTGATTTCTTAATAAAAACAACAAAACTGATAACATCTGCCAGAAAGAACTTGAGAAAGACCAAAGTGTGAAATATTATGAAAACATTTTCACGCACATTTCATGCATTGACTGTTGCTCTTAAAGATAGTCTTTTTCTAGCTCTTCCTAGCCTGTGTTGCAGTATGTGCTTATATTATAAATTGGAGATGCACATCTCCTAGAACTGGAAGGGACCTCTGGAGGTCACCTGGTCCAGTCCCCTGCCCTCTTGGCAGGACCAAGCCCCATCCTTGACAACTATTTGCCCCAATCCCTAAATGGCCTCCTCAAGGATTGAGCTCACAACCCTGGGTTTAGAAGGCCAATGCTCAAACCGCTGAGCTTATGTGAATAGACAAATCGCTCATTTCCATTAGGATGAAAAAGAGGCTTACTTGATAACTACTTCATTATTTTTGTGGCAGAAAGAAATTGCTAGATAATAACAACAGTAATCAGATCAAAGTTCACTAATTTTAACCTTTGATTTAGAATATTTTGAGCTTGATACACACCTGTTACTCTCCAGTTTTAAATGGTGCAACTCCATTTCTAGTATTTGTATGGATGCAGCATACACTTACCGAATTCATTCCACTGAATAAGTCTCCTGATCCTACATGAGCTGTGTGAACAAAGTTTGTCGGCTCTCCGATCATACTTCGGTCGATCCGCCTTCGCCTTTTCTGAAAAGTGGATAAAGTAGTTTTGTGATTCCCATGTACTTAAAAAGCAAAGAATACCTGGATTAAATATAAACTCTAGTTTATAGTTTAAAAAAAACTGCCCCACGGAGTGTTAAACATATTTTTAGCTTAAGACTACCAGAGTCCAAATTTTTGTGTCATTCACATAAACCTGGTATTAACCAAAGTGTATATGATGAAAGTACTGTGTTCAGAAGACAGCTCACTAAGAACGTTCCTAGTATTAGACATCCTTCTATACGCCATCAACCACACATAACTAACTTTACTATAATCTAATGCCAATTAAACAAAAACTACACAATTATTTACAAAGAAAAAAAATCTGTCTTTGACATTTAGCATTGTACAACAGTTGTCCCACATTAGTTTACAACTGTCCCACTTCTGATGCTCTTGGTTTAAATCCACCTTTAAAATACCATATTTCATGTCCATACAACACACACACATGCATAGAAGGCCTACACTGTCTCCAAATATGAAGTCATAACTCTAAGAATACATTTTGTGATAGGAACGTTGCTAAGGGGGATGGATTTACACAGCACAAAAATATGTTCCCGAAGGTTTCTGTGTATTTAAACTGCTTTATGCAGCATAGTTATAATACCATGCCTTATTATCATACCACTGGATGTCAGATTACATACTTAGCATGCCCTTTATCACGCATCATGCCATCCCACACACAATGAGGCAGCAGAACAATTTTGACCTCAGTTTACCCTGTCTTGCATAAATTTGCTACCTCAATTTTTGTTAATGTAATAACAAAAGATGAATCAGTGGCAGTCAACATTTACCCTGATAAATGCTGCTTTGGCATTCTGCCACAAAACCAACACCTGCACTTAAATGCATAAGATAGAACAGACTGCAGCTGGCATTCTTTCTAGCTGATTAAATTTAATGCAGCATCATATGCGGCCACCAGCCATTGCTGCTGGCTGCTGTCTTGTATTAAAATATGAGATCAGCCATGTATTTCACACTGAACATTCCAGTTTAAGCTAATTACTGATCTGAAAAGAATAAGTACTACACAATTGTCATTAAGAAACTACCTGAACAAAGTCAAAAACTTCCATGTCGATCAGTGCTTGATCTGCCACAGTTTAAAGGATCAGCATGTCCCCCTTTCTGATCTGTGATAGATGCTAAAATCATTTGGTGTTTTGGGTGGGGAATTTGCGTGTTTCATCACTGGGAAAAGTCTCAGAGGAATAGCCATGCCAGCTAAGTCACTGTGAATCAAATCCACAGCTGTGAGAATACATCCCAGGAGTTTAACCAAATCCATGACAATTACTAACACTATTATAATACCATAACTATAGAAAATATGAACAGAGAAAATCCAAACTGCTGTGAAAAAAAGTTTTGCTACAGCATGAAAGGTAATTCCAGAAACCTTCATGGGCAGTAAAAAGGAACTGAGTGGGCATGGAGCTTATGGCATTCTTTATATAGACACATGTGTATGTCTGTCACTCCAGAGGGCGCCAGAGCCAGCCCAACTTTTTTCCCTCCGTGGTAAATGTTCGGCACCTCTGCGCATGGTGCACACATACTTAGGCATGGAATGGACATAAGTAATCACTCAATGAAGAACGTAAAACATATTTTATAAAAATAAGCTGTTTAAAACAGACTCTGTAGTAGTCCACTGAATGAGTGCTTGAACTCAAGAGAAAAGCAATAGGATCATGTAGGAAATAATAAGCTCCATATTTAAGTCTTCCTCAGGACATAAAAGAGGAAATCCTATGTGACTGACCTGAGAGCTGAGAGTCTCACAACAAAATCTTTATGCTTGACATTGATTAATGGTTCAGAGTCGAGAGCATGTCTTCTGCTTCCCACCATGACAGAATTGTGCACATGCTGCACGGTTTTAACTACTAGACTAATTAATATCTTGTGTGTCAAATAAACCTGATTTTGAGAGTGGGTCAGAGGAATTTTAACAGACTCCTGTTCTGTTGGAATACAGTAAACTCTCATATCTAGCAGCCCCGGGACTGGGATGTTGCTGGATATTCAAATATTCTGGATGATAGAGCGGTATACCTAGCAATGCATAACACTAAAGAAAAGCAAGATTACATACTAACAAACAAACAAAAGTGTATGCAGAGTACTTCATTTTCCAACAAGAGTACTATTGTACACTGTAAACTTATACTGTATTTGCTGTATTAATTTCACTTTACTGTACCTATAGCAACCATAACTAAAATTTACTTATGGTTAAAATGCCAGTTATTTGAGAGTTCCTGATGACAGAATGCCAAATATGAACGAGTTTACTGTATTTGGTTCTGTCAAAATTCACATAGCTGACAAAATTGGGTTGATTTCTCTGCAATTTCATTTTGGAGGAACACTTGAAAAGTACTTGCACAATGTCGCATTAGGAAATTCTGAACAATCCCAACATTTCAAAAATTCTTTGCAAAAATGGAACATTTCTCCTCTGCACAGCTGTACGCATTTCATAATAATCAGAACCAGAATGCTGCCCTTCTTGCAGAGAAAAGTGAGTACTCTGACTCCAGTATGTATGCACCATGAGTCAAAACAGTTATATTGGTGTAACCACCAGTGAAAGTAAACCAGAATCAAATGCTGTGCTTTCAATTACATCAACGTGATTCGAGCCTAGAAACAAAGGGTTAACCATTTTCACCCAAACCCTAAGGCTGTACCTACACTTGCATTCCTCTTCTGAAAGATGAATGCAAATGAGGGAAATCGAAAATGCAAATCAGGCACTGATTTACATATCTTGTGCTTCATGTGCATAATCTCTTTTTGGAAGAGATTCTTTTGAAAGAAAAAAAAAAAAGCAGTTTAGATGGGGCTCTTTCGAAAATAAACCCCTTCTTCGAAAGACCCCTTTTTCCTATTTTGTTTCAGGAAGGCCTATATATACACGTTATTTAATGACATTAGACACCAAGTAGTCACAGTCTCTCTCAAAATCTTAGTCGTTTTGAGCTCCTTGGAAAATGAAAAACTGTTTTTTTCACCAAAATGAGAAAAAAATCTAATCCTAGAGCAAGGCAGGAGTTCAATTTTGTATCTGTGTGGCTAAGAAGTCAGGTGACTTCTACTGACTTGCTCACGTTGTATCTGGTGAAGCAGATTATTAGAGCTTCCTCAGCTATCAGAACAATCATCGGCACCACAGCTTCTAAGTTTTATATGCATCTCTCCACCCACATTTTCTGTGAATCTTTATGCTCCTTTCCACAGGCTACACAACTTCCTCTACTCCCCTTCACTTCAGCACCTCCTACTCTCTCTATGCTTGTTTGCATGTCACCGCCCACTGAAAGGAGGAGCAATTTGATTTTCATATAATAGGCCCTCTATCAGATTGAGCAGGCAACCTAGCAGTAAGGGGACTCAGGAAACCCAGGTTCAATTCCCTTCACTGACACACAGTTTATCTGACCTTGGCTACATGTACACTAGCCCACATCTTTGAAATGGCCATGCAAATGGCCATTTTGAAGACTACTAATGAGGTGCTGAAATACATATTCAGCACCTCATTAGCATGGCAGCGGCCACTGCATTTCAAAATTGCCGCTTTTGGCTCCATGAGGCTTGTCCAGAGGGGCTCCTTTTCGAAAGGACCCTGCCAACTTTGAAATCCCCTGATTCCTATCAGCAGATAGGAATCAGGGGATTTCGAAGCTGATGGGGTCTTTTAGAAAAGGAGCCCTGTCTGGACGAGCCATGCTAATGAGGTGCTGAATATGTGAACATTTGAATATTTGCATGGCCATTTCGAAGATTTGGGCTAGTGTAGACATGGCCCTTGAGCAAGTCATTTAGTTCTCTTTGTGCCTCAATCCCCAGTCTGCAAAATGTCTATACCAGGGGTTATGTCAGCTTAACTATGACACAGGAGTGTATATTTTTCATGCCTCTGAAAAACACAGCTAGGTCAATGCTTTCAGTGTTGACTGAACAGACCTTTGCCACTGTACCCTCACTTCAACAAAGCTGACACTAGATTTTTCATATATTAGTATACAGGCAGTGTCTGAATGCCTGTATGGAATGGAGATTAGAGGTTTCTTACCTTGTTCAGTAATTGAAGGTTTGTTTGTTTGTTTGTTTTGCGATTATGTCCTTATGTGTGCTTCATGTCAGTTGTGCACGTGTCACTTTTTCCTACAATCTGAGATTTTTGGTAGCAATGCCCATTTGGTCCGTGCTTACACTGTACACATATTCATGCCCCTCATGAAGTCTAAATAGAACTGTGCAGGGACACTGCCCGCAGTTCTTTCTAAATTGCCAAGTGTTCAGAGAAAACTCAGAAGCAGAGAGGAAGGAGGATGGATAGTGAACCACCCGTAGGGATACGCATCTTGAAGAACTGTTATTGCACTAGGTGAGCAACATCTCCTTCAAGCTGTGTTCCTAGGGCAACACCTGATCTAGAACAACAGACAGTTGCACTATGTTTGGAGAATGTATTTATCAAGTTCTAAGTTGCAGTTTTGCAAATCTACAAAATCAGAATAAAAACAACAAGAAGTCCTGTGGCACCTTATAGACTAACAGACATTTTGGAGCATAAGCTTTCGTGGGCAAAGATGAAGTGGGTCTTTGCCCATGAAAGCTGATGCTCCAAAATGTCTGTGACTCTATAAGGTGCCACACGACTTCTTGTTGTTTGTGAAGATACTCACTAACTCGGCTACCTCTCTGATACAAAATTAGAATGTATCTGAGCACCACCCCAGAAGAAAAAGACCTTATGGAATGGACTAATACTCTAGGAGAAAGTTCTCCTCTTCAACAAGTGAACTATAACTCTTTACTAGGTATTTGTCCTTCCTTCAAAGGTGTAGGTGAATACCGTTCAGTTTAATTGCTTGGTTCTTCCCAGCCATGTTTTTAAGAGATGAACAAAAATTGCACTTCTGAGGGAAGTATGTGTCCCTCAGATAACAGATGCATCAGGAATGACCATCACTGACTGGGACCCAGGATATTTTCACCTTCATGAAATTGAGGATTTGGAATCTTGCCCAGCCTCTAGACCATCCTTCTTCTTGGTCTGTGTCCTATCCATATCAAACGGTCTATGTCCTCTCCTTTGGGTCACTGAAACATTCAGCTCTTGGGTAGAAGCACACTTCTTCTGAAGTGAGCTTGAAAACTAAAGGGGAGGATCTTTCCTTGAGCACTGAGAATCACTTCCCTTCAATTTGAACACTTGAGTGTTTTCATATCTAGGACACTAGAGGGTAACATGTAAGTAAGGGTCCTAGAACAGACAGGCTATACTTTGGAGGCACAAATTTATGGATTCACAGCCCAATTTTTCTATGGATCCAAAGCTTAGTGGAGAATTCCACTCTCGTTGCTGAAATCAGCAGGCACACAAAACAGGTAACATGAATACGAATGATTAATAAGTCATAAAATAATGTTAATTTAGGCTGACAAGTGATAAAATTGAACAACTTGGTTAAGACAAGTTCCTGTAAGATCTGAAAATGTTACATGATTCCCAATTTTCATCTATAAAAGGAGGATATTACAACCAGAGGAAAAGGCATTCTAACTCTCTTGCAAAGAAGTTCTTTTTCTCCACAAAAAACTAACTTATTAAAAACCCAAACATTATTCAAAAAGAAAAATGTTTGACATAATTTAGACAAACAAAATACTCTAATTCACATTTTTAAAAGTTTAGTAATTTTATAAATATGTAAACATACTGTGTCTTGTGGTTCCTTTGGCCTTCTATGCAAGATGGGCAAAAGTGGTTTGTTTTTTTTTTGAACTCATGGGCACAAGTAAAAACACATTTATCCCAGAATTAGTATCTCCAATACTATTCTGGGCATTCTTTATTCATAAGGAGTCAGCAGCTGACTTTGTATTCATAATGAAGATGGAAGTTAGAAGGTATCTGTAAAAGAACCTTCTAAAATGTCAAATAAGGGTTGTCAAATCTTGCAGCCTAATTTAAAAAAACCTATCATTTTACTTAGTAAGTGAAGACATCACACTGACTGTTGATGCCTCAAAAAATAAAATAAAAATCAAAATCCTTTTTTAGCCATTTCAGCACATCACCACCTTCTGGAATCTTTTGAAGTTCAGAGTTTCTGAGCTGTTTATACAATACTCCATTATGTTATGATGGTGTTTCTGATCATATGACAGAACTAGCAGTTTCAGGCTATGTTGTCTAAATAAATAGGAAAATTTGCTAAATGAGGTCAGATGACTACTGAAGACAATAGATCTTTTGAGGAACCGTGTCTAGGTCACACAGTAAAGGAGATCTTGTTCTTTTCCATAGGCTTAAACAAGGTTTGTTTGAAATCTGAAATAAAGAGTGAATCGTACTTCTGGGTAAAGCTGGAAAACCTTTTCTAGAGGCATAACCTTCTGGATCTCACAATTCTGAAACTTTATCACAAAGTTTCACAAGAAGAAACTATCTATTTTTTCTATAGAAGTTAATCTTCCTGTTCTTTTAATAAACAGCAGATAAAGCATGGTTTAAAAAACAGAAAAAACCTCACCCCAACAATTTTTTTCATTAGAAAAACAAGATCTTGGTTTTCTATAGCATCAAGTGTGGCATCTTTCAGTACATTCAGACAATCCTTGTGTAGTGACCCTGAAGCAACAACGATCAATCAGCTGAAGAAACGTCGTGAAGTGACCAATAAGTTTAAGATTCTGATTTGTGTAATATCAGTAGAAATCTGAACCTAGAGTGCAGACGACCCCACCCCAAGCCCTTTCACTACTGTAGGCAAGCTTTAGGATAGTTCTCAGAAGGGCATGATTTTAACACTCAAGGTACTCACTTTAGCTGGCACATGTCATTGAATTAAACAGCTGGCAACGTGAAGATTTACACCATAAAACAAGCTTTCAATGTGAATTTCACAATGACAATGAAGAGTAGGGACAAGAAATGCAGAGTACTCACAGAGAAGAAAAGCATGGGAAAATAGGGAGGTGGAAATTTACATTAGAATGTTACCTACTAATAAATTATCCTTTAAAAAAGTGTTAAAGATATGATATTAAAATCACTCTGGACATGGGCCAGATTTTTAAGTTTTTTGGTGGCTGGAAGAATTTTCAAAAGCACCTAGACACCTACCTCCTGTTATCAAAAAACTAGGCAAATACAATTTAGATGAGGCTACTATAACGTGGGTGCATAACTGGCTGGATAACTGTACCTAGAGAGTAGTTCTTAATGGTTCTCAATCCTGCTGGAAAAGTATAACAAGTGGGGTTCCACAGGCATCTGTTTTAGGACTGGTTCTGTTCAGTATCTTCATCAATGATTTAGATATTGGCATGGAAAGTACGTTTATTAAGTTTGCAGATGATACCAAGCTGGGAGGGGTTGCAACTGCTTTGGAGGATAGGGTCATAATTCAAAATGATCTGGATAAACTGGAGAAATGGTCTGAGGTAAACAGGATGAAGTTTAATAAGGACAAATGCAAAGTGCTCCACTTGGGAAGGAACAATCAGTTTCACACATACAGAATGGGGAGAGACTGTCTAGGAATGACTACACCAGAAAAAAAATACAGCAGCAGCTTCTCAAATAAACGAATGCTGCCTCCAAACATGCCCCTCCACACCAAGTAATGGGAGATGAAATAAAATCCTTGGGTACATTTCATCACAACTAATCCGACAGTAACTTAATTTGCCCTTGGGACATGATTCACTCTTAGGCAGTCCCCAGATGTGGTCACAAAGGGGAAGGAATCCCCAACTACGCCTGCAACAGTGTCACTTTTGTGGAGTCTCTCAAAGCAAGCTTCATTAATTCCTTTGAGAGAGGGTGGATGTCCTGGTGTTGTGGGTGTCTGTAAGTTACGCTAGTGGCTGGACACTCGGTGCAAGCTGTTGTGTGTTGTGCTACCAACAGCACAGAGTCACATGTGCTGCATGTGCATAGGATTCCAGAATTGTATGTTAAAGTCTAGAGGGTCTGCTGAGTCAGTGTGAAGCATGGGAACTAGTGACAAGCACGGCTGAAAGCTCTTTTTGTTCAAAATACCATTGATGGATTCAGTCATGATCAATCTTTGGGATTCACCACCTGATTTTTAACTTCTTAACCATTTTGACTTTACTAATTAAACCAATGCAACAGCAAGGCATGTATCAATCCCATGCCAGCAGTCCTAAACTTACTGTGATAGAAGTGGTAACTTAGCACATTTACAACTAATTTCCATGGAACAGTTTCATGGGAGATAACACAAATGAGGGATTACTGCTATAGCCATGCTGGTAATAATTCAGAGTCAGCCATACTCTGTTTCAACAGGAGCAGCTAACAGGGAGTTTGCTGGGAGTTCACCTTGGGGTAGAGCCCCATCCCTTTTTTATAGGTTTGTTTCTCTTGTGCCCTTCAAGGCAACCCTAGAAACATCTAGGGAAACTCTCTGCAGAATGGGGAAAAATGGATGCTGACATGTCTAGTGACAAGTCTGCTGTTGTGACCTGAACGGCATGGGCCATGTTTCTCTTCCTCCCAGATGACAGAAAGAATTTTGTATGTCCCAAGTGCAAGCTGGTTGCCATTTTGGAAGAGAAGGTTAGAGGACTTAAGGTGCAAATATCAACAATCAGGTACAGCACAGAATGTGAAGACTTTCTGGATAGAAGGCAACATTTAGTATTGCAGGAACAGCAAGCTGTTCAAAACAAGGAAGAGGACTGGAAGCATGTTACCTCCACGAGAAGAAAACGAATTCAGGTCTCTTCAGTTCCAGTGGAGTTAAGCAACTTCTTTCAGCCTCTCTGCACAGGTGATACGTGGAGATAGCTGGGGCAGATACCTCACAGGGAATGGATCAGAAGATGACTCCACAGCTTGTAAGGCATGGGATGCGCAATCCTAGGGATGGGGGTTCTATGACCACCACCCCTAGGAGATGATGAGTGGTGGTGGTCAGGGACTCCCTCCTGAGAGGGACAGAGTCATTCATCTGCCGTCCAGACCTAGAATCCTGGCAAGTTTCCTGCGTATTGGGAGCTAGAGTCCAGGATATTATGGAGTCTCTTCCAAAAAATCATCAAACCTGCAGCCTATTACCCCTTCCTACTTCTCTATGTAGGGACTAATGATACAGACAAGAGTGAACTTGATGAGATTACTGCAGATTACGTAACCCTAGGAAGAAAGGTCAAGGAACATGGAGCACAAGTGGTGTTCTCGTCCAGCCTCCCTGCGGAAGGAAGGAGTCCAGGTAGGGATCATCAAATCGCCGAGGTAAATGCGTGGTTGCATAAGTGGTGTCGCAGAAAAGGATCTGGTTTCTTTGACCACGGGATTCTGTTTTGTGGACAAGGATTGTTAGGAAAAGAGGGGATATGCCTGCTGAAGAGAGGAAAGAGCATCTTTGCGGGCAGGGTTGCAAACCTAGTGAGGAGGGCTTTAAACTAGGTTCATTGGGGGATGGTGACAAAAGCCCTGAGTTAAGCGAGGAAGGAGTGGGGAATGACAAAGTAGGATTCCTGGATGAACAGGAGAAAGTGGGTCAAAATCAGCCACATCTCTAAAGTGTGTGTATGCAAATCCAAGAAGCCTGGGAAACAAACAGGAAGAATTAGAGGCCCTGGCAGTCTAAGAAGTATGAGGTGGTTCCAATAACAGAGACTTGGTGGGATGACTCGCATAACTGGAACACAGTCATGGAAGGGTAAAAACTGTTTAAGGAAGGACAGGCAGGGGAGAAAAGGAGGAGGAGTTGAGCTATACGCGAGTAAGTGGTATGTTTGCTCAGAGCTGCAGTATAAGGAGGGAGAAAAGCCAGCTGAGTGTCTTTGGGTTAAACTTAGAGGCAGAAGCAACAGCGGTGATGTCATAGTTGGTGCCTGCTATAGCCTGCCAGATCAGGGAGATGAGGATTTCTTCAGACAACTGAGGGAAGCTTCCAAATCACAGGCCCTGGTTCACTTGGGAGACTTCAATCATCCAGACATTTGTTGGGGGACCAATACAGCAGCACACAGACAATCCAGGAAGTTTTTTGGAGAATACTGGGGATAAGTTCTTGGTACAAATGCTGATGGAACAAACTAGGGGCCATGCACAAGTTGACCTGCTGCTCACAAACAGGGAAGAAATAGTAGGAGAAATAGAAGTAGGTGGCAACCTGGGCTGCAGCGACTATGAGATGGTAGATTTCCGGATCCTGACAAAAGAAAGGTGAGCAGTAAAATACAGACCTTTGATTTCAAAAGAGCAGACTTTGACTTCCTGAGAAAACTGATGGGCATGATCCCTTGGAAAATGAAGATGAAGGAGTAAAGAGTTCAGGAAAACTGGCAGTATTTTAAAGAAGTCTTACTGAAGGCACAGGAACAAAACCATCCTGCTGCATAGTAAGAGACATAAACATGATAGGCAACCAGTTTGGCTTACTAGGGAAATTCTTGGTGAGCTTAAACTCAAAAAGGACGCATATAAGAAATCGAAATGTGGACAGGTGACTAAGGAGGAGTATAAATATATGGCTGGAAAATGCTGGGCAGTAAGCAGGAAAGCAAAAGCACAATTGGAACTGTAGCTGGCAAGGGATGTGAAGGATAACAAGAAGGGTTTCTATAGGCATGTTAACAATAAGAAAGTTATCAGGGAAGGTGTGGGGCTGTTACTGGACGACAGAGGTAACCTAGTGACAGATAATGTAAGAAAAGCTGAAGTACTCAATGCTTTTTTTTGCCTCAGTCCTCACGGACAAGGACAGCTTGCACACTATGGTGCTAGACAATGCAGTATGGGAAAGTGGAGAGCAGCCCTCAGTGGGGAAGAAACAAGTTAAGAGCTACTTAGAAAAACTAAATGTACATAAATCCATGGGTCTAGATTTAATGAACTCAAGGGTACTGAGGCAATTGACAGATGTCATTGCTGAGCCATTGGCCATTATCTTTGAAGACTCCTGGAGATCAGGAGAGATCCTGAATGACTGGAAAAAGGCAAACATATTGCCCATCTTTTTTAAAAAAGGAAAGGAAGACAATCTGGGAACTATAGACCGGTAGGTCTTACCTCAGTCCCTGGGAAAATAATGGAGGAGGTCCTCAAGGAATCCATTTTGGAGCACTTGGAAGAGGGGAAAGTGATCAAAAGTAGTCAATACGGATTCACCAACAGCAAGTCATGCCTGACCAATCTGATTAGCTTCTATCATGAGGTAACTGGCTCTGTGGACACGGGGAACTCAGTGGATTTGATATAACTTGACTTCAGCAAAGCTTTTGATACAGTCTCCCACAACACTGTTGCCCATAGGCTAAGGATGTATGGATTGGATACATGACTATAAAATGGACAGAAAGCTGGCTTGATGGTGGGACTCAACAGGTAGTGGTCAATAGGCTCAATATCTGGATCGCAGTCATTTTCAAGTGGAGTGCCCCAAAGCTTGGTTCTGGTGATGGTGTCATTCAACATCTTTATTAATGACCTGGATGAGGGACTGAACTGCACCCTCAGCAAGTTTGCGGATGACACCAAGCTAGGGTAAGAGGTAGATATGTTGGAGGGTAGAGAAAGGATCCAGAGTGACCTGGATAAACTGGAGGATTGGGCCACAAGAAATCAGATGCAGTTCAACAAGAAGTGTAGAGTCCTGCACTTGAGACAGAAGAATCACAAGCATTGTTATAGGCTGGGGACCAAATGGCTAAGCAGCAGTACAGCGGAAAGGGACCTAGGGGTTATGGTGGATGAAAAGCTGGATATGAGTCAACAGTGTGCCCTTGTAACCACGAAAGCTAATGTCATATTGGGGTGCATTAGGAGGAGAATCTTGAGCAGATCTAGAGAAGTTGTTCCCTTCTATTCAACACTGGTGAGGCCACATCTGGAGAAGTGCATCCAGTTTTGGGCCCCCCTGTACAGAAAGGATGTGGATGTGCTGGAGCAGGTTCAGCGGAGGGCACAAAAACCAGTAAGGGGCTGGAGCACGTGACCTATGAGGAGCGACTGAGGGATTTGGGCTTATTTAGTTTGCAGAAGAGCTGCTGCGGGTGATTTAATAGCAGCCTTCAACTTCCTGAAGGGGAGCTTTAAAGAGGATGGAGAGAAACTGTCCTAAGTGGTGACAGAAGGCAGAACAAGGAACAATGATCTCACATTACAGAAGGAGAGAAGAACGTTGGATATTAGGAAAAACAACTTCACCAGGATAATGGAGGACTCTCCATCCTAGAGGTTTTTAAGTCCTGGTTTGACAAAGTCCTGTATGGCATTACTTAGTTGGGGTTGATCCTGCTTGATGCAGGAGGCTGGACTCAATGACCCCTTGAGGTCCATTCTAGCTCTATGATTCTATACCTCTTCAGCAAAAAAATGCCTCCCAGTACATGTCTGCTTTGAAGCACAGAAACATCTTTCCAGAGCTTCTGCTTTATCAGCTTGATTTCTCAAACACATACTGCAAAACTCACATATTAATGTGGTGCTCTGTTGATGCACTCTGCTGCTTTCATCTCAAGGCTTGTCTATAGACCCCTCAGATGCAAAATGTATATCCACAAAAATGAGCTGTAGATATTTGCGAGGACATCCATGAACATAAACACTGGTGCAAATAAAGCATATGACTGCAAATCTGCAGATAGGTACAAAATGTGTATCTGCATCCACATCCATATCCGCAAAAATGAGCTGCTGATATCCTCTTTGAACCTGCAACGTGCACATGGATATAAAGCAGATATCCACAGATGTGCAAGGCTGTATTTGTCTATATGAAGATATTACATCAGGCTGAGTTTGGTTTATTTCCATAAAAGAGCCACAATATTTTTAAAAAGCTAGACTAATTTGGCATCTTCGGTTACAATTTCAGCTAGAGAGGAAGCACAATATTATGATTAAAACACAGGACTATTACCTGGGAGAGATTTATTGTGTTTTCTGATCTACACAGACTTTTTGGGTGACTTGGGTATCTGCATGTTATCTACAAGCCTCAAATTCCTCATCTGCAAACCATGGGTAGTATTTACCAACCTCACAGAGACGGTATGAAGCTCTTTTCAATGATATGTGTTAAGAACTGAGAGATTCTTGGACAAAAGGTACTATTGTACAATTCCTGCCCTGAACAGTGATGTTGTATTGTTGTGGGGTGTTAAATAGCTGTAGTGTTCCATTCCGAAGGCAGCTGCATTGCAGCTGTCAGTGAAACAACACTACATGACAGGACAGGGCAAGAAGTGAAGAACAATGATGTAGCCATTTTGACATGCCTTGTTTAAAATGGAATTTATGCAGAGTGTGGCGGGCACTGCCCATGTGCGAATGGTCCTGATGGACTTTTTTATTCCAGGTCTTCAGAAAATGCCACATCAGAAATAGCTTCAACTATCAGAAGGTCATGGTGAGCTCCACAGAATCGCATCTGCAATGCCTCATTCCCACATCCATCAGCTGGCATTCGAATCTCCAGAACAAGGCTATAACTCTTCCCTGTAGCTGACTGACACATCTGCAGCAAACAGCATACATGCAGACCTGTAGCTAGCCAGGAGCCCTTTATAACTGCTATTATCCATCTGGCACCCATTTAAAAACTTACCCAGATGCGATCCATTTCTCACACTGGAATGATGGCTAATTTATTAGCTTGTGATCTTATGGGATGGGGGGTAACTATATAATTATAAATAGCTATAGAGTGACATTTAGAAGTGCTGTCGCTTTAAACATCTGGCAATCCCCCCAGCTTCTCTTGCCCTAAATCACTTGCAACAGCTATGCTCAATTCCCCCTGAGAGGAAGGAAATCGATTGGGCTTTTCAGAAGCTTAAAAAGCTTATTTTTACTAAAACAATGTACACTTGAGTTTACACTCCAGCTGGATCATCTGAGTAAAAATAGATTTACTTACAGCTTCAGAAATACCATGGACTGTTCTGATCAGCAAGTTCCCCACCACTGTTCTTAAAGCTGTAAAAGTTAATTGCAACTAATTGCTAATTGTACTAAAATCCTATCTGAGCATAAACAAAAGAGGTTTTTTTTCCTTGAGCTAATAAGAAGGTTTTAAATCTTAAACAAGGGAGCAGTTACATTTTCCCCATTAAGGAGAGCATTAGGGTCTACTGCAGCTGGGAAAAAAAGCTGCTTCACTTTCTGTCTCTTTTGTGTTAGCACAGTGGTTTTTAACCTTTTTTCCATTCACAGACCCCTAAAAACATTTCAGATGGAGATGCAGATCTCACTGTACATCTCAGGACATAGTCTGCAGATCCTCACCAGTCCACAGACTGCTGAAAACGACTGCACTAGCGCAGTGGGGCTCCAACCGTACAATTCACCAAAATGAATGGTGAAGTTGGTAGAGTCCTGTTAATATTGTATGTGCAGTTTTGTATAACAGGTCATGAAAAGGGACAGATAAACAATAGAAAGAAATTAGAGTTGTTGCCATTTGGCTTAATTTTCTATGTTATAACTGTGTGCTTCTTATATTAAAATGAATGTCCTTCAACTGTGGCTGTCCAATGTTTTGTATTTTTAGTGTCTACATTCTGTGCTAAGATGTAATTACAAAAAAAGAGATGCTGCTGTAACGCTTAAGATTGATATGAATATTTTCTCAATCTATTATGCCCTGTGAAAAAAATGCAGACCCAATTTTAAAATTTAGGAGCCGAAATAGTGGGTCAACATTTGATGACTAAAGCAAGTATTTAAGGGGCTGTCCTTAGGCATCCAAGTTTGTCTTGATCAAGATTGGGGTTTTGTTTTGTTTTTTATTTAGTTCTCTTCCTGCTATTTGTAATCCAGCAATTCCCTTCTTGATTCCTATTCCCATAATCTGGATTGTATATAACCATTGCATGAAGTTCTAGTTCCTATTTAACTATTTTATTACTGGTCACCCCCTAATTTTTAAGATACTTCTCCAAAATTGGAGAATCTGATAGGTAGTCATTTTAAATCATTTTCCCTTCTGTCTCCCAGGCAACACTTTTTTTTTTGGTATGATCATATTAAAATACTAGCTATACATGAGTCACCTCCTAAGAGAGGAGCAGCAGGGCTTAGTTTGTGTGGAAAGATGGTAATTATGAATCATTTGCGGGTACAGCTTGAGAGAGATAAGTAGGTTTTTTACATGTTTTTCAAACATGTTCAAATGTGTTTGTAACTCTTCATTTACTTCTTAAGTTAAATAAGTAAGATTTATTATATACAGCAATTCCCCTGATGCCACGGTCATTTCTCTTGGCTGTGCAGACTCCAGACACCATAACTGATAGCATTACGTACAGCCTAGGAAGCAAAGGAAAGAAGATGGTACCTCTTACTAACTTCATAAACAACCCAATCAACAAATCTTACCTGACTTGAGTAGAATGCTACTTCTATTTATTCCATTTATTTCAGTGGGGTTTGGGGGGATGCCAGACCATCAGAGGCCAGATTAAAGGAATTTTACTGTACTTATCATGAGCAAGGACAGGAAAGTCCCCAAAAGAGGAAGAAACGGGTAATGAATTTAGAAGAAATATTAGCTGTTTTATTAATAATTTTTAATAATCCTAAAATAAGTAAATAATACTTTGACCCTTATTTAAAAAGTTTTAAGTTACTTTTGTTCTTGTTCATATTTGAATTGTGAATTTGTATTAACAGTCCCTTTTGAATTGTAACACATTTGAAAATAGTGGAAGTTGATAACAAACTACCTTATGAGTATTCAGCAGATTTAGGTTATCTGTGATTATTTTGTCCCCTCTGGCTGTGGTATCTATTACATTCCACAAACTTTTAAAATGCAATATTAACTGCTCTCTGCAGCATTCTCTTTGCATGTGATGCTTTGAGACTGCCACTAGTGGTCTCAGTTCAGAAAATTTCTTCAAAGTTCGAATCCAACCTTTTCATTTTACCATACAGGTTGAAACTCTCTAGTCTGCCAACTTTGGGACCTGACCGATTCCAAATCAGACAACGGGCTGAACCACAGGAGATCAATATTGTCTAACAGCATTACCAGCACTGCTTACTGGGCTCTTAGATATTTGGCATAAATTAGAGCTAAATAACGCACAGAACACTGAGAACCAGGACTGCTGGCTGTAAAGAAACTTTGAGAAAGCAGGAAGCTTAGCTATATGCGCACTTTACAATGGGAATGGCCAACTGAAATCATGCTAGACCACAGCTGTTGCTAGACCAAAGAATGCCAGACTAGAAAGGTTCAGCCTGTATTATAGAATAATAACAGGCCTATACTCAGAAATTTATTTGTTATATCAGGCAAATCGAAACTCCAGAAGCAGTTGAAATTACACAAGTTAACATACAGGGCTAAATTATGGCTTACCTCTGTTGTCCCAGGAGCAGACCAGAAGCAAACTGTGAATTCAAGTTTAAATCTACCTCCTGACTTATCTCTATGTGGGAAAAGGGGTGGTGCCCTTTACCAGAATTGTACAGTGTATCCCCAGGTGTGCTGATTGGCCTGGTAGGACAGGGACACACAGCTAATGTTCTGACGATCCTCTGCCCCGTTTCTAAGGCATTCTTAAGGAGAAGGTAACAGTCCCTCTGATGCTACTCTCCCCTCTGTGCTGTCAACCATACTGTTAAGCAACAGAAATGCCTCTGTCCCTGAGGCGGACATGCAGTATCTCAGAGGTGAGCATTCAACACTGAGCTCTCAGTGGCGTTGTCTGAATATTTTTATTATCTGCTAAATACTCTCAAACGTGGAAAGCCGCCTTCTTGTGTGCACTATGTGTGGCTGCATTAGAGTGGTATAGTAATGAAATTTACATTGCTCTTACAAGCCTTAGTCACCTTTCCTAAGTCCTGACCACATTGAAGTCTCCGTAAGTTTAGTCACTGTTATCAGTAAGGCCAGAGTTTAACCCCAAGAAGTCATACAACCACCTTAAGAGGAAGACCAGCATTATTGTTCCCATTTTAAAGATGGAAAAATTGAAGAAGGCAACTATTATTGGACTTGGTTAGCTTGTCACTGTGACACAGAAGCTCTCCTTCCCTTGGTGTAAAGAAAGCAGAAAAAAATGTGGATTGAGTGGCACAAAGGAAAAAGTGCTGGATAGAGAAAAAAAAAGAATTCGAAGACACAAAAAGGTTAGGTATAGGGATGTAAAATCCCTAATTAGTTAGTTAATTGGGTAAGTGTTAAGTTTAACCAGTTAGCTGATTAAACAGGAATGTCCACCTCGCTGCAGATGGGGGCTGCTCCAGCCGGCTGGAACAGCCTCTACCTGTGGTGCTCCCCAGGCTACCACAGAAATGTTCTTCATAAAACATCCTATTTGTGAATTTTGGGTTGTAAGTTGTAATTTTGAAACTTTATCTGATGAGTTTGCATGCAACTATCTTTACGTATCTTATGCTATCAGGAAATAAATACTGCAAAGTTGAATTAATTACAAAGGAACCAAAGCAATGTGACAATGTAGTAGATTGCAGAGTGTTTGAAAGTATGCTACGATTTTGTATACATTTGAGTTGCTCTACACAACTGGCAAAACTTCCTTAAGGGACGATGGAATTCCCTAGCCAAATCTAAATCCAGTGAGCTTCCTAAGTGCACTTCTGTAAAATTAATCTGGATAAGTATATGTCATCTAGCTCTTTGTTTCAAACAAATCTTGTTTTAAACGTGTTGCAACTGACTTCTGCTGAACTAAAATAATTGAATTCCTTGTCTGTTTAAATGATGATTGAATGATGAACCAACATTAAAATGGGACACTGAATCCCTCAAGGCATATATCCTTCAAACACCTGATAAAATATTCTACCTGCCTGGAATGTTTGTAGTATAAAACCATATATACTAGACTCTGTATCTGTTGATAAAAGTTGGTCATTGTAACTCTTCCAAAAGCAGAAAAAATTGCCAACCAGAGAATATGCATGCTGATTTTTGGCACAGCAAGCCACAAGGAGCTTAATCAGTCTGCTTTTTACTGTGGAAAAATATTAAATACCTCCTTATTTTGCTCTATACAGTACAAAGAGAGAGGCAATATCTGAACAACACAAAATGTCAGGTGAATTTGTAATGTAAAGAAAGCAAGGCTTAAATAACACAGCAGCTCATTTTATTCACTGTATCTACCTTTCCAGAATAAGGAAAAAGGATTGGTATGAAGGACTAATGTGGATGAAGAAGGGATAAAAGGGAGGGATTTACCTTTATATGTCTTCATCAGTTCTGATTACTGCTGCTAAAATACGTGAGCTTCATTTAATCCCTGAGTAGTCTGCTAATGCCCAATTTACAAATTGATATAGCAAGAAGGGTTCCAATCTCTGGACCTTGCTACTTGACTCAGGGTAGGCTACCATCAAAACTAGCTGTGAGGGGGAAGAGAGAAGGCGCTCGTCTCACTTTACCAGAAGTATTGTGAGGAGGCAGCAAAAATTACTCTCCTTAACTTCTGATTCTAGGACAAGTAGCAATGGGCTTAAATTGCAGCAAGGGGAATTTAGGTTGGACATTAGGAAAAACTTCTTAACTGTCAGGGTGGTTAAGCCCTGAAATAAGTTGCCTTGGGAGGTTGTGGAATCTCTAGAGTTGGAGATATTTAAGAATAGATTAGATAAACACCTGTCAGGGATGTTCTAGATGGTGCTTGATTCTGCCATACGCGCAGCAGACAGCACTTGATGACCTCTCAAGGTCCCCTCCAGATTTAGTATTCTATGATTTATCACAACTTCCAATTTGAGAAATGCTGGTTGCCATGACATTTGCCTAGTACAGTAGAAGCCTGAGATATGCGCAGGTTAACATGACTTTGGCTACGTCTACACGTGAAGCCAACATCGAAATAGGCTATTTCGATGAGTAACGTCTACACGTCCTCCAGGGCTGGCAATGTTGATGTTCAACTTCGACGTTGCGCGGCACCACATCGAAATAGGCGCTGCGAGGGAACGTCTACACACCAAAGTAGCACACATCGAAATAAGGGTGCCAGGCACAGCTGCAGACAGGGTCACAGGGCGGACTCAACAGCAAGCCGCTCCCTTAAAGGGCCCCCCCAGACACAGTTGCACTAAACAACACAAGATACACAGAGCCGACAACTGGTTGCAGACCCTGTGCCTGCAGCATGGATCCCCAGCTGCCGCAGCAGCAGCCAGAAGCCCTGGGCTAAGGGCTGCTGCCCACGGTGACCATAGAGCCCCGCAGGGGCTGGAGAGAGAGCATCTCTCAACCCCTCAGCTGATGGCCGCAATGGCGGACCCTGCTATTTCGAAGTTGTGGGACGCGCAACGACTACACAGTCCCTACTTCGACGTTGAACGTCGAAGTAGGGCGGTATTCCTATCCCCTCATGGGGTTAGCTACTTAGACGTCTCGCCGCCTAACGTCGAAGTTAACTTCGAAATAGCGCCCGGTGCGTGTAGCCGTGACGGGCGCTATTTTGAAGTTATTGCCGCTACTTCAAAGTAGCGTGCACGTGTAGACACGGCTTTTGAGTGGTGGGGAGCTGGTGCCTGGCTCTGGGCTGCCAGCTCCCTGCCACAAAGAGGAGCAGGGAAACTGACCAGCTGCTGCGCTGGTCAGTTTCCCGGCTCCTGTCCAGGCAGCAGTGGAGACCCTGACTCCAAGCTGGTCAGTTTCCCAGCTCCCGCCAGCAGAGGGGAACCAGGAGCCAGACTATCACTTGGTTCCTGGCTCCCCACCACTCTGGGAGCCAGGAAACTGGCAGCACACAAATGAAAACTGACAGTTTTCAGGGCCACTGAAGAAAATGTACATTATTGTGAAGTTGTAATTGTTTATTATTGTCAGTTATGTTTTAGGTATATTTTATAATATTTTTCAGGTCTTGTTTGACTATAATAAAATAGTTTAAATTGAATTAAATTAAGAGTTTAATACTTAATATGAATTTTATTGTTTTTATAATTTTATTATTGAGGGGAAGGATAGCTCAGTGGTTTGAGCATTGGCCTGCTAAATGCTAGGCTGTGAGCTCAGTCCTTGAGGGAGCCATTTATGGATCAGGGGGCAAACAGATTTAAAAAAATTCTGTCAGGGATGGTGACAGGTCCTGCTGTGAGTGCAGAGGACTGAACTTGATGACCTCTGAAGGTCCCTTCAAGTTCTATGAGATAGGTAGTCTCCATATATTATTAATAGTTCATAAAATATGATGTGTAAAATTATTTGCTCATATACATTAATTTTAATTTAAATAAAAATTTAAGGTACATTTTAATTTTTTATGATATATAACTTGTTTTGTTGAAATAAAAAACAAGTATAGATAATGGTGAATCAAATAGAACAGGCTTGTGTGACAATTACATATACATTGTAATTAAGATTTTGCATAAACATAATTATTCACCTAATTGCAAAAAAAGGACATTTATTGATATAAAATATAGTACATTTTGTGATTTTATCTGGGAATAAATACAATAAGAGAACTTCTCCCCTCCAGTTTACACTGCACTCCTCCTTCCACACCCCCTAATTTCTCTGCACTTCCTTCTCAGACATTCTAAGTTTTACACTGCAATCCCCCACTGCACGGTGTTCTCCCACTCTTTCAGACGCCTTGGAGCTTGTATTCTTCCCACTGCAATGCAGCCCCCATTGCACCATCCCCTGGCTCCTTGAGGCCTGCACTGTTTCCCATTACAGAGCAGCCCCCAATGCACTGACCCGAAGCCCCTTAAGGCTTGAACTGCCCCCCTCCATGCACTACCCCCAGGCTACTTGTGGCTTCCATTGGCCCCCAATGCACCAACCCCAGGCTCCTTGAGGCTTGCACTGCCCCTCCTCCATGCCCTATCCCCTGGGGCCCATTCAGGCTTGTACTTTCCCCAGACTCCATGAAGCTTGCACTGCAACCCCCATATCTCCTCCCCATATTACTTTGCCTTGCACTTTTTGGCTGCCTCTTGCTCTGCCCCCTGTGGCTGCCTACTTGCTGCTGCTCCAGGAGGGTGCCCCTCTCTGCCTCACCCAACATGGGTTGCACCGTCCTTCTCCTTACAGTGGTCACATCACCCCTCTCTGGCACACACAAGTGGCATTGGGAGGGACAAAGACCAAACGCAGCTCCTCAGACTGTCCGTGTCTGGCTCACACTTATTAAAACCCCCTTGCTCCCTGGGGTGTCACTAGACATGTGCTGGACATGGACAGCCCGAGGTGCCAGAATTGGTCTTTGTTCCACACTCTGTCACTCATGCTTGCCAGAGAAGGGTGTGTGACTGAGCGGGCTACACCTAGTTGATTTATTAACAGCTAATTGCAGCTGCAAAAAAAAGACTGGCTGGGCTTTGTCTGCACGTTTCACATGGCTGACGTAAACGGTAAAACTCTGCATCTGTATTTATTTATTAATGAAGCCGTTGTAAGTAAGACTATTAATGACATTAAAAATATCATATCATACGTAGAGATTAAAAGGTCAAATTTCAGCACTCCACTTCAGAAAGGCTGCTGACTCCTGGTTTAGAACCAGTAGATCTCAACCTCACGCTCTATTTTTATTCATAGAATGGAAGAGGAAAACAAATTTTCCTGCTTTTCTCAACTTCCAGCTTGGTTTCTTAACTGTGAATGATCTTGTCATTGACCTTAACTAGTTGAATAAAAAAAAAAAAAGAAGAAGAAAAAATGCTCTCTGCACCTGCAAAGAGATTAATGCTATCAAAAGCTGGCTTAGAACTTTTTCAAACTCTGGTTCCAGGTGCTCAGTCATTGATTTCTACCAGTTCAGTGGTCTGACTTCCTTTGAAACTCAGCAGCCAACATATATTGCTTAGTATATTTTTTATTTAAATGAAGTCAAAATTTAACATAAAAAGTGGTTAATTTCAAATTTGAATTTCTATGTATTTATGTTTAAAAGAAAACTATTCATTTAAATAATTTTTGTTAGTTTAAAAATATCAATTTTCATCTATCCAGCAGTACAGTGTATCTATTTAATACCAATGATGGACAGAGAGGGGTTTCCAGACTGAATGGTCTACTTCAGTTAGATTTCTAAATAGCTAGCAATGGCTCTAGTCTCTCCAGCATAATTAGCAGCTTTTTGCTTTTTCAAAAGTTCTGGGGTTTCACTTTCTGTTTCAAACAGACTAAAAAGTAACAAGACACAAGCGGGATACAGGCTGTCCTTTGGATTTATGGTACTGTTCAACTGCTGCCCCTATGCTCAATGACAGCCAAGTGGAGGCAGTTTTTGGAAGGGTGTTTTATGATCTTCAGAGAAACACTAACGAAATATTTTTAAAACAGAATTTAAACCAAGAGTGGGGAATCTCTATCTTGTGTGTTGGATCCAGTTTGTTGCCTTCCTGGAACTGGCCTGCAAGGCTGAAGGCTCTGTTGGGGGTGAATTTAATTTGTTATTAAATGGTTTGTGTTAGACCTCCTATGTGGATTCCATATTGTTTTTACACTTTCAGGATGGATTCTTTGCCAGCTTCCATTTTGAAAGATATGTACTTTTGTATATAGTGACAACCGCAATTTTAATAGCTAGTTAATTGTTCTTGTTTGTAGTTTAATAAATCCTGTATTGTTTGTTCACCTTTGATTCGTATACTGGGTAATGCACGGTGATAGATACAGAAAAGGCGCCTGAATCGGTAGGTAAAAGGCAGAGCTTGTTTTAGCCTGCTCAGTATTCACAGAGCAGCTAACCCAATTGAGGGGTGTGACTCAGCACTCCAGCCACAGCTCCCCCTCCCCCTCAGAGATGCACCAGGTAGATGCCCTGCTCTCTTACTCAGCACATACACAACATCCTATATTCCTCCCCCTCCTTCCCATGCTTTTACCACAGAAAAACTGTCATGGCTTCTGGGTGTAAGAGAGACCCTCTCCGGGAATATTTTGAATAAATGAATTCCCTGGATAAAAAAGAAAAATGTCTGTCAAGTGTAAGCAGTGCAAGAAGAAGTTGTGGGGTCTGGTTGCAAGAATGAAATGTCATAAGGAAGACTGCTTTTTGGGAGGAAATAATATGGTGATAGATGTTGATATAGCTGAGTGGACTTAACAAGTAACTTGAATAATTCACTTTGCAATGGCTCATTCTTCAGGACTCTCTCTATGCCTTGCAGTACAACTGTGATTTGACAAGTAAATTCCCAAGCTGTTTGCTGTGTTGTATGTTTCTAGAAAAAAATAAAAGTTGAGCTTGGCTACTCCTTATGGCTTGTTTAGTTAGTTAACTAAGTTTAGAATCCATTACTAAAGTATACAATAAAGAAAGCTGCAATAAGAGAAATCTAGAGTTATATTTGCCACTGAGTGTTGTTTTATTATTTATATTACATAACACATGCCCCCTATTTTGAAACATCACGGCCAGGGACCGTAATGGTGATGCCACAAGTCGACTCCCTACTTTACTTCAGCACAACTCAGCTCTTTCAAGGGGAGCCCTTCCTATACTTTGTAACAGAGAGAAAGCGGTGCTAGTCTACATACTATCAAAACAAAAGCAGCCCAGTAGCACTCTAAAGACTAACAAAATAATTTATTAGGTGATGAGCTTTCCTGGGACAGACCCACTTCTTCAGATCATAGCCATACCAGAACAGACTCAATATTTAAGGCACAGAGAACCAAAAACAGGAATCAAGGTTGACAAATCATATAAATTATTATCAAGGTGAGCAAATCAGAAAGCAGAAGGAGGGGGATGGGGAGTCAAGAATTAGATAAAGCAAAGTATGTAAAAGAGTCCTTATAATGAGCTAGAAAATTTCCATTTTATACTTGTTATCTCAAAAAACAAATGCCAGTGAGTTCAAAAGGGGGCTTACTCCAAAATAAAGTGCACTGTGAGTGCAATCAGCCTTAGCTTTTTTGGTAACTTGATTTAAATCTATCTATTTGTGATTTCAATTGTGACAATGATTTAAATCAATCTACTCTGTTCTCTGTGGAGGATTAATCTTTATACGCTAATCTTTACATGTGGAAAAAACACGTTTTAGTGATAGAGTTGAAGGAGCAGAGGATCAGGTTAGGGAACAGGTTCAAGATACACTAGTTGCCACAGGAGAAGGCACGTAAGATAGAGATGAGATTTGGACAAGGACAAAAAGTGATGGTTCTGCCTGAGTAATGAAGACAACACTTACAAATTTCAATCCTTGGAAGCAACAAATCAATAGATGCTAAATCTAGCATGTTCTATATATGTTCATTTGCATGATTCTTTTAAAATACTAGACAGACTGAACAGTAATTGCAGTGTGAAAATTTTTGGGCTAGAATAATAAGGAGTTGCCTAAAGCTAGATACATCACTGTAAGCAATTTATGGTTTTGGAGGCTTTGATTTAGTCCTCCAAATCCCTGCAGTAGATATACTGCTGTTATAATTAAATTATTAATGTGTAATTCAGCTGCACATTTCTATCACAAGATACATAAAAAAAATCTGCAATTCATTTATCTTCATGGAGAGAGGGTACACTCAACAAGCAACTAAGAATGGTTCATCTTAACATACTAAGATCTACTATAATTACTCTACTATTTTGTAAAATCAAATAAATATGAAATGCATTTTCCAAATCTACCAATATACTATTTTGCAATAAGTCTGAAGCCAGAGTGCCTAATCAGCAATAATCTTGATATGTAAATATACCAGCAACAGGGCACCTGGTCAGAAAAAAAACATATTATTAGACCACCGCAATTCAGAAGCCAAGGGAACTTGTTCATTTACCCTTAGTCATAGAGAAAGCAAGAGTGAGTTTGAAGGTGATAAATAAGATCTGGAAAAACATAGCGATTAGCTTAGGAACAGAGCTGAGCATCTTGCAAATTGCAAATGTGTGAATTCAGCAGCGTGTTGTATGGATGAGACATAGGTGATAATGAAATATTCCAGGAGACAGTTACTGGAATTTGAGAAGAGCGGTTATAGAAAGATCCTGAGAATAGTATGGATGCGGAAGGTCACCAATGAGGAATTATATAGGAAGACACAGTTGAAAGAGAACATACTGCAGAAGGTTATGCAATGGAAGTTACAGCCGTTTGGGCATATCTGCAGAATGAACAATGACTGAAAAATCAAAACTCTGATATTCGGCATAATGGACAGTTTGAATAGGAGAGGCAGACCCCACAGAGTGGGTAGATGATATAGTAGATTCTGTAGAATAGCTCCACACCAAACTAAGCCAATTCGCACCAGACAGGGAAAGAGAGAAGGAAATAGTGAGAGACGCATCAGACATCAATGGGCGCTGAGCCCATGGGATGATGATGAAATTTTAACCACCACCAAACAGCACGTGCATTACTACATAATTCAAAATACAAAAACACTAATGTGCTAACTCAGAGTTTTACATATTAGAATAGCATTTAGCACTACATTTGATAAGATGGTTGAAGGCAGCACATTTGATGTATTCTGGCTGTCTCACAGTACATGGAAACGTCACAATGGATGTTGGTATGTCTACACTGCAACACAAGGCTCCAACTAGGGCTGGAGCACAACCCCTCTTCTTTCAACACACAACTCTCTCTGACTCAGGCTTTGCCCTAGAGTTCTAGAATCCAGTAGGTACAGAGGGTCCAGATGAGAGTCAAACCAGGACCCAGGGTTCAAACACTACTATTTTGCAGTGAAGATGCAGCTGCCCTCTATTTCCTGCTGACACAAGCTCTACAAATCCACCAAAAATATGCCACAATCCCACTGGCCAATTTCCTTCCTCGTCTCTACGTCAAGAAGTCTCAGATCACAGCCAATGAAAAGAGAAGCATTTCTCCTTGGTGTACTACAGTAGCTTAGGCTGTGTCTACACGACAAAAATAACTTTGAAGCTGAGCATCTACACACATCCTACTTCATACTACTCTATTCCCGGGAATGGAGTAAGGACTTCGAAGTTGGACTGCCTACTTGGAAGTTAACTTCAAAGTAAGGGAAAATGTGCGTAGACGGTCTGCTGGCTACATCGAAGTAGTTGACTTAGCAGTTAGTTCCTAGTGTAGTCGCACTCTTGGTGAATCAGCGTTAACACTTTCATTATTTTCTAACCATTGAAATGCAAACACTCGGCAGCCTGGTGTTTGCAATGGAGACTTAAAAGAACAAGTCTTTGCAGCACATGCTTCACAGTCATTGGAGCACAGTCAGGTTTGGGTGATCCTGCAGTGTAAGGCCACTAGAAAAGTAGATGCCAGTCTGAGCACCAGAAATGACCAAGCATACCAGCAAACAGCAAAGAAACTGGAAATGCTGCACATACACCAGACTGGTGACCAGTGCAGAAATCTGAATAAGCCCCTCAAGATGGAGGATAGGAAAACCAGAAACCAGAACTTCACCTTGGGCAACTTGCTGACATTGTGCTCCTTTTTGGGTTCTGGTCACTGCACACAACATTGAGCCAACAGTGGTGCATGATGACTTGGTGAGCTGTGCTGGTGCCCTGCTGACCCCAGCATGGGGAGTGATGGGAGGCGGCAGCAGGCAGGGACTGAAGCCAGCCAAGTGACTCGGTTGCTGAAGCCTCTCCCATAAGAGGCTCTGCTGCAGGAGCAGCCCAGCCTGTTGCCTAGTTCTGCAACCCTTACATTGAACAGTACCCTAACTCTGCAAGTACTTCCACTGCATGCACAAGGGCTCTCTGCAGACTGAGGTACTACTCAACTGTGGTTGGGGTGGCCTATTCGTGCTCTTTGTGTACATGTTCTAAAGAAGTTAGCAGAGTTATTTATCTACCTGCCCAGGGTGGAAACTGGATTGAATAAGATTTAACTTTTTTTTCCCATAATGTTAACAATTCAATTATATTTTGAAATTCGAAATTTCAGTCCCAGATAGAGAGAAGAGGAACATAGCTGGAACTGGAATCTAAGAGTTCTAGTTCTGTTACTAAGGGCTTGTCTTCACTCAATGGAAGATCCACTCTGCTGCAGTTGATCTTCTGGGGTTTGATTTAGCGTGCCTCGTAGGAACATGCTAAATCAAACTCCAAGGGAGCCTCCCCATTAACCAAAGTACTCCTCACCAGCCAGATGCAAGGGAAGTCAATAGGAGAGTTTCTCCTGTCAACCTCACACAGTGGGGCTGCACCATAAGTCGGACCTAAGGAAAGTGGATTCCAGCTATGCAACTCTCGTACTTGGATTTGCGCATCTTAGGTCAAATTTGTTTTCTAGTGTAGACCTGCCATAACTGCAACACAGCTCACATGCAATCACACAACTACTCAGTTGCAAGTGAAATCCTTCCAACAACTCTTACTGTACTTCCATTGTGCCAGGTCCTAGAACAACTGAATGCAGTAGTTCAGGAACAAATGAAATGCTTTACAGACTGCTCCTTTTATCTTGGGGATGATGAGAGGAAGGTTGAGCTCAAGTTACTGAGCACACCCACACCAAAGACAGTAAGGTGTGAAGTTTTGCAGTCCCTATTCTGTTTTGAGCTATAATATCTAGCATTACTGAGGATCATGACCTGCAAACGGAGAACTGGAGTCTGATGGTATTATGTTTGCTGTACTACACATTTCATTTTGTAGCCCCATGCAATAATCTTATGATATTCTATCATAAAATTATAAGGGTGTAGAAGAGCAGCTATGAACAGCTCTTAAAACAAGTGAAACGTTTTTATTTCTACTGTTATTTATAAAAAGTTTAAAAAATGCAAAGAATTTACATGGAATTGTGCTATATATCTGAAGGGTGTATTAGTTCTTCTAATTCCAGAAAGCCATCAAGTCATACCCCAGGCTGCCAAAGTTTGAGAAACACTGTGGTACACCGCCCCTTGGGACTGATCTGGATGCACTGCTCAAGAGGACTGATTTTCCCAAGTTTAGTTGTGAAGATGTCTCCAGAACTGCTAATCAAATTCCTGGCCTACTTTACCTGTATGATAGCTGAACTGAGCTTTATCTCAGAGGCACAGTAGCATTGGATCCAATACTTGATAGTAAAGGCCCTAAGTCTATCTCTAAAGTTTTAATATTAAAAAAAGCCAAACAAACCACCTGCCCTGCAAAAAAAAAACCCACCCACTTCTCAACTGTTCCAGCATTTTAATAAATTCATGCGGTACATATGTGTACCCTGCATAACACTTTAAAGCATGAAGGAATATAAAACACAGAAGTAATTCACTTAGTCACCCTCATCACATCCATTCTTTCTTTTAGCAAAGCTCAAGTAATTGTGGTACAACTCTACTTAGCTGTCTGTAATACACATTCTCTCGAGATTTCCTCAAAAATCCTAAAGAATGGCAACTAAACACTTCGGTGAAAATCCTAACTTTACAAGTGAAATCAATTAAAAATAAATGGAAGTTTGCCATCCATTTCAATGGGGTCAAGATTTCACACTTTATTTCTAAATAAAATTCTTGCCTTGCCCTCAGCCTTACCCAACCCCGCATCAATTATTAGCCTATAATAGCAACAACAGAAGCTGCAGTGGGATTTTTTTATATTTCTAATTCTCCTCTCATTTTTGGGCCCTACGTGAGGGCCATTTGTAGTGTTGCTTCCACAACCCCCCATCTTCCTCAATATCTTTGGAAATCAAAATATCTAAGTCAGACTGAAATATGCAGTATTCCCTATTCTTCCTTCTAAGAAAAAAAGAATATCCCTGTTTGACACCAAATTGCATTTCTATGATTATTTCTATAGCTCAGCTAAACAGAGATCCTTGATGATATTTTCATTTTCCACGGAGCTTAGTCAATAGTATGGGGAAAAAAAACAAAACCAAAAAATCTCTACTTCATTACTTACAGAAACAACGCATTGATTCATACTTACAGGCTGGGGCTGCTCTGCAATACAGCAGTTGAAACACAACCAGAACTCACTCATTGTTTACAGTCTGAAGATGAAAGCAAGCAGCAAAATGCCAAATCTCTACTATAGCACCTCCACGTAGAACGCTCCTTAACTCAACTACTGTGTAGTAACTGCCTGAAGGTAGAAGTTTTTTCTTCTGTTGTGAGCTTTTCCCAAGGGCAGTGAAAACCTGGATAACCAAATTTTGTGACAAAAGATGTGAATGTCTTCTCTCTGAATGTGTTAGTCCAAGCACCGAAGAAGTGCGTATAAATGGTCTCTTGGTCCTTCTTAAGGGTAATTACCTGAAAAAGAAAAGTGTGATGCATCAGCAAGAAGGAACATAGGTCTTTTTAAGCTGACAGATATAAGAATATATACCTGACAGGCACTAACAAATATTCAAACCAAGGATTATATATGGATGCACTTATTTCAGTCATATGTTTGTTTCTACAGAGGCACATTATTCAAAATTTGCATATGGCAGATTCTTAAGTTTTACAAGGATTCCACAACTTCTTGTAAAATCAATCAATCACAGATAACAACTGGAATCTACATTTAGGAATAATATCCTGGCTTGGACAATGTTACACAAGCAATTTTTTAGTTTTGGCCCACTCTTCCTTTCAAACCAAATAAACACAAACTTTTCATCAAAGGAGTAGACAACTTTAGAGGGAATTTTATTTGTTGATGTCGTCTTCCCCTTTAAAAATAAAATAAAAGGCAATAAAAGAATAATTTTTTTCATGCTCACTCAAATTAGGTCCAGCTACAACCAGTGAAGGTCCTGAAGTAAAAATTTTAATTTTGTTGTAACTAGTTATCCTGACAGCTGTTTTTGTAATGCAGATGGAGATCTTACTATCCAAACGACTCTTTTCTAATGCTGAAAAAAGAAGTTCCCAATAAATGGAAGTTGATAAGGTACAAATTCTCTCAACACAAATGAATTCCCCTCCCACCCCCATATAAAATCCCTGTCATAATAGGGGAAAAAAAACCAAAACAAAACAAAAAACCCCCCATGAAATGTGTGACTGTCTCCTTAAAACACAAACTCCCAGTGTGGAACAACTGACTTTAAATTCCAGCCATTCTTTTGCTAAACTGTAGTGGGGTTTTGTTTTGTTTTGTGTAACCTCTAACCTGAAGTCTCCATCTCCTGCTCTGGCCACTAGGTAATTCTCTGGTGATTTTACTGTGCTCATTCCATGCACAATCTGTTTTATTCTTATTTTGTGAATAAACAGACAATTAAATGACTACAAAATTACACAGTTACACATTTAAAAAAAATAAATAGGGTATATAAAGGGTCTAACTCATTTACAGAAATCAAACGCACAAAGTGCTGCACATCACTATTTAATCTACTACATTACCTAGAGGTCTCAAATAACTTGGTGACTCATTGAACTAGACACAGTACAAAGAAAGAAAGATGAGCAGACAGTCTAAATTCAACTTAGATGTCATGAAATAGTTTCCAACAATATTATCAGGTATCTGTGTTGATGCACACAGTTATGTCATTCTAAGTATTAATATTATTATTTTCCATATCCTTAAATTGAAGACACTCCTAACACGACTGACAGGATCTGGTATATGACTACAGGCTTGACTACACTTAAAATGCTACAGCAGTGCAGCTGTAAGCCACCTCCCTGAATGCAGATCTACGCTAGGGAAGAAAGTCAATGCAACACACGTAACTCCAGCTACAAGGTTTCTTCCGCTGACTTCCTTTACTCCTTGCAACCATGAGGAACCTCTGGGGTGGATGGGGATGCTGTGAACATTGGATTTAGCGTGTCTCCACTAGGTGTATTAAATTGATCCCCAGAAAAGTGACCTCTAAAATGTTGATCATCCTGTAAACAAAGACATGCTCTGAGATGTGGTACCTAGGTTAACAGAAGAATTCTTCTAGTGACCTAGCACAGTCTACACTAGGGGTTAAGTGGGCTAAAAATCCATTTCTCAGGGTTGTAGAATTTCACATCCCCTGCATGAGACTTTTTAGTATAGAACAGGCCTACATTTAGCAACCCTAAGATTAAGATAAAATGGAAATACGCATTATACCATACTTCCCCTCCACCTATTGCCAACACTATTGAAAAAAGGCAATTTTGCTTTTCAAAAACAAAATTAAAAGTCCTGTAATGTTTTACCAGCCTAAGGGATTTCAAAAGGAGGAACTGAGGCAGTACAAACATGGCATATTTTCACTAGAGAAAAAATAATGCTTCTTAAGAAAGCAAAACACCATTCTGCCTCAAGATGTTACATTATGTTAGAACAACAATGATGATGTCCAGATATGCATTAACTGTTTCAATCTCTCAAAAAGCCACAATCAAAACTCTAGGTTAACAATTTCCAATCATTTAGGTGAACAGGGATCAACTACCAGCTAGTCAAGAAACAGCAAATTTTCATGACAGCTGAATGCCCCCAAACATAGGCATAAAAGTAATTAGTTCATCAGCCTTCACTGTAGTGTTGTCTTTATGCATTCCCCAGAATTGTCATCGTTGCTGATTTGAAGAAGTATTTGTTCTAGCATTATTTCATGCATGGATGTAAAATGGAAGAATTAACAGAAATGACTCAAGTACTCAGACTGTATAATAGAATGACATTAAAATTTCACTAGGTTAACATTTTTAAAATAGCAGAAGACAAGGTACTACAATGGAGTGTTTTTAAAAGTCAACTCCAAGTACACGCATGGCAATACAGACCTTTCAGATAGGAATTTTCAAGACTTCCAAGCCTAATCTCTGCCCCTATTGAAATAAAAACTCACTTTGACTTCAATGTGAACAAAATTAGGCCAACATGGAGAAATTTTGAAAATTCCACCCTCAGTTTGTTCTCATAACTCTAATCCCAGGAGGCACCCACTTTGTTTCTAGAATTCTTCATAGCCAATATTGCCACAGAACTTAGATTTTGCAATCGGAATATGGGTAATTTATTGTAGATGTGCAACTTCTGACTCTTGTATAGCTCAGTGACAGACAGTACAGGGAACATCTACAATTGAAGCTTAATGCTGTACACTGGTCAGAAACTGGGGTTACAAGTTGCTCAGAGGTGAACCAAGGCATTGGATCCTATCTCTTGCAACTCAGGTGATACTTACTATGAAGGCTCTGTTAGAACAAAAATGTAAAAAGGTAGCTGATAATGAGTGACAACATTACAAGGCCTGATGCGTTATTACCTACTAGAATTAGAGATACATATCCTGTGGAACAATATTGTTGGGCTTTCCCTTTCCTTAGCAATAGTATAATATTAGGGGTGTTAATGGTTAACTGGTAAGGACTCGAGTAGCCACCTGTCCACTCCAGCCCCATAGGGCCTGCTGTGGGTTGGCAACACTCCACTTTGGCCAGAGTAGGCCTGGTGCATGGCAGTCCCAGAGCACACCATGGGTAGGAGTGCTCCAGCCCCCATCCACAACAGGAGTGAGGGTGTGTGTGCAGGGGTGCTCTTCCATTTAATTGGTTAACTGGATAAACTTAACATTTCACCAGCTAGCTAATTAAATGGAATTTTGCACCCCTATATATTTCTCTCTAGCCTTGGAAGCTCACAAAGTATTGCGCCATAAAGTATCTTCTATCCCTCAGTCTAACAGAGCTTTTTTAGCACAAGACCAGAACTGAATATATTAAGTTCCTGTTGTCACAGTTGTTCAATTTTCAATCCCTGGTTAAATCTAAACCAGAACACAGGGTGAAGGCAGGGAAAAATCTTCCATAGCATGCAAATAAGACTATGAGCTAACACCTCAAATGTTCTTCCACCAATTTGCACTTTTAAGTGCTGTGGTCAGCTGAAGCCCTGGGGACAATTTGCAAAGCCTGGGCATGCTTGCGTTCCTCTTGAATTCTGATCTGGGCTGCAAACCTTACGTAAAGCTTTCCTCCTAGGATTTTGGTCATGCATGCTATTTATAACTTTGACTTTGGGGTCCAGTTATTTTGTTTATGGGTGAAAAATCAAAGTACAGGTTAAGTTACAGTTGAGCCTTCAAAGAACATCATTCCTTTATAGCTCTTTTTAAAGATTTATTCTTAGAGCAAATAAAGTAAGCACACAATGGATCCTATAAAAGCACATACTAAATTTATCTCAGTTTTTACAATTCTATAGAACAGTGCCCAGAAGGCTTTTTTACTGCTTCCTCTCCATCTGTGGAGAGCTTTTCTTTCTTCTTTAGAAATAATTTCTGTCTTGAAACAACTGAACATTGTAGCATTTTAATTATCTCATTTTTAAAATTATCAGATGCAAGAAAATAAATGTGATGTCTATAATGTCAAAAAGCAGGAATTTTCAATGTGCTGCTCTGTAAATCAAATGACATTTATTGTGGTTTGGTTGTTTTATAGGGCGAGGCACAAAGCTCATGTGCAAGATGGAAAAATAAAATGCAGTTAAGCAGGTGGCAAAAGAGACATCAACATTCTAGACAGCAACATCCTCAGAGCTCTATTAATGTTCTTTGGAACCCTGTTTAAGAGTGAACAAACAAGGAAAGTTTTAAATATGAAGAGTACAGATTACCCTTAGAGCTACCAAATCAGGTAATTATATAATCAGGATCTCATGTGAAAGTACCTAGGCTTGATCCTGCCAGGTGCCAAGCACCCTAAACATCATCTGTCATGAATGGTTATTTAGATATTCAGCACCTCTCAGGTAGCACTTCGTACTCTCACAGCATGAAGTGCTCAATGCAGTATTGTGCAAGTAGCAAACCACATTACAAATAGTGCTGCATTTGTCTGTATAGATCTCTGAGATTACTGGGGCCCCACTAGGTTATCCTTTTAAGTGAGACTGAATCATACAGTTGAAGATGACTGACTTAAAAAAATAAAACCTAGATATCTGTCCGTTCATAATTTCCCAGTGCTGATCTAATTAACCAGCTGGGTAATGCAGCACCAAGTGAGGAGGATTATATTCTCTTCTTATCCCACTACCAAGATAGCAGGAGCCTTATTAAAGCACCGCTATGCATTTTATTACTATAGCTTAGAAACATCTTTTGCACTAGTTTAGTTGGAGAATGCTACTGGTTATTAAAGAGAACATATCATACAGTGAAATGGCCTCTCAATCAAGATTAAAAGTATCATATTTAAAATTTTATCTTGCCTTTCCTGGAAAATTTAATTCAAGAAATAAGAGATGTGGATACTGAGGTAGCTACACAGATCTATTTTGTCTTTCACAAATTAAAGTACAAGGAGGATTTTCACTGTTTCAAAGTGAATTCTAAGGCTGATCAAATGCAAAAATGAAACTATTACTCCAAATTGTTACACTGTAATCTTAAATGTAAAATGAAGAAATCAAGTATCTCAGGCAATTTGTAGTGCAAGTCCTGGCAGTAAGAAATATGAGCAGACATTTAAGTTATTAAAACAGTATTATTACCTTCACTAAACCTTGAGAAATAAATTTAAAAAAAAAATCTTTCAGGCTCTCCAGGACTCCTTGCACAAAAGGGCACTAATATCTTAAATGACCTGAATAGGCACACAATATATGCTGACAATGGGCAGGGAGGGTTTGGAGAAATCGAGTTGTTCTGTAATTACAATGTAAGAGCAGCCTCCTCACTTTAAAATACTTGAATAGGCTGCATCCATGGGTCAACCTTTTTTACCTTCAGGCTATATTTTCTTTGCTGCAGCTTAAAACAGGAAGTGTGGTAACCAAGCTATTTGATGACTGCTAGCAGCAGATACAAAACTACAGTAAACCACACGAAGAAAAATGACTGCACTTGCTATCATGACATCTGAATTTAACTTGCCTCTCCTGTTACCAAAACCCACATTGTTTTAAAAAATCTACAAAGTTGAGAACATGCATGTTTTGCTTACACCTCTATTGACATTGCGTGCAAGTAAATTCTAGGAGCATAATTCCTCCACCTGGAAGTCTGAATGCATGAGAATACCATCAGACCAATGCAGAACATTACTTCTTTCAGTATGTTCCCGGTCTTCAAAAAGGTGCTCCCTGGACATCTTCAAAATCTTTACAGGGCTTTATACTCAACACCCATTGTATAAATTAAGAGGTAGGAACTTCACAGAAAGATCCAAACTGATTTTAGTCTGGTACGGCTATGATCTGAAGAAGTGGGTCTGTCCCAGGAAAGCTCATCACCTAATAAATTATTCTGTTAGTCTTTAAAGTGCTACTGGGCTGCTTTTTCGTTTTCATAGTATACAGACTAGCACGGCTATCTGTCACTGATTTTATGAAAGACTAAGAATTCATCCTTGTTCATTAATGATACTGTAGCCCATGGACAAATACACAGACTACCCTTAGCTCTGAAGAATTCTCAAACATTCTATGACATCACTGCAGGGCAACCTGCGGCCCACTGTGGCTCCACTTGCAGCCGGTGGATTCCTGTCTGTGCCTCTTTCCAGCATGCTTCTCTCACACTAGGGCACCAGAGCCTGCACTTCCTAAGTCTCCCTCTTCCACCGCAGCACTTCCAGATGATGCAGATTACCTGGTTTGTGATTAACTACATCCCTCACCCTCGGTCTCAAATCTGGAACGGCCACAAATCAGCGTTGAAACTCTGGGAGGAGCATGGGTGGTGTGTGCTCCAAAAGTGCTGGGAGAAAGTGGGAGGAGCATGTAAATGTGGGGCTCTGATGCCTAAGAGTCATGAGGAAGGGAATGCACACAGGGGGCCCCCAAGGCTGCTGTAGCCCACTGCGGTGATGAACGGCCACTCGTGCCTCACACACTATTCCTGGTTGCCTATTCCGGCATTATTTTGTTCTATGGCAGCAAAGTGGCCCATAATCACTCCTCAACAACATGGAATGCACTGTAGCTCAAATACTTTATTATTTAAAAAAGTCCTTCCACGCTTCACCCCAGAACACAAAAGTCTTCCTCATTTTATTGAAAGAAAAGTTAAAATTGATTTGTAATTATAAAGTGTGGGGGGGAGGGTTAAATCTCCCACAGAGAGAGCTGCTAGTAAAACACTGAATCTCCAAACAAAGTTTACAGATCCTTGCTGCAAGGGATGGTTTTAGATTTCCCAACTTTAAACTTTTACCATCAGGCAATAAACCTTAGCTAAACAGTGAAGTGTTTCATTCTTTCATGCTGTAGATCTCCTCTAATCACTTCCAATGGACTTCACTCACAATCATCAATTCCCTGAAGACCAATTGCAGCGACTGTGGCAGCAAGGAATATTTCACGTACATCTACTAAGTTTAAACATTACCCTTTCTAGATTCCAAAGTCTCTCTCTGGGGTAATTCAGAACTCTATATAGCAGGTGACTCCATCATGCGCCCAGATTGGATTACCAAGGGGACTTGATCATCAGTCAATTTATTGGAAATTATTTCTTCCTCCCTTAAAAGAAAGGTTCAGCCTAGAAACTAGAGTGGCAACATATCCAGCGTAAGCAAATCATCTCCCATCTGTTGGCTACTACCCCACCTGACCTGGACTCTTCATTTCTCTCCAAGTATTACCCAGATTGTCAAGTCCTATAGCAATACTATGCGCACTTGGCCAGCAAATTTGAGTTAAATACAGATTTCCTAAAAAAAAAGGGAGGAGGAGCTAAACTAATTATTCTCTGCTAACTGGTAGAAACAAATTTTAACAAGTGTTCTGAACTGTTCTGATTATGATTAATCCAATGGGAAATCATATGAAGGAGGCATTTGACCCCACTCCCCCTCCGAATTCAGAACAGGTGATGCCATGTCAGGCAAATGATGGAACTGTGATTCAACACGATAACTTAATTTTATCTGATAGGAAAAAAATGACTCTGCAATTAAACTTTGCCAGCACATACAGGTATAGGAGTATTGCCTCAGGATTATGTTACAAGCTAAATAAGTAATTTTAAATTGAATGGATATTAATTAGAAGCTGAATAAATCTGAAACTCTTCGATAGACACTAATTACAGAAAAACTGCTGATACAAAAATCGAAATCCAAAAAGCAACCAACAACTGAAAACTGGAGCAGAAACATTGTAAACTTGTCCACAATCGAAAGACAATTCAGGCAAAATTCTCATATCTGGGATGCTTCCCTGGAAGGTGCTGAATGAGTCAATTAAATGCCTGAGCCTCCTCCCCTTTTCTTCCCATCTCTACACCCACATCTCTCTCTCTCTCTAGTCTCTTCTTCTGAGCTTTATTTCTGTTCTCTATTTTATCTTAATATTTTATCTTTAATTAGTTGCAAGTTTATAAACAAATTTAGTTTGCAAATTGTCTGATACAAAATACGAGTTTATGTTTTAACTGTTGATATTACCTATATATTCAAAGTGTATGATCAACACATTAGGAGTTGTTTATGTACAGCTTTTTTCTTCTGTAGGTATATTTAAAAAAAAAAAAAAAATTAAAGCTAGTAGAAAAAAATCTCATCGTTCCCCCCACCCCAGTACTTTTCATTCTGAAACTGACAGGACAGCCACAACCTTTCCTCTTGATGCTCAGTTGTTAAGGTGTAGTATGTAATGTGCCTATCTTTAGAGACAGGCTCAAGTTTGCTCCTGTGGGTCCATTCCCCCCCAAGCATAACCCTACACTAGTTGGAAGTCCCGTTGTTCATCAAAAGGGGGATGTTTTCTAGCTTGCACAAGCTAAACAAAAAGCACACGTTGATTTTCTTCCCTGGATTTCAAGCTATTTTTAAAGTGATGCACACAATACATGTCAGAAAGACCATATTTACATTTAAAGAAAGAATGTTCTCTTATGTTTTGAATCGGACAAGCTCCTTAGATAGATATCTAGTAATGCAATTATTCAGCAACATACTAAATCTCAACTCGTCTTCTCACATCTCAAATTTACTTAAGCCTGTCCCCAGGCCTCACAGTACACTTAAGACAACAAAGGGGAAATGTAACTCATTATCATCACCTGAACTTTGTTTACCAGTTGAGCACATTCCATGCCTATCTCAAAACCAGGGATTTTTCCAATGGCCCTAATTTTTTTTTGAAAACTGTGATGCAAGGCAGTAAGAACATTTATTGTAACTGTTCTGAATGCCAAATTCTCCACTCAGATGCACATACAGAACCCCCTGTGAAGTTATCAAGAATTTTATGCATGCACCCATAGGACTTTGGCTCCTAAAACATAATTAGCTCTATGTTAAAACAAAATCTGCAAATCATTTACTCCCTCAGACCCTGAGAAACCTGAGTTACAAGTTACACTGCTGGATCACATGAAAACATATTCGTCATAAACAAAGGTTGCGAGAACCCTAAACCTTTCCTTTCACTTCCTTTTAACTTTCTCTTAATAGCTTTTTGCTTAAATTTCTTAAACTAAGTCTCAACCTGGGAATTAAAACTTTGAGAAAGAGCTTCAGCTACGTTTAGATTACCTTAATTTTTTTCTGCCCCTAGAATTACAATTTAGGGCCCACTTGTGCAACAATTTCCATATCTCCCGTTTATCCACATGAGTAAGATTAAACATGAACAGGTGCATTTGCAGCATCAAAAAGCCTTTTTGCTGGTGGTTTTTAGTTCACAAGATGTAAAATGATGCAGAATGGTACAGTGAAAATACACGATAGTAGTTTTATAATTATTAATTTTGTGGTCTTTTCACAAACCAAGACAATTTCCCTCCATTCTGCCTTTCTTTTAATATTATTGACAATCTACTTTCATTCCTACATTCCCCCCAGAATAGTTTCAAATTTTAAATCAACACAACCCTAAAAACAGCTCACAGGGAAGGATACTAAAGATTACTAAGTTTTATTTTTCCATTCAGTACTAAAAGATCTGTTTATTGACAAACGTGTCAACACTGTAAACACTGCAAGGTATTAAAACTGGTTACTGCTTTCAACATCGAAGTTTCAGGCCACAGTTGGGAAGGACATGTATACTGTAGAGGGAAACAGGAGAGAAAAGAAGCCAGCAAAAATACTAGCAAGAGTTATAGAAAGAAAGTACATAGAAAAAACAAGAAAGTGGGAGAAAACTTGAGCTCCCACATCATGTAAACGATATGTCAGAGGAAGCTATAGAGTAGCTAAAGGCAGGAAATCATGTGACTCAGTTCAGGGAAAGAACCATCAGTTTACTTTGTGGGTAATAGCACTGTTTGCAAGAGCAGGAAGCAGTAACAGTGTGCGCGGCTCCTTTTTAAATACCTTGCCTGTACAAAAGGAGAATCTTTCCAGAGATTTCTCTTATCGAGGAAAATTTCTTCAATATATCACTTGCTCATTCCCCTCCTCACTAGGCACCACTATTTCGTTCGGATACCATGTTGCATTCTGTTATTTCTGGTTTAAAGTAGCTAAAGGTCTTGTTAGTCTGACAAAACTAGCGAACCACACACCTCACCGCCACTCAGCACTGCAGTGGCGTCACTATCTTCTACAGTGTAAAAAGGGGATTGTAAAAAGCTAATCCATAAAAAATGTCTGATATTTTACCCAGTGTCTTCAAAACCCAACGTTATGCAATTAACTTTTTGGCGTTAGTATGTTCCGAAATAAGAATGAGAAGAGATGCCTGGGGTAAAAGTAATATAGCTGCAAATCAGGTTGAACTGAGGATAAAGTGGTGCTGATTAGTGACACACACAGATCATTGTTTTACAACAGACATCAAACTCTACAGTTTTGATATTTTATTTTCATGGGTGGGAGGCCAGGGATGTTCCATGCAGCAAACATCTACACACAAACAGTACAATTTATATTTTATCATCTTAATGCAAAAGTTTTACAAAACAGTAGGACAAGAAGCATGGTGCAGAAAAGTTGATAGAAATCATACAAGCAGGAAAAAAAAGCAATGCAGTGAGGCAGAATATTTTTAAAATGGCATGAAAAGCTTTATTAAAGTAAAACTGGAAATTACAAAGAACCTAAGCTGCAAAGAATCCTGCAATACAGAACCAGAACTACTTCAGCTACTTTTTTTTTTTAAGAAACATAATTACATATTCTCTGTCCTTTTTTCCTGATACAATTCTTTCAGTTCCTAAGGGTCACCACATTATCAAATCACTACATCATTCTTGGCTATCTGAGAGAATTAAATGAAAGACTATTTTCTTTTCTCCTCAGAGTTCTTTATGAATCCTAACACACAATTCCAATCAAGACAAAAAGCACTGCAATGAAAACTATTGTGGCCTTCCAAAGAGATGGCTACTAATTAATTAATTATTATTTGTATTGTGGAAGTGCAGGCAACAATCAGGATCATGCTTCTTGTGTGCAAGCCGCTGTGCAAACTGGTATAAAAGTATCATGCAGACTTATGTTACAGAATGAAATGTGTATGATGGACAAATACTTAATAGACTAAAAAATGTCTGCTGCGGGGAGCATGGTTCATTTTCTTGTACAGTAAGTCAGCATAATCATTTGTTCATAACATTTGAACTTCAATTTAAAAAAGGAGTCAAACGCATGAGTGCAATTTTTAGAAAGATCTTGGTCTTCGAAAGAAAAAAAAATCCACACCTTAAAAGTAAAACAGCAGTAGCTCATAAACACAGACGTCACCAAAGGTCATTTTATTTAAGCAAAGTTAGATTAAATTAGAAATTGGGAAGGTATAAACTAACACTGTATGATACCTTATTCTTGTAACAGTGTTTGCATTTTTCATTCCTGTAAATACAGGTTATTTATACTATTGCTGTCAGTTTTCCTCGCTCAGAAAATAATCTTTTTAAAAAAAAAATCAGTTACAGCCAGTGAAGTAAAATTAAACTGTTTGGCACACAATAAAGTACATTTATTTAGTCACCTGTGAACTATGCTTGGGCTGCACATTTTGCTGTTTGAAAAAAGCCAGCTCCATCACCTCCGTCGCAGCCTTGCTTGGTGTGTGACATTGCGTGTTTTAAACAGGAAGGGTGCATTGGTTCACCAGTCATGCTTCCGCTTTGGCTTTCAGTTCCCTTGTCTACAACCAACTTAATACTGAACATTTTCCACTGAAACAGCTAGAAATCAGATATCTCATCCACTCAGCTTTCAGTCTCTTAACCAGGTCATGTGTTTATGTTCACTCCCTATTCCTTTCAACAAGCTCTCCACTACACTAGTGCAGGTTGCACTGCCCTTTTCCAGCATGCTCAGGACCTGACTGGTTCTGGACAAGAGAATTTACCAGATGAGGGGAGGTGTAGGGCTTTTGAAACCAGAAAGCCCTGCGATCAGGGGCTGTGCTGCAGCCTCAGCCTGCAGATTCTCTTCACAGCCCGGGCTGCCATGGAGCATAAGGGGGCTACAACAGGTCTCAGCCCTGTGGCAGCCTCCCAGCCCCTGTTGTTGCGGGGCAGGCAGGAACTCCTGGCCTTTCCAAGGCAGGGGCCCTGATGGCTCCTGCCCCTGCCTGCTGTGGGGATTCTGGCCCCATCCCCCAGCATGCTGCTGCGGGGCAGACAGAAGTACTGGCTCTAGCCTGGTGGGGCCTCCTGTACCAGTCACTACTCTCATCTGGCAGCATCCATGGTCATGCCAGACCATGGATATTGCTAGATAAGAAAGCACGCTTTTCAGAGGTACAAAAAGCTCAGATGGAAGATCAGACAAGACTAAAGAAACGTTTTTAAAAATTAAAAACTCCAGACTTTTATTCAGAGTAAATATAAGGGGTAAATCTCCAGAAGAGCCTAAATGACTTAGGAGCTTGTTTTCAAAGGTGGCTAAGTTAAGGTGGCAGTCAGTGATAATCAGGTAAGTTTGAAACATCTGCCCATAGAAGTTAGAGACTGAAGGTACACATTGGATCATGCAACCCATTGCCCTGGCAGTGAAAGGCTGTTCCAAAGACTACATTGTCTGCAAATTAGTCCAATCTAGCTTTACAAATTGTAAGTTGACACGTGTGGCATTTCTCTTGACGGAGCATTCCACTGCTTTACAGATTTCTCAATCAAGCAGCTTTTCTGCAAGTCTATTTTTTTCCTTGTCTTAACTTCATTCCATTGACCTTTATTAAATGCCTGTGCACTACATTAAATAAAAGCAAGGAATGACTGGGGACTACATTCCTCAGGTATTTGTAAGCTAATATACCTACCTCCTCAGTCAAGCTACATATATGTAGTCTTAATCTTCCTTCTGTGTCATACCTTACATAACTCATAGGCTTTGACACTCTTCTCTGAATTCAATCAACAATTAGCAGTATCTTTCAGGTTGCTTGGTTCCCAAATCAGAACAATATTTCAGTTGCAGTCATATAACAACTATATAAGCATAGGCATTATTATCCTTTTGCTCCATAACACACCACTTCTCATATTCCTTGCCCCTCTGCTGAGTGGATGAGAAATCTGTTGATTTCTAGGTGTTTCAGTGGAAAGTGTTCAGTATTAAGTTGGTTGTAGACAGGAAACGGAAAGCCAACGTGGAAGCATACCACCTTACCCACCTGCTCATAACAAGTCTATCATGTAATAGCCAAAGCAAAAGCAGGAGTACAAGCCAGAGTGCTTGAATTAAGCAGAAAATATAGCAGGGCACCAGAGCACACTTGGGAAATTAAATGTAAAGTTTTAAAACAATTGGTACAAAAGCTGGTAAGTGCCAAAGGACCTGCATGGATTTTATATTGTATTACTTTAAGAAAATAAGCAAGGAGGCAGGGTGGCTGCTAAAGAACAGATTAACAAAAAGCTCTGTATGGAAATTAACATACAGTGCCCAATGTTTATTATATTTATCCTTGACTTGAAACAGGAGCAATCAGAAACGTGACAAATGGACTGTTTTTCTTTTTTTCTAATTTCACTTTAGCTTCACTTAAAATGCTGTCACGTACCTGGTTACAGCAACAGAAGGATTTGCCTAAATTTCCTACAATAGCACTCTGACTATTGTCCTCTTCTCTGCAGTGGAATGCCAACGCTGCTAGAAAAAGCCATGCAAAGCATATACCCTCTGCCCCTAGCAAAACACTGTGACCTTAAAATGCATACCTGAGGAAGGCATATGTTCAAACATGGCAAACTATGCAGGGCTAATCTGCAAAATTCTCAATACTGGATACAGTAAGTGACCAGGACAGTGTTCCATGCAGCAGGATCAGGGTAAAGGCAGAGCACCTGCCAATCAAAGCCTCTCTATTAAGACTCACTGAACTTTATTTTCAGAAAACTGAGACCCTTTAGTACTTTACAAAATATTTTTAAATAAAGGAACAAAATCTAAGACTCACAGACAGAGAAAGCTTATATGTGTATGATATGAAAACTTTACAGTACAATACAGTTGTCTCTAATTCTCCAGGAACAACCGGCCCAGGTTTGTGGTCCTATCACCATTTCTTCCCCCACCCCCAATCTGGAAATAGTGCTGAAAGTGAACTGGCATGATGAATACATAACATAGAGATAGAATGAAAACTGATAAATCATCTAAATAGGACAAAAGGAGATATGGAAATCTGAAGAAGTGGATCAGCCCAACGAAAGCTAATAAATTACTTTGTTGGTCTTTAAAGTGCTACATAACTGCCTTTTTGTTTTGTGCAGATACAGACTAACATGGCTACCACTCTGCACCTATTGTTCTGTATCAAGTAAAAGCTTCCTAAATGGTCTTCAACCTTCCCACAATCATCCCCTGTGGGGGCGAGGGAGAGGATATTACTGTATCATCTAAATTTTTTACCCAGCAACAGAAGCAGTCAGTCTGTTTTTTGTAAACGCTTCCACTCCAAAGCAGCACTGATAAGGAAAGTATCAGAGCGGCAGCCATGTTAATCTGTATCTTCAAGAACATCAAGAAGTCCTGTGGCACCTTATAGACTAACAGATATTTTGGAGCATGATGAAGCAGGTGTTTGCCCACGAAAGCTTACTCTCCAAAACATCCAAGACTGGTAAGGAAAGGTTACTCTGAAAATCTGCCCAGGGAAATACAGCAAACCCTCAAATATGCAGGTTCAAGTTGCACATAACTTGCTTTAATGCAAGTTAAGCATAACCTGAAGCTGCTCTGTGGCTCTCAGCCTGCCTAGCTGCCCACAGCTGCAGGCAGCTAAGCAAGCTAAGAGCCCCTTCTCCCTGTTGTCCCCCAGCGGCACCGCTGGCAGACTGACAGCCACATTGCTGTGGGAAGGCAGGGAGAAGCAGCCAGGAAGATGGTCAGTCTCTCCAGTCCCACAAGCTGCCGGGAGCTGGCAACCAAGTGGCAGCTAAGGAGTGGAAGGGAGCTGGGAATCAGGCTGCTGCTTGGTTCCCAGCTCACCGCTGCTTGTCAGACCTGGGAAACTGACAGCCATGAGCTGGTCAGTTTTCTGGGTCCTGCAAGCGGTGGGGAGTCGGGAACCAGGCTGCTCCCTAGCCAGTTTCCCAGCTCCTGCAAGCCCAGGTGAGCTGGGAACCAGCCTGCAGCGGGGAACCCATCTCCCCCTGTGACTTGCATGAAAATTTGAGTTATACGGGAGTTGCATTATAACTCGAGGGTTTACTGCACAAAGGTTGTCATTATATGACAAAAATAGGTTGATCAATCAAGTAAGGTAAAAGGTACAAGTCAAGGTGTTAATTACCTCATCATAAATACACCTATGCATGCTTAGCTGGGAATAACGACAGCTTCAGTGTGAAACAGTAAACAAGGCACACACTATATGCTTATTTTGCACCACAACCCAGAAGGCATTCTCTCCCATAGCCCACACTGTTGTGCCTGTGTGCTCTGACAACAAGGTGTTATTTCACTATGATGTAGAATGTGCACAATCAAAGAAGACTTTTTGTTTTTGGGTTTTTTTTAAATATATTTTCCCGTTCCATCATAAGCAATTGTCAAAGCCATGTGGGCTGAAATGGATCATTGCTAGATCTAGGCGTTGAAGCAGAACACTGACTATCACAGAACATTTCAGATGTAGAACCCTCTCCCAACCATAAGAAAATTTTAATGGCAAATACACAATGTCATAATGGCAATCAAAGATGAGAATGATGAGGTGCTCATGAACAAGAAGAAGGTTGGGCAGTTGGACGAGATATTGCACTCATCTCTACAAAGCACAGTTGGATCCGAGTGTCTCAGAGGAACTGATCGAAGAACTGGAAGAGATACCTACACTGAACATCAAGAGTGAGACCGATACTTCAAAGGAGGAAGTAGGAAGAGCAGTGAAACAGCTATACAACAGCAAGAGCCTTGGAAATGATAAGAGCACGGGAGAGATGATCAAATACGGCAGAGAAAGTATGATCCAGGAAATATACTGACTATGTCATATAGCACGGAAAGAAGGGAAGGCACCTAAGGAATGGACAAGATCCGTGCTAGGTGACAATATAAAAGAAAGGAAGTGCTTTGGAGTGCAAGAACTACAGAACGATTGTCCTAACGAGTCATCTAGGCCAGGTGCTGATGATGATATTGATGGAGAGACTGAGATCACAGATGGAAGAACATCTAGGAGGATGAGCAAGCAGGATTCAGCAAAGACAGGGAGTAGCATATAGCAGACATTGGCACTAAGACTGATAGCAGAGAAACCTTGATGAAAGAACAAGAGCATCTACAATTGCTTCATTGATTTTCGGAAGACATTTGACAGCACAGATCAGAAAGTGGTGTGGGCGGTGTGGGAGTCGTATGGAGTGGAAAGCAGACTGATGTGGTTGTTGAAAGATATCAATGACAACGTGGAGGCACCAGTGAGAACATGTGGAGAATTGGGAAGGTTGTTTAGAATGAGTAGATGTATGGGACAAGGAGATCATCATCATGCAGCTAGAGAAAGCAACAAACAAGATCAAGGAAGAGGCAGAAGGGATACTGGTACACAGGATGAGAATTAACAATTTGAGGTTCACAAATGATATAGTTATCTTTGAGGAAGATGAAGAGAAGTTAGTGAGAATGATGCACGTGCGTAACAAGAAAGGGAAGTGGTACGGACTGATTATGAACACCGATGAAACAAAAACAATGGAATTTGGTGATAAGGAAGATCTGTAGAAATGGGATCAAACTAGAAAACATAGAAAAAGTTCATGTATCTGGGGAGCAACATGGCATATGATCTAGACTGTAAGAAGGAAAAAGACTAGAACATCAAAAGCAAGAGCGAGCTTGAAGGCAATGGATAAGATCTGGAAAAGCAAAGCAGTTAGCTTAGGAACAAGCTGAGCATCTTGAAAACATGAGACATGAGTGACAATGAAAGATTCAAAGAGAAGGTTAATGGTGTTCGAGAGGAGTTGTTATAGAAAGATCCTGAGAATAGGATGGATGCAGGTCACCAACAAGGAACTCCATAAGATAGACGGAAGAGAACCTACTGGAGATGATTATACAACAGAAGTTAACAGCTACTCGGGCATATCTGCAGAATGAACGATGAATGGAAAGTCAAGACCCTGGTATTCAGTGAAATGGACAGTTCCAATCTGAGAGGCAGACCCCAGAGAGAATGAGGAGGTGATATAGCACACTGGTGCAGAGCTACTCCACCAAAACTAAGCCACTCTGCACTGGACAGGGAAATATGAAAGGAAATAGTGAAGAAGGTCTCAGACACCACTGTGTGCTGAACCTATAGATGTTGATGATGATGGTGCATAATGTCAATGAATGGGCACCTTTAAACCTAGTATTACTAACCTTAAATGTTCAAAAGTTATGAGTCAAGCTCCCCGCAATCATAATAATTGGCTGAAAAAACAGGGTGGGTGTGGGTGTGTGTGACAACAACAAAAATCACCAGACTAGCAATAAAGTAACGAGAGTTGGCATTAACTACAAATCAGTTAATTGTAGAGGTAAGTTATTTGTGTCAGGGGTTGGGTTAGAACGAACAGAGATTTGAACAAGCAAACACCTTTTCTTCAGCTTAAGCAAATCCTTTTTACTTAACTACTTGATGGGAGAGATGATAACACAATGAAAGAAAAACTGTAAGAAAGAGACATGATTTGGAACAGTCTCTGTTTTATAACTGTTTATACACCATTATACAATCACATAAGCCGGTATCTTGTGTATGACTAATACAATAACAGGAAGGTTCTTTTGTGAGGAACAACAGACCCAGTAGTATCCTTAGTAACTTCAAACCAGTACTCCTTTAAGACTTCCTTCAGAGTGCAAAGTAGCCCATAAGCAATTTGTAACATCTATTTTAACGCTTTTTAATACAGCTTTGTGAGTAACTGGATGAAATATGCAAGCAACATGCAAGGTAAGTGAACATGAATCAATCTTTTTCTTTTGGAAGATATAGTCAGAAACACACACCAATTCACGTTTTTATCAAAATGTACTAACAATCACACAGAAGATGACAAACTTCACCAAAAGAGGAATGAATGCTACAATATCAAAAATCCCCACTGAAATGCCAATGATAACATATCAGGAATTGCTGGTTGAGTGTGTAGATTAATTTATTTTGATGTTCCTTTTTGTGAACAAAAATAAAACAAGAACAGCATCACCAAATGTAAACCTTAAACAAAACTCATTAGTTTTGAGATATCAGTCACTGAAAACATTGATTTAACTGAACTTTTCAATAAAAAGCAAACAAATGTGTATATAACAAAAACAGTGGAAAAAAATAAAGTGCATATCAGAGAACAAAAGTGTAAAAAAAGGAACCTATGATGATGCCCTATAATGCTATGATTTCCAACACTGAAATGCAGCATCCACATTTGCATATATTATACAGTTACTGACCTACTTATGATATTAACTATATTGTGCCAGTTTAATATGTCCAAAACACTTTTACTGTAATATTTTTAAATACACATTATCAAGGGAACCACTGCCACAGTACAAAAATCCCCAATTTATAGGAAATTCATGCCACTGAAATGTATCAGGGCTAGTCACATAACAGAAGGTCTCCTCTACAACAGCACACATCACTCCAAAAATATTTAATCATGTTACAAGATCCCACCTTTGAATCACTGGTATCCACAAGTTCAAAACTGAGGGTCATCAGCTGGAAGTGACAGAAGAGGAGAGATATCCGAGTATGTGGTTCGATCACAGATGACTAGGATTTTCCTCTGAGGGTATATCCATACTTTACAGAAGATGAACCTGGTCTGGGTCCATCTTTCAGGGTTCAACTGCATACATCTAGTGTGGATGTGCACGTTGAACGACCAGGGCTCGACAATCAACCCCTACACTCCTCGTTATTGTGAGTAGGGAGGCTGATGGGAGAAACTGTCCCGTCCTTCTCCCTCTCTGAAGACTGCCAGATAAGCTGGTCCTAGATATATCAATTCCATCTGTGCAACTGTCATAGCTGGAAGACCGTATCTAGGATCGACTTTCAGGTTTAGTGTCGGCCTGACCCTAGTACCTAGCAAAGTGAAGTAGATCATAGTAGTCTGGGAGTGGGTGGATAGGCAGAGTGGAGCAAACTGCCAGGTTACTCCAGCTTCTGCCACCATGGTGAGTGGAGGCTGACCCTGCTGCCACCCTGCACCAGGCCCCCTCGTAATCCCATGGCTGATGCTTCTCAGGAGAATGGATAGAGAGGGATACTATGGGGGCAGAGCAGAGGCAGGGCCTGTAGCAGGGGTTTATCCCAGGCCCCATGTCTGGGGCACTGAGGACAGGATTGTTGCCCAAGGCCCCACACCCCTTTGTCTCAATTTGGCTCTGACTAGCATGATAACACTCAAGCCTAACACTGAATTTTTAGCTACTATATGTAAACTGAACACAGATGCCTAAATTCTGTACCATGGCCATCAAAAGGAAAAAGATACCTGCAGCATCTGCCTTCCAAGTGCATCTACAGCAAAAACAGAAAACCTGTGGTTTTAAAGAGCTAAGCACAGAAGCTTTGAAAGAGTGGAAACCAACTCCATCTCATGATGACTGAAGAGAGAATCTTGTACAGCTAACACTTCATCGTATTCAAAATGTTCTTTGGCATGGTCTCTCACATCTTTAAATCCTCACAGCAGAGTGGACAACAATGCTCCACTTACATAGTTTTACTAAGCACCCATTTTTGCTTATACTACAAGCTTTGGAAATTTAACAAAAAGGCTTGGCTGGAATGAAGCCTGATGTGCAAATATCTGTTTAGACAAAACAGTGTTTCACATGCTGGCTGGGACTTTTTTTTTTTTAATTGAATGAAACCTGTTTCAAATCTTAGGATATGGAATTCAAAACATCCACTAACTCATGGTTGGAAGGGGAGAGGGGAGCACTAAAATGTCGGGCATTGATTAGACACTTATTAGTCAATAATTCAGGCAGCCGCTATACCCATGCTCCTATCCTAGTGCACATACCGGTTGCCAAGGCTCTGACTACCCCGCACAAACAGATAGTCCCTCAAAAGTCCCAACATACTTCCCACTGGTTATAAGAACTAGCCACTTCAATTTAGAGCTACCTGTAACTCACTAAAGGAAAAGCTGGCGGAACCACACAGATAAATACTCAAGTTTCCACTTCCTCATAAACAAAGCTTGTTTATTGATAACCAAAACCACCTGTTGAACAGTAACAGAGAGGTAGCCATGTTAGTCTGTACTCCAACAAAACAAAGCAAAAGAAATGATTTATTCAGTGATGAGCTTTCATGGGACAGATCCACTTCTTCAGATCAATTTCATTTACAATACAGACTGACGTATATAAGTACAGAGGACCAAAAAGAAATCTGTCAGTGTTTATAGCCTTTTTTTTTTTTTTTTGGATCTTCTGCACTTACATGTCAGTCTGTACTGGAAATGAAATTGATCTGAAGAAGTGGATCTGTCCCATGAAAGCTCATTACCGAATAAATCATTTTGTTAGTCTTTAAAGTGCTACACTTCTGCTGCTTTGTTTTCAAAACACCTGTAACGTCCCTGACCATTTATTTGAACCACAACATTGATTCAGTCAGTTTCCCATGTGCTCTGCATCTGCTGCTAGGACTTTTCCCAGAAATCACAGCATTGTATTGGGGAAAGAATCCTTCCCATTCTACATCCACATAACTCAGGATGAAATTAATTTTACTTCACAGAAGTAGTAGGTGAATGAATAAATGGCACAAATAGTTTCTGAAGGTTTTAGAGTTTATGAAATGAGATACAGGAGTTTTGCTCAGAATGGGTCTGCTGGGCAAGGGCTGGTCTTCCTACCTTGCTGAAAATTAACCACAGCAGCACTTAATTTTTCTTTTCAGAAATACGCTGCTCAGAGGAAGCTGTAAAGGAGGGAAGAAAAAAACTAAAACTAAGAATCACATGAAAGGAAAGTAACTTCCAATCTCCAACCTCATCTTGCAAATACATAAAACAGCAAAAACAGCACAAACCTAGGATGCTGCTACTCCAGTTTTCAAAATCTCGCATTGCAGCAGCATATAGTCATCAGATACTTTGAGAACTATACTGCTTAACTCATAAGAACTCTGCACCATACAAGAGAGCAACTAAAGAAGAGAATGAAAAAAAGCATGGCTGTAAATCTGCCGTACATTTATATGGAAGCAATAACAGAACATTTAAATACCATGACATTTTTACTACCTCTACTGTATCATCCCAATCACCAATTTGCTTGTTAACTTTGTGATTAGTACATTTTCTTGTACACTAAAAGTTAAACTGTAAACGAAACCATCTGCTCCTAAACTTGTAGCAACGTGATACATAATAGACCAATTCAAGTTGAATCCAGGTGTGCACAAGCAGATGTTGTGGCCAACCTGTTCTTAAACACAGTCCACACAATAGGTGGAGGCCAAATTCACCCTCTTCCTCAGGCCTGATTTGACTAACGTAAAAATTAACCATATGAAGTTCAGCACAAACATTTTGGCTGCTTTCAGGGCTCCAATCTCCATGACAATAGATAAGGAAAAAATATTAAATGCTCAACCAATCAATCATTCTGGCCATGCAACAAGATTGCTCAAAGAAAGCCAACGTTAGTTGTGCTTTAAAGGAAAGTTTTCAAAGCCACAAATAGCATTTAGGTGCCCAGCTACCACCTATTTTCATTGGGAACAGGTACCTAATTTGTTTTATTTATTTTCTTTCAAAGCCACAGAGTAGACGTTCATCAGAAACACAACTAAATTCCATCCTTTTTGGGAAGCTGGCACAAGATTATCAATGATTTTAAGAGTCAGATATACGCCTAAACCTGTTTTATTTGTCATCAACCAGATTAATCTGAGTATAGTTTCGCTCATCATTCCAAGCAGAATTTTGCTATGTTCCTCTCACCCACCCTATGGCCAAACACCTGTTCCCAAGTACAGCCATTTGATCTATTCATCCAATTCAGCATTCCTTTCCTTAATTCAGTATTTCCCTGACATGGCACATTTTGGAGGTAGAACTCAAGGGCCTGTCTTCCTGGTGCATTTTACTGGGAAAAGGATCCCACCATTGTTACTTGCATGTTTAGCTGCACTGGCAAGAGCCCTGGTGTAGGCAAGATAGAGATACTTTGCATGCCCATAGAAGGTTACACAGAGGTAACTGTTTAAACAAAGTCCAAAAACCCACTTTTATAAAAGTCAACTTTGAAAAGAATAATTGTTAATAAAAACATTTTTTTTCAATTTCAAGAAAAGTCACTTGTTTGGATGTAACTGCCCTTGAAATGTGAGCAACCCAAGCAGAACTTCACTGTCTTTGCTGGTGAAAAATATATCAGAAAGAGGAAATGATTAGGAAGAAAACGGAAACCACCTAGCCACTGAATAAAACACAAAAAATATAAATGAGGCATATGTAGTAAATGATAAAAAATACATTCGATTTAATAGCCACAAGTTTATAAAGTTAATACCCACCTGTGATAAATGTTAAGTATAAAAATGCACCTATAATGAATGACGTGGGTATTCTTATGACCACAAGCATAAGTCAGGTAATTCTGTACAAAAATGGGTAATTGCATTTTTGAATATGTGGCGGTGATCACAGGAACTCTTATGTATTTCACATATATAGCTTCATATACAGTTTTTTCCTCTCTGTTTTTTGAAAGCACGCAGATCTATTTAGCATCTACTTCTTTGCATCACTTGAAATATAACATCTAGTAAAGTTATGACACTAGAAAAAGAAAAGTTTAGAGTGGCTATCAAAAAAAAATTCTTAAATATAATTGAAGCATAAGACTTGTTTCCACTGAACCTGGGATCAACACTGCAGTGATCGATCCACAGGGGCTAGATTTTTAGAGGGCATAGTAAAGACTCGCTAAATCAACCAACCATTGCTTGGACATCGACTCAAATCGCATAGCTTTGATAGTCTTTTCCTCTTAGCATAACCCTGCCTTAAGTGTCTCAGGGGAAATGGTGAACATTCTAACTTGGCTCATTTAGAATAGATCATCAGAAAAACATGTTGTGATGAACAACCCCATAAGGAATAGGAATTAACAAAATGAATAGATCTTGTCTCAAAGATACTGTAAGAATTGTCAAGTAATAGAAAGACTATTTGATTTGCTGTCTATTGGAACAGATAAGGCAAAAGTCAGTTTTACAAAATTGGTAGTGAGGATACAAGATATAATAGTTAATTTACTTACAGAACAATATCTTTTTTGAAATAAAAGTTCTTAATAGATATATTCTTCTGAACTCTGCCCAAACGTCATTAGCATTTTCCTCTTGAAAAGAAACAACATCCTGCTAGGGCCTGATCATTTTAAATGGTGATGAATTTAATTATGGCTGTCACATCTGCCTTGATCTCCACTTTCATTGCATTGTAGCAGTTGACTTATCAAGTGATGCCTTCCGAATTGTTAAATGGACTATATTTCTAAAGACATACTTTGCTGCTATTAAAACAAAAGCTGAATATGGTTTCTTTTTGTTAAGAGCATGGTAAGGCTTTGTAATGACAGTCCAAACCTAAGCAAAAATCTAGTCCTCTGCAGTGCTTTTGTCAAGTTTGTTTTATATTTGATTAAAAAAAAACAAACAAACTAGGATCACTGCAGTTTTGTTAAGAGTTGACTTTATGCATGCTGAAAAGAAATGAAACCAATTACTGAACTTTCAGTATTAGTACTTAGTTATAAATGATACTAGACTTAGTACTGTATTGTGCATTTTTTAAATTGAGAAATGTTTTTAATGGCAAAATATATTGATAAAAATATTCTCTTCACACTCAGAGTGGAACAATATGCTCTTATTTATTTCTGTGTTTATAAATATACCCTATCACATATCAACATATCACACCAAAACATTTACATAAGTGGTGATCCCTTTATTCATCAAAGTATACCTGTCAGATGAGTTTGATTTGACATCTGCCCATGATAGGTGCCATCAGATGCCCAAGTTCAACCCAAAAAAGAGGAAGCAAAACAACAATTAGCAAAGAGGTCTGAGGTTACCAGGCTACCAGAAACAGACTGGCATTACTGCACCTACTTATTGTACTTAAGGAGCAAAGAAAACTAGAACGAGATCAGGGTCATGCTAAGGTTTTGACAGCATCCGCCCTGACCTGCTGTACCTTCACATTAATTTGTTCACCCAGACAATGCCAACCTGGAAGAATTTGCTAAAGAATGGTTACAGAGATATTTCACTCTCCTCCTCAAACAAGATCTCCAACAAATTTGTGTGCCTTGAAAAACCAAGATGCTTAGGTCTTCCTGTTCAAAACAAGAAGTAAACACACCTCCGTTTGGTCAAATGCCACGTTTTTATATTTAGTTATTTCAAAACCTATCCCATTGAGCAAGACTGTGAAAAGGTTCAAAGTTGTAAAATGCCCCTGTAGAGGATACCCTTATACAGAAAAAGAAAAATGAAAAGACATGGCTTGGTTGAAGAACAAATTTATTAATACCGCCTTATTTATTACTACTCTTTGAAATACTTGCCAGTTTTTAATGACAAAAATCTTCAGGCATATCACCTTGTCTTACCACCATACTTTCTTACATGGCTGCTCCTGTCACCCTCTGTTCTTACAACAAAGTCCATTTTTGACAGGCCACACTGGCAAACTTTACAGGACAATATTAATTTTCATACAATCACATCTAATTGTCATCAATCACCAAACAATACCTCACAAGGCATTAGGAAGGTTTCAGTATGGTACCGAAGACAGAATTTTCACTCACTCATTAGCATCTTCTTGGATTTATTTATTTAATTCCAAGAGTCAAAGAATTATTTGTTCCAAACCATAACAATTACTGTAAAATTATGCAACCAGTACTCCAGAATTCATATTGTAAAGCAGATTTTATGTCTGCTTCCAGGTAGCACCATAGATTTTAAAAATCAGAAGGGACCCTTACAATGTTCCGTGTAAGCCAAGGGCTTGGGCAGCCACCCAGGAGAGATTCAGGTGATTAGCAGAGCAGCCACAGCCACCCTCAGTGGGCATCATGTGTTTCTATTGGTGGTGCATGTTCATAAATGCCTTGGTGCACATAAAATTTATTCCGCCCATGGATGGGAAAAATTAGCAGGAACACTGGATCTTTACATTTATCTAATCTGATCTCTTGTATTACACAGACCAGAGAATTTCACAGACTATCCCTGCTCTAAGACTAAAATCTTTTGGAAATATGTCTAATTTTAAAGACCGCAAGTCATGGAGAATCCACCACTTCACTTTAGTAAGTTGTTCCAGTGATTAATTAGGCTTACCATTAAAAATTGGCACCTTGTTTTCAGTAGGAGCAGTGAGCTGGGTTACCCAGAGCATTGAGTGAAAGGTAAGCAGAGATATATACTTCCATCAAAAGGGAGGCAGTGATTCTTTTCTTACAGCTTTACTTTGTGCCAAACAACCCTTTCACTGTCCCCACTTCTTCCAGAAACTGGTTCCAGCAGAAGTGAACTCTTCCCTCCTTGGTGTATGATGAGACTTCCATGTGACAATCACACATAGCTTTTCTTTTATGACCATTTGGAATATTTCACAGAGGGAAGGTTAGACACACAAAATGCTCTCTTTCTCTGTGGCAGGAATTGACGTTTGGTAGAAATGTTTCCCCACTTTAAAAATCTGTCTTGGCATTTTATGTTCCAGGTCTAAATACAGAAATTCTTGCTTTAAAAATCCGTCTTGTCTACATATCTGGTTCCTTCAGGACAAGCTGGGTGGCAAAGCCTGCCTGTCCGGAGGTAAATTATACTATTTAAGAAGCAGAGGAAAGAAACAAAAACATCAGCAATTCAGAAGATACAGGGCCCACCCCATTAACCCCTCCTCTGCTAAAAGGAATACTATTAAAAAAAACATATCTAGGTTCTGACACCACTGGCAAAAATCCTGCAGATCCTTTATTCTTGATTGCTTAACGGGTGCCAGGTGCCATGGGTCTAGAGTCTTGAATCCCCATCCTCCTCACATACCCACCCCCACCTGCTGCACCCAATTCTTCTTCCTGAGGCAGTCGCTGGGCTTTAGGAACATGCAAGGAAGGGAACACAGGTCAATGTAGAAAGCCTAAGCAACAACTACAAAGGCAACACAATTTCTCTCCACCCTGCTACTACAAAAAAGTGACTAAGGAAAAATATTTCAAGTAACGGTACAGTGCGCACACAAATACGAATAGGGGAAATGATCACTGATTCCACCAACAAAATCAAACTGGAGGTGTTGATATTCATGGTTATTTACAGGGAAAATACAAGATACCCCTGGATCCTGCTGAAGCATAAGAGAGGGTAAAGGTTTGCAGTCAGTTTGGAAGGAACAACTAAAACAGTTTTCACATGTATAGTTGATCATCAAGCTGACCTTTAGAAAGTTCTGCTGAATCTCCTGCACAATACCGAACTGCTGAATAAACATACAACTACCAAAACATATACTTAGCCTTTTAAATTCAATGTAATCCTATATTCAAACAACATAATTTTGTTGTCGTCACATTCTTCTTAGTTCTTTTGAAAACTGTTGTGTAACAACATCTTTGCTTTTTATTTGTATAATCTATGCAATGCAATGTCTAGAAAAGTAAGGCTGCGTCAAACTTTCTCACTGGAAGGCAGATTAAGTTGGTATGAAACTGATTAAGTCAATTAATCTCTTCCTCTCTCAACTAAAATGTAATGGAGCAGTGAGCAGCAATTACTTTGAGTTGAGATATTTGTCACATTTACTGATTTAGAACAGCAATAAGCTCTAGACAGTTTACAGTCTCCACTTATCTTTTTTCATGAAAGCTGTAGAAAAGTTCTAACTGCATAAAATAAAATATCTCCATCCTATGTAATTATGCCTGCACAAAATGAGGGGATGGCACTATCCATTCTGATCAGTTAGCATTTATAATCCATGTACCATAGGTGTCAGTGACTGAACCAGGGAAGAAAATCTGGTCTATGTTCTTTTCCTGGGCAGCTCCTATTCAACTAAATTAATTCCAACAGATTTTGGAAACGGCTAGGAAAAGGCTGGTGTATTTAAATACATCAATCCCATCAGCAGGTGGAGCTGTTGCAGCCATGGTACCTACCATTGATTACCAACTCCTCCTGCTGTGCATCTCTTCTCTCATAAGAAAGGGAGTGGCATCTCACATTCTAGGTTCAGTGTGAAGGCCACTAATGGCAGCTATCCTTTCATGCACAATAAGTGGCTACTTCCCCAGTGTTGTCTTTGTCTGCCACTCAGTCACAGTTCATTTGGTGTACGGTATTCACTATGTAGTCCCTGCTCTCAAATGGACTCCCACTTTTCTCAGAAACCTGTAGAGAGAATTCTGGTTGTTGAGTCACTTTTCACAGCTGGGTAATAAATGAAACCTATTGTTTTTACATCAGCACAGTCATCCCAATTAATTCAGTACTTCTGAGGCAAACAGATAAGAATACCGAGGACACAAACAGAACATTCAGAGTTAATTCTATTAGAGGCCTATAACAACAAGCGTAACCACTTAAATTACTAATACAAGTCTCAGTTTTTTAAAACACTTCCCACCCTCAAAAGCCATCACTGATTTGAGAATTTTTAAAAATTCCCTCAATTTAAGTAATTTCCATTGAAACTTACTTAATTTAGAAGTTTATGAAACTAAATATGGTATTGTCTTAAAGCATTAATCTCATATGAGATTCAGTAAAATCAAAAATTCTCTTAAGATTTTTATAACTTCACCTATTTTCAAAATTCACTTCACCACATGGGCAGAAGCAATGTTTACATTGAAAATAAAGATAAGGAATAAAAACATCTAAAACCTTTTTTAATCAAATAAATAAGCAAGACTATTTTAAAAAAATTTTTGTTTTAATAAAAGGATGGTCAAATAACCTTCTACCTCCTTTTCAGAAAGAGGTGGTCTTTCCTTTTCTAAATACTCTGCAACCATTTGTTCATCTCCAAATGTAACCATGCTCTGCCTTGTATATCTGAAAGCTGCCCTAGCTCTCTCCCAGGTCTTGTTGCCAGGGTTGCAGATACACAGCCAAATCCTGTTGAAATGCAGGTCCTTGGAAGGGGTACAAAGGGATTTATTATCTTTTCTCAGTGCACACAATCAATGAGAATAGAACACTCCCCTGCCACCCCTCCCTTCAAAATCCCAGCCACTCAATCACTACAATTTACATATGAACAGTCATGAAGGGAATCCAGTGCATTCAAGTAGTCACATGTGTCTAGGAACCCTCTTCAGAACCGGCTCACCAGATTATATAGTTTTTTGGGACTTTCACATAAAATCAAACTTCTTAAATTGGGATGATTTATTCTGCAGCATTACCAAGTTTCAACTCAGACTTGTGCTTTAAGCCAGTGACTAAGGCCTTCAGAAAGTTCTAATCTGGAAGAGAAAGTGCAGCCTTCCATGTCAAAGTCCTGACCATTTACCAACTGCTTGATTTTATCCCTTAATGGCATCTTGCGGAAAAGTTAACAGAGAATTGTCATAGACAAGTGGTGAGGGAAAATATTTTCGGCAACAACATTATGTTTCACAAATAAATGGGATCTCTAGAACTACTACACGTAGTGTTGCAGTAGCCAGATTGGTATCAGTATCTTTTTACTGGACCAACTTCTGTTGGTGAGAGAGAAGAGAACTGAAGAGCAACTATGTGTAAACTCAAAAGCTTGTCTCTCTCACCAACAGGAGCTGATCAAGGAGAAGATACTACTTCTAGAATGGTGATTTTTATTAGCTGTACTTTGTTTTAAACACTTGTACAACAACATGTCTTTTTGTGTGTAGGTCAAGTCTAAGACCAGCCTACAGCAAAGAGTTAGGTCGACCCACCTACACCGCTCAGGCTATGTCTACATTAGGAGAAAACTTCGAAACGGCCATGCTAATGGCCAAATCGGAGAATATTAATGGATCGCTGAAATGAATATTCAATGCCTCATTAGCATGCCGCTGGCCGTGCCGCATTTTGCTTGCACATGCTTCATCTACACAGGGGTCCTTTTTGAAAGCGTCCCTTATTGCTGCAGCCTGAGCATGGCTACTGATGGATGGCAGCGTAGACGACTGCAAGTAAGCCCTGTCTATTGCCTCTGCTTCAGAATTCCAGACAAATGGGAAAGTCTCCCGCCTTGATCCACATATGGTGAGCAAAACAGCGCATGCTGTAATAGTGGTGGGGACATAAGCTTCAGATATGGCCAAGTAGGTCAATAAACATCTGAACCTCACTTTTAAACATCCAAAGGTGCATTCCACGACCATTCTGCACCTGCTTACTCTGTGATTAAAGTTTTCCTTGCTGGGGTCCAGGGCTCCTGTGTAGGGTTTCGTCAGGCAGGGAAGCAGAGGCTAAGCAGGGTCGCCCAATATAACAAATGGGCATCTCCACGTCGTCATTCCTGATTTTCTGACCAAGGAAAAAAGTCCCATCCAGCCTTCAGTACAGACCCGAATTTCTGAATATGCACGTGTCATGAATACTCCCTGACCAGCCAACGCTGATGTCAGTCGAACAACCTTTGTGATCTACCAACCTCTGCATCACCATGGAGAAGTACCCCTTTCGATTAATATTCTCTGAGACCAGGTGGGCTGGGGCCATGATGGGGATCTTCTCTCACAAGACAGTGAGCTAGGAGAACTCTTCCACAATACATGTGGGATATAACTATAAATCAAAACCAAAGATCTGTTCCGTTACACAAGTCTAATACTAGATTTAAATTAAACTTTCATTAAACCCCCACAATCTTAATTTCTTGAAAAAAATGCATGGCAGAAATGCATTAACATTAAGGGCAAACTTTAATGTGCCAAATGCCTACAGAAAAGAATGAATTCCAGTCTGTGAAAAGAGCTACAAGTGAAAGAATGTAAAAAGCGACCTCTCTGGTCAATTGTCTTCAGATAGATATGATACAACTGAATTACTCACTATAAGAACATTTTCTACTATTGAGGACTCGAAGCCCATTCATGCAACTAAAAACAACAAGAGATTACTGAAAGCACTGATAAAGTATAATAAACACTGATTTATCATCATGCTCGTCTTAGGCCCCAGTCCCACAAGCATTTCTATGCCAGTGGTGAAATGATGACAGATGTGCATGGAATTAAATGGCAGGCTGAAACTTTTAGTACACTTTAGCATTCATCTCACCCCTAAATGTCTAGACCAATGCATTTAATATGTTCCAGTGCAAGGGTTCCAGGGCTCCTTCCTGGGGAACTCCCAAGACAGGTCAGATTTTCCTCAGCCGATCCCCCAAAACTCTGCTCTCTCTGAGCCCTAGAACCCTCCCCACTTAAAGGGGGACAGAGGGTGCAGAAGGGTGTGGACTTTATCCCACTATGGCCAGAAAATCTGACCCTATCCCAACAAGCCCAAATCTCAGCATTAAGTCCTAGGTCTTTTACCGCTGGAAACGGTTGATATATCCTTTCAACTGCTCTGAAAACCAAACTCAAGTTCTGACCAATTAGCAATTCAGCCAAATACCTATGTGAGGCGCAAAACACCTTCCTTCTTTATCTCCTGGGGCATGATGGTACTGCAAGAAGCCAAAAAACTGCCTGATCATGGCCTCATAGGAGAAAAAAGTTTCTTCCCGACATCCAAGTGGGCAAATCACCTACACCCTTGGCGCTCGTGACGGTGGATTCCCATGCCACGTCAGGTAGGCAGCTGGAACGGAACAAAAGACGTACTTCAGAGTCACATCTTCTGCGGATTTCTTTGCTACCCCACAGAAAATTGACTTGTTGACAGGTGCAGGGGAGATATGGCTTGGTGTGGAGTCTGGATGGTTGGGAGGGGAACTCTGTGTGGCACGGGGTACAGGAGGGCTCCACATGCAGAGTATAAGGCTTGGTGTGTTGTTTGGGTAGAAGTGGGAGGCTGAGGTTGGGGGGTTCAGGTGACATGGTGTGAGGCTCTGTGGGGGCAGACTGGGTATGGGGAATCTGGATGTATGGAGGTTGGGTAAATGGGGATCAAGCCACCAAAAAGAGTTACTCTTCCCTCTGTGGCTGAGGAGTGATGAGAACAGGACTGAGGGGCGAGGACAGAGCCAGGGAAGGTTTCTGGGCATGGGCCTGATCCAGCATTGGCACCAGCTGTTCCTTACAGGAGAAGAGCCAATCTCATCCTCCCCTGCTTCAAACTCAGGCAAGACTAGCCACCGAGGCCTGTGCAGGGTGATTTACCCCTTTCCCAGCTGCTCCAGGTGCCCACCCTGCTGGGGAGGGACCCATGACTGCTCTTACAACATCCCTGTGAGCAAGTCAATTTTCTGTGGGGAAGCAAAGAAATCCGCAGAAGATGTGAATCTTGGGTATGTCTTTTGTTCCATTCCAGCAGCCTACTTGACTTGGAATGAGAACCCACCCTCACGAATGCCAAGGGTGTAGGTGATTGCCCATTTGGATGTCAGGGGATGTTAAAGAGAGAGGAATCTAATGACTGAATTACTGCCAAAATTTCTCTCTTTCCCCTCCCTTTTAAATGCAGAGCAGCAGTGGGGGAAACTGCCTGGTCCCAGCCCAGGCAGGGGGTACAGGCTGAGCCAGCCACTTCGTATTTACTGGGGGGTGGGGGAGGGGGCTGAGTAACCAATTAAGTTAGTTGTGTAATTAGATACTCCATTACATCCCTAGCACGTGTGCGAGACTGTCTCTCTTGCTTGCACAAAGAGGGCCTCAGGGTTTTGCTAGGATGGGCCCAGCTCGTTTGCTAGCACCAGACTCACACACAGCCCACCACTGAGTTCATGTCTGGGGGCACTGCACTACAATTGTGTAAAATTATGCAACATTTGTGCACAGATTTCTATTTTGTGTGTGCGTGCAGAATTCCCTCAGGAGTAAAACATGGGAAGTAGATCTGCACAGGAATCACTAAGAACTCCACAAACTGACTGGGAAACAGCAGAAACTGCAGGGGCAACAATAGTTTAGATGATGTCCGAGACAACAGTCAGGTGGCTAAAGGTGGCAAAAAGGGAGGACATTGTCACTAAGTAAATTGGGATGGAAAAGTTTGATTTAGGAGAGTGATGAAGGTTAACGCATTGTACCTTTAAATTGGAGAATAGAATAATTATTGAAGCAGAACTTTTTTTTATAGATTGGCTGATCTGAAAGTGAAGCAATACAATGAGGACTGGAAAATAAAGCCATTTTTGTGACATGCATTATTAATAAGTAATGAGACTAAGCATCCAGGGAATCTAACTCAGAGAAATAAATAAATCAAGGAATAATTGTGCAAAAGACACAGGACTGTAGCCTAATACAATAAAGAATGAGAAGACACGTAGTCATGGCTCAGTACAGTTTGTAATTTTGTTTAGCAAGTTGTGGTCAACATCAGTCTAGAACAAAAACAAATACAAAAGCCTATCTGTAATATGAAAGAACAATCTTTATCTCAATAGTGGGTACTCCAATCAGAAAAGTTAGTGTTCTAATCACAGCAGAAGATCAAGATGTTTCAAAATTAGAAATCTTAAAATTAAACTTTTACAGCCATAGTTGGGTAGACGGGGATCTTCAGAAGTACCGAACAACCAGAAGCTCCGGGCGAGGTCTCTTGGGTGATCAGTTTCCTTCAAAATGTGTCTGCCCAAATACTGATTGAGACTCACATTTAATTAGCCATGGCATGAGCATTCTTTCTTAAGTGTTGAATAAGGTGCACCTGACTAAGATGCTGTCCACATGTGAAAGAGAGTGTTACCCACCAACAGACATACAGATACTTCTGTATCCTTCCATGTAGACACACTCCAAGATAAGAGTAATTTTTCCCAAATCTAACACAAGCTAAAGCGGGGGGGAGGGGAGCCATTTTTCCACAGGAATAATAGAGACTGTCTGGAAAATTATTCTGGTATGACTAATTCACACCCTAGGTTATATCCCCCCTTTGTAGATAAGGCTTAGTCAATCACTCAAGGCAAGGACCTAGACAGACTGAGGATTTGTTTCTTCTACTCCTCTGTGGTATTGACAAACAAAGATTCAGGGAGGCTGTAATCAGCCAGCCAAACTTATCCGAGTTTGAAGTTCAGGTCAGCTGCTCATCCAGTGGAAAGCATGTAATGTCACATTCATTTCTGCACAGCAGTTTGGAAGCTGTTCCAGGTTGATGGACAACACTAGTGTTGCAAGATGTCTGGAACACAGTCTGTTAAACTAATCCTAAAATAGCAGTCATCATTCGGGTGTTGCTGTCCAGTCAGAAAGAAAAAGATCTATCATGAAACAAGAGCAAGCTGAGAGGTGCAACAGACAATCCGAGGATCAGTCTGCTCAGCCCTCCTTCAGTTGTCGGAATTGTTGATTGGCTGGAATGTGTAATCGATGTATACTGTTTGGTGTATATTAATGCATCTAACAACTGCAATGATTAAGCTAAATAAAATTTGCAATTAGAAGTCAAATCACAGTAGACAGACTGTGAAGATTCAGAAGATCAAATTTGAGTGTAAATCAGGAAATGCTAGGAGAAGCTGACAATCTGAGTATGGCAGGGACAAGCCAATATGCAAGGAAAAAATGTTCAGAAAATGACAATATCAATGTATCCATCTATAGTGTCCAATATAAAACACAAGAAGCTGAATATGATATTTTAAAGAACTTGAGGCATTTTATAATTATACAAAATTTACTGAGGGGAAAAACATGACATTTACGCACGAAATTCAGAATGGAAAAAAATCGAAAGCTCTTTATTGAAATCTATTTTGTTCAGTTTTAATGTGGAAAAAGACAAGACAATACAATGTGAAGTTTGTACAAAATAAACAAGGCACTTGAAAAGAAAAAAGGAAAATGTCCTTTTCAATCTTTGAACTGCCTAAAAATCAGAAAAATGACAACTTTTAGATTATTATTGGGTACCTGAATTTATGCAAGGTCTCTTCTACTATGTACTGCAATCCCTGACACACAGAAGTAACTGCCAGTCCTTTTTAATAGGGGATTTGGCAGGGAAAGACTAATCAAATCAACAAACTGATGTAATTTTTATATGTTTCTTACAGCAGTTAAGTTGTATTCAAGATGTGCAGTCAGACTTAAAATAATTCAAAAATCAAACTTTGATATGGAATTTGTTTTATCATCTACTTCTGTTTCAAGTAAAATCTAAAAGTACTTTCACTAAAATGCATTAGCACAAACCTATTTAATTTTCATCAGTATGTTTATTGTTAGTTTTAAAGTTTTCTCCTGTGTATTCAGGCAGTTCACCTTGCTATTTCTGTTCGTATTTACATACAGCTTCAAGGTAAATAGCAAAAAACAAACAGGAAATTACTCTAAAGCTATAAAAAATGAAAGAGCTCAGGATCAGGTGAATGCCTATGATTATTTTAAACTTTTCAGACTAAGTCTGGATAACACATTTTAGAATAAGAGACTAAAGCTCCATCGATAGTAAACCCTCAATTTAATGGAGGAGGGGTGTCTGTTAATATACAAAGTCCGTTAAATTGGAGGGTTTACTGTAAATAACAAACAAGATTTTCTTTTCTACAGAGATGGTAACAAGTGCCCATCCACCCACACCAGGCTCCCCCTGCCCCAGTCCTGCCCCAGCAGCCAAAAAAAAAAAAAAAAAAAAAAAAAGATGCCAGGACCACCAGTGCCGGAGCCAGAGTTGCTGGGGGAGGAGACTCCAACAACATCATGGCTTGGAGCCCCTCTGCAGCTGGAGACTCCACTGTGGCAGGAGACAATGAGGACACGGCAGCAGGAGCTGCTGTGGCTTGGAGCACAATTACCGCCATGGCCTGGAGGAGCTGCCACATGCTCCCCCCACCAGAGATGGTGCGCTTATGTGAGTGCCACCCGCACACGTACACACCCCGCCTCTGCTGAGAAGAACATGCGGCAGCTCCAGCCAAGGTCCAGGAGGCAGCCAAGTGTCCAGCCACGGTGGCTTCTCCAGCGCAGCTGGAAGTGACAGCCCCTCCAGCAGCAGCGGCAGCTCTGATAAGATGGCTTACACACTTTTTTGGCAGGTTGGGAGGCTGGTGGGTTTAGGATTTTACAGACCCCAGAGGACTTCAGAAACAGGTGGGGTGGGAGAGCTGGTGTTGTTCCCAAAGTCCACTAAACTGAGGTCCATTAAATCAAGAGTTTACTGCATTTAGTTTATCCAAGAGAAGGTTAAGAGGGATTTGATCACTGTCTACTCATACCTACACAAAAAAGAGATTTTGGATAACAGAATGCTGATAATCTGAGAGATCAAGTGGAAGAGATGATCTCTCTTCTTGGACCAACTTTTGTTGGTGAGAGAGACAAGCTTGCAAGCTTAAAGAAAGGGCTCTTATGGCCCAGATCTGAAGCAGAGTTCGATGTAATCTTGCAAGCTTCTCTCTCTCACCAACAAAAATTGGTCTAAGAAAAGATATTATCTCACTCACTTTGCCTCTATATCTGGGGACTGACAGCTACAATAGCACTGGTCTTTATACTAGCAAACAAAGGCATATCAAGATCTAAAGGCTGTAATCTGAAGTTAGACAAATTTAGACTAGAAATAAAGTGCAATTTTTTACACATTTAGCCATTAGAATAATCTACCTAGGGATCAGATGGAATCTTTTCCAGCTGAAGACCATAAATCAAGGTTGGTGTCTTTGTGAAAGACATACTACCTTTTTGGAAAAATCCTTATCATGCAGGCCATAGGAAGATCAGACTAGACAATCACAATTGTGCTTTCTGTCCTTAAAACCTGACTACATGATATCTATGAAAAAAGGGCTTTGCTAAACAGGGCCTAACTGCTTTCCATGAGCAAAGCAAAGGAGGATAATGAGCCATCCAAATACCTTCCAGTGCATGTTAATGACAACTGATCAAGGAGGAGAAAAGGAGAGAAGGCTGACTGTATATTCACTGTAGGCACAAACGTTTCCAGGATGAAAATAACTCATCCAAGGTTAAATTAGGCTTCTGGGATTTTGAAGGCAGGAGGGAAGAAAAATCAAGCAAGAACAAAGAAATAACAAGGAAGCCAAATTAAAAGACTTGATCTAATAGCCTTTTCCTCTATCTATGAAGTAAATGAAGACAAATTGTAAGTTATTGTTTTCCCATCTAAACAGCTATTTGCTAAAAATACCATACTGTTACAAAAACCAATTATGAAGAAGCCAAAGGAAGCTCCTCCACCAAACTCTACTGTTGCTCAACTCTGTAGCCTATACGCTGTAAGAGACAGATTTTCATAAGCATTATGTGAACTCTGTAATACATGGTATGTATGAGCTATTTAAATTTATCCCCGACATACAATGCATGTTCAACAACATCTACCCCACAATATTTTCTATATATGAAAATAACCCAATTTGGATGTAATTAAGGGACCACATCTTAGAGTATTAGAAAGAACTCAAGAATTTTAGATTAGAGGTAATGCATAAAAGTTAAAGACATCCTCAACAACTTGTGATAAAGCCTACTAATGCTTTCCACACAAACCTCTAGAATCTAGGTAAACAAAACATACAAAAGCAAGACATTAACTTTCAGACTTTTTGTTAGAGAAGGCAGACAGCTCTAGACATCAGACACCATCTTATCTCTTTAAGAGAATCCTCATTATTAGTGCTGATGTAAGCCCGAGATACTGTCTCTGTTTTTCCTGACTTTGCAGCTTAATTATGAAAAAGAACTTTTATTCTTCTTAAATTGAATTTCAAACATAAACTAAACTAGATAGCCAAGAGCAGAGGAATAACAAAAGTCAGGAAACAGGCACCATTCCGTTAGGATATTTTTCACACTGCACTAAAAAGCTAGATATTTTAAGCCATATAGAAGGGAAAAGATTAAGGCATCATGACTGTACCTTCAGAAATGAAATGCATCAGCCTTATGGCTTTCTGATCTGTACATCTCAAAGATATTCTTATGCCCCTATGAGTATACAAAGTAAATCCTGTAGCGTCTCAGGAAACATTGCACGTGCCTTGAAAACGTAAGAGCTATGATAAAGTGTGAAATGATGAGGACCCAGCTGAGTGAGTCTCTAGGGTCACTATTTAGGACTAGACATGTTAAAGCTAATACGGGGATGGCTAGGCTACACTCTCAGAAAACCATCATCCATCATAGTTTATCTGTAGTAAGTACAGGCCTAGTATGAGGCCTTAGGCCTGAACCAAAGTAATGCTCAAAACTTTGCTAACAGAAAGCAAAGTGCAGCTGTGAGCTAAAGGAATGCATTACTCACAGAAGTTGGCAAGAAGAGAGTTGCTGGTGCATAAACATATCTACCTAGCATACTGAAGTAGGTACATGCTACCAGAACATCCTACCCCGGAACATTCTACAGATAAGAAAGAATAGGCCAATACATCCCAATGACAGGGGCAAAAGGGTAATATGATGGATAGAGATGTTTTGTTCAAACCAACATGTACAAAGGGGGAGGCGGCACCTAACTACGTAGAACGGTTGTACCTCAATACGTTAAGAGTGATGTGTAAGTTGTTTGTACTTGTGCATAAGAATGTAATCCTGGGATGTGGTCTGGGTCCGGCTGAGGGGGCAGTGGAAAGTCCCGCCACTGACTGAGCCGAGTCCATTGACCGTGGGTGCATATTTGTAGTATGCCCTGACTTAGACTGAAGTCTACAGGGAACTACTATTGTGTCCAACACGGCAATAAACCTGGCCGACGTGCCTTCGCACCTTACTAGACTCTGTGGTCACTGGGGATTCTCCTCGGGTCTGCTGTGTCAGCAATCTGCAGAGCTGGGGCAGCACACAGAGGGAACACACGCATGCAGCCGAGTGATACATTGGAGAGAGCAGAGCACCATGCTGGTGGCAACTCTGACAACATTGTCAAGCTCTCATATGGAACCCACTAGGAAAAAGCAAAAGAGGAAGACCTGAAACAACATGGAGATGATCTACTGAGCCTGAAGTACAACAATTGGGGTATTCCTGGGGTCAGCTACAAGTTTTGTCCCAAGACAATGAAGTGGGGGACACTTGTAAATGACCTATGCTCAACCCAGAGTACAAGGGTTTAAGTCAATTAAGTCAATATGGAAATATGTTAAATTACACATACTGGCCTTGTCTACATGTGCCCCAAACTTCGAAATGGCCATGCAAATGGCCATTTCGAGGTTTACTAATGAAGCGCTGAAATGCATATTCAGCGCTTCATTAGCATGCGGGCGGCTGCGGCACTTCGAAATTGACGCGCCTCGCCGCCGCGCGTCTCGTCCAGACGGGGCTCCTTTTCGAAAGGACCCTGCCTACTTCGAAGTCCCCTTATTCCCAACAAGTAGGCAGGGTCCTTTCGAAAAGGAGCCCCGTCTGGACGAGACGCGCGGCGGCGAGGCGCGTCAATTTCGAAGTGCCGCGGCCACCCGCATACTAATGAAGCGCTGAATGACATAATGCTGAATGACAAAGTGCTGAATGACATAATGAGCTCATGGGAATAAGGGGACTTCGAAGTAGGCAGGGTCCTTTCGAAAAGGAGCCCCGTCTGGACGAGACGCGCGGCGGCGAGGCGCGTCAATTTCGAAGTGCCGCGGTCGCCCGCATGCTAATGAAGCCCTGAATATGCATTTCAGCGCTTCATTAGTAAACTTCGAAATGGCCATTTGCGTGGCCATTTCGAAGTTTGGGGCACATGTAGACGTAGCCACTGGCTCCAGAAAAGGTCTCATGTTACAAGAATTCCCCATAATATGAACGAAAGACAGTGTATGTGCTGAATCTGTATTTATTTCAACTTCCCTAAAATGCTCACATTATTAGATGTTGTACAGTACTGTTCTCATATAAACAGCCAGGAGCAAAGTAAGTCTACAGCTGAGTAAATCTGAGCTAGGGGAAGAAAGCAAACATAAAACCCAACAGCACTATATTGAGTCACTTTTAAGATTAGTCATATTTTAAATACTACTTAAATTAAATTGTAACATCCAGAAATGAGACCTATAAGGAAGTAATCTGAAAAATAAAGCCAAACAAACAAAAAAAGTTACAATACTATATTATTAAAGATGTTAGCTAAGAAATGAAACAAGCAAAATCTCAGTTTACCTCGGGTCTTAGATATAAGCAAGCACAGACATCTGTTCCAATTCAAACTTACAAGTAATAAACAAATAGCTAATCTGTAAGTGCAGAAAACTAAGTGAAAAAGATCAGTATTTGTTTCTGTGAGTCAGAGAGCTTTCTTGCAGGCATGTGAACAACATCTTTTATGTCCTTCACTCCAGTTTGGACAATTTACTGCTTTAATTTTGTAATTCTCTCTCTCTTATTTCTCAGTAACCACCACACAACATATGCAGTACAAATTCTCTCTGTCAAATTTATGCACACTGTGTTGAAGCAACAACCAAAAGAAGTTAGCCTCCAAAGACTTAAATTTGAATAAACATACATTAGGAAGGAAAAAGGGAAGATTTCAGATTCTGAAATTATGCAGACTTTTCTATGGAAGTACCCAGGCATGAGCAATACTCTTAATACACTCTAACATTTTATCCAAGTGCTTTTGGCAGCAAGAATGTTTTATAGAAATGCTGCATAGACATCGGTGTTTGAAGTGAATGAAAAAAGGTTTCGTTGATTAAATGCCTTTAAGCTTTTATTTTTATATATTTCATTTTCTCTTTCAAAAGTCCTACCGCAGACAGAGTTAAAGGAAAATCAACAAGAAAAAATCACATTTGCTTCTAAAATTTCTGTACCTCTTATTGCAACAAGTAACATTGAACAACAAAGATTTTTGCCCCTTTTTCAGTCTATTCTGTGCTTCTGTAAGCACATTGTATAGCATCAGAGTCACAATTTTACAGATGCCACCCGAACTTCCTATCTCACACACTAATAATACAACTTGTCACATACTTGTCTGACGGAAGACTACATGCAAACTTCTCCCCAGGCTCTGTCAGAGGATGTCTACAATTATAGCAATGGCAAAGCTGAAACTAAAGAGACAAGAAGCAGGTGCATTCTTCCTCTTCTTCTGGGTGAAGGGTTGGACGAGACAAAAACGTGCAGGGTTGTCAGTCTGAAGCTCACCCAAAGTGCGCTCTCAAATGCCATCAGCCAGAATGCATAAAAAAACCCTGGACTTTTTAATATTTTGGAAGGATAATCAAAAAAAACAAAAAAAACCAAAAAAAACAAACAGGATGGTCCGAGTATTCAAGTCAACTGAAGATAACAGAAAGCCCTATTTGTGAATGCTGCTATGTAAGTTCTAGCAGGATTCCAAATTCTAATGCAGTACAAAGAAATTAAATTATATTTGCACATGTAAAAGACACAAGAATGACCACAATGGTCCAGCTAGCCCAGTTTCCTCTCTTCCAATAGTGGCCAGTGCCAGATGCTTCAGACGGAATAAGAGGAACTGTGCAACTTAGCCAATGATCTTTTTTGAAAGGGGGGAGCAGAACTGCAGGCTGCATTCAATGTATGGTTATACAATGGATTTACATAGTAGCATAATATTTTCTGTCATTATTTATCTGGTGATAAATGAAACAGTAATATGGAAGTTTGTTCCTAAACCTCTTCTGACACTTATGTCTAGGACAGTCCTTCAGATCTGTCACCTAAAAGGAATGGCTCCAGTGTAGAGATCTCCCTGCAGTGAAAAATGATGTGAAGAATTCAGATAGCTTTTCTGCAATTGCCTTGTCTTTAAGTTTTCCTTTACCAGCTTGATTGTCCAACAAGTTTAATTTTTCTGATGCACATTTTTTGCTATTATATTTTGAGACATTAGCAAATTTGCTCTTCCATTTTTTTTTGGCCTTCCTAATTACACCCATATACATGTCTTGCCAGAATTTATGTTCCTTTCTGTTTTCCTTAGTAGGATTTGACTTCCAATTTTTAGAAGACTTTTTTCTACTGACTCTCTTACTCTGTTTAGCAACAGTGGCAGTTTTTGGTCCTCTGACCATTCATTTTATTTCATGCTTATGCAGAGTTTGAGCCCCTATTGTGGTGTTTTTCAGTTTCCATGCAGTTTGTAGGCATTTCACTGTTATGACAGTTTCTTTTCATTCCCATTTAACTAGCTTCCTCATTTTGGTGCAGTTCCCTTTTTTGACGTTGAACGCTCCTGTGGCGAGTTTCTTTGGTATTTTCCCCCTATAGGGATGTTACATTTAAGTACATTCTGATCACTATTTCCTATGCTCTCTTTGAACTAGAGCCTGTGTGCCACTTAGAACTAAACCAAGGACGTCTTCTCCCTGTGTGGTAGCTCCCAGCAGTAACTGTTCCAAGAAGTAATCATTAATGATGTCTAGAAATTTTCATCTCTGTATCCCACCCTGAAGTGAACCAGGCACAGCTATTTTGGGGATAGCTGAAATCCCGCACGACTACTGGATTTTCTGTTTTTGATGGCCTGACACCACGCTGGTCATATTGTTGGTAATGTATTCCTACTGTTACACACTTATTATGCAAGCAAGCAATCTCTATCCAGACATTCTAAGGCACAGGGATTCATTTAAGATTTTCCTGTGTTTTACTCTGCTTTCTTTCATACTCTGTGACATTCCTCCACCAATGTGACCTACTCCTTCAATCCTATATTTTGCATCTGGGCATTATCACGCCCCATTAAGCGTCATCACGAATCTCTGACGGCTTGTAGTTTGACCTAGAGAGAGGAAATACCATCCTACACTGTCAAGACCGAATAGCTGGCTCCCATTTAGATGAAGGGCCTCTGAACAAAAATATCAAATGGTCCTAATTCAAGCAGAGTGAAGTTTTAACTATACAGGCTCCATTTTCCCAGTCACACAAACACTCTCTATGGCAGTACGGTCATCTGTCTCAAATGCCCATCAATTTGCCTGTATGGATCTATCTTTGATGTAGATGTCATGAAAGCAAGATGGAAAAGAGCCCTAGAAGAAGTAAAATAAAGTGTTCGAAGACCAGAAGACATTCCCTAATGGGTATAATTTGGCTCCAGGTAGACTATCAAACTCGGGCTACACTGTAGCGCTATCTTGAAATAATGCAATTCTTTCAAGGGAACTTACTTGAACTTGGTGTCAGCCACACGGCACCGGAGTTGCAAATAAGTGCCTATTTCAAACTTCTACCTCTCTATCATGACAAGGAGTAGTGGGAATGAAATGCCATGCTTGAAATAGCCCTGCTATTTCAAGCACTATTTGGCTTCAGGGTTCTGTTTTGGAACAGAAGTGTATCCCACAATAGAAACCATAGTGCAACTGTAGCCTTAGAGAGGCCCACAATATGTTTGGTGGCCTCTGTGCAGTCCAAAGAACAGCTTGATAACTACCCAATTGTATCAAATGTGATGCCCATAAGAATGCTCCTTGATTTGGCAATATCATCTTAGGGCAAGGTTCTGGTCTCCCTTAACTCTGTATGATCTTTTTTGTAGTTGTGTATGGTTAGCATATATCACAGTAGAGTTTCAGCACTTTGAAAGACTGCTTCTGAAGGAAGAAATTCCAAGCAGCATGATGTGAAACTGCAGTATATTCTGCATAGAATGTCTAAAATAAAACACAAGTTTTACATAATAGGGTTAACAAAACTTCATATGAACAGACATGACATCATGCAACGTCATTTCTGAATGTCAGTGAAAACACTCTATAACTATTTCATTTGAACAAGTACCTGAGATGCTGAACTTCTTAATGCAGCAGCATTGTGCAAGTGCATCAGAAATGAGGGCCAGAAAAGTAAGGGTGACTAGGCTAGTTTCACCATGCACCCTAAGCGAAGAGTCAAAAGCAACAGCATATATGGCTTTAAAAATTCTTTCAAATGCAATAATTAGCTTACATAAATCTAAGGTAATACAGTTTTCAAAGTGTGTTTTTGTGCTTGTCATAACACATTAAAAAGTTATTTAAAATATTTGGGGATAATCTTAGCCTTGATTCTCACATTAATTTAAATATTAAGGAAATAGGAATTTGGAAGAAATACAGAAAAATAAATTTCAACTGAAAAAATATGCATAAACAGAACACAGACAAAGCATATGCTGCATACCATAAATGCCGAAGTCTGCAGGGGTAATGACACAATTTATTGCTGTCAAAAATAATTAATTCAATTAACAGAGGGTCATGAAACACCTGAATCTTCTGTTAAAATTAGTTAGATATGAATATTAAATAAACGTATTTTATTGTGAGCACAAGAGATTTGCATATCATAATTCCTTTAGACAATTTATTAGAAACTCATTGCCAGAAGTGTACTCCAAACACTATTTAGAATTTCATGAAAGTACCATGAAACTAGATTCAATCTATTTATGGTTAAAATTCCTGCCGTGCTTTGATGATTTTGGTACCACAATGAATTTTCTTCCCCATCCGTCATTGACACGTAGCTAAACAATTATACTGAAAAGCAAACAGGTATTATTGCCTGCCTGGATTTCTTAACAATTTTCTCCTTTTCCTTTCAGTTAGTCACTGAAAGAACTTTATATTTTACATGTTTTTAAAAAGTCTACTTCTGTTCATGAGTAACACAGCCTAAATTGCCCTTTGTATTGTGTGGTCACAGAAGTTAGTGCAGAAGAAAAAAAAATGCCCTACAAATATTATTAGAAAGGAGTAGGAAATTATTTCCCCTATTCCCCACACCGCAGAATGAAGGAGTGTCATAACTCATGGGAGGCTGAGCTACTGTAGACACCAGCTGTATTTGAAGATTACAGTCTAGCTTTTTCACAATACAGTGTAAGGACTCATTTGACCTTTGTACTCTTCGTGCAATTGTAGAGACAGAATGCCTAACAGCAAACACTATGGGTGTGGTGTGACTAATTCTACAGGTGCGACAAACTACCTCTGAAGATTTGCACATTTTAACCCTGTATTTTAGGGTGTTATAGATATTGTGATCAATGCCATGTACCACAAAAACCTAGAACACTGTTGGAGCAGTTCAATGGATGGAAGCTGCAAATCTGAAGCTAGAGATGGCCTCAGGGTTTTTGGATGGGCCACTTTCACTACACCTAGAGCTAGGTAAATAGAGGATTCATTGAGACAGACCTCAAACTTAATGGGCTCAGTTTACATGAGGAACGAGCATGTGAGGAGAGATCTACTAGCCATGTAGCTTCTTGTTTGAGAAATGGTGTCTACCTACTTCTTCCTCCCTCCTCAACACCATGACTTACATTGGTTCTCTTTCCAGGTGAACGTCATCACATGGAAAAAATTTACAAGCTTATCTGAAGAAATAAAAAAGCCTACCGTGTCTTCTATATTTCCAGTTTCTTCAGATTAGGGAAGGGCTCAAGCTGCTGCATTTTTAAGGCCTAAAATCTGATTTTATTCTGATAAGGCAATTATGAGTTCAGATGTGTATGACACTAGAATATAGGTTATGGTGCAAAGTTGATACTCAAGTGACATACTAAAATCCATTCTCTTCTCGGTAGCCTAAAATCCTTACTAATACAACCTCTCAAGTCTCATTTAGCGGCTCATCTATTTTAGAAAACAAACAACAGTTGCCATATTACCTCAATGTAGTCACTCCCCCTATTATAATAAATTGGAAACAAGCTGTCAACTGAATTCTTCTACAACAGGATTTCTTATATAGTAACAACACAGAACTCCAAGATAATGCAGTCTGTGAAGGATACCAAATACAATTAAAAGAAAATCAGATCCTTTTTCAAATATGTTTTTACTTGACTGAAAGGGCCCAGAATAACCTGGGTATGAACAACTTACAGAATATCATGCTTTTACCCATATTCACTTTTTAATTACACAAACTAACTGAACATGGATAAAATAATTTTAATGTGTTCCTAAACTACATATAGACAAAAAGTTAAAGTATTCCTATTAAGTTACAATACCTTCCTATATACAGAGTAAAAAGCAAAATCAGGATTTGATAAGAATGTTAGAACATCATTTCCAGCAGAGTATACAAAATGTGCGCCTTTGCTTGCACTTATGATTTTAAGATATCTGCTTGAATTCACAGCACAGCAATCCTATTGAATTACTGAACTTGATACCAAACAACAAGTACTGCACTGGCTTCTAGCTAGTGGATTATTTTAATACAAGTTCATGTGCTCTTTCCTAGAGATGGTGCCCTTAGGGTTAATGTCAGTATTACTCTCAAGCATCCTGGAAAGAATCTACCCGCAGTGGCACTAGAATTCATTCTGGAGAGAGATAATGGGATTCACAGTGGAATAACTGGAAACAGAAGTATCAGAGGGGTAGCCGAGTTAGCCTGTATCTTCAAAAACAACAAGTCGTCCTGTGGTACCTTACAGACTAACAGATATTTTGGAGCATAAGCTTTCGTGGGCAAAGACCTGCTTCGTCAGATGCATCTGATGAAGAGGGTCTTTGCCCACGAAAGCTTATACTCCAAAATATCTGTTAGTCTAAAAGGTGCCACAGGACTTCATGTTGTTTTTGGAAAGAGAAGAAAGTCTGTAAGAATAAAATATGTTGAGGGAAAAAAAGGAAGAACGAGAGAGAGTTGCTCTGCTTTTAAAATTCATTGAGTATCAAAGTAGCTAATGTTCCACTGAAACTAAAATATGTGTTTTAGTATTCACTCCAGCAGATTCCCTTTCCCCACATACACAGAGGGGACAAAGGGTTGGATCAGTTTAGAGTGCAACCTGGATCTTTTGCTCTCTTTGATTTTGGATCTGTCTCACTTGGCTGTCAAAGATGGAAGTTCTGTTAAAGATTTTCCATATTCCAAGAGTGATGCTCTGTAGTTGAACAGTGCTCAGTATGGATCGCCCCTCAGAGCCATTTTCCACAAGCTCTTCAGTGAACAGACTCTACATTCTTCCATTCAGATTGCTTGTGTGCATCTAAACAGGGTTGCCAAAAATCACACTTCTCTCATAAGAATCATGTATTTGGAAACCATGTCTGCCTTCCCACAGCCCAGTTGGACAGCAATCTGTGAAGCAGCTCCTCCAGTGGTTACTATGTGCACTTTGGAACCTGACTTCAAGAAGCCAGGTGGCATGTCTGGCTACAGTGCGACTGTTCCTCATGCTGGATTCAAGAGGAGAATAAAGAGCAGCAGTAGGTGGCCATAAGTTAGCTGGTGGACAAGTAGATGGAGGCATTCAATATTAGCTCCAGGTTTCCCAGATGAACCCCAGTGAAACTTGTGTTCCCAGAGCATGCCTGTGACCCAGACAGTATCCAGTCAGACCCAAGGCCATTAGTGAGACCCCAGGTCACTGGCCACCAGGAAGTCCTCTAGCAGCAAAAAAACACAGTGATGTGGACTTCAGCATGCACCAGCAATAGGACGTACAGTCTGCACAAACTCTGTGATGCCACATCTTCACTACTACTTATAGACTTGGTAGCACTAAAACATCAGCCTTTTCTACAATTACACCTCCAAATGATGTTCACAAACACACACACACCCTTTGATAGATTCCAAGCCCCTGGCCAACAGAACTCACCTACCTCAACACTCTCAGGCCCAAGAGCACCCAGCATCTCCATCCCATGTCCCACTTAGTTCAGCACTCCCCAAATCCCAACACCATACAGCAACCCCTAGACATCCCCCCAAAGCACCCATCAACCATCTATCCACTTCTTCAAACCAGCAATCCCAGACAACTTTCAGCACTCTACCAAAAATGCCCTTAGGACACATCTGCTCAAAGTACCATGCTGAAAAAAAAAAACCCACGTACGTACCCAACAGCTTGTACTCTGGTGACTCACCACAGCTACTGCCTCTGCCACCACAGTCACACACTATTTTTTTCATGCTAACTCAAGCAGATTTAGTGCATAACTCCTTATCCATGCTGGGAAGCATACTCCAAGCACTATATACGCTGCTTCCTCCCACTCATGCATGCCTGATCTGCCACAGCTTTATGATGGTCAAATTTTGAGTGGTTCCACATCTTTCACCTACCACTGCTTGGGGCAGAGGGTAGTAAACATAAGCTTAATTCTGTGTTACACAAGTTGGTTGATTAAATGTCACATGAAGCTGTACAAAACTTGCAACCAATGGCTTATGATAACGTGTAAAATTTATCAAATACATTTTTCTTCACCTATGGTCCATTGCCTACAAATACAAATTACAAATACAATTAGTCTCCATGGAAATCACAGACATAGCAAACAAGGATCAGTGTACTTCAAGAAGTAGAAACTACAGCATCTTCAAATGTCACTGCTTACAATGGCTACAGCTACACAGCATTCCTCTCATGACAGAGAAATGCAAGTGAGGGAACCTGACATTGCGAATGAAGTGCTCATTTACAAGTCTTGTGCTTAATTTGCATAATCTCATGTGATCGTGTTGTCACGAGAGTTTTTTTTTGGGGAAAAAACAATCAGCTGTGTAGATGGGGTTCTGTCAGTGAAAACCCACTTATCCCTGAAAATATGAGGTATAAGGATTCAGTTGAAAAAGGGGGTTTTCACTGACAGAACCCCATGTACACGGCTTTTTTTTCACCAAAATCTCTCCTGATGTGATCACCTGAGATTATGCAAATGAAGTGCACGATCTGTAAATCAGTGCTTCGTTTGCAATGTCAAGTACCCTCATTTGCACTCCTGTCTCACGAGAGGAATGCCATGTAGCTGTAGCCAAACAACTCTCTGATTAGACAGCTGCATAGTTGCAAGCTAAACAAATCAACTTCATCTCATGGAAACTGCACATTCACTTCACCATTTCAGCAGTATAACCCCACATCTATGTCTGGAATGTGACCTCTCCAGATCTTCTATTTGAATTATTTGCAGGGGTGCCATCAGTGTATTCTGTCCAGCATTTTCCTTCTCATCACTCTGAGAAGTACTGTTGGGTTTACATTTAGACAAGAAAGGACAGCCAAGGAGCAGACAAGAGGTTGTTTCTCTCTAGTGCAGTTAGAAGGAAGGAGACTGTCTTCTGTATAAAGCAGGTAGGTTGAGGGCATGATATCAGGCTCTGGAGTGAGGGAGCAGGTGGGAGTTCCAAGGAGCATGTGCCATTTACAGAGGCAAAGCTCTTGTCGTTGCCCAAGCAGGCAGCACAAAGCAAGAGCTGTCTGGTCTCTTTTCACTGAATTCCGTAATATTCTGTATGCACTAGCTCTGCAGCTGAACTCCTTTATTCCCTGGTTGCACTAAGTGTTTTTGTTATGAACAGATTTTGGCACAGCACAAATATAAGGAAAATACTTTGACAGGGAAAAGAGCAAGTTCAATGATATCTGACTGTAAAAAAGGAAGGATGGATCACATAATTAATAAAAGCAATAATGGGAGGGAAACACATTGCTAAGTACTTAGCTCTGGTAAGGGATGCAGTGCTGGGGAGGAGTGGCCCCACTGCAAGATGAGATTATTGAGCTTTAAGAGCCAGTGGATTACTAACAGGTGCTGATCAGGCTAGGTCATAAAAGCTGTATTTGAACAGCATCAACTAATTGCACTCTGGTCTCAAATGCCAAAAAAGACTTGCCAATATGTGAGTGCTGCTATGCAGCTGCTAAACAAGCAGACAGGAAAGAGGAAAAAAAGCCCAAAAAACCTGTACTGATGCACACAAAGGTTATACTTTAACTGCCATGTTAAAGAGAGCAGTGCTCCTCCTGAAGATACAATTCTTGCTCACTATTTACATAGCCCCCTCATGGAACAATGCAGTATTTTGTTGACTACTCCCCGTATTGAGGAGACATTGAAGCTTTTCCTGTGGCACTGCCATACTCACAACATGGACTAGGCACAGAGGCTCATGTTATGGTAGATGACAATGTCTTTCGCTGCTGATTGATGGTAGCAATGTCATACTCCACTAACCAGTTCTCAGTCAGTCCTTGCTTTTAAAGAGCAGGGCTGCGTCTACACTAGCCCCCTCCTTTCGGAAAGAGCATGGGAATGAGGGATTTTGCCAGATGTTAATGAGGTGTTCCCATGAATCTGCAGCACCTCATTAGCATAATTACAGCTGCATGTGATATGAAAGTGCCACTTTCAAAACGCACGTTACCCGTGTTCCTGGGTCCTTTTGAAAGGACCCCCAGATATCAAAAGCCCCTTCTTCCAAAACCAGATGGGAAGAAGGGAATTTCGAAACCAGGGGGTCCTTTCGTAAGGCCCCTGGCTACACAGGCAACATGCATTTCAAAAGCAGCACTTTTGAATGGCGCACAGCTGCCATTATGCAAATGAGGCACTGCATATTCAAGACAGCGCCTCATTAGCATTTGCCAAAATCCCTGATTACAGAGAGGGCTAGTGTAGACATGGTCCAGGAGTCCTTCTACTCAAGTCTGTCTCTCAAAATCTTTTGCACAGAATAAAGCTAGCCTTTTGTATTTAAATAATTTTGTACATGGGTTAATGAAATACTCAGAAAAGTGGGGATAAACACACAATATGATTGTAGGCAATTTGTAGGCTAAATACTAGAGGGAAGAAAAGCTAGGTCACCCACCATACAATGAGAGGTATATATGACAAAGGAAAGAAAGGTAGAGATGAAGAGGTATGATATGGAGAAAATGGCAGAGACTTGTCTGGACAGTGAAAGAGACAGAAGCAGCTTAAAACACAAAAGTTCGCTAGTGACAGGACATAATATGGAGGGTAAAAAAATATATAGCATAGAAGAGTTAAATGCCTTTCCTTTCAGGAACTATATTACCAGACCTTGTGATTGCAGAGTTTGATTTTTAGGACCAAACAAACAATAATCAGGCAAGAGAGAATACAGAGAACAGAACTGGATGAAGAAAACGACGGGAGACAGAGAAAAGAAATTGGAGGGGCATGCAAAGGAGCATCGGAATAGTTCTCTTAAAAGCCACAGAGAGCTGGAGTTTAAAACATATATTCAAAACCTAAGCAAAATGAAACTTTGAAATATAAAGTTCCCTAGAACTCAGACAGCTAACAGAGTCAAACTGAATAAAGAATGGCAAAGGCAGCTGGCTTGGATCTACAGTTAGCATCCAGAAATCAGGTTTTGCCCACTGTGACACAGTGTGAAGTAGACTGCAAGAATAGGTCATAGATACACCAGGAGGGTCTCAGTCAGGAAAGGGACTGCAATGGGTTAGTGTCCAGGGGGGTTCATGTAACTTTTGATGCATTACTGTGCATTTTGAACCTTGCACCACGTAGCACAGGATCAGCAACCTTTCTGAGGTGAGGTGCCAAAATTTGACCACTTGAAGTCTGTAGAGTCCAAGTGCCAGTGATACTTTTTACAGTCACTAATAGTCCTACTTACAATAGCTCAGTGAATAAAGATGCAGAGCTTTAATGTTTACTATTGTGATTGGTCACATTAGTTGGTCTTTTGTTAATCTGCAGGAGGCATGGCCTGGGGCAAGCTCCCAGCTGCATGGGGGATTGAAAGGTGGGGCTGAGCACCTGCCTCATGTGCTGATGAAAATTGGCTCATGTGCCACTCTTGGCACCCATCCCATGGGGGTTGCTGACCCCAGATGTAGCAGAGAGCAATCACAATATATTTATGGACCTTTCTGCACACAGACTGTCATCTGACTGCCAAACATAGTCAAGTTGAATGGATTAAAATGTGCATTTTAGGACAATTCTCTTGACTGGGGTAACCTCCAGAAAGGAGGATACCATAACAGTAACTTATGGGTTTTTCTGAAGATGTAAAGAATGGTTGTACATTCAATTGTTGATTAAACACATCAGCTTGGTTGAACAGCAAGCCTGTGGTTAACTGACAGCACACTGGACTCAGACACTACTCAACAAGTTAAATACAAAAGCATACTAAATCCTAGAATTTATGTACGGAGACTTGTGTTCTCACAGGGTGCCTCAGCTTTTGCTGATATTTCATTGCATGGCTGGGTGGACTTCTTAAAGACAGTGGCTGTGATGTGAATTCCAGAACGATCCATTTAGGACTAGGGGAAATTTCTTTGACTTTGATAATGCAATCAGATCTGTTGGTCTAGACTCCTGAACCCTTATGGAGGCCAAGTAAAATCAATAGCCTAGGGCAGGCGTGTCCAACCCGCGGCCCATGGGCCGCATGTGGCCCTGGACAGCTAGTAATGCGGCCCCACAAGATCGTAAACTTTTAACATTATTATGTGATTTATATACATTAACTATATTATATATTTTATATGCGGCCCAAGACATTTCCTCTTCACTCAGTGAGGCCCAGGCAAGCCAAAAGGTTAGACACCCATGGTCTAGGGGGTTCTTGTTAGTAAACATAGATGTAAAATTGATTACTCTCCTTTTCCTTAATTTTCTCACAGTAGAATCTGGCTCCTGATATATGATCATGTACCTGTAGCGCACACCTTCAAGAACACAGACTTTATATTGCTCAAAGATGCTTAACTCTGCATTCTGTAAGCTACTGACACATTTTAAACAGCGAACAATAATGCATTACAATTTGGGGAGGGAGAAGTAATGTAATATTTTCATACATATAGCCAATGTGCCATTGTTTTCCTGCTAAAAGGGAAAATATGGGCAACATACAATACTAAATGATTTAGAAGAACATGGACATAAGCTGTAACACAAAAAACGTTCAAGACCTTGATGTCAGCAAGAGAATATAAAAGCAGCAGACCCAACTAGATACAGTGACATTTTATCAAAATCACAGGTATGAGACCCAGGCTGGTACAAATTATCCTCTGAGGATAGTTCAGAAGCCTACCAGACTCATGTTGGTGTTCTTAGCCAGCTTCCCATTGGCCAATTTTATACATAAAGCGGCTGCCATAACTGCAGCCTTTCAGTAGTCTCAGCAAGGAGGCCAGTGGGTATGCAAGCGGGTTACTTCAGGTGAGGGATGAGACCCATTTGTTTGAGTGTTTATAGAGTACTTTAGAGGTAGAGAATTGGCAGCAGTAGTGAGAACATCTCACACAATTCTGCTTGCTTAGTAGTAATATAATTAAATTCAGTATAATTTAAGTATTATCATTTATGCAGCACTTGCAAAATGAATGTAGACAGAAATCATCATTCAGGACTAATAATTCAGGACTTTTCACAATACTAAGTAAAACGAAAAAAGTGACCTAAAATATCTGAACCTTATTGCCAACTGTTCTCTTTTACAATGTTAGCAGACAGCACAGACCTGTCAACCTGAGAATGTCTGCTCAGTCATTTTGCTACATAATCCACAATAATTTAAAAGCCTTATCTGGTCATTTGAAAAGTTCAACACCATGCAGTTTGTCAAAGCAAGATGACAAAAATGTAAAACAAGATGGGAAATGAGATATGGAGTCCCTTAAGAGGATGCAACAGCATATCACTTAGCAGTGTCCTGTTACAGCAGGAAGAGAGACACTTCTGGAGCAGTGAAATACAGAACATCACAAGCTCTTTCACAATAAACTTTCGATTTTACGGACCTGATTTAGCAGACTTCAGGAACAATGGACATGCCCCCCATAGCTCCTGAAGTCCATTGAGGGTCAGTAAAATCCTAAATTCACCACTCTACCCCCGCCAAAAGTAAAGGGATTTACCTCAGCAGTGGCCAGGAGGAGCTGCCACATTGTCCGCTGGACCCGCCACAGTCTTCCTACTAGGGCAGGGGCATATGCGGGCTGACAGCACTCATGTCCCACCCACGGTGGGAGGAGCACATTGCAGCTCTGGCAGCAGCTCCTCCAAGCTGTGCGGTAGCCCTGCCACCCTCCACCAGCTGCGTGCAGCAGGGCTGCTCCAGCTGCAGCAAGAAGCTTGCAGCCATGCTGGCAGGGTGCTTCTCGAGGCGCATGGCGAGGTGCCAGCCATGCAGGTGTCCAGTGACTCCTGCGGTCAGTCAGGTTGTTTTTTTTTTGGTGGGGGGGTTGTTTTGGGGGAGACTGGAGATGGGGGAACCTAGCGGGAGCAGTAAATCCTCACATATAACAGACCTTTGGGAACGATGGATAACCCTCCCCTGCACTGGTCCATTAAAAATCGAGAGTTTGCTGTACTAGTTTGGGCAAAGCACTACAAGTTTCACTAAATTGTGATACAAATTTCAAGAGACTGCAAACAAAAATAAAAGGGTTCTGAAATGCACAGGAAGTAAACAAATAGCACATCCGGGAATTCCATCTGCAAATCAACTAACTGCTCTCCTTTCCCCAAATTAACTGAGGAAATAAAATCACATAATGCAATGTTTAATAAACAAGTAGTTTTTGAAGAGATTTAGAAAGATCAACATTCAATTGATTCATATCATGTAATGTTGGAACCACTTAAGACCCTTCAGTAGAAGCTAATTTCTGCCAGATGTTTTCTGTATATGTGGGGCTCTATCAAGTTCACAGCTGTGAAAAAATATATATCATGGACTATGAAATCAGACCTCCATCATGAAATTTAGCTGGGGGTGGAGAGAAGGGCAGGTTTAGTAATGCCCCAGATGGGTATTCCTAAATGCACTCAGCTCTAGCTGTGAAATCTAAGCCAAGGTGAGTATGTTTCTTGGAGGCGAGAGGGGAGGGTGAATGTGTATGTTCAGGGGAGAATAGACTGAAGGCTGGACCAAAGGCAGTGTAGAACTGACAATGTCACAACAGTTTTTTGACCCCCTATGACCACACTACTGTGACAGTTCAGATACAAACATCTGAAAATGTGAAATTAACTAGGTTTTCAAATTCCATATTGAGAAATTAACCAAGATGGAACTTGAATTTTTGTTAGCTAGCTTTAAAATGCATTTCTACCTAAAAAAAGAGTAAGTCAGCTCCAAAACTAATGTATCCAAGTACAAAATATTCCTTTAATTGTGGGCTGCAGTTATTAAAAATAAGTAGACCAGACCAGAGGTAGTAAATAACTGGCCCATGTGTTGGACATGATTCAGCAGGGTTAGCCTCTGACAAGCTGACACCACTGTACTTACCTTTGTGGGTATGGGTGCTTGCAGCTCCCATTGGCCACAAATCACCATTCCTAACTAAAGGGAGCTACAGGAAGCAGTGTTCCAGTCCACATCACTTCCTGCAGCTCCCATTGGCTGGGAACAACAATCTGTGGTTAAGAGGAGCTGTAAGCACCCATACCTGCAGAGGCACAGGTAAATGCAGTGCTGGCACCCTGCCAGGTGCTAACTGGATCCATCTTATTGCCCACCCTTGAACCAGACATTTCTGTTTACCTTCTTAGTAAGATAAAACATGACAATGTTACAGAATAAACCATCAGTTGCCTGTAAAAAACTGTACCATTAAATCAAGGGTCAGATATGCCTCTGCTGAATAATGGCAGTTCTCAATGCATAAACATCCCAGTCTGATTCTCACTGAAGTTAATGGCAAAACCTCTCAATGGTGGTTGTATCAGGCCCCAAGTAAGCTCTTTTATGATGACTTTAAGAAGCTTAAAGCAACGTATTGTTTCCTTTAATACAGCCAGAGTGGATGTCAGCACCACTGAAAGTTATTAGGCAAAACTGTAGGCATTTGGAAGTAAAAAGGTACAAAGAGTAACAGAAATATGTAATAAATTAATGTATTAAAGAGCCTTATACCAGTATCTTCATGTGTGAGGAGGGAGGTATTCTTTTCAGAGGGCTTAAATATCGCATTGTACTTCTCAGCAAGAGACTGAAGCTCATACAACAGATTAGGCCTGAGAAGTTGTAATTCTCCCATTAAAAACCATCAAAATTCAGATAGTCTTGACATTAAGCTGTAAATTCTGACATTACAGAATTTACCATTTAGAGAAAAACCACACACTCAAGATTGTGAAACCACAAAATCAAACAAATAAGACCTGAGTATTCTCAATCGTTGTCTGCCTTAAAACAGTATTTTATTTTCCCATTTCAAGTACACTCACCCTGATCCATTTTTATGTTTCGATCGCTGTCAGCACTTATGTCTGCCTATACACAGAATTAACAGACTACATGGCACAATCATCCCTAGCAAGTGACATTGGACAGAACTGGGTCTCAAAATTTCGGCCAGGTCACGCCTGAAGTTTACTTTTACCCAACTCCATTTCAAATCTGAATGTATCTGGCACAGTGTTTATATTGCAGAAGTCCAGTATTTGTACTACACTAGTTGTACAGTGACCTTAAATGACAAAAAAGGAAATAAAACGACAGAAAAGGAAACAAAATGATGGTTGCCAGTCCATCCTTAGCTCACTCCACTGTGAAAAGATACTGCAGCAGTTTTAAGCAGTTTTTAAATCTTACATCCGTGCTACAGGGCCCATGTCATCATGTTGTGCCTAAAGAGTGAAAAAAACTCTTTACTGTCAACTTTTCATGCTTCCCCTCTTCCACGCCCTTTGGTGAAATAACATATAGCATTTTCAAGAGTTTGTTTATTTGTTTTCTATTCAGAAGGATCCTCTCAGAACTTTATTGCTCATTTGGAAGGAAACCTGTTTTCAAATGTAGCAGCTTTACTCGGAAGTGGTAAAAACAATCAGATTAGATTAGGGCAAAGTGTACATTAATTCATTAATGTTCATTCCTACCTGACCTAACTAAAATAAATTAAAACTAAGTATTAAGATGTAGTTCAAATAATCTCAGAATGTCCAATTCAAATCACACAGATGCCCAACAGACTGGTCTTTTGGTTGTAAGTTCATGTAGGGTGATCTCACTGGAAAATAGAGTGGCCATTCTAATATAGAACTTGTTCATAATAGAACTGGCAGGAATCACAACATGAGGGAGGTGCTACACAGTTTTAAAAACAGATAAATACTTCAAGCAAGATAACAGAGCTGTGTCCTTTAACAAAAAAACAGCAATAGGATACATTTAATATGGGATAACTAACCAGTCTCATCTCTCAACAAGTGTGTTTGATGCAGTTTCTAATGAATCAGTAGCTAAAAAATTGTGCTATTGCTTGAATAGATTTACCGCTTCCAAGAACTGCCACCTCTTTTCATGAGATAATGCCTTTCATAGCCATCACTTTTCAAATTTACTCTCATGGATGGCATATTAACTCTAAGGAACAAATGAAATCCATGGTTTTTTCAATGAAGGAAAAATATTTGATGCAGTGCAAGCAACTATAACAAAAGTATCACCTGTGCCCGTGGTGTCCAACCAGTTCTGAAGCAGTAGCCACTACAGTGGTTACTGCTATCGTGCACTAGTCACATTATACTGTAAATACATTTGTTGTTCAAGATAACTTAACTAGCCACACTCAACCAGCCAAACTGCCCACATGTGGCTAGAATATGTTGGCTACCACGGGCCTGTGCACTCCACAAAAAAAATGCACCTAGTGAGTTTTACACATACCATTGCTCAAAATGGTTCCACAGCTGATAAAAACTTCCAGAAAATTTGATGTGCCAGTCTGAAAGATGCCAGATTCAGAACCTCAAGTGCTAAGACAGAGATTTAACAAATAAAAAAGTCACCCCGCAGTGGAAACTCTTCTGCACGGCCCCACCAATGTGCTTTGAACTCGTACACACAAGGACCCTTTCTAAGGGGATCCACCACCCAGTTTGTTCTTGCCCCTTTGCTGAGACTGGCTACAAAAATTCAGTATATCGGTGGCTTTATAATGTGGTGATCTGTCAAATAAGAAATGAAATGGGACCTCCTACTCATTCTTGCAGGCCACCCAATATATAAATCACTAAAATACAACCTGGATTTGAATCAGTAGAAAAGGCTCATCCAACCTCGAGCGAAAGATAAGTTACTACTAATATTAAACTGCAATTTTATTTCTTAGATCCAGATTAGGATATCTGGTTTTATTATTGAAAACATAGCATACATTCTGCTTTCACTGATACATAGCCTTTACTAAATGAAGAGAATATTTTCTACTTGGTTCAAACAGCAAGGTTCTCCAGGTACCATCCCCCCTCACCACCACTTAACTCTTCACACTAGTTGAGTACTAATATAGACAACCTCATGTCAGTAACAGAGGACATTCACTATTGCTACAAATTGGAGAACAAAAATGGTGTGTGGAAGAGGGGAGATAGCATGGCCATCGTGATTCAGGACTCATTCCATATGCAATGCAACGATGATGTGTGTACAGTTTCCCAACATACCTATGAAGAAACCATCCAAAATATTTCAGGGTGTGACCTGGCAGGATTTCAAATGATTTGTAGTAGCTGCTTCTACAACTGCATCCTAATATTCAGCTTCAATTTTAAAGACTTATTTTTTCCTATGTCAAGGCGTCTTAGACCTCTCTAAATTTTCTTGGAGCATCAGCAAACAGAAGACTTTTGTTTACCCCTCTCACGCAGTTTTGGTATGCCATTGTCTAAATAAGGAGAAAAGCCAACCAATACTCTTATCTTTGATTTAGTGAGTGGATTAGCTGCCAGGTCACTATAAATCACACACAGAGAGGTTTGTTTTTAAGGCCTTTAGCAGCATTGGCTGCATATTATTAATTAAGCCCAAAGAGCCACATAGGTCAAAGAACTGACAGCTTTTAGTGGCAATGAATACACAGTATACTAAACTCAGTCTCTGACATTACCCTTCCTCCCACACAAACATTACCATGGTGATGGTATCTAAAATGTGCTTAGTATTTTTGACTTAGATGTAAATACAAATTAACTTACGTTTAAAGACCCAGTGTGAGCCACAAACATTTGATAAATATTTTCTTAGGAGGGGTTAAAATATATCTTTTAAATTTGACCTACCTGGGCATAAACCATCTCTATGCTGCCTTTACAGTTACAGGGGAAAATTATTTTAAAAATCCAAATAGATAAAATCTGGCATGAAGAAAGGCATGCAAATTATTCTGTGATTCTTACAAGTGTAACAATCACCCCTATTATTTTATTATAAGTGACAGATCTTGAACAACTGGCTACATGCATTTTCTTCCACAAATTTGTAAGACTTGTTTGCTTCAGAAAATGCTATAAGCAAAATAAATTGAAGACAATTACTGGAACTTACAAATATTACTTTGCTCAATCACAAAACAACAGGGAAACAACAAAGGTATATCATCATCTGAATATGCTGCTTTATTGGCAAAGTAGCTAACCAGGTGCATACATTTCTTTGAACTGTAAGTCGTCTGTCTGGTTCCATAGAACAGGGAGGATTCCTCCTCTGCATTTTGTACTTTGCTAGAAATAAAGACAAATTACAAGCCAGTGGCATGCCAGCTACGTATGCAGGCCGTGACTAGTCATGCATCGTCTGACTGGTGGCCCAAAGGCCTGATCTGACTTGCAGGACAATTCTGTCTGGCCACTACTGAGGGCTGCAGAACATGACTTTGCATGCATCATATATGTAAGGTCATGTCAAGTGCAACATACAATTTTGGACTAAAAGGCATGCAAATGAATTTTCCCATACCTTACTGAAACCACCATTCCAGCCCATGACAAAAAGCAGAACTGGGGGAAGAAAAATAACCTAGAAATCCACTTACCCCAGCCATTAATCTGCTGGTGTAAGATATGCCACAATTTCTCTTATCTGTCTGTACTAACAATATTGCATCAAATAAGATCCTGATCTTGCAAACATTTACATGTGTTTAACTTTATGCATGCGCACAGTCTCAGTGAAGTTAGAATAGGGGCTGAAATCTGGGTTTCACTGAGGTTAATCTGAATTTGCCATTAACTTCAGTGTGGCTAGGATTTCACCACATGCATGTAAGCACGTGAGTAGTCCCATTTAAATCAGTTGGGATTGCTGGTAAGGACCATAGGAAAAAAAAAATTTGCATTGAAATCTTAGCTACTAAGACAAGATTGTGTTGGCATGTCCATGAGAGTAGGTAGGAGGGATACAGAGTTTTCCCACAGCCCTAATTTCTTTGCATCCTTGGCCAGGGCCACAGGCATAACTGGGAACCTGCAAATAGTGAGCCCACCCTGCAGCCAATAAAATTAAGCAGCAATACTATGTACAGCTCCTCCAAAACCACCTCATTGCAGACCTTAATCTACTAATTTGCCCTAAAAGCACTACAAAGCTTTCCCTACTGCAAGATAGCTGTATTACTTCTGAGCTTCCTTTCCAGTAAAACAAATGACAACTACATCAATAAAACCAAGAGCAACTGACTTTTATCTTTGAAAGCAGAGTAAGTCCATCATTTTCATATTGAAATAAAGGAACCTGATGAAACATAGCAGGCCCTTCTCACACTACTGAAAAAATCCATGCCATATATAGATTCAAAAGAATATATCACTGAAACACTTGTGTTAAAATTTAATTAAAAAATAACATTTAAAACAGCAACTAGAGTTACTGACCTCCAGCCTCTTCTACCACCTCTCAGGCCTCTTCAATGTTTATAGTGTCTTATTGGAAGCAGAAACATAAATGTCATTTTCTGTACTGGTAATGGAAAATATTGATTTCAAGACACTGTGTATACACACATCAGTGCAGACTTGAGATGATACAAGTATCTGCAAGAAATATCAGAGGTAAATATGGTTATTTAAAAACACCTAGTTATAGGTAATTTCAGCAAATATGTACAGTACTTGAATCTACATTTTGGTCTGTTGCCCTCAAAATTACCTCAAATGAACTGCTACGAAAAACAACAGTAGAAGGCAAACACTGGAGGCTTTACATCCATTTTGGAACACGCAATCTGTTTCCAGTGTTGAAGTACTCAAGTAAATTAAATCTGTAAATCTGCAAACTAACCACCCAAACCACTGATTTTCTGTCACACTTGTAATGCCTTGTGGGATATAAAATACTTTTGTGAAGAAGTGAGAGCAGCACAACATTTGAAGAGCAATTCGACATACTACACCTAACAGATAGCTAAATAACAAAAAGCTATTACCTCATTGGAGTTACCACCATACAGCTCTTTAAGAGTCCCCCCTCCCCACAATTGAGAGCAATGGTCTATGCTAGTTGAGAAACAGAAGTCACGTGTAAAGTTGTATGAAAAAGGTCTATTTGCACTACATGTAAAAAAGAAGGAGCCATTCCTTCAGCAAGCGGTGCCTGATTGAGAATAGCTGTATCACACAATGCCAAACAACAGGGAGAGTACAAGAGAGAGAACGTTATCAACTAGCAAAAGGTATTGGACATAAACTGGGAGAAACAATAACCCCTAGAAATAATAAAGTGTCCCACGTGGAACAATTCAATGTTTAACAACCCAAAAGGTTTTGACAAGGAAGTTAGTTCCATTTGACTTAAGTGTTGCTGCCAGTGTGCAATATTTAATCTGCCCCAAAACTTGGCATCAAAAAAGTGGGGCAGTGCTTACCAGAAAAAAGACTTCAAACCTCAAAGAGAAGCAAAAGAGAAAGGAAAGTCTGATGAAACAATGTGCACAAAAAGCCAAACCTATAAATTTAAATAGAGAGGGTTCTAATAGTTTCTCAGATTGCAAAAGCTATCTCTGTCAGAAATTGCTCATGTCACTCAAAAATACAGTACAACACGCTTACTTTTGAAAGTGGAAAATTAAGATTTTGTGACACCACATTTTCTGCTTTGTTAAGGGCTTGTGGAGTTTACAAATTTCAGTTGTTATGAATATGTTGTTTGCTTTCTAGAAAGTTCAAAGCAAATGCAAGCTGAGAACAATTTCAGAAATGTAAATATCTCTCCAAGCTATGCCTAGTTAAAAAAAATATGAAACACTGAATTGCTTAGCAAATGAAGGTGCCATGTGTACTAAGCAGTTACTCAATACACAAATTGCTTTCTGTCTTTGGACCCTATTTTAGACACTCATGGAACAAATGGTTCTTTGTTCTGATCTTCACAGTTGCAGATAATTAGATATTTTATGCCTACTTGCTTGTTAAACTACTACTTTTAAAGTACTTGGCTGGGAAGACAAATCTTTAGATGCAATTTTTACTAGGTTCATCTTAAGATGAGCCTCAACTCAAACTGCACATATGAAGGTTTTTTTCCAACTATTACCATGAGAATGAACCAGTATTTTCCCAACAGCAATTCTACAGTGCAGGAACACAACTGTACAAAATGAGTCTGAGCAAACAGTTATTATTTATTGCCATTTCAACTTAGATACAACTTAACTCATAAGGAGTGGGAGAGCATACTTGCCCAAACAGGGACAGCACTGGCATCTTGCCAGTAGCCCAAACAACTAATATCAATTGCTAGGGCAGGCTGCAGCAGGAAGATATTTTAGTGAAGACTATACCCTGGATGATGAGACGTGTTGGGTATGTCTGTACTATACAGGTCAAGCTTCCCAAGTTCAATTTTGTGCGTCTGGTAGAGACACGCAAAAAAAATCGATCAGTGGGGTCAGCAGTCAACCCCTGTACTCCTCACTATTGCTCCCATCGACCTTCCCTAGTTAAGACAGTCAGGGAAGTCAATTTCAGATATATTAATTCTAGTTCCAAACACAATGCCCTATGGCAAATATGGGACACCAGCCTCAGGGGATATGGGATCTGCTGTCCCATGTCAGGGCTCCTGGTGATAGGGGCTGCTGCCCATGGGTAAGGCACTGTGGAAGTGGCCTGTACACACTCCCAGCAGGGGGGACTAGAGAATGTGGCAGCCATCCAGTTACAACGGTTCCTGGCAGCAGAGGCTGCTGTGTTGGGGAACAGAGGAGTTGCCCCACAGAGTTGCTCCCTGCTAGCGGAGGCTGCTGCCCCAGGGCGCAGGACACTGGGAAACTATGTAGCTGCCCTGCAGCAGAGCTCCCCAGCAGTGGAGACTGTCACACCAGGACACCAGATGCCAGGAAAAAGGAGCCCCACAAAATATGGAACAATATGCTCAATTTAAAAAAAATAATCAGGATGTCTGTGAGACAGCTTAAATAAGGGACTGCCTTGGTAAAAATGGGATGGATGGTCAGCGTACCATAGCTAGAACTGAGTATCTGAAATCAACTTATTATTTTACTGTAAACCTGCCCATAGTCTCCACAGTCTACATTTCAGTATTACAAGAAAGTCATTGCTGTGGGCCAGACATTGGTCACCTTTGATACAAGCAAATCATCTAAAATAGAGTATTTTGAATATTACAAAGAATGTTTAAAGTCCATATTAAAGGTATACTAAGCTCTACACCAAAAGCTTTCTTTCGCAGTGTGTTCCGTGGGCTTTCAATTCTCACATCTGCTTTCCGGTTCCCTAATTTTTAAAAAAATTAAATTATGTTAGTATGCCTGTATTTTAAATTTGAATCCAAGCAGAGCAATAGTACTGTACCACTCTACTTAACTACCTCCATCAACTGGGGTGACTTCAACTTGCCTTCTTCTGGCAGCATTTTACAGCATTTAGGGTCCTTGGGAACGTATCAGACTCAAAATGCCAAAGAGAAATATATATGAATTATTGATCAGCAAGTGCAAGGAAGGTTTGGGATATGGACTGGGAATTCTGTTACCAATAAAACAATATGGAATAATAAAAGGAAGTTCACATATTGGGATAATCTTTTCCAAAGAGAAATCACTAATTATGGCACTAATCCTACCAGGGGGAAACATGTAGCTGGTTCCTTGTGCATACCTTAACACCTCTGTTACACTGTCCAGTGCACAGAGGAAGATACTGGATAAACTTTATTGTATGTCAGCGCTCATTTAATTGTGTCTTGCTGAAGGGTGGGCTAATTAACTGAATACTTCTAACTCCTGTTAGAACATCAACCGCAATGCTAACAGCACATATAGGGCAAGCCTCCTCCCACCATCACAAAAAGTCCTCTCATGGGACACTCTCCAAATTTACTAGTCCTTACTCTCCAGCAGTTATAACAGTTGCAAGGAATGTTAAAACAGTAACACAGAACAAAGTGAAGACGGACTCATCCAACATTAGCTTCCATTAATATGGTGGGAGATTATGCCTATTCTGCTTCCATTTTGCAGCCAAGGTCCTTGTTTCCTCAATCTCTCCCCCTGCTTAAAGCCCTCACTAATCACCCAAGGAAGAAAGAGACCAAGCGGTTGTGCATGATGCAGATGTGCTTTTAGCAGGTCAAAAATACCCAAAACTTTGAGACTGGCTCACAACTAGTCATAAGCATCGCTGCTTGAAGACCAGTGTTTTACTCTGCTGTGATTAAAAAAATCACCCCCACAGACCCATTGTCAGAACCACTGTAGAAAATCATTAACAGCAGGCAGGTTTTTACAGCCTCAAAGAACAAAGTGCATATTTGGGGCGTGCAGAAGGAGAATACCAGCTTGGTTAAAATCACAACGGACACGTGTAAAAACTAGCAATAGACTAATTTAACTAACAATTAGGGCACTAGATCATTCAGTGCATTAATTGTTGTGCTTTAACCTCTGAGAATCCAACTCCAGCTGTTGCCATGGTGCCTGAATATATTTTAATGAGATGACTAGCAAAGTGTCCTAAAGGTTTGGGAGTGCCCTCTTAGTTTATAAGCAACCAGCCTGTACTATAAAACCATGTCTGACACTCATGAAGACTCAAAAGATGAAAATGTAATATCATTCTCATATAATTTTGGCTCTTCTAATTTTTAACATAAAGAGAAGGTATTTCACTATATACATGGAGATATACCTATCTCATAGAACTGGAAGGGACCTTGAGAAGTCATCGATTCCAGTCCACTGCACTCACAGCAGGATCCATCACCATCCCTGACAATTTTTTTTTTTTTTTTTAATATATTTACCCCAGACCTCTAAATGGCCTCCTCAAGGATTGAACTCACAACCCTGAGTTACACAGGCCAGTGCTAAAACCACTGAGCTATCCTCTACCAATAACTATGTATTACTGTTTCCCCAAAAAGAACTAATCAATTTTGGTCTCAGAGTTGTGCTTGCTTTTTGTACTGTGGAATAATCTGCATGTGGTTGTTATTAAGAATATAAATCAGTATATAATTTTGTCAGATTAACATGCAGAAGCAAAAGAATTGTGCACTTTTCAGAGATGAAGTTTTCCAAGATAAGGTGCTACGTTGAACTTTTATGCTAGAACTTCTAACCCCTAAAATAGTCTATAGGTGACTTTAAGAGACCCCGTGCCACCTAGTAGGTTACACTTCTATATGCTTTTAGGTGCACCAACTCTTGAATAGGGCGTCAGTCAGATGAAAATTAACCTATTAGATATGAAGGTGGAGGCTGACCTGAGACATAGAATATTCAGTTTGACATCCTTCTGCTCGGAGATCAAGCTCAGAATAAAGAGCTTTAGCAGTAAGCATTGCCGCTTGAAGATCGAGGCTGCATCTACACTACGAGATAAATTCAAATTTACTTAAATCGCTTTTCTAATTCTTAAAAAATTTAGAAGTTCGATTTTGACCATCCTCACTTCACACTGTGCTCCCCACAAAGTCGAGTCATTACTACCACACACACACATTGGCTAACACCAACTGTTGCAATAGTGCATTGTGGGAAGCTACCCCACAGTTCCCTCATTCCCGAAGCATTCTGGACACGCTCGCTGGTCTTGACATCACCTTCCCACATTGCATTTTCATCATTCCCCTCCCAATCCCTGAAGATACGTTGATCCCTGGAAATACTGTAGAAAACACTCAAAATCAGAAGAAAGAATTGTTGGTTTTCCCACACATTACATTGCCAACATGAGTGCAGTGACCGTATTCTCAACTGGCCATCCATCCCACCGTCCATCACTGCCAAAATGTGATTCCTAAAAATAATCAGGGGGAAGAATGTAGGAAGAAAGAAAGAATTTTTGGTTTCCCCACACATTATGTTGTTAATGGAAAGGGTTCTTAGCTTTCCAGTGCACTATATGGCTCCCGTGCAACTACTATGTTCTCAACTGGCCATCCACTTGGTTCTCACCTCCCATTATTGCCGAAACGTGATCCCCGAAAATAATGCAGGGGCCTGGAATGTTTCTTACATTGAGAAGAATGGAGGAAGAAAGAATTTTTGGTTTCCTCATACACTATATTGGTGTTTGGGGAGAGTCTTAATGTGGGGTCCCAGACTGTGCAGGACAAAAAGAATCGTTGGTTTCCCCCTGGAGATAGTAAGCCCAGGTATGGGCCAAGGGGGTGTCACTGGATGACCAGCTGAAATGGTCCTCCCCCAGTAGCAGCAAGCCCTTGAGCCACTGAGGGACACATTTCCCTGATGGCAGCAGCAAGCTCAGGTATGGGCCAAAGCTGGGGGCGGGGGAGGGCGGGAACCAGCAGTGGATGACCAGTTGAGCTGTTCCTTCCCTGGCAGCAGCAAAGCCACCAGTACCTTAGCTGCCGGGGAGACTTCTCCATGGTGGCAGCAAAGCCCCCCTTATCTTAACTGCCGGGGGAGACTTCCCCACAGCGGCAGCAAAGCCCTCTCTTTCCCATATGACTGGCAGCATTGTCAGCACTGAACAGCAGGCTTTTTTTTTTATTAACATCCTTTTATTGGGTGGGATCTAGGACTACCCACGTGATGTGGCTGAGCGTGGGAAAGACCCATGTCGGGGAGGGAAGGGGGTTTGCACACAAATGTAAATCATTGAGAAGAAGTTTCAGCCTTGTTGACACGTAGTATGGGGGGGACAGGGGGTGCTGCCAGACGGCGCAGAAAAAAGTAACAACTGTACAGACAGAGCCATGAACTCCCTGCAGGGGCTACCTGAATGGGTAGATGCACTCACACCACTAACAGCATAGAAAGAAAGAAGCCATTTCTCAGGCATTCATGCTAACATGATCCCACAGCTAAAGGCTCACTGCTCCTGCTTGGAAATTCAGGCTCTTCCAGTTACCGGTGAGCAGCGGCCAGAGTGGAGCAGTGAGGGGCATTATGGGTTACGTATGGGACATCTCTGAAGGCTAATAAGTTAGCTGTTAAGACCTGGCACTACCACACTTGCATTTAATCAAACTTCTGAATTCGAGGTTGACGCTATACCCATCAGGTAACTGTGATTCTGTAATCTCGAGATCAGTGCATCCAACAATCGAGCTAATGGTCTTTACAGTGAAGACAGTCACATGGTCAGTTAGAGCTAACTAAATTTGATTTTATCTTGTAGTGTTGACGCAGCCTCCCTGATGATCTGCTAGCATGACAAAAATGACTACAGACATCCTTTTGCACCAATACTGGTTTCTTAAAACAGAATTTTAGCAGGAAGCTTTTTACATCCTCAAAGAATAGAGTGTTTAGGGAGAAGTAGGTGGGGGGTGGAATTCTGTCTTGCTCTGAATCACAATTGACATGTGTTTACTTAAGAAACCTGACCACAATTGGATTTTGCAGACCAATCCAGTACTTACAAAGGGCTGGGAGGGGGGGACCTTGTCTCTAGCATTGTTTAAGATAGCATATATGCGTTATGTACACTATGCTGCTAGCATAAGCCTCAGGACATTTCAGAGACTGTTACGGAGCGAGATGGCTATGATATTAAGAGGACTGACCTAACAGAGAAGGGCTCATATTGGCTCTTCCAAACAAGTCTTAGAACTGTGGGGCACAAGCATTTTGGTTTAAACGAGACACCTTGTACTAAAGCACAGGTAATCAGAATACTTAGGAAGAAAGGCAGCACCAAGTTTCTACAATGCCCACTAAGTTGGTGAACATGAACTCAGAGAAACCTTCATTTAGAAAGTATCAATGCAACCTTAAAATTATCACATCACTCACACCCCTTAAACTAACTTAATTGTTTTGAATTAAAACACTTATTTTATTAACAGCAGAAAACACAGACCAACATGAAAAGAACCAATAGAAATGGGAGAGTCATGAAAAGTTACCAAATCAGAAGTTTCCACAAATATTTTATATGGATGTGAAGAGATGAAGCTCCAGTAAACCCTGGGAAAGAGGCCAAGCTGTCCTACACATGGTCCTCTTCCCCATAATTTCTGATTGCCTGACCAATACCAAAAATGTTTAGAGACCAATAGATATGCAGACCTAAGAATGTGACCACGGATCAGTAGCTAACCATGCCATCCAGGTGTGTCCATATGTAAGAAAAGAGTCAGTAATACTAGTTTGAACCAGACCTTGTGTAAGCATGTATTATACTAACATTCTCCACAGGCCACTGAACTGCAATCCTAAAATGCTATTGGATTCCTGGATTTGAGATGTCAAGTATGATGAGAAGTTCTAAGTTACATGCTTAATTTTGTGATGTGGTCAAAAGGTTCAGCTGAAGATAAATAGGAGACCCCCCAAATTCAGCCCACTTTGAGTAATACATAATATGAGCTGCACAGTATCAACTGGAGTTCAGGGAAATATTTGTACATACAAACTAACTCCTACAAAAATCATGATGGGGCACCTGCTCAGGAGACAACTCTGACAGACATTTGTCAGAGCTGTGTGGGTAAGTTTGCATAACACAAGCCACACTATGATGGCTCTAATTCATGCAAAATGAAGTTCAAAGGCTCAAAAAACAGATTAGCATGGAATACCAAGCAATTACAGATACTTTCAGGGAGCAGTTTTATGTCAGTGATAACTCTTCAAAACTTGGTATTAAATATGGTTGGTTGATGCACATCTATTAACTTAACTTCATGCCTCATTTGCAGATGTGATTTAATAAATCAACCCTAACGAACCAAACTGATGTCATAATGCCAACGTAAATCTTGTATTAAAAGGAAAAAGTTCTTAAATTTGTTCTTCCAGGGGAAAATATTGCATTAGAGAATAGAATAGAAGCTATATTATTGATTATGAATTACCAGGAGAAACCTAAAGCTGATTTATATTTGTCTTGGAATTCAAGTAAACACAAAAACGAAACAAACTGGAAAAAATATTTGTCAACCAGCCAAAAGCTATAGACAATGGAAGCATACATAGAATTCTAAGTCAGTCACGTTCCTGGCATCACACTGATCCTAACCTCACCCTAGTGCGCAAACATTTTCAGTTACAAGTGGTTAATATTTTTTTCATCACAATCTAGTTTTCCCTACTAAAGACTTAATCATATTAGCACCTAATACAGTTCTAGCTTTAAAAACATGCTAAACATTTCTTACTGGGAAGTCTCAATGTTACATTTCTCATCACTACTACATTACTCATGCCTGTCCTAAAAGTAGAAAAAAAAAAATCCCACCAGAAAATACTGCTCTTCCCTCAAAGTCACTTGAGGCAACTCTGCTGCAGTTTTCTGCTTTGTACTATTTTTATCTCTTTTTCCCTGCTAAAATCAAAATCAATCAATCAACTTATGTTTTTGGACAACAAGAACCAAGAAAAGATGTTGTAAAGGCTCCTGCTGTCTGTTTCTATCATGACAAGCCATATCCTTTGCTCGCTTTGCTCAAATTATTACCATGCCAGCTACTGTAGAATTCTGACAAGCATGTGGGGTCAAAATTAATGACTTGCTTCAAGACAAGTTGTTTTTCTTTTTATGTAACATGAAAATTGACAGAGTTTAGAACTGAGAGTTTCCCATCTCTCTACTGCGATAGCATAAAGCTGTTGGAGGTTCAGGCATGGACCAACAAAATTACACATAGTAACCCTACAACTTTCTCTGTTCGTCACCCAATCTTTGCAATAACAAGTTATAAAAATAAGTGCAAAGGCTAATTTTATAATTCATCATTTATAGACCTTTGGTATGAACAATGTCATGGGGTTCTCTCTTTGTTTCTGTCAAGACTCCACTACTTCTCAGAAACAAACACTAGACAAATACAATCAAAACAAAAAGCAGTCAAGTAGCAGTCTGAAGAAGTGGGTCTGTCCCACGAAAGCTCACCTAGTAAACCATTTTGCTAGTCTTTAAAGTGCTACTTGGCTGCTTTTTGTTTTGATAGTGTATAGACTAGCATGGCTTCCTCTTTGTTACTAGACAAATACAAATAGGGATTCTACTCTTCTATGAAAAAAATGCACTAACCACTAATAAAGTCATCCTAATTATAAAAATATATAAATTTTGCTTCTAAATTTCTCACTGCACCCAAAAGAAAAATTACAGATTGTTTAAACCGCAGTCCTGCCAATACTTACACACATGCTCAACTTTATGCAAAGTGAACAATCCCTTTGATGTAAGCAATGAGTTCAGTGAGACTATTCACTTACATAAGTATCTGCACGCTCAGGGCTTGACTTATCACTCTACAACATTTAATTTTTAACATCACCTTTTTTGGCAAAAAAGGAAATGACAGTAGAAACTGAAAGAGATCAGGAGCAGACTAAGTGTGCACACGTATATTGCCAATGCAAGCATCACTTCCAAAATGACTTACTTATTCCCAACAATTTTTTTACTATTATGAAACCTGCAAAGATATTTTACACTATAAAATGTTCTCCAAGAGAATTTCACCATCTATCATCTCTTCCCTACTTAGATTAACATAGGTGTGAGCAAGGAAGTGGTAATTATAAATTAGAAAGACAAGACAATCATTGGACAAAATTCTAATCTCATCTGCACCAGTGTAAATCCAACATAATACCATTACAATCTTTGGAATGACTCAAGTTATATCCAGAAACAGAACAGAATTTGGCCTTTTGAGTTTGGATTCAGAAAGCAAATGGTGGGCTTAAAATAATATTACGTAAGTTGTGTTTAATCACAGAAAGTTAGCTCTTTAATGTGCTAAATCAAGTTAACAATTTAGCCATGACAAAGTAATAAAACTCAGACAGCACTCAAAAATTGCTTTAAATTTTATTTTGAGCAAAATAATACTTAACTGTCATCGCAACACTGATTGTGGGGTTATTGTTGTTTTAGTTGCCTCTAGAAGATCTTGTGGCTCACCAAACATAAAAATAAACATATTTCTTTAATATTTACCCCAAGTCACCCAAAGAGCAGTCAGCCTCTGGTTCAAAACGAGTATGTGCACGTCACTTCTTTCATACTAGGTGTCAAAGTTACAAATCTCTCCCCAGAATGTTATATTTTTGTATTTTTCTATCTGTGAAAAGCAATAGTTATGCCAAAGTTCATACAAGATTAGTCATACCAAATAAACTTCAATACTTAAAAATGTATCTGGAATTCACTGCTTATTTGCTGACTTTATAGATGTCTTGTACGAGGAACACTGAATTTTTAAATTAACAGGTTTAAATTTGAAGAAGACAGATAAATTCCGATATGCAACACTACCTTAGAGTTCTAATGTGCTGGGATCTAACTCACCAATGATTTTATACATACAACTTATGGATAGCGTCAGGAAACATCCCTAGAATGAAGTTTTGCGTTTTACTCAGATTTGTATAACTTAATAAAAGTGGTCACAACCATGAACCCATAAACACCCCCATAGCACCCAATAACATTTTTCCACACACATGCAGGGAATAGTGCCCTGCTACCGTTCATTTACCAATGCTGCATTACAGTGCCATTACCACACCCTCCCTACCAAGAATGAAAAGCAAAAAAGAAGCCTTTTGTCCTTCAGCTCAAGAAGCACTTGAAAACCTGTTAAAGGCATCACCTGTGCCCTTCAATGCTCTCTTCTCATAGGCACAATAGTTTTTAATAATTTTTCAGGGTAGGAAACTATCTTTCCTGCCACTTAGGCAAAAAAAAAAAGAACTAACATCTTCTTTAAAAGGCTGTAGCAGCAACCTTTTACTCACAATGAAACCTACCAGATTGTGGCAATGAAGCAAACATGGCCTTACAATCATTGCAGATAAGCAGGGGGAAGGGGAGGACAAAAAAAAAATAAGATATTTGCCCTCTAAATTGGAGTTTCCTCTCCTGCTCTCTTTAACTGCATGAGAATGAGTGCCTGCACAGCTAGGCTCTTTCTGTTAATGTTCTGCTTAGCTTGGAGGGGAGAGACAGCCTTTTTTGGGTATTAATATCCATCTGTCGTGTTTAGAGCTTATTAAAAACCCAGGGTGTTGTGGAAGGTGAAGGGGGACAGGAGAGCGACTGGACGCAGAAGCAGAGAGACAGGCGTCCTTCCCCAAACCCTTTGCTCCATGCCATTGTGAACCTTGACCCGCCGCTGCCAAGATCAGGGCAAGGCACTCGCCCCAACGTCTGCCAAGTTGCGCTAGGCTTGTGCTCCTACCTGCGGCGCGGGGGGCAGGGGGATCCCCTCTCCCCGGCTCTGGCTTGAAGGGAAGGGAAGGGAAGTCACAACAGACGGAACAGCAGACGACTTTCCCAGGGCTGCAAACGGAGCTGCTGCAGAGCCCAGCGGAGTCCGCGCAGGTACTGCTGCCTGCTCCCCCCCGCCCCCCGGCGCGAGCGATCACACCCATCTCCCAGATGGGGATGGCAGCCGCGCTCCCCCAAGCCCCAGCTCTGCCCCCTCCGCGACCTGCATCCCCGCTTTGCTGCGGCCTTGGGGGCGAGGGGGGCGGGGGGTCGCTGTTCCCAGGCGGGGGAAGAGGCCACTCCCAGCGCACATGAAGCCGGGGCTGGAGCGAAATGGGGGAAGCACGAAAATGAGGCGCCTGCCGCCCCCGTCACTCACCTCCTGCTGCAGCAGCGCCGGCTCCTTTGTCTGGCTCCCTCCCGCCGGGGCCCGCAGCCAGGGGAGGATGGAGATGAGATCAGTGCAGGAGGCTGCGGAGTCCGGGCGATCACATGGAGCGGGCGGCGGCCGCGCCCACCGCCCTCCCCGGCTGCCCCGGCGCTCGCCGGGCGCTGGATGCGGCAGGAGCAGCTCCCGCCCTGCCGGGGAGGCGAAAATGGCGGCTGCGGCGGGAAGGGAAGCGAGCGGATCCCCCCAGGCCGGCCCGCTCCGCTCCCGGTGGCTGCCCCCGCTGCTGCCGGCTCGGCGAGTGGGGAGGGGACAAAGGAGGCCGGGCCGCCGCCGCTGCCCGCCCCGCTCCTCCTCCGCACTTTCAAACCGCCGCCAGAGCCGCCCGGCGGCGCCCGGGAGAGCGTAGGCAGCCGGCTGGAGGCGCCCCCTGGCGCTTGCTCCGCTCCGCTCCGCATCGCCCGCCCAGAGCTCCCGGGGCGCCTGCGGCCAGGCCAGGCCAAGTAAGCCCCGGCGGGAGCGGCCAGGACGGAGCCCGCCAGCCGGTCCCACGGGACTGGGGCCCAGGGGAGGGCGGCGCGCTGGCGCTGGCACTGCAGGGCTTCGGGGACGGGCAGTGGAGCGGGGAGACGCGGCCCTGCAGTGCTGGTCTGAGCCCTCCCCTGAGTGACCCCTTACCTCAGGGAGGGGAGCCGCACGGGCACCCTGCTCTAGACCTGACCCTGCACTCGGTGTAACCTGGGACCTTGTCACCATCCCAGGCTGGTCCAGGGAAAGGTGCTGCCTCACCTAGGCCTGTGCGGGAGGGCAGGGGGGCTGTGCTGTAAAGGTGGACCAGGGTACCCGCCCCAGGGAGAAGGAGATTAGCTAGGGCAGAGGCCGGGCAGGTGGTGGCAGCGGTAGGGCATCACCCACCTCCCTGTAGGCTCCCCAGCACTCACCACCCTGCCCTGGGGCTGCCCAGGGGGCTCCGCAGGCCAGGAGGGCGCAGTGCAGCACTGCAGAGTGGGTGGCTGTCCCCTGCCACTGCCACCTACCCACCCACTGCCCCAGGTAATCCCTGCCAGGCTGGTGAGGGAGGGGGAAAGATCAGGGTTGGGCAGAGTGGTGAAGGGGTGGTGTGACTCTTGGCAGGGGTGCAAATGCATCCCTCCCACTGCCCCTGCATATGGGCCTGTCACCCAGCTTGTCTCTCCAGTATCACAGGACCAACAGAGTTTACAACTACACTGAAAACATCTAGTCACTTAGCTTAATTTTTCTACCTATCTCAAAAATAACAGGACAGGACAGGACACGCCTGTGGTTTCCTGATAGCCACCCTGTCGTCTTTCTGTAAACATGTTTTCATAAAAATATTTAACAGGGCACTTGAAAATCAAGGAAATGGCATCTTAGAGTACGTGAAACCCTATTTCCTCTCTGCTGTAGCAGGAGGCACAGGTAGCAAGTTGTATGGTCCATAGTTCCCAGGCACCATCCATGTTGGAGCCTAGGCATAGGAGCCTGGCTCCACCAATGTCAGCTTGGGTCTCTCCTCTGGCCTTGCCTGCTGCCCCCCTCCCCACATCCCCATGCATCTCCCCTGAGTATCCTGCCACCTGCCTGACCTGAGAGGCCTGACCTGCTCCCCGTCCTTCCTGCAGCAAGCAGCTCCGCTTGGTGTGTTCTGTCATGATGGCCATTTCCTGGCTACAGACAGCAGCACCAGCAGCAGGCTGACTGATGCATCTGCCAAGAGAGGGCACATAGCCCTCTGCCCCCACAGGCAACTCTGAGTGAAGTCCTTCCTGCCTGAGGCTTGGGTGTGTGTGCTGCTGGGAGGGATGGGAGCCCCATCCCCACTCCCTCCCACACTGCCAGCCCCTCATTTGCAGCTTAGAGCCTGCACCCAACCCTCTGCCACAACCTTGAGCCCCTCCTACATCCCAAACCCTTCATTCCCAGCCCCATCCCAAAGCTAGATTCCTCTCCACTTCTCCCCGGCTTACAAGGTGGGTGGGACAGTACCTGGACCCACTCTGAGCACCACTAAAAATTATGCAAACCTCCTGCCTCTGGCAGTAGGGGTTTCCCATTCCCTTTTCCTGTAACCGAGAAAAGAATATGTGACTGCCATTTGTTTGCCATGTAACACTGGAGCTGCCATGAAACACAGCCTAAAAAGGATTAAATTGTCTTCTTGCATTTGTCAGCCCTGTTTCTCTCCTTGTTTTAGAAAATCTTGATTCTGAGAGGTACTGAACTCCCTGCCTTCCCACTGAAGTCAATGGGAACTGAGAGCACTCAGTGCCTTTCAAGAGATAATGAGAATGTCATAGGCTGCAGCAAACTGCTCAAATGCCTCCAATTCTTAAATTAGGTCCTGGTTCTGAGATCCTTTAACTACTGACTGCCTCACAGGATGGGACCCTTAATCAGTATTGGCAATATCAGCCAAATTTTACAAGCAGCTGAATGCCTCCTGTACATCCTCAGTTCCCAAGGATTCAAAGGGAAGTGAGCTGCTTAGTATTATAAACAGGGCACAACCCTGCTTGTAGAATTTGGCCCTCTCAGGTCAAGGAGAAAAGGCTGAGCTTTCACTCCACTAACCTGAAAACTACAAATATTCACTAGAACATGAAATGTGACCAATGTAAAGGATTAGACTTTCCTCATCAGTGGGCAAGGTTGGTAGAACCTATCAGTTAGTTTATAGCTCTCCATATTAGGTAAAGTGTACCATGTCACATATGACCCAGTTCTATGGATTACATATAGATCACTTAATGAACAAAATGGGCAATAAATTTTAAATAAACTATGCTTGCACAGCATTGTACAGATGAGTGGAGTGAGTCATTTATAAAGTAGTAAATTTCTTATCTATACCACCTAGAACAGAAGATTTTTTATGCAGCAGTCTAAGTAAGGTAGCATACAAAATATATCTAAATGTTAAAAAAAACCTTTATTTTGAACGCATAATTCAGAATCTTATACACACTAATAATACAGGTTTGAAGTTTGTCAGATATCCTAAATCATTCTGAAAAGCAGCTGATAATGTGACACCATAGTCTGTCATAACAGTGCTTTCCAGTGATTTTACTTGTCTTTTTGCTGGATTCTCTCACGCTGTTCAACACGTGTGCTTTCTATTTACCCTGTATTTGTATCTGAAATAAAAATATTAAATATGTGTTGAATCCAAAATTACTGAGTCCCAGTCCAGTGGCCTAACCATAAGACCATCTTATTTCTCAGGGTTTAAAAGGGAATTTTAGAATTTCAGCCCTGAAGAGCTGGCTGAAGAAAATACAGAAATAGAAAAACTATATGAACACTAGGTCATACTTGAGAGTAAATGATTAAATGGAGAGGTTGGGGTTTGGTAGATTTGCACAGAAAACTTTCTGCAGTGTCAACATGCTGCATAGAAAACGTCCTGCAGTGTCACAAGCCAAGACTGAGGACCTTCATATCATGATCTATAATTTCTGTGTGCAACATATACAATATTACGTCCAGCCGAAACAGCACAGCTTTTACTGGATGAATGTTCCATTTGGCCATCTTTCAGACCACAGGAGTCCCAAGCCAAACTGTGGCTGTGGTTATGTCCGGGATGCAAATTCATGGTATGACTACGCTACAAAAAGTATACCAGCAGAGCTCTGTTGGCATAGCCGCACACTGAACTGATTCTAATAGTAACAGAGAGGAAGCTGTGCTAGTCTATACACTATCAAAATGAAAAGCAGTCAAGTAGCACTTTAAAGACTAGCAAAATAGTTTATTAGGTGAGCTTTCGTGGTACAGACCCAAGAAGTGGGTCTGTACCACGAAAGCTCACCTAATAAACTATTTTGCTAGTCTTTAAAGTGCTACTTGACTGCTTTTTGTTTTGAACTGATTCTGTTTTTCAGTTTCAGTGTTGGAACACTGTATGGCATTAGCTTAGTAAGAGAAGCCTTCTTCCATCAAAATAGCTCCAGCTACACCAGGCTTTTTATCACTATAGCTATGTAAGTCAAGGGAGTCACCAGGTGTTGGTGACGCCAATGAAGACCTGTCCACATTATAGTTATTGTGGTTTTTAACCAGTTTGTGGCAGTTTCTTCTGCACCTTGATATAGTTTCAGCTGTATCCACACCAACAGCTCTCTTCACAACACAACTATGAGTCAACTGTGTTTACATGTTCCCATCAACTGCGGCATGTTTTTTCGCTTTGGTTTGGTTTTCTTGGATCACTACGAATTTTGGGGCAATTACCCTATAGTGCTTCAGCAAAAGTTAGAGAATTACAAAAGAGCCACAGGGGCACAGTTGGGGGGCCCATCTTCATTGCAAAAGAGCATGCCAAATGGTATCACAGGACAATGATGTGCCAGCCTGTGCTCCTGGCAAGGACAGCACATATTTAGCTGCCATGGTTACTAACAAAGCATTAATCATGTTGTGTGTGAGAACAAACTGTATTTGGAGCCAGCCATGCTGCTAACTGGATACAAACTTGGTTAAAAGTTGCAGTGTAGACAAACCCTAATTGGATAAGTGTAATCTGGCTACCATTTGGGAGACACAACAGATACGCTCTGTTTTACTGCTCATCTATTAAAAACTAAGTTCAACCACCTTTCCTTTACTTTCCCTCCAACCATTTCTTTAATGCCCTCTTCATTAAAAATTGGACATTTTCCTACTAAGAATTCATTCCCAGTTACAAACAGTCCTTAACTAAATGCTGATTATGTTTCGCTCACTGGTTACTTGCTTCCTATTTTTATATGAAGCAATAATCATACCTTTCAAGAGTTTCATTTTTTTTCCATTCTGCTGCTGACAGAGTCTAACTTGAACATCTGAAAAAAGCCAAATTGCACCCAATCCATATTCACATCAGCCAGGCTTCTGTGAGAAATAATATTTCTCCTTTCCTGGATGCCAAATGCTTATTGGCGGGAATTTTAAATAGGTCAATATTCATGTTGTGGGTGTTGCTTGAGTAGTCTTCATTTTCACACACTGCATCACACAGGGAGTAGAAATCCTTCATTTCCTGAGTTCAGTTGTGTAAGCATTGAATTTTAAAAGGGAGAAAATGCTTTCTGAATCTGTTTTTCACTGACATTGATTAGATTAGGTCTATGTACCTTGGTGGAGTTAGAACACTAGGATCAAGCGAAAAAAAAATGTCTACAACTACCATTCCATTTCTGATTAGTAATACTGTGTTATTTTAAACAATGCCACTTGTTCTCCATTACACCTACTCCACTGTCTTTGTCTATTTAATTTTCCATGGAAATTAAAGAGTTGTGTGGATATGCCTGGTGCATACATCAGAAAACCAGATGTTTGGTAACAGCCGAAAGGGAAGAAGGAAGGAAGGATGGACAGAGGGAAGGAAGTTGCATAGGAGACAGTGGGCTGGTAGAGATCAAAATATCAAGAGGGAAAAAAAAACAAAGTATAGGATGCAATAGTAATAAAAGCACCATGGGAAAGAAGATCTTCTGTAACAGCACGATTTCATGAGCTAGTGATTCCTTAGAACCTCGGTTGTCTCAAGGGAGAATAGATTTTAGTGCCAGTATGAAGTCCCATACTGCCCGTAAAACTTTGCTGCTGGAAGTGTACCAACTCCCCCTTCTATCTTGGTGTCCAGTAGAGACGTTTGTTCAGATATCTTTTAAAGACTGCTTATGCTAATACCCTTCCAAACCATTATATTACCGCTTTACATTTCTTTAAGTGGGAATGCAAATTAGGACTGTGTGGTTTTTTAGGAATATGGTCTCTACCATGGGATCCTCTAAAGAATTTTTGATTGCTGGGAGACTGAAAATTGTTTACTGTCAAGTAGTCAAGTTAACTTCTTCCTTTATTGAAATAACATGGCCTAAAAAAGAAGAGCATTTAGAATGCCTCCATGTCCATTCAGGAGCTAGCACGTAGCCGGCTTCAAAGAATTTCAGAGGAGGGTGCTGTGGGTGAGGTAAGCTAGGGGCACAGCCATTGGTTCTGCGAACTGAACAGACTCTGTTACCTATATAGGAGTTAGAGTAGCAGCTAAAGCTGTATGTAACCATGCCCAGTGCCATAATTTCAGGGAGAGGGGAGGATTCCACCCTCCTCTAATAATCACATACCTCCCCAAGCGTAGCCCATTTACTTGGAAAAGCAGAGCTCTGTAACCCAGCTCTGCATTATTCCTAGGCTGGGTAATTTAAGTTGTTTGCTTATGTTGCTTTGTTTGTTTTAGTGTTTGTAGATTAGTCCTTATTGTCTGTTTCTACAATATTTATAAATAGAGCATCATACTTAGGGATGCCACTCATTCTAGGCCAACTTGCTTATATTCTGCACAAATCTTACATCCCTTCACTTGTACTATTGAAAGTCACTTACATCAGAAGTAAAGAATTTGGAAACAGACATTAAAGAACGAACCTCCCAAGCTAAAGGAATGAATTCTATATTGAATTGAGTCCAAGAGTAATTTTATTTTGTGTCTCTTGTTTTAGATCCTGGTCACATATTGTGTCCTACATTTGGGTTTTGGCAGGTTGAAACAAGATTTCTGTGTTTTGTTCCTGCTCAGTCATCCCTCCAACTTGCAAGAGATTTTAAAAACTATTTCCAGTCTGATATTTAGGAAACTAATATTAATTTAAATAGACATACCGACATGGCTGTAACAGACAATAATAAAGCAAGGACTATTAAAAATTTAAATAGCAAGATATTGGTATAATCTCAAGTTTGCAATCATTAATTAGTCAAGATGGGGTCTTTCGTGTGCCATGTCAGTTGCAATAGTTGAACTGAAGTCCTCTTCTTAAATGTAGGGGCTTCTATTTCTTATTTTAATAAGCTGAGGGAAAGATAAATCTGGAATTAAGTAGCTTGTTTTGCAACAACTAGGCTGCTTTATTTAAAAACAAAGCAAAAACTGTTCATCTGATATTTACCTCTGTTCATCTGATATTTACCTTTAAAATACTTGTAAGAAAGTACAGCATCAACGTAGCAACATTCTGACTGATTATAGTTCCACTGAAAAATAATTTAGCTGAAGCCCTTATTGGAGTAATAAACTGTCACTGAATCTGCCAGCAGGTGGATTAGAACTGATCAAAATGAAAGGATGAGCATGTGATGACACGTCTTTAATACAGATCACTGAAGTCTTCCTTGGAGCAAACAGAATTATTGTTTACTTCTATATGTTCTCTGAGGCAAAGTCATAGCATGGGGGCATAACACTAAACACGAAGGAATGCATTTATTTCCAGTGTAACTCTATTCAGCTCAGTAGCAACAGGGCCTAATACCAGGTCCTGTTTTTAAAATCTTGGCCTACAAGCCAAAAATGATAGCCCCACCCTTGTGCTGGGTTTTGTTAATATACTAAGCAAGATGGAAAGAGTGGGAGAAAGGAACTAGAATGTCCTGTCCTTGATGAAGGGAGCAAATTGTTCTAACAGTTATTGTTCATGGACAATAGCCATGGGAATGGATGTCACCTATTGGTACATCCTATTATAGGCAATTCTGTCAGCACTGGCCACTAAATTACAGTACTTTCTCAATGAGGTCCCTATTCCACATTCCCTTGCAATGTATCTTTTCCTCCTATCTGCATTGCTTAATATACATAATTTAACTGGGTATTTAATTTCTGAAATTGCAAACAAAATCTAGTTTAGTTGATGGATAACAGAATATTGAAAGTCTACTTGCAGCAATAGTCTGGCTTTGGTACAAGCAGCCATTCCATTATGTTGGCTTCTTCATTTACCTGACTGCTGCTTGCTTTAACACATTTGGGCTACGTCTACACGTGAAGCCTACATCGAAGTAGCCTATTTTGATGTGGCGACATCGAAATAGGCTATTTCGATGAATAACGTCTACACGTCCTCCAGGGCTGGCAACGTCGATGTTCAACATCGACGTTGCGCAGCACCACATCGAAATAGGCGCTGCGAGGGAACGTCTACACGCCACAGTAGCACACATCGAAATAAGGGTGCCAGGCACAGCTGCAGACAGGGTCACAGGGCGGACTCAACAGCCAGCCGCTCCCTTAAAAGGCCCCTCCCAGACACACTTGCACTAAACAGCACAAGATACACAGAGCTGACAACGAGTTGCAGACCCTGTGCATGCAGCATGAATCCCCCGCTGCAGCAGCAGCAGCCAGAAGCCCTGGGCTAAGGGCTGCTGCCCACGGTGACCATAGAGCCCTGCAGGGGCTAGAGAGACAGCGTCTCTCAACCCCCCAGCTGATGGCTGCCATGGAGGACCCCACAATTTCGACGTTGCGGGACGCGGATCGTCTACACGGTCCCTACTTCGACGTTGAACGTCGAAGTAGGGCGCTATTCCGATCCCCTCATGAGGTTAGCGACTTCGACGTCTCGCCGCCTAACGTCGAAGTTAACTTCGAAATAGCACCCGACGCGTGTAGCCATGACGGGCGCTATTTCGAAGTTAGTGCCGCTACTTCGAAGTAGCGTGCACGTGTAGACACAGCTTTGGTTACTCATATATGGTTGGTATTTTTTGATTCCCAGCCATAACTGCTCATCTAACTTTGAACAAATTTCAATACCGAACCAACTAAGATTGTCAGTGTATGTTCTGAACAGTAAATTTGTATATAGACTGGAAAAACACACATGCTGTCTGAACACTCCTTATATAATTCAATGATTGTGCTCTTTAAGCTTCCACTTTGAGTTTTATAACAAAAGTAACTGTAGGGATCTTTTTCTTGTCCATGGGGCTGGACGGAAGAGGCATGTCTTATATCGGGACAGGTAGAACACCAGTGCTCCATCTATCTCAGAGAGGTAACTGTGTTAATCTGTATCTTTGCAAAACAAAGCAAGCAGCCCTATAGCACCTTAAAGACTAACAATATTATTCATTAGGTAATGATATTTGTGGGAAAGACCCACTTCTTCAGAACCTGGAGCAGAACGGAGAGGAAAACTATCTATCCCAGTGCTCCAGTTAATGCTAGAGTTGAACTAATCCTAGGGAAATGCTGGAAGAATTTCAGAAAATTCTCAATGTGCATTTGGCCAGAGACTGCTGTGCATCAGTTTGCCTCTAAAATTACACTCAAATGCTGTCAAATCCATAACAGATGAGAACATGTGAGCTTAACCAAGTTTTTAACTACCAGCCTAGTGGGATTGGTTTTGGAGGAAATATTGTATTTAGTGCTGCACTGCAATGCTAAACAAGTGTTTGTCATAACTAACTTAGAACAGCAAAGCATAATCCAGGAGATGATGTAGATACAAAAGAATGGCCTAAAAATGTAACTACTTGCTCGCACCAAAAGGTTATTCTCTGGCTTTGGGGCAAGTGTTTTCCAATTTTGTTTGGCCATGGAACCCTTTCAAATTTGAAGGAATTTTGCAGAACCCCTAATAACAGTCATATATGGCTTAACCCTCTCAGCCCCAAACCCGCACGCTCATCCCTAGGATTAACCCACCTCACCACCAAACCAGCCCCCCAGGACTAACCTGCCCACCCAAAGAGGCTCCCAGCCTAACCCCACATGAACAAACTATGCCCAAGTAAGCTCCTCCCGTTACCTTATCCAACATGGCGGATGAACCTATCTTAGCCACCGCTGTTCCTCCGACTCTAGTCCCAAGGACCTGATTTCATTGGCCGCCCTATGGCAATGCAAGAAGCCAGTCACAACCAATGACAGGCAAGGATGATGCTGGAACTGCAGGTCCCATCTGGCTCCCCTTCTGGATAGCTATTGGCTCCCCTTGCCCAGCTCCCATTGCGCATGCCAGCTACTTTGCGACTGAGGCATTCTCTGCAGCTCCCTGCCCTGCTGCTGAAATAATGGAACTATATTCAGTTGGTTTAACAGCCAGATCCCTCACACCACACTGCTGGCTGTTAAACCAGGTAAATTTAGTTCTAATATTTCAGCGGCAGCAGGGCAGGGAGCCACAGAAAAGTCAGCGGTGGCACTGTCTGGAGACGAAAATGACACTACAGCTGCATGCAGCTCCAGAGCCACAGGTTGCCAACCCCTGATCATTTTCTCACAGAACCCTTATTTTCACTTTGCAGAATGCTGGGGTTTTGCAGAACTCCATTTAGGAAGCACTGCCTTAGAGGAATCCAAACCAAAAAAATTGTGGATAAATTCACAGTGAGAATTCAACATCAACAGCATGCAGCTCCACTGAAGGATTAGACCAGCCCTATATCAAATGAGCATATCTAGATTTCAAACCACATGGACATCATCCATAATACTGAGTTACTAGAATGTTTGCCTGTATTTGAAATAAATGATAACAGTGTCTATTCAGGCTCCGAACATCAAATTAGGGGGTGGCAGTTACATTTTAATTCCATCCAAAATGAGGACAAAACTAAATATATTAGATGAAACTGGAGGCAAACACACTACAAGCAAAATAACAAAAATGAGAGAGCCCCAAAACCATCCAAAAGAATGCAAGGGAAAACTGAGAAATGCCTTTAGACAATTACAAAAGCAACAGTATTCCTTTTTGATTTACATGAGACGCGAGACCATATCTTGGGAAACGGAACAACTCACTCTTCTTAACAGAATCCCATAGCTGAGCTCATGCCTGCTAATAAGGAGACCAGAATTTCCCTCTTTCCCTTGAATTGCCTCAGTAACACATTATGGCAGCAAGCTCCATGGGTTTGTAAATCTAACTGTCAATTTGAAATCCCTTGCCTCTGAATTTTGACTGACCTCTTTTTGTTATATTACTGGACAAGACTGAAAAAAGGAGCACTAGATTGGCCTCTTCTTTTTCACTCCCTATTAGTCATACCTTTTCTTCTTTGCAAACTGAACAGTGCTGAGAAGTTAAAGCTCTCATTAAATTTACAAATCATTGCATAAATCACAACATTGCTTCCTGACCTAACCCAGCATCTAGGTACCATTAATGCACGCAATTATGTTATTAAACAAAATGTAGATCCCTTAAAGCAATAGTCTCTACTAAAAACCCTCACAATGCCTGCTGCAGGAATGGCCTGAACACCTATTCAAAGTATGACTTAAAAAGTAAGTTTAGAGGATGAACTTGTCAAGCTTGGCCTGCTGAGGACTACCAAAAGTAGATTTCCAAAGGCATTTAACCTCCACTGAAAATATAGGTATCTTGCTGCTGCACCTGGGGAGTTCTACCCAAGAATTAACAGCAAGAGCAACAGGATGGATTGTGACTCTTGTAATAGGACACACTGTGAAAGAGTGCCCTTTGCTTCCAGGAAGCAGGAGCATGCAAAGCAATTGATTTTTTCTGCCTTTGGAGGAGCATGTTCTGTGCTTCACCACAATTCCAGGGCTGGAAGACCTCTGTGACTCCACTGTGGCTCTGGGGGCCAAAGGAGCTTACTTTTCCCTGGAGGTTGCACCAGGGCTGGAGGATTTCTGTGTCCCCATTGTGCTCCCGCTTTCCCCACTCCCTTATGCATACCCTTGGCAGGGAATAGGATATACAGTAAACTTTTCTTCAACCAGTATTCAGTCAGCCAGCACTCTCAAATAACCAGCACTGTCATCAGGCATCATCCCAGCACCTAGGCTGTACAGCCTCCCACCTCCTCCCTGAACAGCAGCATGGCCAGGGCCTGAGCCAATGCAGGCTGCTGAGCTGCGGTGATACCCAACACCTGCCCCACCCCACACAGACACAGACTCAGACACACACACACATCCTCTCTCTCTCTCTCTCTCTCCTTCCCATGCAGCAGCACAGCTGGGTCCTGACCTGCAGGGAGCTGCTAAGCTGTGGCAGGACCCAGTCCCCTCCCTCCTCCTCCTCCTCCCTCACACAGCCGCATGGCTGGTTCCAGAGCTGCTGGGAGCTCTGGCAGGGAGTGTGGCTGGATGGGTGGCTGCAGCCAGCGCCCCCCACCATGTGAGGCAGCATGGCTGGAGCATGATACAAATGTTTAAAGGGAATGTTTTTAAGTGAGGGTAATTAAATATCCACGCTGGTGCACACAAAACAAGTTCTGTGAGAAGTCACAGGAATGTGTGCTTCATTTTTCCCACAAATAGAGGCATTTATATTTGTATAACCCAAATATTGGAATTGCTAGTAGAGTTCAGGAGAGTTGGAATAATTGAAGAAAAAGACCTGCATAGCATGGTGGAAGTGGGAGACACAAAGGCTGTGTCTAAACTTTGCATTCCTCTTTTGAAATAGGAATGCAAATGAGAGACACTGAAAATGCAAATGAGGTATTGATTTATCTCTCTCTTTTTGGAAGAGATTCTTTCGAAAGAAAAAAGGCAGTGTAGACCGGCCTCTTTTGAAAATAAACCCCATCTTTGAAAGAACCCTTCTGCCAATTTTGTTTCAGGAGGAAGGGTTCTTTCGAAGATGGGGTTTATTTTCAAAAGAGCCCCGTCTCCACTGTCTTCTTCTTCTGAAAGAATCTCTTCCGAAAACAGATTATTCAAATGAAGCATGAGATATGTAAATCAGTGCCTCATTTGCATTTTCAATTTCCCTTATTTGCATTCCTCTTTTGAAAGAGGAATGCAAGTGTAGACACAGCCAAACTGAAAAACAGACCAAACTTTAAATGGACATTGAGGCTGCATCTACACTAGCCACACATGAAAGTGGATTGCTTTGTTGATTCTCTCTGTCAACAGAGAACAGCTGGACTGTTTTCAAATCGTGTGCCACCCGTGAAGATGGGGGCCTTTTGAAAGGACCCCCTGGACTTTGAAAGCCCCTTCTTCCTAAAACCCAATAGGCATGGCTGCCATTATACAGCGCCTCATTAGCATCTTCCCAACTCGCTCATTGCCATGACCTTTCTGAAAGGAGGGAACTTGCGTAGACATAGCCTAAATGTAATCTAAACTCCAAATTAAGGGTCATATCTAGGAACCATTCCAAGGATGGAACTCCATTAAGTGACAGGTGGTTCTGCATACAGAGCAGCTCCAGGACAAATTCCTAATCTTAGTGACATTTATTAGAAACTAATCTATTACAATAGGCCCTTTATCATCCCTAAGTATATTTTGATTCTTTATTCCAGAACTAACAACAAATACAACCCAAGCAAGTTAAGTATAGGTCTGAGACATAAAGCTATATACATGCATTAGCAGATGGACAATAGCAACAAAGGTTCAAGCCTGATACCGTATTAATACAGTTTGTTTCTTTTCAAAAATTCTAAAAAGAACCATGATTCCATAATCCCCCCTCAATAAATCTTGTTTTCTTCTTAAAAAAGCATGAGGTCAGAAAATGCTTACAGCATCTATAAAGCAAAGAATTATAACAAATGAATGAAGAATTGCAGTGTGGCTCAACCATGCAAAAAAAGAGTCCGGCTTGTATTATATATAAGGAGATATTGTAGGAATTATTGTGCTGAGTGCTTCATAGGAAATGGAAAGGAGCTTATATGCGAACAATCAGTAGCTGAGCTTTAAATTTACAGTGCTCTACAAACAGAACTTGATATTGGAACTACAAGGATATATCACTGTGAAAAAATAAAGTCCTTTTTTATTTTAGTCCTCTGTCCACCAAGCGTTTCCATTTTGACTTAAATATATTTTGTCTTGATGGCCCAAATACACATGTGGAAGCAAGTAAAACATTACTTGTTTTCTTGGGATCAGAACCAAAACACTTTGTAACAAAACCATGTACACGGAGGCCTTTGTAGCTATTACTGTGCTGGTGCACCAACTGGCAATAACAGGGAGTAGTACACACCTGAGCCAGCACGTGGCATTTTCTTGTATTAACTAGAAGGGAAAGGGGATAGGAAATGCATGGCATTTGGCGCGGACTGGGAGAGACTGAGATGGCATTCTGCTGTACAGATGTCCTGCTATTATAGTTATTTTTATGCACTCCTATATTTTTAATTACCTGGCTATTCTGTATTTCTGTCTTTACGCCCTATCACAGTAGCTATATCTACATTCGAGAGTTTTGTCAACAAAATCCCAGTTTCGTGGAGAAAATTCACAGAGAATCCACACTAAAAATGCATTCTGTCAACATACTGTTGACAGAACTTGGCACTTTTGTCCACAGCCTTCTGCCTCTCCCCCACAAGGCAGAACGCCTTTCTCGAAGGAATATGTTGACAAAAAAGCCATATGGGTGCTCCGTGGGTCCCTGTGGCAACAGACTGGGCTTCCAGGTCACCAGGCAGCCCTGTCTGCTGGGTTTCCGGTTGGCTGTTCTGTTGAGAGAGCGGCCGGGTGGTCTGGCTGTTTTCTGTTGACAGGGAGGATCACTTTCGTGTGTGGCCATGATCTGTCAATAGTTTTGTTGGAAGATATCTTCCAACAGTAACTTCCGTTGACAGATCTCTGTAGTGTAGACATAGCCAGAGTGGCTAGCCCTTTATAGGGGAATGGGGCCTCAACCCACCTGTGAGAAGATCAGCTCACCTCCCCAGGTGCTTAAGAATGAGGTCAGGTGTTTAACTTAGGCTAGGCCTGAGGAGATAACAAAGGAAAATAGATATTTGGGAGACTCCTGATGGGAACTGAATATTGTCTGGGATTCTCTGGCCCCTTAACTCCACTCTCAGCTGTTTTTATCATTTTTGTCCTCCAAACTCAATTGTAGATAGGGTTTTTGGTTTCTTTCACCTTTGATTAAGGGAATAGCACTAGGCATTCCCATCTCAGTAGTGACAGTAGTTTAAGGGAGATCTGGCTACAGGGAAGGAAGGATTATACATTTAAGGTATTAGGCTGGTACTCTTGTGATCTGAGTTCTGCTCTGAGATCTGCCACAAACTTCCTCCCTGACCATGGGCAAATCGAAGTGAACCTGGCAACATTCCAGCTAGGAACTCTATACAGGACAGACAACTATGCAGCAGCTGCAGGTGAATGCAGCAGGGAGTAAAGCAACTGAACTAATCTTTGAGAAAGAGATGGAGGCTTCTGAGACAAGGGAAGAGAGACCCTGAACTGTGATTGAGGCCTGTAAGGCCAAACTCCTGACTCAAGGCAAAAGACAGAACCCAGCTTTGGTAAGGAGGGCTGGAGAGCGTAATTCAAGGAAACACATACCTGCAATTTGGGCCCAGATGACCACCATGTAAGGACTAACGAAAGTGGACCCCAGGAGGGGAGTCTTTCAATTACTGGTGGACTGTGACATTAAGTTACTGAGGAGCTCTGTATACAGGGAAACAGAAGCTGGGTGGAGCGTCAAAAAGCTGCCACTCTGTCACCAGCCCTGTTTATGTGGCACCAAATGGGGTAAGCCACACCTGTGCTTAAACCAGGCTCTTCCTTACCACGTATCACACACTTTAGATATACAGAAACTGTTTCAATCCATTAATCCCCTAGCCTTTGGCCACCTTCAGGGTTTTTGGTTAAAAATGCTTATGGTATTACTAACACTGGTTCAGCTTCATTCAGCAAATAGAAGCACTTAGATAAGTCCCCTTCAACTATTGGTATTCTTAATGCTGTGTAGTCTAGATCTGCTTAGTGGTTATTGAGGTTTTTTTCAGTTGAGCTTCCACCAGTAGAGTTACACTACTGTGAAGAATGGTGTGAAATGTTTGAGAAAATAATCGTTCTAGATACTGCCCAAATCTATAGCTTGGTCTGGGGAAAAAACCAAACAACCCAATTTATATCGTGCTTAGAGCACATTTACACTGGCCTGGTAAACTGGCAGCATCTGCATATATATCAACAGGACTTTAACCAGTTTTAGGCTAGAGCTGAGATTTTGATTTGATCTTTCAGGCATCCTCACTAGTCCATTTTATTTTTGGAATGTACCTAGTCTTTCTAGAAAAAGAAGCTCCCTAAACATTTACTTTCCTGCAGTGCAGCTTGTCTTTGTGACAACACATTCTAACCAAAACATGATGCATCCCACATGCCTGTTTCTGTGCCCACTGAAATCAATTTAAAAATCTCCCATTGACTTTAATGGCAGCAGGATCAAGCCCCAAGAGCTAGCTTTGGAAGATATATAATGGGAGATTATATATTTGCCTTGTGCAAGAGAAGAATAAGGAACGTTCAAAGCATCAGTAGAGAGACCCTGGAGCTTACTGTCTCTTTATTATACACAGACACTGTATGGTTGGAACAGGCCAGTCAAATATTTTTCTGTTCTCCTACACAAGTAACGTCTACTTCCTTCCAATGAGAGGATATTTTCGTTTTTGGTTTTTTTAAGACAAAGCCTTAAAAGTTGCAAACAAACAAACAACAAGACTCTCCAGATAAACAATCTCTGTGATCAGATAGTTGTAGAGAGTGAAGCAATTGAGATTTTTAATATTTCTGAACCAGGAAGTGCCTCTGCTTTGTTTCAGACGTAATATTTCTGAGTCAGCATCAATCACAGTTTGCATTTCTTCATATATTACTAAGGCTGTGTCTACACTACAGCTTGAAGTCGATTTGAAGGCATTTACCTTAATTTTACTATGTGACTGTCTTCACTAAAAATACCATTAGGTTGATTTTAAAGGAGTGCTAAGGTCAACATTCTTGCATCGACCATCCAATGTGGCACAATGCCAAGTTCGAATGTGAAAGGTTGAATTAATGCAAGTGTGGAAACAGCCTATCTTTAAATCAATTTATTGGCTTCCAGAGGTATCCCACAATGCCCAGAATGTGTCCATTCTGCCTGCTTTCATGTCCCCGCTCTCCAGGTGTGCAGGAAGTAGGAGCAGGAAGCCCAGCATTTTGGATTCATTTCTTTCTGACCATGGTGATAGCATCTAGTCATGAAAGAGAGCCAGGGTGTCAATTCAGCTGGCAGGTTAGCCCCAGCCCCACCACACCACATGGCAGCTTGGCTGTGTGGATCAGACAGCAGCACATTAAACAGCGGGACAGCATGTCCTGCCCTGTGTGTGGTGAAGGCTTCACCCCTGCACAGGATGTAGCAGAAAAGGCTGAGAAACTTATTTGCTCTGCTTCACATTTGTATGGGACAGCACCTCCCCTACCCCAGCTCCATGTAGTTGGTAGGCTAGCCCTAGTGGACTACATAGCTAGCTACTCCCTCCCCTGCAGGCTACATGTGGCTGGTGGGCCAGCCCCCAACCTACCATACCACATGGTGGCTGGGCTGTGGGGGGTCATGCTTGCAGACAGCGGCATGTCCTGCCCTGTGCAGAGTGGAGGCTTCCGCCCTGTACAGGATTTAGCAGAAGAGGCAGAGAAACTTCTTTTCTGTGATTCACATTTGTACAGGGCAGTCCTTCCTCCCCTCAGGCGCTATGCAGCTGATGGGCTAGCCCCCACCACACCACGTGCCAGCTGTGCAGTGCAGGCCATGCTTCCAGACAGCAGCATGTCCTGGCCTGGGTGGGGTGAAGGCTTCTGCCTGTCACGTTTTCCGGAGGCTCACCAAACACCAGAGGCTGGCTCCTGCAGTGGCAAATATTTTGGGGGGCTGGCTGGCCCCTGAGAGGCAACACATGCCAGGGGGATGGCTCCCCCTGTGGTAAATATTTTGGGGGGCTGGCTTCAGGAGTTGGTACCTCCTGTGGGAAACATTTTTGGGGGCCGGCTGGCCCTCCTGCCTAATAAGAAACCCACTGACTGCACCATGGCAACAGGTCCCTGAGCTGGGCCCTGCCAGCTGAGTTTTGTTGGGGAGCTAGCCCCCAGGCCCTGCTCCAGTACTCTTCCCTCCCAAAGAGTGTGGCTTGGGGGAGCCACAGTCTCTGCAGTGGCCTGCTTGCTGTTTTTATTTGCACCCAGGGTAAAGCAGCTGAGTGACCTGTTGACATGGTACAGTCAGCTGGGTGCTCCCAGAGCACATTTGTGAAGATTGCTTCAGCTTCAGAAGCCCCCCACCAGTTTGGCTGTCTTTCCCTTGGGATTCCCTAACTTCCTTCTCTGTGAATAATATTAAGTTTTTTCCTATTCACATGGATCCAGATTTGTCCACTATCTGGTGTTCTTTCACAGGGGGAAAATGAGTTGAGCAACCTGTTGACATGGCACAGTAAGCTGGATACACCCAAAGCACCTGTGTTGTAGCATGTGCGATTGACAGTTCCCTGATGTGCTTCACCTTCACCTTCTGAAATCCACCTGTTTTGTTTTCTTTCGCCTGGGATTCCCTGCTTTTCCTTCTTTCCTTCTGAAAAATGGCCATTTGCTTTCAGTGGGAGGGGAGTGAGGGCAATGTAGTGAGGGAAGATGACATCACACACCCACAACCACTTGTGGGGCATTTTTTCCCCATAACACACCAGCAAAACAACCCAGAATGCTACAGGACTGAGGGAACTGTGAGATAGGTTCCCACAATGCATTGCTTCAACAGTTGAACTTTGGTGATTTAGCTGGGATGCACTATGTTGACTCAATGTTACAAAGTCCCATTTCATAACTTCGACTTTATTTTCATAGTGTAGATGGTGTTACTGTGCTGCATCCTAACGCTAGAAAGATCCCAATCAATGCAAATTTTTTGCAGACTTTAAGCTAATTGTTAAGTGTTTTCCTCTGTTAGCCCAAGACAGATAGAATTACAAAAATTACCAAATTTGTCAGAAGATGGGCTGTTCTGCAAGGCTCTAACCCCTCCGCCTCTATCATTGGTTAATATGTAGTTATGACAAGGTAGTGGAGTAAAGATAACGGTGTTTTATTTAACTATAATACGATACAGTAACAGAAAATAGGACTCCCTAGAGCATACAACACATAGGCCGTGTCTACACTATACCAAAACTTCAAAATGACCATGCAAATGGCCATTTCTATCTGCTGATAGGAATAAGAGGATTTCGAAGTTGCCGGGGTCCTTTCGAAAAGGAGCCCCATCTGGTCGAACCGCACGGTGGCAAACCGCGGCAATTTCGAAGTGCTGCAGCCACCTACATTGTAATGAGGCGCTGAATATGTATTTCAGTGCTTCATTAGTAAACTTTGAAATGGCCATTTCGAAGTTTTGGGATAGTGTAGACATAGCCATACTGAATAACGGCTCGGTTGTTAGTGCAATTAACCTTTGAAAGAAAATTACAGGGTAAGGATGGATTGGACAGTACCACTTTCCCAGGCGACAGGAGAGTTCAGGAATTAGCCTTCAGGGATGTTCCAGGCTGAAGACAGGAACTGTCAAGTGTAGACGTGATCTTCTTCCCTCTTCTTTCTTCAGCTCTTGACTCACTGTCCTATGTGTGGAATGCCTAAAGAAAATGACCTTCTGGGATGCGTGTTGGTATGTGTATAAATTATCTCTAACTTAAAAATAAAATAAAGTAAACATTAAAGTAGACTGACCTACAAGGCCTAGCAATCTTCAAATTGCTGCCCTAGCTATCAGCTGGCCTCTCTCTAGCTCTCCCTGTCCGACTGGCCTACCAGGCCTAGCAGCCTTCAGCTGTTGCCCTCGCTCCCAGCTCTGACAGGGCGCCCTAGAGAGTGCACCACAGGAAGCCACCACACTGAGGCAAAAGGCCTGAAAGGTCCGACCCTTTATATACTCTCTTGTCTCCGGGCAGATTAAATTACTTTCCACCCTAATTTTCATGCCTTAATCTCCCCACCTTGCTTGGGGGAAAGAGATGAGCTTATGGCCATCTTTAAAATGGAAACCACGCAGGGAATCTGTTTTGAAACAGAATGCAAAATGGATTTCTATTTAAAGAAACTATGCAAAGCTGTAACATTTTAATTTAACTCTAACACCTGGATAAAAGCCTCTCTAGCCCAACTGTACTGTTGCTAAAAATTCACCCATCTAATAAAAAAACACTCTACTCCTGAATACACAACTTTTTACACATACAAAGAATGGAATCTACAGTAGCAGTACATAGACGTTCTCAGCGTAAGTATACATTATTCTGCTGGGGCATTCAGAATTATTTAATATAAAGTTTCTTATTGAACTTGAGTGCTGCTTTGTTATGGTAATAAAATGATATTTGGATGTAATGCTACTGTACCCAATTAACTAATACAAGAAATGCATTTGGCCAATGGTTTTGTATGCTCAGGACAATAAAACTGCAATTTTTTAATGATCTCTGAACTCATGAGAAGACAGAGAAATAAATGTACATGCAATGCATCACGAGTCTAATCAGTAAGAACCTTCCCTTTTCCAATGGAAATTCTATTGCTTAGCACATACACAGTGATGTCCATCTTTAGAGAGAGGTCATGGTATTGAGAATAAGTTCTAACAAGCCCTTGAGCACCTTTAATGTCATTGATATGAACAGGAGTTTATTGTTGCTCTGCTCCTGTGAAATTCAGGAGCAGGACCAGGTGTAAAAATGACAAAAGAAAGTTTATTGGACTCTCAGATTTATTATTTAAAATTTTCACTGTAGCTCCCACCCCCACCCCGACTCCCAATGAATAGACACCATTTGGCTGTGTTTCACCAAAACAAAAACACTCCATATTCTGGCACCCATAAACTCTTTTTGGAAGAGATTCTTCTGAAAGAAAAAGAGCAGGGTAAATAGGGCTCTTTCGAAAATAAACCCCATCTTTGAAAGAACCCTTCTGCCTATTTTGTTTGAGGAAGAAGGGTTCTTTTGAAGATGTAAATCAGTGTCTCATTTGCATTTTTGACTTCCCTCATTTGCCTTCCTTTTTTGAAAGAGGAATGCAAGTGTAGACACAGCCACCCTATGTTTGTGGGAGTAAGGGAATGTCGAAGTGGGGTGCTTATTTTGAAGCTGCCCGCATCTACACTGTCAATCTGCGATTTGAAGTCTGTACTTTGAAATTTGCATGGCTGCCATGATGCTAATGAGGCACTGAATATGCACATTAGTGTCCTATTAGCCTGCTTCAAATTGCCTCATTACCATGTGCCCTCTGATGGGAGGGAGCGAGTGTAGAAGCAGCCTGCTTTTTAGGACAGTAGCTCTTTCCAATTTTGTCTTTTTTCATCTTCTTTTTTTTCTTGAAAAAACACTGATTAAAATTAAGTGCTATAGAGACATCAATGTAACATAACAGTCTTACACCCACATGCACCCATGCACTGATATGCATTGAGTAGACGTAACTAGTCCTAGGGAAAAGTTACTCATGTGCAGCACCAGATACTAAATTAAGTCCTGATCCAGAGAAGTGCCAAATAAAATGAAAATCTTACCTTTGGCTGTACTCCCTTCTACTACCAGCATTTTCTGAGGCTGCTGGGTCTTTCCCACTCCTTTTTTACTATCTTTGTCATGCCTTTGTATCCGCCTATGAAACACAGGACCTAATTTGCTAACAAACAAATTGTCCACTTGGTATAAGCACCACCTTCCTCGAGTCAGCATGTGCAAATAATCATCCCCTTGATGAGATTCATTTTTCTTGTGATTGAAATACATGAGCTGACTTCAATCAGAACACAGATTCCTTGGAAGAATTGTTTTCTTTTTTCTGGATGAGTTTTGCCCAGCCAGTCTGACCAAACCATCAGGCCCTAATCCTGCAATGACTTACACATGTGCTTAACTTTATGGTAGAAGGGGCGGGGCTGAGGGCCTTAGTGAACATACTAAACGAAAAAACAAAAACACCCCTCCCAATCCTCCTGTGATGCTGATGTTAAAATATTATAACTTATCTGAGCACTAAACTAATATCTTAAATAGAGATGTGTAAGTTATCATTATACTGTAAATGAAAAGTTCACACTTGTTTTTCCCCTCCATCCACCAGTGTAAATTAGCATTAACTCAGTCATCATCAAGAGAGTTACACTTGGGACAGTGAGAGAAGACTCAAGTTCTCTGTGTATGTCCTATGTCCTTAAAATGTCTTGTTACTAACCAGAAGCTTTTATTATTGAAAAGCACATACTTTCCCCACCACATGTAATCTGAAATAATTTAATGAAAGTCTAAGTTTAAAAAGCTATTTTCATTTTCAGGAAGTTATAGCTTACATGGTTTAAAAGTATGAATGCATGAACGACAGCACTGGGGCAAGTACACCCATATCTGGGAACACACTGGCATTTATGCCAATTGCTGACTTAGCAACTCTGGCTTGGCTTGGAGCAGTCAGAGATAATCCTGTATATTCTAAAACTTTCCAAATGTTTTGTTTGCCTGAGTGCTTTATGCACTGCTATATTTTCCTAAGGATTTAGCTTTATTCTCATAATAGGAATTACTAAATAAAATTTGCCTTTGCCTTTGTAACAAAGGACAAATATGTAAAGTCCTGCATGGATATAATATGGGTATCTGTGTCTACATCTGCAAAAATGATCTATGGATTCCCACAGTTATGAAGCAAATATTTATTCAGGGCTCCACTAATAAGAATAATTAAAGTCCTTCCAGGGAGACTGTATTACCTTGTAGAGCAAGGATTTGAGAGTTAGAACTCGTAAAGTTTATTCCCAGTGCTAGCTTTGAGTGGGTGTTTGATTCTGGGCAAGCTATTTAGCCCTGTGACTATGTTTCCCTATTTGCAAAATAAGGAGCAAAGGTCTTCATAAAACATTACGCAGGAGGAAGGGAAGGGAATTGGGATTCTTTGAGGAAAGGTGCTATGTGAAAGCCAGGTGTCATTCATATGTAAGAAGCAGGGATAAAAAGAAAGGACTGTTAGTGCTGTTGCTGCTTCAATTTATGGCTCTTAAGTGGATAGCCATGCACAAGGCATTGGTCAGCTGCAAGTAATTTAGTCACAAAATGCCAGGTACGACAGGGATGGGTGGCAACAGAAAACCCTGAAATAGATGATCTACACAAACTTTACCAGGGATTAAATCAGGATTTTCATGTTCAATGTCATTTGAGTTTGTGTCACCACTTAGTCCTATTCCTGCAGGTAGAGCTTGAAAGTGAGATTTACCCAAGTCTAAGGGTACGTCAACACTTGCTGAGTCAAAGGGTCGATCTCCCGGAGTTCGATTTTGCACGTCTGATAAAGATGCACTAAGTCATTCTCTGTGGGATCCACTGTTCAGCCCTGTACTCCTGCTCTCATGAGGAATAAGGGAGGTCAATGGGAGAAATGCTCCTGCTGACCTCCCTTAGTGAGCAGGACAGACATTACAGTAGACAGCAGATACGTCAATTCTAGTTACGCAACTGCCATAGATAGAATTGTGTAACTGCAGTCAACTGTAAGGTCTAGTGTAGACAAAGCCTCAGGAAGATTGCTGTGGGCTAAGGTGGAATTAGAAGCTTTCTGGGGTTAGGGGAAAGCACAGCAGAGCTATGGAAAGCATTTGCCAGGTAGGAAACAAAGGTGAGAAGAGAATGCTGGAACTTGTTACTCTCTGGGTTTTCCATACAGCCTTCTGTCTTTCCAGACTCTGCACCTGCATCCCCCTCCTCTTGGCCTTCTGTAGAAACAAGACCAGCCTTACTATACCAAAGGCTTGTCGGCTTCTGTGGCTCATCAGCTCATTTGGCTATTGAGCGCAGTGGAGTCTTGTGCAGTCATCAATAAAGCTGGTTGAAACTGTTCTCGTTTCAATATTTTGCAATAGTTTATAAAAAATTCTAGTTGGCCAAAATTTTAGCGTGTGAAAGAGAGAGAGACAGAGCATTTGTATGTGCGCAGGCATACACACCTAGCTCTAGTTATGAGTCTAACCAGCACTTGGAGTGCACCCATCTGTGTATGCTAAACATGTTCTATTTCATACACACAGCTGGCTTTATAACCGCATGCTCTTGCTACTTTTGCTCTTGTCTTTGGTCAGCTGACTTACTCTGGGATATCTGCAGGCATATTATTACGCACACACATACTGATGCACACATAAATTTATGGTATGGGAACATTGCTCCCATTAAACACGATGAGACCACTCATGGTGTATACAGGAAAATGGCTGCAACATAGGGGGCTTGTCTACACTTGCCCCCAACTTTGAAGGGGGCATGGTAACCAGGGCCTCGAGAGATTACTACTGAAGTGTTGTGGTGAATATGCAGCACTTCATTAGGCTAATTTTCCCCCGGGGCAACTTGGAAGCATCAAACTTTGAAGAGCCGGCATGTGTGTAGCCATGGGCCCTTCGAAGTGCCTGCGCTACTTCGAAGTCCCTTTACTCAAAATGCCAGCACTTTGAAGTGTGAAGCTTCGAAGTTGCTGTGGGGGAGAACTAGCCTCATGAAGTGCTGCATATTCACCACCGCACTTCATTAGTAATCTCCCGTGGCCCTGATTTCCATGTCCCCTTTGAAGTTGGGGGCAAGTGTAGACCGATCCAGGAAGAAATTAGGGGATCCTGCAGAACTGTAAGTGCTGTGTCCAGGGTTTGTGCAATAGGAAAATTAAAGAGATTTTTGGAAAGTTTAAAATGAATTGAATAAGCACTTTTTAAAATAACTATCAGTCCAATGTAACTTTTAACTCTATTTTTAGCATAGATGAACCCATTTCCTCTTTACCATCAGATTTCTGGATAAAGCCTGGTATTATTTTTCTGTGTGTTCCTTTTTTTCATATTAATCTCATTAGTTGTTCCTTAAAGTGGTCTCTGTGTATCTGTTAAGGCAGGAGTGTGCAAATTGGGGGGCAGGCCACCGGGGGGGAGGGTGACATTTTGTAAGGAGGGGCAAATAATGATCAGCTGCTGGGTGTGAGGTCCATCTCATTAAAACGGTTGAAATATGTTACTGTTTTTATGTATGTGTATTCACATTTATATACTGATTAATAAAGTTTTTACTTTTTATAGAGTTATCTTACATGTACTGAAAGTTTTTTTTTGTTTGTTTTGTTTTTGCATATGAACATACAGGAAATTCCTTCAGTTTAGAGTACATTAGACAGGTTGTGGGGGAGGAGGGCCCTGCTAATTGCAGAGACAAAAAGAGAGACCCGACGTAAAAGTTTGCTCACCCATGTATTAAAAGTAGGGTAGCTTCGCAATTGCAACAGAGATTGTTTTGCAAGAAGCAGGCAACTTACCTAGTAGAGATATGCCAGAACTGAGATCTCAGGAAGCCACCATGCATGTCACCTTTGCCACTTGCATGCACATCAGCTAGTTTTCTAGCCAAGGCTGCTCTGAATTTGGAAACATTTCAGCAAATGAGCTGGTATTCTTTTTCTGTCTTTTTGGGTGGTGATGGTGGGGAAGACAAGTGAAGGCAAAGGGCATATGTGATGCACTAAGGATGCTCTTTTACCCCCGGCTTGAAGTGGCTTCCATTATATGCAGGGTTTAGTTTGCATCAATGGCTCTCAGCACTCCGAGTATACAAACTTTTCCATCACCCCAGAGAAAGGACATTTGTTATGGATGCATGAATATGCAAAATGTCAATGAGCCATAACCAGACACATTCCATTTTATTAATATAATTAATTTTAGAAGTGTCTCTTTTCAGATTTAGGTCTTAACGTGTTTATTTCATTCTTCTGCCCACACACTTCCTTGCGTCAAGCCTGCCTTCCTGCTAATATTGATTATGACTCATCTTCCTTCTGACAGATCCTGAGAGTATGGGTTTTATGCTCATGAAAATCCTTCTTTCCAAGAGTCACAAGCACCTAGAACAGCTAACAGTATTTGGAGTAAACTTTTTGACAAACTTAATTATTATAAGACTGGTTTATACTGCAGCGGAGCAAAATAGGATCATCTTTGTTGGGTGAAACTCATCTCATTGTGTACAACCTCACTGGAGTTCAGATACCTCCCTATAGTGGCCCCCTCTGGGGCCATGCAGGCAGAAGTCAAACAGGACGACTTGTACAACACAAAGGCAGGCTTCATGCTAGTTTCAAATAGACTGGCACTGATCTGTGCAAAATTTTAGAGTAGGCTAGGATGGTCAGTGGAGCCATCCTCACACTGATCTAGGGCCTAGGAAGTCCTTATAAGAGGAAAAGCAATTTATTTATATTTCTGCTTATTTTACTTGAGGCTTTAACTACCACTGCAGCTGCACTAGTTTAGCCGCAAACTTCTAAAGTGCACCAGTGAGCAGATTATCTCCATTGTGAAGATTTCCATTGACATCAACGTGCTCTGAATGATCACGATGCAAATGCCTGAGGTTCTGGCTTTGTGCAAGAATAAGAGGGACTCAGGCTACGTTTACACTACAAAATAAATTCAACTTCATTAATATTGATTTTGTAATTCTGGAATTTATAAGTTTGAATTTGGCCATCCTTACCTCCCATGTGCTCCTCCCAAAGTCGACTCATTGCCGCCACATTCAAATTGGCAAACATGGACTGTTGCAGTAGTGCATTGTGGGTATGCTCGCTGGTCTTTGACATCATTTTCTTGCATTACATTTTCCTCATTCCCTTCCTGGGCTAAGCAAACCCTGTTTTTCTCGTTGAAAGGAACGAAAAGTAGGGCATCCACAGAGACAGCAAAAAAGTCTACAGAAATGTCTTCTGTAGCTGAATTCTCAACTGGCCATCCACTGAGTGTCCCCCATCCCGTGATTGCCTCTGATCCCTGAAAATAATACAGGGACTCTGACTGTATTCTCAAAGCTAGAATAAAGGGGATAGAAAAGTGTAGGAAAAATTTTTTTTAACTTATTGAAAATAATACAGGGACCCCAAAAAGCATGAAGAAAGAGAAGATAGAAAATTTTTTCAGACAAGATTGTTGCTGAGGAGAGAGTTTTTGGCTTTCCGGGGCACTATAAGGCTTCTGTGCAATGACTGTGGTCTCAACTGGCCATCCACTGGCTGTCCCCCCATCACATCATTGCATGTGATCCCTGAAAATAATACAGGGGCCCAGACTGTATTCTCAAAGTGAGAAGAAAGAGGGTAGAAAAGTCTAGGAAAAAAGAATTTTTGACTTTCCCCTTCACTACACAGACATTGCCAACACGGGTGATGGCAGTGAAATATCACACACTGAACTTGTAACGCAAACAGGAATCTCAACTAGTGCCGCCCCCCCCCCCCATTTCTGAGGGGTCAAAGCATGAAGACAGACAGGAGATGTTAGCAAAATGATTTTATAACTGAAACATGAAGCCAGCAGGTGTCTGCAATGGACAGCAAGCTCCTGAAAATATTTCTGGTAGGTTGCATGGGGGAGTGCTATGGTCTGTGGTTGCAGAGCCACTTGGAATGTTGAAGTAGCTAAAGTATTCCCCCCCAACTATCTTAGCCACCAGGGGAGGCTCCCCCACAGTGGCTGCAAGCCGCCAAATATCTTTCCCTTTCCTGTATCCCTAAACATGTGCAATCGATGACATGGTGCTGCCTGGCAGCATGGTCAGCACCGAACAGCAGGCACATCATTTTACTGGGTTGGGGGCCACCCATGTGGTGAAGCTGAGCACGGGAAAGACCCCGACTGTGTGGCGTCTGTGGGGGAGGGAAGTAGGTTCAGACACAAATGTAAACCACTGAGAAGAAGTTTCTCTGCACAGCCCCCACAACAGCCTTGCTGCCACATGGTGTGGTGGGGCTGTGGCTAGCACCAGGCAGCACATAAAAAAATAACATGTAGAGACAGAACCACGAACTCCCTGCAGGGAATATATGTAATGGGTAGACGCACTCACAGTGGTAACAGCAAAGAAAGAAAGATGTTTCTCAGACTCTCATGCAAACGTGAGCCCACAGCCACAGGCTTTCCACTCCCACTTTGAAATTCACGGTCCTCCTGTTACTTAATTAACTGGAGAGCAGAAGCCAGAGCGGAGCACTGAGGGGCATCAGGGGTTACATACGGGACACAGCTGGAAGCTAACAAATTCAGTTTTAAGATGTGGTGCCTCCACACTGGCCTTTAACTGAACTTCTGAATTTGAGCCTGATGCTACACCTGTCAGGTAACTGCAATATTGTAATCTCAATATTAGTGCTCCCTAAATTGAGCTACTGGTATTTACAGTGAAGACAGTCATGTGGTAATATCGAGCTAACTGCCTTAAATTCAAATGTATCTCATAGCGTAGATGCAGCCCCAGTTAAATGAGTAAGAATCAGACTAGATTCACTCAAGATGGAGCAGAGAGAGGTGTACGTTACAGCTCCTTGCAGCAGCCTAGACGGCTGCACACCCAAGTGGGGATTTGCCGTGAATGAGGATAGGTCGTGTTTTGTCAGCTTGGCCAAAAGGAAGAGGAAGAGGAGGAAGCAGTTCTAAACCGAGTTGAGGCTCTGTAGGAGCCTGGCAAATGGAGGCTCCTGAATCAGAATCAGCCTGTGCCCTGGTCACTCACACCCTTTGTCTAGTCAGCACCACTCACATCGGTGCCTATGCTAGAGGCCTGTGGAATTTCTATTGATCTTGGGTTTATAAAAATGTGTGTTTGACACATTTGACCTGTTACTGTCTCTCTTGTGCTAAATCATGACTTATGGTACTTACCTCCCAACTGGGGACGTGTGGTGTCTCCAGGGCAGGGGAGCAGACAGCCTCGAGAGGCCCCCAGGCAAGGTGTGTCTGTGTGGGCCCTGCTCTGTGCTCCAAGAACAGGATGGGCTGAGAGCAGAAGGGGCGTGGCTGAGGACAGCCAGCCCACAGATCTGCCTGGAGCATACTGCACTGCTCTCCCCAACCCAGGTCCTGAGTGCTGCTAGGAGCATGCAGCGTAGAGATCTAGCAGCAATTTAAAGGACTCGGGGCAACAGCCCCTTTTGCTTCCCCATCAGCAGGCTTAGCCCAGGGATTTAGCTAGGGGAGGAGCATGTTAGCGGGCTTGGCCTCGCAAACTGTATACACTGATATATATATATTTTAGTACTTCACAATTCAGATAAAAAAATCTTTTCTATGCCTCTGTGATTCCTAATGTGAAAATAGAGCTCTGAGCTAGGACTGGGCTTCCCGGTGTCCTGCAGGACCTCCAGCCACACCAGAAGGAGCAGGATAAAAATTCAAGAAACAGTGCAGAAGTGGGTAGGAGTGGGAACAGGTATTGAGGGTGGCACAGAACAGAATTTTTAAATATAGCTCTCCTGCACCACAAACAATATGAATGGCCAGGCCAGAAGCAGAGGCTGGTATCCCCACCATAGAGAAGTCAAACTATGTCTATGGCTGCTCCCATATTTCCCTGCGTGTGCTCCTGGCAGAGCTGTCCCATCCATAGCATGGTTTGGGGCAGCCACCCCAGGCCTGGCACCTTGGGGGCCCCGTGGTGGCCATTTCAACCATCCTAGGGACTGTGGGATGTTCCCCCATCTTAACCCCATGGCAGGGCCCAGGGCAGTTTGGGGAACTACCTGGTGGCCTAGTGTGGGCGGAAGCAAGGGTTGGGTCCCTCTCCTCACCATGGTAGGTAGTGGGATGCAGAGCGACCCAGCAGCCCGCTCTGTTCCAACACCATCTCCCAGCTAGGTCACTCTGCTTCAGTGGGAGTGCCTCAGCCTTGTTCCCAGCCTGCTTTGCCCAAGCGATGCAGGGCTCACAGGAATGGGCTGGGACCAAGCAGCTCTGCTTCCCACCTCTGTGGCGAAGAGGACCACCCCGGCTGGGGGATGTGCAGCAAGGCAGAGCAGGCTTCCGGGTTGTTCCGATTTCTACTACCACGGTGAGCGTGGGGTGTGTGTGTATGCATGTGAGTGTGCGTGAGTGTGACCCCAATGTTGCATCATGCCAAGCACCTCTGGTTGTGCCCCCCAGCTCACATCAATCTGGGCAGGAAGGTGCAGAACAGGGCTGGAAAGAGGTGGTCCTGAGGTAGGGAAGAGACAGGGCCTGGGGGAAGGGATGCATGGGCTGGGGAAGCTGGGGTGCCCCAAACTCCACACCTGTGGCATGGGAGAGGTGCCCTGGGCCCTCTGTCCCCACTCCTAGGGATGGCTCTGGCTACCAGCACTGTGCATGCAGCAGGGAGAGGAGTCATTTCTCTTTCCCTCACCCCCATAAGTGAGGAGTGACTGGGAAGATCTTTGACTCTGCCCTTATCTGTGTCCTACCCTGCAGCCAAACACACTGACCAGAGCAGCTGAGGCGCATACTAGCATGGGTTACCTCCGCCTTGGAGCAAGAGACTGAAATGTGGCACTCTGGACTGTAATTGGCTCCGATCTGCTTCTGTGGTAATGTAGTTAGGCAGTGCCTTTTAATCAAGGCTTAGCAAGGTAACCTCATGATCTAGCCCTTTTTTATTATCAGAATTTGTGGGCTCTGTCAAACAAGTGAAAAGAAACTCAGAGGTAAAATATACACTAAATATATCACATATTTTAAGCACATTATCAATATTATAACTGCAAGTTTCAACATCTTAAAATAATTTAAATGCAAACCCATTGTAATGACTTTTTATTACTAAGTTTTAGACAAAGACAGCATCAAATGCATCCTCTGGGATAAAAGCATTTTTCTTTAATAAGCTCATAATACTAAATTTTCTTCTCATATTGTTATCTTGTTTCAGAATCTGGTGCACACGTAAGAGTATTTGCTTTCTTTCTTGTACGGTGTATGTGCGTGTGTGTAGGATGATATTGCTACAGTATTTTCTATGTAAAATAAAGTGTGTATTTTAAAGCATACATATGCTGCTTCTGCTTGTGTATACGATAATACGCTCGGATACTGCAGTCCATGCAGTGCATAAAATCATACCAGTTTCAATGAGCGATATCTGTTATAATTTCTGCTGTGGGTTACAGAGAGATTGAAGCAGCACGTTGTTCCTGCATGCACATTCTTTACTATTCCCATTTGGTACCCCAAAGATTAAGCCTAGAAATGTTCCACTCTATTATACAGCACAGACTGACTGACTGACTGACTGTGGAAGCCCTGGCTAATATGTGACAAGATGAACATATTTCCACAACAAAAAATATTTTTGTAATTTCTATGAATGTCTCCAGAAATGGAGAAGACCTCTGGCCTGGAGGGACTACAATATCAAACAACTAATAACAGTCTTAGAATAAAGTGAAAAAAAAAAAGAGATAAAAAGAGGGATGTTCTATTTGATGATAATGGTAGAATTTAGAAGGCAATCATATCTTCTCTCTCCTCCCACTATCATTTTGAAGAAGGGTCAGTCAGTCCCCATAGCACCAGATCCATATGCACAGGGTCCACCAAGAGATAAGCAGTATCATGATTATGAGAACAATTTTGTGCTTCCAGCAAAAACAAAAATATTTTGGGCAGAAGATCTTCAAATAGGGCAAGGCCGTATCTACACTAGCCCCAAACTTCGAAATGGCCACGCAAATGGCCATTTCGAAGTCTACTAATGAAGCGCTGAAATGCATGTTCAGCACTTCATTAGCATGCGGGCGGCCGCGGCACTTCGAAATTGACGCGCCTCGCTGCTGCGTGGCTCGTCCCGACGGGGCTCCTTTTCGAAAGGACCCCGCCTACTTCGAAGTCCCCTTATTCCCACGAGCTGATGGGAATAAGGGGACTTCGAAGTAGGCAGGATCCTTTCGAAAAGGAGCCCCGTCTGGACAAGCCGCGCGGCGGCGAGGCGCGTCAATTTCGAAGTGCCGCGGCCGCCCGCATGCTAATGAAGCGCTGAATATGCATTTCAGCGCTTCATTAGTAAACTTCAAAATGGCCATTTGTGTGGCCATTTCGAAGTTTGGGGCTAGTGTAGACGTAGCCCAAGAGTGATAAGAAACAGATCACAATCAATGATTAATTTCCTGTTTTCTTTTCAAAAGAGACATATCACAAACAGTGCAATATATATGAACGAAAGTGGAGTTAAGAAGTGGTGGAAGGAATATGGAGCGCAAGTGGTGTTCTCGTCCATTCTCCTTGTTGAAGGAAGGGGTCAAGAGAAAGATTGTCAAATCAAGGAAGTAAATGCATGGTTGCACAGGTGGTATCAGAGGGAGGGATTTAATTTCCTCGACCATGGGATTCAGTTTCCAGAACTAGGGTTACTAGGAAGAGACGGGATCCACCTAATAAAAACAGGAAAGAGCATTTTTGTGGGCAGGCTTGCAAACCTAGTGAGGAGGGCTTTAAATTAGGTTTGTCACCGGATGGTAGCACATGCCCTGTGGTAAGTGGGGAAGAAGGAAGGAACAATAAAGTAGGACCCCTAGTTCCAAAGGAGAATGTAGGCCAATCAGCTAACTATCTAAAGTGTTTGTACACAAATGCAAGAAGCCTGGGAAACAAACAGGAAGAATTAGAGGCCCTGGCACAGTCGAAGTAGTATGGAGTGACTGAAATTACAGAGACTTGGTAGGATGATACGCATAACTGCAGCATGGTCACAGAAGGGTATAAACTGATCAGGAGGGACTGGCAGGGGAGAAAATGAGGAGCGGTTGTGATGCATGTGAGAGAGCGGTATGATTGCTCAGAGCTCCAGTATATGGGGGGAGAAAAGCCAGTTGAGACACTTTAGATTAAGCTTAGAGGCATAAGGAACAGAGGTAATGTTGTGGTTGGTGTCTGCTATAGACCTCCAGGTCAGGTAGATGAGGTAGACAAGGATTTCTTCAGGCAACTAAGAGAAGCTTACAGATCACAGGCCCTGGTTCTCATGGGAGACTTTTATCACCCAGACATTTGTTGGGAGACCAACACAGCAGTACACAGACAATCCAGGAAGGTTATGGAGTTGGGAATAACTTCTTGGTACAAGTGCTGAAGGAACTGACCAGGGGCCGTGCGCAGCTGGACCTGCTGCTCAGAAACAGGGAAGAACTAGTGGGCAAAACAGAACTGGGTGGCAACCAGGGCTGGAGCTATCATGAAATGGTGGATTTTAGGATTCTGGCAAAAAGAAGAAAGGTTAGCAGTAAATACAGACCCTTGATTTCAGAAGAGCAAACTCTGACTCCCTGAGAGAATTGATGGGCAGGATCCCCTGGGAAATTAATATGAAGGGGAAAGGCGTTCAGGAGAACTGGCAGTATTTTAAAGAAGTCTTATTGAAGGCACCGGAACAAACCATCCCAATGTGCAATAAGAAAAGCAAATATGGTAGGCAACCATCTTGGCTTACCAGGGAAATCCTTGGTGAGCTTAAACTCAAAAGGGATGCTTATAAGAAGTGGAAGCTTGGACAGATGACTAATGAGGAGTATAACTATATGGCTGGAGAAGGCCAGGGAGTAATCAGGGAAGTTAAAGCACAATTGGAACTGCAGCCGGCAAGGAATGTGAAGGGCAACCAGAAGGGTTTCTAAAGGCATGTTAACAATAAGAGGGTTATCAGGGAGGGTGTGGGGCCATTACTGGTAACCTGGTTTCAAATGACGTAAGAAAAGCTGAAGTACTCATTGCTTTTTTTGCTTCTGTCCTCACAGACAAGGTCAGTTCCCAGACTACAGCACTAGGCAGTGCATTATGGGAAGGAGGCAGGCAGCCCTCGCTGAGTAAAGAACAGGTTAAGAGCTATTTAGAAAAGCTAGACACACGTAAATCCATGGGTCAAGATATAATGCATCCAAGAGTACTGAGGGAATTGGCAGATGTCATTTCAGAGCCTTTGGCCATTATCTTTGAAAGCATGCGGAGATCAGGAGACGTCCCAGATGATTGGAAAAAGGCTCTGTTTCGACTCTCTTGGCACTCATGGAATGTAATCGCATGGCTTTGGGGTACTGGGTTGAGTAGTCAACCACACCAGGATGAATCGGAGTCTCGCTGCACTTTTCTGCAGGGAGCTGATTATGTCCACCTCAGTCTGCTCACATGGTATACTCACAAGCAGGAGAAGGATTAATGGAGCTTTTTCCACTGCCCAGGGTGCCGTGACCTGACATTCTGGATGGGAGGCACAGAAGTCTGCCACTTCCCTGTGTATCTCAGACCAAAAGAAGTGGGCCAAGATTTGGGACAGCATCTTCCCCTTTCCCAGGTGTCCTGCCATGGTGATTGCATGGGCAAGCCACATGACCTCCCTCAGATACGGCCGAGGTACAAGGAGTTGGTGGTGCACTTCTTCTGTGTGTGGGTCTCTCTCTACTTGATATAGGAGGTCTCTGTGGATTTCAAAATGGGGGAACTATCCCCTGTGGTGAGGCCCCCCCCCGGTCTCCCCGTTTACTATGGACACCTGGTCATATGCGTGGCTCAGAGTCTCATCAGCATGTTGTGCTCCAATGAAGTATGAGGGGCATGTCAGAACCGTTGAGTCAAGTAATGGGGTTGGCCCTCCCTCTGGCTGGCTGGACCCCTGAGAAGTCCCTTCCCGTGGATACCCCCCTTCCCCTACTCCAGCAAGAGTCGTGGTTTCCCCTTGAGCAATTCTCAAAGGCTCAGGATGCCATTCTCTAGCCACAGGCTTCCTGAGTCCTGCTTAGCAGTTCCCCAAAATATCTCCAGTCTCTGCCCAGTACCACTGGGTAGGCAAGTGTTGGGGTCCTGCCAACCCTCAACAGCTCTTCATGCCTCCCTACTCACAGGTCACCCAGGTTCAGGGGTAGGCCTTCACCTCCCCATGGATGCACTGCAGCCTGCTGGTGCCCTGAGGAAAGCCAGGGTTGGGCACAGCTGCTCACTGAACCAGGGTCTGAGTGCACCTGGAGTCAATCAGCCCAACTGCCTCTGTCCCACTGATGCACAATGGGACAGTCAGCTTGAAGGGCTCTTGGGGGTGCGCCCATGTTTTTGGGGTCCAGAACTTACCAAAGTTACACTCCATGTATGGGTGATCTCAGGACCAATGCCCAAAGCCTCCACAGGTAAAGCAGGCATCCTGCTCTGTGGTGGATTTTGGGGGTCTCCTACAGGTGCATGGCGGGGTGGGTGTGGAACAGCTTCTCCTCGCTGGGGGGCAAATGGGGTCCCTGATTCCTGGTCTGGGGGAACCTGGTTTCCTGATGGAGAAGTTGGTGAGCTGGTCTGAGGCCCAGGGGCTGGACTGCAGTGCCAGAAAGCCCTGAATCTTTTGGGGCCCAGGGAGGGGCAGCAGATGCTGAGGTCCACCCCAGTCTTACGACCCCTGGATACTCTCAGCCATTTGTAGCAGGCAGCCTCTGGCTGGTCTGGGGCCTAGAGAGGGAGCCTTGGCTGCCAGATAGTCCTCTATCAATTGGATGGTAGTTGTTATGTTTTCCAGGTGGTTTTGCATCACCCGCTCCCTACCCCCAGAGGGCAGAATCTGGGTGAATTGCTCCAGCAGGATTTGCTCAGCCATCTGTATCCCAGTCTTTGTTTTGGGCTTCAACCACCTCCAATGGGCATCCTGCAGCTTCTGGGTGACGTGTGGGGTTGGGCTCTTGAGTGGTATTGCTCCCCCTGGAAGTGTTTGGTGGAAGGTCTCTTCCAAAATATTCAGGGCATCCAGGACTTCTGCCTTGACCTGGGCATAGTCCTGAGTGGCCACAATGTCGAGGGCCAGTACACAGTCTGGGTGATCCCCGTCAGGTATGGGGCCAAGATGGTTGCCCACTGCCCTCGGGCCCACTGGGCTACTGTGGCCACCTGCTCAAATGTTTCCAGAAATGCCTCAGGATCATCTTCGGGTCCCATCTTCACAAGCTTGAAGGGTGTTGGCGCAGGTGCCAGCAGCTTGGCCAGGGTCCTGGGTTGTAGCAGGGAAGTCACCTGCCGCATCAGCTGTTGTTGGTGGGTTGCTAATTCCCCCATTAGCTGTTGTTGCTGCTGGCCATCCGTTGGAGCAGCTGTTGTTGCTGTTGCTGCTGCTGGTTGACATTTTGAGTCACCATCCACTTCACCAGTGGCTTCATTGTGCATCAGTGGCTGGGCTCGCACTCATTGGGTCTATGGCTGTCGCTGTAGTAAGGCCCTTCCACAGGGGTGGGCGTCTGCCCACATACTCTACCACATGTAAGCAGGTCCCACTATGGCAGGTGACCACAGGTGTCCACAGGGACCCAAGGTGTTCACTCACTAAAGGCTGTAGCTTCAGTTTGGGGCATGGCCCTGATAGTCTAGTTTTCCTATCCTTAGAGGGGAGAATATCCCTGGGATTCTCCCTCTTTGTGCCTGGGGGAGGGTTTGGAGGTGTCCAAGCTTCACGTGCATAAAGTAGCGTTGGAACAACTACTGAACAGTATACAAGGAGCTTTGTTTTGGGATAGATGTCCTGGTTCTCAAAGACCCTTTGTCTTAGGTGGGCGAAAGCAGAGCTTGCACAGCTCAAATGATGCTGGATTTCTGCATCAATGTTGATTTTAGCAGAAAAATGACTTAAAATGTATGGGAACTGCTCCACATTTTCTAGCAGTTCTCCACTGACTTCAAGTAGAGGGTGCAAGAGATTGTCCCATTGAAGAAGGTTGGTGGAGCATCGTGGTCTCTTTGATGTTAAGTGTGAGGCCAAGATTCTCATAAGCTTCACTTAAGATGGTCTGAAGGACTGTGGGAGAAAGAGCAACAACTACGTTGTCATCCACATATGGGAGCTCCACGATTGAGGTTGTGGAGGTCTTGCTTTCAGTTTTCAATCTCCTGAGATTGAAAAGCTTCCTGTTCATTCTATAGACAATCTTCATGCCATCTGGAAGTTTGCCATCAAGGAGGTGAAGGGTCATGGTGATGAAGATGCAGAACAGTAATGGGGCAATGATGCAGCCTTGCTTGACTCCTGTTTTGACCTCAGAGGGGTTGCTTTGGGATCCATTGTACATAAGAACAGCCATGCTGGGTCAGACCATAGGTCCATTAAGCCCAGTATCCTGTCTTCTGACACTGGCCAATGCCAGGTGCCCCAGAGGGAATGAACAGAACAGGTAATTGTCAAGTGATCAATACTGAAAGTCAGTAGAGGTAAAACACAAGAAATGAAATGTGAAGCTGCTTTCTTTGGAAAAAAAATCAATTATTAACAGTAAACATACATTTCCTCTAGTGTGCTCATTTAACAGCTCCATAAATTAAATGAGTCCTTACAAATCCCATCTATTGATTTCAGTATTCTAACCTACTGTTGACCCCAAGTATTACAGTGAAAGTACTGTTTGGCAAACTCAAATGAATATGAATTCATGCAGCTTGTCTTACTCACATATATGAATTCAGTGGCACTACTATGCATAAGGCATGCAGCATTTGCCTGTAAGTCTTTCATTTCACTGGCAGAAAATGCTCTAGTTACAAGACAAGCTCCCATTCCTGCAAGCATTTAACTAAAGTATATAGCCATATTGATTTAAGTTACACATATTGCTTATGTATAGGCTGGACAAGGACCCAAAACATGAAGGGAAATTCACACATTAATTACACACTGACAAAAATAAACCAACATAAAAGATTATGTGGGGTACAGCTTAGATGCAGACTTTTAATTTTTCCTCCTTATCTGGTTCACAGCTAGAATGTTAATCAAAAGTTGTAATGAGTTACTACAGCAGGTGAGCTTTTCCTCTGTAAAATAATGTTTTCTGACTGTGCTGCCACACGGGGGAAAGAGGAGATGTGGGAGAGGGCTATGTCTGGAGGGGTTACAAATATACATTTATATGCAAATATGTATTTTTATTTCTTCCTCATTGTGAAATTGCTGGGTGATGACAAGAAAGGGAGCAGTTTCAGCCTTTCTGGTTTTATTGATCACAGAAAATGATATTATTGTTTGCTGGCTGCGCATAGAAAGAATGTGCTCCAGTTAAGGCCAATTGGCATAGAGCAGGGGTGTGCAAAATGAGGGGTAGGCTTCCTTCGGATGGCATGAAATGTCATGAGGGGGATCCAGCACAATTACATGCTGCATCTCAGCCTCATCCATCTCAGTAAAAATGTTGAAATATGTTAGTTTCTATATGTGTGTATTCACATTTTATTTTCTTACACATGCTGAAAGATTTTTTTTCATATGAATATAATCAAAATTTGTGTTGGTTTGTATTACAGTAGACAGGTTGCGGGGGCCTGATAATTGCAAGGATGAAAAGTGGGGCCCAAGATAAAAAGTTTGCTCACCCCTGGCACAGAGCACATTGCAACATATTCTTCCTCAAGATCCATGGAAAAAATGCCATCAAACTTTTCTTCTTCTTTTTTAGATGTATCAAAACAAAAAAGTATTTTTTTCCTTTTTTCTTTTTTTTTTCGGTAGAATACAGACAAACAGCTGTCTCTCTGTCATTTTTCAGATGTGTTATTGAAGGACAGAGTAAGGACAACGTTGTTAAAGAGAACTACCTGAGATATATACCTAAACTGGCATTTGTGTGCCAAACAGGGAAGACAATTGCTGCCTGAATTTCAGACCATTAAACAGCAGAAAGAGCAGTTCCAATCAGAATATTTCTTTTAAAAGGATATCATGCCCCCAACATAGCTCAAAACAGTATCACCTACTGCTTTTGTGTTGTACATTATGTGCTATGTTTCAAATGCCACAATTAGTTTCTTCCTCTGAATATTGAAAAATAGGATTTCCCCTCCTTTTCCTTTCAGTGCAGAATTTAAAATGTAACTGACAAAAAACTGAAGAGCACCAAAGCAGATGGAAAACAGAAATTAAAACAAAGCTCCACAATAAAGAACACCTTCTAGAAACAAAGTCAAGTCAATTGAGTAACTGTGTAACATCTGCTTCCTTCCTGTCCAGCAAAAACCCCTGCATATGTTTAACTTTACTTGCTATGAGTTATCACACTGAATTCAGTCTACGTCTGTCAAGGCTGATTCCCACTCTGACACTCCAAGTGCAGATGGTGGGGAGCCTGCAAGAGACCTTAAAAACACCTTGCTTGTATGGGCTTCTGCTTACAATCTTCCCAAGGTCACAGATTCCCTGATCCTGGGAGGTAGTTGCCACTGCCCAAGTGAGAAACCCCTTCTTTAAAACCCAGGAAGATATACTTGGGATGTGTCCCTGGGTGCATCTACACTAGCTTTCTATATCAAAATCAATTTCAAAAGGGGGCCTAATTTTGCAAGAGACCGCAGAGTGTCTGCCCACATAAAGGACTCTTTTCAAAGTTACTTTCGGCGTAAAGGGGTGTGCGTTTCAAAATTGCTCTTCCTATCCAATTTCAGGAAGAGCACCCCCTTTTGAAATTGAATTTCGAAAGAGGACATGTGTAGATGCTCCCAGCCCACTCTGTCAAAAGAGTGAGACTGCCATGGTGGCGGCCGCAGGGAGCACGGAGAAGCTCTTGCCAGCATCAGAGGGGCTCTGTGGTGTCTGGTCCATCAGCTCTTAAAGCAGCAGGGACCCAGAAACCCCTGCAGGAAGATGAGAGTGTGCTGGCACCCTCAGGCGCATGAGCACCAGCAGCCACACCCTCCAGATGTTCCCACACCTCAGCGATGCGCCCCAGTATACCCATGACAAGCAGCCAAGACTCCCAGGACCCCCAGGAGCTCCCCTTTTCCCAGCCAGAAGGATCGGAGGAGGGCAGCCAGGGGCAGAAAAGGAGAGGTCCGCATGGACAGAGGCCGATGTAAAAGACCTCCTCAGCCTCTGGGGGGATGAAGGTGTGCTGCCGCACAGCACTGGCTGGCCCAGGAATGCCACAGCCTTTGAACAGCCATCCCCGGGGCTCCGGACCCATGACCACCCCCTCCACACAGCTAATCAGGTGCAAGCAGAAGTGAAAGCACTTAGGTGGGCCTACAGTCAGGCCAGGGACTTGGGAAGGTGCTTGGAGGTGGGGGCCCCCCTGAGGTCACTGCACCGACTCCTGGGCCCAAAGGACACACCTGAACCAGTGGGTGTCATTGACACTGCTGGCCCCAAGACTGCCCCTGAGCTGGAGCAGTAGGACCATCTGGGGTCCTCAAGCTGGTCCAGGGCAGAGAAGCTGGAAAGTGGATCAGAGGAATAAGGCCCCCTTGTCATCACCATCATCTCTGGCTCCTCCTGCCAGGCCCCCTCAAGCCACGTCTCCCTGAATGTATTCTTTAGAGCCCCTGGTAGGTAACTGCTGACTCAGAAATCCTGGGCTGGGGGGCTGTCCTTCCCTGCATCCCTCAGCCATGCCCCAGGTTCAGGCGCAGCAGCACCCAGCACCCTCACCCAAAGACAGCACCACAACTCTCCTGACTGGGAAGAGAGATGGGGGGGCAGACCACATCCGCAGGTGCCCCACAGATGTGGCCCCAGTGGCCACACAGGCACCACTGTGGGGGTCGGGTGTGTGCATAGTGTGTTGGGGAATGGTTGGGTGGGCGAGGTAGGGCTCCTGGGACTGGGTGGCAGCACTGACGAGTCACCTTTCTCCCCTTGTTTCCTCAGCTTTGTCCTCTGAGGGCTGGGGCAGTCCCATCCCAGGAGCCAGCAGTCCTGCCCCACCCTCTGAGGGAGCCGGGGAACCCCCATCCACTCCACCCAGGCTGTCGGATGCCCAGGCCTGGAGGGCCCGCCACTGCCACGACCAGCGTGACGTCAGCCACCAACACCACTGCCATCTGGTAGCAAACAGGGCAGTGGCTCTAGCTGGAGCAGGAGGATGGGGCCTGGTGCTGGAAGGTGTGGAGTGAGGTGGCTGTGGTGCTCCAGCACTTTGTGGGCTCAGAGCTGGTGCATCCTGATGCCCCCCCGCCACCCTCGCGCCTCCTGCCCCTGAATTGACTGCTCCGATCCCGTCCAACCTCTCCCCAGCTGCTTAGCTTGCACTGGTCCAGTGGCTCATCATCAGTGTGGGCCAGGGTGAGCCCACCCCCACTGCCTCCACAGATGCCCTTTGCCCCTGCCCCCCCACCCCGCCTGGCCCCCCCCACCGAGGCATTGCCAGCACCCCCTGCCCGGCCCTACCTCCCCATAATCCCCACCCCATCCCAGATGGAGCCCCTGGACCCGTGGTGGCAGGGGCCCCGGCACCCACCCAGGGTCCCGGCCTTCCACCCACATGGAAGAACAGGCCCTCCCTTGCCTATGGCTTCCCCTCCAAGATGCTTGCCCCCGCTCCCCATTGTATATAGTTCTCCCCATTTGCCCCATAGACAGTCCTGTTAGAATTAACAGACACCTGTTTACTGTTAAGTGACGTTTATTTACAGGTTTGGTTGAGTGTGGTTTGTTGTGTGGATAAGTACAACTAGAGGGTACATTTTCGGCCACCCTGGTGTCCCTTGTTCTTTTGGAGGCAGTGGTGCGGGGTGGGTGTGTGGAGGGCAGCAGTACAGGGTCGGTGTGGGCTGTAGGGTGCTTGGGGGAGGGTCACTGAAGCTCCTGTTCAAAGGCCTCCTGGACCCTAAACCCATCCCCTGTGTGCCTGGCGGCATGGAGCCGCAAGTGGCTGCTCATAGCTGGCATCTACAGCCCACCCCTGCATGAACTGCTCGTGCTTCTTCTTGACAATGTTGCGCAGAGCACAAAAGGCCACGACCACCCTGGGGACACTGGGCAGGCTGACATCCAGGTGAGCATGCAAGAACTGAAAGTGCCCCTTTAGGTGCCCAAAAGCCCGCTCCATGGTATTGCAGGAGTGGTTCAGGCTCTGGTTAAAAACGTCCTGGCTGCGGGGGGTGGGGGTGGGGGGTGGTGTGCCTGTGTAAGGGTGCATCAGCCACGGCTGCACTGGGTACATGGCATTGGCCACTCTGCAGGGCAGCATTGTGTCCTTTTCCATTTGGTGTCCCAGCCAGGAGTTCCAGAATACCTGGGCATGGTGGGCTTGTCTGGACCAGCCCACACAGCTGTCAGTCCACAAGACTAGTCCTATAACAACAGGGAGAATTAAGAACTCTTTTTTTGGAATGATTCTCTGCTCTCCTCCTAATGTTGCAGTGCATTTCCTGTTTATAGAGGACAACACACCTGACAAATCCATTCCTCCTCCTAGGAAGATGGGAACTGTATCTGCACATTCAATTTTAGTTGATGTACAGACCTTTATGCAAATTGTACTTGGGAAAGGCATATAAAGGCCATGTCTACACTTAGTAAAAACTTCGAAATGGCCATGCTAATGGCCAGATTGAAGAATACTAATGAGGTGCTGAAATGCATATTCAGCACCTCATTAGCATACCACTGGCCGCGGCACTTCGAAATTGCCACGTTTCGCTCCCACACAGCTCAGCTACATGGGGGTCTTTTTCGAAAGGACCCCACCAACATTGAAATCCCCTTATTCCTATGAGCTCATAGCTGTGGGGAGCGAAACGTGGCAATTTCGAAGTGCCACGGCCAGCAGCATGCCAATGAGGCGCTGAACATGCATTTCAGTGCCTCATTAGTATTTTTCCATCTGGTCCTTAGCATGGCCATTTCAAAGTTTTTACTTAGTGTAGACATAGCCAAATTGAGAAGCTAATGCTTTTAATACCATTTATTTCTCAGGGCTTCTCTTTTGCAGACTACAACTGCAGCAGTCCAAAGGTAAAGGCAGATCATCTGAAGATCCACAATGAGGTTACGTCTAGACTAGAGGGATTAGTCGGCAGAGGTTTTAGGCAGAACAGAACTTCCATCAACAGATTGCAGCCAGACCACCAAAGCAGATTAAGAGAGAGTCCGCTCTGTCACCAGAGAGCAGCCGAAATCTCTGGACGCTCTATCGGCAAAACAACCAACCAGAAGCACAGCAGACGGGGTTGCCTGGCGTCCCAGAAGCCCTTTCTGTCAACAGATGTTCCCCCAGAATGTCCAGACTGGCTTTTTGTCAACAGATCTGTCCACAGAGGCATTCTTCCTCATGGCAAGCAGGGTACAGCTGTTGACAAAAGTGCTGTTTTCTGTCCACAGAACACCCTTGGGAATCCGGATGCTCCCCAGGTCTTGTTGATAAAATGGCTGTTTTGTCAACAAAACCCTCTAGTCTAGCTATAGCTTGAGAAACAAAAGGCAGACTAATTCCCTCTATTGAGTGAGCTACTGTAATTGTGGCCACTTCCTTTGGTTGTTTTCCCTTGACAAACCAACATTACCTCAGTCTCTGCCTGCTAGCTCTGATTCAATTGCCAAAATCAGCCAAACCCTAGGAATGTATCAACAGTGCTAGCTAGGTGGAAAGCAACAGGACTTCAGAGCAGTAAGTATCAATATAACCTACATATTGAATGTACCATATTAGAAAACAGCATGGGAAATTTTTGCAATCTGGATTGGAGAAGCAGAATCATGCTCCCAAGGGAAGTGCTGGGAGAAAATGCTGCTGTGCCCACCAGTTAGAAGGCAGAGGAGGAGAGCCAGCACAGAAGTAAAGAAAGATGCACTTGCTCCCATGGAAAAAACTGCCCTTAGTCCTCATAACCTTGGGTACAGAAGGTCTGCCAACCAGCTGAGTGAGTTTGCAGCCTTGTGAGCCAGTAGGCCCTGTGTGTTCGTCATCTTAGGTGAAAATGCCATTTACATATTTGACTTCCCTTTTTTCAGGAGCCCTATGTGCTGGAACCAATTTTGTATAGCCAGTTACAGTCTGCCAACGGGGGTTAGGCAGACACTCCCCTTGCCTGAGTTATTTAGCAATCACTCCTCCAGAAAACGGATGATCCATATTCTGCACATTATGGTTCTGCAGAGATTGAAATCTGATTCTTGCACCTCCTGGGAAAGCATCTAACCACTGGGATATATCGCCCATCGGACTCCCTTCAAACTGGAGTGGAGTATTTTCAACATGAAAGACTGAGAAAGTCTGCCCCCAAATACTCCTCACCTCAGTGGTCAGGGCACTCATGGGAGACAGGAAACCTGGGTTCAACGATCCCTTCTGCCTCTCCCTTTCAGGCCATGTCTACACTAGCCTCAAACTTCAAAATGGCCACGCAAATGGCCATTTTGAAGTTTACTAATGAAGCGCTGAAATGCACATTCAGCGCTTCATTAGCATGCGGGCGGCCGCGGCACTTTGAAATTGACACGGCTCGCAGCTGCGCGGCTCGTCCCAACGGCGCTCCTTTTTGAAGGGACCCCACCTACTTCGAAGTCCCCTTATTCCCATCTGCTCATGGGAATAAGGGGACTTCAAAGTAGGCGGGGTCCTTTCGAAAAGGAGCCCCGTCGAGACGAGCCGTGCGACGGCGAGGCGCGTCAATTTCAAAGCGCCACGGCCGCCCACATGCTAATGAAGCGCTGAATGTGCATTTCAGCGCTTCATTAGTAAACTTCGAAATGGCCATTTGCGTGGCCATTTTGAAGTTTGGGGCTAGTGTAGACACAGCCATAGGGAGCCTGAGTTCCTGACCCGTCTGTGGATTCCAATAAGCAACAGGATACTAAAAAGTTAGGTTTTGCAATTATAATTTTAAGTCCCTTGTGTGTATTTAGCATAAGTGATTACACAAACATCACAAGGAGGGGCAGAACAGGGAACTGACTCTGTATCTCCAAAATCCTAAATACCCTGACCGTTCTTTCTCTTCTTAATGCTGTATATATTCAGTGCAAGAGAACCACAGCCGAATGCAGATTATAACTAGCTGTTCTCTTCTTCACTTTTATATCTCCTTGCTCCACAAATATTCACTGCACCTTTAACCTTTAGTGATATTATACATTGGAGCCATTCATTTAAGCAACTTTTTATGATTAATAGTTAAAATAATATCAGAGAGGTAACCATGTTAGTCTGTATCTTCGAGAAAAAGAACAAGTCCTGCAACCTTGTTGACTAACAGATATTTAGGCGCATGTGCAGGTCTTTGCCCACAAAAGCTTATGCTGCTAAATATCTGTTAGTCTATAAGGTGCCACAGGACTTCTTGTTGTTCTTATTTAAAATAGTGTTTCAAAAACCATTTGGAATACATTAATTTTTTTCTCCTCTTTCATTAGTGTGAGAACTCTCTGTAATCTCCTTTCATTTTGCTTTCTGTACTCTTCCCTCTATAAATTTTGATGTCCTCACCCTCACTCATGCTCTCACTTGTTTTCTATTTTGTTTTCATTTCACAGTTCTATTTTCTTTGGTCAAAAGCCATTTCTGTCTTTCAGGAAAATGACATGACTGGTTTATGTGCATTTTTTTTTTGACAGGAGCCTCCTCCAGGCTGATACGCTACTGATTTTGGTAAGAAACCACTTGTCTGTTCGCATTTCCAAGATCAAGACCTCTATTCAGGAAATATTTCTTAGGAAGGAAGCTACTTGCATAATCAAATAGTGGTGACCAAAAATCAGGTCTGTTCTTGCCAGTACAGGGAAACTCCTTTAGGGACCACTTCCAGCTGGATAAATATTCTCTTTTTAATCTCTGACTACTATGCTCTCAAACAAGAGAGATCTTCCCTGCTGTTTCAGTGTGACATTTTGGACATGCTGCTGGAGCATGCCTAATGTATGCAGAGCCTTTGAAGTCATGTCAAATGGAACTTAGTAAGGAACATATTGTGTAGTGACATAGATGGGCATGTAGAGCGAGCATGTTCCTCCCTTTCTCTCCCTAAATGCACTGTACTTCACAGACCACGACTGAGCAACTGACATACAGCTTACGCTGCTTTTGGCTTACGCCCTTTCACCAGGAACTGATTCTGAGTTACACCTCTCTTTGTCAGAGACAATTTTGCGGCACAGAGCAAGTCTTTCAGAATAGAAATCATTTGAATAGATGGATCAAGATCTGCACACAAACAGAATTGTTTTATCAGCGAGTTCCATATGTAATAAAACTTATCTTAATTACAGGCTGAAAATAGGGAGGAAATTGCACAACGACCTTTTGATGTTTGTGGCTGAGGAAGGGACAAGCTGCAAAAAAAGTATTACAAGGGTCAGAGTCCACTCTTCTCTCCCCATACCCTTCTACTCCATGGAAAGCATGAGAGCAATGTACTGAAGCCCGGCATGGAAAGATTTTCATAACCTGAATGGTATCCTGTGTCACGCAAATCAAGTTCCACCCACCTCCACTGACCACTCCCCTCAGAAGACGTGAGGAGGGGGCAGCAGCTATGTGATTATTAAGTTTGCAGTGGCAGTGCTTCACAACAGCTGTCACCACATTGCAGTCTATTAAAGAGGAATACATTTCTCTATGACGTCCAGAGCTCTCCATTGCAGAGTTGTTTTCATTGGGCTTTAGGCCAGTGGGAAAAGTAACAAATTTCTTACAGGTGCTATCCTATCACAACCCCTCACCCCTTAAGGAAGGGTTGGGAAAGAGCGCTGGCAGCAGGGATTAGAATAAAACAATACCTTTAAGAAACGTAAGTGGGGGATCAAGTGTAGGAGGCTCAGAGCAGGGCAAGGGGTTTGGTTATTGTGGGATGCTGGAGTCAGGGTGGTGAGGAGGGGGCTCAGAGCTGGTATTTCAGCCCAGTTAGCAGATTGCCAGCCAGTCAGTCTCTTCCTGGTACACTGCACCAGGGCACAACAGCTAACTTTCACCTTTGCTGTGGAACCTTAACAAAGAGAGAGACAGCACAGGTTACACTTTATGAGAAAAGAAGGAATGCAGTGTTGGAAAGTGGATACTGTTTTACTTTTTTCTTTGCCACATGCTGCAACATGAACAGTGCTGACTAAATGGAAAATTTTCAGATTGAAGAAGCAACCCATTTAGACAAAATAATTTGTTCACCCTTTTTTTTCTTTCTAAAAACAAAACAAAATCCAGGAAACTGTGTATGCATGTGTGCAAAGTGAATGCCATTTTACATAAGAAATCTGAAAAATCCAGGAGTGACACAATTAAAATCTCTCCCAACCATTGCGCTCACAATTTAAATACCATATACTTCACAACTGAAAAAGGGGCTAAGTTTGACTGTACAAGCACCAAGAACTGTGAATTTCCTGACCTTCATTAATGTAAAATACCAACCTTGCCCTGCATTTGTGTTGCACTTTGAGTTTAATTACACTTGTGACCGATTATTTAACAGTAACAACCAAGGTATTTCACGGCAAACTAAACTGAAGGTTTTAGGATAAATTGTATTTTCTACTGCACATATTTTGGAAAGTTTTATCTCAGACAAGGAAGTACTATAACTCAGCTCTTCCTGTAATAGTTGGTCAGTCTTTATTTTTAGTTTTCAATTGTCAGTATTTTTTCCCCTTTTTGTAAAGGAAGTGTAAAGAACTGCCAGTACCAGAAGCTGAATTGCCTTATTTACAGAGGTCTACTGTAATACGCACAGTTGCAATGAAGCCTAGTCCAGTGCTTTGACAGAGGACATAACAGATGATAAAGGGTCAAGCCTATAATATGGTTGAAGTTAATGGAGCTATGACCATTTATGCCAGCTCCCTGGGGCTCCTAGAACGGGCCGATGTCTGAGGACAGGAAAGTGGGCTAGATGGACCTTTGGTCTGACCCAGTATGGCCACTCTTATGTTCTATAACCTTAGAGGAAACTTTTTTTAAAATTTTGCTTACACACGTCCAGGGCTTTTTTTTGGCACCACCACTTTTAAAAGGAGGCTGAGTAGCTCTGAGCTTCAAGTGCCTCTTTAAAGAGCCAGTTGTGGCTGCTGCTGCTGAGGCTCTCTTTCAGCTCCTAGCATCCTGCCAGCTGAAAGAGGACTCAATTTAATTGGTTTAAACAAAGAGCTAGGAGCTGCCCCTGCTGTGTTGTATGTGGGGGAGCCAGAGGGAGCTACTGCAGCTGCGCGGAAAGGTGAGCATGGGGACTGGGGGCATGACACAGGCCCTGTGCGGGGGAGCCCCCTTGGGCCCTGATGGGGGGGGTGGCTAAGCCAGCGGGTGGCAGCTCAAGTCCCACATGGCAGGGGTGGCTTGGGCCCTATCATGGGGACAGCTTAGCCACTGGGGGGCAGCAATGGCTCCATGCGGAGTGGTTTGTGCCCCACATGGGGGGGTGGTGGCTTGGGCCCCATGCAGGGCAGCTAAGCTGTTAGGGCCCTGGCCTAGGGGTTAAGCTGCTGGGAGGAGGTTGAGCCTTGGAGTGAGGGGAGCAGTTTGAGGCTTGAGTTCACCACCTTTTTTTTCTAGAAAAAACAACACTGTATATGTCATGAATAAACACTGATTCACACATCCTAGCAGGGCACAGGGATAAAAAAATCACACAGGCAAATCCTGCACCAAAGTCATGAAAACAGCTAAAAATGCAATTTAAAAAGGATATTAAAAAGTTTACCAAATGGAAGATGCTCCTCACCTTGGGCACCATGTGGTCGAGGGCCAGCTCTGCTCACAGGCCTTTGGAGAGTCACCTCTCTATTCCAAACCATTTCTGGGTTTCAATTCTCAATTAAGACTTAAGAGCGATCAGTGGGGTTTGACAGTGACAGCACATGTGTCAAGCCTGATTTCTTTCCCCTCTGCATTTGAAACTCCAACACCCCAGGAATATATGACAGTAACAGGGAGCCTGGAATGTTAATACAGTAGAACTATAAGCAGATTACACCAGTGCAATTCTTCTTACAAGGCTATGTACATTAAACCAAAGGACAAAGTTCCAAGGTGTTTCAGCTATACCTTAGTCAGGGAAAAACAACTCTAGAGCTTTTCTGTATGATATAACCCCTGCTGCTGGGGTCCTTAACTCGATTAATTTTGTTTTTTAGAAAATAAAATGAAACGTACATGCTTCATTTAAACGATTACTCTGGGGTGGGGCCGTACAAAGGTGGCTGCTGGGAGAGAGGATTACAGCAGCTTATAGCCAAGGTGAGAAGTGCCTCTCCCTGGCCACTTGAGCTCTAGCGGGCACAGCCAGGGAAGGGGTGCATGTCCTGTGGACAGAGCAGGACCAGGTTCTTCTGCCTCCTGCTCTCCCCAGCTGGAGTGAGGAATGCAGCAAACGGTGCACTGCTCCCTGACAAAGTAGAACAGGCAGCATCATCGACATATGAATGTGTGTCTGAGGAGAGAGCTGCAAACCTCTCAACTTCCCTAAGGAGCGCCAGGAGCCGAGGAGGCTTGGGCAAGGCAGGCTGGAGCAGAGGGTGCTTGCTCCCCAACCAACCGTTGTCACTTGCCTAAAGATTCTGTCTCTTTTCTGTATGATTTTATGCATCCCTGACAAACTGGGGTGAGGGGGAAGCTACAGCCCCTCCTGTGCCCTCTAAAGGATTCCTTGCGACAGAGCAGGAGGAGGCAGTCCCAGACAGGAGGGGTGCATCCCCAGTCAGACAGCCCCTTACACTTGTCTGGTGATTCTGTCTCCTTTCTGTATGGTTTTACGAGAAGCAATCCCATAACCAAACACTTATCTTGCTTTAAAGTTATGATAAGAAGAAAGAAGCATGCTGAATTTGGTAATCCTTTAGGTGTGAATCAGGAGGACACAATCTGGAACCATCTTTACTCAGTAGTGTGGGGACAGCTACTGTAGAAGACCTATTAATTTTTATGTATCCTTTCAAGGGAGTGCACACTTCAATAATAATGACCCACTCACAGCATACCAGTCATTTTAAGAATGTGTTGGCTTCTACTGAATATAAACAAACATGCACAATGTCAGAATAATCACAAATCTATAGTGATATTGTCTCATACAAACTTTCACTTGCACTGTGTAGCGTTACCTTAATATAGATGGAAGTGATATCAGTACATTTTATATACATAAGTCTTGATACATATTTCAGTAGGGCCTGCTCCACATCAAAGCCAATTGGCCCACAGCAGTTATGAACTGCAGGAATGAATTGGCTCTTAAAAAATAGGGTGATGTAGGTTGAATACAAATACTTCAAATATGACAGATGTCTGCAAATCAGGTTGCTTGACACTTGCTTATTTAATAATTGTAAATTGAATTTTAATTTAGAAAATGTATAATAGATTGCTAATATATAACTAGGTTCTACTTTGAAGAATGACAGCATAAGACAATTTTGTGAGTCAACGTGAACATCTTACATTTTTGCTATGTCTACACTAGATAACAAAAGTTATTATCGACAGAAATCTCAGCAGAACCTCTGTTGACAGACTGCTGCTACACACAACTTTCTCTAGAGACAGAGAACTGCCAGACTCCACTGCCCTCTGGTGACAGAAAGTGGAATGGCAGCTCTGCAAACGGCTTCCCGGCAACCAGAAGCCCTCTGTTAATAGAAGTGACTACACTGCACTTCTGGCTACAGTACTCTGGTGACAGAATGTTATGCCTCAAATTTTTGGCTGGGTCTACAAGGAGTGGCTTTCCCAGCAGATGGATGATAACAAGAAGCCTCGAAATTACAAATGGCCACTCATTAGCATAGTCCAACAGCTCATTAGCATAGCCGCACGAGAGCTCAGTCTCGGCAGAGGAAGGTGCCATCTGCCTCAGTCTCGGCAGAGGGAGGTGCCATCTCAGTAAAGAGGCTGTGTGGACGTGTCCCTGCCGGCACCCCGCCCTCTGCTGAGGCTGAGCTCTCGTGCAGCTATGCTAATGAGCTGCAGCACCATGCTAATGACCAGCCATTTTCAATTTCGAGACTACCCATTAGCATGGATCTGCCGGGAAAGCACTGTGTAGACCCAGGCAGCATTCTCTCCAGACTCTGTTGACAGAACGCTTTGTGTGTATAGATGCTTCCTGACTTATGCTGACAGAAAGCCCCTTCTGTCGACAAAACTCTTAAGTGTAGACACAGCCTTTATGTTTAGTTGTGCTACTACATTTATCTTTTATCTCTATCAAAATGTAACATAAGTAAGAGATGAATGCATCTATCCAATACTTTCAGATTGCATCCCGCTCACCGAAAGTACTATGGTAGCTCATTCTACTTCATTATTTTTCTGAAATTAAAATTATTGGCTCTAGAAATAAGACGCCTACACAGTCATATTACTACTGATTACTAGTGCCAACGTAACCAGCTTCTATTGTTGATAAATGCCTCAGTAAATCTATCTGTGGTCATAACGCATAAGTTCTTTAGTGTTATGGTCTGATTAACATAGCACGATTTGTTAGGCTATGTTTTCGTGCTCGAAAGTGATCCAAATAGCCAAACCCAATATGGTCTTGTGTCACCCATGCACATTAAAAATATAATCACAGACTCATTGTCCCCTCTGCAAAGGCTGATAATTTATTTAACTACATCTTATAAGAACCTTCACATACACTACTAGAGCACTATTGTACAGCTGATAACGATGTCAGAAAACAGGCCTGTGGCATAATATAATTAAAATGTTTACTAGAGTTAACGTATGTTTTTTCAGAATTATTTTGTAGCAGTTTGTCAATATATTTGAATTTATAAATATATATTTTCAGGACTGAATGCTTTACTTCTATCTTAGTTTGTAGAATTTAACTTTGTCAAACCTCTGAAAAATAATGAAACATTTTTTCTGTCATCTTTTTTCAGACTTGACAGTACCCAGTACTGGCAGAGATAAAAGAGTACACCTAGGATATATTTACAAAATAATACAGGACTTTAGTTTCTATGGAAATATAAGCCTTCCTAATGAAGTGAAGGATCCTTCAGAAACTTGTAACATCACTCTTGTTTCTCTCAAATGCAGCCTCCCAGTTCAAAGTACAATCAGTAGACTGCGTTAATCTTTGTTTCCTGCCAAAGGATTCAATATTTTTTAAGTCAAGTCTGAACATGGAGATTTTTACTACTTGTTTTCAGGGATTTTGTTCCAGGAAATTAAACTTATTTTGACAAAAAAGAAAAAAAAGTGATGTACTTTACTTCTTGAGTGTTCAAAGCTTTTGTGTTGGAGTATCACAGTAAGGAATGTTGTCTAGCAGCAGATCTTTCCGGGGAATAAGCACTGAAAAAAAATCATAAGTATAGTATTTTATCATAATGCTCTCCAAAAATATACATGTCCTTTACTATTTTTACAAGCAATGAAGCAGCTTACTACAGAACCCCTAGTTTTAAATTAAACCTACAAGAAGCACTATGGTAAGCCAATAAAATTGTACTAACATTTTACCTTCTGTTCATCAGAAATCTCTTCCACCTCCTCCACCTAATTTGCTGTTGTTAACATCCTTGAATATATTTTAACACTCTACATGGCTACATTTTGCCAATTCTCACGTGAAGACATTTTAGAAACACAGGATGGCAAAACTACTATGTTTCTGGTGATCCTGATTCCAATGTATTTAAATATGAATAAAAATACTTTAATATATAGATGCCTCATTTAATGTCTCCAATATTCATCAATATGCTACCTGTTTTTTTAAGACCAGCATAAAAGTTAAGTGTCAAATGTCATTCACTGCAGGAGGAAAAAAAGTAATGCATTAGGTTTTTCTTGGCTAGGTACTGTGCTAACTGCTGTTGGCTCTAATAAAGTTTTGACCATCTGGCTCCTTTGATATCCACTTGGGAGTTCTTCACCTGGGTGCTGTCAAATATATACAAGTGGCACAACCTACCAATTGGGGCACCATGGTTGCATACACAATCTTGTACTTTGACTAGTCAGGCCAGTACTAAACAAAGGTACAGTCAACCTCTTAAAAAAACAAACACTCCAGATTCCATTCCTTGCGTGTAATCAGCCACAGCTCATCCAAAGTATGCTGTTTTCCCATGTATTATAGAAAAAGCAAGGAACTTACTTCCCTTGAAGCTACATTTCTTTTTTCATTGTCTGGCCCTGGTAATAAAACAGTATTTAACACATTTTTAAATGGATTTGTGCCCCAGTGTTCACATCTTTTTCCTCTACATTTTAGTGACAAAACTGTGTGCGAGAGAAAAATACAAATAAAAACCAAGCAGGACAAATAAAAAAGGCTGATGGAGACAGAATTTCTTAACCTCTCACTGAAAAATAAAGTGTGGCACATATCCCACCCATTACCATAGCAAATCCAAAATCAAAACCATCAGGATGCATTGCATATATGGCACTTTGGGGCAACAAAAGCTCCATTTGTATCAGCTTCCTCTGCAAAATAAAACCAAGTTGCACAACAGTGGATAAGCTGACTTGACAGGTTGAATGGCAATGTCACAAAAATCTGGTGAGTGAGATTCTACATAATGTAACTAACACCAACTCTTAGCTGAAAATCCATTTTCTCATTGAAAACTTCTCCCAGCCTTGACAATGTCCAGGCTGGCAGAAATTAAAAAAAGAATCTGACTATTTTTTAAAAAAAAACTATGCAGAAGTTAATTTCTATAGAAATTTAATAATACCCAGTGCATGCATTTTAATCTCTTGGCATTATATTGTCATGTCACGACAATATAATTAATATCCACAATAGTCTGATCAGTTTCATATATTTTTGGAATGCCACTAAAGAACAACCAATGAGATCAGAAATGTGGTTAGTGCCATAGTTCTATAGGTCCATCTGCTCAGCATGCTGGATAATGGTAATCAGTACCAGATGCTTCTGAGGAAGGTGCAACAAACCAGCTACTGGACAATTATGGAATATCCAGAGAAAAAGCCTCTTCCTAACCGGGTGGATAAAAATCGATGATTTAAAAACAAACCCAATTTTTAAAAGTGTTTTAAAATAATGAAAAAATAAGTTGTAATTACATCTCATCACCAGCATTCTACACTTACAGTCTCATAAAAATGACAATGACCCTATTCTGTCCAGCTGAACTACCAGCTCTTTCTTCTTGAAAGTTCTGGGCTTTCAATTTTTGTTTCCCAGCAGACTAAAGTGACACGTGCAGAGAAAGACATAGGCGGCACAGGACTGTTGTTTTTCTCTGTTTCTGCAGTGGTGGATATGGGCCAACCGTGGCAAAGGAGTTAGGACACTGACTTGAAGATGGAGACAATTTTATAGCAAAGACAGAGGCAGCATAGACAAGAACAGTGGAGTGGACTGGAAAGAAAACGGGAAGACATTATTCAGCACACACAGAGTTTCCTATATTCCCCCACACTTTTGCCACAGAAAAACTATCATGGCTTCTGGGCGTAAGAGACAGCCTATCTGGGAATATTTTGAAGAAATTCATTCCCTTGATAAAACAGGAAAATGTGTGAAATGTAATCAGTGCACAAAGATGATGCAGGGCCTAGTAACAAAAATAAAACATCATGAGGAAAACAAAAAGAAACACTCTCTCAATTTCAGATTTTGTCACTGAAGTTCAGCACAGTTTTAAATACCTTAAGAAAGAAACGTGCAGTTCTACTTACGCAGTCTGTCAGAATCTGTGTGAAGGCCCTGTATAACAGATGTTCTGAGTAGAACTTCAACATCTGAACCTATTTTCATAAGCTGGTAAAGAAAAAACAGAACAATTCAAACATTGGAAGTTACACTTGTAAACAACTTCCATGTTTGCTAAAGGTGTAAGAACACTGATGATATTTGATGAATATTAAATAACAAAATATCAAAAATAGCTGGGCCGGCTACTGGGACTGGGCTTCCCGGGGCCTCCCTGTGCGAGTCGGAGGGCAACAGGCTGGGACTGACCCCCGGGCTCACCACCTGGTTGGCTGATGAAGGGGCAGGAGAGAGAGTGAGGTGATCCATGTGGGAGTACTGCACACTTGTTCTCCTATGGGATTCCTGGTCAGCAGCCTGTCCCTAGGCTCTGGTTTTGGACTCTGGGTGCTCTCCAGCTGAGGTCAGAGTGGTCTCATGTTGCTTTGGTGCTTCCGAGCTCCCAGGCTCCGATAGGGCTCTGCGGAGTCACGGGGAACACTGGAGCCATCTGGGGTGACCCTGAACAGCAGGCATCCCTCGACTCACTCCTGCATGATTTTTGCCTTAATAAAGATCATAGCTTCCCTCTTGCTAGAAGAGAACTGCAGCATTCTCCGTACTTAGGCTTTGGAGGCTGCAGTTTGTGATAGGTGTCCAGTTGTTACTGTAGGAACCCCAAATATGTGAAAGGAAAGAATCTCTGTCCTGGGGAGCCCCATGCCTGTGTTGTCTGGTGAGCAGAGGGGAGCTGAGCTGCTTGCTGCATGGCGCATCTCCAGGTGGTGGATATGAGGGGTCTCTCCTCAGAGGTTTGCTGCAAAATAAGTGTGCTTTATCATGCAAATATGCAGCTGCAGACCAGCAGAGGCAACTTTACCAGGCTGTGAAGGGGCACTGGCTGGTATCCACTGTCCCAACTAAAAAAAAATCACAAGTGCTCAGTGACAATGTTGTGGCATGGCGTATGTAGCCCATCATCAAATAAGGCTACTGCCCCCTCATTCTGCATGAGATGAGGGTCTGGGATACTTGGGTCCCTAGATTATTTTGGATAATCCAAATGGCATATGAACCATGATTTGGTCGCCGGCATCCAAGGGAGTGTGACCCCTCATGTCACCCCAGGAAAGACAACCCTGTCAGAAAATTCCTCACTGCCTTGAGGGTAGGTTCAGGAAATCCAAAGGCTATGGGACCAAACAAAGACAGAAAATCTGGAGTGGAGACCCTAAGGTGGTTAGCAAGGAGGATTTGTCAAACCTGCTTTTGGCATCTCCTTGCAGTCACCTCAGTTCCGAACATACTGACTTCTGTCTTTCCTTTGGATTCAACTGGGGCGACCGAGAGGGGGACAGTGCTGCTTGGGCAACGCACTTGCTCCAAACACTATCCCAGGCAATGCAGTGTGTCAGAGGGTGCCAAATGGACAGGACACTCCATCCTTGCTGATAGCATGGAAGCAACATGGGAAATGGCAGTTACGGGTTACAAGCCCTCCTCAACTGGTGAAGAGGAGGACACCAGTTGGGAGGCATCATTGTACTCCACTGGTAGGCTACCACCCATCTCAAGACAGGCACCCCCCCGGTCAATCAGGTGCTGACCCACCACATCTGCTTTCCTCATGGGGTGCATGGGGATAGAGTAAAAATTGAAAAGTAGATGTAAAAATGACATATCCACCATAAAATGAAACAATAAATCAACTTGCCTCCAGCTCAGTAGCTGGAATGTGCAGACCATGTGTCTGGGACTTGAATCTGCCCATGACCTTACGAACACAGATTCAATATGCAAAACAGTAGTCGTAGATCAACAGCTACGCAAATAGAATTTTGACATCGCTGCTCTCCAGGAAACCAGGCTCGCAGATGCTGGGTCAGTGAAAGAAACCAACCACACTTTATTCTGGAAGGGCTTGAGTTCAGAGGAACACCGCCTCTACGGAGTGGGATTTGCTGTTCGGAACAATCTGCTGAAATTTATCAATATGCCGACAGCTGAATTGGAAAGCATGATATCCTTGAAGTTCTGCACCAGGTCAGGATATGTCAACATCATCAGTGCTTATCCCCTCATGTTGGCGTCGTGCACCGGAAACAAGGATCACTTTTATTATAATCTTCAGAAAATTACTGACTCCTTTCCAACTGACATTCAACTATACATCCTTGGCAACTTCAATGCAAGAGATGGACATGATGATCAGTCCTGGCCCATTTGCCTTGGTCATCATGGTATTGGGAAAATGAACGAACATGGTCAAAGGCTTCTCAAATTCAGGTCTCACAATCAGCTCTGCATCACCATTTTCTTTAACTTGAAAGAATGTCACACGGTTTCATGGCACCAGCCCAGATCCGGTCACTGGCATCAAACTGACCTTGTACTGGTATGCAGGAAACATCTCAATGCCATCAAATTTACAAGCGCATACCATAGCGCAGATTGCAACACTGATCACTCCTTGATCATCAGTAGAGTGAAAATCATCCCAAAGAAACTTTACATGACAAAGAAATAGAGTAAATGAAAGATCAATACCCTCGATACTAGGGATGTGCTGAAACGCCCTGTTGTCGCAGATGATCTTACTCGCAAAACGGAACAAAATCGTGATCAACAAACCGTTGATGAAACATGGTCCAGGCTGAGAGATACAATATACGAATGTGCCAAAATCTGCCTTTGGAACACGTAAATTCTCTAACAAAGACTGGATTGATAAAAATGCTGACATTCCTAGGCCTCTTTTTGAAGAAAAACACAAGGCACATCTGACTAAAGAAAGAACCCATCTCAAAGCACAAGAGATCAACTTCAACACGCAAGATCTGTTCTTCAGAGAGAATCCAGGTGGTGTGTGAACAAGTATTGGACCAATCTATATTCTAATATTCAAAAGGCATCTGAATTGGGTGACCTGAAAATTACGTATGATGGACTGAAGAAAGCACTCGGACCAAACATTACCAAAGTTATCCAATGAAGCATTTAAATGGACAGATGATCACGGACAAAACCTGCAGATGTCCAAATGGGCGGAACACTACTCTAGTCTTTGTTCCCACGAGCATACAACACAATCTGAACTTGACAACCTCATCCCAACTCTTCCAGAAACGTCAGAGCTAGATGCAGAGCCTATGGAGGAGGAACTCTCTCAGGCTCTTAATGCTGTCTCCAATGGAAAAGCACCAGGAAACAAACAGAATCCCAGCTGAAGTTCTGAAGGCAAACAAGGCTGTGGTCTTCCCTTTCCACTACGATTTACTCCTAAAATGTTGAAGAGCAGATGTCCCACGACATGAAGGATGTAAACATCATCACTTTCTATAAAAACAAAGGTGACAAGGGTGACTGCAACAACTGCAGAGGCATCTCATTACTGAGCATCACAGGTAAAGCATTTGCCCGTGTCATTCTCAAACACCTGCAAAAACTCCCAGATTGAGTCTATCCAGAAACACGTGGCTTCAGGGGTGGCAGGTCAACAGTGGACATGATTTTCTCTGTTTGACAACTACAGGAAAAAACACAGAGAACAAGGAAAGCCATTGTTCATTGCATTTGTGGACTTAACAAAGGCATTTGACACAATTAGTAGATCAGGACTACACAGAGTATTAACCAAGATTGGCTGCCCACTGACCCTACTCAAACTCATAACATCCTTTCATGAAAACATGAGAGCAGCAGTGCAATATGATGGATCTACATTGGAACCATTTGCAATGAATAGTGGAATCACACAAGTGTGTGCTCTTGCCCCTACCCTTTTTGGCATTCTTCTCAGTTCTACTAAATTGTGCATTTCAAAACCCACACAGCGATGTATTTCTCCACACAAGATTAGACTGCTCTCTCGACAACCTGGCGAGACTCAAGGCCAAATGGAAGGTCAAAAAAGTCCTCATTAGGGAACTCCTCTTTGCAGATGATGCAGCTCTCAGCTCATAATGAAGACACACTATAGTTACTGATGGATTCTCTGTCCAGAGCCTGAAAGTTGTTTTCCCTTGACATAAGCATGAAGAATACTGTTGTATTCACTCAAGGTATACCTCAGTGACCCAATGTCATTGTGGATAACAGCCCATTAGATGTGGTTCAACAATTCTGTTACCTTGGACCTACTGTCACCACAAACCTATCCATGGACGAAGAACTGAACATCAGAATCAGGAAGGCAGCTACTATTTTTGGCAGACTTACGAAATGTGCACGGAACACTCTTTAGACGGACAGTGAAAAAGATACTAATCTACTAGGCACATGTATTGAGTATCCTGCTATATGGTTCTGAGGCATGGACCACCTACTCGAACCAGGAGAAAAAACTGAAGACTTTCCATCTTCGCTGCCTCCACAGATTTAACAATATCAACTGGCAAGATAAAGTTTCAAATGCAGACTCAAACAAGATCTGGCATATGCAGTCTTAGAGCGATCCTCTACAGCAGGAGACTACGATGGATAGGTCATGTGAGAAGAATGGGTGATGAACGTCTTCCCAAAGAAATCCTCTTCACTGAGCCATCGTGTGGATTGAGAACAAGAGGAAGACCAAAGCTAAGATTCTAGGATACAAGGAAAAATGCCATGAAAAAATTCAACATCAGTCCAAAATACTGAGAGTCTATATCATTAGATCAAAATACCTGGCCGCGATTGCTATGACAGGGCACATTATCCTTCGACAGTATACGTGCAAGACACAAAAAGAACTTTGTCTCAGAAGGAAAAGCTTTCAGACTCAAGAGTTTGGAAATAGACTGACATGCAGTCATTGCAATTGACCATGCAAATCCAATATTGAATGGATACGCCACGAGAGAAGCTGCAGACTCAAACACCGCCCATAGATCCTCATCGCCGCTGCTAACCACCATCTCTCGAGATGAAAAGGGGCCATAGAGATTCGGTTGAGTTTCTGAATAATAAGGCATCTGATGATTACATAGTTCCTTTTATCCTTGAGGACTCCAAAGTGCTTTACGAACCAATAGTTATGTCACTCTGGTATACACCCCAGAGATTAAACCAGTTTATTGTTGGTAACACACACAGCTGTAGAAAATACTTTATTTGATTGAAACTGCAGGGGGATATTTAGGTAAGTAGATTACCAGAGTAATTATATTTTAATTGCTGTCCAGTTACCATGAACTCCACAAAGAATATCTTGCAAGAACTGTCATCAGGAAGTCAGGTTTTTTTACAGTTCTGGTACGGTTTGGATTTCTCTCCCCTTTTTAACTCCCAAGTCAGAGAGGTTGAGTCAGTAGTGCTGAGCTATTACAGGAAGGAGACCAAAAGCAGCAGGAATGACTGAGGGATGGAGTTCTACCCCTCTCCCCAGAGATCATCATCATTAGAAGTGTGTGATTACAACAACATAACCCCTTCCCTGTTTGAGAAGCAGCATGACAAAGGTCTCCATGTGCATACCCTTTGCCACAGACAGTATTTGTTTAATGTCTAGTATTTATCTCTGCATAGCTCCTCCCAGCAGTGTATATCACTTCACAAGTGAGAAGTTTAGAGAAAAAAAGGAGTACCTTAGGCTGCAAAATTTCTCAGGTTATTGTCCTTCACTTCTATGCCTAAAATACTGTTTAATGTCAAATAGGCTAGAAAACATGTGCTATACTCTACTGTTGCAGTGGATGAAGCAACAAATATATATGACCAAGATTTTGAAAAATGGATTTCTGAAGGTAGGCAACAATGTACGTGAATACGTGGCCTTATTTTCAGCAGTATTGAGGTGATTGATACCATGCTGTTTTGACTGTTTCTGTAAAACACTCTTTGGTCCAATTCTTTGGCATTAATGAAACTTCAGCATATAAATCCATAATAATTATTAAACATGATAGGGCATGTTCTGCATCACAGATATCATTATGGTCTCGCTGGAGAGCAACAATTTTTTCCACTAATCTGTTCATTCAATGACTATGCCAATTAACTAGCATCAAAGGAACAGTCAATATGAAACATGCGTTTTGTAGATCACTACTCCCAACACATGTAGCTTTGAGAATTTTGCTGGCGTCTTAACTATATGTCAACTAAAACAGTGCTACATCATTCAAACAAAAAATAGAACAGATGACAGGACTTGATGCCTAGGACACATGCACAGAAATATTGCCGCTGTTGCTTGGCAACAAGCTGACACTGCTAGAGAGAGTCCTGAATGAATACGCAGAAATGTTAACGTCAGCGATACGTGGGTGCTAGGACGCAAAGTACTGAACTGATGGTCTTTTTTCCCCCTCTACAATATGTGTTTAAACATAAGATGTAGTTTCTTCTAACGTCCTCGCTCCTGGGCTCAGGAGCAGTAGCATACAGGTGTGTACAAGAGCATTTTGGAAGACTGAATTCAATGAATTGGAAAATATGCTGAATTGAAAAAAAAAGTGATGACAATTAATTCACTTTTTCATTGTGTACAGTAAAATAAAACCTTCAGTTCACACTATTTCAACTTTTAAAACTTCAGGTCTAAATAAATTCATAAATTTGCTGCTAATTAAATGACTTTGCAAATTTGTAACGTAACAGCCAGGAGAGTTTGAATTATATAGTGAGCTAAAAAAAATTTCTACACCACAGACTCTTAACTTACCATTAAAAAAAAAAAAAAAAAAAAGAGAGATCTAAGGGCAAGTACGATGCCGCTCAATCACAAACACTTGATTATTGGGGAGGGAATGGAATCCATGATATGATACAAATCAGAACCAGTGCTTTCAGCCATGGGATTACTGAGGGGTAGGGGTGCAGCTGGCTGAGCGCTGGCACTTTTTAAAAAAGAAAACGGCACTGATTAGAACTTATTTCTGGCTCTGCCAACAGCTGACTACATTTATACTAACGAGGAACGGGTGTGACTTCCAGCTTGCAGGCGCATAACTCAGACCACTCCGACCCAAACCAGCATGTGTACATGTGCACAAGCTTGGAATTATACCCCAGCTCATAGTGTAGTAATAAATGTAGTCTCTTTGTGTGACATTTGGCAAGCCACATAACTTCTGTACTGCATTTTACCCATCAGTACAATGAGTATACGACCATCATTCTTAGAATATAAGGCCAGAGTTCCATTATGATCAGTTACTCTGGTAACTAGTCTAACAGTTAGCCTGACTGCATAAGGAGAAAAGGAAAATATTTCTACTAATTGGACAATTTAGAAAAGCCATCCTATCTTTTCTACAAACTTGCAAATAGGCAGAGCAAATATGGCCTTGAATTGTAAGCATAGAAAGTTGGTTTTTGTGCAGTTTTTAATGTGAAAAATGCCATTTGCAATTTTTACACAAACAAAGTGACAGCATGCCACAATACAGCAAGTAAGTTTATACACAAAGCTCTGGCTGCAAGTCTCAGTTCGTGTCTGTGAAATATTATGGGATCCTTTGATATGACGCTACTATGTGAATGAAAAGTATTATTAAACTTTGTAGCACAAAATAAATACCTCTGCTATTCTCTCAGAAGAAGTCTCGTCTTGATTATTTCTGAATTCTTCATTTATCTTCTGTCTTGCAGCTAAAGCAGCCAAGTAAAATAGTAGTTTAGGTTTTGTTTTTTTTTTAAAATTCCTTCTCATTATCAGTCCTTTGTGATTAGATGATAACTCAGATTTTTTAGCAGAAAAATATTCAGCCATTGGTTTTAAGGAAAAAAAAAACAACAAAAAATGTACAAGAAATTTACAAATAAATGTACAAAAGAGGCCAAACTGGCCTTTTAAAGTTTATGAAGTTCTTTAATAGCTAAATAACAGTGTGATGCACTTAAGAAATGTATTCTCCTTTGCCAGGCCTGTAAGAGACTGAAATCAGAGTCCATGGTATTTTGTTTAAAATAGACTGTCAGCTTCCTAACAGTAAGTGAAGTGTCTAATGAGTTGTCTCTGATCTCTATGCTGGATGTAATCTATGAAAATCATGACAAGAAATTAGACTAATTTATTACAAACTGACATTGTTTCTCTGTTTATTAAAAGAATATATATTCCAGTGAACAAATGAAAAAATGTACTTTCTGAAGAAATGTACCTCTGAGCTATTGGGACTGGTATTTCTTAAGCTCAACATAAGAGAAAAGCTTTTTTGTGGCACTGCATGATTTACGACCACACAATTTGTTTGAAGGGTTTTAGCTCTAAATTAACAGTTTTAGCACATTAATTTTAGCCGAAGGACGCTTCACAGCTGAACAATTTTCTGAAACAACAGACATAAGGGAAGAAGGCTGATAATAGTGTCGACTTTTTTCCTTAACACATTTAAAAAAATACTAAACCAAGGGAACTGTTTATAATAAATCTCCCCCTTTCTAGGCTCCAGGATGAAGTTTAATAAGGACAAATACAAAGTGCTCCACTTAGGAAGGAACAATCAGTTTCACACATACAGAATGGGGAGAGATTGTCTAGGAATGACTACAGCAGAAAGGGATCTAGGGATTATAGTGGACCACAAGCTAAATGAGTCAACAGTGTGATGCTGTTGCAAAAAAAGCAAACATGATTCTGGGATGCATTAATGGGTATGCTGTGAACAAGACATGAGAAGTCATTCTTCCACTCTACTCTGAGCTGGTTAGGCCTCAGCTGGAGTATTGTGTCCAGTTCTGGGCACCGCAGTTCAAAAAACATGTGGAGAAACTAGAGAGGGTCCAGAAAAGAGCGACAAGAATGATTAAAAGTCCAGAGAATGTGACCTATGAAAAAAGGTTGAGAGAATTGGGCTTGTTCAGTTTGGAAAAGAGAAGATTGAGGGGAGACATGATAGCAGTTTTCAGGTATCTAAAAGGGAGTCATAAGGAGCAAGGAGAAAACTTGTTCTTCTTGGCCTCTGAGGATGGAACTAGAGACAACGGGCTTAAACTGCAGCAAGAGAAGTTTAGGTTGGACATTAGGAAAAAGTTCCTAACTGTCAGGGCAGTCAAACAGTGGAATAAATTGCCAAGGGAGGTTGTGGAATCTCCATCGCTGGAGATATTTAAGAACAGGTTAGACAGACATCTATCAGGGATGGTTTAGATAGTACTTGGTTCTGCCATTGGGGCAGGGGGCTGGACTCGATGGCCTCTTGAGGTCCCTTCCAGTCCTAGTGTTCTATGATTCATCTCTTCTTGCCACCTGTCCAAAAGGGTACTCTTCAGAAGTTTGTTCCTTTCTTACACTATTCTGACCATGCTAAGATCATACATATCTTCAATCTCTCTCTTACTTTTATTACACATTGGGCTCATCTACCCACAAACATCTTCCACTGGTAAAGTCAAAGCATGACCCACAGGTGTGATTGGCATAGCCACCCACTCATGTATACACTCAGTGTGGTTGGTATAGCTTAAGCTTTTCAAAACCCTTCTCAATACAAAGCAAGCTTAAATTATACTGATATAAGCGCATTACTATCCACGTGCTAGGGAGCTATGTCACCGTCCTAACTTGCATAGTTATAGCAGTAAAGGTCCAACTTCTAAAACTCAACTTCAAAGCTCCCTGACTCTCCCATTCCCTTCTGCTCCCTTGCTCTTTCTATCACAGACATTGTTTTTGTAGTCTCTCTCTTTCTGCCTTCTTCTATGGCAGTGTTTACACTTAGTAGAGAAGAGATACCTAAGTCACCCCTTTTTCCTCCAAATACTTTTGACAAAAAAAAAGTAGAAAAGAGAAAGAACACTAACTTTTCCCCAAGGCATTTCAACAACACCATGACATTGAAATCAGAGAAGAAAGTGGAGATAGCTAGGCCATACTCTCAGAAAACCATCATCCAGCACAGTCTGTCAAGCCTTCCCCTGGAACCTGCAAGGAACACTCAAAAGAAGACGACCTCGGACAACATGGAGAAGATCTACTGAGATTGGATGACGACAACTGGGGTACTCCTGGAGCCAACTAGAAGCTTTGTCCCAAGACAAAGTGAATTGGAGGAGACTTGTAGATGACCTATGCTCCTCATGGAGTACAAGGATTAAGTAGTAGTAGAAAGTAGCAGTTGCAGAGATAACTGATTTGCTTCAAAGAAAAAACAACATCATATGCTACATTACAAACTCCTTCAAATACTTGTAACCATGTATGCTCAGGACCACTTCTTCTTTGTACTAGAATTGAGAGTGCTCAATAAAGATTTTGTGAGGAGTGCCTGGAAGCTGGGGGGCTTCAGGGTCTGTGGCAGCCTGCCAAGTAGAGTGCCACAGAGTTGGAGAACTCAGGATATCCAGGCTCTACTGCACTAGGTCATCCTGCCATGGAACTGGGGTTCTATTCCCTCTTGTGAAGGATTTGGAAATATTTAGGGTTTTGCTTCCAACTGCAACAAAACCAAATTTCAAAATATTAAATCCTCTGTGAAGCAGAATTGCCTTTTTCTGCACAGCTCTAATCAAGATCACAATGCATCCTCTTAACTGTAGCTGAAGAAGACTGACAAATTAAAGCATTTAAATGGATGAGGTTTTCAGAGGAGGGGGAAGTGTCTTGTTTTTTCTTGGTGTGGGCTTATTTTGCTTTAGGATAATAGAACAACAAAATAATAATGATTTCTTTATCACACTTGTGACTCAGGTTGATAACCTGTTCCATCTATTTGCTCCCAGGACGAGAGATGGCAATGGTTAACCAGTAAGGGCTGGAGTAGCCCTCCACTGACCAGGAACAGGGGTTGCTCCAGCACCTGTGGGTTGCTGAGGGAGTGCGCGCCAGGGACCAGGCTGGAGCAGCTCAGGTCCACAGCAGCACCATGGGCAGGGAAACTCCAGCTCAATTGGAGGAGTCCATGTCCTGGGATGGAGTGACATATCCAGCCACCCTCCCCTCTCATTGGTTAACTGGTTAAAGCTACTGTTTAACTGGTTAACCAACTTAATGGGATTTCACATGCCTACCCTGGACTAGCAAAGACTACATGCAAACTCCACTCAGAAAAGGAAAAACAGTGCTTTACCCTGTGTGACTGAACCCCTTAACGTGATTAAACAATAGCAAGTTTCAAAAAGGGGCTCATCTAATTCAATTCCCCTCAGAGAGAAGGACGATAGTTGCTGCGAGACCTTCAAAACAATGGAGGGAGGTCTTTAGGGCTTCTGTAGAGATGCAGACGACCCACTAGGGAGACAAAAATTCTTACCTTCTAAGGCTCTGGTATCATTTTTAAAAACCTGTTGCCGTGTTCTGTGCAATGCTTTGAATAGCTTCAAAACCTGTTAACAAAATACAAATAAAAAATAAAATGTGTTTTGTTTGTTAACAGGAGTTTTGAAAGAAGAAATATTTTTGCAATTAAGAAGATATTTTGTTTGCATTCTAGTGTTTCCTCTGTAGCAACTAAAACAGAATCATTGTCAGAAATGTAAGCTCAATTCTTCATAATACTTTTTGCAGCTAAAACAGAAGTACAGAACACAGAAGCCATGATAATTCTTGATATCTAAAAGACAGTCGAGCCTCAGAGTTACCAACCCCTGAGTTACAAACTAAGTTGTCAACCACACACCTTATCTGAAACCAGAAGCAGGCAATCGGGCAGCAGCAGAGATTTTAAAAAGTGCAGTACAGTACAGGCCGAACCTCTCCAAGCCTGAACTCTCTCGTCTGGCAAACTAATCTGGAATGATTTTAGTCAGCCAGACAAGTGTTCAACAGGAGTGTGGCCAAGTCTCATGTGGTCCCATAAAGTTTGTTTAAAGCCAACATTCTGGGCTCTTAGTGTTCTGTGCTGTTATTTAGCTGTATTTTACCCCCTAAATGTCTTCTAAGAGCCCAGTAAGTACTGGAAGTGTTGGTAACGTGCTAGAAAATATTGACCTCCCCTCATCCAGCAAATTCTTTTGTCTGGTACCAGTCAGGTCCCAAAGGCGATGGGCAAGAAATCTTCAACTTGTACTATGTTAAAAGTAAACTACTAAAATAAGGGAAAGCTTAAAAAAATTTAACAAGGTAAAAAAACTGCTTCTGTTTGTTTTATTTGATTTGAGATGGTTAAAATCAACACTTTCCACCAGCACAGTAAAGTTTCACAGCTATATAAAGTCAAAGATTTTGAAAGAAGTGTAACGTTTTCTTTAAAGACAGGAACATTATCTGTTCTGAGGTACATAACTCTGACGTACTACTGTAATTCAGGACACAAAAGTAGTTCTGTTCCTATTTCAAGTCACCATTTTGACCTCTATGGCACTACCCCTGCAAAGAGCCCAGCACAAAGACACTCATGCCTGCAAAGTAAAATTTACAGGATCAGGACTTACAATTGTACAGTAAGAGCTGTTAAAATCATGTTAAAAGTTAAAATCATGGGTATCATTAGAGATTAGGTTTACTATTACACATTAAATACTACACAACCAAAAACCTTTCAATAGCTCTGAAATGTTGACAGCTGCAACCTGTTCAAAAGAGTGTCACAAGACTGAATAAATCAGACAACCTTATTAGCAGTTTAGAAAGCTTATATCCAAACATTACATTTTCAATAGAACCATTTGTTGTAAACATTTAAAAAAAAAGATATAGCAAAACCCATTCCTCTCTAACAATAAGTACAAGATGGTCAGCAGAAGCCATTAAAAAAAAAAAAACACTGATGGAAAAAAAGACACAAAAATGGCTACTATTAACTATCATTAAAGGTTATTATAAGTATGCTTATGCCTTTGCTGAATCTTAGGAGATCCTATACTTATAAATATACATTTATAAAATAGTATTAATTCATATATTATGGTTTTAATTGAAATATTCATGCTAAAAACCAAACTTTAAGTATACTACAAAGGCTATGTTACAATTCTAGGAGCCATTTGGCCAAAAGGGAAAACAATCAACACAGAGATTGTCAAAGAAGAACATGGGAATTTCACCTTGTAGAAAATACCAGTTTTGTTATAGGTGTGATCTTTATCTTAACAAAAAAAAAAAATTCAGACAAAACTTTTAATGTTTTTAAACATTTTAGAAAGAGACCCGCTGTGTCAAAAAATGAAAGGCTTTAGTAAGGATACTCAGGCGGTGTTTATTTACAGTTCTGATAGGATTTCCTGTTAAGCTGCATCTGACGAAGTGGGTCTTTGCCCATGAAAGCTCATGCTCCAAAATATCTCTTAGTCTATAAGGTGTCACAGGAATTCTTCTTGTTGTTGTTAAGTAACAGTTTGCTTAGGTTTGGTCTACACTAAGCAGGTAAGTCAACTGCAGATATGCAATTCTGGCTACAGCAACTTTGTAGCCAGAATCAACTTATCTGCAGTTGACTTACCTGGCCATCTTCACTGAGGAAGGCTAACAGGTGAGTTTCCCTGTTGACTTCCCTTACTCCTTGTGATAGTGAGGAGTACAGGAGTTGACTGCAGACACGTGACAGGTCGATGCCACCCTTAATAAACAGAGAGAAATTGTGGGCTTTGAGTTAAAGATTGCTATTCATTAACTGGTATATGAGTAGAATGCAGAGAAGGCTTCAGGCTTACTGGCACAGGACAAGCTGCAGGGGTGCAACCCACAAGTACTCTAACAGTGGGAGGTGGTGATGTCAGAATGTAGGCTTGAGAAAACAAGTGCAGACTCCCACCATCTGCCCCCCGATGGGCTTAGGCTTGTTACAGCACCCAAATGCCCTCATCCACACTGGAAGCCTGGCCAGCAGCGCAGTCTCTAATTTTTTCCCAACCATAGGCAGAATAAATTTTGCTACGTGCACCAAGACATGCATGGGTGTGCACCAGGAAGAGAAACGCATACTGTTAGCTGAGGTTGCTCTGCCAATCAGCTGGGTAGCACCTGAGAGGCTGCCCAAGCACTGGGCCTACAGGGAGTACTGTGTGGCCAAACCCAGAGGCTGCCACGTCCATCCTTTGAGAAACACAGACCTAATCTGGACCTTATCCTACACCATCCATGACTAGGCATATGCTCAACCCACGCATGCGCACCCCGCTCTCACTCACCTCCGCCCGATTCCCCATCCCCGCAGCTGCGCCCCCTGCCTACACAGGGCCCCGCGGAACCACGCCCACACCCTCTCGACTCGATCACGAGGAGCCAATCGGAAGGTCACATTCCAGCGCCGGTAGCGTCTCAGCACCGCCTCTTCCTGCGTAGCACCTCAGGAGCGGCGGGGTCGAAAGACCGTTACCGGACGTGCATTCCACCGGTGGCGGCTAGGTTACTTCCTGGTGCAATTCGTGCCCGACGGAGCCGCGTGCCCTACATTCTGCTTCCGGGCATATCCCGGCCCCCTGAGCCGTCAGTGACGGGCGAGCCGGAAAGCGGGGCTGGGCTGTGACGGGGAGAAATCTGATTGGCTAATAAGGTTCGCGGGTTCCTTCCCGGCCGTACTACGCACGTGTCTTGTTGGCTCGTTGGGGTCTTGGGGTTTCCCGGCCAGCGTGGGGTGCCCGCAGCGCCAGAAGTGCCAGTGTGCTCGGCTGTGCCTCTGAGGGCCAGAGCGAGAGCGAAAGAGAAAAAAGACGTTGTGGGGGAGTAGTCCGGCTACCCAACCCTCCTTCACACAATTTGTCATGTGACACTGGACCCCTGACATTGGGGGCCATTTCCACCAGGACTTCAGTAAAAAATGAAAGACGGCCCATGCATGTATGTGTGTAGCATGAGCAGCCAGAGCCATAGTGATTAATGCTAAAACGCAGGTGTTGGAAGCGTTATAAAACTTCATGCTCCAGGGTTTTAGTCAGTCTCCAACTATTATTTAAGACTTCCATAGGGACAGAATCTCAAGCATCTAACTCCCTGCTGTGTGGTGTTCTGTTTTGTTTTGAACTGTCTTCTGAAGCATCTGGTAATGTCCATTTGCAGCCTTTAGCATTGACAGATGTCTTCCACAAAAATACTGGACACACGCAGGTGGGGGGGAGGGGGCAACGGGTGTAGAGCCTCATGCACCTGCAGTGGCTGACATCTGGAGCTCTGCGCACGCAGGGGCTGAGAGCCCCCTGCGTGCTCGCGGGGGTCTGTGACCTGGGGACAGGTGGGGGGGATGAGCTGGGTGCAGGGGGGGATTGAACAGGGGTGAACTGGAGCAGGAGTGGGTTGAGCTGGTAGAGGGGTTAGAGCCCCTGTGCAAGCTGGCAGCAACTGACAGCCAAAGCCCCACGTGCAGGGTTAGGGGGGTGTTAGCTGGAGTTGCAGGGGAAGGGGTTGAGCTGGGTGGGGGTATTGAACAGGGGGTGCACTGGGGTGGGGTGCTTGAGCTGGCGGGGGGATTGGCGTCTCGGGCGTGCTGAGCCAGCTGCGCAGGGGGGTGAGCTGGGGCCACATGGGGTTGGGGGGGGGTTGGGTCTGGATCCACAGGTCTGCAGGAGGGTTGGGACACAGGGGTTGGAGGGGAGCCCCAGGCATGCAACTGGAGGCCCCTGCTGGGGGAGGTGAGCTGGAGCGTGGGGGGCGGGGTGAGCTGGGACCATGGGGACAGGGAGTGTATGGCGGGGGGTTGAGCGAGCGGGGTGTTTAACAGGAGGGAACCATTGCAGCTGTCAAGCGGTGCCTCTCTGGGAAGCAGTGGGAAGGGGGTTTTAGCCTGCCTGGTTGCCCACAGCTGCAATTAAAATTAAATTACTGGACATTTATGTGTCCAGTATTCTGTGATTTTTTTTAACAAGACAGGTAGCCCAAATACTGGACTGTCTGGTTCACCTGGCAACTCACTAGCCTTAGAAGGTTGGACTAGCTGAATCATGGAGCTGACTCAGTATGCCCATGTTGCTACACAGTATAGGTTTTTGAAAGCTTTTTATGGGAAGAAGCGTTCTTTCGAAGATAGGTTTTACTTTTGAAAGAGCGACATCTACACTGCTTTTCTTCTTTTAAAGAAGTGCTTTGGAAAAAATATGCAAATGAGGTGCCAGATACATAAATCTGCACCTCATTTGCATATCTGATTTTCCCTCATTTGCATGTCTCTTTTGAAAGAGGAATGCAAGTGTAGACGCAGCCTGATTATAGGAAACCACACACATGACCTATGAAGGAAGGCTGAAAGAACCGGGCTTGTTTTGTTTGGAAAAGAGACAATTAAGGGGGGACATAGCAGTTTTCAGGTATCTAAAAGAGTGTCATAAGGAAGAGAGAGAAAACTTATTCTTCTTGGCCTCTGAGGATAGAACAAAAAGCAATGGGCTTAAACTGAAGCAAGGGAGGTTTAGGTTGGACATTAGGAAAGAATTCCTAACCGTCAGGGTGGTCAAACACTGCAATAAATTGCCTAGGGAGGTTGTGGAATCTCCATCTCAAGGAGATATTTAAGGACAGGTTAGATAAATGTCTATGGCTACGTCTACACTAGCCCCAAACTTTGAAATGGCCACACAAATGGCCATTTCGAAGTTTACCAATGAAGCGCTAAAATGCATATTCAGCTCTTCATTAGCATGCGGGCAACCGCGGCACTTCGAAATTGACGCGCCTCGCGGCTCATCCCGACGGGGCTCCTTTTCGAAAGGACCCCGCCTACTTCGAAGTCCCCTTATTGCCATGATGGATATTCCATGGATCCATGGATTCCATGAAGCAAAGCAGTACCCTTTGAACATACATATTTACCACAATATCTACATACAGTGGGGTGAGCTAAAGGACAGATTGTCAGCCCACATTTGTTTGATTTGTTTGGTCAGACATTTCTTTTTAATACCCCAGGCCATATTATTAGGAGAGAGCCATTACGGAAGATGTATAACAAGTTCTGCTCTTTTACACCATCCACAAATGACTGAAGCAACTGAAGACATGCTGGTCTGAGAACAGAATTCTGCCCACTATTCAGTCTGTAGTTATTGCTAAATCACATATTTCCGTTGTAAGAGCAAATAATTGTCCTACTTAGAAGAATTTTATGGAAAGTGTGAGGAACAACCAGAACAAGTCTTTGCAATGAGGAACAACCAGAACAAGTCGTTGCAATCTATGACGTTTAAAATGAGCTTTATTTTTAGCTTTTGGAATGTTTTCTGATTTTTTTTAACTATTTCCCAAAATCAGTTTCACCTGGAAACACCATATGGCTTGTTTGTTTATCTCAGTGAGGGATGCTGCATTTGACCAATTTTTGGTTGGAGGATGGACCAATTTACAGTACTGTGTGCTAAGATTTATGCTACAAAATATCTGTTAATCTATAAGGTGCCAAAGGACTTCTTGTTGTTTTTGAAGATTTTTCTGAAAATCAGTACTATCAGTGATGGGGATGCTAATCTAGTCCAGCTGCCACTGCCTTTTTGTTGTCTAAAGCCTAGTCTGCACTACACAGTTTTTCTGGCAAAAGTCAGCTTTTGTTGACAAAACAGCAGAGGTGTACACTCTGAAATTCTCTTTTTGCTGATGTAACTAACTCCCCTTCTATGCCAGCATACTAAAACACCTGGACAAATGGCAGATAGCTTTTTACAACCTAGTTAGAGTCATGCAACATCATTGTCGACACCTCCCTTGTTTATATCTCCCTAACTGTTATCCAGGCAAGACCAATTTGTCCCACTGTGCCCATCATGATCTGCCTGGTCAGCAGTTTGAATGCTGGTGCTCTGAAGGTACACAGGTATACGCCCCTGCTGTCCCATTTAAACGCCTGGGAATTTTTGAAATTCCTCTTCCTATTTGCTTGGCATGCAGCTCTACAAAGCATCTTCCCAACTGACTATGCTTATTTTTTGAAGCAGATATGCACCTGCATGAAGCACACCAGAGCTGTTTGATCTGCTGAGTCTATGGGGAGAGGAGGTTGTGTAGTCGTATCTTCACATCAGCCACAGGAATTTCAATACCTATAGGCTGATTGCAAATGGCATGGAGGAGAAGGGGCACAAATGGGACATGTACTACTGTCAAGAGACAATCCAGAACACAAGAGAGGCCAACTGTTGCTCTGATGCAGTGCCAAACACAAGCTATAGGAAACTTTTGCCATGTCACCCAGCAATTATTTCTGTAGGGATCAAAGCAGCACACAGGCAAGGGGCATATGGAACTGGTCTGAAACCACATGCATGTTGGAGATGTTCCCTTACATGTTGTTACCCCTCGGAGTGAGATACTGGAGTTTTACTATCCTAGTTGGTGGAAAAGGATACCTATATTCAGAATAGATTCTCTAGCAGGTTAATAACCCCCTTCAGAAGCCACCTATTGTCCCTTCCTGCCATTTCTCTCTTGCCCACCACCCTCTCACTGGTAAACTCACCATAATTTGGGCTCACGATGATCAATGAACTAGTCAAGGAGCAGTGAGAAACAGGATTCACAGCTGTGATCACACTCACAACAGTGTCTCTGATAATTGTTTCTTTGCCTTTTGCAGATGTCTCCTCAACATCGTTGGAGTGCCTCCTTTAAGTAAAGTAGCAAATCAGGTGGAGTAAATATTTTAACAAGGTGCTGCAGTCAGTAAATGCAGCACAGTGCAAAATAAGAATATGGAGGGAGAGAATTTAAGAAAGACTGAGGCTTGATAGCCAGGAAAGGACACAGGGCAGTAGCAGATGGTAAAACTCCTTGAAGACCAGAGATACTGAAGTCTTTCTTTAGCTTGCACACATACTTCAATCCACATCCAACTTTCCCTTCAGCCACTATGGAACTGCAGTTCCCCCCCATCCAGCACATCCCTTGCACATTCCTGGTCCTCATAGTACTGCAGCCCCCCTGCCCCGTGCAGTCCGTGGCTGAGGGCAGGTTTCCTGATGAAAGGTGCAGTTACACCCAATTTTGAAAGCCCTGAGATTGAGACACTGTTCTTCTTTGTTGTGTCCCCAGTTTGACCAAAAGTTCGATCCTATTATTAAACATGAGTCTTTGAAATAAGATGAATCGTAAATTTGTGAAGGACATATATGTATATATATTGCTCAGTCTCACCATTAGCCCACACTGGTCTAAGGCTATTTGCAATTAACACTCAAGAGTATGCACTTCAGGGTCTATTCAAGGAAACAATATTACCTGGATAAATGCATCACATACAGAGACATTATTGGGAATCACTGTCAAAACGTTCCTTCCAAGCCTCCCTGATTCAAATAACCTTCCTCTGTGCCCCTCTAATTACTCCTGTATCTGGCTGCTCAAAATCAGCAGCCAGTGGTAAGTGTCAGAGACCCTGGCCTCGGGAAACCTGTCCTCCACTGATTCACAAATATGGAGAATACAGCAGTCCGCAGTGGGCACTGGAATATTTTCTTCACTGAGATCCAACTAGGCAAAAAGCTCCAGAGATCTTTCAATTGGCCAAAGGCACATTCAGCCATCATGATGTCTTAAGCCTTTTGTTGAAGTGCTCTGTGATAAGGTCTAGGTTGTTACTGCCAGTGTAAGGCTTCATGAGCCATGGGAGTAAGGCACAGGTGAGGTCTTCAAGAATCACTACAGGCATCTGCACATCCCCCACTGGAATCTTCTGGTTTGGGAAGAAAGCCACACCATGCAGCTTTCTACACAGTCCAATGTTCCAAAAGATGCATGCATCATGGAGTTTTCCTGACAACCCTGTCCTGATGTCACTGAAAAAGTCCCAGTGACCCACCAGAACCTGCAGGACCATGGAGAAGTAGCCCTTTGAGTTGATGTAATCCATAACAATATGTCTGAGGGCCTCACTTAAGATATACATTCCATTTATTGTTCCACTATAGAGAATCACAGAATCTGAGAATCTGTTAAGAATCTGAAGAGCTTAGGGTTGTGAGAGCCCTCAGCAGGTCACCTAATCAAACCCTCCACTCAAAGCACGACCAGCTCTAGCTAAATCATTCCAACCAAGGCTTTGTCAAGCCTGGCTTCAAAAGCCTCTAAAGATGGAGATTCCACCACTTCCCTAGGCAACCCATTTCAGTGTTTCACCATCCTCCTAGTGAAGTAATTTTTTCTTAATATACAACCTAGACCTCCCACACTACAACTTGAGACCATTGCTCCTTGTTCTGTCATCGGCCATCACAGAGCATAGTCTGGCTCCATCCTCTTTGGAACTTCCCTTCAGGTAGTTACAGGCTGTTATCAAATACTCCCTCATTCTTCTGCAGACAAAATAAGCCCAAATCCCTTAGCATCTCCTTGTAACTCATGGGCCTCAATCCCCTAACCATTTTTGTTGCCTTCTGCTGGATTAATTTGTCCACATTATTTTTTTAGTGGGGGACCCCAAAACTGACACAATATTCCAAGTGTGGTTTCACCAGTTCTAAATAGAGTGGGATAATCATTTCCCTTGATCTGCTGACAATGCTCCTAATAATGTAGCCCAATATGCCATTTGCCTTCCTGGGAACAAGGGCACACTGCTGCCTAGCTAATCAGGCCTCAGCCTGTAGCATGGGACTGCTGAACATGAGATTCTTTCATCCTAAATTCAGGACTCTGCATTTGTCCTTGTTGAACCTCATCAGATTTCTTTTGGCCCAATCCTCCAGTTTGTGTAAGTCAACTGGACCTGATCCCTAGTCTCCAGTATATCTACACATCCCTGCCCCGCCTCCACCCCCAAATTGTGGAATCATAGAATCCTAGGGGTGGAAGAGGCTTCAGGAGGTCATCTAGTTCAATCCCCTGCCCAAAGCAGCACCCCATTCAGTGCCATCCACAAATTTGTTGAGGGTGTAATCCATCCCATTGTCCAGGTCATTAATGAAGATGTTGAACGACACTGGCCCGAGGAGCAACACCTGCGGCTCTCTGCTTGATACCAGCTGCCAATTAGATGTTGAGTTGTTGATCACTATGGCTGTATCTATACTTGCATTCCTCTGCAAATGAAGCACTGATTTACATATCTCATGATTCATTTGCATAATCTTTTTTCAGAAGAGATCTTTTTAAAGAAAAACAGCAGTGTAGATGGGCTTTTTTGAAAATAAACCCTGTCTTCAAAAGACCCCTTCTCCCTGAAACAAAATAGGAAGAAGAGAGTCTTTCAAAGATGGGGTTTATTTTCAAAACAGCCCTGTCCATGGCTTTTTTCCTTTTGAAAGAATCTCTTCTGAAAAGAGATTATGCAAATGAAGCAAGAAATATGTAAATCAGTGCCTCATTTGTATTTTTTATTTCAAATTCCTTCCTTTGCATTCATCTTTTGAAAGAGGAATGCAAGTGTAGACACAGCCTACCTGTTGAACCTGACAATCTAACCAGGTTTCTGCCCAACCATTCATCCAAGCAATATTTCTTTAACTTGCTGTGTGGAGGACTGTAGGAAAAACTTTGCTAAAGTTAAGTTATATCACATCCACCACTTTTCCCATATTCACAAGGCCAGCTACCTCATCATAGAAGGCAATTAGGTTGATCAGGAATGACTTCCCCTTGGTGAATACATGTTGATTATTCTTTATCTTCCTTTTAGCCAAATGTTTCAAAATGGATTCCTTGAGGATCTGTTCCATGATTTTTCCAGGGACTGAGGTGATGCTGACTGGTCTGTAATTCCCTAGGTCTTCTTTCTTCCCTTTTTTAAAGATAGACACTACATTTTCTGTTTTTTGAATCATCTGGAACCTTCCCTGAGTCTTCAGAGATAATGGCTAATGGCCCTGAAGTCACATCAGCCAATTTTCTCAGCACCCTTTGATGCATTACGCTTGGCCCCATGGACTTGTGCATGTCCAGCTTTTATACTTATTTTATGAGTCTTCGGCTGGTTCCACTGAGGGTTGATTCACCTCTTTCCCATGAAGCTGACCTTGTTTGTGAAGTCTGAGGGGGGAAAAATAGTGCTTTAGCTTTTTCCACATCAAATGTCACTAGTTTGTCTTCTCCATTCAGTAAGGGTCCCATGCTTTCCCTGACCACATTTGTGTTGCTAACATATCCGTAGAAACCCTTTTTTTTATTATCCTTCATGACTCTTGATAGCAGCAGCTCCACTTACGCTTTGGCCTTCCTCCTCACACCTCTGCATTCTCAAACAATGTTTTTATACTTCTTTTTAGTCAGTTGTGCAAGTTTCCACTTTTTGTGAACTTCCTTTTTTGTGTTGAAGCTCCTGGAAGATTCCTCTGTTAAGCCAGGCAAGTCTCCTGTTACATTTGCTATTCTTTATGCATATTGTGGTTTGTTCTTGCACCCTCAAGAAGGCTTCTTTACAATACAGCCAGGTGACCTGAACAGCTTTTTCTCTCATATTACTCTCCCATGGATGCTGCCCAGCAGTTCCCTGAGGGAGTCAAAGTTTGCTTTGCTGATGTCCAGGGTCCATATTTTGCGGCTCTCCATTATCCTTCTCTTAGGACTTCTCAACTGATTTGTGACTGACCAGTAGCAGCACACAATTCATGGCCTGCCAGTAAATATTTATACCATTCCCTCCCTTAGTCACAGAATGAGTTTGTACCACGCTTTTTTTTTTTTTTTGTCCAAGCAACAGCGCCCCCTCCTCCCCCCCAGCAGGTACCACCGAAACATTGTTTCGGAAATTACGGGAACTAGTCACGTTTTTGGCGGCTGCTTATTTTAAGAAATCCTAAATCCTGACCCTGCAATGTGAGTGGCCGCTAAACGGATCAGATCTTCCTTCCACCCCGCCCTTCCCACCCGCGGTAAATGTCTGCAGAACCCGGCCCTCCCTGTGTGGGCCGACGTCATAACAATGATCGACAGCCCAGGTGCCCCGCAAGAGTGCCTGGCTGGTCCTTTCCCTCCGGGCCCAGCAGGGCGGGGACAGAGTGATGGGCAGGCGAGAGCACTAATGGCGTGGGCAGAGCGCGGCTGGGCCCTTGCCGGGATCGAGGAGTGGGCCAGTACACGCCAGCGCGCGCACGGTAGGGGGTGTGGCGCGCTGCCGACAGGCCGGAGCCGGCGGGGATGGCTGACGAGATCCGCAAGGCGCAGGCCGCCCGGCCTGGCGGGGACACCATCTTCGGGAAGATCATTCGCAAGGAGATCCCGGCCAAGATTATCTTCGAGGACGAGCGGGTGGGGGCTGCGCGCGGGGCGGCGGCTGTGTGCAGCGCTCTGGCGGGTTTGCGCGCGGGGGTCCCCCAGGCGAGGGCGGGGGTCCCGATGCTGGGACCTGCGGCTCCGGCAGCGCTTGCGCGCCTCGCTGCGGGGGCCGGAGCTCGCCGCGGGGACGCAGGAAACGCCCAGGTTTGTGTCGCCTCGGAGCTGCCGCTCGCAAGGGCGGACAAGTCTCCCGCTTCCCCAGCGCGGCAGCGCGTTATCACTGCTGCGTCCGCCCCCCTCGAGCGCCCTGGGGCTGCCGGAGGCTGGAGGGCTCATGCTGACCCGTGTGCTGCTGTTAAGGGAAAATGGGATTTTGAACTCAGTTCCCCTCCTACCGCTTCCATGTTGCAGCAGCGCTGCTGCAAACCCTGGGTAATGAGTTACTTGATTCTTGGCCTCCGCAGTCCCCGCTCCAGAGCAGAGAGGGAGACGCCTGGCAGAGGGCCCTTTGAAACTAAGTGCATCTCTGGACCTTTATATGGAGCCTGGCTGTTACAAAGGGTTCCAGATACTTGCATCTATTACTTGATTCTTGTGGGATGCAGCCCTTTTTCTCCCCCTCTCCCATAGATTGCATTGCTTAAATAAAGAATAATTTTTTTCCTTAAAAAAGAGTAACAATCAAACAGGCCTTTTCCAAGACCTCAGTGATATTGGCAACACTTGAATACAATATCTGGATTCAGCCTATACTGGGTTTCATTTACCTGGCTTCTACTGACTAAATAGAAGGCATAGTTAAAATCAAGACTTCACATGTCTGTCTGTCTGTCTGTCTGTCTGCAGCAGCATTGCATGGACTGGATCATGCCATCTTTTGGCCACAAACTTAGAATTCGTACCAATAAGGCAGCTTCCCTGTTATGAGAGAGCTACCAAAATCCTAATTTGGCACTGGTGTCTGTTGGCTCTTGTGAATTTTTGATTGCATGCATCCTGATGTAGACTCCCAATGTTTGGAAAAGTTGCATATTTGCTAATGCAATAGTAACATCATCCAATTCTCTTATCTAGCAATTTGAAGTTTGAGTAGGTACACCAAGGTTTGATGCTGAACATTGAAATTGTTGCAAGCTATGGTTTGTTCCTCTGCTTGTGAAAGATCAGGTCCTGTGTAAATGCAATGCAGAAAATGGGTTATCGCTGAAAAATACAGTAAACCCAAGTAAAGGCACGAGTTCAAGTTTTGCTTAACTCACATGATCGTGAGTTAAACGCAACTCAGAATCTTGCCCTTCCCCCCCCCCCCCGCCCTCGTTCAACCCACCTGGCCTGGCTCACCACCTGCTTGCGCCACTCCAGCTCAACCCCCCGCCCCCCAACCCTAGCTTAACCCTGTGGCTGCGTTCAACCTCCCCCCCCCAACCCAACCTGCCCCACTCACCACCTGCACACAGCTCCAGCTCACCCTCCATCCCCACACCCAGCTGTTTTGGTTCAGCCCCCCGCATGCGGTTCCAGCTCACCACCGCCTTGTGCAGCTCTGGTTCTACCCTCCCCCGTTGGTGGCTCTAGCTCAAACCCCACCCCCCCCCCCGGCATTTGAGCTGCCCCCTGTGTGTGGCTTCAACTCGCTGCCCCTTGCCCCCTGCAGCCCTGACCCACCCCAGGCTTAACCCCCTGCCTCTCCTCTCATGGCCTCAACCCACCACCAGGCTTTACCCACCCCATGACTTACTTTTCAAAAGGCGCTCCAGGTGCTCCTGCTGCTTCCCTGGCTGCAGAGCATGCGTTCCACTGGGGTACAAAGCCGCCCGCGACTTAAGGGTTATTCCAGTTATGCCAGTGTGTGTGTGGGAACAGAACCCTCACATAATTGAGGCACTACTGTATACCATTTGTATGACCTGTATAGCTAATGATTATTGAAGAGCCAGTGTCTTAAGTCAGGATAATACCACAACTGTTGAGGAGAAATTTTATTCTACAGCATTAAGCAAACTGAAGTGGTGTCTCAAACAATTTCTTGCTGGTGTTGTGCAGCTAGGATGTGCATACTGCCTAAGTGTATTTCTTTGGTTTTTGTGTGAAAGTTTAAAGAATCTTTGCCTTTAATCATGGCATACTGTGGAACATATATTGCCGGAGTCAGTGTAGTAAAATGAGTCCGCTTTTCAATTTGTCATGCGGTTTGACAATAAATAACCCAGTTTGGAAACAGGATTTCTCCCTATTTATCAGTCTTATGCACTTTGAGAAGCTTAAGTAATTGTTTGATCACCATCTCACTGGATAAAAGAGGAAACTTTTCTAACTCTTTTCAGGAATTAAAACTGCCCTTGCAAGATTTAAGGATGTTTATGTAACCAGTTAATTCAGTTCTTTTCAACCTTTCCAGAGTACTGAACCCTTTTCAGGAGCCTGGTTTGTCTTGCATGTTCCAAATTTCATCTCATTTAATAAGTACTTGTTTACAAAACCAGACCTAAATATACAAGTGTCACAGCTTGCTAGTACTGAAAAATACTTGCTTTCTTATTTTTACCATATAAAATAAATCAATTGGGAAAATAAATATTATACTCATATTTGAGTGTGAAACTGCAACCGGTCTTCCAATTATGAGCCTCGTTGGAAACCACCTGAGTATAGCCTGGATACATACCCAGCTAATCTGTGCTCCTAAATTTGCACTGGTATTTTTAGTATGCTTGCTCAAACAGAGCTAGCATATGGCTGTCTATCCATCCTGGTAAGCATCCTGCCAGCTACTCTGTAGATCAGTGGTGTCCAAAGGAAATTGAATAAATCTCCAGATAGCCGCTGCCCCCCGCCACACCCCTCGGCGGCAGCCTGGCACCACCCTCTCCCTTCCACTTCACCCCAGGGCTGGAGTCACCGCTGGGTGCCGCTGCAGGAGATTATGGCTTGGAGCTGCTGCCGCAATGCGCTTGTCCCACCAAATGGTGAGATGCGTGTGTGGAGTGGGGCCCCAGGCATGTGGCTCTCGTGAGCCACATTCTCCACATCCCACTGCACAAATGGGGAGTGTGTTGGACACCGTGGCTGTAGACAAATCCTAAAGGTTTAAGAAAAAGCTTCTCTGAATAAGGTTATTCCATAAGTCTGCTGTGGGGTATCTGCCTCTGAAGGATGTGTTGTTTTCTAGTGACAGGTAAGATGCAGGATTGCAGTTCTTAAGATGTGGGAAAGTAAACTTGCCATTTACTTTTTAATGACACGTCTTCTGTTCATATAATATCTGTTATAATACTTAGTCTTTAAAAATGTATAGAACAGTAACATTGTGGTGATAATTTTGCTCTATCACACTAGCTATTTGGTACATCCATGAAATGAATAATTTTTCTTATTATTTAAAATGCTATAGAAACAGTTGTAATTTCTGAAAATAAACCAATATTTTTTGTTTATACTCAAAGCTGGTCTTTGTAGGCCTCTCCATTTAGGCATTTTGTGTTTAATTTTAAAGGTTTTCCTTTTATTGCTAACTACATTTTGTAATAGAAATGATTCAAAGATATCGAGTAACCAGCGCTAATTTTTGAGGTTACTGAAGTTACCATCTCAAACTTCAGAATGTGCTAGCATGGGGGTGGGTAGTATTGAGATGCTCCATATGTAAATCTGAACTCATTTCCATTAAAGAGGTAGTCTTCTAAAACTAATTCTTTTTCTCTAGTGCCTTGCGTTCCATGACATTTCACCCCAAGCTCCAACACATTTCCTAGTGGTTCCTAAGAAGCCAATTGCACAATTATCTGAAGCAGAAGATTCAGATGAATCTGTAAGTATTGCAGAAGTTATTACATTATTATATATACATTCCATCAGTAGTGAATCTGCTCTTATAATATATGAAAGCTATTAGTTCTTTAGGGTGTGGATAATGTTTTATTTTCTGCCTGCAAAGTACAGTGCATCCCTATGGTGCTTTAAGTCCAAGTTTAAATGTTTATAACATAGCTTTAAAACAAAAGATCTGAAGGTTAAAATATAAAATGACCAAAACACAGATTGACAAGATGCAGTGGCATTCTTAATTCGTGGGCTGCTCTAAACCACCTGTTCTAGGATTATGACGAGTAATTCTTTAAAATGTTCACCTGTAAGAAATTCTACCACACTTCTTGTTGAGTAAATTACTATGGTGTTGAGTGCGTAAGTTGATACAAGTCTGCCAAAATATGAAAAGAAGCCCCACAAAACTTGGAAGGGAAATAAATGCATTAGATTGACATTATAAGCTTTGCATTGTCATCAGGTGTGAGTCATTTTTCACTCAGAGAAATGCCTTCTCAAAATTTGTCTCCCGGTAGCCCATGGTAATACCACAGAATCATAGAAACGTAGGAGTGGAAGGGACCTGGGTAGATCGTGTCTAGTCTTTCTACATTAAGGCAGAATTAAATGTTATCAGGGTCATCCCAGCAGTTTTTTGTTTAATCTGTTCTTAAAAGCCTCCAGCGATTGTGATGTCAGAATCTCTAAGTAAGCTAGTCCAGCGGTCGTGATACAATAGCGTGACTGTTGATGCTTCCTAACTTGAAGGGGTGCGTCAGAAAAGGGAGGACTTTAATTTAAAATGAAAGGAATCCAAAGAAATGGAGGTCCAAATTTTTTTCAGGTGAATCGTGAAAGTGCTGTGTAATTAATATTAGGAAGTTGCTGATATTTGATCAGAACGTTTTATGTTCCTGGCTAGGGTTCCCTGTAACCCGCACAGTTGCCTAATAAGCCTCTCTCAGGGGCTCAAAGCTGCTGCACGTGGATCTGCTGTAATCTCTTCTTCCCCAGCCATGGCAATGAGGCTGGATTAAGAAAAGGGCTATAGGGCTGCAGTTCATAAAGCCGTTGTATTCTGTGCCAGTTTTGAGGGGTGTGAGAGAGATGGCTCTGCATGCTGTTCCTTCCTTCCTGGCTGAGCACTGAGTTCGGGGAAGCTCTGTTTCCACACTGCCCTTGCTTGGAGTTTCTGCCCCTGCACTTACCATTGGCTGTGATTCCTGGCCATTGAGAGTTGCAGGAGGTGGGGTCTGCAAGTGAGCCACCTGTTCACCACTACCACCGAACAGATGCTGCCTTAGGTAAGCACCCCATCCTGAAGTCCCTTCCCACATCTAAAGTCCTACACTTCCAGTGCCACAGCCCTGAGCCTGCTCCACTACTATAGCTCTTCTCTAGACCCTGCACCCCAATCCTGAGCTCCCTCCAGCACCCTAACTCATGCCAAGACCCCACACCTCCACCCTAAACTTCTGTTCTGAGGGACACCCCCCCAACCCCGACTCCAAACCCCTTGGCTCCGGCTTGGAGCTTCCTGCACTGCAAATGCTTTATCTCCCATTCCCATCCCAGAGCCTTCACTGCCATTCACACCCCTCATCTTTTCCATCCCTGAGCCACCTACCACATGCTGAACCTCTGGGCTCCACTCCCATCACGTCATCTGCATGCAGAATGTGTTTTGTTATGTGCATCAATATGGAGATGCAGTGTTGCACATCATGTACATGTTATTGCACGTAAAAAAAATTCATTCTGCACATGGACATAAAATTAGAACGGTTTCTGACTCCACTCACTGTGCAGTAAAGAGCCAGAGCTTTTCTGGAACCAGGGCTCAGCAGTATATTTCGTCACTTGCAGTGGTGATTACAGTCTTGTTAGGGCAGTGATTTCCTCCACTTTTTTAAGAACTTTGTAGCCACTAGAATGTCAGCTTTTTGGTGCAGGGACTTTTTGCTTTTGAAGAATTTAAGTGGCATCTATTCCATGTTGGCTGCTGCAGCAGTACAAATAACTAATAGCCAGTAAGAAAATATTATACAGTAGGGATGTTAAATCCTGTTTAATTGGTTAACCAATTAACACTGGATGAAGTGTTAGGGTTGGCAAGTGGTGCCCTGAGAGCTAAAAGGCTCTGGTTTCTTGAAAATCAAGCCCCAAGTTTCTGTGAATATATATTAAATCAGCCAGCTTCTTAATTGGAGATTCGTTTTTTGGCTAAGGAATGAAAGGGCCCTAATTCTGAGAGGTGCTGTTCATGACTTCTGTTGGCTAGCATTTGCATCTAAAATTCCCTCCCTCACCGTAATAAAGTTTTTGTAGATTAGGTTCTCAAGCTTGCATGCAATTCCATCTTTCAGAGTAGTTTTTCAAATTTACATGAATTTTTTTTGTTTTTTGTTTGTTTGTTTGTTTGTTTGTTTGTTTTTTTTAACCAGTTACTCCACATAACTGATAAACTGGGTGTTCTTCGAGTTGCTTACAATTGTTTCTGTGGCTGATTTCTATCTCTTTCTCCCCATTCTCTTTTACTCCTTTCAGCTTCTTGGACATTTAATGATTGTTGGCAAGAAGTGTGCTGCGGAGCTGGGCCTGACCAAGGGGTTTCGAATGGTTGTGAATGAAGGGCCAGATGGTGGGCAGTCTGTCTATCATGTACATCTCCATGTTCTTGGTGGACGTCAGTTGGGCTGGCCTCCTGGCTAAGTTGCAGCAAGCATCACCATGTTGTGTGGAAATGATTCCTGAATAGATGCATTGCCCAAGAATCCAACTATTGTTAACATGTTCATTCATGTTTTTCTGTATAAGGCAATACAAGTTTTCAACAATGCTCACACAATAAAGTTACAACAGGCAGTACCATCTCTGTTTTTTCTTGCTATACTTGTCTGAGATCAACTTTTAGGTCTAGTCTAGACCTGACCGTAGAGCAGCTGCATTAGAGAGCTTACAGTGGTGAAGCTGTGCCTTTGTAAGCTCTCTAGTGTATACGTAGCCTCAGGCTACACTAGAAAATAAAGTCGACTTTATAACACTAGTTTTTATAAAGCTGATGAAAGTCCACACTTTGTCTTTTTACTGAGGGACATAATCAGCTCCTTTCCTTCTCTTTCCTGATGGACTCTGTTTTCAGAGAACCTCATTTGGGTATCTCCTCAGCATTCCCCAAAATTGCTTTGATTTTTTTGTATTTGTCCTTGGCTGCTAAAATGCAACTTCCTCTTTCATTGCATTGGTTTTCATAGGGTTTGTTCGATTTAGGGAAATAAGAGATAAGCGGTATTCAGACTTTTAGCTTTTCCAGTAACATGGAATATCGGACTCTAAGAACTTTCCTGTCTAAGCTGTGGACGTCACTGTTGTTTTCTAGCAGAGGTCTCCTTCCTCTAGTGTTTCAATTGAAGTGAATGAGGCCACGGTATTCATTTTTGTGGAGCTGCTTCCTAATTTGTAGTAGATCTTTTTTTTGAAAGGGATCCAACACCATTGTGAAAACGGAGTGAGCTGCCAGTGAAATCACCAATTAATAATGTCATTTACAAATGCAAAAGCATTATCAAGCATCTGCAGGGCTGTCTTCACACTGCTGTATTTGCCTTTGCATGTGACATGTGGGCAGTAGTAGTAAATTGAATTACTTCTTTCTTACTGAGCTAGCTATGTGATTGCTTGATTATTCCCCAATATTAAATTATAGATAAATGAGAGTATAATTGTGATGCTGGGACAAAAAAGGTTTAGCAATTTTCAGTTATATAACGTTTGTATTTACATACATATTGTTAGCAGTTAACATGTAGCCAAACAGTTCCTGTCTATGCTGTATTCTGCTCATTCAGAGATCAAAAGAAGACCTTAACATTTAAGTCGGGGTGGAGAGCCACTGGCCTGTGGATCTGGCTCCTGAGGCTCTGGGCTTCCTTTCCTAACTTCTCGACCACTGGGGGGTGGCAGGTGTGGAGCCCTGAGCCTCATGGGCTGTAGTCAGGCAAGGCAGGGGCTGGATTTGCTTCCTGGTGGCTGTGTCTGGCAGGGGGAGAGAGCAGCTCTGTGCACTGTTGCTCCTCCTCCCCCCGAGTCTAGGGAATGCTGTCTGGAGAGGCTTTTCCCCTGCAGCTCTGATGGACCAGAATTGTGGCCAATCAGCACAATTGGGGGGGGGGTGCCTCAGAGTGACAGGGAGACACAAAGCCACTTGTCTCCAGGTAGCTACGCCACGTAAATGTTCTACCCCATCTCCCAGGCTCTGCACCCCCAGATTGCTCCAGTACTCCCCACTTCCTGCTCAGAGTCCCAGCTGATTCTGAAAAGGACACATAGCAATTCTAAGCTCACCATTTCTACCATAAAAGTGACCTAAGGACTCTTGTTCATGTCTGTATAGTGATTTTGAATTCTCCCTGTGGAAGGTTCTGTAATGCTGAGAGGGGACATGTCAAAGGAGACCTGATGCTGTGAACCTGTACACCCACAGACAGCCTTCTGCACATTGTAGAAAAGAGACTGAAGCCAAAAGGCGTGTTGCCTTCCTGGAGTTACTCACAAGAAATGACCTGGGCCAAAAGAGGAGAAACTAGCACACAAGTGGATTAGTGTGAATACACTCTGGTTTTTGTGCAGAGTTCAGGAGTTCTTGAAATCGAGTGTGCTTAAAAATGGTGTTTTTTCCAAGCAGTTGGAAAAGTGCCATAGCTCGTTAGTGTACTCATTATTAGTCACAGGTACAGAGAAATGAATCATTCTGCTCTTGAAAGCCATTTGTCAGGCTGTACATATGGAATACATTTTATAGGCTGCCTAAATTACATCACCTTCAGTTCTGGCAGTAGATGCAGACAGTTGAGTCAAATGAGTTATGAACAAACAGAACTGAATGTACTTTCTTCAAGGTACTTCAACATTGAAAACTCAACCACTTTAGCTATGTCTACATCAGAGAGTTTTGTTGACAAAGTGCTGGTTTTGGGCTGGGTCTACATTGCACGGCTTTCCCGACAGATCCATGCTAATGAGCAGCCTTGAAATTGCAAATGGCCGCTCATTAGCATGGTCCTGTAGCTCATTAGCAGCTCGGTCTGTGTGGCGGGGGAGGGTGCTGGCAGTAAAGAAGCCGTGTGGATGTGCCCCTGCCAGGAAAAAGCCCCTCTGTCGCCAGACTCTTATGCCCTCGGGATGAGAAATAAAAGCCATTTACAGGCATAAGGGTCTGGCGACAGAGTGGCTTTTTCCAGCAGGAGCATGTCCGCACTCCCTCTTTACTGCTGGCACACCCCTCTGCCAAGACCACGCTCTCATGCAGCTATGCTAATGAGCCACTGGACCATGCTAATGAGTGGCCATTTGTAATGTCAAGGCTGCTTATTAATATGGATCTGCCAGGAAAGACGCACTGTGTAGATCCAGCCTTGTGGACAAAACTCACAGAGCGTTCACATGATAAATGTGTTCTGTTGACAGTAAGTTGACAGAACACAGCACTTTTGTCAGCAGCATTCTGCTTCTCTTCATGACAACAATGCGTTCTGTCAACAAAGCTGTGTGGATGCTCAAAGGGGCCCTCTGTTGACAGACAGGAGTTCTGGGTCACCATGAAGCCCTGTCTGCTGTGCTGGTTGGCGGGTCTGTCAAGAGAGTGGTTGGGCAGTCCAGCCTCTTTGTCTCCAGGGCAGATTGCTTTTTCAATCTGCTTTGCTGTCTGGCTGTAATCTGTCAAAAGAAGTTTTATCGGAATGTATCTTCTGACAGTAACTTCTGTCAGTAGATTGCTGTAGTGTAGGCATAGCCTTTCTGATTGACCTGTGTTGTAGTAAGCCTGCCTGTTTGTTTAACTGGGCTGCTAATGAATATTTCCACCTGAGAATGGAATTTTATGTGGCTGTGTGTGTCGCTTTCACTGTAGGTGTGTACACACGTTTTGTGCACTGTTGCAGGAAAGTTTTCCCTAGCATTACCCACAGGACTGGCCCCACCCAACACTGAGCTGCTCACTTTGTGAAGTGAGGGAGGCATAGAAAAAACAGAGTTGCCCTGCCCCTCTCTTAGTTCCCTCTCACTTCCCATGTTTTCTGGTCAGAACCCTAGTGTTTTTGTGAGCTGTTTGCCTACTGATACTTTTTTTCACCTTGGACTCTTAAAAGATTACTATTTATTTCTCATCTTACAAAATTTGTTTTGGTATTTTAGTTAGATTATTTTAGTTTCTGGCTTAAGCTTTGATTAGCAGAGCCTCTGGACCCCACCCAGTATGGGAAGGCCTATGCCAAGGTCTGCAGGATTTAAACCATGCGTGAGTTGCAGAAAGCTTATGCTTACCTGTGACCCTCATTTGTGCTGTGTCAAGTGCTGAGCTGGGGATCGCATTAAGGACAGGTGCTCCAGTTGTCATGGTTTTGAGGGCAAAGAAACTGAGGGAAAAGTGTGTCCAGTACATCCTTGTGGAGGCAGCCTTGAAACCACTGTTGGAACTTTGTTGTTCACTGAAGGGAATCTGTTCAGTGGCTCTTTGTTGAAGTGCTCTCCCCGCGTTACCAGCAGAATTGAGGAGATCCCTGTCACCAGGGCTACGTCTACACGTGCCCCAAACTTCGAAATGGCCACACAAATGGCCATTTCGAAGTTTACTATTGAAGCGCTGAAATGCATATTCAGCGCTTCATTAGCATGCGGGCGGCCGCGGCGCTTCGAAATTGACGCGGCTTGCAGCCGTGTGTCTCATCCAGACAGGGCTCCTTTTCGAAAGGACCCCGCCTACTTCGAAGTCCCCTTATTCCCATCAGCTCATGGGAATAAGGGGACTTCGAAGTAGGCGGGGTCCTTTCGAAAAGGAGCCCCTTCTGGACAAGACGCGTGACGGCAAGCCGCGTCAATTTTGAAGCGCGGCTGCTGCCCGCATGCTAATGAAGCGCTAAATATGCATTTCAGTGCTTCAATAGTAAACTTCGAAATGGCCATTTGCATGGCCATTTTGAAGTTTGGGGCTCGTGTAGACACGGCCCAGGTGTGTTTTCTGTTTACATAACTTCCTGAATGGGGCTTCTGAACAGTCCTGGCCTCAGAGCATAAGAAAAAAAATTGGTATCCGATTTCTCAAAATCCAGAACACAGGACTGCATGGAAGAGGTCAGTTTGGTGCTGACGATAGAACACACCTTCAGCGCCTTGCTCCCTGGTACTGATTCTGGTGCACTCTCAGTGACCACTGAGATCAGCTAGCTTGTTGGCTGTGATAGGCTGTTGACCTGGAGGAATTAAGGGCTGGCCTATCTCTATCTCAGCCACTCTGGAGGGCTAGGCTGTGGCCAGAGACTTACTGCACCTGCTTTAAACACCCTTTCCCCCCCGCCCCCCGATTCATGCTGAGGACTCTTGTCTGGCATTACTGCAGCAGTTGAGACTATTGGCATTTGAGCACTCCAGTCATGCAGTGCTTCAACTCTGGTACTAGACAACCTGTGCAGGAAGTCCCTTCCTCTGCACCTATCTCTACCATGAATTTGGTAATGGAGGCAGCACCTGTGGAATAGGGAGTGCATCTGGGCAACCTTTAGGCTCAAGGTTTGTAGGTGGTATGTGAGGCCAGGTTACATAGTATCATTGAATTATGTGCCATTTTGTGAGTACGTCAATACTTCCATTCAAGAGGAGCCTGTAGACTAGGGTTTTGCAACCTTTTTTCTTTCGGATACCCCTCCTCCAACATGTTATAAAAACTTCATGGTCTACCTGTGTTACAATAACTGTTTGCTGCATATAAAAGACAGGCCATGCATTAAGGGATCACAATTGGGGGAATTGCTCAGGGCCCCACGCCACAGGTTCCCCCACAAAGCTAAGTTTCTCAGGCTTCAGCTTCAGTCCCAGATGTGAATGCTAAGGATGTTGGGCCTTAATTTTTCGTCCTATGCCCTGGTGAGCCTAATGCTAGCCCTGCTTGATGGCCCCCTTGAAATCTGCTTAGGGTCCCTCATGCCACCCCCCCCCCCCCCCGTTAAGAATCACAGATATAAGCTAAATATCCCTGAATTGGTGAAGATAGACCATCAACTGCAGGTAACATTATTGTGTGACAACAGAAGGCTGCAGTCCAGTATCTTTGCCAGCGTCTACTCTGTGAGCTAAAATCAGTTTTATTAACATTGATTTATTAACACTGGGTTTTATAAATTCTATTTTTAGCATCCTCACCTTCCCACATGCTCCCCACAAAATAGATTTATTGCTGCCACACACAAGTTGTAAAAATGGACTGTTGCAGCAGTGTACTGTGGGAACCTATCCCACAGTTCCCTGAGCCCTGTAGCATTCTGGCTGTTTTCCTTGGTGCAGCATGGGGAAAAAAATGCCCTGCAACTGGCTTTGAGTATCTGACGACATCTTCCCATATTTCATTTCCTGCATTTCATTTCCCTCATTCCCCTGCCGTGTTAACCAGATGTCCTTTTTTCCAGGAAGGGTCTGGCTTGCCTGCACAAGAGATGTTTTTTATAATTGAGGGGAAGGAAGGGGAGGGGTAATAAAGCACTTAGGAAAGGTTAGAAAAAAGATTTTGGGTTTCCCAACCAACAGGTTTTCAAAACAAGATGCAAAAGCGCTGGATCTTTGGAGGCTTGGGTCTGTATTTAGACCACCTGGCAAAGAAGATCCTCACATCAATAATTTTATCTCAAGGGCCAGCCAGTCTACTGATAAATTACTGAGTGTGTGTGAATAGCAGAGCTACAAGCTGCTGTGCAACACCCTTGTACCCACTCCTCTCCAGCTGGCGTTCTACATGGCACACCAGAAGGAAACCTGAGACTCCGTGGGCCCTAAAGAAATCATCCAGGGGGGTCCTAGGAGCCACCCCAGAGTACCAAGAGGCGGGTACCTCCTGGACTAGGTGAAAGGTACAGACTCTCCTGAACCTGTGGGACGAAAAGGATCTACTCCAAGACCCCCATGGTGAAGTGCGTTCATGCCCAAGCCTACTCTGGATGGGCCACCACCCTGGCGGAACAAGGCGACCCCCACACTGCAGCACGGAGGAAGTCCAGGTGAAGGCGAACAACATCCAGTAATGCTACACCTGTGCCCAGGATGCTGCCAACACTTCGGGGCAGGATCCGCCACCTACGTCTGTATTTAGACCTCCTGGCAAAGACGATCCTAAGAACAAGAATTTGCACCTGAAGTGTATGTGTAAGTAGACATGGGCGCTACACTGAAAATTCAATGGATCATTGAATCAGTTACGGCTGCTTTGGTTGCTCGCCCACTACCTGCCCCTACTACCAGCATGCCCAGGCTGGAGCTGGGTTTAGTCCTCCTAACAAAGGAGATCCTCAGAACAAGAATTTTCATCCTTGCACCCACTCCAAAATCTGGAAATGTAGGTGTAAGTAGAAAACATGGGCAAAGCACAACACTGAAAATGCAATGGATCATCAAATCTGTTATGGCTCGGTCGGTCACTGCAAACCTTACTTGGAGAACTGTGGTAATTGTAGAGATACTACATTGCCTTCAATGGCCTGTGGATCAGGCCCATGTAAAAACTTGGGGTCAAAGGACAGTTGCTCTTCTGACAAAGTTTTTTCTTCTGCTGACTGAAAAGGCCTCCAGGTACCCCAGGGGACACCCTGGCCACAGTAATCAGGGCTCTCTGGTGTCTGCCTCTGGCCCTTCTTAAAGCTGCTGGGGGCCCATGAAACTTTGTGGCAGGATCCACTGCCTGCCCCTATGTGCAGTGGGCCCAGAGGAAAGTTTTGGTGCTGTATTTAGACCTTCTGGGAAAGAAGCTCTTCAGAGCAATAATTTGCACCCTTGCACCCAATCCATAATCTAGAAATGTATATCTAAGTACACACGGGTGTTACAATGAATGTCTCCCCAATCAACTTTTGATGGCACTTCCTGTGCCTCGGGGTAACAAGAAACCAGGGGTTAATTACGGAGAGGGAATCTGAGAATCATCTGCTATATTGGACTGAGTACAATTTAAATCCTTTAATGATGGGTCCCAGCCCCTACCTCTGGGTGCTTGATGCTCTTAAGCCAGCCCCCGAATGTTAGCTGTTGAGGGAGACTTCTCCTAGCCAGCTGCAAGATCCTTGAATATCTCAGCCACCAGAGACTTCCGCTGGGAGACTGCCAGCCCCCCAGTGTCTTAGCTGCTGAAGGAGACTTCCTCTGGCTGGCTGCAAGACCCCTGAATATCTCAGCCACTGGAGACTTTCCCCTGGTGGCTGCCAGTCCCCCAAAATCTTAGCTGCTGAGAGAGACTTCCCTAGGTGGCTGCAAGATCCCTAAATATGTCAGCCACCAGAGAATTTCCCTGAGTGGCTGCCAGCCCCCCAGAATAATAGCCACCAAGGAAGACTTCCCCCAGGTGGTTGCAAGGCCCCCAAATAGCTGCCAGCCCCCAATATCTGATCCACCGAGGATACCCCCCCAGCCTCCTGCAAAGCCCCCGAATATCTCAGCCAGAGACTTTCCCTGGGCAGCTGCCAGCCCCTGAAAATCTTAGCTGCTGAGGAAGACTTCCCCTGTGTGGCTGCAAGGCCCCTGATCAGTTGCCAGCCCCCCAATATCTAAGCCATGGAGGGAGACTTTCCCTGGGTGGCTCTAGGATCCTCACCACACACAGGCTGACTGACAGCATGTTTAGCATGTCCTTTTATTGGTTAGGGGGCAAACCACATGATGCAGATGGGCGCGGGAAAGTTCCAGACTGCTTGGTGCCTCTGGGGGAGGGAAGGGAGGGGGTGTTGGGAGTGGGACAAAATGTAAACGGCTGAAAAGTTTCTCATCCTATCATACGAGCATGACCTCCCACCCCCAGCCTAGCTGCTTTGTGGTGTTGTGGGGACCACGGCTGGTACTAGGCGCCACAAAAAAAAAAAAAAGCCAGCTAGCAGAGGTAGACACAGAACCACAGGCCCCACAGCTGTGCTAGTAGCAAAGAAAGATGTTTTAGCCTCTCGTGCAAGCATGACCCTATAGTCATGGGCTTCCAGGTGCTGAATTGAAACTGTCTTCCTGTTGCCTAATTCCTGCACACCTGAATGCAGTGGATATGGAAGAGGCCACAGCAGAGATTTGTGGGGCACATATGGGACATCTCTGAAGGCTAATAGATTTTGTTTTAAAGACATGATGCTTCCTCACTACCCTTCATTTGGAGCGAATGGAATTTGCAGTGAAGACAGGGACTTGGTAAAATCAGGCTAAATGCGTTAAAATTAGTACTACCTCATAGTGTCGACGTAGCCTTTGATACAACAATTCCTGGAGAAGGAAAGTCACCTACAATACAATTCACCATTTTCCTCCTCAGGGTCCAGGATTACACTGATTACATTCTTCATCCGTTACCTGCTAATTGACAGTCTGTTCTCTTCTGGCGCAACTCTGTTGCTCTACAGCAGGGGTGGAGAACCTCCAGCCCAAAGGCTGGATGTGGTTCATCAGGGTTAGCTGCTGGTGGGCTGCCCCATGGTTTGTTTTACCTGACCATCCACTGGTGTGGCCACTCATGTTCCAGGTGGCTGCAGTTCACTGTTCCCAGCCAGTGGGAAGCTGCAGGTAGTGTCATGGGCCAAACTACTGCTTTCTGCTGCTCCTGTTGGCTGAGAATAGTGAACTGCAGCCACTGGGAGCTACAAGTGGCTGTGTCAGCTGATGCTGAGGTAAGCAAACTGCCTGGCAGCCCATCAGTGGCTAACCCTGGTGAACCATTTCCAGTCCATGTGCTGAAATTTCCCTGCCGCTGCTCTGCACCGTAGGCTGGTTCATAGACTACGATATATTTTTATTGAATTTGCTTTCTTTAATGTGTGATGGCTTTTGCACTTTAGCCAATTTGAGCAATGAATACATAAAGCAGATTTAGTTTCCAGAGCTGCCCCCATGTAATTACATATTTTTTTCCCTTTTAGGGAAATACTTGGCATGGTTCAAAAAAAATCTATCCAAAATATATTTTCCATTATAAGACCTTAAAGTATAAAATCTATTGCATTTTTACCTTAATTAACCTATTAAAATCTGTAGGATGTCTCCATAAGAAGAAAACTGCTATTAGCAGCCTATTATTTCTGGGTTTAACTTCTATCCAGGATGAAGTAGAAACCATGGAAGGCAGTGTCAGGATGACCCACTGTTCAGGTTGTTACTTGTATTATATATTAATGCATGTTGTTGTACTTAAATCATCATGAAGTAACAAATGTCATCCTCAGCTTTCATAATGCAAATATTTATGATCATTGAGTTGCAAGATAAATTGTGTCTTTTTTGCTTTGTCTTGCAACATTTTCTCTGTACGCAGTGTAATTGCAGCCGCGTTGGTCCAAGGACATTGGAAAAATAAAGTAGGTGAGGTATTATCTTTTATTGGGCCCACCTTGCTTCTCTAATGTTTTCATTGTGCCTTTTTAATTTCTGAGAAACTTTGCTTAATGAATTATTGCAGGTTTGCCACATGAGGGCAGAACAATACAGTAGTTAATATGTATTTTTAAGTCTGACATGCTGACTGACTGCCTCTTGGCTTCTCACATTTTCACTGGAATGTCAGCTTTAACAATGGAAGTAAAAAAGAATCAAATAAAAGATTAGCATTGATGCTTCTTTTAAACAGCTTCCTCCTTGGAGCAGTAATGTTGATTTGCCAATAATAGAATCATGTCCATGCTAAACAGAGTTAGTGTAGCCAAGAATCCCTTTTCAGAGTGTTGTTGTTTTTTAACGAGCCTGGCATAATCTTCAGAGCTAGCGTCTGATGGGCAGAGGAAACCATGTACTGGTTTTGACTAGCATCATTCCAGCTTCCTCCAATTATGTTAATTTAACTTGATATGTGGTGGATGGCTCTCTTGTTGCTGTTAGTGGCATATGTTATTCCAGGTTTTGAACATGACATCATGAAAGCTTTTTTCCATATTTGACTAATTGCCATCACAGGCATGTGAAATATACAAAGACACGCAGCACTTTGTGATTTCCTTTTGAAACCTTGTTATAGCTGTCTCATTATTCAAACTGTTGTTAGATTGTATGGATAAGTCTATAGGACTGTGTTCAGTATGTTAACAGGGAGAGAAATAGGTCATAAACATTTAGTAAATAATAACCAGGATTGCACTAACAGCCACTCAATTATAATGCAGTTTCTTTTCTAGCTTTCTCTCAGAAATACACCCAATTTAAGCACACTGGTACAAACCCACTATTTTTAGCACGGCAGCCATTTAAAATTATGATTAAAATGTGTTTTGTTTTTGAGGTAAAGCATTTAACATAACATTGTCATTGGCCAAAGCTGGTGTTTAAACCATGAAATGCATTTAATTGGTGTATGAACATTCCATTAACTTAGGAATAATAGGGACATTTGGCATAATATTAACTTCAGATGTATTTTTAAAATTTATTTTTAATGCTGCACCCCTATGCTCGGATGCATTGTCTTCTGCTCCGTGTTGTGCCAAAGTGCTCCTTACCGATGATGATGATTTTGCATACGCAAGAGCCCCCTAGAGCATGGGTCAGCCTATGGGCAGGGCATGATGGGGTGGACAAATTCCACCCTTGATAAAGGGGCAAAAGCTACCTGTCCTGGAGAGAAGGCCTTGAGCTAGGGGGAAGGAACAAGCACAATGTGGATTCCAGAGGGCTGCTGCCAAGAGAGCAGGATCCTGTGTATATGAGAGTGTGCTGATGGATGGATAGTATGGCCTGAACAGCATTGGGTTAGGAACTCTAGTAATCCAGGAAGTGCAGCTTTATATCACCCAAATCATTTTGCTGGGCCCAGTTCTACTGCCTTTACTCATAAAGAGGTATGTCTAAGAAGTGGCACTTCTACTCAAAGAGAGTGTGGCAGAGGCTGCTGCTGTGTCTAAGCCTCTCTGAATAGGACAGGGTGCTGATTTGCAAAGGTGCTGAGCATCCACAGTTCCCACCTGTCAGAACAGCTGCAACACCTAGGTACCTATGTGTGGATTTAGGCTTCCCACTTAAAGTAAACAGGTTTGAAAGTCTTTTTGAAAGGCTGTGTCTACACATTCAAGGTATTCTGGAAGAAGGCTGTGCTCTTCTGGAAGATCCAGGGAGCATCTACACATAAAAGGCGCTCTTCCAGAATATTCTTCTGGGAGAAAACGTGTAGATGCTCTGTGATCCCTTCTTCTGAAAGAGCAGTCCACCATGTCAACGGTGGCCAGCTGGAGTGTGAAAAGTCCAGATCAGGAGTGCAGAACCATGGTGGCAGTGGCGGCCAGCTGGAGTGTGGAGAGTCCCCATTGGTGGCAGCAGCCAGCTGGAGCATGGAGAGTCCTCATTGGGAATGCAAGACAATTCTAGTACCAGCAGGGCTTCATGGTCTCTGGCTCCAGATGTTTTTAAGGCTGCCGGACCCAGAAACCACGTGGCAGGAAGCTGAGAGTATGGAGGGAGGCAGCACAGCCAGTGCTGCAACAAACACGCCTCAGACACCCTTGCAGTGACTACTGACACAGCCATGGCCAGCTGCCAGCTACCCCATACCCCACAGGTTACCCCCAGGGAGCTGCCAAGGGCAGCTAGAACCCCTCCCAGGTCACAAAAAGGAGGGCCCTATCCTGGACAGAGCAAGAGCTCCAGGACCTCCTGAGGCTCTGGAAAGACTAAGAGGTCCTGAGAGACTCGACTGCCACCAGAGGAATGCCCATGCCTTCGTTCGCCTCACTACCAGCCTGCCTGGAACCCAACTAGGTCTGGTGCAAGGTCAAGGGGCTGAGGCAGGGTTACACGAGGGCCTGGAACAGCACCAGCCACTCAGGGCAGGCCCCAGCAACATGCCTCTACTTTAGGGAGCTACAGGACCTCCTGATGGCTGATAACACCTCTCCACCGTGCACCACTGTGGAGACAGCAGTGCTGGAGCCTGTTGCCACACTGAAGGGGGGAGGCACGTCCAGGCAAAGAACAGCCCAGATCAGCCAGCCAAGCCAGTGCTCCGGTGCCAGAGGTCCCATCCAGGGATGAGTCCTGAGAGGATCCCTCGTTATAGAGATGCCCTGTGCCTTCTCCGGTCAGGCCACCTCCAGCTGTGCGTTCCCCAGCCTCTTTGAGGGACCCTCTGGTAAGTGTGCACCTTTGTGCATACTCCAGGTGGGGGGCGCACACGCTATGGCCCAACCCCAGATGTTCCACTCTGCAGCATGCCCTGGGACCACGGGCATGCCTGAAGGTGACACCCAGCATTCTCTGCTGTGGAGAGCCCTGCAAGTTGCACACGTGTTGGGAGACCTTGGGGTACCAGGCTGTGCCCAGCCCACCCGCCCCTTGAGCAGGGAGTCTGCTATGTCTGAATGCATTCCCCTGGCTGCTAGCCTATTCCCCAGGGGAGCAGGGGGCACAACCAGCACTATCTCCAAGATGTTGCGGAGGCCATGCGTGGCATAGGCCGCCATGCAGGGAATCATAGAACACTAGGACCGGAAGGGGCCTCGAGAGGCCATCGAGTCCAGTCCCCTGCCCCGACGGGCCACTGCTACAAGGACATCCCTGGGACATGCCTGTCCCTCAGGTCAGGGGTGTGGGCAGCTGCCCAGGAGGGTTGAGGGGCATGGCAACCAGGGCCAGGATGGGGGACTGATCACCCCGCCTTCTCTCTCCTCCCCACGTGTCTTTCAGAAGCACAGTCTGAGGAATCAGGAGAGCCGTAGGACGAGCCCAGGGCCCGCCAGCCCCGGCCAGGCTTGAATGTCTCCGAGTCCCAGAGCCAGGCCCAGATCAGCCCCAGCAGCTGTAGCTCTACAGGCCCACATCTGGAGGGCCCAATGCCAGGTCCGCAATGAGGAGGCTGCAGCCTATACAGCCACCTTCTGGCACCAAAACACCCTTGTGGAAAGGCAACTGTCTCTGGATGAGGCAGACCTGGCCTGGCAGGGGGATGCATGGGGAGAGGTGGTTGGTGTGCTCCACAAGGTGTGTGGGGCACTCACAAAGCTGTCCCCCAGCAGTACCCCCCCTCCCCTGAGGCCCTCACCACCCTCCTCCCAACAGGCCTCTTGTCCACTGCCCTCTGGAGCCTCAGGGCCTGGCTTGTGTCCACAACAGGCCCTGTGGAGGAAGCTCCCCAGGTGAACCTGCCTCCCTGCCTTGCCCTCTGAAGCTGAACCTGTGGCTCCACGCATCTGCCTCCCCACTCTACCGGCCCCTTCTATGGCCAGACGGACTGCACACCCAGGGCAGGAGGGACCCCCAGTTGCTGGGGCTCATGGCCCTTCACTCCCTCCCTAGAGTGGTACCCCTCCTTCCCATTCATGTCCCACCACCCAAGTTGAAATGCTCCCACCACTTAATGACCAGCCCCATATTCATAGTTATCCCCTGCACTGTTGCAAATAGTTCAACAGGTTTTTGTACAGTTTTTATTAAGTAAAGTTCTCTATCATTTCTATAGCCCCATGTCTCTGATTATTGTGGTGGGGGTGGACAGTGAGAGGTTGATGGGTGGGGGGAATGTGGGAGGTGCCTGGTTGAAGGTCAGTTCTCCTTGTGGGTGAAATCCTCTTGGACCACCTCTGAGATGTGCACCCCTTTGCAGTTTGACCTGGCCGTCAGGGACCATGGGGGCTTTGACCATCCAGCCCTAGGGAAAGGTCTCCTCTGACACCTTGATGAGGTTGTGGAGAGTGCAGCAGGCCCCCGTGACTTGGGGGACGTTCTTCACTCTGACATCGAGGTGCTTGAGGAGGCACCTGAATCTTGCCTTCAAGTGGCTGAAGGCACAGTCGATGAGGCAGTGTGTCCATGTGAGCCAGCCATTAAAGATATCCTGGAAGGGGGTGAAGTGGCCTGTGTATGGCTGCATAAGCCAGGTATGCAGGGGATATACCGAGTTGTCCACCATGCAGAGTGGCATGGCGAATATCTCAGCCGATGCTCTCCCACTGGGGGGTGTAGGTGCCAGCCTCCATCTGAAGTACAGGGCAGAGTTCCTGAACACATGTGCGTTGTGTGTCTGGCCTGCCCAGCCCGCATAAACGTCCATAAACCGGCTTCAATGGTCCACCACCGCCTGGAGTGTGATGGAATGGTAGCCCTTGCAGTTCACATATTGGCTGGTGCTGTGGTCCAAGGCCCTGATGGGGATGTGTGTGCCATCAATCACTTCAAAACACTGGGGGAAGCTGAGGGTGGTGAACCCTTTGACAGCCATGTCCAGGTCCCTGACATGCATGAACCTCTAGAGCAGCATCTGGTTGATGGCTCTCATGACCTGCAGGGGACAGATAGCGAGCACACTCGTGTGTGGACAGGGCTGCCCCTCCCCATACCCCTTCCCTGAGCCCCCTCCTCAGCCCCCCCCCCCATTCAGCCCTGTGACCCTCCCATGGGGCCGCCCCTCTGGCAGCAGGCCTGTGTGTAGGTGAGGCATCATGATCCCCCAGGCCTAAGCCTTCCTTCTTCCCCAGCCCACTTTCTCATGCCGCTGAGGGTTCCTGTTGCCATGCGACCCCCTCCATGCTCCCCATGCCAGGCCAGGGCATGGAGCATGCTTTACTTCGAGGACGACAGCCCCAGCAGTGGACTTGCCACCCTAAACTGCTGCCCAACAGAACTGCTACTATGCTCTTTGCCACTGAGAGGGCGGCTGCATCCAGGTGTCCTGGCGTTGGAGGATGGGGGCAAGTCAGGTGCAGATCTCCATGAAGGTGTCTTTCATTTGGAGCTTCTTCAACCAGCACATATCATCCCACTCAGCCAGGACTACCCTGTCCCACCTGTTGGAGCTCCCAGGGTGGGTCCACACACACTAAATAGCCTGCGAGGGGGTAAAGCAGGGGCCATGGAGGGTTGGGATCCCAGGGCCAGTGTCTCCTGCCCGATAAGAGACTGTGAAGGGCCTCAAGCAGGATGCCTAGCAGGCAACTGAGGGTAATCCTGCAGGTCTGCAGTTATCGTTGGTCCATGACTCACAGGGGCGAGGGTCAGGACCAGGTACGGGCTCAGCCTTGCTATAAGCAGCATAGCAAGTCTCAGCAGCATATTCAGGGAGGGGCTGTTTGGGAGGGGCCCTTTATGAAGGAGTTTCTGGCCATGCAACTCCATCTGCAGTGTTTCCTGGCCCATTCTTCTGGAAGAGCATCCGTGTCTGTGTAGACACGCTCTCCCAGAAGAAGGGGAAGTTCTTTCGGACTGTGTTTTACACGTGGACACAATCTTCCAGATGATGCTCCTCTGGAAGACAGCTTCTGGAGGATCTTCTTCAACAACATTTTGACTGTGTAAATGCAGTCTCAATGTTGTGATCCAAATCCAAAGAGTAAAGTCTGGGCTGGTTATATTTGGATTCATTTGTAAAAGTGTAGATTGTTTTTCTTATTTTCACGTTTTTGTATTTTACTAGCCCTTCTTTTTATAAAAAAAGATACTCTAGCTCCTTGCTACAAAAAGAAACAAATGCTATTCTGCCATCATTTTACATGTAAACGTCCTTTGATCTGTAGGAAGTCTGGCTCAGGATCAAGGTAGCATATGTCCCAAAGGCTACGTCTACACGTGAAGCCTACATGGAAATAGCTTATTTCGATGTAGCAACATCGAAATAGGCTATTTCGATGAATAACGTCTACACGTCCTCCAGGGCTGGCAACGTCGATGTTCAACTTCAACGTTGCGCAGCCCAACATCGAAATAGGCGCTGTGAGGGAACGTCTACACGCCAAAGTAGCACACATCGAAATAGGGATGCCAGGCACAGCTGCAGACAGGGTCACAGGGCGGACTAGCACTTCCGGGACAACAGCTAGCCGCTCCCTTAAAGGGCCCCTCCCAGACACACTCAGCCTGCACAGCACGCGGTCTGAGGAGCCATAGGCACACAGACCCCGGGTGACGCAGGCATGGACCCCCAGCAGCAGCAGCAGCAGCAGCAGCCAGAGGTCCACCCAGCCCTCCCGGCAGGAGCAGGGCTTGCCCTGCTCCATGCCATGCGGGAGGCAGCTGAGCACCTCCTTGCTACACCGGAGGAGGACCTGCCCCCAGGGCAGCAGGGCTCAACCCCCAACCCTGCAGCACCCCGCCCCCACCCCCGCCTCACACGCCGGCGGCTATGGAGCTACCCCACCAGCACCGACTGGTGGGAGCGGCTGGTGCTTGAGGAGTGGGACAACGACCTCTGGCTCAGGAACTTCAGGATGAGCCGGCAGACATTTATGGAGCTGTGCCAGTGGCTCATCCCCACACTCAGGCACCAGGACACCGCCATGCGGCGTGCCCTCACAGTGCAGAAACGGGTCGGCATCGCTGTCTGGAAGCTGGCCACTCCAGACAGCTACCGATCCGTGGGACAGCAGTTTGGTGTCGGCAAGGCCACCGTCAGGGCTGTCCTCATGGAGGTAAGAGAACCCACGGGGGGAGGGCAGGGCAGGGGTGGGGGGCGCGGGCAGAGGAGGGCAGAGGAGGGGAGGGGAGGGCAGAGGAGGGCAGGGCAGGGGAGGGGAGGGCAGGGCAGGGCCACGCACACCCTGCTCACCCCTCATTGGTGCTGTTCCATGTGCTTTCCCTGCAGGTTGTGCGTGCCATCAATGCCATGCTCCTGCACAGGCTCGTGAGGCTGGGGGACCCAGGTGCCACCATCGCAGCCTTTGCCACCCTGGGCTTCCCCAATTGCTTCGGGGCTCTGGATGGGACTCACATCCCCATCTGCGCCCCGCATCACAGTGGAGGACGCTACATCAATCGCAAAGGATACCATTCTGTGGTCCTCCAGGCCTTGATGGACAGCCGAGGCCGTTTCCAGGACATTTATGTGGGCTGGCCTGGCAGCACCCACGACGCCCGGGTTTTCCGGAACTCGGGCCTGTGCCGCCGGCTGGAGGCAGGGACCTACATCCCCCAGCGGGAGATCCCTGTGGGGGACACCACCATGCCCCTCTGCATCATCGCAGATGCGGCATACCCCCTCCGGCCCTGGCTCATGCACCTGTACACAGGCCATCTCTCCGCTAGCCAGGAGCGCTTCAACGGGCGCCTGAACCACGCGTGCCAGGTGGTGGAGCGCTCATTTCGCCGCTTGAAGGGACGCTGGAGATGTCTCCTGACCCGCCTGGATGCGGGCCCCAACAACATCCCCCTGACTGTGGGTGCCTGCTGCGCCCTGCACAATTTGGTGGAGAGCAAGGGGGAGGCCTTTTTCCAGGGCTGGGCTGTGGAGGCCGGCAGGGCCGACATGCAGCCACCCACTGCCCCCAGTCGGCAGGTGGACCCCGAAGGGACCCGGGTCCGGGAGGCCCTGCGGGCCCACTTCGATAATGAGGCCGTGGGGTGAACTCTGCCAGGCCCCCCACTGCCCACCCCTTCCTCCACAACACTCCCTGCCCCAACGCCCACACCATGGAGCACCCAACCACACCCCCCTCCCACTTTTCCTGGACAAATGACAGCACGCACTTGTGGCTGAACTTAAACTGCTATTTCTTTTAGAACTTTTTTTTTTAACTATAAATAAAACAAGAACAAACTATATACAACATGTGTGGAACAAAAGTAATGTGTACAAATAAAACAATAGTAATAAAAAAGTTTGTTCACTAATAAAAAGAAAACCAGGGATGGTAAAGGGGAGAACTATTTACATGGGGGGACGGGGCAAACGGGGGGCACAAAGTAATAAGTCCCAACTATATACAAGGGGGGGGCCACGTCCCGGGCCCCTCGCCCCAAAAGTCCGTCACTGGGCGTGGGCGGCCGGGAGCCCCGCCGCAGCCGCAGCCCTGTCCGGGGCTGGCTGGGGGCGGGGCGGACCGGAAGATATGCCCGGCGAGTGTCAGGTGGCTCCAGGGGTCCCTCGGCGCTCCGGCCCTCGGTGGTGGGTGGCGGGGCGACGGCGGACGGGACGGCGACGTGCAGAGCAGCTGGTGGTGCGGCGGGTGGAGCAGGCAGGGCGGGCGCTGCTGCGGCTGGCGCGGCATGGGGGGCCAGGTAGTCCACCAGGCAGTTGAAAGTCTCCATGTAGGCCCCCCATGCCTCTTGGTGCCAGGCCAGCGCCCGCTCCTGCAGGTGCAGGTGGCGTTGCTCCACCCGCAGGTGCTGCTCCGCGACCTCCAGCTGCCGACGGTGGATGGCCAGCAGCTGGGGGTCTGTCGCCGTCGGCTGTTGGTGGCGTGGGGTCCACCGTCTAGCCCGCCGTGGGGCCGGTTGGTCCTCGGCCGAGGGGCTTGCCTGGAGCGATGGCCCCGGAGGGGTCTCCGGGACCACTGATGCCTCGCTGGCGCTCTCTTCCGGTCCTTCCGATGGTGCAGGTGCGGGACACAGGAGAGGAGGGGGGAAGAAGAATGGAGACAGGCGTTAGTGTGGGCCCCGAGCCGTGGCCTTTGTCCCCCCAGCCCTGTGCTGCAGGTTCCCCATCCCCGTCTCCGGGAGATGCTGCTGTGATGGATGGGGTTCAGGGGTCCCCCTGCACTGCACCCCGTCCCCTGGTGGGACGACTCTCACTTCACTCCTCAGGGTCTGACAGGAGAGGTTTCTTAGGCCACAGATGCCCAGTTTCTCCCAGGAGTGACAGCACCAGCTGTCAGAAGAGACAGTCCTTCCAACCCATCCTGGGGAGAAGACCCCAAGGGGTGCCCCTCTGGGATGCAGCTTTCCCCCTCCTCAGGCTGGCTGCCTTCCAGCTCTCCCTTCCCCTAGCCTCTACCTGTGGCCCCCGCCCTCCCCCCCCAATTCCAAGCCAGCTCGGCTCCTCCGTCCTCTTTGTTCAGGGCAGAGGTGTCACCTGCCAGCTGTAGCCCCAGGATCATCCTTTGCCCCTGGGAGCTATTCAGCTCTTGTTGCTCATATCTAGCCTGAGTCTCCCTCTTGCACTCCCCCCACTCCATCACATGCTGCTGCTGCTGCTGTTGCTGCTGCTGCTGCTGCGGGGTGTCCCACTCCCTCCTCCTGGGGGCCCCTCGAGTTTCCGCTCCCCCCTGGCCCAGGGATGGGGCATGGCACTGTCGTGCGGGGTGGGGGGGGCAGGGGCTGATGCACTGCTGTGAGGGACATGGCCCTGCTGTCCTTGGGGCCATGGCCATGTGAGCATGTGGGGGGCCCTGGACACATATCTATTACCCCCCGCCCCTCAAGCCCAGGGGTGTACACCAGAGGGGGGTACATATCTGTCGGTCCACTCCCACGGTCTGGAGATCCCCGGGAGGCGGAGGCCCGGCTGCTGCTCCGGGATGGCAGGAGGAGGATCTGCAGGCTGGATTCTGCGGAGGAGGAGCCCCCCTCCTCCTCCTCCTCCTCCTGCCGCGATGGCCCGGGGGTGGGCTCCGGGGGGGGCCCCTGGGGTGCGGGGCTTACCTCCAGGGCAGACTCCGGCTGAAGGGCCTGCTGGGGCTCGTCGGCCGAAGTGTCAAGGGTGGCCGGAGGGGAGGAGGTGTGCTGGGAGCCCAGGATGTCCCTGTGCTCCCTGTAAAAGGGGCAAGTGACGGGGGCGGCCCCAGATCGGCCGGCCGCATCCCGTGCCCGGGCGTAACCCTGCCGCAGCTCCTTCACCTTACTCCTGACGTGATCAGGAGTGCGGGCAGGGTGACCCCGGGCAGCCAGGCCGTCGGCCAGCCGAGCGAACGCATCCGCGTTCCGCCTCTTGCTCCCCATTACCTGGAGCACCTCCTCCTCGTTCCAGAGCCCGAGCAGGTCCCACAGCTCGGCCTCCGTCCAGGAGGGGTCCCGCTGCCGCTTGCCAGCCTGGCTGCCCGCCTGGCTGGGCTGGCTGCCCTGGCTCCCCTTGTGGGGGGTCCCCTGGGGGCGCTGGGGGGACTGCCGGGTGGCCATTGATGGTCCTGTGGCTGCTGAGGGACGTGCAGGCTGGCCGTGTGTCTGGGCTGCCGCCTGCACGTTCCCTCAGCTTCCTGCACAGGAAGGGAGGGGGAGGGGACCTTTAAGGAGCCGCTCCACGCGGCCACCATTGAGCTGAGGGGCTGCAGAGAGCGTCTCTGTACCCCTCAGCTGATGGCCGCCATGGAGGACCCCGCAATTTCGACGTTGCGGGACGCGCAATGACTACACGGTCCCTACTTCGACGTTGAACGTCGAAGTAGGGCGGTATTCCTATCCCCTCATGGGGTTAGCGACTTCGACGTCTCGCCGCCTAACGTCGAAGTTAACTTCGAAATAGCGCCTGACGCGTGTAGCCATGACGGGCGCTATTTCGAAGTTAGTGCCGCTACTTCGAAGTAGCGTGCACATATAGACACGGCTAAAAGGTGTTCAGCTGCTTTTAGCTGCTCCAAATGCTCATCTTATTTCTTTTTTTTGTGCAGAAGCACAGTTAATTTTGACAAAGGCAAAAAGTGTTTTTCCCCAAATTGGGAATTCCATGATTACACTTTTCAAAACCAGATGTGTTAAACATCTCCCATCCATGACTGCCATTTCAAGATGTGCCAGTTTAATACCCTAAACCTGGGGTTGATCAGAAAAGCCACCCATGAGCTGCAGCTGGTACACACAATATTAGCGTGTAGAGCCTTACATTGACTATTCAGTACAACAGTGAATTTCTGTCCTGATTTTCATGTAAAAATTCTTACTGACCTGAGTACTCTAGAAGCTACTTCTTTCTATGCTACTATCAACAAGCACTCTGAAGTTGAAAGAACCCACGCGCTCCTGTTAGGAGAGAGCATCATTTATTGTTTCACAGTATACACTAAAGGCATGATTTAGCAAGGTACTAAGGCACATGCATATTTTTAAGTAAAAGCTTGAGTACTTTGCTGAAGTGGGCCAAAATCATGTAAAGAGTGGTGTAGGCTCTAGAGTTGACTGGAATTATGTTGTCCAGAGAGAAGTGAAGAGAGTCATCTTCCTGCCCCCATCTGTCATCAGAGTTTAAGCTTGTCCTTCCTAAAAGAAAACTGACAAGGGAATGTAGGTGCAAAACAAAGATTTTTTATTAGATCTATCAACAGGTAAACATTAAGATAAATATTAGGTGCACTAAAAGGACTCCCAACATAACAATAAGGTAAAACACATAAAAGATAATGCTATAGCGTACCAACTAACCAAAAAGTGTCCCCCTCTGAGATAGTTCAGGTAAAGGGAATGGAGAACATGAAAAGGTATGTACCATATCCTCCTGTAGGTTGCTTCCGGAGCTTATGACCAGGATCAGGTCTGGAACCACCCAGGTGACATGGCGGACGGGTGAGAAGTAGACCTTTGTGGCAGGTTGGTGCAGACTCTGATGGAACGGATTCTCTTCTCCCCTTTGTTGTCATGGGTGTAAGTGTGAGCCAGGAAAAAAGGGTGTTGTATGCCAGTTCACCCCTGCATGCAGGTAAGTTAGACCTTCCCACAACCCTAAGGTGTGATGCAATATCTCAAAAACTTGAATCAGGCCCAGCCCTGAGATACCCAACAGCACTCTCAGCACTCTGCCACTCAGAGGGGCAGCTCCTTGCTAGTGATGTGACAGCCCTTATCGTCTCCAGTTATTGGGCAGACTGCAGGTCACATAGTCACCCAAATTTCCTTTGGGCCAAAAAAAAGCAGGAAATAGCTCCTGGGGAGTACAAAGGAGGACATCCAAGATCGATTCCTTTACCAGGAATTCAAGATGGCCCACATGTTAACATTAAACAAAAGTTATTCTTCCCTACACTAGCTCAGTTTAAAATGACTTGTTTACCATATTAATTCAGCTTTTTTTCTGTTTACAGATAATTAACAATCAGATTCCGATCTGGAATCATTTGTTCATTATTCACCATTATTGCATTAATTGGTTATGCAGATAAATTTTACTCAATAATGGCTCATGAACTCTGTGCTAGGAGTGTTTTGAGATTGCTAGTTGTGCTATGAGGTTGTACACATAAGTCACATGGTATTATTTCTGTTCTCTGGTTGAATTACTTAAGTTTTATCAGCTACTTCTGTGTCTACCTGAAAGAATTTCAGTTCATTATGAAATAAAATTCATTTCTGCATAATCTAATTTAGTTCCTGGATGAAATTAATCTCAACCACAAGTCACACATTTGCTTTCTATGAACATTTATGGGAGAAAAGTTTGATATATATGACTATTTGTCTGAACATACTGGATTGAAACATGGGTCAGAAATAGCAAAAAAGATTTGCAAAGACCTTTTCCCACTATTTTCTCTGCCCTTTTATGCAGTGGTCTGATCTGTGATGCTTTCTCTGTGCGATGTAAATTTTTTGAGGTTTTCTCAGAAATGAAGCAGCCCCATAGGAAGTGAATGTCCTTTACTAATGTGTCTGACTCGGTGAGAAAAGGATGGAATTTGTAATGAGCTGTTTAATGAACTGAAAATACAAAGGGTAGCAAAATACAAAGGTTTCCTCTTCTTTTGATTGTCTAAATGCAACCTGGCAGTCCAGACACTCCACTAATTTATCTTTACGTAAGACATTTTGACTAATTTTTCCTATGGACTAAGCACAAAAAGTCTCAGCATCAGCCATGCATCACCTTTTCACTTCTTTTTACAACATACTGCTTTTGAGAATTCAAAGGAATTCCATTTATTCCTGAATCTTCACATTTTATGAAGGTTCTGATCCTGAAAGAAGGTGGCACAGCCTTGAGGTTTCAACTGTAAAGGCAAGGAGGGCCTTGCTAGCAGGAAGTTCCCTGAATATTCTGGCATGGGAAAAGACCAAGGAAGATTCTGGATTCCTTCCTTTGAAAAATCTGCTAAAATATTTGTTATAAAGAGGATGATTAGTAGGGTAAAGAGTTTTATATAACAACATTCTCACTGGGCTTGTCAACACTAGCCCCCTCCTTCGAAGGGGGCATGGTAATCAGCCTGATCGGAGGATGCTAATGAAGTGTTGCGATGCATATATAGCACCTCATTAGCATAATGGACACCGTGGAAACTTCAAAGATGCTAACTTCAAAGTGCTGACAGGCAGTGTAGCCATGGGCTCTTTGAAGTACCTGCCCAACTTCGAAGTTCCCTTGCTCCCAAGGGAAGTTCATTGCATACTTCAAAGTGCCTGTGACTACACTGCCTGTCAGCGCTTTGAAGTTAGCATCTCTGAAGTTTCCGTAGCGGCCATTATGCTAATGAGGTGCTGCATATGCAGGGTCCTTGAGAGGTCATCAAGTCCAGTCCCCTGCATTCATAACAGGAACTATCACCGTCCCGGATTTTTTTTTTAAATCTAACCTGTTCCAGACCCTTGAAAGGCCCCCTAACATATCATTTGCTATTTAGATTTGAGTTGTTCATTCTTGGTTTTTTAGAGGTTCACCAAAATATCAGAAAGAGTCAGGAGTTGTTTTTGTTTTTGTTTTTTTTTACCCTGCAGTTACAGCATCAGGAGCCACAAAGAAGTCCTTAAAGAGCTGCATGTGGCTCCAGAGTTGCAGATTGTAGACCCCTGGTTTTGATGAAATCGTGCATGGCAATCACAGAGTACATCAATCCTTCATGTGTTTGCTAAAATCCTAATATTGGTGTCAATTGTGATTGATAGGTCTATCTGCTTAGAAAAACCCATTCTAGTAACTTTTAGATTGGGCTAGATTCAGACTAGAATCAAGGGTTTAAATTTGTGTCCTTGCTTTGGTATCTTTCAGCTCAATTAAAGGCTCCAAGTGGCATGAAGTGGATTTAAAAGGTCTGTATTTGATCAGGGGTTCTGATCCTTTGTTTGGGCACTGCAGGGCTGTGTCTACGCTTGCATTCCTCTTTTGAAAGAGGCATGCAAATGAGGGAAATCCAAAACACAAATGAGGTGCAGATTTACATATCTGGCACCTCCTTTGCCTATTCCTCTTTCGAAAGAGCTACTTCTGAAAAAAGAAAAGCAGTGTAGATGTGGCTCTTTCGAAAGTAAACCCATCTTTGAAAGAACCCTTCTTCCCATAAAAAAGGGGAAGAAAGGTTCTTTCAAAGATGGGATTTACTTTTGAAAGAGCTGCAGCTACACTGCTTTTCTCCTTTCGAAATAGGAATATGCAAATGAGGCACCAGATATGTAAATCTGCACCTCATTTGCATTTTCAATTTCCCTCATTCATATGCCTATTTCAAAAGAGGAATACAAATGTGGACATAGCCCAGAGGAAAGCCACAAGACTGGCCTCTGAGGGACCCTTTCTCCATTATAACCCTTTTTATAGCAGATGTACTGGGATGGGAAAGCATGTCAGGTACATGGTTTCAATATGCAGCAGTGTAGAGATTCAGGATTGTTCTCAACTGGGGGTATGCACATGTCTTCTGGGCGTACGTTAACTTATCTAGATATTTGTCTAGTTTTAAAATGGGCTACATAAAGTCCATTACTAGCAAAGTCAGTACAAACTAAACTTCCAGACAGACAAAGGTTTTTTAAACAACGAAATAGTCTGTATTCTATTCACCAAAAAGAGGACAATATTTATATTGAATTTGATATATTTTATAATTGTATGATAAAAATGAGACCATAAGTCATTTTTTCAGTAATAGTGTGCTGCAACACTCTTGTATTTTTATGTCTGATTTTGTAGACAAGTGAGGTGTCAACAAGTGAGGTGAAACTTCTGAGGGGGTGGGGTACACAAGGCAGATTAGATTCTGAAAGGGATGCGCTAGTCTGGAAAAGTTGAGAACTACTATGGGGTGGGGGGAAGAAGAGGAAGAGGGGTGGAGTTTCCAGTCTTTGAAGCAGCTTGGGACTGCAGGCTGCAAAGGTGGCTTAAAGCTACTATAAACACACCCACACCTCTTTGGGCTGTGAGTCCTATGCTGTGCCAACTAGAAGCTCAGAACAGAATTTCTATAAACATTTACTAAGCCCTAGAACTATATGTGTGCCCATTTTTCCTATTAATTTTAATGGCAATTTAGTAAACAGTAGTAGCAGCGAAAACTAGTGTGTGTGTGTTGAAATACTCCTGATACAATGAATGACAGCTTTTCACATGACTCAAGGAGGGCATATACTCATTGTTTACACTGAGTAACTAAAGAGTGTATGCTATCAGCAGAAGTAAGGTATTGAAGTAATGAACACTGTAGAAAAACCTGAGATGATGTATGTTTGTAAAGATTTAGTATGATTTAGATTAGGGGTCAGCAACCTTTCCAAGGCAGAGTGCTGAAATTTGAATGTACAGTTTGAGTGCTGGCGATACTTTTTAAAGTCACTAATAGTCCTACTTACAACAGCTTCATTAATAAGTAAAGATGCAGATTTTTAATGTTTAGGTGGTATTTGGTAGCATTAGCTGGTCTTTTGTTAATCTGCAGGTGGTATGGCTTTGAGCAAGCTCCTAGCTGCATGGGGGAGGAAGGGCAGGGTTGAGTTCTCACCTTGCATGCCAATGAAAATTGGCTCATGTGCCACTGTTGGCATTTGTGCCAGGGGTTGCTGACTCCTGATTTAGGTTGATGTATATCTGCCCTATCAATTTGGGCAGCTGTTTAAAAATAAGCATGGTGTTCTATTACCAACCTTCTGTTTATTACAGGTGATATCTGCCAGCAGTTGGAAAGAACAGGGACTCATTATTCTGAGCAACAGGCTCATTTCAGGACTGCTTGGAGGACCTTGACTAAGGCCAGGTCTACACTAGGGGACATAGTCAAACTAAGACATACAACTTCAGCTATGTGGATAGCGTAGCTGGAGCGAATGTATTTTGGGTTGAATTTATGTGGCATGTCTACTGTGTGTGGGTGGGCGATCAATGATAGAAACTCTCTGGTCAGCTCCCCTTTCTCTTCTTGCTCAGGTGGAGTACTGGAGTCAATGGGAGCGTGATCAGTGATCAGTTTAGCAGGACTGTACTGGAGAAACTAAACTGATCGCTAGAGATTGTTCTCTGCAGTGTCACTGTCCCATTAAATGGAGACACGGTCTTATATTCTGTTCTCTATATCTTCACAGAATGCCCGTTGACATCAGTGGGAGTTCTGGGCAGGTGTGGGGAAAAGAGCATTGGAGCTGTGATTCGTTATCCGGCTCCTAGAATTTGTTCATAGCATTTCTTGAATGTTCATTAATACACACAAAGCACAGCTGACTGCTGAGCTGAGTGTATGTGTTTAGGAGCAGTCAAATAGGTAAATCTTGATGGTCCAAACGAACAAAATAACTAATGCCAGCAATCCAAGCAGCAAAGACCACTCTTTGTTTAGCACAGAAGTTCAATTACAGGAGATTTGTTAATCAGGACTGTATCGTAAACATCTATTGTTTATTAGCTAAAGATTCCACACACCAGAGATGTATGGTAAGCAGTTGCAGTGTATATCTGTGTGTACCCAACTGTAATGACCTGGCTTATATGTAGCCTTGTGTTGGTTCAAGTGCATTTAACTTTCCACTCCTGCCTGAGTAATTGGAGTAGACCCTCTAACTCGCTGGTTAGGTGGTATTTCATGGCTTATATATTTGTTAGCTGTTGACTGTTACATATCTCTCATTGTGTGTGTGTCTCTCTCTCTGTATATATAGAGTATATTTGATAGATTTTGTGTCTATCTGTCCATCCATCCATGAGTCTCTTTGTTCAAGAACTCCTCCTAAGCAATAATAGCTCGGACCACCAAATTTGGCATGCAGCTTCCTCTTATCTTAACTTAAAGCAAGGTCTGGGTTGGGTTGTGCCAGCAAAATGCACTGTGCCTGGAATGGGATTATTTTACATAACATGGAAAGAGAGGGGGCTGCTTGAAGGCATAGTTATATTGTGTCATGGCACAGAAGGCAGCCAGGGCCCAGAGATGGGGACCAGGACAGCTATAATGTCATGGGGGCAGCAGGGGGAAGGTAAGCTTCCTTCCTGACCCCTGGGGAAGTGAGGTCCCTGTACCTGCCCACTCCAGGGAGTCAACCACTGCCCAGCAACACTGCAGAGAGACCTGGGGAGCCACTCCCTATATCCACAGCTGCTAGCCCCATGGAGCTGCCCTCTATCCAGCATGGACTCTGTCACAGCCACCACTAGGTGCCCCCATGTGAGTAGTCTGGCCCTCTCTGGTCCTCCACCTCCCACACATATTGTCCTTTTCCCTGAGCCCTTCCTCACCCGCTGACCCTGACTGCTCCTGAACCCTCCTGACCTGTGCCCACACACACCAACCCCTGTACCGAGCCCCTCCTTGCTCCCAACCCTGAATTTTGTACCCCCCACACCTTCAGTCCCCTGCCCTGAGCCCCTCTTTAAGGACTGAGGCATGCCAGATAACTATGCTAGTGTGTGTATATCTCCATGCACGCACACACACTTATATATGTACATATACATGTGCAGATTAGAAATAATTTCACCACCCGTCCTGTAGCACTGGTATGGAAAAGTTGATAGTAGTTCCAAAGGATGGCTGATAAGAAAGAAAGTTACTTGACTCCACTAATTTTACAAATAAAGTGGTCATCTTAAATTGAGTCCAAGAGATCACACTGACAATTATATGTACCTGAACATTTATAAAGTATCTGCAACGAGTGAATAGTGAAAGTACACTGAAATTTTTGATATGCAAGTGTCATCTTGTCAAGCAGCATAAATTATCATGACTCACCCCTCATAGCTGTCATAGTTTCTTTTCAGTTGCACAAATATCAAAACTAAACTCCATGGTTTTGTTCATGTTTTTGTTCCAATTAAATGTCACTATTTTTGTGCTTTAAAATGAAAATCTCTGGTCCTAAATCAACATGTGAATACCATGTGGCAATCAGACTGATGGAGCAGCGATTTATTTTAATCATTTATAAGTTTCTTTAAAATGAAAAAGAAAAAACCTTTTATGTGAAACAATAATGGTGATTGGAAAATTTCTAAGATTTTTATCTGTGTTTAAATATTGCATATTCATTCACACATACTTTAAACACAGTAGATATTTTTGTAAGCTACTACACTTTCATTTAAAAGAACTTTGTGATATTTTTAAAATCCTGAAGGTAGGTTTTCTTTCTACATGTTGTTAGTGACTATACTTTGGAGATAATTGTATCAGATGAGCTGAAATCTGGGGATATTAAGAACAATTATAATTTACATGCTTAATAGCAATTTTGGCACCTTATTCTGTTTGACATCTGTCTTCTGAGAGCATATTTATTATTTCATCATCATCATCAATAGCCGTGGGCTCAGCTCCCATTGGTATCTGATGCCTCTCTCACTATTTCCTTCCATCTTTCCCTATCAGTGCAGAATGGCTTAGTTTCTGTAGACTAGCTCTGCACCAATGTACTACATCATCTATCCGTTCTCTGTGGGGTCTGCCTCTCCTATTCAAACCATCCATTATGCCGAATAGTAGGGTCTTGATTTTTCGTTCATCGTTCATTTCGCAAATATGTCCAGATAGTTGTAGCTTCCATTTTATAACCTTCTGCAGCAGGTTCTTTTTCGGCTGTATCTTTCTATATAATTCCTCATTGGCAACTTTCTGCATCCATCCTATTCTCAGAATCCTTCTATAACAACTCCTTTTGAACGTCAATATTCTTCTTTTCAAATCTTTCGTTATCACCCATGTCTCATATCCGTACAACATGCTGCTGAATACACTCATTTTCAAGATGCCCAGCTTTGTTCTTAAGCTAATTGCTTTGCTTTTCCAGATCTTATCTATCGCCTTCAAACTCGCTCTTGTTTTTGCTATTCGAGTTGCTATTTCCTTCTTACAGTCTAGATCATATGTTATGTTGCTCCGCAGATATGTGAACTTTTCTACATTTTCTAGTTCAGTACCATCCACACTGATTTTCCTTCCTATTTCCTTATCTCCAAATACCATTGTTTTTGTTTTATAGATGTTCATAATCAGTCCATACCTCTTCCCTTTTTCGTTTAACACCCACACTGTTTTCGCTAGCTTCTCCTCATCTCCCTCGGTGATAATTATATCATCCATGAACCTCAAGTTGTTAATTCTTTTCCCATGCACAGATACCCCTTCTACCTTTTCCTTGATCTTGTCCATCACTCTCTCCAGATGTGCGATGAAGATACTCGGCGATATTGGATCTCCTTGTCTCGTACTTCTACTTGCTTTAAACCAACTTCCCAACTCCCCGCATGTTCTCACCACTGCCTCTGCATTATCATTGAAATCTTTGATATCTTTGATATATGAGCTGCCTAGAGATAATTTGTTACCTGTTCACTTTGGCCATGTTTACACTAGCCCCTTCCTTTTGGAAGGGGCAGGGTAATGAGCGATTTGGGAAGATGCTAATGAGTCTCTGTCATGAATATGCAGTGCCTCAGTAGCATAATGGTGGCCACGTGCAATTCAAAAGTGCCGCTTTTGAATTGCATGCCACCCGTGTAGACCGGGGCCTTTCTAAAGGACCCCCGGATTGCAAAAGCCCCTTTTTCCTAAAACCAAATGGGTTTCGAAACGTGCGTGGATGCCATTATGCTAAAGAGGTGCTGCATATTCCTAGAAGTGCCTCATTAGCATATTCCGAAGTGCCACATTACCATAGCCCTTCCAAAAGGAGGGGCTAGTGTGGCCAAGGCCTTTGACTATTTGGAAATGCTTCCACATCAAAGTCACATGATGTTTCCACTTCTTCATTGGATGACTGAAAATTTTTAAATGTGAGACTGATGAAGAGCAATGATAAAGACTGATTTTTTTTCAGGTTTGAATTTCTGGACTAATGATCAGTTGTGCTGAAACAAAAAACTTCCAGGATTCATGTGTTTTCCTGAATACCCAACAGTCATCTGAGTACTTGCAAACAATGCATTATAAAATCTATGAAGTGAACTCATGTTTTCATTTGTGAGAACATTCAGAAGTCATTTTTGTCCAATTCAATCAATTGTACTCAATGCTCAGTTAAAATGATGGAATAATAACTCCTCCAATCTTTTCAGTCATGTTGTGATTTCCTTGAAAAACACATCAATCAGTAGTATGAGGATGTTCAAGTAAGGAAAGATGTTCGCACTCACTCTGAGACACACCATAGCAACAAAGGTGACAGCATGGTAACAACCGCTTCTACGGAAAAGGAAAAACTGACACATACAGGCCATAGCAACAAAGATGACAGGGTGGCAACACTATCTCCTATGCAGAAAGTAAAGAAATGCTCATTCTTCTCAAACCCCTGTGTAAAAAGAACCTGCAAATAATGGAAGCTCCAATTTTGGAATGCACTTAACTACATGCTTCTGTCCATCCAAATTCAGGGCAACATATACTTCATTTTAAGCATGTGTAGGTCCCACTTGAGTCAGTAAGACCTCAGTGCCTGCCTAAGTTTGGACAATATAGATAAAGTGACTTGGGTGATGTTGGAGTCATATGGAGTGGATAGCAGACTGATACGACTGCTGAAGGATATCAGTGAGAATGCAGAGGCAGTGGCAAGAACATGTGGAGAGATGGGAAGTTGGTTTAGAACAAGTTGAGGTTCAAGATAAGGAGATCTGATATCATCAAGTATCTTCATCATGCACCTAGAGAGTCATGGACCTGATCAAGGAAAAGGTAGAAGGGATACCTGCGCATAGGATGAGAATCAACAACTTGAGGTTCGCGGATGACATAGTTATTATTGAAGAAGATGGAGAGAAGCTAGCAAGAACAGTGCAGGAGGTAAAGGAGGAAGGGAAGTGGCATGGACTGATTATGAACCTTGATAAAACAAAAATAATGGTATTTGGAGATAAGGAAATAGGAAGGAAAATCAGTGTAGACTGAATCCAACTAGAGAGTGCAGAGAAGTTCACATATCTGAGGAGCAACATAATGTATGATTTAGACTGTAAGAAGGAAATAGCAACTAGAATAGAAAGAGCATGTTTGAAGGCAATGGATAGGACCTGGAATAGCAAAGTGATTAGCTTAGGAACAAAGCTGTGTGTCTTGAAAATGTGTGTATTCAGCAGCATGTTGTTCGAATGTGAGAAATGGGTGTTAACAAAAAGATTTGAAGAGAAGGGTATTGGCATTCAAGAGGAGCTGTCATAGAAAGATCCTGAGAATAGGATAGATGCAGAAGGTCACCAACAAGGAATTATATAGGAAGATACAGCCAAAAGAGGACCTACTGCAGAAGGTTATACAATGGAAGTTAAACTATTTGGACATATCTGCAGAATGAATGATTAACGAAAAATCAAGACACTGGTATTTGGCATAATGGATGGTTTGAACAGTAGAAACAGACCTCACAGAGAATGGGTAGATGATATAGTAGATTGGTGCAGAGTTAATCTACAGAAACAGCCACTCTGCATTGGACAGGGAAAGATGGAATACTACGAGAGGCATTGAACACCGATGGGTGCTGAGCCCATGGTAGTTAACAATGATGATGACTTGCCTAAGGGCTGTAGTGAACAGGGATGCTTACTTTTACTGGAGCTAAAATAACTTTAAGCTATCTCCTAATATCTGTCCTAAGATATGTTGAGCACCCATAAATAACACAGATTTAAATTGGTATTTGAGGCTGCTCAGCCTTAGGATCTGGCATTAAGTTCCAATGTATAATCATTGCCAAAAGCCCCCCCGCCTCCCAATGGGCAAACTTGTACTCTTCTATCCATGTTAAAGCAATCATTCATGTTCACCTAACTGGTTGTTTGCTTGGAAAAGATGTTGGTTTGTTTGTTTGTTTTTTTGTAGTGGTGTTTGGTTTCTATTTTTCATGAGTAGATTATGTATCTATCTAGCTACATTTTCCCATTCACTTTCTAAATTAGATAAATATGGTAATTCTGTTTCATGCATTAGGTAGGCAGAATAATAGTGAGTTCAGGATATGAATATAAAACTTCATGATCACAGCCCTGCCACTGATTTCTTGCGTGATTTTGGGCATGTCACTTAAATTCCCCATCACTTCCCCTGAAGTGTGGCTCACAAATAATACTTTATTTCATCTCAGATGTGCTACAAGTATGCACTAGCTCATATGTGTACTGCAGCTACAAGTGCAAAGAATAGTTAGAGTTTATTAGTAGGGCTAAGCAGAAAGATAACAAAGTTCATCCCTTTTTTCCTATTCAGTAATTGTTCATGAACAGATTTTAATTCTTCTAACTCTGTGTATTAGTAATTGCTCGATGAACAGTTTCTGGGCAATCTTCAGCCAAGGGATGGCTTACAAAGTGAGATCACTGCATACATCCACTGTGGTTTATTGTTACTGGTATGTGTCATGTAATAGGGTTTTTAGTCCTCGCCATGGGTGCCAGGTTTGTACAATTTTTGGTTTTGCTCAGAACAGATCCACGCAGAGCTTTCCATACACAGAATGGGCTAGGTCAACTACCCCAGGCACTGTGTTTTGAGGGCCTCCCCACTTCAGGGGGATGCAGGATCCAGGGCAGCTTGAGGAGGCATCACTTTGGTCAGTGGAAGAAAGCCAGAAAGAGGTGGGGATCAGAGCTAGAGGGGGAAGGGGTAGAATAGGGGAAGAGAGGGGGTGGAGCAGAGGCAGCAAGGGATGTGGCTTTAAGCTTCTGCCACCTTACCCAAGCAATGCTGGGAGCTGGTAGGGCAGAGCTGGGGTGGGCTGTGGCTGGGTCACTTGCTGCTGCCAGCATCAGGTCCCCTGCTAACCCTCCCCAGCTGCCCTGGACCCTGGGTCCCCCTGAAGCACAGGGCTCAGGGCAGTTGCCCCTGTTTGCCCTATGGACAGGAAGGCTTTGAAAATGTAAGTCCAAACACTGGAGGAGCTGGGCCTACATTCCTGAGTATTGGTCGAGCCTGGGCACCACGAGCCCATGTAACTTGCTGCCCCTGTCCTCGACTGAAAATAATTGTCTTAAACAGAGACACTGAAAAGGACAAATGTGGTCAAGTCCTAGGGCCTTTGCTTTTTCTCAGGCAATTGGCGGGAGCAGTGTGTGGTGTGAGGAAAAGGGAGGAAGCCAAGAGTTAGGCTTTCAAGAGGAAGCATGGGCTGTTGGGTCAGGCACTAGACCGGGGTTTGGGGAACCTGGGTTCCGTTCCTGGCTAAACTAGGGATGTGTTGTGTGATGTTGGCCAGTCTCTTCACTCTTCGTATGCCTAGTCTATTTAAATGGTCAGCTAGTTGGTGCAGAGGCTACCTCTCACTCTGTGTTTTATAGCACTTGGTAGGACTGAATCCTGGTCCATATTAAGGAAGTGACTAGGGGCTTCAATTGTAACATAAAATCTTTTTGTTTCCAGATAATGTGTCAGGCATCATCTGAGGCATGACTGTCAGAAAGGTGCTAGGCTGATTTAGGCTAGGTCTACACTAGCCACAGAAGATTGAACTCTTAGGTTTGATCTTCCGGGGCGCTGTTTTGCACATGCACAAAACAGCGTGTTCTGAGGTCATTGTTGACCCTGGAGCTTCTTGTGAGCAGCACGGATTAAGGAATGTCTGCAGGAGGAGCACTCCTGTCAAGATTCTGTGGTGAGGACAGGGACCAATGTCGACAGCTGCAAAATCAATTTTAGGTATGCAGTTGGTGTACCTAAAATTGCATAGCAGTCGTTGACATTCTTGGTAAGTGTAGATGTAGCCTTGGATTTACAAATTAATTTCATATACATTTGTGGTATCCCCACTGTGGAGGGTGCAACTATATCATTGTCTAGTTAATTGAAATGCCTCTTACACTTATATAACATTGGTTGTCTAACTTATATTGTTTATTTCCAGTGCCTTTTCTGAAAAACGGAGACTCAGTTATCAATACTGATTTAAAAATGAATTGTTGCCCTACAGTCAGAACTCTGCTTTTTGTTGCTATCTGGTTTATATAGTATTACATTGAGGCTTGAATTGATTGTGATTAGTGATAGTGATGTGAAGGTCCTCATCCAATAAAATATGTGCTTAACATTAATTGTGAAATGGTCCCCCTGGACTTGTGTTTAAAATTAATTACTGTATGCACTTTGCTAGATCAGCACAAGCAACCAAGCTGATAGGCCGTTTAGGAACACTTACAATAGATGGTGGATGGTTAGAATTTTGTTCAAGTTTGAGGTCTCAGGGAAATTTAGACTAAATCCATAGTGGCACAGTATGTAGATTTTTGTCCATTTAGCTTGTTTACTGTCAGTACATTTTGCTTGTATTTTGGCAGTATGTTGGGTTATACAGCTTTGGCTTTTTGTTGCCTCTGGGTACAACAGTGCAATACACAGTACATTGCAGAGGGATATTTTACCTGTCAGAATTTGTTCTAGATCATTAGTTTGCATGATTATGGCAGGGTCAAACCACAGATAAATGAAAAGCAGTTTAGCTGCCAGATATAGTAATAAAGTAAAAAGTTAGGCGGGGGAGAGAAAATGTCTTTCAGAGTGTTACAGTAGAAAGCTCTCTCCTTGGTATTTAATTGCCTTGTGGGGGTGAGCTCAGAATACAGATGAAACTTTTAAAAATGCTTTGGATCAAAAAATAAATGTTATTGAAAAAAAGTTGCAGCAGCTTTACAGTTATGCTCAGGAGTGCTCCAGATAGTCAAGGCTATGGAGCAATTTGCACTTCTCAGACTTATTTTTTCCTTCTGAATTGTCTATCCCCTCTGTGTAGGACCACCACGGACCATTCTGTGGAAAAGCCCAGCATGCACGCTGCTGCAAATAAATCCCTACAGAACACTGAAGATGTCAGCTCGGCAGCGGCAAGCCCAGGTTTTTGTGTGTGGCATTTTAACATTCGTATTCTCTATGGCCATGTCTCCATTACAAAAATAACTTCAAAGTTGCTTACTTTAGAGTACATCTTCAAAGTAATAGACTTCGAAGGTGAGCATCTATGCACACCCTACTTCAAAGCTCAACTTTGAAGTAGGGCACTAGTCCAGTCCCAGGAATAGAGTAAGCACTTTGAAATTGGGCTCGCTTACTTCAAAGTTAACTTTGAAGTAAGGGAAAATGAGTATAGAAGCTCTGCAGGCTACTTTGAAGTAACCACTAAATTTGAAGTTAATTTCAAGGTTTGTTCCAAGTGTAGATGCACCCTATGTCTTATTCTGCAGTCATGCTGGAAAGACATAACAAGTGGGGTTCCACAGCGGTCTGTTTTGATAAGTTACAGAGAGAAAGCCGTCCTAGTCTATATACTATCAAAACAAAAAAGCAGTAAAATAACACTTTAAAGACTGACAAAATAATTTATGAGGTGAGCTTATATTGAGTCTGTTCTGGTATGGCTATAGTCTGAAGAAGTGGGTATGTCCCACGAAAGCTCACCTCATAAATTATTTTGTCAGTCTTTAAAGTGCTACTTTACTGCTTTTTTGTTTTGAGGGATCTGTTTTGGGACTGGTTCTATTCAATATCTTCATCAACGATTTAGATATTAGCACAGAGAATATGCTTATTAAGTTAGCAAAGTATACCAAATTGGGAGGGGTTGCAATTGATTTGGAGGATAGGGTTAGAATTCAAAATGATCTGGACAAACTGGAGAAATGGTCTGAGGTAAACAGTTTAATAAGGAAAAATGCAAAGTACTCCACTTAGGAAGGAACAATCAACTTCATACCTGCACAATGGGAAGTGACTGTCTAGGAAGGAGTACTGTGAAAAGAGATTTAGGGGTCATAGTAGACCACAAGCTAAATATGAGTCAACAGTGTGATACTGTTGCAAAAAAAGCAAACATGATTCTGGGATGCATTAACAGGAGTGTTGAGAGCAAGACATGGGAAGTCATTCTTCCACTCTATTCAGTGCTTATTAGGCCTCAACTGGAGTATGTGGTACTGGGCACCACATTTCCTGAAAGATGTGGAGAAATTGGAGAAGGTCCAGAGAAGAGCAACAAGAATGACTAAAGATCTAGAGAACATGAGCTATGAGGGAAGTCTGAAATAAGTGGGTTTGTTTAGTTTGGAAAAGAGAAGACTTAGAGGGTACATGATAGTGGTTTTCAAGTACCTCAAAGAGGATTACAAGAGGGAGGGAGAAAAATTGTTCTCCTTGGCCTCTGAGGATAGGACAATGAGCAATGGGTTTAAATCGCAGCAAGGGAAGTTTAGGTTGGACATGAGGAAAAAATTCCAAACTGTCAGGTTGATTAAACACTGGGATAAACTACCAAGGTAGGTTGAGGAATCTTCATCATTGGTGATATTTAAGTGCAGATTAGATAGACATCTATGGTGGATGGTCTATGTTTCTGTGGTCCTGCCATGAGGGCAGGGAACTGGACTCAATGACCTCTTGAGGTCCCTTCCAGTCCAGCATTCTATGATTCTATGTCAAATTAGTGAGACTACAATTTAGGCAGTAGTCCTACAGTCTCATCGGAATGGGTGAGTCTCTGTGTCCGCACAAAGCTTTTTTGACTCCAGTAGACCTCTGTGTGGTATAGAATCAAAGAATCATAGAACACTAGGACCGGAAGGGGCCTCGAGAGGCCATCGAGTCCAGTCCCCTGCCCCGACGGCAGGACCGACCACTATCTACACCATCCCTGATAGACATCTATCTAATCTGTTCTTAAATATCTCCAGCGAGGGAGATTCCACAACCTCCCTTGGCAACTTATTCCAGTACTTGACCACCCTGACAGTTAGGAACTTTTTCCCAATGTCCAACCTAAACTTCCCTTGCTGCAGTTTAAGTCCATTGCCTCTTGTTCTCTCCTCAGAGGCCAAGAAGAACAAGTTTTCTCCCTCCTCCTTATGACACCCTTTAAGATATCTGAAAACCGCTATCATGTCCCCCCTCAATCTTCTTTTTTCCAAGCTAAACAAGCCCAATTCTTTCAGCCTTTGTTCATATGTCATGTTCTCCAGACCTTTTATCATTCTAGTTGCTCTTCTCTGAACCTTCTCTAATTTCTCCACATCTTTCTTGAATTGGGGTGCCCAGAACTGGACACAATATTCCAGCTGAGGTCTAACCAGCGCAGAGTAGAGCGGTAGAATGATTTCTCGTGTCTTGTTCACAACACACCTGCTAATGCATCCCAGAATCATGTTTGCTTTTTTTGCAACAGCATCACACTGTTGACTCATATTTAACTTGTAATCTACTAGAACCCCTAGGTCCCTTTCTGCTGTACTCCTTCCTAGACAGTCTTTTCCCATTCTGTATGTGTGAAACAGATTATTCCTTCCTAAGTGCAGCACCTTACATTTATCTTTATTAAACTTCATCCTGTTTACTTCAGACCATTTCTCTAATTTATCTAGATCATTCTGAATTATGACCCTATCCTCCAAGGTAGTTGCAACCCCTCCCAGCTTGGTATCATCTGCAAACTTAATAAGCATACTTTCTATGCCAATATCCAAATCATTAATGAAGATATTGAACAGAACTGGTCCCAAAACAGACCCCTGCGGAACCCCACTGGTTATGCTTTTCCAGCAGGATTGAGCACCATTAACAACTACTCTCTGGGTGCGATTAGCCAGCCAGTTATGCACCCACCTTATTACAGCGCGATTTAAGTTGGACTTGCCTAGTTTGTCGATAAGAATATTATGCAAGACAGTATCAAATGCTTTACTAATGTCTAGGTATACCACATCCACTGCTTCTCCCTTATCGACGAGTCTCGTTATCGTGTCAAAAAAGCTATCAGGTTGGTTTGACATGATTTGTTTTTTACAAAACCATGCTGGCTGTTCCCTATCACTTTACTACCTTCCAAGTGCTTGCAGATGACTTCCTTAACTACCTGCTCCATTACGTTTCCTGGCACAGAAGTTAAGGTTACTGGCCTGTAATTTCCTGGGTTGTTCTTATTCTCCTTTTTGTAGATGGGCACTATATTTGCCCTCTTCCAGTCTTCTGGAATCTCTCCTGTCTCCCATGACTTTCCAAAAATGAGAGCTAACGGCTCAGCTACCTCTTCTATCAGCTCCTTGAGGATTCTAGGATGCATTTCATCAGGCCCTGGTGACTTGCAGACATCTAATTTTTCCAAATGGTTTTTAACTTGTTCTTTTTTTATTTCAAAAACTAACTCTACCCCTTTTCCACCAGCATTCACTATGTCAGGCATTCCTTCAGATTTCTCTGTGAAGACCGAAACAAAAAAGTCATTAAGCATCTCTGCCATTTCCAAGTTCCCCATTACTGTTTCTCCCTCCTCACTGAGCAATGGCCCTACCCTGTCCTTGGTCTTCCTCTTGTTTCTAATATATTTGTAAAAGGCCTTCTTGTTACCCTTTATGCCTGTAGCTAGTTGGAGTTCATTTTGTGCCTTAGCCCTTCTAATTTTACTCCTGCATTCCTGTGTTATTTGCCTGTGTTCATTCTTTGTAATTTGTCCCAGTTTCCATTTTTTATAGGATTCCTTTTTTAGTTTGACATCATGCAGGATCTCCTTGTTAAGCCAAGGCGGTCTTTGCCCATATTTACTATCTTTCCTACATAGGGGAATAGCTTGTTTTTGGGCCCTTAATAATGTCTCTTTGAAAAACTGCCAACTCTCCTCAGTTGTTTTTCCCCTCAGTTTTTCCTCCCATGGGAATCTTACCTACCAGCTCTCTGAGTTTACCAAAATCTGCCTTCCTGGAATCCATCATCTCTATTTTGCTATTTTCTCTCCTACCATTCCTTAGAATTGTGAATTCTATGATTTCATGATCACTTTCACCCAAGCAGCCTCCCACATTCAAATTCTCAACCAAGTCCTCCTTATTTGTTAAAATCAAATCCAGAACAGTTTCTCCCCTGGTGGCTTTTTCAACTTTTTGGAATAAAAAATTGTCTCCAATGCAGTCTAAGAACTTATTGGATAGTCTGTGCCCCGCTGTATTAGTATCCCAGCATATATCTGGATAGTTAAAGTCCCCCATCACCACTAAATCCTGGGCTCTGGATGATTTTGTTAGTTGCTTAAAAAAAGCATCATCCACCTCTTCCACCTGGTTAGGTGGCCTGTAGTAGACTCCTAACAGGACATCACCCTTGTTTTTTACCCCTCTTAAACTAACCCACAGACTCTCAACACGTCCATCTCCTATGTCCATCTCCACCTCAGTCCAAGTGTGTACATTTTTTATATATAAGGCAACACCTCCCCCTTTTTCCCCTGTCTATCTTTCCTAACCAGGCTGTAGCCTTCAATACCAACATTCCAATCATGTGTATTATCCCACCAAGTTTCTGTGATGCCAATGATATCATAGTTGTATTTATTTATTAGCACTTCCAGTTCTTCCTGCTTATTACCCATACTTCTTGCATTGGTATATAGGCATCTCAGATATTGATTTGAACTTGCCCCCCAGTTTTTTCCTGGCCCTCTTTTTACTCTGACATTGTTGCCCATGCTCCCTCCTACTTCCGACCCATCTCCCAGGTTTCCATGTTCTCCACTTACCTGCGGGCTTTGCTCCCCTGTCCCCAGCAAACCTAGTTTAAAGCCCTCCTCACCAGGTTAGCAAGTCTGTGTCCGAATATAGTCTTTCCCCTCCTCAAAAGGTGAACGCCATCTCTGCCTAGCAGTCCTTCCTGAAATAGCATCCCGTGGTCGAAGAAACCGAACCCTTCCTGGCGACACCATCCACGCAGCCAGGCATTCACCTCTAGGATGCACCTGTCTCTGCCCGGGCCCCTACCCACAACAGGAAGGATTGAAGAGAATACCACCTGCGCCCCAAACCCCTGCACCTGTGCCCCCAGAGCCCTGTAGTCACTCTTGCCTGCATGGATATGACTTCAGTCTCTTAATTCAGCCCTTGGTTTCTGAACAACATCCTTCAAGGACCCATTCCTGTGTTTGGGGCATGTTGGTGGGACTTTGCACATTGACTCTTGTATGTGTTTTGTGGGTGAACAGTTGATTTCTGTTTTCAGGAATTACAATCTTCTGCTCGCCATAAGCACTTGAAGAGGGAGATAGTAAAAAGGGATTCTTTTTAATCATATGGCTATGATGCATGAGGATGAGACATATTTCCATGTGTAAATCCCATCAATATTCTCTGTAATTCTTCATGTGTATCACCCAATCATTCATGGGAGAATGGTCACCTCAGAGTTCCAAGTATAATATTTCTGTTGGTAATGATATACTGTTCCTGACATCCAACTAAAAAATACAGGGCTGTAAAAGCTACTATAATTTGTAGAGCTCTGCTGGCTATCCAAGGTGCTATATAATAGCTATTTATTTAATTTATACTGGAAATGGTAAATTCAACCCAATGCTGAGCTCTGTGGCTTCATGTTTTTCCAGATAAATACATTTCCCAATATATATTAGAGGTTTGAATCTATCTCAGAGGAAACAGGGAAGAGATGAGGCAAACAGATGAGAACATGAACGTGATCTACACTCATGATACAAACACAGTTAAAAGATTAATAAAGGTAGAGGCAGAGGAGGAATGGGAATACTCCCTCTCCTTCTGTTATTAAGGTGCCACGGGACTTCTTGTTTTTGAAGATACAGACTAACATGGCTACCTCTCTGATTATTATTTGGAATACCATAATGCCTAGTTATGGACAAGGACTTCATCATTCTAGAACCTGTACAAACAGAATGAAAAGATGGTCCCTACAAAGGAGCTTACAGTTCAAGTACTTGAAGGATACGTGCTATTTTGAGTGACTCATTCACGGAGCATATGGCAGAGGAGATTCATTGCATGGTTCTCTCGCCCCATGAAGCTGTATAAAAGCAATTCATAATTTGGGCTGTAATTATTATGATTAATCATTTGTGCTCTGGCAGTGCCTATAAATACTTGAAAAAAGAACAAGAAATCCTGTGGCACCTTATAAATTAAGAGATATTTTGGAGCATAAGCTTTCATGGGCAAAGACCCGCTTCATCAGGTGCAGAAATTCTTGAACACAGTCTGCATACATACCAAGGTACTGATGCGTCCCTGAAAAGCTCACTGTTAGGGCTCTAGTCTAGGACTCAAGTTACCTGGGTTCAGGTCTTGTTCCTCAGCAGATGCCCTGGGTGACATTGGACAAGTCACTTAATCTCTGTGTGTCTGAGTTCCCTATCTGTGAAATGGGAATAAATCTCTTCTGTACCTCATAAGGGTGCTCTGATGATAAATATGCAAAATATTGTGAGTTGGTCAGATAGGGGCCATATACATACCCTAGATAGGGGCCCACATGCATACCCAAGGCAGATAAATGAAAGATAGCATATGAGGGATACAATTGTGTTCAAGTTTCACATCCATTTCCCCACTACACAGGGGTGAGTACTGGCACCTTTATTTTTAGAAAAAAACACTTCATTATTATAAAAACCTGTTACCACTTTTACACTCTACAGTGTTTGGGGAAAGCACTGTCATTTCGAATGTTTGCACAGTGCCCAGGGCCTCTGTCTGGTTGAAGTGTCTGATCTCTATCTTAGTATAAATGTTCCATGTTCATAAACAATAACATTACAACGAGAAGTCCTGTGGCACCTTACAGACTAACAGATATTTTGGAGCACTGTCAAAGTGGGCCTTTGACCATGAAAGCTTATCTCCAAAATATCTGTTAGTCTAAAAGGTACCACAGGACTTCGGTTGTTTTTGAAGGTACAGACTAGCTCAGCTACCCCTCTGATACTAACAACATTATAGCTTTTTGCAGGGCACAGAACATTTCTGCAAAGAGCAGACTCAGTATGAAGGGTTAGAAAACAATGAATGATGTCTGAGAAGTGAGCCCAGGCTTAGGCACCTCAATCAGCCAAACTCCCACTGTAGTCAGCAGGGATTTTGCCTGAGTAAAGGGTGCATAGAGGCTGTGTCTAGTTGCATTCTACTTTCAAAAGATGTATGCAAATGAGGGAAACTGGAAATGCAAATGAGGTGCAGATTTTCATATCTGGCACCTCATTTGCATATTCTTATTTCAAAAGAGCTTCTTTTGAAAGAAGAAAACCAGTGTAGACACTGCTCTTTCGAAAGTAAGCCCCATCTTCTAAAGAATCCTTCTTCCCTTTTAAGCTCTTTCGAAATAAGAATATGCAAAATGAGACACCAGATATGCAAATCTGCACCGCATTTGCATTTTGATTTCCCTCATTTGCATACCTCTTTCGAAAGAGGAATGCAAGTGTAGACACAGCCAGAGTGTCTGCTGTCTAACGGATACAGGAGCTGGTATTAATTGATGTAACTAAATGAAGTAACAAAAATGCATAATACTTTTTCTCAGGGGTCTGTAATCAGATCTGTTTTCAGCAGCTGCTCAAGACAATGATACTCAACAGCTCAGTGACACTAAGTAATGGGTAACAGTTGGCTCCAACAACATCATAACAAACAGGCGTGAATTCCAGATGCTTAGTGAAAACAACTAATAAATATAGTTTCACACATAGGACAGAGTAATGAAACTAGAAGGAAGTCCAGCAGGCTCCAAACACAATTTAGCATAGTTTAAGACTTCAGCACAGTGAAATTTTGTAAAGGGGGTGCAGCAAGATCAGCGGCTAGGTCCCAGGCTAATCCAGCTCATTATAACGTGGAAATATGTTACTGCTTTTATGTCTGTGTATTCACATTTATATACTGATTAATAAAGTTTTTACATTCTACATAGTTATTTTCTTAAATGTGCCAAAATATTTTTTCTTCATACGAACATGACTAAAATTTCCATCTGTGTGGATCACATTAGACAAGTTGGCATGGGAGGGTGTCGGGGGGGAAATGGAGCCCAACGTAAATAGTTTGCTCACCCCTGCTGTAGTCCCATGCTCGGTCCTGTCTATGCTAAATGTTAATGGCCAGAACTGTTTCTGTTGTTTTATAAATCCCTATGTGCATTCACAGTTCCATGGAAATGCTTAATTCTAATGGAAACAGTAGCTGTAAAAATGGGCCAGTTTCATATCCTCCATGGTAAGTTGCATGCACCTGGATACATTAAATCCATTGCAAGCATTCCTGAATATTCCCTAATACGCTATTTTTTTTAATATTTAGAGTTAATGTATTACCAGGATATCAGCTAATATTTTCCATTGTTCAAGGAAACTAATAATTGCTGGGGTTTTACACATTTTTTTTTCCAAACAAGGTGCTAATATTCCAAAAGAAAGCATTTCAGCCGATGTGTGAATAAACATAGCTACAAATAGATACGAATCAGTTTGCAAGTGAAAAATGTCCCCTTTATCCTGACTAACATGCTACCTATTATTTGCTAGTGCAAAAAGTATATTGGTCTGTCACAAAGGACCTTGCCATTAATCAACCTTTTAATGAGCTCAAAAAGGTAAGCAATTTGGCCAGCCTCTAACTGCAAACAAGCAGCTGTAAACTTTAAAAACTACATAATTAGCAAGTATTCTTTGCAGTTCGTAATAAATGTGTGTATTTATATAATGCAAGGGCTATTGCCTTTCCCTTTCTTCCAAGAAAAGTAAAGTGACTATATTTTCTAAGGCCATGTCTATGCTAGCATGTTCTTTTGAAATATTTTTTGAAAGGAGGGGCCTTTTCAGAAGATCCCATGGAGTGTCTACACACGAAATGCATGATTTTGAAAGGACTTCTGAAAGAATGCAGCCCACCATTTTGAAGTTGCTCTTCCATCCCAGTTTCAGGAAGATCGCCTTCTTTCGAAATCTTTCAAAAGAATGTGTAGACACTCCGCGGGCAGCTCATTTGAAAGAGCAGTCCTCTATGGCCTTGGCCAGTTGGTGTGCAGAGATGCCCTTGCCCAGCACAAGCCAGGCTTTATAGTTGGTGTGTCTGGCTGCATTTAAAGATGCAGGGACCCAGAAACCCTGTGGTAGGAAGCTGTGTGTGTCCTGGCAGCAGGAACCCCACAACCCTCCAGCAGCACGCTCACCAGATGACACCAGAGACCAAAAAGGCAGCCCAGCTGCTGCACGGCCAGCATGCTGGAGCTCTGTGTCCCCCAGGGGTTCCCCACCAACCCACCAGAGGAATTGCAGGAGGCCAGCCAGGGGCTGAAGAGGAGGGCGCCCTCCTGGAGGAAGGGGGAGATAAAAGACTTGCTGGGGGATGAGGAGGTACTCCTCACACCAGTGGCCAGCACTGGAATGCTGTGGCTTTCATCTGGTTGTCAGTAGGACTGACCACCTGGAGCCACTTTTCCTGCCACATAGCCAACCATGTAAGGTCTAAGGTTAAGGAGCTGTGACAGGCATACATGTGGGCCCAGGATATGGCCAGCTGCTCGAGGGCAATGCCCACTGGCTGCCCTCACTACAAGAAACTTGATTGGCTACTGGGGCTGAAGGATGTGGCAGAGCCGGAGGTTGTGTTGGACATGGTGGTGCTGAAGGTGGAGCTCCAGCTGGTGCCCAATGACCAGTCAGGAACCACAGCCAGGACCTGGGACCAAGAACTGGAGACATCCTCGAATGCGGAGGGGGCCCTGGTGATCGTGATCCCTTCTGGCTCCTCAAGCCAGGCACCCTCTACCTGGACCACCCCTGAAGTCCTGGAGGGACCCTCAGGTAGGTAACCAGTGATTTGGACACCCGGGGCTGGTGGTGGAGCTGCCCCGGCACAGCTGGCTGTGGGCTGTCCACATGGCCTCCAGCCCCGTCTCAACACATCCAGGGCACACTCCCTGACCTACACCCCCTGTGGTTGACAGCATCACAACCAGCAAGCCCAGGTAGGTGGGATGGACTGCACCCAGCATGTGGCCCACCCATTTGGGCCATTGGACAGGGGGCTGGCCACAGGGGGTGAGGGGTATGGCCCCTGAGGCCAGGTCATAGAACTGGTGGGTTGCCTCCTCTCCTCTTCTGCCTCCAGGGCTCCACCATATGAGTGTCAGGTGAGTCCCATCCAGGGGCGGGAGCCCTGGACTGAGTGACGAATGGGGGCTGAGGCACCACAACCCCTGCCGCCTAGGCAGGCCCATGCCCACAGGCTATGCTGCCATCGCCACAGGGAGGAGGAGGAGGAAAGGGAGGAGGAGGAGGAGGCAGCCTTGTAGGCCACAGCCATCTGGGAGAAGACCCCCATGCTCTGGCGGTGGCTGGAGTGGGAGGAGGCAGGCATGGAGTGGTGGCAGGAGGCCTGGGGCTATGTTGCTGTGGCCCTCTAGGCCCTCACCTGGGCTATTGCTGAGTGCCTGCCCCTGCCGCCTCCCCTGTCACCATCCCTGCTACCTCCCCTATCTCCTCCCCTGCCACCCTCCCTCCACCCCAACCTTGCTGCCCGGATCCCACTGGACCTCCCCTCAGCTGCCCAGCTGGAACTGGCCCAACTGATCATGGCCAGGGTGGGCCATGCCAGGTCAGCTCCCCTCACCCCTTCTTTCCCCTGCCCCTCCTGCTGAACCTTTGGCTGCAGCACCCCTGCCACGTTCCTACCTCCCTGTGGTGCCAGCCCTATCCCAGCCCCGAAGGGGACTCCAGACCAGGGATGGTAGGGGCTTCTGTGGCTGGCATGGGTCACAGCCCCCTATCCCTGTGGACAAATGAGGTTCCCCACGCCCTCCCACCTCCAGGTACAGGTGCCCCCACTCCCTCCCACTGCATTGTATATCATTCCCCTATTCCTCCCTTTATATAGGCTCCCCAGTCATGTTGTTGTTCAAAGAAGTTTCACTTTTAGCTTTAACAAGTTTATTTACAACCACCCCCACGTCCCAAGTGATAGGTGGGGAAGGAGTGGGTGTGTGGGGAGGTGAGAGGTGGGGCATTGGTGTGAGGGGTGGTCATGGTGGAGAGTGCCTGGGGGAGGGTCATTGGGACCCCGGCAAAGGCTGCCATAAGAGCCTCCCTGACCCGCACCCCGCCTGGCGTGCCTGATGGGACAGGGGATGGGCCAGCTGCTCATAGCTGGCGATGGCCATGGCAGCCCATCCCTGCACAAATTGCTCATGTTTGCTCTCTGCAATATTGTGGAGAGTGCAGCATGCCCCCCCCACCCCCCACCATGGGCATGTTCCAGAGGCTAACCTCCGGACGTGCGAGTAAGCACTGAAAGTGCCCCTTCAAGCATTCAGTGGCCTACTCTACTATGCCCAGGGCCCGGTTCAAGTGCTAATGGAACTGCTCCTGGTTGGGATTGGTTTGTCCTGTGTAGGGCTGCATGAGCCACAGGTGCAGGAAACCACAATGCAGGGAGACAGGGTGGTGTCCCCGATGGGGAGCTCCCATTGGGGCAATGTAGGTCCCCTCCTGCATCCTGCAGCTGAGCCAGGAGTTTCAGAAAACCCAGGCATTGTGAGCTTGCCCGGATCAGCCTATGCAGACACCTATGAACCACTCCTTGGTGTTCATGAGGGCCTGGAGTACCACGGAGTGGTACCCCTTTCTATCGATGTATCATCCCGTGCTGTGATACTGGGTTCCATCCAGGGCCCTGTAGCAGCTGGGGAAGCCCAGGCTGGCTAATCCCATGATGGCGGTGTTGAGATCACCGACTTGGATGACCCTCTGCAGGAGAATGGCATTGATCGCCCAGACGACCTGCATGGGATGGAGGATGTGTGCCCCAGAACCCCCATCCCCCATGCCCTACCGCCCTTCCTCCTGGCCCACCTCTAGGCCCCCTCCCGTCTCCTCTCCTATCCTCTCCAGGGCCCCTGCCTCCAGTCCCCAGTGATCCCCCTTGCCTGGGAGCCCCATCCCCCTTTATGGTAGGTGTGTGACCCATTTGCATAGCTGTTGTTCTATGACTGCTGCTTTGCGTATTGAATCCATGTTGATAAGGTCATTGGGAAGATTCAAGTCAGGGACACATGGTCTGCACATTCCAGCTACTGAGTCAGAGGAAAGTTGATTTATTATTTCATTTTATTCTGGGTACAACATTTACATCTACTTTTCAATTTTGGTCTATCCCCATGCATCCAGTGAGGAAGGCAGATGTGGCAGGTCAGCCACTGATTGACCGAGGGCTGCCCAGCTTGAGGCATGTGGTGGCTGACCAGTGGAGCATGATGACTCCTCTCACCGAAGAAAGTGACCCATGGTGTCCTCCTCTTCACCAGTTGAGGGCTTATGACGCATAACTGCCACTTCCTGTGTTGTTTCCATGCTGTCAGCAAGGGTGGAGTGTCCTCTCCATTTGGCACCCTCTGACATGCTGCATTGCCTGGGATAGTGTTTGGAGCAAGTGCGTTGCCCAAGCGGCACTATCCCCTTCTCGGTCACCCCAGTTGAATCCAAAAGAAAGACAGAAGTCAGTATGTTTGGAACTGAGGTGACTGCAAGGAGACGCCAAAAAGCAGGTTTGGCAAATCCTCCCTGCTAACCACTTTAGGGTCTCCACTCTGGATTTTCTGTCTGGGTTTACTCCCATAGCCTTGGGATTTCCCGAACCTACTCACAAGGCAGCGAGGAATTTTCTGACGGAGTTGTTTTCCCTGGGGTGACATGAGGGGTCCTTTGGATGCCGGTGACCAAATCATGGTTCATACGCCATATGGATTTTCCAAAGTAATCCAGGGACCCAAGTATCCCAGACTCTCATCTCATGCAGAACGAGGGGGCAGTAGCCTTATTTGATGATGGGCTACAAACGCCATGCCACAACATTGTCATCGGGCACTTGTGATATTTTAGTTGGGACAATGGATGCCAACCAGTGCCCCTTCACACCCTGGTAAAGTTGCCTCTGCTGGTCCATGGCTTCATATTTGCACAACAAAGTGCACTTAATTTGCAGCAAACCTCTGAGGAGAGGCCCCTCATATTCACTACCTGGAGACGTGCTGTGCAGCAAGCAGCTCTGCTCTCCAGGACCTGCACCACGGCCTGGCCCGCTCAGCCCCAGTCCACTCCCCCCAGTGCCCTCAGGCCCAGCCTTACCCCCACACCCACCTCAGCTCAACTGATCACTGACCCACCCTCGTTCAACAGCTCCGCATTGCTCCCCAGTCTTCGCAGCCCGACCTGGCTCCACCTCCAGCCCAATCCCACATCATGGTCCAGCTCGATCCTCCCCACCACCACCCACTTCCCTGTCTCACCAGATGGGGAGCAGCCATAGACAGCTAGCCCCTGCCCTCTGCTCTTGCAGCTGCCCCCCCATCCCGGCCTCGTCTTCCTGGGCACCTGTGGCTGGCTTCTTGTCGGGGCTACACACGTGTAGGGGGTGGTGGCTCGGCGGTGCCTCAAGGATGGAAGGGGGCACGTATGGAGCAGGCAAAGCTGGGGGCGCCTTTGACCCCCAGACCCTCCTCCAGCAGCCCCACACCATCCCGCAGGTGCTCTCCTGGAACTTCTCCATTGTCTTTGGCTCTGTTGTGAATCAAGGTTACCTGAGCTGCCCCGATGAGGTGGAGGAGGATTGTATATTCAACCACAACTACAATGCTTGCAACTACAGCATCCCCATGGGCATCCTCACCTTCCCCAGCTCCCTTCTCTACCTGGCTCTGGATGTCTATTTCCCACAGATCAGCAGCATCAAGAACCACAAGATGGCAGTGCTGTCCGACATCGGCATCCCTGCCTTTTGGACATTCTTCTGGTGTGTTGGCTTCTGCTTCCTGGACAACCAGGGGCAAATTTCAAAGCAAGAGAACAACCCACTAAATGAGGGGTTAGGTGCAGCCCGAGCAGCCTTCACCTTCTCTTTCTTCTCCATTTTCACCTGGGTGAGTAAAGCAGCCAGGACCCTGATGAGAGCCCTTGGATGAAGGCTCCTTGCATAGCAGCACCTCCCTTTCTTAGCCTCCCATCCCAGTTAGGGTTATCCCAGTCCTCTGTAAATGGAGGTTCTGCTGACTAGGGCTGATTGCATTGCAAATACAACAGATGTTTAAGTGGTTTCTGTGAGGCGAACAACAGAGTAAAGAGGGGATGGTCCAGCAGATAGGGCATTGGTTCAGGACTCAGGAGAGTGGCATTCAATTCTCTGTTCTGCCCCCAAATTGTCTGTGTGACTGGGCAAGCCATTCAGCCTCCCTTTACCTCAGCTCCCCATCTCCATTCTCCCCCCAGTGGAGATAGTTCTGCCCTACATCACAGGGGTGTGCTCTGATACTGTGGCAACAGGGGATGTGTAAGTACCATGCAAAGAGTCTTTCCAAGGTGTTTTGCTGGTAGTACTGACATTAGCCAGGACATCAGCAGCTGTGTTGGGGAAGAGGATGGTGGTTAACATTGTAGCCCAGTGTTTCTTAAACTTTTTGAGACCCCAGAACACCCAACAATAATATTTGTTTCTTCATCGAGTGTCCCCGTGGGTGCTCCACGATAGGTGTCGGGCTCGCCCGGTGCCGCAGATCGGAAATCTTCCAGCAGTTTCTCCTGGATCGTGCATGCGCCGGCGCGCGCCGCTCCCTTGCGCATCCCCGGCCGCGTGCGCGATCCAGTTCCCGCCAGTTCCTTCTCAACCGCCATCGGCTGCAGACGGAATCTGCTCAGGCTATGGCCAGAGTCAGATTAGACAGTGTTTCTACGTGTAAATTGTTGTTTCTTTTTTTTTCAAAAAAAAAAAAAAAGAAAAAGAGAGAGAGGACAAAGAGAATAAAAAAAAAAAAGGAGAGAGAGGAGCAGAGAAGAAGAGTGGACGTGAAGGCCAGTAGGCCACCCGCTGCCCTGCAGGCCGGGGTCCGCGATTCGGGTAAACAGGCATGGATAAGGTGCTAAGTACCCCATTAACAGTAAAAGACTCACCGAGATGGCTTCTTCATGCTTTAAAAAGTGTGAGTCCTGCCGTGAAGCTATGCCGGCCTCCGATGGGCATAGTGAATGCATCCGATGCCTGGGGGAATCACACGTTACCCAGAAGTGTTCCCACTGTGCTAAGCTCACAGCCCGGGCAAGGAATAGACAGAGAAATGCGTCTTAAAATGCTCTTGTGTGATAAGGCCCTCCAGCCAGACGTGCCGGAGAGGCAATCAGAAGGGCCCTCTGGGTTCCACAAAAGGAAGGCAGCTTCTCTGACCCCCTCAGTGCAAAAACGGAGGAAGCTGCATACTCAGGCAAGCGGCACCGCGGCAGCCGCTTGCCTGAGTATGCAGCTGGGGGCTGTGTGCTCTGCCCGTCCCGCTCGCTGAGACAGCTGGCAGGGATCGAGCTGGGGAGAGCTTCCTCTTCAGTCACCCACAACCGAACTCACTGATGGTCGAATCGTCCCAGCAGAGGTCAAAGACTTCTCAGTACAAATCGGGGGGATCGGACAAAGATGCCAAGAAGCTAGAGCTGTTTGGCAGGAAGGTATATTCCTCTTCCACCCTGCTATTGAGAATGGCAAATTATGCGGCACACCTAGAGAGCCATAACTTCGATAATTACTCCAGGCTTACTTCTCTCATGGATTCACTTCTGGAAGATAAGAAGCCGGTGTTAAAGGCAATTGTGCAAGAGGGCTACGCAGCTTTGAGGACAGGAGTCCAGATCACCCTGGATGAGGCAGATACGGCGGCACGCTCAACGGCTACAGCAGTGGTTATGCGTAGAGAATCCTGGCTCCAGACATCGGGCATCCCGAGGGATCTACAGGCAAAGATCGTGGATCTTCCCTTTGACACACAAAAGTTGTTTGCAGACTCAACCGACTCAGTCCTCCACTCCAGTAAGGACTCGAGAGCTACACTTAGAACCCTCAGTATTTATACCCCTCCATATAGGAAGAAAAAATATTACCCTCAGCAAAGACGCTACCTGTACCAACCACAGCATGCGCAGTATCAACGGGGCTACGACCAAGGGCGACATCAACAGCAGCAACAGTACAGAACTCCCAGGCGACGTTCCCAACAAAGCCGTACACCCTCGGGACAGACTCAAAGGCAACAAGTTTGGCGGGCATGTCGAGGGCTGCACTATCACTACCATCGCGCAATGCCACTCTCATCTCATGTTCCATCATCGCCTCAGACTGTTTCACCCCCAATGGCAAAAGATCACCGCAGACAAATGGGTGCTGGAGATCATAGCCACGGGTTACGCGATCCCCTTCCAGTCGCTCCCACCGACAAAGCCTCCCTCCAGGCCCCACCTCCGGGACGCTGCCCATGAAGCGAGGCTCAAACAGGATGTGGACCACCTTATGTTTATAGGGGTGGTGGAAAGAGTGCCGGAACAATTCAAGGGGAGAGGATTTTATTCACGCTACTTCCTCACAGAGAAGAAAACAAGAGGCTGGAGGCCCATCTTAGATCTTCGGGGCCTCAACCGCTACTTGCGCAAGCAACGGTTTCGGATGATTACAGTCGCCTCCATACTCACGGCACTGGACAATGGAGATTGGTTTGCAGCCCTCGACTTACAAGATGCTTACTTTCATATAACGATCCACCCCGCACACAGGCGCTTCCTCCGCTTCATGGTTGGCAAGGAACACTTCCAGTACAGGGTTCTTCCGTTCGGCCTCTCCTCGGCCCCCAGAGTCTTTACCAAAACCTTGGCAGTGGTGTCAGCCTACCTGCACAGACAGGGGGTATTCATATTTCCATACCTGGACGACTGCCTACTGAACGGGGCCTCGAAGGCAGAGGTCCTACGCATGATATGCGTCACAGCGGACACGTTTTCTTCACTGGGCCTAGTCATCAACCTCATGAAGTCAAAGACCTACCCCACACAGGACATAGAGTTCATAGGGGCACGCATAAACTCTATCACAGCAAGGGTGTACCTACCCGATGCCCGCTTTCACGCCATCAGTTCGCTGATGCGAGTCATTACATACAGCCCCACGGTGCCGGTCTTAACGTGCTTACAGCTGCTGGGCCATATGGCGGCAGCAACACTTGTGGTACAGAATGCCAGATTGCACATGCGAAGCCTGCAGCATTGGCTGGCGAGCGTCTACAAACCGGCATCCCACACTGTTCACAGGGTAGTGTCGCCCATGACAGAGGTGCGCAGATCCCTGGCGTGGTGGGTAAACCCCAAGAACTTGCTAGCAGGGGTGCCTTTTCACCAACCACAAATTTCTATTTTTCTTACTACCGACGCCTCCCACATAGGATGGGGAGCGCACATTGGCGACAAGGTGATGCAAGGGCTATGGTCCCCTGCGGAACAGTCACTGCACATAAACATACTGGAGCTCACAGCAGTGTTCAACGCCTGCAAACATTTCCAAGACCACATATGTGGCAAAGTAGTCGGGATCAATACAGACAATACCTCCACTATGTTTTACATAAATTGGCACGGAGGAGCCCGATCCCGTGCCCTATGTGCGGAAGCAGTCCGACTGTGGAACTGGTGCATCGCCAACAACATTATGTTGAAAGCCTTGTACTTGCTGGGCGCTCACAATGTGAAAGCAGATCAGCTGAGCAGGTGCTTCGCACTCACGCACGAATGGCAGATGTGCACCGATCTGCTACGACCGATCTTTCATACATGGGGGTTTCCCCAGATCGATCTGTTTGCCACACAGCACAACAAGAAGTGTCCCCAGTACTGCTCCAGGGCAGGAGTGGGGCGGAGGTCTCTGGGGGACGCATTCATGATTCCATGGAAGGGCCCCCTACTTTACGCGTTCCCCCCCACAGCGCTTATCCACAAGGTCTTGCAGAAAGCCAGAAGGGAGAGAGCTTGCATGATACTAGTAGTCCCAACGTGGGATTGGCAGCAATGGTTTCCCTTGCTTCTGCGCATGTCGGACGGCCCACCACTCCCCCTACCGGTGGTGCCGGACCTACTCACGCAGGCCCAGGGGTCCATAGTGCACCCGAACCCTCAGAGCCTGCGCCTACAAGCATGGCTAATCCATGGCTCAGCTCCTGAGAAAGTACATGCACGGAGGGAGTACAACAAGTCCTGGAAAGTAGCCGAAGGACCTCCACCAGGAAGACTTATAAGCAGAAATGGACTCGATTCACAGCCTGGTGTTCCACCAAGCAGTTAGCTCCCCTTGACGTTCCTATACCAATAATACTTGAATACTTATTGGACCTCAAGAGGGGCGGACTTTCCTTATCCTCGCTAAAAGTCCACCTCGCCGCTATATCGGCCTTTCGGCATACAGAGGAGGGGCCCACGGTATTTGCCCATCCTATTGTTACCAGGTTCTTGAAGGGGTTGGTAAACCTGTACCCCCCTCGGAAACCGCTTCCACCATCGTGGAACTTGGACTTGGTGCTCAGCACGCTCACGGGTCCACCTTTTGAACCATTAGCCACGGTTCCCCTACGTCTCCTTATGATAAAAACAACTTTCCTCCTTGCAATTACGTCAGTTCGCAGGGTGAGTGAGCTCGCAGCAGTTGTGGCAATGCCGCCCTGCACAGTATTCTCAAAGGAGGCGGTAACCTTACGGCTGCACCCAGCCTTTGTTCCAAAAGTTTCTTCAGAGTTCCATCTTAACGAACCAATAGTTTTACCCTCGTTTTACCTGAAGCCTCACAGCTCCGGTAAAGAGGCACGCCTACACCTCCTGGATGTGAGGAGGGCGTTGGCCTTCTACATAGACAGAACTAAATCCTTCCGGAAAACGGACAGGCTTCTAGTGTCTCTCGCTCCCAGGTCAAAAGGGGAAGGCCTCTCTTCACAGAGAATTTCAAAGCACATTGTGTCCTGTATAGAAATGTGCTATGAGCTTCGAAAGACTCCTTTGCTGGCCCCGCCTAGGGCTCACTCCACCAGGGCGGTGGCGGTGTCAACAGCCTTCTTCAAGAGCATCGCGTTGAAAGACATCTGTAGAGCGGTGACCTGGTCATCTTACGACACCTTCGCCAAGCATTATGCCCTACATCGGGTATTCCAAGAGGATACCCTTCTGTCGACAGCAGTCCTTTTGGGGGCAAGCTGCACATAAACCGATTACCCACCTCCTTTCTTGGGTTACTGCTGGGTAGTCACCTATTGTGGAGCACCCACGGGGACACTCATAGAAGAAAGAGAAGTTACTCACCGTAGTAACGATGGTTCTTCGAGATGTGTCCCTGTGGGTGCTCCACCACCCGCCCATCCTCCCCGCTTCAGATCTCTGTTTAGTGTCTTTCAGTAGCATCCTAGGCGGTTGGTCAAGGAACTGGCGGGGACCGGATTGCGCACGTGACCGGGGACGCGCAAGGGAGCGGCGCGCGCCGGCGCATGCACGATCCAGGAGAAACTGCTGGAAGATTTCCGATCTGCGGCGCCGGGCGAGCCCGACACCTATTGTGGAGCACCCATGGGGACACATCTCAAAGAACCATCATTACTATGGTGACTAACTTCTCTTATGCAGAGCACCTATGAAAATTTTTTTCAAAATGAAGTCAGACCAAAACCCACCAAACAGTAACATATACAGCAAAACCAAAATGAAGTACAGTAAACCTTCACCATACGTGGCTTCAAGTTGTGCGTGACTCACTTTAACATGAGCTGGGCACAACTTGATGCTTCTCTGCAGCCCCTTCTCCCTGCCTTCTCCTAGCTGTGTGGCTGTCAACCTGACAGCTGCATCACTGGAGCGGGGCAAGGGCAGGGAGAAGCAGCCAGGAAACTGACCATCCCTGGTGGGCTGTTCAGTTTCCCCAATCCGCAGGTGGAGGGGAGTTGGGAACCAAGTGGCAGCCTGGTTCCCATCTCCCCCCCGACTTGTGTGAAAATTTGAGTTACGTGGGGTTGCAGGAACACAACCCCTGCGTAACTCGAGGGTTTACTGTAATTGAATCAGGTACCATAGCAGTGAAAAAGTAACATTTTGTCTGGTTTTGTTAACAGAAAATATATACCCTCAATGTATGTTTCCAAATGCTCATGGCACACCTGCGAGTTGTTCATGGAACACCAGTGTTCTGCAGAACATAGTTTAAGAAACTGTTGCATCCCACCATATGGTCTTCCCCCTCTCTGTGTCTGATTTTCCCCAGGCTGGCATTCCTAGTTACTGCTAGGGGGAATTCTGGGCCCAAAATATATTCTACACACAATATTTTAAAATTCTGCAAAGTTTTGTATATGTTGTTTATTGAGATAATGCTGCATGATCATGCTGATTTCAAAGTATGTCTGTAAACGCACAAAAAATATCAATTTCCACTGTAAGGATGGGAACCTTTTTTTTCTGTAGCCATTTTGGAAGGCCTACGACCTTCAGCAGCAGCCACTCTGGAAGAGCAGCAGGCATTGCTGAAAAGCAAGCAGTCTTGTATTCTCATTGCTTCTAAATTGTACTAAAATAGCATAATGCCAGGCTTCTAGGAAGGAGAGCCTGTCCTGATGGCACCTGGGTATTGCAAACCTGCAGGAAGTTGTGCCCAGACCCCAAGGAATTTTATAAGAAGATACACATCTCACAGAGCTAGAAGGGACCTCAGAAGGTCATTGAGTCCAGTCCCCTGCCCTCTTGCTAGGACCAAGCACCATCTCTCTCTTTTTTTTCCCCTCTATTTGCCTCAGATCCCCAAATGGGTTCCTCAAGGATTGAGCTCACAACCCTGGGTTTAGCGGGCTAATGCACAAACCACTGAGCTGGGTATGGGTGCGTGTTTAAATTAACAGGATTGCATTTTAAGCCCTAAGAACTGGGTAAAAGTGTTTGCCCTCTGAGAGTGGGAGTGACGGATAATTTGTGTGGGTAACACCCCCAGAAAGAGAGAGTTAAGGAAACGCTTATGACAGCTCAGTTCCTATTTCTCTGCTCCCTGCCCTGCTAAAAGCCCAGTCGGGGGGTGACAACCACAACCCCTCCTCATGAGTCCAACCCTGCCCCTTCCCAGCTAACACGTCCAAACCTGCTCCCTCCAAGCCCAGTCCTAAGGGCCCTGCAGCCCAGACACTCTCCCTCCCAGGCCCCTCATCCCAGATGCCCATCTCCCCTACTGCCCAGGGATCCAGAAAGAGAACCAGTCTATTCCTACAGCTTCTAGGAACTCTCTCGCTCCCTCCCTTCCGTCCCCAAGCCCAACCCCTCCAGCAATGCCTTCTGTGGGTGAGCTGGGTTCTGCTGGCTCCTGTGGCCTGGAGTGGTACTCAGCAGCACTGCAGCCCAGGTCTGCGGGAGAAAGGAAACCCTGTGTGCACATTCATTTCTGCAAAATCCTGCATTACGCAGTGGTGCAGAATTCCCCAGGAGTTTACTCATGTGGTAAGAAAATGGTGGAATTTGTTTGGACCCTTCCTGGAGCTTTCTTTCCCTTTTCATCCCCTAAGCTGCACTGGGGAATTTCTCTACTTGTCCAGGTTTGAGGGGCTCCATTTCAGTGTAACCCATTGGTTTTTTTCCGTGCACAGAGAGCCTCCTTGTCCTTTCAGTCCACCTGACCTTCATTTGAAATTAAGAGATGGAACAAAAGAAGGAACAACATAAGTCTCCGCAAGGGAGCACAATCTGTCTTTCGTGAGCTACCGGGTCATCTCTGCCATACAAAACAGCAGCCAGTACACTCTTGAAGGTGTGGTGGGGTTACAATATTTGAACTTTCAAAAAAGAGGACACGCCTGAGAGGGAGCATCTCTATCAGTATCTGCGAACTCACTTTGTATTAATGTGTTATAGTATGTAATAATAATACTATAGTACATTAATGAAGGGGCAGGCAGTTATTGGAGTGAAGTGTTTTGGAGGGGTTATGGCAACTCTGGTGGAGAAGGTGGCGGCTCCTCTGGGCTGCACCACTGGTACCTCGAGGGGTGGATGTGGGGAATGGCAGGCCAGTGGGGTTCAGAGACCAGGCTGGGTGGGTGTTGGGAGCAGGCTGGGCCGGGGTTGCGGGGGGAGCTGCGAGTTATGGCCAGAGGCACCTGACCTCATGGCTGCGGGCTCCCCGCCATGCGGCCGCAGCTGCTTTGCCACACATGGCTGTGGCTGCTCCACCGTGTGGCAGGTGCTGCTTCGGCACACCCAGGTGGAGGTGTCACTGCACGGCCTGGAGGCGCTGCCGACGGAGCTCCCACATACATGTAGTGGCTCCGGTGAACGAGGTGGCGGCTCCTCCAGGATGCACCAGCGGTAAGTCCTTTAACTTACCTGGGGGAAGTGCAGGGAGTGGTGGGCCAGGGGGTCGTTCAGTGACCAGGCCGGGTGGGTGTTGGGAGCACATCAGGCCAGGAGGTGCAGGGGGATCTGCTGGCTGGGTGGGTGTTGGGAGCATGCTGGGCTGGGGGTTTGGGGGGCTGCGGGCTAGGGAGGGGAGCTTAGTGGCTTTCTCTCTAGCTAGAAAAATAATCTTATTTTGTCTGGAAAAGTCAAATGAAAAAGGCATCAGCCTGCCTGTGTCTATAACAGTTATGGCTGTTTCCAGGAGCAGTGTCAAATATCTATCAGCTAGCTGGTTGGTAAAATTTTGTTTTTTAAGGAAGGAAACACTATTCTTCAAAACTCTTGGGGAGAAGGTAGTTAAAAAGGGACCAATGAATGCAGGAGGAGCATATACTGTAGCTACACAATACTGTATTTAGAAGGACTACTTTCTGAGAGCACTCTGCAAGTACTGGTGTTTTGTTTAAGTTCCAATTCTTTGGACCCTGTAATCTATATTTTTTCCCTGGCATTTAGACACATATCACCTAATATCCATTTTCTTCTCATATAAGTCCCAGTATGTGGGCTCTCCTGTAGCTCAGGAACCGTGGCTTTATGGGCATATGGACGCCCCCAGCTTGTGAGATCTCACTGAGGAATAGCCTTTACATAAACAAGAATGTCGAGTGACATTAAGTCTTGGCCTTTGTTATAGGTTCTGCACAAGGGGATGTCAAAGCCATTGAGAGTCACTAGGAAGTGTTTTGGCTGGATGACTCTGGCTAAGCTGGGCTGCTGGACATTCAAAAAGAACAGTTCTAAAGCAGTGTAAATTAGAGCTGCCTCTGATGTACTCCATCTTGTTCCAGAGATGGTTTCTTGCAATGCTAGCTGCCTCTGGAATTAGATACCTTACCCCTATGCCCAGACTGCAGTAAACTCAGATGCACACCAGAATCGGGACCTAAAATATTACACAAATGCTCACCACCTTGAACCTTTTCCGAATACAAGATTTGCTTGGTTAGGAATTGTAGAGATGATGCCTTGTTCATAGTTAGCTATGCATAATTGCAGAGATGTCAAGTGGCTTTGCTGGCAAAACTCCCATTGACTTCAAAGTGAGCATATGAGGCACTTCAGGACAAGGAATCGTGGCAGGAAACTAAGTGGTTTATAATGTAATCAGCTCCCCAAGATGTGCCTGTAAAGCCTTAGCCATAGCTGTCCTGCTCTTAGTGTATTTGATAAATCATGCAACAGTTTTAAAACAGCTATTGATAAGAGTTATTTTAATTATTTCAAAACATTTTAAAATAATTCTTGATTAGGTTTGTAAAGGGTTATTAATGACCAGTACTCTTTAATTCAGTATTCAAACTGAATTTCTCCCTGGAATGTGCATCTTGCTTTTTGGCTAATGACTTCAAAGAGTAAGGGAGTTTTAGATATCCGGAACCTTGTTGGCCTCTTATCCAGTGAAATTTGTTTGAAGATCATGCCCTTATAATGGCATGTTATCTGCTCCTGCTAGGCCAGAGTCCATCACTTGTGCTTCTGAGAAATATCTTATCATGTGAATGGTCTCATAGTAATCAACAGGTATACTTGAGGAATACGAAATTACTCAATGTTAGTAAGGGAAGTTAGAAGATAACTAATTAAAGGTATTGACAAATTTCTTAGGTTATGTCTGTACAAGAGGCCTCTGTCGACAGAAGCCACTGTTGGAAGGGATTGCCCAGGAAAACTTCTGTCAACAGATTGCGTCCACGCGTAAAAGCAGATTGAAAGAGCAATCTGCTCTGTTGATAGAAAGCAGCCAGACTGCCTGGCCCTCTCTGAACAGAACAGCTGACTGGAAGCTCTGCAAACAGGGCTGCCCAGTGAATTGGAAACCCTGTCTGTCGACAAAAGGGCCCTGAAGCATCTACATGGCTGTTTTGTCGTCAGAACAGTGTTGAGAAAGGTGTTAGACCTGAACAGGGAGAGGAATAATGCTGCTGGTGGATGTGTTGCGTTTTGTTGACAAACTTTTGACAAAACACATTTTGCACATAGATGCTCCATGTTTTTTTCCTGACAAAAGCCCAGTTTTGCCAGGAAAAGCCTCTCATGTAGACATAGCCTTAGTGATTTAAATGGGAAAAGGATCAGGCACTATAATTCTTCTGTTTAACTCCAGAAACTTTAAAAGCAATATAAAATAGCATTTTCGTGCAAAATCCTGCATGAAAAATATCTCAGGGAGTCTTGGCAGATATCAAAGCTTCTACCTGAGAGTCAGTATTCCTGCTGTACTTTCCTCCATTGCCAACGTCCTTGCCTTCCTGTGACAAAATCTGACTTATTTGTAATAAGTCTACTGAAATAGTGCACTCACAGTAGCAACCCCAACCTATTCCTCTGATTTCTTGTACAATGTTCCTCATCTCAGCAACTTTTCCATGCCACACATGTACATTACTCCAACCATGACACAAACGCCCACACCACTTGCCTCCCAAGTAAGTTTCTTCACCAGTTCTCCCAGATTATTTCTCAATTCTCCTGACCCAGCAATTATCTTCCCTTTAAACTAATGTGCCTGTTTTTCTCAGCAACCACCCTTGTTTAAGTATTTATCCACCTGTACAGCTCCTTTTCCCACCTCCCCAATTCAGCAAATCTCCCAGATTTATCCTGAGCTGGATCTGAACAACTCTAGTGTTGCCATCTGGAATTTTGGCTTGGACTGAGTTCTCTGTGAGTTACTAATATACAATAGTGTTGTCAAGGGAACACTCAATTTTCAAAGCCCCTTTGAACAGACGAGAGTGGGAGTGATGGAGTACTGTGGCAGCTGGAGTCTCCAGTCCATCAGAATTACTCCTTTGGGTTTCCTTCCCCGTCCAACACATCTCCTTCACCATCCTTGAAAGGGGTGTATCATGTTCCCCACCCCCCTGCACAGCTAGTGAAGCAAGAGGGGTTTTGAACTGTGATCCTTCTCTTGCCCTACTCTTTTTTATTCTCTCTTGGGCATAGAGTGCCCTGAGGGGAGCTTAGAGGGTGCAGGGATTATGATCCCAGTCAAGATTTTGGAGACTCCTCTTCCTCCAGCCTGAATGTTCAGACACGCCCTGGTAAGGAGCATCTGGCCCTGACAGTTATGACTAAAGTGATGGGGCTTTTTAAACATAGACTTCTAATTTTGAGACTGCTGAGGACCAGCCCAGCAATGGGCTTAAACTGCAGCAATGGAGGTTTAGGTTGGACATTAGGAAAAACTTCCAAACTGTCAGGATGGTTAAACTCTAGAATAAATTGCCTAAGAAGGTTGTAGAATCTCCATCACTGGAGATATTTAAGAGCAGATTAGACAGACATCTCTTGGGGATGGTCTAGATGGTGCCCGTCCTGCCATGAGGGGAGGGGACTGGAATTGATGACCTCTTGAAGTCCCTTCCAGTTCTAATGTTCTATGATTAGATGATGGGGCTATGGGATTTGTGGTTGCCCCTTGTGGCTGTAGTCATTAGTTATTTATTAGCTATTTGTTAAGTTCTGAGAGTGTGGTCAGTGGTACACTAGATGCAGCCACTAAGTTCATTATTACCAGAAAGACAGCTCAGACCAGAATGTAGCGGGAAATGCACAGAAGGGTGAAAATTCATAGCATATAAATATATAGAGAGAACAGAGAAGAGTGTAATTTTTCCATGTGCACTGTATGCATATTTACATAAAACAGTTTAATTAGTTAAAATGCCCTAAGTTTTTTGGTTATTTGGTTGGTTATTTTGTTGGTATAATTTGTAGCTGTGAAACATAGGCTCCTAGTGGCATCATCATTATGAAACATAACTCTCTCTGGCTGGCAATAGGAATTTTGGTGTATCTATTGGAAAAAGAAATATGCCCATGTTGGTTTTGTTAAAATATTATTTTCCTTTAGCAGATTTATCATGACAATTAGAGATTGTTGATTGATTATACAAGTGAGCAAGTTACTTTAGCTATGGATATGTTTTTCGAGCAGAGGTAAGTCTATGGCAGAGTTGCTAGTAGTAACACAATTTGATAACTCTTTCAATACTGTATATTAAAAGAATGAGAGAGCATATATTTGCTTAACACTTCATGACACAATCTGCCAAGGTGTCAAGCCCAAAGGGAAATTTCTTGTACATCCAGCTGAATCTAATTTATCATGTTTGCCACAGAGTCTTTGCAAGAGTAATTCAGAGTAATTCAGACAATTGTGAAAATTAATTTATCATGTAGACTCAGTTCTTGGCTTATTTGACAATACTTGCAGTTGGAACACAGCAGCAGTTCTGTAAATCCTTCCCTATGCCATTAGTATTTATTTAGCCTTCATTACTGATGTAATAGTGATGAAAACTTTCAAATAAGAGCACCAAGGTTGCATTAAACACCAAACCAAACCTTACATGTACATATGTGTAAAACCTGTAGCTGTGCTTGCAAAATGGCAAGTAACATGCACACTTCTGTGGAGTGCAGCTTTGCTTCTCACCTCTGAAACAAAAGTAGCCTCCTGAGTTTAAAGAAAGTACTGAGGTGTTGTTCTTTTGGTCAGTGGCGATGCACAGTATAGGTGCAGGGTCAGCAGGAGGCAGTTGTCTGAGGGTTGTGAGGGAACTCATGTCTGTACTAGTACTGGCAATGACAGCTCAGACAGAGCCATCTGCCTTCAGCTGCATTTTGGTCTGGGGTACTTCAAAACCATGGCTAATTTTAAAGGACAGTGATGAATGACAATACATGGGACTTTGGACACCTGTGAGCTCCTGGGGGAAGAAAGAGCAATAATTTTTCAAAACTAATGATTAGTTTATTTTTAAGGCTTCTCTCTCTGGCTACGTCTACACGTGAAGCCTACATCGAAGTAGCCTATTTCGATGTGGCGACATCGAAATAGGCTATTTCGATGAATAGCGTCTACACGTCCTCCAGGGCCGGCAACGTCGATGTTCAACTTCGACGTTGTGCAGCCCAACATCGAAATAGGCGCAGCGAGGGAACGTCTACACGCCAAAGTAGCACACATCGAAATAGGGATGCCAGGCACAGCTGCTGACAGGGTCAACGGGCGGACTAGCGCTTCCGGGACAACAGCTAGCCGCTCCCTTAAAGGGCCCCTCCCAGACACACTCAGCCTGCACAGCACGCGGTCTGAGGAGCCATAGGCACACAGACCCCGGGCGCCTCAGTCATGGACCCCCAGCAGCAGCAGCAGCAGCTAGAGGTCCACCCAGCCCTCCTGGCAGGAACAGGGCTTGCCCTGACCCATGCCATGTGGGAGGCAGCTGAGCACCTCCTTGCCCCAGGGGAGGAGATGCCCCCAGGGCAGCAGGGCTCAACCCCTAACCCTGCAGCACCCCGCTCCACCCCCTGCCTCACACGCCGGCGGCTGTGGAGCTACCCCACCAGCACCGACTGGTGGGAGCGGCTGGTGCTTGGGGAGTGGGACGACGACCACTAGCTCAGGAACTTCAGGATGACCCGGCAGACATTCCTGGAGCTGTGCCAGTGGCTCATCCCCGCACTCAGGCACCAGGACACTGCCATGCGGCGTGCCCTCACAGTGCAGAAACGGGTCGGCATCGCTGTCTGGAAGCTGGCCACTCCGGACAGCTACCGATCCATGGGCCAGCAGTTTGGTGTCGGCAAGGCCACCGTCGGGGCTGTCTTCATGGAGGTAAGCGAACCCACGGGGGGAGGCCAGGGCAGGGGGCCAGGGCAGGGCAGGGCAGGGCCAGAGCAGGGCAGGGCAGGGCAGGGCAGGAGGGCCAGGGCAGGGGGGCCAGAGCAGGGCAGGGCAGGGCAGGGCAGGGCAGGGGGGCCAGAGCAGGGGGGCCAGAGCAGGGCAGGGGGGCCAGAGCAGGGCAGGGCAGGGCAGGGCAGGGCAGGGCCACGCACACCCTGCTCACCCCTCATTGGTGCTGTCCCATGTGCTTTCTCTGCAGGTTGTGCATGCCATCAACGCCATGCTCCTGCACAGGCTCGTGAGGCTGGGGGACCCAGATGCCACCATCGCCGCCTTTGCCACCCTGGGCTTCCCCAACTGCTTCGGGGCTCTAGATGGGACTCACATCCCCATCCGCGCCCCGCATCACAGTGGCGGACGATACCTCAATCGAAAGGGCTACCATTCTGTAGTCCTGCAGGCCTTGGTGGACAGCCGGGGACGTTTCCAGGACATTTACGTGGACTGGCCTGGCAGCACCCACGACGCCCGGGTTTTCCGGAACTCGGGCCTGTGCCGCTGGCTGGAGGCGGGGACCTACATCCCCCAGCGGGAGATCCCTCTGGGGGACACCACCATGCCCTTCTGCGTCATCGCAGATGCGGCCTACCCACTCCGGCCATGGCTCATGCACCCCTACACGGGCCATCTCTCCGCTAGCCAGGAGCGCTTCAACGAGCGCCTGAACCGTGCGCGCCAGGTGGTGGAGCGCTCATTTGGCCGCCTAAAGGGACGCTGGAGATGTCTCCTGACCCGCCTGGATGCGGGCCCCAACAACATCCCCCAGATTGTGGGTGCCTGCTGCGCCCTGCACAATTTGGTCGAGAGCAAGGGGGAGACCTTTCTCCAGGGCTGGGCTGCGGAGGCCGGCAGGGCACACGTCCAGCCACCTGCTGCCCCCAGTCGGCAGGTGGACCCCGAGGGGACCTGGGTCCGGGAGGCCCTGCGGGCCCACTTCGACGAACAGGCCGCGGGGTGAACTCTGCCCAGGCCCCCTACTACCCGCCCCTTCCTCCCCCACACTCCTGCCCCAACGCCCACACCATGGAGCACCCCACCGCCCCCCCCCCCACTTGTCCTGGACAAATGACAGCACACACTTGTGGCTGAACGTAAATTTTTTTTTCCTTTCCGAAACTTTTTTTTTCTTTCAGAAAAATTTTGTTTTTTGATGTAAAGACATATATGTGAACCACAAACAGAAAACAACGAGGTACAAACGTTCAAGAAAAGCAATATGTACAAAAATAAAACAATCCAAAGAAACAACTGTCTGCCATAAATAATAAAAAGAAAACCAGGGAGGATAAAGGGGAGAACTATTTACATGGGGGGGACGGGGCAAACGGGGGGCCGAAAAAAACAGGGTCCAACTATATACAAGGGGGGGGCCACGTCCCGGGCCCCTCGCCCCTATAGCCCGGCACTGGGCGTGGCCGGCCGGGAGCCCCGCCACGCTTGCAGCCTGGTCCGTGGCTGGGTGGGAGCGGGCTGGACCGGAAGGTATGGGGGCCGGCGAGTGTCAGGTGGCTTCAGGGGTCCCTCAGCGCTCCGGCCCTCGCTGGTGGGTGGCGGGGCGACGGCGGACGGGCCGGCGACGGGCAGAGCAGCTGGTGGTGGGGCTGCAGGAGCAGGCAGGGTGGGCGATGGTTCGGCCAGCGTGGCATGGGGGGCCAGGTAGTCCACCAGGCGGTTAAATGTCTGCATGTAGGCCCCCCATGCCTCCTGGCGCCAGGCCAGCGCCCGCTCCTGCAGGTGGAGGTGCTGCTCCGCGACCTCCAGCTGCCGGCGGAGGATGGCCAGCAGCTGGGGGTCCGTTGCCGTCGGCGGTTGTAGGCGCGGGGTCTGCTGTCTAGCCCGCTGTGGGGCCGGTCGGTCCTCGGCCGAGGGGCTGCCCTGGAGCGATGGTCCCGGAGGGCTCTCCGGGACGACTGATGCCTCGCCGGCGCTCTCTTCCGGTCCTTCTGATGGTGCAGGTGCAGGACACAGGAGAGGAGGGGGGGGAAGAAGAATGGAGACAGGCGTTAGTGTGGGCCCCGAGCCGTGGCCTTTGTCCCCCCAGCCCTGTGCTGCAGGTTCCCCATCCCCGTCCCCGGGAGATGCTGCTTTGATGGATGGGGTTCAGGGGTCCCCCTGCCCTGCACCCCGTCCCCTGGTGGGAGCGACTCTCACTTCACCCCGCAGGGTCTGAGAGCAGGAGAGGTTTCTTAGGCCACAGATGGCCAGTTTCTGCCAGGAGTGACAGCACCAGCTGTCGGAAGAGACAGTCCTTCCAACCCGTCGTGGGGAGAAGACCCCAAAGGGGGCCCCTCTGGGATGCAGCTTTCCCCCTCCTCAGGCTGGCTGCCTACCAGCTCTCCCTTCCCCTAGCCTCTACCTGTGGCCCCCACCCTCGCCCCCCAATTCCAAGCCAGCTCGGCTCCTCCCTCCTGTTTGTTCAGGGCAGAGGTGTCACCTGCCAGCTGTAGCGCCAGGATCCTCCTTTGGCTCTGGGAGCTATTCGGCTCTTGTTGCTCATATGTAGCATGAGTCTCCCTTTGGCACTCCCCCCACTCCATCACATGCTGCTGCTGCGGGGTGTCCCACCCCCTCCTCCCGGGGGCCCCTCGAGGTTCCACTCCCCCCTGGCCCGGGGATGGGGCATGGCACTGTCATGCGGGGTGGGGGGGGACAGGGGCTGATGGCTGTAGTGCTGTGAGGGCCATGGCCCTGGTGTCCTTGGGGCCATGGCCATGTGAGCATGTGGGGGGCCCTGGACACATCTCTGTTACCCCCGCCCCTCAAGCCCAGGGGTGTCCACCAGAGAGGGGTACCTACCTGTCGGTCCGGTCCCATGGGCTGGAGATCCCTGGGGGTCGGAGGCCCTGCTGCTGCTCCGGGATGGCAGGAGGAGGATCTGCAGGCTGGATTCTGAGGAGGAGGAGCCCCCCTCCTCCTCCTCCTCCTCGTGCCGCGATGTCCCGGGGCTTGCCTCCGGGGCGGACTCCGTCTGCAGGGCCTGCTGGAGCTCGTCAGCCGAAGTGTCAAGGGTGGCCGGAGGGGAGGAGGTGTGCCGGGAGCCCAGGATGTCCCTGAGCTCCCTGTAAAAGGGGCAAGTGATGCGGGCGGCCCCAGATCGGCTGGCCGCATCCCGGGCCCGGGAGTAACCCTGCCGCAGCTCCTTGACCTTACTCCTGACGTGGTCAGGAGTGCGGGCAGGGTGACCCCGGACAGCCAGGCCATCGGCCAGCCGAGCGAACGCATCCGCGTTCCGCCTCTTGCTCCCCATTACCTGGAGCACCTCCTCCTCGCTCCAGAGCCCCAGCAGGTCCCGCAGCTTGGCCTCTGTCCAGGAGGGGCCCCGCTGCCGCTTGCCAGCCTGGCTGCCCCTCTGGCTGGGCTGGCTGCCCTGGCTCCCCTTGGGGGGGGTCCCCTGGGGGCGCTGGGGGGCGCTGCCGGGCAGCCATCGCAGTTGGCTGGGTCTCTGAGGGTGGTGCAGGCTAGCCGCGTGTGCAGGCTGCAGCCTGCACGTTCCCTCAGCTTCCTGCAGAGGCAGGGAGGGGGAGGGGACCTTTAAGGGGCTGCTCCACGCGGCCACCAGTGAGCTGAGGGGCTGGAGAGAGCGTCTCTCAACCCCCCAGCTGATGGCCGCCATGGAGGACTCGGCAATTTCGACGTTGCGGGACACGGATCGTCTACACGGTCCCTACTTCCACGTTGAACGTCGAAGTAGGGCGCTATTCCGATCCCTTCATGAGGTTAGTGACTTTGACGTCTCGCCGCCTAACGTCGAAGTTAACTTCGAAATAGCGCCCGACGCATGTAGCCGCGACAGGCGCTATTTCAAAGTTAGTGCCGCTACTTCGAAGTAGCGTGCACGTGTAGACACAGCTTCTGTTAATCATAATGTAGACTGCTTAGCGTGTTTGTAACACCAGGGGTTCCTAATTACTGTTGCTGTCAATGGTGCATTGACAATCTTACCTCTGTGTGGAATGCAGTTGTTAAGAACAAGGTTAATCACTGTGCCACCACAGTGGACAAAAGCACTGAATAACACAAAACAACATGGAGGAGGAAGAGAAGGATATCACAGTCAGTTTTCAGGCCGAGAACTGGGATGTGAGTTATTATAAGCCCAAGGCTACACCAGTGTCCCAATACCTCATCGCTACAGATAAAGAGTGCTTCTATAACAAACTTTCATAGTGCAGATCTCATCTTAATAGAGTATCAGAGGGGTAGCCAGGTTAGTTTGTATCCATAAAACTATAGTCTGTAAACTATCTAAACTCCAACTTGCAACATGAGACCACAATAGTGGTAGCCTTAATTCACCCAGCAATATTGTCAGTCTATCCAACTACACACTCAGCCTAGCAGAAGAGTTGGACGCCTCTCGCGGACTCTCTTTTTGCCCCACTACCCCACACACTTGAGACAGTTCTGCGGGGATGTGGAAGCCTACTTTTGCCATCTCTGACTAAAGAAATACTTCTAACATGACACTGAACAGCACACGATCCAGAGATACCAACCCACCTGCAGTACAAGAAAAAGAATTCTGCATGGAAACTTCCTGATGGTCAAAATGATAGACTGGACCTATACACAGAGTATTTCCGCTGATGTGCACAGGCAGAAATTGTGTAAAAGTAACATCACTTGCCCCATAATCTCAGCCATGCAGAATGCAGAGCCGTCAACAGCCTCTGAAATGCTTCTGGCATGATAAGCCAATTGACTGACAGGGGAGTTCTGTTGTCATTATGAATAGGACAGACTACCAAAAGGAGGCTGCCTGGCAACTCTCCAATGCCACATTCCACAAGCCACTGTCCTTTGATTCCACTGAGGAGCATACAAATCAGCCACACTATGTGCTCAAGACCCTTCCTACAAAAGCTCAGAAACAAATCTATATGCACACACCCCTGGAGGTCCAACCAGGTTTATTCTATCTACTACCCAATGTCCATAAACCTGGAAATCCTGGATGCCCTATCATCTCAGGCATTGGCACTCTCACTACAGGATTGTGGGCATATGTGGACTCTCTGTTCAGACCCTACACCACCAGCACGCACAGCTATCTTTGAGATGCTACCAACTTCCTGAGGAAACTACAATATATTGGTGGCCTTCCTGAAAACACCATCCTGGCCAACATGGATGTAGAGGCCCTTACACCAATGATGGTGAAGATGGACTTCAAACTGTTAGGCACAGCTGGTGGCAGAGCTTTGTAACTCTGTCCTCACCCACAACTATTTCAGATTTGAGGGCAATTTATACCTTCAAATCAGTGGCACCACTATGAGCATGCACATGGCTGCACAGTATGCTAACAGTTTTATGGAACAGTTGATCTGGAACAACAATTCCTCAGCTCTCATCCCTTAGTGCCTCTCCTCTACTTGTGCTACACTGATGGCATTTTTGTCATCTGGACCCATGGGAAAAAGGCTCTTGAAGAGTTCCACCATGATTTTAACAATTTCAACCCCTCAGTCTCAGCCTGGACCAGTCCACACAAAAGATGCACTTCATGGGCACTACAGTGCAAATAAGTGATGGTCACATAAACACCACCAAATACTAGAAATCCATGGACTGCTATGCTTACCTACATGCCTCCAGCTTCCATCCAGGGCACAACACACCATCCATTGTATGCAGCCAAGCACTAAGGTACAAACTCATTTGCTCCAATCCCTCTGACAAACACCTACAAGACCTTTACCAAGCTTTTCTAAAACTACAGTAGTCATCTAGAGGAAGTGGAGAAACAGATTGATAGAGCCAGAAGTGTACTCAGAAGCTACCTGTTACAGGACAGGCCCAAAAAGGAAAACAACAAACACTACTGGCCGTCACCTACAGCCCCCAGCTAAAACCTCTCCAGTGCATCAGTGATCTACAACCCATTCTGGACAATGATCCCTCACTCTCACAGACCTTGGGAGGCAGGCCTGTCCTCACCTACAGACAGACTGCCAACTTGAAACAAATTCTCACCAGCAGCTATAGACCACACCACAGTAACTAACTCAGGAACCAATCCCTGCAACAAACCTTGCTACCAACTCTGCCCACATATCTACACCAGTGACACAATCACAGGACCTAACCACATCAACCACACCATCAAGTGCTCATTCACTTGCACATCTACTAATGTAATATATGCCATCATATGACAACAATGTCCCTCTGCCATATACATTGGCCAAACTGGACAGCCTTTACAGAAAAGAAAAAATGAACACAAATCAGACATCAGGAATGGTAACATACAAAAACCTGTAGGAGGACACTTCAGTCTCCCTGGACACTCAGTAACAGATTTAAAAGTAGCCATCCTGCAATGAAAAATCTTCAAAAACAGACTCCAAAAAAAGACTGTAGAACTACAATCTATTTGAAAATTTGACACCATCAATCAAGGATTGAACAAAGACTGGGAATGGCTGGCCAACTACAAAAGCAGTTTCTACTCTCTTGGTGTTCACACCTCCACATCAGCTGCTGAAGCAGGCCACATGATCCCTGCCTGAATTGACCTCATCAACTCTGGCCTTCCTCTTGATTGGGACTCCCTCCTTTTCATGAGCCTGTATGATTAGACTTGCCTCTGGAATCTCCACTACACTGCATGAAGTGGGTCTTTGTCCACGAAGGCTTATGCTCCAAAATATCTGTTAGTCCATAAGAATCCATGGGGCTTCTCATTGTTTTTTCATCTTAATGGAGAGATTGTTTCATGAGCCACCCTCTTCCATTCACAGTCACTAAAATAGCCCTCTGCAATTAGGATATCTGCTGAGATGGAAGACTATTAAGCTAGTATTTAATATATGTTTAACTTCCATAAAACTGTTGTTGCATTAGTTCCTTTTTGAAAAAGATTAATCATGTTGACTCCTCTTCACTTCATCACCTCTATCCACCTGTTCTGTCCCTCACATCTAGAAAGCAGGGGGAGAGCAAGGACCATGAAACTAAGCAGCGGCTTGCTGTGGACCAGCAAGAAATGCTTTGCAGATCACAAATCACAATGGTCCACACATCACAGGTTAGGACCCTCTCTGCTCAGGAAGGTTTCACTTAAAAAAATAATAAATTAAAAAAAAGCCTCCTAGGAGGAAGAGAAGGATTGGAGCTTTTTGAAACTGCAACCAGTTTGGCCTCCCTTTGGCTCTGCTCAAAACAGGTCCATCAAAAATCGCTAAGCAGAGTGTTGGCCACTGCTGACTGCCCCAAAATCCACTGTTACAAATATGGATTAAAGTGTATTTGCTGAGGGGTGTGAGGAAACTTGTACAGATTCTACCTGCACTATGCCTTGAACAAGATCATTTTATTAGTGTCTAACATTCGTAAGAGCTAAATTCACTTGTTTGATATTTAGAAAGGGAAAAATGGATCCACAGAAGAGCCATAGATCCCTTGTGAACAAAACTGATTACACATTTGTTAAACTAAAGTAAACAGTGTAAAACCAACATACGGAGGAGGTTAGGGCAAAAGTGTGTAGAGTTGAGGAACATTAGGGACAGAGCTGGGTGGAAGGCATGAGCCCTACTACAGTCAGACGTGCCACTGTTTTGGTACTGAAGAACTAGCTATTGCTGCACTGTAGCAAGCTAGCAACCCATTTGTTCCAGTATTGTGCCTTCTGGAAACCAGTGTTTGCTGCTTAAAAGCCAGCAATGGATTGACAGTGTAACTAATACTGCCACATTATGTACCTTCAGAATTCTGGGGATTAATACCCTGAGTCTTTAGAAGACAGCACTCTGGAATCTAATGTTCCCAGTTTGGAGCTAACTTGTACCTATCCCTATGTATCTGGAAAACTTTATACCAATTACTGCATATATTTAGCTGGACCTGAACCAAAATTCTGGACTGACCCTTTTGGCAGGTACCTATTTTTATATTTATAATATACTATTTCTATAAGCTAAACTGCATTATTTTAACTCGGCAGTACTCAAAATCTGGAATTTTGCAGCTTGAACTCATTCCTTGTGGAATCTAGCTAAAAGTCTAATTAATGAACGCTGCACAAACAGTACGCAAGAAAGAATGCACACATTCAGAGATGGCATTAGGTCTTCTTTAGAAACTTGACATTGACGGTGAAGCACTTTAACTGCAGGCACATTGTCACTTTTTTCACTACACTGAGACCATCCTGCTGCACATCACCTAAATCACTGTAGGCCAGTGGAATCTCTATCTCTGCCAAGTTCTTCACTATGTTACAATTGTAGACAAGGATTGCCTCTCTCTCTCTCTTTGAATTCCTTGTGTGTACCATGAGACCTCAGTCCCTGGCTCAGGCCTTTAGCTGCTACCACTATACAAATAATACCCTGGTTTGGGGTGATTCTGGCATATAGGGAAGTAGGTGTGGAAGTCTAAAGTTTCTGATACTGAAAACACTGCCGTTAGATTTTCTGTAATTGCTGTCTTATTTTCCTCCATAGGGTATGGCCCACTTGATTCTATGCACCTGGTGTCTATTTTTAGCAGGCAGTTTTTTTCCACAGATATAAAACAAGAGTAAGTGTACAGATTGTGTACGTTCTAATCTCTTGTGCATGCATCTGAGCCTCAGCATGTGGTTCAAATACCAGAAGATGGTGTCATTTAGCTCCCACTGCTGATAAAAGAACACTTGTCATGGCAAAAATATTCACTATGCGATCAGAAATTCAGTTACCTTTGCAATAAAACCTCTTTGGGTCCTGTTCAAAACAAATATATAATGCAATTTCCATGCAACATCTCTGGGACTCTTTTAGTGCCATTTGACAGGTAATAGTGCTGCTTCCTGGCATTTTGGAACTCCCGGTTTTCCATGGATGGTAATGACCCAGGAGCAAGCTGTGATATTAATGATACATGGGTGAGAGGGAACTGCTGTTCCAATGCAGCTGCAAAGTAACAACCCTGACTGGTGTGTCTTGGTTCTGATTAACTTAGAAGACAGGTGCCTCGTAGTGGGAGAAGAAGGTAAAAGATTTGGATAGAAATGTTCCCTATATCTGAAAATAACCCTATGGTAAGTTGGTCCACTGTCTCTGGCCCCAGCATAGCTGACATATATTGCTAGTTTCAGTGAAGACTGGAAAGTGTCAGCTTCTCAAAGCTAGTAGCTAAGAAGGGTTATAGAAGGAAAGGATTAGAAGGTAGCAAAAGAACAAAGTAGTGAGGCATAGAAAAAGGGTAATTACTACAGAGATCCCCACACAGAGCTCACAAGAGAGTACAAATTCTGTGAATAAATAGTTTTGTGAATGCTGAGGGAGTGAAAATAATGCTTTCTAAATGTTAAATAGGGCAATTCAGGCATGAAAAAAAGGACCTGTCAAGGAGCACAGCTCTAAGGAATAGAGATTTTCCTTTTCTTTAGCTGACTGATAGGAAGATATTTTTATGTCATGCACAGACCTCATTTTTGATCCACCACAAGACTGACAAAAGGGCTCCAAGTTCTGCTGCCTTTATCACAGAAGCAAAATTTCCTCCTACTCATGCTTGTTTGTACTGGGGATTGTACGTGAAAAGGCTGAGCTTCCTAGATGGATGTGACAGGACAGGGCTTCCAGGCACAGCTAGAGAAATGAATCCAAGATACCTTTGCTTAAAATCCGGGCCATTTACAGCCCCAGGTTGGGATTTCCTTCTTACCAAGGCAAATCCAGCCAGCCTCCACAGCACTTCTGCCAGCCGCACTGGCCAGCCAGAAACCACACAAGCAAACCTACAGACTTCTCAGCTGCTCTACCAGCCCAGATCAAGAACTCCCAAATTCAGATGAGTGGTTATTACACCTGTTTCATCAAACACCACACAGATCCTTCCAGACCCCAAAGGGCCTAGCCCCAGACCCTGGTCTATATATTCTTGGATCTTACCCAAACAACCATGCAAAAGCCAGATCCTTAGATCTAATATCTAAGGGTTTATTAGTACAAAAGAAAGAACAGGCTTAGAGAGAAGAACTGTTAAAGCAATACTTTACATGCATCAGTCATAACTACTGAAGCAGGCCAGCGATGTTATTTGCTGATTGTTGAGAGTCTCTGAAAATTCATTTCAGGTTACCTAGATTCAGTCATTGGAGCATTGTAGATCTGGCCCGCTGGGGTCCACATGCTGGGACATGGAGGCCACAAGACAAAAGATCCAAGATGGCCATTGCTAAATCTACATCATCCCTCTGAGGGATGGGCCCCCAGTCCAGACAGGGTTAATTTGTGAGGATGGAAAAAAAAAAGAAAGCACCTGCCAGGGTCCATCTTATAGCTTTTCATACATGGAGGGAAAATTCCATTCTTCACCATAGGCTGTGGCTTACCACGTGACCAGGTGGGTCACTGTGCTGAGTTTCCATTCATTGCAGTCCCAGTAGTAAAACCCTACCCTCACAAAATGGGTGTTGAACATTTGGGCCTTTGCTCAGTCTATTGACTTAGCTGGGGTGGAGCCCCACCTCCCATTGTAGACCTCAGCACTGAAACATTTCTCACACAGTTGCAGAATTAAACATCTATAACTTTACATACATACATGATGCAGATACACAAGTAGAATACACAGATTCAGGGCATCATCAGCTTTCATTTGACACCTCACATGGCACCCCTAGCACAATACTTGGGGCCAATAGCCACACTAGGCATATAAATGGTGTCCAAACCCAATATAAAAGTCCAGCCACATGACAGTGGAGAGTCTGGGTAAGGTATCATGAACTGCTTGTCATTCTGCACCATGAATTAGAACCAAACACAGAACAAAGCAGAGCTCATGCAAGTATCGTAAGCACCCAATGATAACTGAACACCACAACTTCTCTCTATAGTTAACCTTTTTTTCGCTCACTTTTTTCTATTCTGTTTTTGGCAATGGATGCTTTGTTGATACCAGTGGTTCTTGTCTGCTGTAGGTAATAGCAGTGTAGATATGTCACAGGTTCATCAAAAATCAGTAAGCAGAGTGTTGGCCACTGAAAACAGAATCTCTTCCAAAAATCATCAAACTATTACCCCTTCCTACTTCTCCATGTAGGAACTAGTGATACAGCCAAGAGCAACCTTGACGAGATCACTGCAGATTATGTAAACCTAGGAAGAAAGATCAAGGAATATGGAGCACAAGTGGTGTTCTTGTCCATCCTTCCTGTGGAAGGAAGGGGTCCAGGTAGGGATCATCAAATTGCTGAGGTAAATGCGTGATTGTGTAGGTGGTGTCACAGAGAAGGATTTGGTTTCTTCAACCATGGGATTCTGTTTTGTGAACAAAGATTGCTAGGAAGAGAGGGGATACACCTAATGAAGACAGGAAAGCGCATCTTTGTGGGTAGGCCTGCAAACCAAGTGAGGAGGGCTTTAAACTAGGTTCATCAGGGGACGGTGACACAAGTCCATAAGTTAAGGAAGTATGGATTTGATATATGGACTATAAGATGGACAGAAAGCTGGTTTGATGGTCAGGCCCAACGGGTATTGGTCAATGGCTCAACATCTGTATGGTCGTCAGTTTCAAGTGGAGTGTCCCAAAGCTCGGTTCTGAGGCTGACGTTGTTTAACATCTTTATTAATGACCTGAATGAGGGACTGGACTGTACCCTCAGCAAGTTTGTGGTTGACAGCAAGCTGGGGGAGAGTTAGATACACTGGAGGGTAGAGATAGGATCCAGAGTGACCTCGATAAAATGGAGGATTGAACAAAAAGAAATCTGATGCTGTTCAAGAAGGAGAAGTGTAGAGTCCTGCATTTGCGATGGAAGAATCACAAACATTGCTATAGGCTGAGGACCGACTGGCTAAGTAGCAGTATAGTGGAAAGGGACCCGGGGTTATGGAAGATGAAAGGCTGGATATGAGTCAACAGTGTGCCCTTGTAGCCAAGAAAGCTAGCAGCATGTGAGGATGCATTAGGAGGAGCATTGCGAGCAGATCTAGAGAAGTGGTTATTCCCCTCTATTTGGCACTGGTAAGGCCACATCTGGAATATTGTGTCCAGTTTTGGGGGCCCCAGTATAGAAAGGATGTGGATGTGCTGGACCAGGTTCAGCAGAGGACAACAAAAATGATTAAGGGGCTGGAGCACATGACCTATGAGGAGAGGCTGAGGGATTTGGGTTCATTTAGTTTTCAGAAGAGAAGACTGAGGAGTGATTTAATAGCAGCCTTCAACTTCCTGAAGGGGAGTGCTAAAGAGGATGGAGAGAAACTGTTCTCAGTGGTGACAGATGGCAGAACAAGGAGCAATGGTCTGAAGTTAAAAAGAGGAGTAGGTCAGATATTAGGAAAAACTACTTCACTGGGAGGTTGGTGAAACACTGGAATGCATTGCCTAAAGGGGTCATTGAATCTCCATTCCTAGAGGTTTTTAAGTCCTGGCTTTACAAAGTCCTGGCTGGGATGACTTGAGGTTGATCCTGCTTGAAGCAGGGGGCTGGACTCGATGACCTCCTGAGGTCCCTTCCAGCCATATGATTCTGTGATTCTATGCACTGTATCAACTGTTATCCACAGGACACTTAGGCTACGTCTACACGTGAAGCCAACATCGAAATAGCTTATTTCGATGTAGCAACATCGATGTAGCAACATCGAAATAGGCTATTTCGATGAATAACGTCTACACGTCCTCCAGGGCTGGCAACGTCGATGTTCAACTTCGACGTTGCACGGCACCACATCGAAATAGGCGCTGCGAGGGTACGTCTACACGGCAAAGTAGCACACATCGAAATAAGGGTGCCAGGCACAGCTGCAGACAGGGTCACAGGGCGGACTCAACAGCAAGTCGCTCCCTTAAAGGGCCCCTCCCAGACACAGTTGCACTAAACAACACAAGATACACAGAGCTGACAACTGGTTGCAGACCCTGTGCCTGCAGCATAGATCCCCAGCTGCCGCAGAAGCAGCCAGAAGCCCTGGGCTAAGGGCTGCTGCCCACGGTGACCATAGAGCCCTGCAGGGGCTGGAGAGAGAGCATCTCTCAACCCCCCAGCTGATGGCCGCCATGGAGGACCCAGCAATTTCGACGTTGCGGGACGTGGATCGTCTACACGGTCCCTACTTCGACGTTGAACGTCGAAGTAGGGCGCTATTCCGATCCCCTCATGAGGTTAGCGACTTCGACGTCTCTCCGCCTAACGTTGAAGTTAACTTCGAAATAGCGCCCGACGCGTGTAGCCACGACGGGCGCTATTTCGAAGTTGGTGCCGCTACTTCGAAGTAGCGTGCACGTGTAGGCACAGCTTTATTGATGGGATGGGCACATGGGTATAGCACCTCCTTGTTTCCTGTATTAAATACATTCTTTATGTCATTTTCCTTGTAAACAATTGCTGCAGTAGTTGTGGTTCTATTACACTCTTGTGAGGATAAGGGGAGGTAGTCCAGGGTGAATTTGTCTATTAGGGAGAGAGCCATAGTATTAAAGTTTTAGAAAGGGCTCCCAGAATTAATGTAAAGGGACTATTTTTCCTAGCAAGAGCTGCATGAGTTTTCTCCTGATAGGCTAAAAACTATACCCCTGAATCAATTTCTGTGAACATTTGACTGGGAAATAGTCACTCTGAGAAGATTGCTTGAGATCAACTTCTGTTTATTGAAAAGTCTTCCCTGTGTCCTCAATATTCTGCTTTTCAGAGGGAAAAAGCAGAAAGCAATATCCAAATGCCATGGTTGCTTTGCATGCAGTCAATACCAGAATGAACGCACAGTGGGAAATATTCTCTATTCCCAAGGCTTTACAGAGCCAAAAAATTATATAGTGGTTTCTGCTCCGCTCCTCACATACAGTTGTTAACATCAAGCAAAGTACACATCTGATCTTTTATAGGTAAGATATTTTTCATTGTAATTTCACAAAAAGCTTGAATTACAAACTCAGATGGGAAATCAATTGAATAGCTGCATCTTTTCCTAGAAGGGCAGAATTTCTGGTATGGATACAAAAGTCTGATAAACCCAATAAAAAGAGTTCCTGGTCTACAAACATGCAGATAATTCTGTATTTAAACCGCTTGTGTTTATGATTTCCTGACAATTAAATAAAATACAAATAATTAAAAAAAAACCATAAAGAGGAGCTAGCAATCTGTTGTGAGCTTTCTTGGCATGCTCCTATGTTAAGAGTGCAATCTACAAAATTACCCAGCAGATGGCTCCTTTAGCACAGGAGAGATGTGCTACCATTTCATCTAGGCTGGGTCTACATGGAGAGGTGTTGCCAGCAACCGCATGCTAATGGACATTCTCACAATTGGAAATAGCTGCTCATTAGCATAACTGTGTAGCTAATTAGCATAGCCAGGCAAGATCTCGCTGCTGGCAGAAGCTTCTGGTAGCAATAAACAGGCTGTGTAGATGTGCCTCTGCCAGCAAAAACCCCCTCTGTTGTTTGCCCGTTGGGCCTGAAAAAATCCAGGCATAGGAGGCTGGTGACAGAGGGGGTTTTTGCTGGCAGAGGCATGTTTTCACAGCCTGTTTACTGCCGGCAGCAGCTTCTGCTGTCGGCAAGATCTCATGCAGCTATGTTAATCAGTCATGCAATTATGCTAATGAGCAGCCATTTGCAATTTAAAGACTGCTTATTAGCATGAAGCTGCCAGCAGTACTCCTCCATGTAGACTCAGCCCTATAAGTGCAATGACATCCAGCTCAGGCCAAGCATCCTAAGATGTCTTAGTCTATCTCTATATGTGGATGGAGGACCTCCCATGAAGAGGCACAGCTTGGTACTGAACAAAGTGTGATAAGTCAGTAGATATCACCTTTTCTTACCCGGGTGCATACTGAACTAATGTCCCAGGTTTATGTTTGGGAGCAGAATGCTGCCACCTATCAGATTATCAGTACAATCAAGAACCTGTTAACTGGTGGTCATTAAGGTGAAATCCTGGCCTCACTGAAGTCAATAGCAATAACTCTCATTTATTTCAATGGGGAGATTTTTCCCCTGATGTTTCCCCTGCTTGTCCTTCATGGGCTTGGCTGATTCCAATGGGTGTTTTATTGTATATGTGGGAGTTGCCTTCTAACATCTTTATTCCCTTCGCCTATTTCAGATGGGCACTTTCCTGACACTCTCTTCTGTAGAGATATTCCCATTTCACCTATGCATGTCATACTTCAGGAATAGATGAATGTTCCTTGTGTGCTGTTTGGGGTAAGCTTTTAAAATACTTTGAGTTTGGAAGCTGTTCTAGGAAGGTGTAAAATATCAGTTTAACCACAATAATAAAGTGCTATCATAGGCTTATAGGTTTACAATAAGATAAATTAGTGTGATCAGTTAGTCAGTTCTCATTCAAGAACACATATGAAGACACACTTAAGTGAGTCAAACCACAGCCTATAAATACTTGCTCAGAGCTCCAGAATATGGAGGGAGAAAAGCCAGTTGAGTGTCTTTGGGTTAAGCTCAGAAGCGGAAGCAACAAAAGCAATGTTGTGTTTGGTGTCTTCTATAGGCCACCAGATCAGGCAGCTGAAGTAGAGGAGGATTTCTTCAGACATCTAAGAGACACTTCCAAATCACAGGCTCTGGTTCTCATGGGAGACTTTAACCACCCAGACGTTTGTTGGGAGACGAATACAGCAGCACACAGACAATCCAGGAAGTTTTTGGAGAATGTTTGGTATAACTTCATGGTACAAGTGCTGAAGGAACCAACCAGGGGCTGTGTGCAGCTTGATGCGCTGCTCACAAACAGGGAAGAAATAGTAGGAGAAATATAAGTGTATGGCAACCTGGGATGCAGCGATCATGAGATGGTTGATTTCAGAATCCTGACAAAAGGAAGAAAGGTGAGCAGTAAAATACAGACTCTTGATTTCAGAAGAGCAGACTTTGACTCCCTGAGAGAAGTGATGGGTAGGATCTCCTGGGAAACTAATATGAAGGAGATAGGAGTTCAGGAGAACTGGCAGTATTTTAAAGAGGTCTTATTGAAGGCATGGGAACAAAGCATCCCAATGCACAATAAGAAAAGCAGATGTGGTAGGCAACAAGCTTGGCTTACCAGGAAAATCCTCAGTGAGCTTAAACTCAAAAAGGGTGTGTATGAGAAGTGGAAACTTGGATGGATGACAAAGGAGGAATATAAATATATGGCTGGATATGCCATATATGGAGAATGCCAGGGTGTAATCAGGAAAGTGAAAGCACAACTGGAATTACAGGTAGTAAGGAATGCGAAGGGTAACAAGAAGGGTTTCTGCAGGCATGTTAACATTAAAAGGATGATCAGGGAGGGTGTGGGGCCGTTACTGGATGAAGGAGGTAACCTGGTGACAGATGATGTGGGGAAGGCTGAAAGTACTTTTTTTTTTTGTCTCAGTCTTCACGGACAAGGTCATCTCCCTGGCCATGGCATTAGGTAGTGCAGTATGGGAGGGAGGTGGGCAGCCCTCGGTGGGGAAAGAATCAGTTAAGAGCTATTTAGAAAAGCTAGACGCACACAAATCCATGTGTTCAGATGTAATGCATCCAAGGGTACTGAGGGAATTGGCAGACATCATTGCTGAGATTTTGGCTATTATCTTTAAAATCTCGTGGAGATTGGGAGAGGTCCAGGATGATCGGAAAAAGGCAAATGTAGTGCCCATGTTTAAAAAAGAAAAGAAGGACAGTCCAGGGAACTATAGACAGTCAGTCCCCAAAAAATCATGGAGGGAATCCTTAAGGAATCAATTCTGAAGCACTTGGAAGAGAGGACAGTGATTAAGAGTAGTCAACATGGATTCACCAAGGTCAAGTTGTGCATGACCAATCTGATTAACTTCTATGATGAGGTAACTGGCTCTGTGGACATGCAGAATTCAATGGATGGGATATGCCTTGACTTTAGCAAAGCTTTTGATACAGTCTCCCACAACATTATTGCCCAGAAGTTAAGGAAGTATGGATCCAGAGTTGCTGGATCTAGAGTTACAGGGGGTGCTGCCTGACTTGAAGTGGTTTCCATTATATACATGGTTTATGGCTTGGTTCAGTGGCTCTCAGTACCCCAATTGTTCTAGCACCCTTGATACTGAAGACTCTAGTAACCTTTAAACATTTTCAGGGCAATGTTTTGTGAGCAGAGAGGTTTTTAAAAGATATTTGTCTGGCATGGTGAAAATATGGGTGTGATGGGGTAATGTGCCTTCTTCAGGGTAGTGGGCAGCCCACCCCATCAGCGGGGCTGCTGACATGAATAAAGTATTCCCATGAGTATTAGTTTGAACAATTGGGCTTTCTGTGTGTTTGTGCCCAGCTTTCTGTCCTTTGTTGGTAGAATCTCATGTGTCTGCGCACAAGTATAGTGCTTGAAAAGTGCAGGTGCGGGTGCTGGAATGTGCATTTTGGCATGCACACAAATAGAGCTCCTTTAAAAAAAGTTGTCTTCTTTACACTTAAGAAAACAGTGTGTTAGTCTCAAGCAAGGGAAAAGGGAACTACTGTTTTTGTGACTGACACCCAGGATCCTATTTTAACTTTTGAAGGTTGCCATTGTTGTTTTCTGCTGCTGATTTTCTGCAAAACACGAATAAAAACTCAGATGTATTAGCTGTAGTGTTAGTTGGATGAAATTTTAATCCAGAAGGTCCAGAATATATAGCTGTGCAGCAGCAGCCTGCATGTGGGCAGCGTTGGCAGAGAAATACATGAAAGTAGCTTTCAATATGGGCGAATAAATTACCTGGTTTGAACACATTGGTTGGAAGAGTGTGAATGTTAATGTTGAATGTTCCATATTCTAGCACATGGAGAAACAGTCTCAGTTGTGGGGCAGTATACAGAAAAAGCTCGAATTAATGGAAAAGTGACAATTAGCAGCACTGCCTTTCAAGACTGATGTGCCTGCTGCCACTAAATCTGAAATTCAAAAACCTACTCTTTCATCTTTCCTTCCATCCACAACTCACATTTATTGCTGCTGGTACCGATCCTCAGTCTAAGGTTTTAGGAGAAGGGCACAATCTTGATGTTCACAGGTTCATATATGAAGTTATTTAAAACCCCACTTTAAAAAAAAACACTGCTGATACAAAAGGGCAGTAAACTTTGCCAATATTATCAGGCAAGATGAGGCTACAACTACCTGCTTTATGTTACACCACCACCCTTTACATTCATTTGGCCCAGTGTTGAAGTCCTTACTCCAGCAATGTACTATAGGGCCGTGTCTACACGAGCCCCTTCCTTTTGGAAGGGGCATGTTAATGAATGGGTTCAAAAGATGCTAATGAGGCACTGCCATGAATATGCAGTGCCTCATTAGCATAATGGCAGCCATGGCGATTCGAAAGTGCAGCTTTCAAATTGCACGCCGCCCATGGAGATGGGAACCTTCCGAAAAGACCCTCTGGTTTCCTAAAGTTCCTACTTCCTATCTGGTGTTAGGAAGAAGGGGCTTTCGAAAACTGGGGGGCCCTTTTGGAAGGTCCCCGTCTCCAAGGGCGGCATACGATTCAAAAGCCGCACTTTCGAATTGCCATGGCTGCCATTATGCTAATGAGGCACTGCATATTCACAGCAGCGCCTCATTAGCATCTTTTGAACTCGCTCATTAACATGCCCCTTCCAAAAGGAAGAGGCTCTTGTAGACACAGGGTAGAAGCAAAGAAAACTTTGCCTGAATTGAAGACCTTAGGATTTCACTCTTGAAGAATTCTTTGGGGGCCTGATTCTTATTATGTTAAAGCTCCATGGCACGGCTCTGATAGAAGAGAGAAGCCTTGGAAAGGGGATTAAATGTAATTTACTTGCTTAACTTACTTGCGGGTTCGTGTAAATGAAAGTGAGAACTAGAGACTGCATTTTTTCAGTTTAATCTTTCTCCCTGTGACCTCTCTGTCTGACTGACCCTGTAGTGGTTTCTGTTTCCTTTCTTCCACCATCTCACCTGGCCTCTTCACTGATCATATGTTGCCATGTTATGCATTTTTTAAACTGAGTGTAAGCCACCTTGCAATTCAGAGGCTGTGGGATTCCCTTCAGTATCCATTTTTGGTCACTTCCAGTGACTGTTTTTAGAATCCTTTGAGGAAATCATGTCACTGACACACCACTGTGATGAATAGTTATTTTGTACTGTTGTTGTTCTAAATGTAATTTCTTTAAATGAACTGAACAAGGCCTTTAGTTGTTTCCTTCTAATTGGATGTTTTCCTCCATTCTCCATGCTAAAGAAAGATGCAGAAGAATGGATAGCAGATGATAATGTCTTTGATATTTATATCATATACCTTCAGCACCTTTGGAGATATAGGTTATGGGTATTATCATTTATAAAGTCTATGTTTATTATATCTTGTCCTTGTCCTATTCAAGCGATTCTTGGCTATCTTAAGGTCCTATGACATTGATTACCTGCTTACAGGATAATTGCTCTAGGCGTTCAAGCCTTTTTGAAGTAAAGTGAAAAATGAATTATGCTATCACCTATCAGCTGAATATGTTTGGACAACAAAAGGTGAAACAGAGATTTGTTTTCTTATTAACATTTTTTCTACTCAGAAAAAAGATCAATTAACTACATTAGCAGCAATATTTTAAGGATAAAATCTCCCTGTATAGCTATGAAAAACAGATAGTAGCACTAACACTGAGTCCATAAAAAGTATTTACAAAGGCTTTTGGGAAGACCTTGGCAGTAATAAGAATAAAGTGTGAATATTTAACTCTTACTCACTGAGTGAGTGAAGAAGTGAAGAAGTGAAGTGAAGTCTAGTTCTGATTGTGACGGGTTTAGTCACAAAGATCTCCTCGTGACCATCACTTGATGTACTGAAATGTCCCAGAGCCAACCCTCCTGCCTTCATGGGCACCCCTCAACCTTCTGTCCTGCTGAGTCAGGCCCTTTGGTCTCCACCGGCACTGGCACAGAGAAGGGGGCCACAGCCTACAGCAGTGTGAGATCAGCTCAGCTCTAGGGAGGCTCAGTTAAAGCTACTTGCCACCGCACCCAGGTGTGTAGCCCCAGTGAGATCTGAACCCCAGGTAAATGTGTCTTCCTCTGCATAAAACTGTATTCAGAGCAAGCTCATACTGTCTGCCTTCTTTCTTATGTAAAGAGGGATATATGTACAACTGCTTCCCGCTCCCGATAACAATTACTTACAATGAGTTTATTAATAAACAAAAGCAACTTTTTGGAGTATAAGAATTAGAATTTAAGTCACTGCAAGTAATAGCTCACTGAGCAAAGTAACTTGCTAAGCAAAATGGAACAAACATGCCAGCTAAGCCTCAGACACTATTACATGCAATACCTTATCCAAAAAGTAGTTCTTGATCCTTCCCCCGTTCAGTCTTAGAAGTAAGCAGGAGTGCCCTGGCATGTGACAGCCATCCCTGTTTGGTTCTCTACCGTCATATTGATTTTGCCAAAGGCTGGGATCCTTTGTGTTCAGTTTAAATTTTTCTCACTCTCAGTGGAAAAGTACAACATTCAAGATGGGTCCCAGCATCACATGACCTAAACACAAGTCTTTGTGGGGACTCTGAGCCCCACAAAAGATAAACAAACCCATCTAAAGATCATTGTCTTTATTGATGAGCAATCAGGTTTTTCAAATACCCTTAATGGCCCTCACTTAGTATGCCTATATTGGTAAAGCAGGCTTATTCGTTGTATATCTAACTACAAATACAGGAATGAGATATGCACACAAATAGACCTTGCACATTCAGCAGATTATAACTTTTCAAATGATACCTTACATGAAGTATTTTGCACAGTCTTTTCCAATTATGTATATTTATGAGTATATTTAAATAAAGCATATGAATAGCTGCATGGTATTAATGATTAGGGTATTACACATATAGACAAACATTAATATCACAGGCCTTGCTTTCTAAATGCATACCTATATTTAACAAATGTCCAGATTCAAATTATATATATAACTTATTTAGAATTCCTTGGCTTTCACAAGCTATTTCTAATAGCTGCAATGTTCCTGCAGGGGTTTTGTTCAATAACTTATATACATTTACATCTCTAGCCTAAGAGAATTGGCCAAGGCTGGAACCTTTTCCCTACCTGACCTGAATGTTTGGTGGTTCAGATCCAAACAACCTCTGGCTTTTGTTATATGACGTGAAGCTCAGATTCAGATCCTTCAGGCACAGCTCAAATTACAACCAAGTTTTCAATATATGAATTGTCTTTTGATAAGTTACCAAGGGAAAATATTGATATCTGGGAAGTATCTAATTCTTCATCGATTGTGCAAATTTGATTATATCATAGAGGATAACTGCATATCTTCCACTTATAGAACTGCACCATTTTTTTCCCCACTATGTTTACACACTCATTGAAGTCTTTAAACTGTCTGATTCGAGTCTGGACTCTAAGACCTTGACCCATACGGGGATTCTAATATCCTTTGAAGTTGAACACCAGGGACTAGAAACCCTACAGAGAGCACGAGCAATTGAGAGATTCAGACTATAACTACTTACTTAAGCCCTTGTACTCTTTGTGGAGCATAGGTCATCTACAAAGCTCATCTACTCCACTCTGTCTTGGGACAAAACTTCTAGTGAACTACAGGAGTTGTTGTCCTTCAGTCTCAGCAGACCTCCATGTTGTCTGAGGCTTTCCTCTTTTGCATTTTCCTTGCAAGTTCCATTTCAGAGCTTGACGGACTATGCTGGATGATGGTTTTCTGAGACTGTGGCCTAGGCACCCTCTCTTTCTTCTCTTGATTCGAACGTCAAGTGGTTCTTGTCCTGTTCTGTTCCAAAGCTCCTCATTTGTGACAAAGTCTTGCCATTTGATGAGAGATTCAGCAGTCCCTAGCAAAAGACTACAATGCTAATGATAGGCACTAGTTGAGGAAGGATCATTGAAATAAATGAGGTAATAAACAACCTATTTTTGAACTCAGTGTTTCAAGATGTTAGAATGCTTTACAAAAGTGAAAAACCTCATTTTTCAAGTAATTACAAACGTTGGTCTGATATCTGCAAATAACCAGTGCAAGTGAGTCATTTTTGCATATGAGTAAGCTCACTGAAACTGTAGATGTGGGTTTAGGGGGCCTTAACTGTGCAGTTACCTTGTGCTAATTATGGAGCTGTAGTAGGAGGGATAACAATAAGTTTCACTTCTCACTTAGCTCAAGGAGAATAGTACTGTATTTATCACAGGAATAAAGAGACAGTAAAATTATAAAGTCAACCTGGATAACTGCCCCCCCACCAAAAAAAACTCCACAACAAAAAAAACAATAAACCCCCTCCAAAAACACCCCCCAAAACAACAACAAACAAACAAACAAACAAACAAAAACCCTTCACCATGCCTCATCTCTGAGCATCCCTAACAAAATTGTTTGCATGTTATTAATGACATCTCCCCCAGATCCTGTCGAGTATAGGTTGCTGGCTTCTTGGCAATCCCTGAGGGCTTGTTCAGGTGAAATGCTGAGCACCTCCATTGGCACCACCTATAGGACTCAATCCTTGCCAAGACTATGCTGTGTACTAGTCTTTTCTGATGAGCCACATTCTTCCCTTTTGTTTCCCCTTGTTACCCTGTCATTATTCCATTGTTGCATCATGTCTGAAATGAATTTGCAAACATTTTATCAGAGAACACATCTTCTGTGTTTGGGTGCTGTTCAGTGAACAATAACAGTCTGGAAACATGGAAAAATCCATTCGATTTTATGTAAGTTTTGGACAAAATGTCCACTGCCATATAGCTTGTGTTCCTCAAGGAGGGCCTTTCCATTGGTTTCAGTGAAGGTAGGCTTGGGCTCATCCTCTTGTGCACAGTGGGTGTAAAATAGGACCTCTCTGGTTTGAGGGGGCAGGCCGAGTTTACATTCACCTGGCTGCTCACAAACAGGGAAGAACTAATAGAAGAAATAGAAGTGGCTGGCAATCTGGGCCGCAGCAACCATGAGATGGTGGATTTCAGGATCCTCACAAAAGTAAGAAAGGTGAGCAGTAACATACAGATCCTTGATGTCAAAAAGGCAGACTTTGATTCCCTGACAGAACTGATGAGCAGGATGGGCAGGGAAACAAAGATGAAAGGGAAAGGAGTTCAAGAGAACTGGCAGTCTTTTAAAGAAGTCTTACTGAAGGCGCAGGAACAAACCATCCCGCTGCATAGTCAGAAATGCAAATATGGTAGGCAACCCGCTTGGCTGAACGGGGAACTCCTTGCTGACCTTAAACTCAGAAAGGATGCGTATGAGAAATGGAAACTTAGACAGTTGACTAAGGAGAAGTGTAAATATGTGGCTGAAGAACGCTGGGCAGTTATCAGGAAAGCAAAAACACAATTGGAAATGAAGCTGGCAAAGGATGTGAAGGGCAACAAGAAGGGTTTCTCCAGGCAAGTTAACAATTAGAGGGTTATCAGGGAAGGTGTGGGGCAGTTACTGGATGAAAGAGGTAAAATAGTGACAGATGATATAAGAAAACCTGAAGTACTCCATGCTTTTTTTGCCTCATTCTTCACGGACAAGGACACGTACTACACTACAGTGCTAGACAGCGAGGTATGGGAAGGTAGAGGGCAGCTTTTGTGGGGGAAGGAATGAATTAAGATCTACTTAGAAAAACTAGATGTACACAAATCCATAGGTCTTGATTTAATGTATGAGTACTGAAGAAATTGGCAGATGTCATTGCTGAGCCTTTGGCCATTATCTTTGAAGACTCTTGGAGATCGGGAAAGATCCTGGCTGACTGGAAAAAGGCAAATTTAGTGCCCATCTTTAAAAAAGGAAAGAAGGACAATCCAGGGAACCATAGACTGGTCAGCCTTACCTCAGTCCCTGGGAAAATAATGGAGGAGATCCTCAAGGAATCCATTTTGGAGCACTTGGAAGAGGGGAAAGTGATCAAGAGTAGTCAACATGGATTCACCAAGGTCAAGTCATGCTTGACCAATCTGATTAGCTTCTATGATGAGGTAACAGGATCTGTGGACATGGGGAATTCAGTGGATGTGATATACCTTGACTTCAGCAAGGCTTTTGATACGGTCTCCCACAACATTCTTTCCATAAATTGAGGAAGTATGGATTGGGTGGATAGAAAGCTGGCTTGATGTTCGGGCCAAACAGGTAGTGATCAATGGCTTATTATCTAGATGACGGTTGGTTTCAAGCGGAGTGCTCCCATGCTTAGTTCTGGGGCCGGTGTTGTTCAACATCTTTATTAGTGACCTGGTTGAGAGCCGGGATTGCACCCTCACCAAGTTTGCAGATGACACGCAAGCAAGGGGGAGAGGCAGATTCACTGGAGGGTAGAGATAGGCTCCAGAGTCACCTGGATAAATTGGAGGATTGCGCCAAAAGAAATCGGATGCAGTTCAACAAGGAGAAGTCTAGAGTCCTACACTTGGGACAGAAGAATCCCAAGCATTATTTTAGTCTGAGGACTGACTGGCTAAGAAGCAGTACAGTGGAAAGGGACTTAGGGGTTATGGTGGGTGAAAGGCTGGATATGAGTAAACAATGTGCCCTTATAGATGACATGTTAGGATGCATCAGGAGGAGCATTTTGAGCAGATCTAGAGAAGCAGTTGTTCCCCTCTATTTGGCACTGGTGAGACCACATCTGGAATATTGTGTCCAGTTTTGGGCCCCTCAGTATAAAAAAGAACGTGGATGTGCTGGAGCAGGGTCACTGGAGAACAACAAAAATGATTAAGGGGCTGGAGCACATGACCTATGAGGAGAAGCTGAGGTATTTGGGCTTATTTAGTTTACAGAAGAGAAGACTGAGGGGTGATTTAACAGCAGCCTTCAACTTTCTGAACGGGAGCTCTAAAGGGGAGGGTAAGAAACTGTTCTCAGTGGTTACAGATGGCAGAACAAGGAGCAATGGTCTGAAGTTACAGAAGGAGAGGAATAGGTTGGATATTAGGAAAAACTATTTCACCAGGAGAGTGGTGAAGCACTGGAATGTGTTGCCTAGAGAGGTGGTGAACATGATAGTGGTATATAAAATTATGACAGGTGTGGAGAGGGTAAATAAAGAGAAGTTATTTACTTGTGCCCATAATACAAGAACTAGAGGACACCAAATGAAATTAATGGGTAGCAGGTTTAAAACTAATAAAAGAAAGTTCTTCTTCACTCAGTGCATAGTTAACCTGTGGAACTCCTTGCCAGAGGATATTGTGAAGGCTAGGACTATAACAGAATTTAAGAAAGAGCTAGATAAATTCATGGAGGTTAGGTCCATAAAAGGCTATTAGCTAAAGGTAGGAACGGTGTCCCTGGCCTTTGATTGTCAGAGGCTGGAGAAGGATGGCAGAAGACAAATTGCTTGATCATTGTCTTCGGTCCAGCCCCTCTAGAGCACCTGGCACAGGCCACTGTCAACAGACAGGCTACTGCGCTGGATGGATCTTTGGTCTGACCCAGTATGGCCATTCTTATGTTCTTATGTTCTTATTCTCCATCTGTAGAGGTTTTTAAGTCCCGGCTTGACAAGGTCCTGGATGACATGTCTTAGTTAGGGTTGATCCTGCTTGAAGCCGGGGGCTGAACTAGATGACCTCCTGAGGTCCCTTCCAGACATATGATTCTATGATTCTATGATTCTTGCATGTGGGTCAGTGACTATACTAGCTGTCAGGCTGTTGAAAATCAAGCTTCATTATCTAGTTGAAAAGAACACATTTCCTCACTCGTGGAAATATCAGCACTGATTAAAACAAACAGCTTTAAAATTTATTTTCTTTTTGTATATTTCTCTTATTAGAAAATGAGAACAGTTGTGGTATCGCTTTTGTTTATACTTGGTTTCTAGGGAGAAATTTTGCAATGCTGGAATAGTAGATACTTCAGATCTTTATTTTTGTTTCTGTTGTTTCAAGTGAACAAAAGTCAACTGGAACTAGGGTGGCTGAGAAATCCTAGAAATATTTTGTTGGTGTTAGATTTTGGTTTACCTGACAGCATCCTTTTCATATCAAGTACTATCTTTCTCTTTTATTTTCAATGTTTATGTTTAACGTTTTCATCATAGATGAAAAATCTAGCACAGAGTTGGCCACCCAGGACCACAAAATCCAATTCAGAGACCACCCAAATCTTAGGACATTTTACCACTCTAAAAGCAAAGGTGAATAAATCTGGTGTCTCACACTCAAAAGTGCGTGCTAAGGATTTGAATCCTTCATGGGATGGGACAAGGTGGCTTCTTTGAACAGGAAATCTGGTAAAAATAGTAAGCATGGTATTATGTGATGGAGAGTCTGGTAATATTGGTCCTATCATTACTAGTCCTGGTTCTGGAACAGGGTTTTGCTTAGGGCATGATATACAATCAGGGGATTCTATCCTATCCTTCAGGACTTGGTTGATGGTTTCCAGTTGAGGGCATGTCAGCATGGGCCACTGTTTAACAAATGATTGCCATGCCTCCGGGGTTATCTCTGTTTGGGCCTGAAGTGGTAAACCCCAGCAGGAGTTCGTAGCCTGACTTCTACAGGCATCGTGACAGTACACTTGGTACATGACCTGATGTTGATATTTGTTTTTTTCCTACAAAATCCCACATAAACTCCAAAACTGAGGACTGTGTGTTTCTCTGGGTCCCTGTGTTGTTACAATATGCAAAGTAATTATGTTTGAATGAAGGCTGGCCTAGGGTCTTGTATTCCCCATCACTGTTAGTGAGCATCTGTCTCTTCATGTGGGTGATTTGGAGGCTGGTTGCATTGATTGAGGTTATTGTTCCCCTTATGGGACCACAGCAGGATTCAAGAGTATCCTTCCTTTTAAATGGAGGGACAGTGCAATGCCATGACTCCTTCCATGTATTCCCATTGGGTCCCATAAGTTCTGGCACCAATGAGTAACTGGGTACTCGGCCATTATGGGAATGTTGATGTTACTCATTTCCCTGTTTACGTGGGCGCCAGTATATGACTTTATGTCAATCCTTTCATAATCTACTGACCCATGTTCTAGACATAAGTTTTCTCTTATCTCTAGCCAGACCTTTGTTAGTGCTCACGCTTTGCAGGAGGTACGTGTTTTGTTAGTATAACAAATAAAGTGAAGCAACCCCAGTAAGGGGGGTTAGTGACCCAGTTCCGGTCTTCTGTTTTCACATGTCACACTCTCCGCTCCATCCATCAGGTGCCACAGGGGTAGCAGGAGTCTCAACAGGAGCGACTTCATGGTCATCTTTCAATCCTTCTTGTGTACCTGGGAAGACTGGGGAGACCTTGTTGGTATTTGCAGTTGCTGGTTTAGACATTTTCAGTTGATTTTGGTGCTTCCAAAATGTCCCCATCTTTCCCCCAAGTTTTCACAGGTGTTTGTGGTTAACGAGATGTGCACGAGACCTTGCCATCGTGGTCTTAGGATCCTTTTAACCTCAGGATAAATGTGACTCATTACCAAACCCCCAACTTGAAACGCTGGTTTATCTAGGCTGCTGTTATTGTCTAGCTGAGTTTGATTTTTCTTTTATTACAATGGAGAGAATTTCCTGCTTGGAGTAGCACACGGCTAAAGCAGTTTCCTTGCACTAGCTTCTTCTGATTTTCTTTTGAAAGACAAAAGAACATTTTTCTACCCCTTTTGGGGATAGCAGATTACATCTTAAAATACTCCTTTTACAAATATGTTTACTGACTTTGGGTAAACAGAGACATTGCATTGATTCCAGTCTTATTTGGTTTTGTTCTGTGGTTAGGCGAGGTTTTAATGGCCTTTACCCTTTAGGCTGGTTTAGGGTGAATTAATTATTTTACTGGTTAGTTATCAAAGTTCATAAGGTGGTGTTTTTTAGAGTCCTTTTTTATACAGTAGACCAGGTTTGTAATGGTTTTTCTGTTGTGCTAATTTTGGGGCTTATTTAAAGTGATCCTTTTATCATAAAGGATGTTTCCAGTTACCCTTTTTAACATTGCTTAAAGAGTTTTCTTTTATTAAAAGAAAATTACATACATTGCACCATATTACAAGGTTACTCATTTTAAGTGTATACATTTTTAACACTGTTTGCACTACTTTAACTAATTGCACATTGCTGTACATAGTTTACATTCCCTTTTATACATTTGAGGCAGTTAAATTCCACTAGAAACACTGTATCTTCTCTTAGAAAGTTTTACTGGATTATAGAGATTTGAAGTTGATTATCTCTTTGCCTGGGTTATTTGCAGGCATTCCTTTGGAAAAAGGGCCCATTTTTCCTTTAGAATGGCAGCAAAGAAACCAAGAATTGTTCTTTATAGCATTTTACAAAGTTAATTTACAAAGTGTAACTGCTTAGGTTCCTCTTAACTCTGCAAAGTTAATTTACTCCTTCCTTGAATTACTTGCTTATTTTCCAAAATAACATTTTACTGGATATTACCATTTTAAACATTACTTCAGGATTTGGATCTTTTATGCCTGGACTTACTATTTTTTTTTTTTAAATTCTATCACTATACTCCGGCCCTGGACTTTTAGCAAATAGTTCACTTTCTTTGTTTGTTGTATCCAGGCATAAGGCAACTACAGGAATCATAGCAGGGGGTTCTGTGTTTATTTTTCATAATTCACAGTGAGCCACCAGGTCTTTTCATCCACCTTTAGAACTGGCCAAATTTGGGTTATTGAAGGGGCTCTGGGTCTTAATTAGGACCCCTTTAGTGAATCTTAGATTTACCCCCTCTGTTCCTGTCTCCACTTTGGCAGATTAGGGATAGCCTGGGTTAACTTTAAGGCTGAGAGCTGTTGGCCGATGCTTATTAAACCCTTCCTCTAACTCACATATTTGACTCACCAGACCCCACGGATCCCTGTGGTCCTTCTTGGCATAACCCTTAGCAGGTGATTGCAAATACATTTTACCCATTGTTTTTGTATATTGATGTTACCTTTATAATTTACTTAATTTTACAACAGAAGAGAAAACTTAACCCCGTGAGCCTATTCTGTTCTCTGGTATTGGAAGGCATCCCCTCCTTATGGATACACCAGCAAAACTAACAAACAAACAGACAGACAAACAAACAAAATTACCGCAGACTGGTCACAAAAGCAAGGAAGCTCCAAACGCAAAGGAGGAGGAGCACGGATTAGTACAGATTCTAATTGCCAGACACGTGGCAGCACAAAAACTAATACCAGCTCCTTGTCACCATAAGGACACAATGACTTATTAGCAAGACAATTAATTTAAATTAAGACTCCAAAACCTGAATGCTTGTAAGAGTATACTCTTTACCACAAAGAGTTAATGACTTGGAAAAAGAACTCAGACAAATAGCTTTCAGAGCTGGGCAGTTTCTTCAAGGTCTTACAGTCCCTCCCTCCAAACTCCAAGGCCTTGTCCGAATTGGGATGACCTTCCCTGTGTCTTGTGAATGAGGTGAAGTGGGGCAAAGCAGAGGTAACCTTCCACTCATGCTAAATGGGTTTCTGAACTGCAGGGTTATAGGGCTACTCCAGACTTTAGGATTCGAATAGGGGGTCTTTAGCAGAATATCATAACCTGTCTCAGAAAGTTCCATCCTACAGTGTCATAACTGGAGTGATATCCGATATTATCAATTTGATTTGAAAAACACAACTTGAGCTTGTGGAGCATGTGAGTCAGCTGAGTAGAGGAAAATTGCTGATGCAAGTTTTGCAACGACTAGTAGCAGGAAGAGAGGGTGCCTGTGGCAAGCACAGTTTGACGTGACTGTTGGGTTCGGATACAGTGTGAAGACCATGACATGTGGAGAAAGTTTGCTGGCCAATGACTACAGTGTTGTGTTTCCTGTTCGTTGTGGTGTGACTGTATGGGACCCTGCACTATGAGAATAAAAATATGTCATAAAGACTAATTTCACCAGGAGAACTGGACCTGGGTCTCTGACCTTGCAGGTGGGTATCGGATGCACCAGGCTACAGAATTGTTCTCCCGTTTTTTTTAGCTCAATGACTGTTTCAATATTTATCCAAAGAAATTGAGAGAGACACACATCAAACTATCCCAGAGCTTTCTGAGTAGAGCTCTCTCCTGACTGGTAACAGGCATCTGTTCAAGCCGTTTTGCCAATGGGCAAAATGGGAAACTGAACCTGGCTCTCCTGTATTCTAGATGAGTGTGCTGCCTGCTGTTCTATAATCTATAAAGGAAGCACCACTACTTCCTTCTTGAGGGCCTCTTCTAAGAAAGTGTGTAGGTGCCCAAGCCATCTGAAGAAGGGCTCCTATCTGCAGATTTCAAATGTATATAGGTGTTTCCCTGCAGCCTGGACTTCACTTTATGAAAGGAGCAGGTTTTTGGATACACACTTCTAGTTGGTATCTCCCATTGCCTGAGTAAGGTTGCTCCATACCTAGTGTGTATTCTGTTCCCAAGTACTTTCTCTCTTCTCATGCATTCTATTTCCAGTTACCCTCTCATATACACAGATCCTAGGCAGCTAACCAAGGGTGTGTTGAGTCCAGTAATTTTTTTATAAAGTTGCCTAAAAATTAGAGTTTCAACACCTAAGTTCCTGAGCTAGTATATATGAAAAAAATGCTGTTCCTGCTTCAAAGAGGTGTCAGTTTGAATAAGACAGACAAAAGGTGTAAGAAAAGTATTATTCCCACTTTAAAGATGAGAAACTAACTCTCTTCTCTAAGGTCACACAGAGAGTCCAGCAGCATAGGGACTTGAAAGCTTATCTCCTAAGGCCACATTAATTCACAAGACCATCTACAAATGTGACCATTCATTTTTTCATACCTAATTCTTTTCTGTGATTAAATGAGCATACACAAGTTAGATATCTGAGTGTACTCATGTCCAGATGAGTGCGTCATGGTAGATGTAAATGGCTGTGTGCATGGACAGCATTTTTACATGTAATTTAAGAATTAACAAATATAGAACTATGGTTGTGCATGCTTAACTTTCAATACTTGTGCGTAAAAGTCTCTGTAAACTTGTTTTGTCTTTCCCCTAGAGGAAAAAAGAGTCACTTGACACTTAGGCTGTGGCCACACTAGCCCCTTCTTTCGGAGGGGGCATGGTAATATGGCGATTTGGCGGATGCTAATGAGGTGCTGCCATGAATATGAAGCACCTCATTAGCATAATGGCAGCCATGCATGCTTCAAAAGTGCCACTTTCGAAACGCATACCACCCGTGTAGATAGGGGCCTTTTGAAACAACTCCCTGATTTCGAAAGCCCCTTCTTCCCATTTGGTCTTTAGAAGAAGGGGCTTTCGAAATCAGGGGGTCATTTTAAAAGGACACTGACTACACCGGCAGCGTGCGTTGCGAAAGGAGCACTTTTAAAGCATGCGCAGGCACCATTCCACTAAAGAAGTGCTGCATATTCATGGTAGTGCCTCATTAGCATCTGCTGAAGCCACATTACCATGCCCCCTCTGAAAGGAGGGGCTAGTGTGGCCACAGCCTTAGAGGTGCTGCGTTGATATCTAGCTCCAGATCTTGATCTATGGTCTTCATTTTGGCCCATCTCCAAATTTGACACTTTAGGTTTTATGACTTAGAGAAATGTTAGGGTTTTATTGTTTCAGCTTCCAGAGACAATTATAATACTTCTAAAACTCAGCTGTGTTTTTAAATGGAAAATTCGCATTTGATTAATTGCTTTTGCTATTTTGCCAGAAATAATACAAAGAATATATTCTTTCATTTCAAATCTTCACTGCTGTGCAAGTGCATGAAAAAATCGTATGAAAATGTCCTAATGTTTTTTTAGTATACAAAGTTAGTGGGCTTAAGTAGCAGTCACATTGACATACTGGGCCAGCAATAGGTCATTGTTGTTTGCAGTGTTGTTGTAACCAATATTGATCTCAGTGTATTAGAGAGACAGTGTGGGTGAGGAATTATTTTTTATTGGTCCAACTTCTTTTGGTAAGATAGACAAGCTTTTGAGCTCTTCTTCTGGGTAAGAGCCGAAGCCCGTCTCTTTCCTCAATAGAACCTGTTACAACAAAACATATTACTTCACATTCCTCATCCCTCTATAGTTCACTGTGTCTGTTATTTGTGTGTGAAAAAGCCCACTTCTTTACCAAGCCAAGTTAAGGGACTCTTATTAATACCCTGACAGTTAACTCCGACAATACCGAACAGCAGAATACCCTCTACAATAACCTCCAAAACAAAATAAACAAAAAGCTGATTGTCTTGACTGGAGACAATCAGAAGTTCTGTGGAAAATCAGATTAATATTCATGCCTGACTCTAAATTCCAAGACACAGACCTATCTTTAGCCCAGTCCTGTTCTGTGTTCAGGTCCTGTGCAGTCTGTGTCAAAGCTCATCTGGTTTTACACAACAGACCATAGCTGGTTACTTGGTGCTACTTAGGTTTATATCACTTCATACCTGGGGATAAGTAAAATGCTTCTGGAAAAATAAACCCCTAGCCACCCACTAAATTAAACTCAAACCTTTTATTTAGTTTGAATTGTTCAGACAAGCCACCTCACGCCTTCAAACAGGCCCCCAATGCCTCCTTGATATTCTCACAGGGCAGGGTGAGCATGTGTAATACTGGAAACCCACTGATCGCTACACTTACCTACACGCTTCTAGCTTCCATCTTGTACACACAACTAGATCCAGTGTTTACAGTCAAGCCCTTAGGTACAATTGCATTTGCTCTGATCCTACTGACAGAGACCAAAAACTACAAGATCTTTACCAAATATTCATAAACCTGAATTACCCACCAGGAGAAATAAAAAAACAAATTGACAGGGCCAGACGAATACCCAGAGACCAGCTACTCCAAGAGAGGCCCAAAAAAGCCAAGAACAGAACACCATTGGTCATCACCTACAGCCCCAACTCAAACCACTGCAATGAATTATTAAAGACCTACAACCTATCCTTAATCAGGATGCCACACTCCAGAAGGCCCTAGGTGACAGGCCTATTCTCTCCTACAGACAACCTCCCAACCTTATGAGGATTCTCACCAACATCCACAGTCTATACCACAGGAACACCCGTCCTGGAACTTTTTCTTGCAACAAAGCCCGCTGCCAGCTTTGTTCACATATCTTTTCTGGAGATACCACCACTGGACGTAATCAGGTTATTCACAGAACCACGGGCACATTCTGATGTTCCTCGACTAACATCATATATGCCATCATGTGCCAACAATGCCCGGAAGCTTTGTATATTGGACAGACTTCAAACTCCCTTAGACAAAGAGTTAATGGGCACAAAACAGACATGAAAACACTCTTGATCCACAAACCTGTTAGCCAGCATTTTAATGGAGTGGGCCATTCTGTTAATGACTTTAGAGTTTTCGTGTTACTGAACAGGAATTTTCACAGCACTCTTGAAAGAGAGGGTGCTGAACTCTCTTTTATATTCAAATTCGACAAATTAACATGTGGTTTGAATTGGGACGGGAATTTTCTGAGTTACTATAGGGGCTCGTTTGCATACTTGGCTTAATCTAATTCTTGACTTCCCCCTTCTGCCCCTCTACTCTCTGATTTGCTCACCTTGATCATTTTTTTTCTGATTTGTCCACCTTGATTACTGTTTTTCGTTCTCTGTACCTTAAATATTGAGTCTGTTCTGGTCTGGCTATGGTCTGAAGAAGTGGGTCTGTCACACAAAATCTCACCTAATAAATTATTTTGTTAGTCTTTAAAGTGCTACTTGACTGCTTTTTTGTTTTGATATTTCCCTAAGTATTTCTGTAATGTACTACTGCTGCTCCTTTCGAAAGTGGTTCCATTCTGGATCTCTCCATTTGTCATATTTCAGAATGCAGAACACTTCTCTAGGAAGCCACAGAGGCCCCAAAATCTCCCTTTTTCTCTGATGTTTCACCACTCCCAGATGGAAGGGTAGTTTGTACCTAGAATAGTGCTAAATCCAAAACAGAATTGCTGCCAGCAATATCTTTTCAAAAAACACAGCTGAGTTTTAGGAGTATTATAATTGTCTCTGGAAGCTGAAACAATAAAACCCTAACATTTCTCTAAGTCATGAAACCTAAAAGTGTCAAATTTGGAAATGGAAATATGTTCCATCACAAGATCCTGCTACTGCTGTCCTGGAGGGGAGTGAGAGTGAAAACAAAGTCAGGATTTGTTAGCAGAAGCAGCATCTTAGAGTGACAGAGTAGAAGTCCCACAAAATTTGAAAATTCAGTTGAGACTTGAATGTACAGCTAAGTTAATAGCTTATCTTTCAGCCTCACATCCAAACACCACCCTCCACTTTCAAGCAGCTGGATGCGGTAGATTACCACCCGCTCCCCTGCCAGTAAATGAGAAGTAGCGCAGCGAGCAGGGTTGTGACACAGGCTGTACCACAGTGACAAAAATGAAACCAGTCATGATAAACAACATGGATTTCCCCAACATAGAGAAGGAATTCACCCGGGAAGGATGGGGTGACCCTAAATGGGACGAGGAAATGTTGGAAAAGTACTGGGGACAATCAGAGAAATTATGGTTGCAGCTCTGTAAGCAGAGAACTGCTTGTAAACTAAAAGAGAAAAAGGGAATATTGGAGTAGTTTTGTATCTGGCTGTGAGATACAGCTCCTTGGACAAAAGCCCAGATTATAAGACCTTGAAGAAACTGCCCAACTCTGAAAGCTTTAGTTCAAGTTCTTAACTCTTTGTGGTACAAAGTGTAGTTATGTAAACATTTATGTTGTGGTGTATGTGTATGTGTCATGGAGATTTGTGCACATTAATTGTTTTGCTAACACGTGTTTGTGTCATGTCATGGAGTTTTGTTCAATGTTGTCTGTCTGTCTGTCTGTTTGTCCTGCTGGTGCATCCATAAAGAGGGGACGCCTTCCGATATGGACACCTTTCAATATGGGAACAAAAGATCTAAATCCCTTTAGTGATACTTAAAATGGTAATATCCAATAAAATGTCATTTTGGAAAATAAGCATGTGATCTGAGGTTAAGAGTAAGTGAGTAAGTCCTTAACTCTAAAGGGTCTGGAGAAAATTCAGAGTGAGTAGCCTGCAGAGTTTAGAAAGAACTGAGCATATTTGTAAATGGAATATTCCAATATGTAACCTGCCACCCCAAAGGGGGTAGAAAAGTATTCTTTTGTCTTTCAGAAACACAGAGAAAAGCTGGTAGTTACTGAAGAACAACCTAAACATCATGAATCTCCTTTTAAAATGAAGAACGTGGTTTTGTATGTTATGTTTGTGCTTATCTTATTAATAGCATTATCAAATTGTCTATGTTGGTAAGTTAGAATATATATGGGCTCATGAAAACAAAATGGTCTGTATATTGCTGCCTTATTAAATGCCTTGGCTGACACAGCAGCTAAAGCTGCAGACCTTTTCCCCTCTTGGACCACTTCCCTGTTTCCCATTTTTACAGATTCCCAGTCTCCTATTGCAACCCTTATTGATACTGTACTATTCCAAGATCAGGCCCTAAATTCAGAAGAAACTATCTGGAGACTGGATGAATGGCTTTTGCATCCTGAACACCTTTGGCGCTCCCCAAACGGCCGCCTGGTTGCACCCAAGATCCTTCTCCCTTATCTTGCTTGCATGCACCACAGCCTGACTCGTAAGCGAAGCAGGGGGATGATTACTGCTGTTCAAGCAAATTGGTTTGCTTCCAAATTCTCCTAAGTAGCCCAAACAACTGTCTGGCTTGCCCTGTCTGCCAAGCCCATGACGTGGGCAAACCTGTAAAGACAGTTCTGGCAACCAGATCTCTGCCTTTAGGACTGTTCCTGAAGTTACAAATGAACTTCATTCAGCTACCCAAATGTAAATCTTTTAAAAATGTGCTGGTTATTGTTTGTTTGTTCTCGGGATGGGTAGAGGAATGTCCATGCTGGAAAGCTGATACTGCACAGAACTCCACCTCAATTAAGGAATCCCTATGGAAGGTGGGAATGCCTAGTGAGTACCACCATGCCACCGAGCAACACCTAAGTATAGGACATGCATCAGCCCAGCAAAAGAATAACACCCCAGCTGCACAGCTAAATAACCTGGCAGATGCAGCAGCCCAGATCTCTGCCACCCAAGTAGATTGGGAACGTTTGTATCTACGGCTGCATGAGACTCTGGGGCACACAGGGAGTGATGAGCTGGTGCGGCAAGCACATGTCAGGGGGTGGCCTATCACCCACCGACAGGCCAGAGACCTGTTGCAAGCCTGTACTATCTGTGCTAAAACCTGAAAACACATAGCTGAAGGACAACGATTTGCCAGACCAAGAGATGGGAAAACACTATGGGCAACCTGGCAGGTTGATTACATTGGCCCACTTCCTACTACCAGGCAAAGGTGTAAGTACCTCTTGACTGGAATGGAAGTTGTTTCAGGAATTGGTTTTGCACACCCTGCCCCATTGGCAACAGGACTGTCCACAATTATGGGACTAAACCGCTTAACAGCATTTGTCTCAGCACCCCAAGAAATTCAGTCTGACAACAGCTCACACTTTAAAAACAAAGTAGTACAAGAGTGGGCTACTAAGCATGGAATTCAGTGGACTTACCACCTCCCTTGCCGACCCCAGTCCAACGGCATAGTCGAGTGCTGGAATGGGCTGTTAAAAAGCCACTTGAAGCCCACGGATGGTACTTGGGAAAACAGGCTGGATGAGGTGGTGCAGCGACTAAACAATGAGCAAACACCTATGGGCAGTCCAATCAGCAGAGGATTCTTCCCTACAGGGAAAAATTCCTCAACTTCGGCTGCGCCACTCAAGGACTCCAAATCTAATCCTGGAGATACTGTTGTAATTAAACACCCTAGCCTGGGAACACAGACTCATGTACTGCACTCATACAAAGGTGGGGGTGTGGACTGCTTTAGACCCTAAAAGGGAACCAATAACCATTACCGAGGCTTGGATCACATCCAAGACCGGCTGACCTTGTGTTTTCTCTCCAGAAAAGAAGGAACCACCTGGAATATACACCTCCCTGGGAGGAAGCAAGGCAATGGCCACCTGTAACATCAGTACACACCAAAGAACTTTAATGTATATAATATATGCATGCTGCTAGATGCCATATTAATACTAATAGACTCTTAGTAATTGCTATAGGCCTAGTTGTGTTGTAGCTACCTTCAACCCAGATGACAGCATGGCACCTGAACTCCTCATCATCTTCCTGACTACCTTGCTGACCTTTGCCACACCTAAGCATCCCCTCAGGAATGCCATCCAGTCCATCATCTCCGCTGCTGGTGCCACAGATTGCTGGATGTGTACCCTGCTGAACTCCTCTACCACAATGGGAATTGAGTTTGTCCCTCTGAACCTGAATGATTGGTGGCACAAGAGCAACATCTTCTGGTGGGGACCAGTCTGTTTTGATGACAGCGACGTCCACTCCTACCTTCGCCGCAGCCCCTGGGGTTCATGCTGCGATAGGGTGAACTCCTACTTGGATAAGGAATCTAGTTCTGGCTCTAGTTTTGTTATTGTGCCCTGTAAAGGGATGAGGCTTGCTGGGATTTGGTCCCTGACAACCTTGTTATACCGGGTGCTGGGAGGGTGGAACTGAATGTCTTGCTTGTAATTCCTCGGAGTGGAAGCCATCGCGTGCGAGGAAGCTCCAAGGTTAAGCTGGGCCCTTCTGTCCTGTCCTCCTAGCCAAGCTGGTGTGGGTAGAGGTAACCGGTTAAAACTTTCGTGGAACTGAGTGTCTTGCTTGTAATTCCTTGGAGTGGAAGCCATCGCGTGCGAGGAAGCTCCAAGGTTAAGCTGGGCCCTTCTGTCCCGTCCTCCCACCCACGCTGGTGTGGGTAGAAGTAACTGGTTTGAACTTTCTGGATTAGACCGTAATTCCCATCTGCCTTCCTGTCTAATTGTTCTCTGTCTGAGTGTCAGCAAGTGATGGGTGGGTCTCGAAGTATGTAGTCCTGGCCCAACAAGGAAGAGTTTGTGCTGTAATTAACCAATCTTGCTGCTTTTAGGTAAACACTCAGAACAGATTAAACAGGATGTATCTGCCATCAAAGATGCAGTTAAAATCTTACATGCTGTAACTATCTCATGGTTAAAATGGTTAGCTCAACAATTAGAATTTTCTCTTACTCCATTCCTGCATTCTATTGTAACCGCTATTTTGATTGTTCTTATCATAGTAGTTGTGTTTTGTATAACACTGTGCATCATCAGGAGACTAATTGATGTGGCTATCTCCTCCACGCAAATCCGATACATGGAGCTGACAAGTGATCCTAGCCAGTTCCGCGATTCCCCACATACTGATTGGATCATTGGGCACTTTTAGACTTCCCCCAAGGAGGGCAAAAGGTGCTGGCATCACCACCACCTTGCATTCTGGGATGTAGTGTGGTGCATCAGGGGGTGGAATGTAGCCAGACAAAGTCTCCCCCTTACAAGCCAGCTTGCTCGTTGCCCCCCCCCCACTGAGGAGCACACAGGGCACGGAAACGGCTGCTGACAGCACAGTCTTTGATGCCCTCACTGAGGCCCAGATATGCTAGCTTATCGTGACCCTGAGAAGCAGAAAGTACAGCTAGAAGGCTAACAGGCCAGACTGTCAACATGAGAGGGGGGACCCTCAGAAATCACCCCAGCTGGCATTGATCAATATGATGCACACACACAATCACCCAGAAGGGGACGTGCCCCGCCCGCACAAAAGAATGTCCTGTACTCCTAAATTGTTTATCTCTTGTCTTACAAGTGCAAACTAAGTAGAAATGCCCTTGTAACAAACTGGCGTCACAAAGACAGACCAGTATGATCTGGCACCATAGATAAGAAACAGAATACATAACCCAAAAGGGGTATAAAAGATGGGTCCAGCAGAACTCTAACTTTGAGTGCATTCAACCAACTTCCTGCTGGTCGGGTCAGGTGATTGCCCCCCGAGGTCCACAACTGGGGACGCCCAACCTCGTATTCTTCTTTCTGCGGAATTGAGTGACCGATCCGGCTTGGCTACGCTGGTATCAAGAGACGCAGAGAGGGTAAGATACACCCATGCTAGGTCTCTGACTTTTTTTTGTGCACAGCTAAAGAATTAGAGCTCTGTAACTAGATGTCATTGTGCCAAGATATCATTGTGTTAGATGATAACAGATATCTTTGTATTGGATTGTAACGTAACTTGGTAACACCTGTACTTTGCTAGCATATAAGAAGTAAACAATAGCCTTTTGTAACCGTACGCTTATAACTGTAGCTTAATAAACTTGTAACTAGTTAAGCTCTGAGCCTAACCATTTTGTTAACCCTTTTGTGACTGCAACACAGCCGGCACAACAAAAAGAACTTTAACCGTTTGGTTACTACAGCCTGGCCGTGGGTGAGAGTGCTAGGAGCTGCCTGCTCTAACAGTAAAAAACTGGGTTGTTTAGGACCCAGAGGAGTACCTCACCTGGCATTACCTGGCCACCGGCTAACAGTAGGGTGCAGTGCAGCTGATTCTAATCAACACCAGGTGTTTGGGGGCCCATGTAAATGAGACCCAGCTCATCTATTGTGGTAGGAGAATAAATAATATCTGGGAAGGCTAGGTTGGGGGATGGAGTCCTAATGAGGCCTGGATTAAAGGCAGCACTGGGTCAGTGTCTGAGGAAAAGCAACCACTTGAAAAATAAGGTACTGAAGTTGGAATAGTTTGGGCACAGGCTTGTTTTCTTATAAAGGCTTTGGGTCTGTGGCATAGAGAACTTAAGGAAAAATTAGACTCAGAGTAGGTGAATATAGATCATTAAAATACTTTCAAGAATTGCGATATTCACTGGCTTCCTTCTCCAGTTTCTGTGATAGTCAGGCCATCCTGAGCCATGTTCCCTCTATTTTTTTCCATTCATGGGCAGAATAAATGTGCACTAAGGCATGCTCAGAACTGGATGCTGGATATAAGTTGGTAAGGACAGTAACAAAAAATTGATTTTCAAATTAGATTAGTCAATATGAAAACAATTTTATGGGCTGAGGGAGGAGAACATGTTCTCACGTGAGCAGATTTTCTTTCTACAGCTCTCTGTCTGCTTCCAGCCCCTTGTACATAACATGTATGCCAACCAAATGATGCAAGTTACACTACTATACCACATACATCTGCTTGTTTTCTTCCAGTGTATGCTGGTTGCGTGGAACTTTCATCACCATCACTAAATGCAAACCTCAGAGAGAGAATTTGTTTTGGGGATGGTATAAAGGTTTTATGGGCGGTAATTTGTGGTGGTTTATGTGGCCCTATCAGATGAGTGCAGATGAAGCCTTTACTGTAATTACACATTATGATGCACTCTATATAGAATGCGTGTCAGAGCAGTTGTTATAAATGTTTTAGATATAAAATACTGGACTACTGTATCTTTGCCTCTTACTATCTTTCAAACTGTAAAGGACTCAGAGGAAGTATTAAGAACACCCAAATATCCCAAAATAGTTGTTCTAGCCATAGCAGAGCTCATTTGATTTTGGGATGGGGAGGTTCCCATTTCTAGCCCTGCTAGCCATACAATAATAAACCATGATACCTCACTCTCTAGAAGACCTGTTACTGGTCTGTGACTGAAGCTTGCCTGTCCTGTGTCCTGAATAAGAGGTTTGTGGAAGGCAATTTCCCAAAGGGGAGCAAAATGGGAAATGCAGCTTTCTGGAGCTGCTTGGAGATGGTATAGTAAGCAGAGGACAGGTCTGTTTTTCTTTTCAGTAAAATTGCTAAGGTAAAATAGATGACAATAGCACTAAACCAGAGGTGGGCAACTTTTTTTGGTTTGGGGGCCACACACAAATCAGAAGCAAAAGCAAAAGAAAACAAAAGAAGTGGGGTACACCTCACTGATTTGGTCCTTGACTGTACAGGGGCCAGGGCAATGGGGTTTAGGTGGGAGGGAGGTTGCAGGAGCAGATTAGGAATTGAGGGGGCAGGAGTGAGCTGGGAGATTAGGAGAGGGGTAGGGATCTGGGGAGGAGGGGATGCAGGAGCAGGCTGGCTCTGTGGGTCTGGGGGTAGAGTCTTGGAGCGTGGTGTACGGTTGGGGTTGAGAGGTCTGGGAGGGAGTGAGCAGAAGCAGGATGTGGACAGAGAGCCTGGGCAGGTGGCGGGGGGTGGACAAGGGTGTGGGGTCTGAGTGGGAGGGATCAGGGTAGGGGTGAGATGTGTGAGAGGGAGGGAGGGTGCAGAAGCAGGGTGGGGAGGTGGGTGGGAGGTCAGAATTCTGACCAATCAGAGTTGGGAGAAAAGCAGTGACTGGCAGCAGAATGTCTCTCCAGCCCTTGGAAGAGCCCAGAGTGTGCATACAGGCCCTGGCTTGCCTGATCTGGACAGCAAGGCGTGGGGCTCCAAACCTTCCATCCCACTGCAGGCTGGATTCTATGGAGGGGAGCCCTGAGCCTCAGGGTCCAGATCTAGAGAAGCCTCAGTCTGGATTTGGACCATGGACTAGGGTTTCCCACCCCCACGCTAAACTGTTACAAGTGTTTCCAAATCGCGAATGGCCTAGCATCCCTTTTATATTGTACTACCATGGCATGTCAACTTTCCTGCCTTTAGAAAACAGAAATCAGAGCCAAATTGTTGCCATGGCAAGAGATCTTCAATATGCACTTTATTTGATATACAAGCTTGCTGTTAACAAGCAAGCAGCTGTACTGCAAACAGTGCATTAAGGTAACAGTCTGAATGCTGTGTGGAGATCTGTTTTTCTTTTTCTCCTTTTCAGAGAAGTTTTCCAGGAGCATTCCTGGAAAGGTGACAGCTCAGAAATCCAAACAGTTACAGAATGGCCACATCTAAGATCTAACATCCATTTAATGGAGACTTTGAATTAAAAAGAAGCCTGCATGCCTTCCCACTTAAATAGATACTAGATATTGCATCAAGGGGGAGATAGAACTCTGGGAATTTTCTAAGTAATACAATGGATCACTTACCCTCCGGAATCTGATTAGAACCCATAATATCAAGACAAAGTCATAATTAAGACTCAAATATTTTTAATAATTTTTGCGTCATCTTTGTGGATTGCAAGTGTCTGCAAACCGTAGATATCAAGGGGGGCAGAGAACAAATTAGAACAATGTTTAGAATTCTCCCAGTTCAGTAATATGCTTCCTGGATTGCTCACGGGGAGCACGCCTCTTCGTTGGTGATTTATACACTCCTTGAGAATGGCTCCTCTTTGATGGCTTTTTGGGTAGGGCTTTTCATCTGGTTATCTTTAAACTAGTAAAATCCAGAGGGCAATCTTTAGCTGAATTGAGTTTACAGTTGGACTGAAATGGGCCCTCAGTGTAAACTAAAGCAGCCTAAGGCATGATCTAAGATGTGCCATATGCAGCAGTGCCATAGAGAATAATGTTGGCCAGTGACTAGTAGCAGCGTGCTATGCTCTTCCCTCAGCACACCCTGTCTCCATCTGTTCCTGTGCACTGCATAGGGAAGCAGGTAACAAATCTCAGTTCCCCTCTCCTATTTCTTTCAGGGAATCTTTTTGTTGCTTTTTTGTCCCTTGCTAACGAGTACAGAGCAATTATAGCCTAGGTTAAGAATCTGGCCCTAAATGCAGACGTGTACACTAAGAATGCCTGCTAGATGCAGAACCCTTCTATCCCTAACCAACCCAATTTCACCAAGGGCTTCTCTACACTACCATCTTCCTTCAAAGGAAGGATGGTAATTAGGGTGTTGGGAGTTTACTAATGAAGTGCTGCCGTGCATAGGCAGTACGACATTATGCAAATTCCCCCCTGCAGCAACTTCGAAGTTTTAAACTTTGAAGTACCGGCGTGTGTCTAGCCACAGCTCACCCACTGGTACTTTGAAGTGCCAGGGCAAAATTTTGAGGCATAAGGGGAGTTCGAAGTTGCCCTGGCACTTTGAAGTACTGGCGGGTGAGCCATGGCTAGACACGTGCCGGTACTTCAAAGTTTAAAACTTTGAAGTTGCTGCGGGTGAGAATTTGCTTAATGAAGTGCTACCTCTGCATGGCAGCACTTCATTAGTAAACTCCCAACACCCTAATTACCATCCAATAGTGTATACAAGCCCCAGGTCACATTTCATCTCTTGCTAGTACAGGTGGAACCTGTCTTGCACCCTCGGGACTCAACTGGGGCCAGTGCAGGGAAATTTGTCAAACCACAGGAGATCAATCTTGTCTAGCAGCATTACCAACACTTCCATGGCTTACTAGGCTCTTAGAAGACATTTAGGGGTAAATTATGGCTGAATAACAGCACAGAACACTGAGAGGCAGGACTGGTGGCTATAAACAAACTTTATGGCACCCTGGGAAACTTAGCTACACCCAGGATAAGGGGACATCCAGCTAACTAAAATCATGCCCGACCACAGATATTTGCTGGACAAGAGAGTGCTGGACTAGAGATGTTCAACCTCTACTTAAACACTAGTATCCTGTTATTTAAGAAATATGATAACCTTGTTTACCTCTCTGAGTAGAAAGAATTTTTGAAAACAATAGTCTGTGTGCACAGTTATACATGAAAATTCTGTAATAAGATACAGTTGTAGAAATAGACACAAATGGAGGCATGTAAAGACAAGCAATACTTTGCAATCAAACCTCAGGTTTGAATCTGAAAATTTGGACTTAAAAGTTAATGTTGTAAATGGATAAAAATTCAAGAGTGCAAATGATATTCACTTAATCTGTTGGCAACTTCTGCATTAATGGACAAACAATTTTGTAGTTATTTAACAGCTGGTTAAACATCACAATCCCTTGGTAATGATTAAATAACTCCCATTACAAGGATGTTATTTTAATATTGTCCTGATTAAATAGGAATCCCAACCATTTCTTCCCCCTTCAGAGTGAATGACTTCTTGGGGACATGGTATAAATGTTTCCCAATTACATGCATCATGACTAAGTGGATTTTATTATATTTACAGCAGAATTTCCTCGTACCACATAGAACTAACCATGACATGAATATTTGACCATAGGATAGGAGATACTGCCTGTCTATTCCAGTAAAGGGACTAGAGGATTCTTTCATATCTGTCACAAAAAGCTGCACCATTTCACACCAGATGGCTGCAGTCCAATGTTTGGGAAAATGAGCCTTCTTAGATCATAGCTCAACTGCTAAAGTGCTTTGAGATGAACCTTTCTCCTTTCTAAAAAAACATGAAATCACTGTTACCCATTCATATAGTAACTGAGTCCTTGGAACTAAGATGCTATTGATTTGTGTATTTATAGGGCTTTTTTTCTGGGGAAATGCACTGGAATGGAGTTCTGGCACCTTTTTTCCCAGCACCACCATTTGGAAGCCTTCTGGAAGGCTCTGAGTCACATGTGGCTCTTTAAGGAGCCATTTGCGGCTCCTACTGCTGCCGCTGATCACTCCTCCAGTTTCCTCCCTGCTGTGCGGAAAGAGGAGGACTCAGTTTAATTAGTTTAATGGCTAGCAGGAGGAATCTGGCTGTTAAACCAATTAAATCAACACCTACTCTTTCAGTGTGGCAGGGTGCTGGGAGCTGCCCCTGCTGTGTGCTGTATGTGGACTGGTGTGGGCAGCCAGGGGGCTGAGGGGAGCCGTGCAGCCATGATGAAGGAGTGGTGGTGGTGGTGGGGCAGTGGCAGCATGTGGAGCTCCAGGGTAGGTAACTGAAGCCTGGGTTGGAGAGTGTGGTTTGGGGCTGTGGAGGGTTAAGCCTGGGGGTGGTTTGGAGTTGCAGGAGGTTAAGCCTGGGGATGGTTTGGGGCTGCAAGGAGTTAAGCTGTGGGATGGGGGGGTTAAGCCTTGTCATGGGTGGGGCAGTTTGGGGTTGTGGGGAGTTCCAACACCTTTTTTCCTAGGAAAAAAGCACTGTATATTTATAATATGCACTATTAGGTTTAAAGGTTTTTAAGGGTAGTGCAGTCAACCTATACAGTTTGGATTAGAACAGATTTCTGTTTAAACTGTACAGCAGTTAATTCTGACAACATTATAGGCTTTACTCCTACTTGAAGAGAAACCACTTTTAGTATTTGTTTGCATTTTCTTATGAGTATAAAATGTTACTGCATTTACAACCTAAATAACATGAGAAAGTGTTAGGGTAGATATGAAAATTAATTTAAAGCAAGTCAGGTTTCTGTGTCACACTGAGATCAACCAGTGCAAAAATGTCTGATTATCCAAGTGTCTGAGAAAATAGTGTTCCAATTTAAATAGCTACTTTTGGTGACAGAAATAAACATGTGAAGTGTAGTAATAGCTTCTGAGAGAGTGAACATTGTCCCAAGTCACACAACAGATATGCAGCCCTTTACCTAGAGTTACCATATAAAAAAGATGAAACCCCGAGACAGAAAGTATCTGTATCATATAGTACATTAACACAACATGAGTTGGTAGGTACTGATACAGATACACTCCCTTCCAGGGGTGTCCTCTTTTTTCAAAGGTCAAATATGGGACAATACTTTACGACCCTGATATAGATTATATGGTTGGGAACAAGAAATAAAGGCCAATTTCCTTCCAACACTAAGTGTTACTGAGTCTCATTTTTCAGATTTCTGGTGATTGCCTGACTTCCCACTTCAAATAGAATTTTGCCCTAAGGCAAAATGGCCCATAGTTTGTTTCTGTTTCAGTAAGACTAAAGCCTCTGCCACTCTGCTCTTCACTCATCCTCACCTTAGAATCATAGAGTCATAAGACTGCAATGGACCTCAGGAGGTCATCGAGTCCAGCCCCCTGGTTCAAGCAGAATCAACCCCAACTAAGTCATCCCACATAGGACTTTGTCAAGCCGGGACTTAAAAACCTCTAAGGATGGAGATTCCACCACCTTTCTAAGCAACGCATTCCAGTCCTTCACCACCCTCCTGTTAAAGTAGTTTTTCCCAACCTACTCCTCTCCTTCTGTAACTTCAGACCATTGCTCCTTGTTCTGCCATCTGTCACCACTGAGAACAGTTAGCCTCCATCCTATTTAGAGCTCCCCTTCAGGAAGTTAAAGGCTGCTATTAAATCACCCCTCAGTCTTCCCTTCTGCAAACTAAATGTGCCCACATCCTTCAGTCTCTCCTCATAGGTCATGTGCTCCAGCCCCTTAATCATTTTTGTAGCCCTCTACTAAACCTGCTCCAGCACATGCACATCCTTTCTATACTGGGGGGAGGTCACAGAAGTGGATGTAATACTCCATATGAGGTCTCACCAGTGCTGAATAGAGGGGAATAATATCTTCTCTAGATCTGCTCAAAATTCTCTTCCTAATGCACCCCAATATTCCGTTAGCCTTCTTGGCTACAAGGGCACACTGTTGACTCATGTCCAGCCTTTCACCCACTGTAAGCTCTAAGCCCCTTTCCGCTGTCCTGCTGCTTAGCAGTCCATCCCCAGCCTAAAGCAATCCTTGGGATTCTTCGGTCCCAAGTGCAGGACTCTTCACTTCTTTTTGTTGATTTTCCTTAGATTTCTTTTGGCCCAATCATCCAATTTATCTAGGTCACTTTGGATCCTATCTCTACCCTCCAACATATCTACTTCTGCCCCAGCTTGGTGTCATCTTCAAACTTGCTGAGGCTGCAATCCAATCCCTTATTCAGGTCATTAACAAAGATGTTGAACAACACTGGCCTTGGGCCACTCCACTTGAAACCTACTGCCATCCATATATTGAGCCATTGACCACTCCCCGTTGGGCCTGGCCATCAAGTCAGTTTTCTATCCATCTTATAGTCCTTGTATCCTATTTATCCTTCCTTAACTTATGGGCAAGAATGTTGTGGGAGACTGTATCAAAAGCTTTGCTGAGGTCAAGTTATATCACATCCACTGACTTCCCCATGTTCACAGAGCTAGTTACCTCATCATAGAAGCGAATCAGATTGGTCAGGCACGACTTGCCCTTGAATCCATGTTGATTACTTTTGATCACTTTGCCGTCTTCCAAGTGTTCCGAAATGGATTCCTTGAGGATTCCCTCCATTATTTTCCCAGGCACTGAAGGTAAGGCTAACGAGTCCATAGTTTCCTGAATTATCATTCTTTTCTTTTTTAAATATGGGCACTAAATTTGCCTTTTGGCGATCATCCAGGATCTCTCCTGATCTCCAGGAGTCTTCAAAGATAATGGTCAAAGGCTTGGCAATGACATCTGCCAATTCCCTTAGTATCCTTGGGTGCATTAAATCCAGATTCATGGATTTGTTTACATCTAGTTTTTCTAGGTAGCTCTAAACTCCTTCCTTCCCCACTGAGGGCTGCCACCCACCTTCCCATACTACATTGTCTAACACCGCAGTGTAGGAGCTGTCCTTGTCCATGAAGAGACAGACAAAAAAAGCATTGAGCACTTCAGCTTTTCTTACACTGTCTGTCACAAGGTTACCTCTCTCATCCAGTAATAGCCCCACACCTTCCCTGATAATCATCTTATTGTTAACATGCCTGGAGAATCCCTTCTTGTTAGCTTTCACATCCCTTGCCAATTGCAGTTCTAATTGTGCTTTCACTTTCCTGATTACTGCCCAGCATTCTCCAGCCATATATTTATACTCCTCATTAGTCAACTGTCCATATTTCCACTCCTTATATGCATCCTTTTTTACTTTAAGCTGACCAAGGATTTCTCTGTTAAGCCAAGCTGGTTGCCTACCATATTTGCGCTTCATACTATGCAGTGGGATGGTTTGTTCCTGTGCCTTCAGTAAGTCTTTAAAATACTGCCAGTTCTCCTGAACACTTTCATCTTCATCTTCATTTCCCAAGGGATCCTGCCCTTAAGTTCTCTCTGGCTACGTCTACACGTGAAGCCTACATCGAAGTAGCCTATTTCGATGTCGCCACATCGAAATAGGCTGTTTCGATGAATAACGTCTACACGTCCTCCAGGGCTGGCAACGTCGATGTTCAACATCGACGTTGCGCAGCACCACATCGAAATAGGCGCAGCGAGGGAACGTCTACACGCCACAGTAGCACACATCGAAATAAGGGTGCCAGGCACAGCTGCAGACAGGGTCACACGGCGGACTCAACAGCCAGCTACTCCCTTAAAGGGCCCCTCACAGACACACTTGCACTAAACACCACAAGATCCACAGAGCTGACAACGAGTTGCAGACCCTGTGCATGCAGCATGAATCCCCTGCTGCAGCAGCAGCAGCCAGAAGCCCTGGGCTAAGGGCTGCTGCACACGGTGACCATAGAGACCCGCACGGGCTGGAGAGACAGCGTCTCTCAACCCCCCAGCTGATGGCTGCCATGGAGGACCCCACAATTTCGACGTTGCGGGACGCGGATCGTCTACACGGTCCCTACTTCGATGTTGAACGTCGAAGTAGGGCGCTATTCCGATCCCCTCATGAGGTTAGCGACTTCAACGTCTCGCCTCCTAACCTCGAAGTTAACTTCAAAATAGTGCCCGACGCGTGTAGCCACGACGGGCGCTATTTCGAAGTTAGTGCCGCTACTTCGAAGTAGCATGCACGTGTAGACACAGCTTCTGGGAGTCAAAGTCTGCTCTTTCGAAATCAAGGGTCTATCTTTCACTTCTCACCGTTATTCCTTTTGGCTGCGTCTACGCTATCACATAGAATCAGTTTTATTAAAATTGATTTCTTAATGCTGAATTTTATCCATTTGATTTTGAGCATCTTCACCTTCCCACATGCTTCCCACAAAATCAACTTACTGCTGCCACACACAAGTAGCTTAAACTGAGGTTAAATCGAGTGCCACAGCAGTGTATTGTGGCAACCTATTCCACAGTTCCCTGAGCCCTGTTGCCTTCTGGCCGCACAAGTAGATATGGGTATATGACACCATCTTTCCACATTTCATTCCCCTCTCTCCCCTGCCACATTAAGTGTATTTAAGTAGACACAGTTGTGACACGGAAACTCGAATTAATCATTCACAGTTATGGCTCGGGGTGGCTAAAAGACCCCAGACTACAGCCAAGTTTGGACTTGGAAAAGAAGACCCTTAGGACAAGAATATTCCCCACTGCAAGCCTTACTTCAACAACTGAAGTAGTTGTATAGCTACTACGTTGCCTTCATTGAAACATGTATGGCTTGGAGCAGCTAAAAGACCCCTGGGTACAGCCAGCTCTGAAAATCATGACCATCGAGGGAGACTTCCAGTGGGCGGCTTAAAGACCCCTGATTACAGCCACCCCAAAAATCGTGACCCCCCGAGGGAGACGTCCTTCAGGCATCTAAAAGACCCCCAGCTACAGCCAGCCCCCAAAACTGTGACCGCTGAGGGAGACAACCCCTGGGTGGCTAAAAGAGCCCCAGCTACAGTCAGCCCAGAAAACTGTGACTCTCACCACATGCAAACTGCCTGGCGCCTTGTATAGCACATCCTTTTATTGGTTCGGGGTCAAGCCACATGATGCAGCTGGGCGCGGGAATGTTCCAGACTTTGTGATGCTTCTGGCGGGAGTGAAGGGAGGGGAAGTTGGGGTCAGGTCAACGTGTAAATGGCTGAAAAGAAGTTTCTCATCCTACCAGACAAGCATGACCCCCACCCACAGCCCAGCTGACACATGGTATTGGGGGCCAGTGGCTGGTGCCAGGCACTGCAGAAAAAAGGCAGCTAGTAGGGCTATACACAGAACCACAGACCCCACAGCTGCGCTACTAGCAAACAAAAAGAAGATTTTTCAGCCTCTCATGACCCTACAGCCACAGGCTTCCAGGTCCCAAATTGTAACTGTTTTCCTGTTGCCTAATTCCTCCACACCTGAGAGCAGTGGAGATGTAAGAAGCCAGAATGGAGAACGGTGGGGCATACACAGGACATCTGTGGAGGGTAATGAATTTGATTTAAAGACATGGCACATCCTCACTACCCTTCATTTGAAATTTTAAATTCGACCTGAACGCTGCACCTGTCAGGTTACTACAATTTTAGGATTTTGATATTATATTGATTATAGTGGTCCATAAATCGAGCTAATGGAATTTACAGTGAGGACAGACACTTGGAAAAATCGGGCTAACTGATTTAAAATCAATTTTATCTCATAAGCTGCGTCTACACGTGCACGCTACTTCGAAGTAGCGGCAGTAACTTCGAAATAGCGCCCGTCACGTCTACACGTGTTGGGCGCTATTTCAAAGTTGAAATCGACGTTAGGCGGCGAGACGTCGAAGTCGCTAACCCCATGAGGGGATGGGAATAGCGCCCTACTTCGATGTTCAACATCGAAGTAGGGACGTGTAGACGATCCGCGTCCCGCAACATCGAAATAGCGGGGTCCTCCATGGCGGCCATCAGCTGGGGGGTTGAGAGATACTCTCTCTCCAGCCCTTGCGGGGCTCTGTGGTCACCGTGGGCAGCAGCCCTTAGCCCAGGGCTTCTGGCTGCTGCTGCTGCAGCTGGGGGTCCGTGCTGCATATACAGGGTCTGCAACTAGTTGTTGGCTCTGTGTATCTTGCACTGTTTAATGAAAGTGTGTCTGGGAGGGGCCCTTTAAGGGAGCGACTTGCTGTTGAGTCCGCCGTGTGACCCTGTCTGCAGCTGTGCCTGGCTCCCTTATTTCGATGTGTGCTACTTTGCCGTGTAGACGTTCCCTCGCTGTGCCTATTTCGATGTTGGGCTGAGCAACGTCGAAGCTGAACATCGACGTTGCCAGCCCTGGAGGAGGTGTAGACGTTATTCATCGAAATAGCCTATTTCGATGTCGCAACATCGAAATAAGCTATTTCGAAGTTGGGTGCACGTGTAGACGTAGCCATAGTGTAGATGCAGCCTTTGTCAGGATCGTGAAATCTACCATCTCATGGTGGCTGCAGCCCAGGTTTCCACCCACTTCTATTTCTCCTACTAGTTCTTCCCTGTTTGTGAGCAGCAGGTCAAGTTGTGCACAGCCCCTAGCTGGGTCCATCAGCACTTGTACCAAGAAGTTATCCCCAACATTCTCCAAAAACTTCCTGGATTGTCTGTGTGCTGTTATTGGTCTCTCAACAAATGTCTGGATAATTGAAGTGTCCCATGGGAACCAGGGCCACATTGTCAGATGCTGATTTTTTTTAGGAAGAAGAGTACTTTAAAGGTGAAGTTTCCATTTGAAAACAAACCCCATCTACATGGCTGTTGTGGCTTTCAAAATCAGCTCTTCTGGAATCGAGATTCCGTGCAAGTATGCAAATGAGGTGCAAGATATTTAAATCTGTGCCTCATTTGCATTTCCAATTGGCTGTATTGGCATGCCCCTTCCGAAAGGGAGGGGCAGTGTAGCCACGGCCACTGTGAGTGTGCATTTCTGACTGAGTAAGGGAAAGGGTCACATATCACTAACAGAACAAAAAGCAGTCAAGTAGCACTTTAAAGACTAGCAAAATAATTTATTAGGTGAGCTTTCGTGGGACGGACCCACTTCTTCAGACCATAGCCAGACCAGAACAGACTCATTTGAGCAAGCCTTACTTCATTTGAGTCTGTTCTGGTCTGGCTATGGTCTGAAGAAGTGGGTCCGTCCCACGAAAGCTCACCTAATAAATTATTTTGCTAGTCTTTAAAGTGCTACTTGACTGCTTTTTGTTTTGACAGTATATAGACTAGCACGGCTCCCTCTCTGTTACTATATCACTTACAGGTCTCTTTGCAAGCACCATCTGTTTTGCAGGCTGTAGGTTTTTAGGTTTGAGGCAACTAATTTTCAGTTATTGAAGGTGGCATATTTTCTTCACAAAGTCATGTTCTCTTACCCCTTCACAACTTTTGAATATATCCTCTTTGTGTGAATATTGCCACTGACATTCACGATTCCCGATAAGGCTGATGAATTGTTAAGTCCTTGGTACAATTGAATACATATCGCTTAAAAATAAATTAGCTCTAACTTACTGTTAGGACCAGACAGACCAATTACATACTCTCACTTCCCATAATTATATACCAAGTCACACCACCTGCATACAAGAACAGAGTAGTTTTTTTTCCCTAATTTTATTTTTTGGTGGATTGGCCTTTGTTTTAGATGCTTAAGCCTATAAAATCTAGTTTACTATAGTTAGACACTAGTATTATCTTAGTGACTCATTTTTAATTTGGCTTGCAAATAAGATTGGCAAAATTCCTTACTTCTCTATGTAAAATAAAACAGCAGAAATGTAGCGCTTTAAAGACTAACAGCTTTCATGGGCCAGATTGACCTGATAAAGTGGGTCTGTCCCATGAAAGCTCATTACCAAATAAATTATTTTGTTAGTCTTTAAAGTGCTATGTTTCTGCTGTTTTGTTTTGCTGGAGTACAGACTAACACGGCTACCTCTCTGTTACTTCTCTATAATTATATACAAGTTGGCATTGTCTGCACCATGCAGAAAGGATTAGTTAAATGCACTTCCACAACATATTTATATCGGACCTTAGATTCCAAAGCCAGAAGGGACAATTGTAATCCTCTAGCCTGGAATTCTGTTTAGCAGGTCAGAGAACTTCCCCCAATATAATTTCGAGAGCAGCTGTTTCTAGCAGAAACATGCAAATTTGATTTTAAAACTGTTCAATGACAGAGAAACCACTCCCTGTCCCCCAAGCTGTATGCATTCCCCAGTGCCAAATAGTGAATAGGTTACAAAATATTCTGATCCTGATTCACATATTCAGGTTCACCAGAGACTATTACATCTAGTTTTAAATGAAAGCTGGGGTCAAACTGTTGATGACAACCATTAAGAAATGCACATGCAGATACTATGTGAGGACATAGGCATATATGAGGGACTGTGTTCCTGATGTATGTAAGAGAGAATTGATATTTTTTTTGCCAGACAAAAATGTCTGTTCACCTATCTATTGGATGGCATATAACTTAAGTGTTGTAAGCCAACATAATAGAGGCCTCATTCACCTACAAAGTTAATTGCAGGGTGGGTAATCAACTGTGAAGAACTAGGACTCAGAAAAAACAAGAAATGAAGGTTTTTACTGTCCCTGAGGACAGACAGTAACCTCTGGAGACAGCAGTAGAAAGCCAGGAAATACCATTTAATCCTGCATTTAGGAAGTAAATGTGCAGTGTGTCAGTAATCATGAAAATGACTCAGAACTGAGCTTGGCTAAAATTCTGAGAAGGACATTTGGAGTGAGAAACCTTTTTAGACAAAAGGTTAGCCAGCTAAATTTAGTCTCCAGAAATCATTGTGAGCTTTTATGGACATAACCCTTTCCTTTACATAATCCTTACTCACTATTGCTTGAATCACAAACCTTTGCTTTATTGTGTTCAGTATAAATATCTCTGCCATGGAGGTATAGAAAGGGCTGACCCTGAGTTAAATCACTGATGGTGGTGTGTCTGCTGGCCTTTTTAGGATAGCAGATCTGGTATTTCTGTGGGTGTTCAGTGGATGAGGGGCTGAATGCTTCAGAAAAGCAAACAAAGAGGCCCAGACTACAGTACAGTTATTGCTAACCTGCTAGGCAAAGTGATGGGGGCACAGGGTAGAGGAAATAGTTTGGCTAACAGGCTAGTGGTATCAGGGCACTGACTCCCAGTTAGGTCCAAGCAACTCTACTTCTTGCAAAGTAGTAATGAATTGATCTATAGCCCTGGGATCTAGAGAACCATCACAAGTTGTTCCAATGGCTAATGTCTCAGTGATTTAAAAATATACCTTATTTGCAGTTTGAATTTGTCCACCTTCAACATTCACCCATTGGATGATATTATACTTTTCAGGACCACACACACCATTGAACACAGCCTTGTTGCCAGTGCTTTGATGACTGTATCTGGTGACACTAATTGTCACACTTGACAGCTCTTGACATTGCTAAACATAAAATAAAACACCTGCTCCCATGAGCCTTTTAAGATGGGACAATTTCAGTTTATGTGGCTGTGACATCCCGTAACATAACTTTTTAATGAAACTGAAACCCACTGAAGTCAGGAAATTCAAAGTCAAGGCCCCCCACTCATGCATCTGACGAAGCGGGTCTTAGAGCGCAAAAGCTCATGCTCCAAAGTATCTGTTAGTCGATAAGGTGCCCCAGGACTTTTTGTTGTTTTTGAAGGCTCCTTTTGTAAATTTAACACTGCTCCTCTGGGGTGTATTTTAGCAGTTAAGAGGAGGAGTACAACTTGTTTATGAAGATGTGAAGCAATTACACCTGAATTGTTTGTAGCTTATGAAATTCTATAAAAGAAGGAAATAGGAAATGTTTATTTGCTTTACCACTTTTGAGCCAGGGACTGCTCTGAACTCATCAAAGTTAATGGGAGCCTTTCTTCTGACTTCTGCGGGTTTGGGATCCAGTCCCTAGTTTGTGACACAGCAACTCTTCACATCACATTAAAAATACTATAAGCATCTCAAAGTCAGAAGTTTTATCATCTCTGGGTCAATTCCTGCAGTTCTTATGCAAGCTTTGCTTGCACTGAAATTAGGCTGAATTAAAATATTTGTAATGTCTGTCAAGCATCAGCAGTGTGAACGGTGTTGACCTGAACATCTCACGCCCTAAAGGACAGAAGACAGCATGGATTGAGAAACTCAGAGGAGTCTGAACTTCTATCATCATTAGAGATCATGTCACATCTTGCCATCACAGAAGAAATGACCCTTTGTGGGACAAGGGGATATCTTGTCTAGACATGTTTCTCGCTTCCTGTCTTCATCTACATATTGGAATTCAAAAATACAGTACTTGAGGTTGTCATAGTAGCTTTAATTTGATTAAAATCTGGGAGACTCAGGAATCCCATGAAACTACATACCTGACAGTTTTCCAGGCTAACTTCTAGCAGTGGGTGGAACAGCAGACAGGGAGTGACATGACACGAATGCTAGTCCTCAAGATACATATCTCCATTTCTTTATCTATAAAATGCACATAATTATACTTGTAAATGTCTGTAGGATTTCCAGCTGTGTGCTAATATCTTGTTTTTTGGGGAAACCTTTCCCCCGCAGAGTTGTCAATCTTCAATCAGAGCGGCTAATCTTTATTCTCTGCTACTATTCTACATGTCAAAGACTGTTTTTTTGATACCACAGGGCTAAGTCTACACTGCTCCTCCATTGTGGAAGGGGTATGCAAATGAGGCCAATAGGAATTGCAAATGAGGTATGGATTTAAATATCTCATGCTATTTCCATACTTACATGGAATCTCAATTCCAGGAGAGCTGGTTTTGAAAGCCATAACAGCTGTGAGGATGGGATTCATTGAAAAGGAAACACTGCTTTTGAAAGGCCTCCTTCTTCCTGAAAAAAATTAGGAAGAATGGTGCTTTTGAAAGTGGGGTTTCCTTTCGAATGAACCCTCTCTACGTGGCTGTTTTGGCTGTTTGAAATCAGCTCTTCTGGAATCAAGATCTCATGTGGCTAAGCAAATGAGGCACAAAATATTTAAATCTGCACCTCATTTGCATTTCTGATTGACCACATTTGCATGCCCCTTCCGAAAGGGAGGGGAAGTGTAGACATAGCCCATATGTCTCAGCATCACCATGAACGTGTTTCCAAATCTGAGTGCCAGCTGATGGTACTGTGAGAGGCTCTTACGTCAAGCCAACTTCTTTTATCTTAGAGATTTGGGTGGTTCAGATGTGAGGTATTTTGAAAAAGCGGGTGTGGTAATCCCCCAGGGCTCAAGCCCAACTTTTGGACTGTGGTGTTACCTTAATTTTCCTGCCCAGAGTCTTACACTGCTATGCTAGTGGAATGCAGTCCAGGCTTTGTGCACACAGCTGTTAGCGTAGAAAGGCTCACCCAGTAAAGTCAGGTGAACATTCTCCCAGCCATTCATGAGCAGGGTGACATCTGCATATCCCTCATCTTCAGCCGTATATCCAGAAATGTCTTATGCTGCTCAAGATCACATCGGACAATATTTTCATTCTCCTCTTTTCAAATGAAATCACACAACTCTGACAGAATATGTGTTGTGTCAACATTGTCTTTTGGCTCAGCCAGGGCACCATTTCAGATGGAAGGAGGGGAAACAGCCATACATAATGGGTTTCCACTTGCTCTTCTGCCCATTTCCCTGACTATCAGGGAGTGAGGGGAAAGTGCACAGCTCGTGTGCATGCCACTCACTCCTGGCTGGTGAGGGGAGGTGGCAGAGGAGTGATTTGTGGTCTATGTACTTTCCTCTTGTTCCCTGAGGTGAATGGGAAGGAGAGCAAGCAGTGTTTCAGTATGCATGGCTGCTGCGCACCCCCGGCTCCCAAAATGGTGCCCTTGTGGCTCAGCCAATGCTACACAAGACTTTACTTTAAGCTAGAAATGGCCTATAAGCAGATCCTAAATCCAATCCTCTTAACAATTCAGAGGCATTAATAAGTTAAATTAAATTCTGCATGTGGGAATCCTGCCCTTTGCTTTTGGTTCCAATTTGTACCCCAAACCCAAAGAAGCTTTCTCCCGCAGTATTAACCAATAGCTCATACTGACAGCTAGCTTTTTTAAAAGTGGTGTCTTCTGTTCAGAAAGATGTCCATTTTCTACACATCAGAAAACCTTCGCTGTATTACAGCAGTGCTTGGAGGCTCCAACAAACATCAGCTTGTGCTAGATGCTGAGTTGTGGGCAATGAGAGGGAGAGTTCTTGCCCTGAATCTGCATTCTGAACAGCCGAAGCAAAAATGAGGTAAAAGTGATCAATATACAGTGGGGCACAAGGAGACGGATGTGTGAAAGCACATAAGCACCTAACTTGGGGGGTTATGTGTCTAATTCTAGTCTGGGCTCTACTGAAACCCACAAAACTCATCTAACATTGAAGACACTTAAACTCAGTCAGCATCTAAGGTTTTGTTTTCTTTTTCTTTTTCTTTTTCAGGTAAAAGTTCCACAGTTGCCTGCATTTCAGGCTCTGAGCATGCACATCGCTGGTTCATTGAGGAATCTAGATGCCTACCTCCTGTCTGAGTCCCAGAACAATCCTCAAAATGGAGAAGACAGTTCAGTCACCTAAACTGCACATGGGTCTTCCATCTGGTAGGCGTACCGACAGGGCACTACTGGTTTCGGTACCATTCACAAGCTGAGAGATAGTTGTGGTGCTGATGGTATTATAGCCTTTAGCTCAGTATTTAAGCACTCCTCTTAGTTGGGATTTGGGGACTCTTGATCATAGGACAAATTCTAGCCAGGGATATCAGTGTGAGGTTTGTGGATTCGGGGAACTGAATGGGAGAAGCATGATTTATTAGTGAGTTATAATAGCAGAGCTGTCTCCATGTTCAAAGATCTATATTTGCATTGCATTTTTACACTGCAGAATATATTCCAAATGAAGGACTTAATGACACTTTCAAAGAAAGCTGCTATTAAATATTCACCCATTGACACATTTTAAATTCAAAAATGTCTCTATGATATATTCAGGTTTGCAAAGTGCCTTTTGATATTCAATTTTAAGGGAAGCTAAGTGTGCTTCTGATATAGCTTGCATTGGACAGCTGGGTTTATTTTCTCTTAATTTATATGTAGTATAAATCTGTCTTGGATACACTGTATGAAAGTATTACAGAGAGTCAGGATGGTTAGTTCTAAGAAGAGTTCTAGCACTCTTGTTTACAGTATGAAGCCTATATTAACTGGAGAAAACAGAAAAAGATGTTGTCAGCTTACATTACTTTTACCTAAAGGCACAAGATACACTTCAAACTTGAGGTGGAGGCAGGTTGGAAGAGACTATCCTCTAATTAATAGGATCCTTCACTATCTTACAGGCAGAATCTGAGCATGCCTAAAGGCAGGAAATAACCCATTGATCAGAAAAAAAGCTATTGCAAATTGATTTCTCAAAGCTCTTGGTAAGATCAATATCCATGCTCTTCATCATCTGATTGTGCCTTTTAAGTTCAGACTGAAGAGTAAATTTCAAAATCTCAGTTATACTTCTGGATGACTGAAATATAAACAATACTTTTACATTTCTAGAGTTGACCTCATGCGTACTTTCCAGCTCAGACTGACCGGCAGAACAGATATCCTCCTCCTTGGAGCAGCATTGTTCCATGTTTTGAACATTTGTTTTACTTCCCAGAAGCCTTTCCTTAACTTCTGATAGCTCTTGGTTGCCAACAGCCTGCTTGAATCTTTCCCTGACGCACTTGCTCCAGTAGTGTTATCAGCCTTCTAGGCATACAACACAATGATACACTGCAAGGTAAACACGCTCAGTTCAGATTGTGGTTCCATAAGTTGTTTTCAAGTGTTTGCTTGGGCCATTAAAAACAGCAACACTTCTCACTGTTAAAACTTACTCAGAGGGAAGAGGATGGCTCAGGTAAACCAGCAGAGCAGTATCAAAAACAGTCCTTAGCATCTGTTATACCAGGTACAAAACCTTCTGCAAAGATCTCACTCCAAACATATGCTCGAGTAAAATGCTCTTTCTCCTGTTTTCCTGTCTTTTTGCCCCTTTACAGCCTATTTGCCTGCCAGTTTTGCTTAAATGATGACATCTTTAGAGGCAATGCATGCTAATGGAAATTAACAGACTAATACCCACTGCTAGTCCAGCCAGAGATCGATCTTAGGTCTGTGGGTGCAGTTGCTGAGAACAGGAACTGGAGAAGCATGGGTTTATTTCCTCTTAATTTATGTGTAGTTTAAATCTGTCTTCAATGTACTGCATGAATGTGTTATGTGGAGTCAGATGCTTAGTTCTAATAAGGGTATGTCTATACAGCAAAGTTATTTTGAAATAATGGCTGTTATATAACCATTCTAGCGGCTACACAATGCAACTGCTATTTTGAAGTAATTTCAAAATAGTGGCTGGCTTAGTTTGAAATCGGTAAACCTCATTGCATGAGGAATAGCTCCTATTTCAAAACAGACAGTTAGAAATAGGTGATGTTAAAACAAGGAATAGAGCTTATTTTGAGATAAGCCATAGTGCACCCAATGGCTCTGTGTGTAGACACTGTATTTCGAAATAGCTATTTTGAAATTAATTTTGTGTGTAGCAGAGTTAGTTTGAATAGTAACAGAGAGATAGCCTTGTTATTCTATATTCTACCAAAACAAAAAAGCAGTCCAGTAGCACTAAAAATAATTTGTCAGGTGATGAGCTTTCATGGGACAGACCCACTTCTTCAGATCATAGCCATACCAGAACAGACTCAGTATTTAAGGCACAGAGAACCAAAAATAGTTATCAAGGTTGACAAATCAGAAAGAAGTGGGTCTATCCCATGAAAGCTCATCACCTGACAAATTATTTTTTTAGTCTTTAAAGTGCAACTGGACTGCTTTTTTGTTTGATAGAGTTACTTTGAAATAAAATATTCTGGAATAAGGCTGCTGTGTAGACATACCGTAAGGGTGCTAGCTCTGGGATTAATTCTGTTACCAAGCTGAGACTATTGATTTCTGTATGCAGTGTTTTTATAACTGTGGTGGTCTCAGGATATTAGAAACGCAAGGTCAGCATGGTAATATCTTTTATTGGATCAACTCTTGTTGGTGAAAGACTAACTTTTGAGCTGATACAGAGCTCTTCTGAAAACCTGAGGAAGAGTTCCATATAAGTTCAAAACTTCCCTCCTTTGTCAGTAGAAATTGAGCCAATAAAAAAATATTATGTCACCCACCTCATCTTGTAGAGGAACAAAAGCCGTGCTCAAAAAAGATATTATAGCATTAAATGCACCACAGCACAGGAATCCAAATGGGAACATCTAGAAACTAATACCATTAAATAGTGCTCATTCAGTTTGGAGACACTTCCACATCATACTCAATAATAAGAAAGGGACAAATCTCTCTCTCTCGGCAGTCACTCGATAAAGCGTAGAACATCCTCATCTTACCCTCCTATCTGTGAGTCCATTGATGAATGATCAGCCCAATTCTGGAGCCACAGATCTTATCACAAAAGAGGCAGGTGTTGGTAGCTGTTGCAGAGGTGCGGGGCAGCATTTGCTTCTCTTTTCTTCTTCTTCTCTGCCTATCCTTAGCTACGTCCACATGTGAACGCTACATCGAAGTAGCTTATTTTGATGTAGCGACATCGAAATAGGCCATTTCGATGAATAACATCTACACGTCCTCCAGGGCTGGCAACGTCGATGTTCAACATCGACGTTGCGCAGCACCACATCGAAATAGGCGCTGCAAGGGAACGTCTACACGCCAAAGTTGCACACATCGAAATAAGGGTGCCAGGAACAGCTGCAGACAGAGTCACAGGGTGGACTAGCACTTCTGGGGCAACAGCTAGCCACTCCCTTAAAGGGCCCCTCCCAGACACACGCAGCCTGCACAGTATGCGGTCTGCAGAGCCATAGGCACGCACACCTCGAGCGACGCAGTCAGGGACCACCAGCAGCAGCAGCAGCAGCAGCCAGAGGTCCACACAACCGCCCCTGCAGAAGCAGTGCTCGCCCTGCTCGATGCCATGCAGGAGGCAGCCGAGCACCTCCTTGCCACAGAGGAGGAGCTGCCCGCAGGGGAGGATGACTCAACCCCCAACCCTGCAGCACCCCGCCACCCCCCCAGCCGCACACGCCGCTGACTGTGGAGCTACCCCACCAGCAGCGACTGGTGGGAGCGGCTGGTGCTCGGAGAGTGGGATGACGACCGCTGGCTCCAGAACTTTTGCATGAGCCGGCAGACATTTCTGGAGCTATGCCAGTGGCTCACCCCCACACTCAGGCAGCAGGACACTGCCATGCGGCATGCCCTCAGCGTGGAGAAACGGGTCGGCATCGCTGTCTGGAAGCTGGCCATTCCAGACAGCTACGGATCCGTGGGCCAGCAGTTTGGCGTTGGCAAGGCCACCGTCAGGGCTGTCCTCATGGAGGTAAGAGGACCCACGGGGGAAGGGGGAGGCAGCCCTGGCAGGGGAGGGGGGCCTTGGCAGGGGAGGGCCACACACACCCTGCACACCCCTCATTGGTGCTCTCCCATGTGCTTCCCCTGCAAGTAGTCCACTCCATCAACGCTCTGCTCCTCCACAGGCTCGTGAAGCTTGGGGATCCGGATGCCGCCATCGCGGACTTTGCCACCCGGGACTTCCCCAATTGCTTTGGGGCTCTGGATGGGACTCACATCCCCATCCGCGCCCTGGAACACAGTGGAGGACGCTACATAAACAGGAAGGGCTACCACTCAGTGGTCCTCCAGGCCTTGGTGGACAGCTGGGGCCGTTTCCTGGACATTTATGTGGGCTGGCCTGGCAGCACCCACGATGCCCGGGTATTCCGGAACTTGGGCCTGTGCCGCCGGCTGGAGGCGGGGACCTACATCCCCCAGCGGGAGATCCCTGTGGGGGACACTACCATGCCCCTCTGCGTCTTCGCAGATGCAGCATACTCCCTCCGGCCCTGGCTCATGTACCCGTACACGGGCCATCTGTCAGCCAGCCAGGAGCGCTTCAACGAGTGCCTGAACCACGTGCGCCAGGTGGTGGAGCGCACATTTGGCTGCCTCAAAGGGCGCTGGAGGTGTCACCTCACCCGCCTGGATGCGGGCCCCACCAACATCCCCCAGATTGTGGGTGCGTGCAGCGCCCTACACAATCTGGTGGAGTGCAAGGGGGAGGCCTTCTTTCAGGGCTGGGCTGTGGAGGCCGGCAGGGCTGATGTGCAGCCACTCGCTGCCCCCAGTCACCAGGTGGACCCCGAAGGGACCCGGGTCTGGGAGGCTGTGCGGGCCCAGTTCGATGAGGCCGCGGGGTGAACGTTGGCAGGCCCCCCACTGCATCTCCCCCGTACTCCACAACACTCCCTGCCCCTATGCCCACACCACAGAGCACACCCAAGAGCACACCCCCCCACTTTTCTTGTAAAAATAAAAGCAAAATATTCTGAACAAGACAAACTATGTACAGGTGAAATCAAACTGAAAAATATATATACATTATAAAAATCGGGATAACATTAAAGGGGAAGACAAGGAAGGGGAGAACTATTTACATAGGGGTTAAGGATCAGCATTGTAAAACAGGGGTCACAAATACAAACTATTTACAAGAAAAGAACAATAAACTGGGGGGAATATATACAAAGGGGGAGAGAGAGGCCACTTCCTGGGCCCCACGCCCCTACAGTCCAGCGCTAGGGGTGGGTGGCCGGGATCCCCGCCTCAGCCGCAGCCGTGGCCGGGGCTGGCTGGGGGCTGGGTGGACCGGGAGATACGGCCGGCGAGTGTCAGCTGGCCCCAGGTCCCCCGCGGCAGAATGGCCCTCGGTGGCGGGTGGTGGTGTGACGGCGGATGGCGCAGCGGCTGGAGCAGCGGGTGGAGCAGCGGGTGGAGCAGGCAGGGTGGGCGCTGCGGCAGCCGGCGCGGCCTGGGGGGCCAGGGAGTCAGCGATGCGGTTGAGGGTCCGCATGTAGGCCCCCCATGCCTCCTGGCGCCAGGCCAGCGCCCGCTCCTGAAGGTGGAGGCGGCGTTCCTCCACCTGCAGCCGCTGCTCGGCGACCTGCAGCTGCCAACGGTGCAGGGCCAGCAGCTGGGGGTCCGTCGCCGGCGGCTGGTGGTGCTGCGTCCGCCGTCTTCCCTGCCGTGGGGCCGGTTGTTGCTCCGCCGAGGGGCTGGCCTGGAGTCATGGCCCCAGAGGGCTTTCCGGGACCACTGACGCCTTGCCGGCACTCTCCGGTCCTTCTGATGGTGCAGCTGTGGAACACAGGAGTGGGGGAAGAAGAGTGGAGACAGGTGTTAGTGTGGGCCCCGAGCCGTGGCCCTTGTTCCCCCACCCCTCTGCTGCAGGTTCCCCATCCCCGTCCCAGGGGGATGCTGCTGTGATGGGGTTCTGGGGTCCCCCTGCACTGCACCCCGTCCGCTGGCAGGAGTGACTCTCAACTCAGCAGGTACGACAGGAGGTTTATTAGGCAACAGATGCCCAGTTTCTCACAGAAGCGACAGTACAGCAGTCAGAGACAGTCCTTCCAACCCGTCCTGGGGAGAAGACCCCAAGGGGTGCCCCTCTGGGGTGTAGCTTTCCCCCTCCTCAGGCTGGCTGCCTTCCAGCTCTCCCTTCCCCTAGCCTCTAACTGCCGCCCCTGATTCAAATCCAGCTCGGCTCCTCCCTCCTCTTTGTTCAGGGCAGAGGTGTAACCTGCCAGTTGTAGCCCCAGGATCATCCTTAGCCACTGGGAACTATTCAGCTTGTTTCTCATATCTAGCCTGAGTCTCGCATTTGCACTCCCCCCACTCCATCACATGCTGCTGCTGCTGCTGGGTGTCCCACCCTCTTCCCCTGGGGGACCCTCGAGGTTCCGCTCCCCCCAGCCCCGGGGATGGGGCATGGCACTGTCGTGCTGGGGGGCGGGCAGGGGCTGATGCATTCCTGTGAGGGACATGCCACTGCTGTCCTTGGGGCCATGGTCATCTGGGCATGTGGAGGGCCCTGGCCATATCTATTACCCTTGCCCCTCAACCCCGGGGGGGGTGTGCACCAGGGGGGTACATACCTGATGGTCCACTCCCACGGTCGGGGGACACCTGGGGGGCGGACGCCAGGCTGGAGCTCCTGGATGGGAGAATGACGTGCAGGCCGGCGTCACTGGAGGAGGAGTCCCTCTCCTCCTCCTCCTCCTCCGGTGCCCCGGGGGTGGGCTCCTGTGGGTGCCCCCGGGGTGCAGGGCTTGCCTCCAGTGTGGACTTCGCCTCTGGGGCCTGCTGGGGCTCCTCGGCCGAGGTATCAAGAGTGGCTGGAGGGGAGGAGGTGTGCCGGGGGCCCAGGATGGCCCCGAGCTCCCTGTAAAAGGGGCAAGTGATGGGGGCGGCCCCAGATCGGCCAGCCACTTCCCGGGCCCAGGTTTAACTCTGCTGCAGCTCCTTCACTTTACTCTGGACACGATCTGGAGTGCGGGCAGGGTGACCCTGGGCGGCCAGGCCCTCGGCCAGCTGAGTGAACGCATCCGCATTCCGCCTCTTGCTCCCCCATTACCTGGAGCACCTCCTCCTCACTCCAGAGCCCCAGCAGGTCCCGAAGCTCGGCCTCTGTCCAGGAGGGGCCCTGCTGCCGCTTCCCCGCCTGCCTGCTGGGCTGTGAGCCCTGGCTCCCCTTGAGGGGGGTTCCCTGGGGGCGCTGGGGGGGAGCTGCTGGGCGGCGATCGTGGCGGGTGGGTGTGGGTGTGGCTGCGGAGGAACGTGCAGGCTAGCCGCATGTTACTGCTGCTGCCTGCACACTCTCTCAGCTTCCTGCACAGGAAGGGAGGGGGTGGGGACCTTTAAGGGGCCGCTCCACGCGGCCACCATTGAGCTCAGGGGCTGGAGAGAGCGTCTCTCAACCCCTCAGCTGATGGCCGCCATGGAGGACCCTGCAATTTCGATGTTGTGGGACGCACAACGACTACACGTTCCCTACTTCGACGTTGAATGTCGAAGTAGGGCGCTATTCCCATCCCTTCATGGGGTTAGCGGCTTTGACGTCTCGCCACCTAATGTCGATGTTAACTTCGAAATAGTGCCCAACACGTGTAGCCGTGATGGGCGCTATTTCGAAGTTGGTGCCGCTACTTCGAAGTAGCGTGCACGTGTAGATGCGGCTCTTATCTTCGCTGCAGCAGCACCTCTCAAATTGCACCAGCCCCTCATGGATCATGTTACCAGAATTGCCCATTACTCTTGGGTATGCTCATTTATTTGGGGTTACGGGGGATGGGGGAGAGGTGAATAATTCTGTCCATGTGCTGCTTGTGACACTAGTGTTCCTAAGGAGCTTTACTTCTCCTTTCTGCGAATTCCCTCCCAATGGAGCTATTCTGCCCGACCCAGGGTCCACAGAATTAAGTCAGTCCCACCCTGGACTCAGGTGAACACAGACACAAACACACAGAGCCAGAGCTCGTCTGAGAGGACCGGTTAATCAGTACTTGCCAGCTGACACCTTATATGTCCCTGTACTCAGTGGGCTGGGTTGCACAGCAGTGCCAAGTTGTGGCCTTTATGTGCCCTTGGACTCAGTGGCTGGGTTAAACAGCACTCTCATCTGCCACCCTCACATACCGGGCCAGTTCAGTACCCCCTCCCCAACCTCCACTCTCACAGCACAATCATTCTACTAGTCACCCACTTGATGGGCAACCCCTCTCCCTGCCCCAGAGTTCTGGGCACCACAGGTATCTTTTAGCTTAGGTACAAGGAGTAGTGTTGCAGAGTGAATGGGGAAGCCAAAACAATATCCCTGAGGAGAGTGAGCCAGAGAGGAAGAAAAAGAGAGAGAAGCAACCAGTTTAACAATGAAAGTTATTTATTTCTGGGTAGTGAATATATATTTAACAGTTACAATAGTAAATAAACTGATTACAAATGTTAGGACTATCAAACCATATAACTAAGAACATAAAGCAAGGTTAGGAGACTATGCCAAGAGAGAGAGAGCTCACCATTTCATGGAGCTTGCACTGATTGAGGGTCCCAGATGGTGATGGTAGCTGGGGATCCAGAGGGCAGGAGACAAACAGAGCCTTCAGCACAATCAGATAGGAGGTGATGAGGTCTCAGTGGAACTCATGTAGAGTTTACATCCAGGTTTCAGAACAGTTTGTTGAGCAAGGGTAGGTGTTTTGTAGAGACAAGACAATGGTTCAAGAACACTGGATTTGATTTTGGGTAAATAGAGGCGAGACAAAAGAGACTGCTCATGCCTGGCTGTGGGTGATGTTCCTTGAATGAGCTCACAATTCAAGCAGGCAGTTTTAGTATTTTGGGTATTAATAGGATCCATTATTAGAATTGGCCTGATAATGACTAATTAGGGTGTGAGCAGGCCTGGATTAATTGGCATCTGGAGCAGAGATTTCCCATCAGACAATGCTTCTCTGCTTTCTATATCCCATAGTTCAGTGCAGTTGCTGCTTTGGAAGAGCTGTTCTCCATTCGTTATGCTAATGGAGACGTCTTTCTGTTCTGTCTTCAGTGCAGGTGAGGCTTGGGGTGTTTCCTTAAATCCAATCATTCTTGTTGGTGGGATTTAGGTGTGTCCATCCCTGCCAGTTTCAGTGCTTTGTCTTTGATTCAACCAGAGGCCTGGGGGAATGGGATTTGTTTTACATGGGTGTCACTCAATAGCCGTGTCTACACGTGCACGCTACTTCGAAGTAGCGGCACTAACTTCGAAATAGCGCCCGTCATGGCTACACGCGTCGGGCGCTATTTCAAAGTTAACTTCGACGTTAGGCGGTGAGACGTCGAAGTCACTAACCCCACGAGGGGATAGGAATAGCGCCCTACTTCGACGTTCAATGTCGAAGTAGGGACCGTGTAGTCGTTGTGCATCCCGCAACGTCGAAATTGCCGGGTCCTCCATGGTGGCCATCAGCTGAGGGGTTGAGAGACGCTCTCTCCAGCCCCTCAGCTCACTGGTGGCCGCATGGAGCGGCCCCTTAAAGGTCCCCTCCCCCTCCCTTCCTGTGCAGGAAGCTGAGGGAACGTGCAGGCGGCAGCCCAGACACGCGGCCAGCCTGCACGTCCCTCAGCCACCCACCCAGCTGCGATGGCTGCCTGGCAGCCCCCCCAGCGCCCCCAGCGGACCCCCCCCAAGGGGAGCCAGGGCAGCCAGCCCAGCCAGGCGGGCAGCCAGGCTGGCAAGCGGCAGCGGGGCCCCTCCTGGACGGAGGCCTAGCTGCAGGACCTGCTGGGGCTCTGGAGAGAGGAGGAGGTGCTCCAGGTAATGGGGAGCAAGAGGCAGAACGCGGATGCGTTCGCTCGGCTGGCCGACGGCCTGGCTGCCCGGGGTCACCCTGCCTGCACTCCTGATCACGTCAGGAGTCAGGTGAAGGAGCTGCGGCAGGGTTACTCCCAGGACCGGGATGCGGCCGGCCGATCTGGGGCCACCCCCGTCAGTTGCCTCTTTTACAGGGAGCTCAGGGACATCCTGGGCCCCCGGCACACCTCCTCCCCTCCGGCCACCCTTGATACCTCGGCCGACGAGCCCCAGCAGGCCCTGCAGCTGGAGTTCGACCCGGAGGTAAGCCCCACACCCCGGGGGCCCCCCCCGGAGCCCACCCCCGGGACATCGCGGTAGGAGGAGGAGGAGGAGGAGGAGCAGGGCTCCTCTGCAGAATCCGGACTGCAGATCCTCCTCCTGCCATCCCGGAGCAGCAGCCGGCCCTCCGCCCCCCGGGGATCTCCGGACTGTGGGAGCGGACCGACAGATAGGTACCCCCCTCTGGTGTACACCCCTGGGCTTGAGGGGCAGGGGGTAATAGATATGTGTCCAGGGCCCCCCACATGCTCACATGGCCATGGTCCCAAGGACAGCAGGGCCATGGCCCTCACAGCAGTGCATCAGCCCCTGCCCCCACCCACCCCGCACAACAGTGCCATGCCCCATCCCCGGGGCAGGGGGGAGCGGAACCTCGAGGGGCCCCCGGGAGGAGGGGGTGGGACACCCCGCAGCAGCAGCAGCAGCAACAGCAGCAGCAGCAGCATGTGATGGAGTGGGGGGAGTGCAAAAGGGAGACTCAGGCTAGATATGAGCAACAAGAGCCAAATAGCTCCCAGGGGCAAAGGATGATCCTGGGGCTACAGCTGGCAGGTGACACCTCTGCCCTGAACAAAGAGGAGGGAGGAGCCGAGCTGGCTTGGAAATGGGGGGGGAAGGCGGGGGCCACAGGTAGAGGCTAGGGGAAGGGAGAGCTGGAAGGCAGCCAGCCTGAGGAGGGGGAAAGCTGCATCCCAGAGGGACACCCCTTGGGGTCTTCTCCCCACGACGGGTTGGAAGGACTGTCTCTTCCGACAGCTGGTGCTGTCACTCCTGGGAGAAACTGGGCATCTGTGGCCTAAGAAACCTCTCCTGTCAGACCCTGCGGGGTGAAGTGAGAGTTGCTCCCACCAGGGGACGGGGTGCAGGGCAGGGGGACCCCTGAACCCCATCCATCACAGCAGCATCTCCCGGGGACGGGGATGGGGAACCTGCAGCACAGGGCTGGGGGGACAAAGGCCACGGCTTGGGGCCCACAGTAACGCCTGTCTCCATTCTTCTTCCCCCGCCTCCTCTCCTGTGTCCCACACCTGCACCCTCAGAAGGACCGGAAGAGAGCGCCAGCGAGGCCACAGTGGTCCCGGAGAGCCCTCCGGGACGATCGCTCCAGGCCAGCCCCTCGGCCGAGGACCGACCGGCCCCACGGTGGGCTAGACGGCGGACCCCGCACCACCACCAGCCGACGGCGACGGTCCCCCAGCTGCTGGCCATCCACCGACGGCAGCTGGAGGTCGCGGAGCAGCAGCTGCAGATGCAGGAACGGGCGCTGGCCTGGTGCCAAGAGGCATGGGGGGCCTACATGGAGACTTTTAACCGCCTGGTGGACTACCTGGCCCCCCATGCCGCGCCGGCCGCTGCAGCACCCGCCCTGCCTGCTCCACCCGCCGCACCACCAGCTGCTCCGCCCGTCGCCGTCCCGTCCGCCATTGCCCCACCACCCACCGCCGAGGGCTGGAGCGCCAAGGGACCCCTGGAGCCACCTAAGACTCGCCGGGCATCATATCTTCCGGTCCGGCCCGCCCCCAGCCAGCCCTGGACAGGGCTGCGACCGCGGCGGGGCTCCCGGCTGGCCACGCCCAGTGCCGGACTATAGGGGCGAGGGGCCCGGGACGTGGCCCCCCCCCTTGTATATAGTTTAAACTTATTATTTGGTGCCCCTCGTTTGCCTCGTCCCCCCCATGTAAATAGTTCTCCCCTTTATCCTCCCTGGTTTTCTTTTTATTAATGAGGACACTTGCTTCTTAGTATTGTTTTATTTGTACATATTAGTTTGTTTCCACGTTTGTATATAGTTTGTTCTTGTTTCATATATTTACAGTTAAAAAAAAAAGTTCTGAAAGAAAAAGAAGTTTAAGTTCAGCCACAAGTGCGTGCTGTCATTTGTCCAGGAAAAGTGGGAGGGGGGTGCGGTGGGGTGCTCCATGGTGTGGGCATTGGGGCAGGAGTGTGGTGGAGGAAGGGGCGGGCAGTGGGGGCCTGGGCAGAGTTCACCCCGCGGCCTCATCATGGAAGTGGGCCCGCAGGGCCTCCCGGACCCGGGTCCGTTCGGGGTCCACCTGCTGACTGGGGGCAGCAGGTGGCTGGACGTCTGCCCTGCCGGCCTCCGCAGCCCAGCCCTGGAAAAAGGTCTCCCCCTTGCTCTCCACCAAATTGTGCAGGGCGCAGCAGGCACCCACAATCTGGGGGATGTTGTTGGGGCCCGCATCCAGGAGGGTCAGGAGACATCTCCAGCGTCCCTTCAGGCGGCCAAATGAGCACTCCACCACCTGGCACGCGTGGTTCAGGCGCTCGTTGAAGCGCTCCTGGCTAGCGGACAGATGGCCCGTGTACGGGTGCATGAGCCACGGGCGGAGGGGGTATGCCGCGTCTGCGATGACGCAGAAGGGCATGGTGGTGTCCCCCAGAAGGATCTCCCGCTGGGGGATGTAGGTCCCCGCCTCCAGCCGGCGGCACAGTCCCGAGTTCCGGAAAACCCGGGCGTCGTGGGTGCTGCCAGGCCAGCCCACATAAATGTCCTGGAAATGTCCCCGGCTGTCCACCAAGGCCTGGAGGACGACAGAATGGTAGCCCTTGCGATTCAGGTATCGTCCTCCACTGTGATGCGGGGCGCGGATGGGGATGTGAGTCCCATCCAGAGCCCCAAAGCAGTTGGGGAAGCCCAGGGTGGCAAAGGCCGCAATGGTGGCATCTGGGTCCCCCAGCCTCATGAGGCTGTGCAGGAGCATGGCGTTGATGGCACGCACAACCTGCAGAGAAAGCACATGGGACAGAACCAATGAGGGGTGAGCAGGGTGTGCGTGGCCCTGCCCTGCCCTGCCCTGCCCTCCTCTGCCCGGGCCCCCCTCCCCTGCCCTGCCCTCCCCCCATGGGTTCTCTTACCTCCATGAGGACGGCCCCGACGGTGGCCTTGCCGACACCAAACTGCTGTCCCACGGATCGGTAGCTGTCCGGAGTGGCCAGCTTCCAGACAGCAATGCCGACCCGTTTCTCCACGCTGAGGGCACGCCGCATGGCGGTGTCCTGGTGCCTGAGTGCGGGGGTGAGCCACTGGCACAGCTCCATAAATGTCTGCCGGCTCATCCTGAAGTTCCTGAGCCAGTGGTCGTCGTCCCACTCCCCAAGCACCAGCCGCTTCCACCAGTCGGTGCTGGTGGGGTAGCTCCACAGCCGCCGGCGTGTGAGGCGGGGAGGGGCGGGGTGCTGCAGGGTTAGGGGTTGAGCCCTGCTGCCCTGGGGGCAGCTCCTCCTCCGGTGTAGCAAGGAGGTGCTCAGCTGCCTCCCGCATGGCATGGAGGGCTGCCAGGAGGGCTGGGTGGGCTGGGTGGACCTCTGGCTGTTGCTGCTGCTGCTGCTGCTGGGGGTCCATGCCTGCGTCGCCCGGGGTCTGTGTGCCTATGGCTCCTCAGACCGCGTGCTGTGCAGGCTGAGTGTGTCTGGGAGGGGCCCTTTAAGGGAGCGGCTAGCTGTTGCCCCGGAAGCGCTAGTCCGCTCTGTGACCCTGTCTGCACCTGTGCCTGGCATCCCTATTTCGATGTGTGCTACTTTGGCGTGTAGACGTTCCCTTGCTGCGCCTATTTTGATGTTGGGCTGCGCAACGTCGAAGTTGAACATTGACGTTGCCGGCCCTGGAGGACGTGTAGACGCTATTCATTGAAATAGCCTATTTCGATGTCGCTACATCGAAATAAGCTATTTCGATGTAGGCTTCATGTGTAGACGTAGCCAATGACTCTCCAAGAGCACAGGGCTGACAGGTGGTCATGCTCTGGTTCCTCCAAAACAGAGCTGGTAGGTAACAACTATCATTCTCCAATGGGGATGGTCTTGGGCAAGATTCTCACACGTGTCAACACTAATGCTGCACTTTTTCATATGTGTCTTTAGCATGTCCTTTATTGCTTCCACTGGCCTCCAATATTCCTCAGCCCTTTCTCCAATTCAGAAAACAGAATCTTTCCTGGCAGATGCTGCTCAGACATCCGAACAATGTGACGACGTTGTTGATGAATGATAGTGGCTTCAATATTGGTCATGTTCGACTTCTCCAGGACAATAGTGTTCATGCGCCTATCCTCCCAGGAGATATGTAGGATTCTCCTGAGGCAGCATTGATGATATTGTTCAAGTGCTTTCAAATGATGCTTGTATGTTGTCCAGGTTTCACATGCCTACAGTAGCACTGGAACAACCACTGCATGGTATACAAGGAGCTTTGTCTTGGGATATATGTCCTGGTTCTCAAAGACCCTTTTAGATGAATTACAATAATCAGGCTTAAGAACTTTAATAATTAAACCTTGGGTTGGCCCAGTAAATATGTTCCGAAGGAGGGACAATTGAGAGTGAAAGAAGGCTGTTCTTTAAGCACCAACATGCTGAAGCCAGACATATGAGAGAATCTGAAGATATGTAGAGCTAGCTCCAAAGCTGTCTGCAGGTAGTTGGATTTCATGCCAAAAATAATATGAAAAAAATGGTTAGTGAACTGATGAATAAAACACTCAAGCATAGCATTAAATGTTGGATCACTGCATGTTCTGCCTTAGGTTTTGCCCATCCCCGATTTCTACTCCCCCACCCCCAGTGACTATATTTAAGCTCTTCCTGAGCTTAAGTCTGATGAACACAGAAAAATTGAAAGTTTTATCCTCTTATACTGAGTTATAAATAGGCAGGTGTTACCTATTTAAAAAGGAATATCTTCAAGTACAAAACGTATATATTTCTGTTCTTAAAATTTCCCACCCCCTCTCATTAGAGTGAAGCATTTTCCCATGGCTTCTCCCAGTGTTCCACATCTTTCCAGTCTTTTCTGACCAGTTACCATAGATGGGAGCTGGATGGTGCTATCAACGGCATTCGTGAGCTATACTTGCTTGATCACCCCAAAGGAAGAACTGACTGAAGAGAGCACTGCTGACTGTACTTCAGTTAGGTTCCCTAATACCCTAATATTCAGGCTGGAGATGGCTGAGTTCATTTCTAATCACTATCCCTGTGACAGTTCAGTAGACAATTTTAAGAGGAAAGCAAACTGCAGGGCCAATTTAAGTATGAAGTCCTAAAGGGAAGTGGTGCAATGTCCAATCAATACTTTAGCCATGTTCTCTTTTTTGTCACTAACCACAGAGACTAGATATTGAGCTCCTCTGGAAACAGAAAAATACAAACATCTAGAAACATAAATAGGGTTGCCAGCAACAATTACGTGTTTTATGCTACAGGCTGCTTCTTGTTTTCAGTGTTTCATGTGATTATTAGTGGCACAGGGTTTTTTAGCTTTGACAGGGTGTTTCATGGCGCATAGGAATTTGTACAAACTCCTACTCTCTGTAGGAGGCTTAGTCAGAGAATATCAGAACCATAAAACAGCTGTTTTAATGTCTTTCAATAACTAGTCGCAGTGTTCCTCCCTAACCCAGGATGAATCATAACCAAAAGTTGCTGTCACTTAGACTAATTTTCTTCTTTTTCACAACTTTCAAAGGAAGAAAACCTTAAGTAAATTAGATCAGCTTTTATATGCACAGATTATCATTAGTAAGTGCCTTAAAGAATGCCCAATCTACAACCAATCCTTAATAGACCAATAATTGTGTTGGGCTGATATATAGCATTATCAATACATAGTCCCAGTAATACAGTATATAGCATCTTGTCAATAATAAGAATCCTTTTGCATTTAATTAATTAGTCAAATTAATTGTCAAGGAGATGAGTAGGACAGTCTGCTTCTGGGCTCTTTTTATTCACTGGAGGTTTATCAATGGTTGGTGAATAGGTGGGCTTTTTTTTTTTTAAATCTCCATTGGAGGTTGCTGGCTTCTTTGCTTCTTGAAGAATTCTCCATACCTATTCTTTAGTATTCATTATGGCCGTGTCTACACTAGCCAAAAACTTCAAAATGGCCATGCAAATTGCCATTTCGAAGTTTACTAATGAAGCACTGAAATACATATTCAGCACCTCATTAGCATACAGGCAACCGCAGCATTTTGAAATTGATGTGGCTCGCTGCCGTGCGGCTCGTCCAGACAGGGCTCCTTTTTGAAAGGACCCCGCCTACTTCGAAGTCCCCTTATTCCTATGAGCAGATGGGAATAAGGGGACTTCGAAGTAGCCGGAGTCCTTTTGAAAAGGAGCCCCGTCTGGACGAGCCAGACAGCGGCGAGCCATGTCAATTTCGAAGTGCTGTGGCTGCCTGCATGCTAATGAGATGCTGAATATGTATTTCAGCGCTTCATTAGTAAACTTCGAAATGGCCATTTGCATGGCCATTTCGAAGTTTTTGGCTAGTGTAGGCATAGCCAATATGTTGCATTACATTAGTGCCTAGAGACCCCAAGTGAAATCAAAGCCTCACAGAAATGAAGTGACTAGTGCAAGGTCCCAGGGATGGCATTCTGGTTGTCTGATTCTAGACTGTTTTGCCTCCCTACTCCTGTGTGTTTCCTGTTGGGTGAGTAAAATGTTATACTTTCGTTATCAAATCTCATGACAAAGGATGGGTGAGTAGGTTTTGTGCCTGGGTGATTACATTTTCATGAGTTTTTCAACACAATAAAATGTTCTGTACTGTTAGAATTTGGTGTGGCATGACTATGGGCATGAGAGTGACTTGCTTTTTCTACTGTTTAATGATTAGAGAAATGTATTCTACCTCAAACAAAGATCCTGTCTATGACATTTGGGAGAGATTATGTTAGGTTTCTACAATCTCTTTTTGGGCAAGCAGGGCTTATGATGGAAACCTTGTCTCAATGTTACCTCTAGGAGTGGTTTGTGTCCCCCTGATGAGTGTATCTTCAATTTATTTGTATTCACACATTGATCTCCATAAAATAAATTGTTACCATAAAGCTTATAATAAAATGGAGAGTAAGAAACCATGCAAGTTTTAAACATTCCTCATCCATCTCGGGGGTGAAATTAGGTATTTCACTCATATAGATGTCCATAATTGTAATAGGCCTTTGTGGTACTTATTTCAGTTATGCTGATCACTTTGCAGAGCACAACTGACCAAGGTGCTTTGGAATATTTTATTTAGAATCATTTTAATCATTTTTTAATCAGGGGTTGCCCAATTTTGGACACCCAATAACTACTCTGATATTCAAAGCTGTCGAGCATCCTAATTCCTGGTAGAATAGAGGAAATTTATGGAACCACAGAAGACTAGTTCTGTGGGTATATTTGGGAAGAAGGCTTTTTTAAATAAGAGCAAGGCTACTTCATTAATAGCAAGGTGAACCAGCTTAACACACCCAGGCTACGTCTACACGTGCCCCAAACTTCAAAGTGGCCACGCAAATGGCCATTTCGAAGTTTGGGGCACGTGTAGACATGGCTCCAATGGGATTAGGAAGAGGGCTACGTTGCTGTGCTGGACACACCTATGCAGCAGCCATGACCATTCTTCCTTGGGCACGCTTCTGTGGCATGAATTTTTTTTACACTTTGGAGTGGTTACGAAAGCACACTCAGAGATGGCACTTATAATGGAACTGCTATGCACTCTTCAGTGCAGGTTACCTTCTTCTTAAACCCTTGTACTCTTGAGTGGAGTAGAGATCATCTACAAGTATCCTCCTCCAGGTGCTTTTCTGCTCTTGAGATTGGCAATGGCTTTTCTGATTTATTTTTTGTAGGTCTGTTGCTGTTAATTTGCAGAGGTATATTTGCAGATGGTAACTCCAGAGATTCCGTGTGGGCAGAGTGGTTCATTAGCTCTTCAGAGTGTTCCTTCCATCTACTGAGATGCTCACTTGGGTTTGTTAGCATATGCCCCTACTTATGCTGTACTGGCTGATCCACTGTATGCTGTGAGCCATCTAGCTTCCATATGATTCCATACAGCTCTTTGATGTTTCTCCGTCTTGCAGCCTGTTCCGCTTGTTGTGCAAGGTTTTCCAGAAAGTTCTTCTTGTCCAATTTTACTGCCTTTTTAACTTCTCTATTGGCCTCTGAATATAGTCTCTGAGCTTCTGCCTTGGCTGCTTGTTTTGCAGTTGTTGATTGCTGGTTTTCTGTCCCTTTGCTCCCTCACTTTTCGCAGAGTTTCTACTGTTATCCCTTCTTCATGATGCCTTGTCCTATTTCCCAATGTTTTATTGCAGGTCTCTTTCCAGGATGTTTTAGTGTGTTCCCAAATTAGTTCCATGGTAGCATCTTCTGGGATGAGGTTTGACAGAAGTGCATATCTGTTGAACAGCTCCACTTGAAAACTGGCTCTTGTCTCTACATCTTCAGCTGCTCCATGTTGAATCTCAATCTCATCTTGGTCACTTTTGTGGTGTACTTCTTGAGCTTGAACTTGAGTTTTATCATGGCCAGATGATGGTCTGAACCTACATCTGCTTCTCTTCTAGAGTGGACATCCTACATCGATTTTCTGAAAGAACTACTGATACAGATGTCATCAATTTGGTTTTCTGACTGGCAGTCTGGTGAAATGCAAGGGACCTTATGGATGCTTTTGTGTGGAAAAACACTACCAGCTATCACCAATCCATTGAAGGAACAAAAGTCACTGAAGCACTCTCCATTTTCATTCATGTTGGCTAGGCCTTTTCCCATGGTCTGTTCTCTGCCTGCATTTATACTTCCAGTTTTCGCATTGAAGTCACCCATCAAAATCAAAATATCCTTCTTTGCTTTTTGGTTCACAACACTTAGTAGTTGCTTATAGAAGTCTGTCTTACATTCTTCAGCTGCTTTGTTCGTTGGTGCGTAACCAGTACCTTCTGCACTCTGGTGTAGAATCTGGCTGTGATGATGCATGATGATACTGTTGTCCACTCCATTAGAGTGCCAGATGCCTCTCTTGATAACATCAAGCCCTCGCCTTCTGCGTGTGGTTTGCCCTCTTCTTCAGGGTTTCACCTGTTGCTAGGTGTAGCTGCCCAGATTGTGTCCCACTTGTCTCACACAAGCCCAAAACTGAAGCTTATACTGTTTCATCTCTGCTGCAATCTGTGCTGTCTTCCCTGCTTGATACATGGTCTGAACATTACACATACCAAACAGGGTGGTTGTTGTGGGTGAGAGAAGGGTCTTCTGTGGGGCAGCTTCCTGTTGGCTTTCCCTACCACACTTCATACTCAGTCCGTGTGGATTGCCAACTCCTCCCAAGATTTGTGTAGATGGAGGTTTCTTTTTAGATGTTTCTGTAACTTTTGTTTTTTATGGATAGGATTGTTAACCCTAAACTAATCCCTTTTACCTTGGGGAGAGGTGATACAAACTTGTCTTGTTGCTACTCTTTGACCTGTCCACATTGGATGACCCTTCCAGGAGCTGTAGCTTCTGCTGTCATAACTCTCTGGGCCATTGAAATGCACAAGTCACCTCACCATGACAAGGAATGGATTATGTCCTGCTAAAGATGAAAATGTACAGAGAAACATTTTTTCATGTGTGAAAAGCACAATTGGACTTTCCAGATCAGGTCATCATTCTTGGTCTGACTTATCTGTACTTCCACAGCACATAGGTAGTAGAAGTTGATACAAATTGTCAACTGATGAAGTCCTTAACCATAATCCTACTAACCCTTCATGTGACTGGGCTGGCTGAGAAATGGGTCATGGGTGTGATTACCCACTAGTATATAAGCTCCTTGGGGACATAGCAGAAATACACTGTTGTTAGGTACTTACATAAATCACTGGTATCATTTGCTTTCTTTGGTGGGATGACTCACAGGACTAATCAAGAGGGTATGATTTTTAAACTTGTACGATTTTCTGGTCATGAACTGATCGTTGGTTAATTTAAGTTGCATAATACTCACCAGAGCAACTTGTGAATAATTTTGAACAGCAAACTTCAGAATTTTGCAATCTGTCTGCAAACATTTGTTGAAAAGGGCCAAAGATGGAAATTCTTCAAAACATTCACTGTGAATCATTCATTTTCTTAGTAAGACTATACATCCAGTTTTTTCAGGTGAGGAAACATGCACAGATGTTTAATGACTTTGCTCAGGCTGCACAGCAAATCTGTGGCAGAGCTGGGATCAGAATTCTAGAGTTCTTGGGTTCCATTCATGAACAATAGACTACTCTCGTGTTCCTTTGGTTTCTTGAAAGTGGGGATGGGAAAATGGGAAGACACTAGCTATAACCCAAAGAGGTGAGCTAATTTCAGAATGAAATATCAAAGGGCTTGTCAGCTGACGGGGGAAAAGAAAATGGAGATGAGAACTGCAGTGTTGACAGGTCAGGACTTGGAGTGCCATGCTTGCAGTTGCTTTGCAATTTGCTTTGGTGGTTTGATTATACACAGTTATAGTCCTGTTGTGCTGACTGCCAATTCCAGAACACTGTGTATACAATACATTGTAGATTAAACAGCACAGAATGAATATTAAAAGATGCACATAAAGCGCTAAGGATCTTTGTAAGCAAATCGCAAGGGCAGGTTTGATAATGCTCCAATTTAGTTAGGTAGGAATTAGCAAGAATTTTCTCCAGGACTGCTTTTTTACCGAATGAAGTGACAATTCTTTATGCAGATTCAGCTGGCACAAAAACTACAGAAAAATGCAAAAGGAAAAAAAATCCTGCACAGACCTATTAGAGCCTAAATAGAGACAATCAAATCTGAAAAATTTTGAGTCATAAGTATGAAAGACTAACTTGAGGGAAAGGACTGAAAGACCAGAATTAGTATGATGCTCACTGAGACTATATAACTATAAATCTTTTTTCTTCTGTTGTTTTTATAGCCTCTGACAATTATCTAAAACAAAATAAACTCACCAGTGAGCAAACTAACTGACATTAAAATAAAATGAATAAAGTATACCCCTAATTGCTAAATTGAACACAATGTACAAGCTGAAAGGTGGGAAAGGCACTGAGGTGAAGAATTGGTAGTGGACCAGAAAATACATGCAGAGTGCAAAGGCAGCATGTTAGAAAAAAATAAGAAGACTAACGTGGTGAGTGACATGTTACCTTCCATGTTGTTGGGTCACATTGTCCTGAGTTGAGGTAAATTGTTGCCTCTGATAGCAAATGGACCAACCCAGGCAGCTGTTGTCTGGTTTTACATTATTATAAAGCAATAATACATAACCATGATTCAGTATGTCAGCTCTGTAAGCTAAACAGTCAGGCCTGAATTGACGACTGTTAAGGAGAACTCTTGCTCTTGCAGAAAGAGGTCTAGATGATTGAACAGGAGGTATTTATTCTTTTGAGTTAGTAGTGAGGTAACTGAATATCCTTCTTAGATAGTGGGCCTCGACCAGTCACATTTCTCAGGGAGGACTCCTGTGACTCTCTAAACAAGGTATTTAGGTTTCAGTTTACTGGCCTAAAACTAGTTTAGTTTAGTTTAGCAAAAAATTCTAGCACTTAAGAATGTGGATTTTTGCCATATGAAGTATCCAAATGCTCCAGATATCTACTCAGGCTCCTCATGATGTTCAGCGCTTGACTAATTCACATGTTTATTCTACACTTCTGTCGTTGTCTAATGAGGAGCATCCTAGCTTGAGATAGGCAGCTGTGTCCTTCAGAAATCATCACAGAAGAAATTATTCCATGTGCTGAAAGAGTAGTTACCAAGCCCCAGCTTAGGGTGAGGTAGCTGATCACATGGTGTTGGTCCTCCACTTATTTCCAGCAGCCAAATCCTACAAGATAAAAAATACATTACGTGATTTACATCCCAAGTATTTTTAGTAAGGAGTTGCTGTAGTTGCCATGGGCATATTATACAAATGCCAATGGGAAAAATGGTGGCCAAGGAAGAAATCTCTTTGTTAAGAGATGGTTAATACTATGCAAATGTATGAGCCTATGTGCTTTAAGGAGCAGGGGCAGCAGGAATGAGACTGTTTTAAAATATTTTAGCAAGCATTAACAGTTTCAAAATAGCTACATGTCTTTGATCTTAAAATTATTCCAAGGAGCCCAGCTTCAAAACTAGCCACCTAATTTGCACAAGGAAACTGTAATTGTAGACGAAAGTTATGTTTGTCTGGGAGGTAACACAGCCTAGCACACAGCAGTCTCTGATTTTTTTTTTTTGGTGGGGGCAGAGGTGTGGGTTCTGTTCCCAGCACTGCTGCTGACCTGTTGTGACTTGCTCAATGTCACACTTTCTCTCTCTGCCTGCTTTCTTTCTCATCTATTTACACAGCAAACTACCTTTATGCTTTGAAAAATCTCTCCCCAGAACTATTATTGCATCTTATAAATCCAAGACCATCATTTCAAGACTGTCCTATGATTGTGAATTCTGCAACTGGCTAAAGGAATAGAAGAGAACTGTGCATCTTGAAAGGCCTCTTGCCTCTTTTGCCAACAGATGTTGGTTCAGTAAAAGATACTTCCTCACTCGTCTTGTCTCTCTACTACTCTAGGGCCAACCCAGCTGCACCAACACTGGAAACTGGCTAGAAGTATCATTTTGGAGTTGAAAAGACAAATTCTTTGGAAGAATATCAAAGTGTAAATTTGTAAGTCTCATAATGATTGCCAGACAACTCCCATTCCAAGGGCCATATTATTCTTCTAAGAGATTCCCTCTCTCCCTTCTGTTGGTTTCGGATAGTCTGAATGTACTCAAGAAAGTTTAATGGGTGGTGAGCCAACCAGTTTCCATAGCAGTAACTCAAGTGAGTCAACAAAGGCACATAGAAAACTGGTTTGATTTTATATTATCTATAGCACCGAAATGTATAATATGACAAGCTTAAAGAAAATATAGTTGTGTTACTTGGATGGATTTGAACAATAAATGGTAAATTCTTTGACAGTGAAAGCTGTCAATTGCAGCACAGATGGTGACTAAAATGCCTCTGAGGATGTGGACATCTATTTTTAGACATCAAAGATTAATCAACATTAACAAAGGGAGATTTTTAATCCTCTGTTTCCAGGCTGCCACTCACTGTCTGCTGCGGCATCTCCTGTTTACATGTGAGCAGACGTGAAAAGTGAATTAACCAATTCATATATAGTGGTTGGATTTGTGACGTGCATTTTCTCAGGTGAAACACAAAATAAGAATTGTGTAGTCAGTAAGTATCTGCCATCCAGAAGGAGCAGTTGTGAGCTTTTGGTAAACAAATCTCAGTTTTGGCTGGCTTTTCACATATCTGTATATTTTGTAGCACAGCTTCCTGTCCATAGGAGTCCAAATGTAAACAATTCAGAATCAGAATGCTGGAGTGAAATATGTTGGGGTCATGAGGGTTTTGTTTATACTTAGCATGCATACAACATTTTGAGTAGATGAATTTGAGACTTCAAATGGGGGATTTCTGAAGAATAATCCTGAAAATGCTAAGTAGAAGAACCTACTCTTCCTCTTGGTTTAAATGAGATTGTTACCTTGAACTTGTGGCTTCCAGAAGATTGTCATAATGCAGTCCTGCCTAATATTCTCTGAGACCTCCTGGAAAGAGTTCAACCAACATAAACAATTTAAACCCAATTGAAAAGAAATTCTAATATCAATATAATGCTGCTTTCCGTGCTTTTAAAGAAGATTGCCCCGATCTGCTGTGCTGCAAAGTGCTGTAGCACTGTCCCCCATCTCTAATGGAGCTCAGGTAGGGCTTGGGGCCTTTATTTTTACTTTTTACTGTTTAGAATAGATACATCTTCATTCTCATCAGGTCTCTTAAGCTAGGTCTACACGTGAAGGCTACATCGAAGTAGCTTATTTTGATGTAGAGACATCGAAATAGGCTATTTCGATGAATAACGTCTACACGTCCTCCAGGGCTGGCAACGTCGACGTTCAACATCGACGTTGCGCAGCACCACATCGAAATAGGCGCTGCGAGGGAACGTCTATGCACCAAAGTAGCACACATCGAAATAAGGGTACCAGGAACAGCTGCAGACAGGGTCACAGGGCGGACTAGCGCTTCCAGGGCAACAGCTAGCCGCTCCCTTAAAGGACCCCTCCCAGACACACACAGCCTGCACAGCACGCGGTCTGCAGAGCCATAGGTACACAGACCCCGGGCGACGCAGTCATGGACCCCCAGCAGCAGCAGCAGCAGCAGCAGCAGCAGCAGCAGAAGCCAGAGGTCCACGCAGCTGCCCCTGCAGGAGCAGTGCTTGCCCTGCTCGATGCCATGCAGGAGGCAGCTGAGTACCTCCTTGCCACAGAGGAGGAGCTGCCCGCAGGGGAGGAGGACTCAACCCCCAACCTTGCAGCCCCCCGCTCCCCTCCACCCCGCCGCACCCGCCGCCGACTGTGAAGCTACCCCACCAGCAGCGACTGGTGGGAGCGGCTGGTGCTCGGAGAGTGGAACGATGACCGCTGGCTCCAGAACTTTCGGATGAGCCGGCAGACATTTCTGGAGCTATGCCAGTGGCTCACCCCTGCACTCAAGCAGCAGGACACTGCCATGCAGCGTGCCCTCAGCGTGGAGAAACGGGTCGGCATCGCTGTCTGGAAGCTGGCCATTCCAGACAGCTACCGATCCGTGGGCCAGCAGTTTGGCGTCGGCAAGGCCACCGTCGGGGCTGTCCTCATGGAGGTAAGAGGACCCACGGGGGGAGGGGCAGGCAGCCCTGGCAGGGGAGAGGAGGGGAGGGGAGGGGGGCCCTGGCAGGGGAGGGCCACACACACCTTGCGCATCCCTCATTGGTGCTCTCCCATGTGCTTCCCCTGCAGGTCGTCTGCGCCATCAACGCCCTGCACCTCCACAGGCTCGTGAGGCTGGGGGACCCGGATGCCGCCATCGTGGGCTTTGCTACCCTGGGCTTCCCCAATTGCTTTGGAGCTCTGGATGGGACCCACATCCCCATCCGCACCCTGGAACACAGTGGAGGACGTTACATAAACAGGAAGGGCTACCACTCAGTGGTCCTCCAGGCCTTGGTGGACAGCTGGGGCTGTTTCCAGGACGTTTATGTGGGCTGGCCTGGCAGCACCCACGACGCCCTGGTTTTCCGGAACTCGGGCCTGTGCCGCCGGCTGGAGGCGTGGACCTACATCCGCCAGCCGGAGATCCCTATGGGGGACACCACCATGCCCCTCTGTGTCATCGCAGATGTGGTATACCCCCTCCGGCCCTGGCTCATGCCGGGCCATCTGTCAGCCAGCCAGGAGTGCTTCAACCAGCGCCTGAACCATGCGCACCAGGTGGTGGAGCGCACATTTGGCTGCCTCAAAGGGCGCTGGAGGTGTCTCCTCATCTGCCTTGATACGGGCCCCACCAACATCCCCCAGATTGTGGGTGCGTGCAGCGCCCTACACAATCTGGTGGAGAGCAAGGGGGAGGCCTTCTTTCAGGGCTGGGCTGTGGAGGCCGGCAGGGCCGATGTGCAGCCACCCGCTGCCCCCAGTCGCCAGGTGGACCCTGAAGGGACCCGGGTCTGGGAGGCCCTGCGGGCCCAGTTCGATGAGGCCACGGGGTGAACGCTGGCAGGCCCCCCACTGCACCCCGCCATCCTCCACATCACTCCCTGCCCCTACGCCCACACCACAGAGCACCCAGCAGCACACCCCCCACCACTTTTCTTGTAAAAATAAAAGCAGACAGTTGTTTGTCAAATCAAACATCTTTTGAACTCTTATTATTACTATCTCAACGACTAACTATGTACAGGGAAATTCTAGCTTATATATGTATATATTATAAAAACAGGGATAACATGAAAGGGGAAGACAAGGAAGGGGAGAACTATTTACATGGGGGGGTAAGGATCAGCATTGTAAAACGGGTCACAAATACAAACTATTTACAGCAAAAAACTAACTTAAAACTGGGGGGAATATATACAAAAGGGGAGGCCACGTCCTGGGCCCCACTCCTCTACAGTCCAGCGCTGGGGGTGGGTGGCCGGGATCCCCGCCTCGGCTGCAGCCCTGGCCGGGGCTGGCTGGGGGCTGTGCGGACCGGGAGATACGGCCAGCGAGTGTCAGCTGGTCCCAGGTCCCCCTCGGCGGAATGGCCCTCGGAGGTGGGTGGCGGTGCGACGGCGGACGGTGCAGCAGCTGGAGCAGCGGGTGGAGCAGCGGGTGGAGCAGGCAGGGCGGGTGCTGCGGCGGCCGGCATGGCCTGGGGGGCCAGAGAGTCCGTGATGCGGTTGAGGGTCTGCATGTAGGCCCCCCCATGCCTCCTGGCACCAGGCCAGCACCCGCTCCTGGAGGTGGAGGCGGCGTTCCTCCACCCGCAGCCGCTGCTTGGCGACCTCCAGCTGCCAACGGTGCAGGGCCAGCAGCTGGGGGTCTGTCGCCGGTGGCTGGTGGTGCTGCATCCGCCGTCTTCCCCGCCGTGGGGCCGGTTGTTGCTCCGCCGAGGGGCTGGCCTGGAGTGATGGCCCTGGAAGGCTTTCCGGGACCACTGACGCCTCGCCGGCACTCTCCGGTCCTCCCGATGGTGCAGCTGAGGAACACAGGAGTGGGGGAAGAAGAGTGGAGACAGGTGTTAGTGTGGGCCCCGAGCCGTGGCCCTTGTCCCCCCACCCCTCTGCTGCAGGTTCCCCATCCCCGTCCCCGGGAGATGCTGCTGTGATGGGGTTCAGGGATCCCCCTGCACTGTACCCTGTCCGCTGGCAGGAGTGACTCTCACTCACTCAGCAGGTACGACAGGAGGTTTATTAGGCAACAGATGCCCAGTTTCTCTCAGAAGCGACAGTACAGCAGTCAGAGACAGTCCTTCCAACCCATCCTGGGGACAAGACCCCAAGGGGTGCCCCTCTGGGGTGTAGCTTTCCCCCTCCTCAGGCTGGCTGCCTTCCAGCTCTCCCTTCCCCTAGCCTCTAACTGCCACCCCCGATTCAAACCCAGCTCGGCTCCTCCCTCCTCTTTGTTCAGGGCAGAGGTGTAACCTGCCAGTTGTCGCCCCAGGATCATCCTTAGCCACTGGGAGCTATTCAGCTTGTTTCTAATATCTAGCCTGAGTCTCGCATTTGCACTCCCCCCACTCCATCACATGCTGCTGCTGCTGCTGGGTGTCCCACCCCCTCCCCCCGGGGGACTCTAGAGGTTCTGCTCTCCCCTGCCCCGGGGGATGGGGCATGGCACTGTCGTGCTGGGGGGCAGGGGCTGATGCACTCCTGTGAGGGACATGCCACTGCTGTCCTTGGGGCCATGGTCATCTGGGCATGTGGAGGGCCCTGGCCATATCTATTACCCCTGCCCCTCAACCCCGGGGGTGTGCACCGGGGGCGTACACACCTGACAGTCCACTCCCACGGTCAGGGGACACCCGGGGGGCAGACGCCTGGCTGGAGCTCCTGGACGGCATCATTATCTGGAGGCCGGTGTCGCTGGAGGAGGAGTTCCTCTCCTCCTCCTCCTCCGGTGCCCCAGGGGTGGGCTCCTGGGGGGGACCCCGGGGTGCGGGGCTTGCCTCCGGGGTGGACTCCGCCTCCGGGGCCTGCTGGGGCTCCTTGGCCGAGGTATCAAGAGTGGCTGGAGGGGAGGAGGTGTGCCGGGGGCCCAGGATGGCCCTGAGCTCCCTGTAAAAGGGTCAAGTGATGGGGGCGGCCCCAGATCGGCTGGCCACATCCCGGGCCCGGGTGTAACCCTGCCGCAGCTCCTCCACTTTACTGCGTACATGATCCGGAGTGCGGGCAGGGTGACCCTGGGCGGCCAGGCCCTTGGCCAGCCGAGCGAATGCATCCACATTCCTCCTCTTGCTCCCCATTCCTGGAGCACCTCCTCCTCGCTCCAGAGCCCCAGCAGGTCCCGAAGCTCGGCCTCCGTCCAGGAGGGGCCCTGCTGCCACTTCCCCGCCTGCCTGCTGGGCTGTGAGCCCTGGCTCCCCTTGGGGGGGGTCCCCTAGGGGCGCTGGGGGGCTGCCAGGCGGCCATCGCGTCGGGTGGGGGTGTGGTTGGCTGCGGAGGAGTGTGCAGGCTAGCTGCGTGTTACTGCTGCTGCCTGCACGCTCTCTCAGCTTCCTGCACAGGAAGGGAGGGGGTGGGAACCTTTAAGGGGCCGCTCCACGCGGCCACCATTGAGCTCAGGGGCTGGAGAGAGCGTCTCTCAACCCCTCAGCTGATGGCCGCCATAGAGGACCCCGCAATTTCGATGTTGTGGGACACACAACGACTACACGTTCCCTACTTCAATGTTGAACATCAAAGTAGGGCGCTATTCCCATCCCCTCATGGGGTTAGCGGCTTCGACGTCTCGCTGCCTAATGTCGATGTTAACTTCGAAATAGCGCCCAACACGTGTAGCCATGACGGGTGCTATTTCAATATATCCATTGGGAATAGCATAATTGTAAACATTTGGCAGAAAAGATTTAAAGTTATATTTATTTTCTTGGAAACTCTCCTTTGTCTATCTCTATTCCAGGCTTTACTGACACTTTCACAGCTTGATCTGGGACTCTTTATGGCAAGTACAGGAGGACATGAGAATTAGACCTAAAGGATTTATAGCACATGGAAGACACAATAGACACAATAGTTCCAGTTTTCTAACAGAACCCAACACCCACTTCTAGCCCTTTTGCAGCATAAAGGAAGACACAAAGGAAGACACAAAGACCCACTTTGTCAGATGTCTGTCAATAAAAGGGCCCCCCAGCGCATCCGCACAGCTTTTTTGTCCACAGTTTCTGTCAACAAAAAGCATTTTGGCTGTGTCTACACTACAGCATTCTGTCAACAGATATTTCCTGACAGAACCTCTGTTGACAGAACATGTCCACACCTAATAGAGGCTCCCCCTGTTGACGCATTCTGTTGACAGAGAGCAGCCAGACTTCTCAGCTCTCTGTGGAGAGAACAGCCAAATGGAAGCTCTGCAAACAGGGCTGCACTGTGAACCAGAAGCCCTGTCTCTATTGACAGAGGGCCACCTGGAGCGTCCACGCTTTTTTTTTTGTCAACAGAATCTGACAACAGAGGTGCTATGCCTTGAACAGTCATGACAGAAGTCTGTTGGGGAAAAGCGCTGCATTCTGTTGGCATGTTCTTGACAGAATTCATTTGTAGTGTGGACGCTCCCTGGTTTTGTTAACAGAAGGCCACTTAGTTGACAAAACTCTCTAGTGTAGACATACGTGTTTAAATATGGAGGAGCCCAGAAAACATAGTGGTTTTCGTATTTCTTTTGTCTCTTTTCTACATAAACCTATTTTCTGTCTTTTTCAATGCTGTTCAATTTTCTTTCCCCTGTGCTTCTTGTCAACACTTTTTTTATAGGAAAACACCCTTTAAGATACAGTCATACATGACCTTGATTCTTAGTTTTAATGTCCTTTCAATTATTTTCTATTCCTTGCTATCTTTCTTTTTCTAACAGCAGTCTTCTAAAATAAAAATATAGGTTGCAACCATGCTTAATCAGTCTGGGAGCTGATTTTCAACTTTTGTTGTAAGAAGCCTGGGTAGTCCCTTCCTAATTATTATTTACACAGCATTATTTTTCAAGAAAATACTTTTGTTATGTGTAAAATGTTTGAATGTTTCCTTTAAAGTAAATTTCAATTTTATGTAATATAATATGACATATAGTAATTTTAGTTAGTAGGACAGTTTCTTTGGGAGTTGTCACTATGTATTACTTTCCCTGCTGACAGAACATAATATTGAAGATGTTCGTCTTTCATACCTCACAGTATCTATTAACATTTTGCTGTTGAACAATCCAGTTTTCATGTTTAAGTCATTTTAAATATCAGAAGCATAATAGATATGAGAGAGGGAAAAGGCCTTTGTTGGCCAAGCTAACAAAGAACTCTTCCTGTTAGTGCCTATCCTAAGTAGGTTTTAACTCTTTTGACTGCAAAATGTGATAACTTTCTTGTTAAGCAACAAAACTATTTTTTGTCAGAATCTGAGCATGAGTGATAAGGGATGGATGATGGCTACTTTCAGAAGACAGGATATTGGGTTAGATGGACTTTTGGTCTGACCCAATGTGGCCATTTTTATGTCCCTATGCTATTCAAAAAGGCATATTCATGATTGTAGGACACCATGTCTCACCTTGGGCCAACTGGTGTTCCAGGCAAGGAGTATCCTTGACAACCAGCCTTCCAGTTATCTTCTGAATACTGTGGCAGACCAGAAGCAGGAGCCAGCAAATGCCTGATGGAGGGTGAACATTTAGGGTACTGGAGGAATGCCTTTTTGTTCTCCTCCTAAGTTCCCAGAGGGTGCGGATCCGCAGGCTGGATAGGCAGATGGGCCTCGTTAGGAGACAGGCAGCCATGGCTTGCAATCAAGCACCTGCTACCAGTTAAGGCCTCCAGGCTCCCTATAAAAAGTTTTCCCTGGGCAGCAGGAGAGGGAGCAGTGCCCAGAAAGGAGGAGACTGGAGGGCTGAGAGAATGACAGGACAGGGCAGGACAGGCTGTGTGAAGCCAAGGGATGCCAGCCACCAAGTACCAGAGGGTAGTGGTGGGTGCATAGGCCCAGGGAAAAGTCACTGCCGTGGGGCAGAGGGACAAAATCCCTGCATGCTCCCTTCCTTCCTAGGGTCCCTGGGCCAGAGTCCAGGGCAGTGGGTGGGATTGGACTCCCCCACCGTTCCCCTAGAGGGGTACCCAACTCGGGCCAAATAGGGCAGCCTGAGTCCAGTGGAGAGGATCATACTCCACCCTCACCCAAGACTGGCCTGTGATGAAAATGACACAGTAGAGAGAGACCCTTGCCTTTGGGAAGCTCCAGAGCAACAAAAGAGCTTCTCTGAGTCTCTGAGGCACACAAGGAGCTGCCTGGAAGCACAGGACCACTAAGGGACAGACAAGGGGTTTGTCACAATACCTAACTTCTGTATTGAATTTGAAGCCCATCTGATGCATAATCTATTACGATCAGGTATGATGATAGATGTGCATGCTAGAATCTGTAATTTTTTATTTGCTCATGTTATATATAAAGAAATAAAAATAATTTCCTCTAAGCTTATAGAAACTGTAATTTTAAAATCAAAGCTCTTGTATTCCGCAGTCTTATAAAATAATCAAATATTAGGTGTTACACAGGCAAAAAAAGTAACAGTATTTCTTTTATATTGCATAGATACAGGTTTGGTAGTTAGCTCTGGTGTCTCATTAAATATGTCCTTTGTTAGTTTCTACTTACACTTGTGAAAGAATATTTATGTTTTAAGACTTGACATTTACACCATAAAACAAGGTTCGCAATATCGCAGCTGGGCTCTCACTTCATTCTGATATCTTACTGACTGGTGATGCTCTGTTTCCTATATACGTGGCTGACCTCATTCTAGAAGGTTCAAGGAAAATTCTCAAAGTCTGTAAGGTTCTGTGAGGTTCTACAAAGATCCAGTGCATTATAGGAGGTTAACTAAAAAGGAACCCAGCTATAAAATGCCTGAAACATTCTGCTTCAAATAATTCATTTTCACAGTTGACAATAATAATAAAACCAGGACCCTGATCCAAGTTCTCCCCGCTCTCAAGCTATGCATCCTGGACAGTTGCTGGTTCTGTGTGTGTGTGTGTATGTGTGTGTGTGTGTGGTTTGATGCATGCAGTTAGTATGCCTTTCAGCAGTGTACTGTACAGGAATTGAGTATTATCCATTTCAGTAGCTTAAATCCTCCAGTTGCCCTCACTATCTTCTATGTTTCAGAAGCCAGCAGGTGCCAGCCAGAGCAGCAGTATGTATTTCTAAGTAGTCTGTGCATTGTGCCTGTCATTATTAAACACTGTTATTTGAACCCCATCATGTCCATATGGTTCCATCATATTATGTATATAGTACAGAGGAAAAGAAAGGAGCAATCAGATTGCTCAGTGACTCAAGAGATGAGGCTTTTATCACTTTAGCAGATTATTCCTTATTATAACAGCCAGTGCATTTTCTAACATTTAGCGCTTATCTACATAGAGAGAAAAAGCACACAGTAACTTGAGCACAGTAGGGACCCTGCACAAACTTCACTGCAGATGCTGTTAGGAGTTGTCTTCATGTACACCAAGTAGTACAGTGGCAAAGAGCTCGGCAGCAGCACGTTAGTGAAGATGACACTGTACTGCTAGGGGAGCTTCTGATGTCATCATAGTTAATCACCCTCCCCAAAAGGTACTAACTCTGTTGATGGGAGATGCTTTTCAACTGACGTAGCGGTGTCTCCATAGGGTGGGGTGGTTAGTTGGTATATCTCACTACTTCTCCTCAATTCAGTTTAATCCCATTACTCCTAATATAGCCAGCCTAATTTCACCTGGTGTAACTAATGGGCTACACAGATCTTTTGGTACTTCCCAAGAGAGAGCCCTAAATCCTTGTTGTACTCCACACCAGTTATGTCCCTAGATGTCTCTGCTGAGCCAAACGAAGGCTGGAATTCTAGAAGTGTTTGGACAGCCATGATTCAAAGGCAGCTCAGGGGAGCACCTGGGAGATCTTTAGGTGGAGCAGTCCATGTTTAGGCCCAATGCATCATAAATGGTATGTTTTGGCCCAAGGGGAAGGTGAGTTTGGGCTGTCCAGAAGCCAGGGCAGAGACCTTGGGAAAATAATAAGACCTTCCCTGGTTCATTTCTGAAGGTTTGAATTTACTGCATGTAAACATGCATGGAAAGACCATAGAAGAGACTTGTGATCAAACTGGTGTCAGTTTGGGTTACAGCAGACCACGTAATAAAATCCAACCCAGAGAAAGGGAGGTGTGCTTGAACCTGAGCGTACGGTAAATCTACCATCTTATTTCCCTATCTCTGGCACTACCACAACCTCCTTTCTTGTTTCCTTAAAATACTCCCAGTATCATGTCCTTCCCCCTGGTTTCTCTACTTTCCTGAAACTGAGATGTCCAGAGCTGTGTGCAGTGTTGTAGCTATGGTCTCTCTGGGTTTACGTAAAGAAGAATAGTGTGGCTGGCCCCTGTTTCCCACTTCCCCTGCATTGTATAATACTCCTACGGTGTGTCTACACTAGCTCCCTACTTTGAAGGGAGCATGGTAAGTAGGGTGTTGGGAGATTATTAATGAAGTGCTGCAGTGCATATGCAGCACTTCATTAACTAAATTGTCCCCCGTGGCAACTTCAAAGTGTTAAACTTTGGAGTGCTGGCTAGCGTGTAGCCGCAGCTAACCCACCGGTACTCAAAAGGAGTAAAGGGATAGGAGCAAAGGGACTTCAAAGTTGCCCAGGCACTTTGAAGTACCGGTGGGTTAGCCGTGGCTACACGTGAGCCGGCACTCCGAAGTTTAACACCTCGAAGTTGCTGTGGGGAAGAATTAGCTTAATGAAGTGCTGCATATGCAGCACAGCACTTCATTAATAATCTCCCGACACCCTACTTACCATCCTCCCTTCAAAGTAGGGAGCTAGTGTAGACATACCCCTATATTCATGGGCCCCACCAAATGCATTCTCTTCCCTTTCTATAGCAGTTGTCATTCAGGATCACTGAATTCCAAAATTCACCTTCCCACAACCACTCATTGCTGCCTGAGGTTATTTTCCCACAGATGAATTACATTTTTTCTAGGCTGACTTAATTCTTTTTTTTTTTTTTGGTTTCCTGCTCATAGTGCTAACTCCTCTCTGTTTATTTGCCTTGTTCCCAGTCTGAATTGGTCTTTGCAACATTTTGCAATGCATACCTTCTGTGGGCCTTATCCTGTTGTACCATTGCCTTCCGTGGAGATGCCTGGTATAGCTGAACATGACCTGTCCACATGAATTTAATGTGTTATTTATACCCTCTTCCTACTCATTAATACAGAGGCTACATGTGAGCACCTTCCTTCTTTTAAATAATCCATTTTTTATTTCTTCCAGATTTTTTAATCAAGTCTATAATAGCTATAGATGTGGCTGGCAAGGAAAAGGGAGATAAAGTCCTCCAGTCAACTTGCCATTCACTCAGTTATGAGCTACTATGATGGGTTGTACAGCTTTTGTGCTTGGCCTGCCAAGGAAATACATAATTGATTTAACTAGGTGGGAGTACAGCTGTTTGTCCTTTCCACAGCAATGCCCAGGAGGGTGTGAATATAGGTCTTCTCCCTCTCATTGAAGACTTCAGATAGTGGAGGAGAGGAAGGTGGTCTGGGAGGACCATGCTGAGGGGAGGTGAGTATTCCTGAGAACCCTCTGAAGTTCTGAGACTGAAGTGCCCTGGAGGACTCAGCTAGGTCCTCAAAAGGGACTTTGGCATTCCTATGCCTAACTCTTAAGCACCTTACCACGCGGTGGAATTCATAGCCTTGAGTTAGGCACATAGTTTCCCTATATAATACCTGGGAGAGAGTTAGTACCTAAGAATGGGATTCTCAGAAGCCAGTAAGATAATTGGGGAGGATGTCTAAGCTAGCCAGTAACAAATGCTGAGGAGAGGATAGTTAGGTACATAAAGCTGGATCAAAGGGCTATGCTTATCAGGATTCACAGCCTCACACCCTCTCCTGAAGTTAGGTACCAAAGCCATACCAGTCCTTAGCCTGACAGTTAGATCAATAGCGAGTTCTGGGGTAGGTCCTTTTCAATACTGTTCTGCTCCAGCTGTTCTACTTTGTGCTCATTAACTCTTCTTTGGAGTAGGGTGTGGAACCCATCTTCTAGCTCCCAGGCAAGGGCCCTAACCATTCATTTATACAGTCATTCTTACTCCTATCTAATGAAAACTGAAGTCAAGTCCCTGCTGCAAATCAGACAGAGCAGGTAGCCAAGCTACTGTCTCCCATGTCACCAGTGAGTGCTTTAACTACTGGCCTGCTGGGTACAGCAGACTGGACACATACTCTTGCTCATCCTGGTGGTATTATGTGCTACAATCAAGTAGGGATATTCTGGACATGTTGATGAGATTGGGATCAGCAGCAGCACAGATGGAGGAATGCTCTTGTTAATGCTGCTGGGGGTTGGATGGAATGTACATGCTAAACAGCTTGGTGGTGTCGTGATTTAGGTAGTTTGGTATCTGCCTACTGGTAGGAATGTAGGCACACAATGGGTTTGGCTGCTGAGCAAAGGTTTGGAGGAGCTCAGTAGCCTCTAAGCACTGGTCATACATGCTTAATGTTGCAGCTTGACAATGTGGATTTAGTCCTAAAACTGTTTTTCTACACTGATCAATAGTATGAAAGAAGCCTTCATGTTTCTGAGCTCTGAGAGGGGCTGATGCTGGGAAGTTGCTCAAAGGCTTTGTGTAACTGTTTTGAGAACTGGGATATATTAAGCCATACTGGGTTATTTTTAGTTCCTCGATGCTCCAGGTAGAGCAGGGCAGGGCTCTTTGCAAACACATAGGCTGGGTCTACACTACAGTGTTTTGTTGAAAGGAGTGGTCGCCTGTTGACAAAACCAGGGAACATCCACACCGCAAATGCATTCTGCATTATGTGGGCATGGATAGCTTGGTGGTTTGAGCATTAGCCAGGGCTGTGAGTTCAATCCTTGAGGAGGCCATTTAGGGATCTGGGGCAAATAAATTTAAAAATAAGCTGTCAGGGATGGTGTTTGGTCCTCCTAAAAGGGCAAGGGACTGGACTCAATGACCTCCTAAGGTTCCTTCCAGCTCTATGAGACGTGTATCTCTGTATGTTCTGTTGAGAATCTGTTGACAGAATGAGGTGCTTCTCCTGTCAGATGTCTGTCATGACCCTTTGAGGCATAGCGCCTCTGACAAAAAAATAGTGTAGAGGCTCTGGATGGCCCTCTGACAGAGGGCTTCTAGTTCACAGATCTGCCTTGTTTGCAGAGCTTCCGGTTGGCTGTTCTGTTGACAGAGGGCTGGGAAGTCTGGTTGCTCTCTCTTGACAGAGGGCATTGACAGGGGGAGCCTCTATTAGGTGTAGACACAGTTTGTTGACAGTGACTTCTATCTACAGAATGCTGTAGCATAGACACAGCCATAGACTGCTACAGTTACACTACAACAATCTGTCAACAGAAGTCACCGTTGGAAGAGATTTCCTGACCAAACTTCTGTTGACAGAGTGCAGCTACACACAAAAGCTAATCAGAAAAGTGCTCTGCTCTGTTGACAGAGTGGCTGGACTGCCTGGCTGCTCTCTCAACAAAACAGGCACCCAGAAGCACAGCAGACAGGGCTCCCAGTGTTCTGGATGCCCTGTCTGTGAGAGAAGGCCCCTGCATACTGTCCACACAGCTTTTCTGTTAACAGAACCTGTCAACAAAAGGCACTATTCCTCATCTGCGAGAGGCAGAAGGTTGTTGGCAAATGTGCTGGGTTTTGTCGAGATACTGTCTACAAATCCCATTTTGTGTGTGGATGCTCCACTAGTTTTGTTGACAAATCTGAGGTTTTGCCAGCAAAACTTGCTAGTGTGACAGTAGCTATAGGGTGGGACCCACAAGAGGACATAGGCACCGCACAGTGTCATGGAGCCTACCTGTCATGGGCTATGTCTTCACTAGAAGCATCTGTCGACAGAAGTTACTGTCAGAAGACAGGTTCTGACAAAACTTCTGTTGGCACATCATGTCCACACATAAAAGTGGATCGATCTTCTGATCCACTCTGAACAAAAGAGTCCCCCAGAGCATCTACATGGCTCTTCTGTTGCCAGTTTTTGTCAACAAAAAACGTTTTGTTTCATACACACTCTGCTAGTTTTGTTGACAACCCCCCAGTTTTGTCTACAAAACTGTCTAGCATAGACATAGCTTAGAAAATCACAGGAAAATGCTGTGATCCACAAAGTGGAATTAAGCACCTAAGAACGTGTACAGTGAATGGAGTGGGGCGGGGCGGGGAGATGGATGCCTTCACAATTCCATCTACAAAAGCCAGCAAACTCAGCAGGGAGCTGCCTAAGCTAGCCAATGGGTGATACTGACCTGATTGTGGTGTGTCAAGCCCTTCCCCTCTCACAGAGGTGGGCCTAAATCAGGCTGCAGGGAGATGCCTACCTCTGCTTAGAGATGCATGAACATGAACCTGCCACCTGGAGTCAGGTGATGTAGGAGCATAAGGCATTTCCTGTGAGGAATGAGTTAGGCACTGTTCTCACTCAACACAAAATGGCAAGAGCAGGAAATGGTGGTGGTACCCATAGGCTCTGACCCTGTGGGTGCTCTGGGGCTGGAGCATCCATGGGGGAAAATTGGTGGGTGATGAGCACCTGTCAACTCCTCCCCTCAACGCCACCTGCCTGCCAGTGGGCCCTACAGATCAGCACCTTCCCTTTCACCTCATGCCTCCCACCCACTGTAATCAGCTGTTTGGTGATGTTTGGGTGGCTTGGAGAGGAAGATGAGGACATGGCAATCTTGAGGGAGGAGGCAGAACTGGCCAGGAAGAGGCAGGGTGCTGGTAAGGCTTTGGTGGAGTTTCCTGATTTCATGTCAAGTAACTCTCCAGTTGGCCAAATGGTTTCTCAGAGGTGGCCTTTTCTATTAAAGGAATAAGTCCCTTTTGGGCAGCATGTAGAGTTTTTGCAGCTATAAAATTAGACCATCTCATTTGCGTATGCTCCCCTTAGAGAGATGACAGATGCATATGGAAATTGCAATTACCTGTTTGTCACAGGTGGCTGTTACTAGGTTGTGTCAACAGATCAATGAGCATAACATCATATTCTATAAACAAAACTTTGTCTCAATAGCTTTACTTCAAAAGGTCTGTTCTGGTCTGGGGCATGGAGAGCACTGACTTGGGATGCTCTCCCTTGTCTTCTGAATGAAAGGAGCTAAACTGAAATATAGAAAACTGGCATCTGGTTTGATTAGCTGCACTTTTTGTTGAGAAAAACATCACAGTTTGTCTTATAAAGGTACATCCCCTTCAGGAAAAATAAAATCTCAATTTTTCCCAGTGAATGTGGGCAGTTTTCTTTCTTTTTTTCTTTCTTTCTTTCTTCCTTATAAATAGTGTTGAATGTAGCAAAGTACAATTTCTGTGCCAGACAATCTCCATTACAGGTTGACGAAACACATTTCACCAGCATAATCTTCAGTCAGCTGGCACATCAATTCCCTGTTCAACTTAAAACCCTTGTCATTACCATAATAACTGATGAAACACCTACTCCTCAGGATTCACATCCTTTCCTGAGCCTCTGCCATATGTTTAATTAAGAAGATTACTCACCATTTGTTGTTCTAAAATAATAAAAAGAGAGCATAAGTGCATTATTATTCAAGTTCTCTTTGAAGCCTGTAAGTAAAAGTTTTGGCCAAAGGCCAGAGACCTTTAAATAATGATGGCCTCAGGTGGTTTTTGATATTCTTCCCTTAGGACACTGGGCAGATGATGACTATCCTGCTTTTAGGCAATACAGTGAAAAAATCAGATGCCAAAACCAGATGTGTATATGACTCACTTCAGCTCCAAGACGACAGAGCACTACAGAAATGCAGAGCTTTATTTATAGGATTGCCAGTGTAACTGGAGACTCTATCTTTAGGATTTTTTTTTTTAAGATTAAGATCAAGAAAATTCAGTGTGTATTTACATTACACCACTGTGAAAACAGTGGAAATTTATCTCCCCTTCCTCATCTTTACAAAAATCTGCTCAAAGAGAAGAAGGAGCACTGCACAAATTTTTTGGGACTAGTTTATTTTGCTTAAAGTAAGCTGGCTGATGCAAATGAAGGTCCAGCTGTTCCACTGTATGTAGAAGGGAGCAAAAGTGGGAGAGCATGAAAGTTAAATAGCTCTGGAGCCATTGGGAAGGTGCCATCCACAGAAGCCCTTCAGTAGAACAAATGTAAATTTGGGGGACAAAGTGCCCTATTCAGCAAACTCTCCTATGTGCCCGTCAAAATAACTCCTCAAAGGTGGCAAAACCTCATGCTGTAACTTACTGTATTGTGTAGGTTAGAGGCACAGCAAGGTGAGAAATAGCATGAGTGGCCCCCTTCATCTCTTTTTTTTTTTAAAGTTTTTTTTCTTTTAGTACTCTTTTTGGACTAATCACAAGTATTGACAATATGCATTTTTAACAGGAGAGCAGAAATGGTGCATAAAGTGTTTCAGGCTAGATTTTGACTTTTGCACAGAGTCAGACTTAAGCATGAGATTCCAAGAATTCCCTGGACTTCATCAGAATAACTTCTAGATTCTTCTCTGGATCCCACACTAGAGTGGCCTTTCTGCCATCCTTGCAGTGGGTATATCACATTCTCTCCCAGTGCCAAGGCAGCCATAGGGGCTAGTGAGAAAAGGAGATAGAGCAATTGCCTTAATCTAAACTTTCCTGTCCCCTATGGGGAAACTAACAAGGGAATGACATATGCACATCACTTGGCTTGTCTGTCCTTTTAGTGTGGGGCAAAAGAATGGGGAGGATCCTTGCATCTTCTCCCACAGCTTAGTTTATGCCCAGGGCCAAAGGATCTACAACCCTTACTGTGGAGACTGCTGTCAACTCCACAATGGTAAAAGTGATTCCAAAAATCAGTTGCCTGCCGTGCAGTTATGAAGCAAGAAGCTGAACATGATGGGTTATAGAATTTCTTTGCTGAGCAGCCTCACCAGTTGAGCCCTGGAAGATGTACCAAGTGGTGAGTTGCCCAAGCAGCTGTTGGAAATATTGTTCCACTTTGCTGGGTGCATATTCTGCAACATCAGATGTGTTCCAAATGCAGGCGGGCTTGTACTCATTTATCTTGCTGTCAGGATTCTCATATAGCAAGCAAAGCTGCCCAGCAAGCAGAACATAAGCCCCAGGTGGCAAAACCAAGGGGATGAGTTAAATACAACTAGATCTAATGACCATGGCGAATAGAAACTCTCTTAGCCAGAGTGGGAGATATTATGACTGATTGTTTTCCCTCTTTAATGTCTGTATGTAGGATAAAAAGAAATCATTTAATATAAGATGAAAGGAGAAGAAACTACACAGGAGATTTTCTGAAGATGTTTTTTATTCCTGAACGTTTCCCCTCATACTTAAAATTGGTGCACTAATAAATAACCATAATACAATCTGTCACGTTTAAAATGAAAGTAGTAGTGTTGGCATGTATCTGCCCACCCCCCACCACCATACAATCAAATAGGATTTATTTGGGTATGGCTGAACAGTGAAGTGTACAGTCTTTCCTTTCAGCCTGTTAAGTATCTGTGAAAAGAATACGAAAACCTTATAATGAAACTCATTGCACCTTCCTACTCATGGCTGGTTTAGCACCTTTTCTAAGGTGGCAAAAATATGTATGTGCCAAAGAACACAACTTGTGACACTTGGCCAAAGAGTTATTGACCGTCCTGGACTTCTGGACTCTCATGGTATCAGTGTTAAATCTAGCAATGAGTGAGACCTTACTTTGTACTAGAATACCTTCACTTCTCTTGGAGCTTTTTAGTTTTCATCATGTTTCCCTGCTGCAATGGAAAGTCCAGTTTTAAAACCAACAACATCCAGTTATTTCATATAGCTAGGCAAAACAAAAAGCAGTCAAGTAGCACTTTAAAGACTAGCAAAATAGTTTATTAGGTGAGCTTTCGTGGGACAGACCCACTTTGTCAGACCATAGCCAGACTGTAGCACGTCCCGAGATGCCCAGCCCCTTGGCCTAGGGTGGGCGGCAGCAAAAAGGGGTTAGAGCACCAGCCCGTACTCAGTTCGGGTGGTCAGCGGCTCACCGCTACAACACCATACAGGCCCCAGCCCTCAACCTAGGGCGGGGCCGCAGTTCACAAGAGTAGTATAGTTCTGGGCCCAGCCCTCAGTCCAGGGCAGGGCAGCAGTTCACAGGTAATAGTACCGTTCTAGGCCCGGCCCTCAGTTCAGGGTAGGGCAGCAGTCCCCAAGTACTAGCACAGTTCTGGGCCCAGCCCTCAGTTTGGGGCGGGGCAGCAACACAAGGTATAACCACAGGCCCAGCCCTCAGTTCGGGGCGGGGCAGCAACACAAGGTATAACCACAGGCCCAGCCCTCAGTTTGGGGCAGGGCAGCAACACAAGGGGTCTACGTGCAGGCCCAGCACAGGCTGGCCCTGTCAAGGAGGGCGGGGGTAGGGGGTCGCAGGCCCTCCCACTCCACTGCGACCCGGCCCGGGGCCCTGGGGGTCGCTCACGTGCAACCCCGGCAGTGGGGATCCAGACCGCAACACACTGCCATTGGTTCGTGAGCGTCGTTCCCCGGGCCACTTCCTACCTCACCCTCTGCTGGCGGATGGTCCCAGTCCATCTGGTCGAGGGGTCCCCCTAGGTCAGTCTCCTCTGGGTCATCCACCTTCGGGGGCTCCGGCCAATCGTCCATAACAATGTCGTTAGGGTAGTCGGGCGGCGGCAATACAGGAGATGCAAGGCGATCCTGGGTCTGAGTGCTGTAAGGATCCGCCGGGACTCTGGGGCAGCCTGCTCCCAGGGCCTCTTCCAAGGCGGGGGGTCTCCGCCGGCGGGAAGGTCCTGGTAGGTCTGGGAAGTCCGGGTAGTCTCCTTGGGGCATATGGACCCAGGATTGCTTAGAGCCTCTGGGGGCCTGCTCCTCCGGCCTGGCCGGGCGGCCGCAGGCCCTCTCCCTTTGGTTCCGAGGAGCTCGTGCAGGCACGTCCTCCCTGCCCGGAGGCCCAGGCCCGAATGGGTCCTGAGTCCCGCCTTTGGCTCTTCTAGCCCTTGGCCCCGCCCTCTGAGGGGCGGGCCTCTGGTCTCCTGACTCCGGCCCCGCCCACCAGGGCCTCTGCGTAGCCTCCCCTGCCTCCGGGTCTGCAGGAGGCCATACTGACTCACTACACAGACCAGAAGAGACTCAATATTTAAGACACAGAGAACCAAAAACAGTAAGCAAGGAGGACAAATCAGAAAAAGATAATCAAGGTGAGCAAATCAGAGCGTGCAGGGGTGGGGGGGAAGATCAAGAATTAGATTGAGCCAAGTATGCAGACGAGCCCCTATAGTGACACAGAAAGTTCCCATCACGATTTAAACCATGTGTTAATGTGCCGAATTTGAATATAAAAGTCAGCTCGTCCACTTCTCTCTCTAAAACGGTGCGATAATTTTTCTTCAGTAACACACATACCTTCTCTGTGTCTTAAATATTGAGTCTGTTCTGGTCTGGCTATGGTCTGAAGAAGTGGGTCTGTCCCATGAAAGCTCACCTAATAAACTATTTTGCTAGTCTTTAAAGTGCTACTTGACTGCTTTTTGTTTTGATAGTGTATAGACTAGTACGGCTTCCTCTCTGTTACTATATAGCTAGGCAGTTTCACTCCCTATAGGAAACCTGGACTTCATAGCTAATTACTAAGTATATATAAGTTTTAAAAAATAAACCCTCAAACTTTATTTACCTGGGTTCCTCAGTACCTGGAAGAGGGAAAATTTCATAGCAAAGTAGCTGGTGTTATTTCCTGAAACTGGAAAACAAACTTGTTTTTTTTATTGATAAGATTGTGGCTTCTCAAGAAACTGAGGGGCCTTGCTGTGTTTCTATCCTCATTATTTTTCAATATGATTTATACACATGTGACTAAAAGGAAGGGCTGCTCAGAGTGTCTTTGGCTATGATATCTGTATAGTAATGTGAGAAGTATGGAGACTAAGCAGGAAGAAAACAAAACACTAATAAATAAACACATATATGATGTAGTTGGCATCACAGAGGCTCAGTGGGATAATACACATGACTGGAATATTGGTATAGAAGACTACCGCTTGCTCAGGAAGGACAGATGGGGAAAAAAGAGGTGTTGCCTAAGTGGAAGGAAATAGTGAGAGAGGCATCAGACACCAACGGGCGCTGAGCCCACGGTTATTGATGAAGATGATGATGATGATGATGTTGCCTTAGGAATTAGAAAAAATGTATTTGGATTGATGTTGATATGGAACAGAACACACACATGTTGAAAGTCTCTGGATAAGGTTAAATGGGGTAAAACAAGAGTGATGTCATTGTGAGGATGTACTACAGACTACCTAACCAGGAAGAAGAGATCAATGAGGCTTTTTTAAGAACAATTAACAGAATCATCCAAAGCACAGGACTTGGTAGTGATGGGGGATGTCAATCACCCTGACATCTTGGGAAAGTAACAACAGATTATTCAGAAAGTTCTTGGAATGTATAGACAACATTCCCCCCACCAAAAAAAAAAGATAGGGAAATCTACCAGAGGAGAGACTGTTCGAGATTTGATATGGACAAATAAGAAGAAACTGGATGAGAATTTGAAACTGGAAGGCAGCTTAGGTGGCAGTGATTATGAATTGGTAGAGTTCATGATTCTAAGGATTTGTAAGAGGGCAAAATAAAAAAAAAGATCATGGATTTCCAAAAAGCAGACTTCTGCAAACACAGGGAGCTAGTAGGTAAGATCCCATGGGAAGCAAATTTAAGAGGCAAAACAAATGAAGACTGTGGGAAGTTTTTATGAGACATTTGCAAGCGCACAAACGCAAACTATCCCACTGCATAGAAAAGATAGATAGTACGGCAAGAAATCACCCTGAAAACAGAAACCAGGCCAAATTACACGGGATGAATATAAATAAATAACATAAGTATTCTGTGACAAAAAATTAAGAAAAGCCAAAGCACAAAACAAGATTAAATTAGTTAGAGACATAAAGGGTACCAAGGAAAAATTCTACAAATCAGTGCTTTTTTCCTAGGAAAAAAGGTGCCAGAACTCTGCCACCTACAGCTTAGCTCCCCTCATGGCTCCAACCCACTGCCATACTTAAACCCCACCCACCCCCCGTCCCCCTAACCCACTGCAGCCTTAACCCCCCTGACCCCGGAGGCCACAACCCACTGCAATCTTAAAGCCCCACCCCCCGTGGCTGGATTTTAACTCCCCTACCCTCCCGAGGCTCCAACCCACTGGAGCCTTAACCTATGCCCCCCCAGGGCCCCAACCCCCCACAGCCTGAACCCTGCACTCACCTCCACAGCCCCAACCTCCGGCCAGCCTTTAATCCCCCCAACGCTGGATTTACTTTCCTTTCAAAAGGAGCTCCACATACTCCTTCTCCTTTGCCAGATGCCGTGTTCCCTTCCGCACAGCTGCGTGACTCCGCCCAGCCCTCCGGCACGTACAGTGCAGCAGGGACAGCTCTCTGACCTGCTGTGCTGAAAGAGCAGGCCTCTGTTTAGTTGGTTTAATGGCTGGCACAATATACTTAGGCACCTTAGATGTCTTCAAGTCACCAAGGCCTGATGAAATGCATGCTAGAACACTCAAGGATCTGACTGAGCTCTCTGAGCAAGTAGAGATTATCGTAAAAAAATCATGGTGGACAGGAGAGATTCCAAAAGACTGGAAAAGGGCAAATACAATGTCAAACTACTGAACGACAGTTTAAGGACAACCTGGGGAATTACAGATCAGCCATCCTAACCTCGGTACCTGGGAACATAATGGAGCAAATAATTAAGGAATCAACCTGCAAACATTTAGAAGATAATGAGGTGATAAATGACAATCCGCATGAATTTATCAAGAACAAATCATGTCAAACCAACCTGATAGTTTTCCTGGAAAGGATAACAAGCTTATGGGTAAGGGGGAAGTGGTAATTGTGGTATATCTTGATGCTAGGCTTCTGGCACAGTCTCATATGACCTTTTCGTAATCAAACTAGAGAAATGCAACCTCGGTGGAGTTACTACAAGGTGAGTTGCACTGCATCTACACTACAAGATAAATTTGAATTTAAGGCTTGACATTTCCACATGACCGTCTTCACTGAAAATACCATTAGTTCAATTTAGGGTGCACTAAACTCAAGATTACAAAATCGCAGTTACCCGACGGGTATAGTGTCAAGCTGGAACTCAGGTCGATTAAAGGCTAGTGTGGAAGCGCCATGTCCTAAAATCGAATTTATTAGCCTCCAGAGTGTCTCTCATCTATCCCACAAAGCTATGCATTCTGCACCTGGCTCCCAGCTCCCTGCTACTAGCAGGATCTGGGAAACTGACCAGGGTGCTCCACTCCTGTGGTGGGGGCCAGGCATCCCACCACTGGGCTGCTGGAGTTGCACACGGGACCAGGCACCATGCCGCTGGGCTGCTTGAGGCTGCTAGAGCTGTGAGCAGCGCCAGGCACCATGCTGCCAGGCTGCTCAAGCCATGCGTGGGGTCAGGCACTCCTCTGCCAATTGCACACGGCCAGATGCCCATGGGCATGCACTCACCCTGCAGTTAGCCACCTACAACCAGGCACCTCCAGCTAATGGGTTCCTGCAGCTTTTCCACTAGTGCCAGTGAATGTCAGGGTTTTTTTTTCTTTTTTTGAAGAGGATTTGTTTGGAAGGAGAGGGAGTGTTTTTGGGTGCTTCTGGGGAGGGTTGTTTTTGGGAGCATTTTTTCAGGGGGAAGTTGGGGTGGGACTAAGGCTGGAGAAGCTTATGGGGATGGGGAGTAAACCCTCACATTTAACAGACTATGGGGAAGAAGGAACGACTCTATTAGTCTGTTAAATAGAAGGTTTACTATACTAGTGGGAGCTGGGAAATTGACCGGAGCTGCTTCACTGTCAGTTTCCCAGGTCCCCCAAACTGCTGGACCTCAGCAGTGCTGCTGCTCCTGGCTCGGAATGCAGGGCTGAGGGAACCATGGGATAGGTTCCCACAATGCTCTGGTGCAACAGTTGATGTTTGGAGATGTCAGCGTGGAAGCCATGTGCCAAATTTGCTGGGATCCTGTGGGAAGTGAGGATACTTAAAATTGAATTTAGAAAAACCAGCATTATAAAATTGATTTTAATAAAGTCAAATTTATCTTGTAGTGTAGATGTAGCCTGAGACTTAGGGAGTCAGAGGGCAAGAGGAGGCTTTTGGCTGAGGCAGAGGATTTGGGCACATGGAGGGGAGTGAGGTCTCCAACTGCCGGTACAGCCTCTCTTGTTCAGGCTGGGGATGAGGAGTTTGGGGTGAAGAAGGGTATGCAGGACTGGGATTGAAGTGTTTGGAGGGCAGAAGGCAGCTCTGTGCAGTGCCGTGTCTCTTGACACAATTCTAAAGCTTCCATTGGCTGTGGTCCCTGCTTGGGCATGGCCAGCATGTGATGCCTGCTGTCTGCTCATGCAGTCCTCTAGCTGCCCATATTTCCAGGAGCTATGTGGGGCTGCTGCACACATCTCATGGGGTAAGATAATCCCCGAGCCCAACCCTGGTTCCTGGCAGGAGTATCAGAGCAAGGCAAGCTCCCAACCCTACTCCCAGGCATGAGCTTGAGGGCTGGATTAAGAGGTCCAAAGAGCTGGATGTGGCCCAGAGGCCTTAGTGTGCCTACATCTGGCCTAGATAATACTTACTCCTGCCATGACTGCAGGGGGCTGCACTAGACGCTCTTTCAAGGTTCTTTCCCATCCTATGATTCCATGACTATCTGGGGTATAACACAGCTGTGAAAAAACTGTTCTGATGCTACTTGTACTTTTTTCCATATTGGCTGATCAGACTGTATTGGAGTAGTGCCCAACACGTGATGGATGGAGTGTAAACTTTAAAAGGTTCAGAGGAGCACACCAACGCAAAGCTTGGAACTTGTGACAGGTGGGAGAGACAACACAATAAGATCTCCAAATGGCTGACAGTATATGCCCACCAATGATTTGACACCCCCACCCCTCCGAGCCCCAAATCAATCTTCAGGGTGTAGGGAGTGGAGTGTCCTTTGTGCCAGTTTGAATTCAAATAGTTGCTGTTCTAGTGAAACTGTTGTGAAGTTTGGTCTGCTGGGTGCATGCTTCTTGCTTAAGGGATGCCACGGAGATTGGATTGAGAGGAGCTTGCACTACTGAGTTAGTTAATACAAAAGCCACAGGTGAAACCTTTCTTGAATCAGGACGAGAAAGCAAAGGTTCAGCTGATCACATATTTAAAATTCTATTTGTATTAGGCTAGCGCCCATGGGCTCGAATGAGAAATGGACCCCCATTCTGTTAGGTGCTGTACAAAAGCACAACACAATGGCTACGTCTACACTAGCCCCAAACTTTGAAATGGCCACGCAAATGGCCATTTTGAAGTTTACTAATGAAGCGCTGAAATGCATATTCAGCGCCTCATTAGCATGCGGGCGGCCGCGGCACTTTGAAATTGATGCGCCTTGCCGCCACGCAGCTTGTCCTGATGGGGCTCCTTTTTGAAAGGACCCCGCCTACTATGAAGTCCGCTTATTCCCATGAGCAGATCGAAAAGGAGCCCCATCAGGACGAGCCGCGTGGCAGTGAGCCGCGTCAATTTTGAAGTGCCGCGGCCGCCCACATGCTAATGAAGCGCTGAATATGCATTTCAGTGCTTCATTAGTCAACTTTGAAATGGCGATTTGTGTGGCCATTTCGAAGTTTGAGGCTAGTGTGGACACGGTCAATTAGTATTACAGCCTAGGCTTCTTTTACAATATGGGGTGGCAGAAAAGAATATGGGAAGACTGTTCGACTCTCAGTCATTATGGCTTGCACCAGGCAAAAATGATCAATGAATTGATTTGTCTGGAGTTCAGAGATTGGAACAATAACAATGCAAGCAAGGCAGAGTGCAAAAGTCTAAAGTTGTGTCTATATCACAAAGTTTCTTTGACAGAAGAGGCCTTCTGTGGACAAAACTAGGGAGCGTCCATGCTACAAATACGTTCTGTCCAGAATCTGTCAACAGAACACAGCCTTTTTCCTGGCACAGTTATGTCTTTTGAGGCACAGCGCCTCTGTAGACAGATTCTGTAGACAAAAAAATAGTGTAAATGCTCCTGGGGACCCTCTGTCAACAGAGAGGGCTTCCAGTTTACCTGGCAGCCCTATTTGCAGAGCTGGTTGGCTGTTCTGTTGACAGAGGGCTGAGAAGTCTGGCTGCTCTCTGTAGACAGAGGGCATTGAGAGCGGGAGCCCCATTAGGCGTGGAAGTGTTCTGTTGACAGAAGTTCTGTCGGCAAAACTCTGTTGACAGTGACTTCTGTAGACAGAACTTTGTAGTGAAGACCCAGCTTAAGAGGACAGTCAAGGCATGTTAGATCTGGGCATCTGGAGTTTTCAAAATACAGGTTGGTTGGTACATTTGATGATTTGGGCTCAGGAAAAGCTACTAGGCAACATCTACCCTAAAGAGTTAACTGGGGATTTTGTCAACAAAACTCATGGAGCATCTACACACAAAATGTGTTTTGTTGACAGTTTCTGTCATGACAGTTTCTGCCAACAAAAAAGCTGTGTAGATGCTCTGGGGCCCTTGTTGACAGAGCAGGTCAAAAGATCCATCCACTTTTATGTGTAGAAGTGGTCAACAGAAGTTTAGTCGGAACATATCTTCCCACAATAACTTCTGTAGACAGATACTTCTAGTATAGACATGGCCCTAGATGTGAGCTACCTGAGTGTGTTTTGCAAGCTGGGACATTTTGATGTAGTGCATATCTATAGAGCTATTTTAAATAAATAAATATTTAAAAATCAAGGAAGATTTATCCAGTGATAGACACTTGTGTCAGTAAGCCAGCATATCATTATTAGTAGTCCATTAACTGGAATCAGTTGATATTATGGAAGGTAAGAAGTGAACACATAAGGGACTTCTAAATACTACACTTGTAGAAAAAAATCATACACGGGGAATCCCAGAATCACAGATGTGACTGTAACATCAGTTCTTGTGTTTAAAATGCTGAAATGCAAATGCATTTACTTTGTCCTGTAAAGTTTTACCATTTAGGATAGCAAACTTTAGCCTGCTCAAGTGAATAAGAATATACTCTTCAGGTAAAGGTGTGCAGGACTTGCCCTTTAATGTCTCTATCATCCACCAAATACCTGTTTCTAAAAAGCACTTTCCTCAGTGATAGGAGAACCATCTGCTTGAAGATGCTGTTATTTCAATAGCCTGCATGTTTTCCTTCATTTCATATGTAAGGAAAATGATACTATACAAGACAGTTGCATCCGGTAAAGGTTCATTGGTACAGTTTGTGAGATTGACTTAATCCATTCCTTCAGTGGTCTGAAAGGCCAAGTTGGTTTGCTTTGTGCAGGGCTCAGAACAGAAGTCTGCAGAGCTTGATGCAGCACTGGAAATGCAGCTTTGATGCTGCATGTGAAGACTACAGATATTTTAAAGTAAGCATCTATTAGATACAGGCAGTACACTGTAAGGTACACAGTAGCTCCTGACCCCCCACTGCTGTGGATTTTAGTAGTGAAATATGCACACCAGATATTGACCTATATACCTGGCAAATACTTAGTGTGGCTTTAATGTTGCCATGTTTGGGCATCACTTCACTAGAAACTCTGGCTATGTGCTTGTGTGGTGCTGAGGGTGGCTACAAGATGGTGTTAGAGCTTCTGTCTGAAGAATCATCATTCACCACTTAAAACTACAATCCCATTCCACCTGTTATAGATAGAGACAGATTTAATTGACAGAGTATAAAAAGAGATGATTATTAAATAAAAACAGAGGGACAATACAAACTAATCAACAAAAATCATAAGTTTTATTAGCTAAGCCCCAGGCTTCAGTTACTTTTAAAAAATGCAATAAAATATTTGCACTTACTCAACAAACACAGCCACGTATGCTATTATTGCTACACTGCCAGAGTTGCCAAAGAGGTGGCTGTGACAAAGGTGATTTTAGAGTCCTATTGTTAAATGATAAATGTTACATTTCATATAGCGCATGGCCTTCAGTCAAACCATCTGAAACCAGACCAGTAAAACTGAAGCAGTCCAATCATTCCTGCTCCTAGTTACACTACAATGTGGTAATTTTTATAGTGGACGTCTGCCCATTGAACAATAAAATCAAATATCTTTACTTTTAGATCCTAGCTTAAATAATGGTAATAATGAATGCCTAGCAATGTCTGTTTCTGCAATGAAATTTACATAAATACTTCATTTTCCAATATCAATCCCAATTTGGCATGTATAGTCAAGTCTTCTGTTCAGCATGACAAGTTTTTAGTCTGTGCACTGAGAAATGAGCCTGGAAGTGTTATCTAGGCAAAATTCTAGGAGATTAATTATTAAAACCAAAATCGCGATTTATTCATATAAAGATTATATAAACAGGCTTAAAAATCAAATTCAAATCTATACAGTATCTCTCCAGCAATACCATCAAATCAAATCTGACTCACAAAACTACTGTACTGACAATATTTTCCCCGTTGCATTCTTGCAAAAAACTATTTTTAATTTCAGACAAGGGCTTTCTCTGTTTTCTTTGAGATAGAAGGATGAACAATTGATCTCACTGATAATTGTCACCTTTCTTGCATGGGTGATTACCAAAAAGATCTAAAACTTGTTGAAAGCATAGGTCAAAGACAGCTTTCCCAAAGTTTCACCATCTCATTACATATGCTCATTCTGTGTCTACGTACACAGGTAAGTGCTTGCACTCACAATTACTTCTGCTCCATGAAGCTCTGTGTGTGTGTGTGTGTGTGTGTGTGTGTGTGTGTGTGTGTAGGGGTGGGAAATTTGTTATGTAAGTGGAAACACGCCCCGTGCATCCAGTCTAAGTGATAGCACTGGTTAATGAAATAAAATGGTTCTAATCTGGGGACAAATCAAAATGAACTCTCTCTAGGTAACTATATGGCCCTTCACCACCATTGTATCTGATGCTTGAAAATAAAGTGAAAGGGTCAAGAAAGAGCCCTGCTGCTTGGACTCTCCCACACCCCCCCTCAATCCATCAGTGAGAGGCAACCCAGTGCTCAGGCTGTCCCCTCCCACCATATCCAACACTTGGAGGTAGTGGAGCTCTGGCTGCCAGACCCAGAGTGGCAGCAGCAGCCCAAGAAAAGAGTGGCAATGGGGCGCTAAGTTTGCTGTGAAAAATGGTATTGATGAACATAATTTTTCATATTGCCTCCCTTACTCCTGTGCTTCCACTGGCACAGCGCTGCTTTCAGAGCTGGGTGCTTGGCCAGCAGCTGCTGCTGTCTGCTCTGCCTTTAGATCTGGATGACAGTATGTGCACTTGGGAGGAGGCATGAACTACAGACATGTCGAATAAGTTGGAGAAGCACAGATCTAGAGAAAATGGATAAAATGAGCAGAAATCCTTTTCTTTCCTAAAATTAATGGCCTGTCTGTGTAGATTGAAGGTATGTGAGAAAAACATGGATGAAGGCATGTTGTCTTAAACAGGTTTAATGTTTCTCAGCAGACCAAGGACTTTACAAGTAAAGAGATTTTTCCCTGCTCTGTAGATACATTCAAACTTTCCTCTTCCTCTGGGCCATATGTATTCCACAAAGACACAGATGGGTGAATGTTGTTTTCTTTTTTTAATGATATTCATGTTGAACAGTAGTTAGGGTAGAAAATGATCAGATAATGATGTGACACTTTCACCCAATTTGCTTTCTTTAGTGGGGAATTTTTGCTTTTTGTCTTTTGATCTCCAGTGGAGTATATATGTGGGAAGAAACATGACTTCTGTCTTTGGGATGAAAGGGAAGTAGACTTTTATTGAATCAATTGACCTTCATTCTGTGGCTGTCTTTATTCAGACAAAGGCTGTGTCTACACTGTGAGATAAATGCAAATATTTAAGACAGTTAGCTTGATATTACCACGTGACCATCTTTGCTATAAATACCATTAGCTTGATTTAGGGACCACTAATATCGATAGCATAGTATCGTTGGAACTGCATGTGTGTAGCATCAAGGTCGAATTTAAACTAAAGGCCAGTGTGGAAGCGCCATGTCTTTTAAATTGGATTTATTAGCCTCCAGAAGTGTCCCATGTGTATCCCACAAAGCTACGTGGTTAGCCACTATGTATGGCCGCTTCCTTCTCCACTGCTCTCCATCCAGTTGCACAGGAAGGTCAGAGGAAGCCTGCGGATTTTAGATTAAATTTGAATCTGAATTCATCTACACCCAGGTGTGCAAATATAAAGGGCACACACAAAGAAAAAAATGTCCCATCCAGGAACTTTCTGTACATGCCAGAATTTCTGAAGATGCACATGTCATAAACCCTCCCTGATCATCCCACATTGATATCGGTGAAACAACGTTTGTGATCTACCAACCCCTCCAAAACCATGGAGAAGTATTCCTTTCAGTTTATATACTCAGAGGCCAGGTGTTCCAGGGCTGTGATGGGGATGTGTGTGCCTAGAGAGGTAGTGGAATCTCCATCTCTGGAGATATTTAAGAACAGGTTAGGTAAATGGCCATCAGGGATGGGCTAGACAGTACTTGGTCCTGCCATGAGGTCAGGGGGCTGGACTTGATGACTTCTCACGGTCTCTTCCAGTTCTATTATTCTATGATTCTATTGACCCACAACAGTTAGGAATACCCTGGGCAGCAAAGCCATCCACCATGGCCTGTACCTATTCCAGGGTCATGGTCTTTCTGAGGAGACACCAACAGGTTGCATGGCCACCTGCATCACCACAGACCCCATTGTAGATCTGCAAACCCCACATTGATTTGCCATTCACTGGTAACTGTTGGGTGTTGCAAACTTCCACAGTATGATTGCCACTTGATTCTGAAGCATTAAAGCCAGGCACATTCTTGTATTGTTGCACTTCAGGGCAGGCACCAGCACATCACAGAGTTCCATAAAAGTGGGCTTGCATACGTGAAAGTTCTGCACCCACTGCTGGTCATTCCAGGACTCCAAAAGGATGTGGTCCCACCAGTGTGTGCTGGTCTCACAGGTCCAAAACCACTGGTCCACAGTCATCAATGGGTTTGGGACAGCCAGCATTTGGGAGTTCTTGGACCGCAGTTGAAATATTTCCTCTTCAAAGTCATCATCATTATACTGAGCCATCATTGCACTTTTTAAACAGAAAGCAAAATTTTGTGACCATATGGGAAGTTTCCGTAATAGTGTGTGCAATGACTTGAAGCCTTTGGGGATCCAAGCTTGCACTAGCTCTGTGCCAGGGAAAATGCCACAGGAAATGGAGCACTTTTTGGGTGCTCTGAATTCTGGGACAGTGCTTTGCATTCTGAGATGAAACACCCACAAGCTGGTCTAAGAACCTGTGGTACAGGTAACCACAGTGCATTGCTCACACAATTGAACTTGCATAAGGCAATGGGGACACAGAAACTTGATATGGAGAAATGGTGAGTTGAATTTCAAAAAGGTTTGTGGACACTTAAATTCGAATTCATAAGGGCTGTGTCTGCACTTTCATCCTCTTTCAAAACAGGCAAGCAAATGAGGGAACTCAAAAATGCAAATGATGTGTAGATTTACATATCTGACACCTCATTTGCATATTTCAAAAGAGCTTTTTCAGAAGAAGAAAAGCAGTGTAGATGCATCTCTTTTCAAAGTAAACCCCATCTTCAAAAGAAACCTTCTTCCCTTTTTTATGGGAAGAAGGCTTCTTTCAAAGATAGGGTTTACTTTTGAAAGAGCTGCATCTACACAGCTTTTTTTCTTTCAATAGAAGTGCTTTTGAAAAAATAGGCAAATGAGGTGCCAGATATGTAAATTTTTGCCTTATTTGCATTTTCAAGTTCCTTTATTTGCATGGTTCTTTCAAAAGAGGAATGCAAGTGTAGACACAGTTAAGAATGAGGTTACAAATTTAATTTATTAAATGCTAAATTTATCTCGTAGTGTAGATGCAGCAAAAGTTTGTCTTGAACTCTTTATCTATGCTTAGGCATCAGAAAGCAGGCTGAGTATTCTGAGATCCAGCAGCACGAGTCCCAGTGACTTCTAAAGAGTTAGACATACAAGACCTTTTCAAATCCAAAGATATGACCTGTTGATAAAATTGACCCAATGCGATCATTTTTCTGAAGAGGTCTCAGGGTTGTAGGCTGATAAAAGTTCTATAGAGACAGCACTGCCTGGACTTGGGTGAAAAGAAATCTGATGAAGTTTAACAAGGACAAGTGCAGAGTCCTGCACTTGGTACAGAAGAACCCAAGCATTGTTACAAGAGACTGACAGCAGAAAAGGACTTGGGGATTACAATGGAAGAGAAGGTGGATATGAATAAATAGTGAGCCCTTGTAGCCAAGAAGGCTAATAGCATATTGTGGTCCATTAGGAGGAGCATTTCCAGCAGATCTAGAGAATGTATTATTCCCTTCTATTTGGCACTGGTGATACCACATCTGGAGTATTATCTCCAGTCCAGAGGGGCCCCCAGTACGGAAGGGAAGTGGCTACACTGGGGAGGGGCCAAAGGAGGGCAATGAAAATGATTAGGGGGCTGGATCACATGACTTACAAGGAGAGGATATGAAATTTGGGCTTATTTAGTTGTTATCAGAAGAGAAAAGCAAGGGGTGATTTGATAGCAGGTTTCAGCTTCCTGAAAGGGGGCTCTAAAGAGGATGGAGAGAGACTGTTCTCAGTGGTGACAGATGGCAGAACAAGGAACAATGGTCTGAAGTTACAGTGTAGGAGGTGCAGTTTGGATACTAGGAAAACTATTGCATTAGGAAAGTGGTGAAGCACTAGAACACATTACCTAGAGAGGCGGTGGAATCTCCATCCCTAGAGGTTTTTAAGTCCTGGCTTCACAAAATCCTATATGGAATGATTTAGTTAGATTTGATCTTGCTTTAGGCAGGGTGCTGGACTCAATGACCTCCTGAGTTCCCTTCCAGCATTAGGATTCTATGATTCTATGACTTCAGAGAGTTTCATAGAGCAAAATGGACCTGCTAAATTAAAAAAAAAAGTCCTGAGTGGGGTAAAATATGAACAAGTAGAAACCATATTAGTGTATTGATTTTCCTGAGTGAACAACTTCTTTTCCCACACTGTCCTCCTTAGGGATAGTAAATCTAAAGAGTAGTCAAGAAGGTTATTGAAGGTTTGCATTTGAGTTTTCCCTTTCATCATCCCATATCAGATTTTCTTTGGGTCTCTTAAAAGATTTATTATGTTTTATTTCACGGCAGCACCAATGCACAGCTTTAAATCACTACTTTAAAAAATAGAATAAATATGAATGCTCCCCTTTCCTTTCTTTTTAAATATATATTAATTCAGTAGCATGGTTATCATATGCTTGTGAGATATAACTGTGGCCTGATAGGTTGGAGTGATTTATTATGATTTTAAAGTTGAGGGGAGGGGGTTGTTTCATAAGATGTCCTTCTTAATAGAACTGGGAGTAGATTAAAGTAAATGTTTTGACAGTTGTCAGATACACCAGATACTTGTTCATCTTTTCTCACAGTAACACACGTTACTTCCTTGAGTGTTTAGAACAGTGATTCTCAACCTCTTTACCATTGTGGGCCACGTATGTCTCTCTCTCTGTGTTACGTGGGCTGTATCCACACTATATATGGACTGAGCTATTGATCAATGGATCTCATCTTCTGCAGTGCCGTTGGTGAGTAACTAAACCCATTCTTAATCGGCAGAGCCGATAATGTATGTCACATAAAAAACCACCAGCTGCAGGTGTTGCATGTTCTTTTTGGATCCTACACTTTTCCAGTAATGTCTCGATATGCTGACTCTCAAAGCAATTAAGAGCCTGCAGAATGGTTTGACACCAGGGCAATCTGTCCTGAACTAAAGTTTCCAGATCACTGGGAGATATGCCACATTGGCCTTTAAGATGTCTTTGTAGCGCTTATACTGACCACCAACAGACCGCTTTCTATGAGCAAGCTGGCCATAGAAGACCATCTTTGATATCCATGTATCATCCATCCTCAAAACATGACCAGTCAATCAAAGCTGTTTGTTCATAAGCATGATTTCCATGCCTATAACACCACACAGCTTAATAACCTCTGCGTTAGGAATTTTATCCAACCACTTTATGTGGTCAATCTTTCTCAGACTGCGCATATGGAACTGATCGAGTTTCAATGTGGTGGTGAGATATTGTCCATGACTCTGAGCCATACAGAAGGATGTTCAGGACAACTGCCTGATAAATTCCATACCAAGGTAGCAGTTTAATACCATGGTAAGGGGTCTGCCACTGAAATAGTGAGAAGAGCTACTTTTTCAAACTGAGTTATGTAATCAATACTTCAAGAGCCACAATGCATGTGAATGAGACAGTCCTTAATAAATAATGTCAAAATGTACTTTTTGTAACCCCTTTTTTTAAGAATAACACGCACACAATGATTTGCCCAGGAGGAGGCACTAGCCCTGCAAGGAGGGAAGCTGTGCTCGGCTCCCAGGAGTCCCCTGTTTCCTCCTTCTCAGCCAGCTATGAAGCTCCAGCAGGTGAAAACTTGCCAACCCTCCCACCACCTGCTCAATTCTCCCACATGCAGCATGGACAGCTCCCTGCCCTGCCTCTGCTGAAATAATGGAACTAAAGTTAATTGGTTCAATGGTTCAGCTCTTAAACTAAATAAATTTATTTCCACTATTTCAGCTGTGGCAAGGCAGGGATACCCAAGAACTGATGGTCAGGAGTTGGCAGCCTGCAGCTGCGGAGCCACTAGAGCTGCAAGTGGCTCCTTAAAGAGCCACATGTGGCTCCGCAGCTGTAGGTTGCTGACTCCTGACCGTGGTCATTCCATAGGCATTTGGTCAATTTCCAAAGTCAGTGCTGGCTTTGGCTAATCAAGCAGATAGGTCATGTTTATGCTAGAGGACAATACTCTTCTAAGGTAGCAAAAGTTGTGAAGAGGACTGTACTAGCACAAGTGATCACGGGAGTTCTGGGCTCTTTTCAAACAGGCCAAGGCCTAACTTCTGTCTTCTTGAGGTTCACTGTGAGTCCAAAACGGTGAGCAGAAGCAAGAAAATGATTAAAAGCTCCTGTGCTTCGTTCACTGAATGAACCAACAGTGCACAGTCATCAGCAAACAGAAGGTCATGGGTAGTTGTAGTAATCACTTTAGTGTGAGTCTGAAATCTCCTGAGACTGAAAATACTGCCAATTGTTAGGAACTGAATAGGTACGCCCAACTTGAAGTCCTTGAAAGCAACTGACAGCATAATTGAAGAGTACATGTTGAACAGAAGAGGAGCAAGGACACATCCTTGCTTTGTACCATTTGATATTTCAAAAAGTACTGATGTTTCTCTGTAGTTAAGGATGTGACCAAGCATGCCATCCTTAACAACGTTAAGCTGAGGACAGTCCATGGGCCATGCATTGCTGGCTCTACATTAGTGCACTCTGCTGATGGCCTCACTTTATCACAGATAGTGCTAAAATCCTTGACCTCTGGGCTGAACATTTTCAAAAATTATTAAACCAGACCTCAAATTTGACAGCAGCGTTCTTGAAGAGATTCCTCAGTGGGTTAATGATTTACAGCTGCTCAAACCACCAACTCTTGATGAGGTACAAAAAGCTGTTAAACAGATAAAATCTGGAAAGGCACCTGGCTGTGATGTAATTCCATCAGAAATTTATAAAGCTGCTGGTGGCCAGCTGATGTACCATCTCACCCGTTTATTTAGTGCCATTTGGGAGAAGGAGCTAGTCCCCCAGGACTTCAAAGATGTCCTGACTGTGTATATATATATATATATACACAGGAGAAAAGGTGAATGTGCATGTTGTGATGACCATCAGGGCATTCCTCTGCTCTCTATAGCTGGTAAGGTCCTGGCCCACATCCTTTATAACAAGCTTTCACTACATGTGTTCACTGTGTTTTTTTTCTAGGACTCAAGTCCTGCTGGCAGCCTCAGCTGAAGGATCCCTGGCTGGGTTGTGGGGTGAGGGCACCGCAGCCACACAGCTGGGAGCCAGCTGGAGTGCAGAGCCCTGCTAGTGGCCTCAGCTGTGAGATCCTTGGCCCGGGGGCAAGGGGACCCCCCAGCCCCATGGCTTGGAGCTGGCTGAGGTGCAGAGCAAATTGGCTGTCGTGCAAATTGGCTGTCAGGCAAATTGGCTGTCGTGAAAAATTTATCAAAGCTGTTCAGTCTTTGCCCAAGTATTATCCAGAGCCCATTTTGGTTGACGGTGTTGAACACCTTGGTCAAATCGATGAAAATCCCATAGAGGTCCTGATGTTACTCTCTACATTTCTCTTGTATCTGTCTGGCTGTAAATATCATGTTGGCAGTGCTTCAAACGGCACAAAATCCACACTGGCTTTCAGGAACAATGCCATTGTTGAATACATGGGGCTTTTTTTTTCTGCCAGAATGCACCAGAACAGAGTTCCGGCACCATTTTTCCCCCAGACGGGGATCCTGTGGCTGGCACGGCCAGCAGAGCTCCATGCCGCAGACAGCTCCCAGCCGTATGGCTGTGGGGTCCCCTCCACCCCCCAGCTGAAGCTGCTGGCAGGGCTCTGCGCCCCAGCCAGCTCCAAGCCATGGGGCTGGGGGGTTCCTTTGCCCCCTGGCCAAGGATCTCACAGCTGAGGCCACTAGCAGGGCTCTGCACTCCAGCTGGCTCCCAGCTGCGTGGCTGTGGTGCCCCCACCCCACAACCCAGCCAGGGATCCTTCAGCTGAGGCTGCCAGCAGGACTTGAGTTCTAGAAAAAAACCACAATGAACACATGTAGTGAAAGCTTGCTGTCAAGGATGTGGGCCAGGACCTTACCAGCTTATAGAGAGCAGAGGAATGCCCTGATGGTCATCACATCATGCACATTCACCCTTTCTGCTGTATATATGTACAGCCAGGACATCTTTGAAGTCCTGGGGGACTAGCTTCTTCTCCCAAATGGCACTAAATAAATGGGTGAGATGGTACATCAGCTGGCCACCAGCAGCTTTATAAAAATGTTTTAAAATCATATCTATCAGCTTCACCTTGGAGTTTAACTTCTTGATATTTCTACCACCTTTCACTTGCTGTAATTTTCTTTGTGCCTCCTACTTAGCTTGAATATATGCAGATTTCCTGGAGGTATTCTCTTTATCTTTGATGCAAGCCAGGTATGTCACATGCATCTTATCAAGAAGAGCCTGGGCATCCCCGTCCTTGTGCCTGCCTTTTTGGAAACCGAGGCTCTCAACAGCAATTCTGTAGGTTGTTTCTTTGATGTTAATCCAATCATCCTCAACAGTGGGTGACCATTCTTGACCTTCATTGTTGATGATTAAGGAAGTGTCAAACTGCATTGAAACCATGCTTGTGTCTTGGGTGTTTCAAGTTTACCCACAGTTAGCTTTCTTGGCATACAACAGAATGATAATGTTTTGGTGGACAAAGGTTCAAGGAAGTAGCACTGCATACCATGCAAACAAGGAGCCAGTGCCATGCATTGCACAAGTCAACTTGACATCAGAAAGATCTCTTTGTTTTCTGATGAAGTAGTCAACTATATGCCAATGCTTAGCTCAAGGGTGCATCCAAATTGCTTTGTGTTTGTTCGCCTGTTGGAAGAATGTGCTTGTAATAACAAGTTCATGCTGTGCACAAGTGTGAAGAAGAAGGGTGAGTTCTCACTTCCAATACCATGATGTCCAAGCACCTTTGGCCATGTGGTGTAGTCCTGACCAGGTCTAGCGTTAAAATTACTGAGTAGGTGTAGCTTGGATTTAAAAGGTACTGAAGAGATCAATGAATTCAGGCTAGCATAGAACGCCTCCTTTTCATCATCTGCAGCAGTGAAAGTTGGTGCTAATGCACTAACAAGTGCAAAGCATTGTCCCTGCCTCAGTCTAAGCCTTGTGGCCAGAAGGAGGAGACTGATGGCATGTGGCTTGGATTCAAGCTGGGGGACTAGAGATGTCTTGATGGTGAAGTCAACATCTGCTTGCCTTGGGTGACCATCAGGTAACCCACACAGTAATACGAATAGCCTGCTCCAACATCTGTGAACTGGCTGGTACCAGAAATATGTGTTTCCCTTAGAGCTGCAACATCAATTTGATAGTGTGCAAGTTCTCTACCAATGTTTGCTGTCCTGCATTCATAGTGATCATTGTTGTCAGGGAGTGTGTGTACATTCCAGGATGCAAAGCGTAGTTTCTGTTTAGTCATTGATTTTTCCTTGTGATTGCCAAAATTGGATATCCAGTCAGTCACAGTTAATCAACAGGGAGCAGTTGGAACAAGGTCTGTTCAGGGATTCTTTTCTCTCACCCTCTTTTTCCGAAGAAAGCAGCGCTGTCCCTAAATAGGGCTATTTTGTCACCTACGCAGGATACGGGAGTAGCTGTTGTTCCAGTTCAGCAGGCAGACAACCATCACACCTTGGCTGCGTACATGTAGGTTTGTGTTTAAATGCTTCCAGTGGTATCCTCCACCTGCATCCGATGTCATTGCCCAACAAAGTCATTTCAGCCCAGACTTTATCAAGATGGGACTTAAAAATCTCTAGGGATGGTGATTCCACCACCTCTCTAGGCAATGGCTTCCAGTGCTTCATCACCCCTTCTGGTGAAGTAGTTTTTCCTAATATCCAACCTACTCTTCTCCTTCTGTAACTTCAGACCATTGCTCCTTCTTCTGCCATCTGTCACCACTGAGAACAGTTTCTCTCCATCCTTTTCAGAGCTCCCCTTCAGGCAGTTGAAGGCTTGTATTAAATCACTCCTCGGTCTTCTTTTCTGCAAACTCAATAATCCCAAATCTGTCAGCTTCGCTTCATAGGTAATGTGATTCAGCTCCTTAATCATTTTCATTGCCCTCCACTGAACCTGCTCCTGGGGGTGCAAAACTGGACACAATATTCCACATGTGGCCTCACCAGTGCCGAATAGAGGGGAACAACAACTTCTCCAGATCTACTTGAAATGCTCCTCCTAATGCACCCCAATATGCCATTAGCCTTCTTGGCTACAAGGGCACACTGTTTACTCATATCCAGCTTTAATCCACCATAATCCCTAGGTCCTTTTCCACTGTACTCCTGCTTAGCCAGTCGGTCCCCAGCCTATAACAATGCTTGGGAATCTTCCGTCCCTAGTACAGGACTCTACGCTTCTTCTTGTTGAACCGCATCAGATTTCTTTTGGCCCAATCCTCCAATTTATCCCAGTCACTCTGGATCCTATCTCTACCCTCCAACATATCTACCTCTCCCCACAGCTTGGTGTCATCTGCAAACTTGCTGAAGGTGCAATCCAGTCTGTCATCCAGGTCATTAATAAGACGTTGAACAACATTCTTTGGATTTCAGATCAAAAGAGTGTGCTTTGTATGTAGATGCTTCACTGGTTCTTTTGAAAAAGGGCTGGCTTTTTCACAAGAACTTCCTAGTGCAGACACAGCGTTGGTGATTTGGTATGAAGTAGAATAAAAGGAATAAAATTTCTAATTAAATGTTTTACAATCACTAATCTTTGAGTAAGAGCAATGATTGCACAGTAAAACAAGTCAAACATTTAGTTATTGCTGTTTCGTTTAACGTTTAGGGGAAAACAGATGGGCTTTATGCTATTTTCTTGCTGTTACTGTAACTTTTATTCCTCCTGCTGCTGATTATTGTTTATTTTCTTGCCAGTTTTACTACTGAGCCTCACACTGCTATCTAGCTCCCTGCCAATTTTGACCTTTTGTTAGGCACTCAGCTTCTTTCCCATCAGTGTTATTTCATGGCTTCAAGTGCTGTACACTCGCTGGTTACAAGCAGTAGAAAGTGAACAGACACCGTGATGGAACTGAACAACAATCAGGAATTTCAGGAAGCTGGAAAACGAAAGACAAAGTGATCATCAGCAAACTGAATTTTCCTCCCCTGAATCCTGATTTTAGAGGTTGTTATGTTTTAGTCTACTTCAGGGTTTAGATAAATGAACCAGCAAATGTTTTATGAAAACTGGAATGGCTTCTGGGGAGAAACACACACACAATTCTATTGGGATCTTGGGATAAGGACTAAAAGAAATGCAATTTACAGTCTGTCTCCAGACACTTGATGTTGGAGTATGGTTGGCATATGCTGAAGATATAGGCTGACTTGATGCAGTTATTTCAGAGTGCTATAGCCAAAACAGAACCACTTTAGTTCTGTGACTAGTCCTGAAAGTGTATGATGTGAAAGACAAAATGGAAAAAGTGATTTAGTCTGAGGCACATGGCAGGCAAAGTTTCAATGGCAGGTATGTGCTGAAGGTCAGTAACCTTTCAGTTACAGGCTTTGAAATGTACTTTGGAGACTTACCCCAATGTAGAATAACACATCTTAAAAGAAGTCCTGTGGCACCTTATAGACGAACAGAAATTTTGGAGCATAAGCTTTCGTGGGCAGAGGCCCGCTTCATCCATGAAAGCTTATGCTCCAAAATTTCTGTTACTCTATAAGATGTCACAGGAATTCTTGTTGTTTTTGAAGATACAGGCTAACACAGCTATCTCTCTGATACATTTTAAAAATTAAGTTAATATTTGAAAAGGAAAAATGAGTTGCTAGGTGGAAGCTTTTACGGTTGGAGAAACATTATCAAAGATTTGAATTGGAAGAATGGTCCGACAGAAGATCTTTGGGATGAACAACTTAGGCCAAAATTTGAAATTTTAAGTACTTATGTTGCATACATGAAATGTTCACAAATGGGAACAAATGAATAATTGTGAATACAAAGGCTATGTTTACACGACAGAGATCTGTTGACAGAAGTTACTGTCAGAAGAGATCTTCTGGCAAAACTTATGTCAACAGATCACGTCCACACACAAAAGCAGATTTCAAGAGCAGTCTGCTCCGTTGGCAGTCTCGCAGCTCTCTCAACAGTACAGCCAACTGGAAGCTCAGCAAACAGATCTCCCTGGTGAACCTGTTAGCAGAAGGCCCTCTGGGGCATCTACATGGCCTTTTAGTTGACAGAAACTATTGACAAAGGCATTATTCCTCATTACGGAGAGGCAGAATACTATCAGCAGAAGTGCTGAGTTTTGTTGACATACTGTTGACAAAACACATTTTGTGTGTAGACATGCCATGAGTTTTGCCAGCAAAACTCTCTAGAGTAGACGTAGTCAAAATATGCAGTCGTAGATGCAAAATGGGTAATTTCTACACAGAGGAGTGTAGCACTTGGAGATGCTCATTTGGTGCATATAGTTATACAATTGCAAATGCCCTAGCTGCAACTACATTTAAAACATTGCTTTGCACACAACTTGAAATCCAAGTTTTTTTTCTCTTTTTTGCAAGAGTGAACCCACAGTGTCTGTCTGTGGCCTTTTATGAATAGAATCATAGAATCCTAGGGCTGGAAGGGACCTTAGGAGGTTATCTAGTCCTGGCCCTCACCTACGCAGGATCAACCCTAATTAAATTATCCCAGCCAGGACTTTGTCAAGCCAGGACTTAAAAACCCCTTGGGATGGAGATTGTACCACCTCTCTCGATAGCGCATTCCAGTGCCTCACTACTCTCCTGGTGAAATAGTTTTTCCTAATATCCAACCTACACCTCTCCCTCTGTAACTTCAGACCATTGATCCTTGTTCTGCCATCTGCCACTACTGGGAACAGCCTCTCTGCATCCTCTTCAGAGCTCCTCTTCAGGAAGTTGAAGGCTGCTATCAAATCACCCCTCAGTCTTCTCTTCTGCAGACTAAACAAGCCCAAGTCCCTCAGCCTCTCCTCAGAGGTCATATGCTCCAGCTCCTTAATCATTTTTTTTTGCCCTCCACTGAACCAACTCCAGTGCATCTACATCCTTTCTATTGTGGGGGAACCCAGAACTGGACACAGTACTCCAGATGAGGCCTTACCAACACTGAATAGAGGGGAATAATAACTTCTCTAGATGTGCTGGAAATGCTGCTCCTAATGGACCCCAACATGTCATTAGCTTTCTTGGTTACCAGGGCACACTGTTGACGCATATCCAGCCTCCAATTTACCTAGGTCACTCTGGACCCTATCCCTACCCTCCAACTTATTTACCTCTCCCCCTAGCTTAGTGTCATCTGTAAATTTGCTGAGGGTGCAATCAATCACCTCATGCAGGTCATTAATAAAGATGGTGAACAGTACTGGCCCAAGAACTGATCCTTGGGGGCATTCATCTTGAAAGTGACCATCAACCAGACATTGAGCCATTGATCACTACCTGTTGGGCCTAACCATCTAGCCAGCTTGCTGTCCATATTACAGTCCATGTATCCAATCCATATTTCCTTAACTTATGGGTGAGAATGTTGTGGGAGACTGTATCAGAAGCCTTGCCAAAGTAAGGTATGTCACATCCATTTAGTTGCCCATGTCCACAGAGACATTTATCTTATCATAGAAGCTAATCAGATTGGTCAAGCCTGACTTGCCCTTGGTGAATCCATGTTGACTATTCTTGATCACATTTTTTCTCTTCCAAGTGCTTCAAAATGGATTCCTTGAGGATCTCCTCCATGATTTTTGTGGGGACTGAGGTAAGGCTGACTGGTCTATAGTTCCCTGGATTGCCCTTTCCTTTTTTAAAGGTGGGCATTATGTTTGCTTTTTTCCAATCATGTGGGACTTTTCCTGATCTCCATAAGTTTTCAAAGATAATGGCCGAAGGCTCTGCAGTGACATCTGCCAATTCCGTCAGTACCCTTGGATGCATTAAATCCGGACACATGGATTTGTGTGCATTTAGCTTTACTAAATAGTTCTTAACCAGTTCTTTCCCCACAGAGAGCTGCCCCTCTCCTTCCCACACTTCATTGTCTAGTGCCATAGTCTGGAAGCTGACCTTGTCTGTGAAGACTGAGGCAAAAAAAAGCAGTGAGTACTTCAGTCTTTCCCACATCATCTTGTCACTAGGTTACTTCCCTCATCCAGTAATGGCCCCACACCCTGTCTGATCACCCTCTTCTTATTAACATATTTGAAGAAACCCTTATTGTGACCCTTCATATTCCTTGCTAGCTTCAGTTCCAATGTGCTTTCACTTTCCTGATTACCCTCTGGCATTTTCCAGCCATATGTGTGTGTACACACACACACACACACACACACACACACACACACACACACTCCTCCTTAGTCATCTGCCCAAGTTTCCACATCTTGTGCACATCCTTTTTGAGCTTAAGCTCACCAGGGGTTTCCCTGGTAAAGCCAAGCTGGTTGCCTACCATATTTGCTTTTCTCGTTGTGCATCGGGATGGTTTGTTCCTGTGCCTTCAATAAGACCGCTTTAAAATACTGCCAGTGCTCCAGAACTCCTTTCCCCTTCATATTAGTTTTCCAGGGTATCCTTCCCATCACTTCTCCCAGGGAGTTGAAGTCTGCTGTTCTGAAATTAAGGGTCTGTATTTCACTGCTCGCCTTTCTTCCTTTTGTCACGACCCTGAAATCCAACATCTCATGGTCACTGCAGCCCAGGTTGCCACCCACTTCTATTTCTCCTACTAGCTCTTCCCTGTTTGTCAGCAGCAGGTCAAGTTTGCATGGCCCCTGGTCAGTTCCTTCAACTATTGTACCAGGAAGCTATCCCCAGCATTTTCCAAAACCTTCCTGGATTGTCTGTGTACTGCTGTATTGGTCTCCCAAAAATGTCTTGGTGATTAAAATCTCCCGTGAGAACCAGGACCTGTGATTTGGAAGCTTCTCTTAGATGCTTGAAGAAATCCTTGTCTACCTCATCCACCTGACCTGGTGGACTATAGCAGACACCAACCACCACATCAGCTCTGTTGCTGCCTCCTCTTAGCTTTACCCGAAGACTCTCAACTTTTCTCCCTCTTTATATTGGAGCGCTGAGCAATCATTCTGCTCCCTCACACAGAGCGCAATCCCTCCTCCTTTTCTCCCTGTCTGTCCTTCCTGAATAATTTATACCCTTCCGTGACAGTTATATGAGTCATCCCATTAAGTCTTTGTTATTCCAATCACCTCATACTACTTTGACTGTGCCAGGGCCTCTAATTCTTACACAAGGTGAACTGCTAGGCAGACTCCCCTGTTAGCAGCCCCTTGTTTGCAGCTCCCAGCTGGTCATGCTCCTGCTGGTCACTTAGCCTCTGGCTTTTGAAGCCTTCTTCCCTTTGGTGCCTCCTACTCCTGGTGAGTCACAGTGTGTGTGTGTGTGGGGCGGGGGATGGGCTCAATCACTCTCTCACACACACGTGTGCATGCGCGTGCGCATACATTATGTTCATTTTCCATATGTGGCAAGATATTGTACGAAGAACAAAAGTTTAAATAAGGAAAATTACAAGGAAAGCAATGTTTTCTAGAAAGCAAAATAAATGTTATATAGGAATTAGAATATATATTATGGAGCACAGATACTTAAGTTTGAGACTTGTATTTTATTAGATGTCTCATTTTGGCTTCCCCTTGCAAAGTCTCAAGGTGAATTTTAGGTTTGCACATGATTAGTGGAAAATACATCTGCTTACTTTCAATAAATATGTTGATGTGATTTGGACAAATTTATTTTGAAATATTAAATTTAGGGGAAAAGATACTTTTCTGATTTTCTTGTTATACCTTATCTCAAACATCTTTGGAAAAAAAATCCTTGAAATTCAATTTTTAAGAATGGCCAAGGGTCCACATAGCCCCTTATGCTATCTTCTGACTCTGGCCAAAGGCACGATACAAATTGAACAGAACATGTAATCAAGTGATCCACTTCCTTTGACCCATTCCAAGCTTCTGGCAAAAAAAGCTTGGGACATCATTCCTGCTTGTCCTCACTAAAAGTCAATGATGGACCTATCCTCCATGAATCAGTTTATTTCTTTTTTAAATCCTGTTTTAGTTTTGGCCTTGAAAATATTCTCTGACAAGGAGTTCCATAGGTTGACTGTGTGTTGTGTGAAGAAATACTTTCTTTTGTATGTTTAAGTTGGTGCCTATTTATTTCATTTGGTGATTCCCAGTTCTCATGTTATAAGAAGTGAATAAAACTTTCTTATCTACTTTCTCTTCACCAGTCATGATTTTATAACGCTCAGCCATTACTCCCTGAGTTGTCTCTTTTTCAAGATGAGTTGTGCCAGTCTTAGTAATCTTTCCTCATATGGTTCAAGCCAAACCCCTTATCTTTTTTTTTGTCCTTTTCTGAACCTTGTCCAATTCTGATATATCTTTTTTTGGGTTGGGGTGACCATCTTTTCATGCAGAAGAGTTTACAATACCAGGGTATTAATGACCTGACATGCTCAGTTGCCTAATATACCCTTCTTCCCACCTCATTATGTGAAAACCCATCCTCAGTCTTGGAATTCTTCCTTTTTCTACCTGATGTCCACCACCACCAGTGTCAGAAGACTCCCTCTTTTATCTCAGAAATTTTCCTCCTACCCTTGTTTTTATAATTGGGTCCGGAAAAGCAGGAGCAAGTAAGGGCAGCCATGAGCAGCAGAAACATGACACATATCCAGGCAGCCTTTTACTCCTTGTCTGGGATGCAGAACTATAATTTTCCCCACCCTCAATTCCCTGCTATGTGCTGCCTCCCTCTGCTGCTTGCAGCTGGTGGGCTGGAAGTTATAGGGAGAACATGCAGGCAACAAACACTGTCTCTGCAGTAGCCCTCATCATCATCATCAATAACTGTGGGCTCAGCGCCTGTTGGTGTCTGATGCCTCTTTCACTATTTCCTTCCATCTTTCCCTGTCCAGTGCACAGTGGCTTAGTTTCTGTAGACTAGCTCTGCACCAATCTAACTATATTGTCTATCCATTCTCTGTGGGGTCTGCCTCTCCTATTTGAGCTGTCCATTATGCAGAATACCAGGGTCTTGATTTTTTGTTCGTCGTTCATTCTGCAAATACATCCAAATAGTTGTAGCTTCTGTTTTATAACCTTCTGCAGCAGGTTCTTTTTTGGCTCTATCTTCCTATGTAATTCCTCATTGGTGACCCTCTGCATCCATCCTATTATCAGAATCTTTCTATAGCAACTCCCTTTGAAGGCCAATATTCTTCTTTTTGAATCTTTCATCACCCATGTCTCACATCCGTACAACATGTTGCTGAATACACACGTTTTCAAGATGCTCAGCTTTGTTCTTAAGCCAATTGCTTCGCTTTTCCAGATCTTATCCATTGCCTTCAAACTTGCTTTTGCTTTTGCTATTCTAATAGTTATTTCCTTCTTACAGTCTATGCCATACATTATGTTGCTCCCCAGATATGTGAACTTCTCTACATTTTCTAGTTCATACCATCGCCACTGATCTTCCTTCCTATTTCCTTATCTCCAAATACCATTTTTTTTTGTTTTATCGATGTTCTTAATCAGTCCATACCACTTTCCTTCTTCATTTAGCACTTGGACCATTTTCACTAGCTTCTCCTCATCTCCCTCAGTGATAACTGTCATCCATGAACCTCAAATTGTTAATTCTTTTCCCTTCTACCTCTTCCTTGATCTTGTCCATCGGTTTCTCCAGATGTGCGATGAAGATACTTGGTGATATTGGATCTCCTTGTCTTGTGCCTCTACTTGTTTTAAACCAACTTTCCAACTCCCCACATCTTCTCACTGCTGCCTCTGCATTGTCACTGATACCCTTCAACAACTGTATCAGTCTGCTATCCACTCCGTATGACTCCAACACCTCCCAAGTCACTTTCTGATCTATATTGTCAAATGCCTTTTGAAAATCGACGAAGCAAGTGTATACGTTCTTGTTCTTTAGTCTAGCTTTCTCCGCTATCAGTCAATGCCAATATCTGCTGTATGGTACTTCTATCTTTTCTGAACCCCGCTTGCTCGTCTGCTATATGTTCTTCTATCTGCAATTTTAGTCTCTTTGTCAGTATCATCATCAGCACTTTGCCTAGATGACTCGTTAGGGCAATTGTTCTGTAGTTCTTGCACTCCAATGTACTACCTTTGTTGTGTATTGTCACTAGCGTAGATCTTGTCCATTGCTTAGGTGCCTTCCCTTCTTTACATGGTATATTACGTCATCGGTGTATTTCCTGAATCTTGATGGTCAGTGCATCAACGCTCATGTGACCAACCCTCCTCCTTCATCCAGGCTTGGGACTGGGATGGAGCTCATAGAAGCTTCATGGCGGAGTTACAGTAGCCCTGCCAAAAGCCATATGCCCTGCTCTTACTTCCTACCATTGCTGCCTTCACACTATGACTGCTTGCACTGCAATCATATTTTATTTTGCAATACAGGCACCCTATTGCTACTTTGACACTAGAGAGTTTTGTCAATAAAGCTCCAATTTTGTTGACAAAACCTGTGGAGCAGCCACACTAAGAATACATTCCATTGGCATATAGTCCACAGAACATGGCACTTTTGTCAACAGCCTTCTGCCTCTCCCTCATGAGGCAGAAAGTCTTTCTCAACAGAGTCTGTCAAAAAAAGTCATGGGGATGTTCTGGGGGCCCTCTGTTGACACACAGGGCTTCTGGGTCACTGGGCAGCCCTGTCTGCTGTACTTCCAGCTGGCCGTTCTTTTGAGAGAATGGACGCGCAGTCCAGCCATTTTCTGTCAACAGAGCAGATTGACAGAGTGATCCATGTTCATTTGTGGCTGCAATCTGTCACCAGAAATTTTGTTGGAAGATATCTTTCGATGGTAACTTCTGTCAACAGGTCGCTGTCGTGTAGCTGTAGCCCTCGTGGTGCAAAATCAGAAGTCTCCAGTGATCACAGCCTAGGAGGGCTGGAACAGATCTCTCTCCTTGACCTTTCTAGCATCATTTGTTGGTCTCTGCACTCTATATGGGTGTAGCACTAATTGGGGTGGCACAACTCCGTTAGCCTCTAATGCCCAGCTGTTGCTGCCCAGTCTCCATTTTCCTCAGCAACTAAGGGCTTCTCCTTCAAATCCAGTCTCTTAATGTTTTTCAGACATCCTTCCCTGGGCATTCTTTCTTTCACGCCTAATTATCCCTTTTGCTTTTACTTTCCCAAAGTCCTGAGTTGCTTGCTCTACCTCTGCAAGTTCTCCTTGTTCTTCAAGATCTCTCTAATATTTCTACTCATGAGATCATCCACTCTCTTCTCCAACATCCTCCTCAATCATCCTGACCAGTGCTTTTTTTTGAAAAAAGAGAATCAGGTACTCAGCGAGCTCCTTGCCCTCACTCTCCAGCCAATCCCATGGCTGGGGCTGCTGAGGTGCTGGTTCTCAGTACTGGCAAGTACCGGCACAAGAAAAGTACTGATCCTGACGTTCCCTCTCTCTGTTCTTTGTGTTGTATGGTGGAGATTTCCCTACTCTCCGAATATTCCATTTTGTCTCTTCATTCCCTGACCCAGAGCCCCTACCTCAGCTTGCCTCTAGTTTCCCCAATATTCCTCTTCAAGACCCCCATTGGTTCCACATTTGCATATATGGTCCACTTCTCTGTCTGGTCATCTCCCAAGCTGTCTTTCTGCCTTTGCTCTGCCAGCATGGACAGAACCACAATATAAAGGTATGTGGAAAAACCTAAGCACAACTAGATCACTTGATGGTATTCTAATTAATAATTATCGTATCCATTAAGGATAGTGATTGTCATTCATTTAACTTCCCTGGAAGGGGACATGATGAAATAGATTTCCCAAATGAACACTTCTCAGTCAAGTAGGGTATAGTATATTTTGAAGGCTAGATTGTGCTAAAATAAAAAAAGTTTATAAGAAAGTATATATAGGATAGGTAAAAAGTGGTAGCAGAGGGTGCACAAGGGACAGATACAGTGTTATTTTAAAACAAAATTAACATTGATAGGACACATTGAAAATCTTGTTATATGATTTCACTCTTGATCTTTGCATAAATTTTATTATAGGATTTTCACTGCCAATATTGTTTTAATGGACTCCTCCTCTTACTCAGCTGGTAAAAAAAAGTAGATAACTATCTCTTTTATAGAACACTATTAATATTTGCCAAGATATGTATATATTAAATGGAAATTTTGAGGCAGTGCAGCAAGAAATAGCTGAAACTACAATTCAAAGAGACATCATTAGCGCATTGTGTGTGTATATATCTGCTAATATAAATGAGCTTTCTAAAAATGTCTCAATTGAGGATGGCTAAAATAAAAGTGACCGCAAAGAGGGTGGGTGAATGATTTGTTACTGTAGCTAAAACGAGTGTGGACGTGTCTTCCTTCATCTTTGACAGGGAAAAATAATTAGAAAGCTGACCTGTAGCTCTTGTTCCAACCCTGCAGAGTGGGTCTTCAAGTTCAGAGACAAAAGAAATATGAAGAGCCTTCTAGATACTATAACTCCTCTTACACAGTTCTGAATAGACCCCAGGCAGCATAGAAATAACCCTGAGAAGAAAATGGAGAGACAGACAAAATATCTTATAAAATGGGGCATTTTAGGTATTGTGGATGTAAAGGCTATAGGTAAAAGCCATGGCAAAGCAAACCCTTCCTTTTCATGGAATATTTTATTTGATTATTGAATCATATTTTTGCTCTTGATTTGTGTGAAATTTCAGTAGCAGATCTGTTCTTTCAACTCTTTTCAGCTGAGACCTTGAAGGGTGCTCTTAAAATCTCTCCACCTCAGATATTTACAGCAGCCTTATAAAGCAACTGAAGCAAGTGTATTGCCTGCAGAATCACTGCAGTACCATGCTGCATTATCATACCAAAAATGGATCAGTAGACTGAAACTGATAAGAGAACAATGCAACATAGTAGGATACTGTCCAGATCCCTAGTGCAAAGTGGGGAATTGTGGGGATCGGGGGAAGCTGTGTTACCCTTGCCTTTCAACCTTTTGTGCCTTACAATATCTTGCTGCAGTAGCCTCCCTTGGGCTATTCACAAACAGCCTTCCAGCATGCAAATGACAGCCTGAGTGTTTGTGTGTACCTGTGGCCTGTCAGCCACCAACCAGTTATGTTCTGCCTCTTACCAGCATTGGCTATATTTCAGGGTAACCCCAACATACCTGTGTCTCAGATATCCCCCCGTTCCCTCCCTGCCCCACCAAAATGTTCTGGGCTACCCAGCCCTCCCCTGGACAGAACACAAATTTTAATATTGTTATTCCTATACGAGAATAATATGCCATCTTTTTATCTCAAATTATTATTATTATTATTATTATTATTATTATTATGTTCAGACACTTCTGTTTAAATACACTGGATTAGATAAAAGAGTAGAACAAGTATGTTAATTACAAAGTGAGAAATGTTAAGTGATTACCAGTAATGAGGCATAAGATGGAGATGATTACAAGAAAATAAAGATAAGACTTTATTAATGCCTAAACTAACAATCTATACCACATTCAAGCAGTTTCTCATCATGTGCTCCAGTTTACTGATGAAATTTCTCAGCTCAAGACCCCTGTCTCACAGCCCAATAAATATCTCTTTTTCCTTTCCATCTAAAGCACACTCAATGGGCAGAAAAAGATAGATTGGTTGCTTGGAGGAGGTAGTCCTACTTTTTTATACTTTCAGTCCCTCTCTTAAAAACATTTCCAGTTGGTCACTAGGAGGCAAAGAGTTTATATGGAAGGATGTTCTCTGCTGTGTTTTACTCATATGTTTAAGCTTATTTTGTTTCCCTTCCTCCTCACTGATTCCTGCTTAAATGCAAATCTCTTTGTTTGGAACAGACATATTTGCTGGTGTCTGTTTGGGCACAGCTGAGGGGGTTGGAATATGTGCTACTAGCATCATACAGGGGAATCTTATAACTTCACATGTAATGTTGCCACATTTTTTGTATCAGGAAAACAGTGATCAGCAAATAATGGTTTCTAAATGATTCCTTACAGAGCATGCCTTGTACAAAATTGTAACGGTAGGGTATGAACCTAGGAGTACATTCTGTGACAGGGTAGGTGCATAAATGTGATTTTAGGGTGGGATTTCCAAAAACACCTAAGTGACTTAGGATCAAAATTTGCACTCTTAAATTACTTAGACACTTTGAAAATCACACCCTAATATATTAGTCCTTTTTCTTATTCAGTTCTCCAGGCACTTCAATTTGAACACCCTGGATTAGATAAGAGAGTTTTTTTAACTACAAAGTGATAGATTTTAAATGAGTACAAGTAATGAGGCATAACAATCAGAAATGGTAACAAAAAAATAAAGGTAAGCCTTTAGTAAAGCTATGCTTCTGTGGCCTGAGCTTCTCAGTCAGTGGTTGAGCAGGGCTTTGTGAGGCTCATGTTATGATGCGAAGAGCCCCCAGGACCTTTTGAATTGTTGGGCCCTGGGGTAATTACTGCCTTTTCCCCTCTGTGTTGGTGGGTCTGACCGCAGTCAGACACATGGAGACAAAGAGTAATACCCATCTCCAAATCCAAGAAGGATAATAAGCACTAATGCTTTGTTTACATGACAACTGAATAACAATTTTTTTTGTCATTTATGGGTGTTAAAAAGTCCCCTCTAACCCTGAAAGACAAAAGTTTTGCTGTAGCAAGTGGCAGCGTGAATGGGTCATTTTTGACAGGAGCACTATCCTACTGACAAGCATGAACTCTGCTCGTAACGGGTGGAAGTATTTTGTCAGTAAGGATGCTGAGAAGCAGCATTCACACTGCCAGACTTCTAGTGACATGGCTGTGTTGCTAAAAGCTGTGTAGTGTAGACAAAGGGGTTGTCTACACTGTGTTTTTTTCCCAGAAAAAGAACCTTTATTCTGTAAAAAAAAAAACCCCCCCCCCAAAGTGTTCACCACACAGGAAAATTTGGAATAAGAGGGCTTTTCCCTTGAAATAAAAAGGGAAGTGTGTGAACAAAGCAGAGCTATTATTTTCTTAGGAAGGCTTCTTTTGCAATGCTGTGGCTGTGAACTGTGGCTGTAAATTAGAATGCTTCCTTTTGCAATGCTAAAACTGTATGAATGCAGTTTTCCAACATTACTTATTTGACATTAGAACATCAAAATAACTAGCATTGAAAAAAACCTGCAGTGCAGACATAGTGGAAGTCTGTTGTTTTGCTTGAGGGTGTCACAGATGAGCAACGACCACAGCAGGTCGAAACAACAGTCCCAAACTATGGCACAATCAGAATAAGTGGACTTGCTGATCCCTGAGTGCAGTAGTACTGAGATTCCAGGGGAATGTTCCAGGTCCAAGCAACAGCGCAGTGCACTTCAAAGAGTAGGTGAGCATTGCTAGTAAATTGTCATTAAACTGTTATATGTCTGTAACTGTATTAATTAATGTTAAGATTTTTTAAGTGGTGGTGGTAAATTTTGGCCTGGAAGGGAATATGTGCTGGTGGGGGACTGTGCCTTTACGGCAGAGAATTTGGGTAGGGAGCTGTGGAGCTCTTATTATGTGCCCTCAGCTGGAACTGAATGAAGATTAAAGCAGAGGTCTTGCAAGCACCTTGAGCTCTGAGATTACATGACACTAAAAGCCATAGTGGCTAATGTGAGGGATTCATTTTTAAGTCGTGTCCTTAAACTTTCGGTGGAGTTACCATGCTCACCATCTTTTTGTGAAGTGCTGGGAGATACGTATATGAAATACACTCTAGTACTATGTAGAAGTATCAAAACAAAAAGGCAGTTCAGTAGCACTTTAAAGACTAACAAAATAATTTATTAGGTGATGAGTTTTCGTGGGACAGACCCACTTCTTCAGACCATAGCCATACCAGAACAGTGGTCTGAAGACGTAGTCAGTCCCGCGAAAGTTCACCACTTAATAAATTATTTTGTTAGTCTTTAAAGTGCTACTGGACTGCCTTTTTGGTTTGATAGGCTATAGACTAACACGGCTAGCTGTCTTTTACTATTCAACATGCAAGGCACTACATTCAGCCGTTTGGCATGAAGATCCATCAACTACATGAAAAAACTCACCCAGATCCAGACAGCTGTTCTGGTATGGCTTTGGTCTGAAGAAGGGGGTCTGCCTCACAAAAGCTCATCACCTAATAAATTATTTTGTTAGTCTTTAAAGTGCTGCTGGACTGCTTTTTTGTTTTGATAGAATATAGAGTAACATGGCTATCTCTGTGTTGCTACGTAGTAGTATGATTCTGTACTCACTTCTTGAAAGTGTTTGCCTCCTGCCTGACTGTATTAGCTATTTTCTGGTTGCTGCAAAATTGAAGCTTCCCTTTAAACTGCCTTACTTTCAGGCACTGGCTAGAAGACAGTGGAATCACTCTTTCAGACAGCTCACTGAACTCAGAAGAAGCCTAAATATGACTCTGTAGCATTGTTTTCATTAGCAGCTTGAAATGACAGACTCATTAAGCTGCAAAATCAAATCATTCAATGCAGCCAGCTTAAAAATAACCAGTTTTTAAAAAAGACATTCTTATGGATTTTTATGCCACTTTAAATGGTTTCATGACCAGAAGCCTTACACGACTTTCTATCTGTCTCTAATATGAGAGCACTTTGATTTTTTTATAGCATTTCTGTATGCTTTCCTCTGCTGTGAATTCTTTTCTCCCTTCCTCAGCACTTTGTGCAGAGGTGATGGGAGGGTAAGACATGGTGAATAGTTTCCATCACAGAGTTTATGCCAAATGTCAGTGGGAAAGGAGGCCATAAAGGAACCTACTGTGCGGCGAGGAGCACAATTTCATACCTCCCAGCGGCAGATTCGTCCCTTCCAAGCTGGGCATAATGACCTTGGGGAAATTGAGGCTGTTTGACATTTATTTTTCAAGCTGGTGGGATTTAAATGAAATGCAAGAGCTCTGAGACGTGAAGTTACCTGTGGTAAAAATTCCCTTTCACATATTAGTCAGATATGGATCCAGTGGCACTGCAGAGCACAGCACAGCACTGTGACAATTCATTTTGCTATATTAGGGTCTGTTCTCTTTGTTGTATACTGCAGCACAGCTGATCTCCTAGGGTTCCCCACTGTCCTTCTTGTTTACCCGGAAATGTTTCCCCCTGTTTCAAGCCTGCTCTCGAAAAATGCTGCCTGATCACCAGGTCTTAACTCAATATGGATCTGAGCTACACAGCACTGTGGTCATGCTTGAAAACACTTTTAGATTCTTTTACATACCTGGTTAAAATTGCTTTCATATTCAGTCAGTACAGGGAACACAGAGTGCTACCGTAGTGAGATATATTACCTCCAAAATTTGGAGATTTTGAAGTATGATCACAGTAGGATAAGCTACATATTTATAGTGTGACAATCACTTCAGTTGTACCCCAACCATCATCTCAACTGTGGGACAATCTATATAATTTTCAAGTAGGCTCTGAAAAACAAACAAACAAAGTGTGCTTAAATTTTTAGCAGAGTAAAATTAACTCCGCCATGAAGCCACTGAGAGCCCCATGCCAGTCCCAAGCCTGGTTGAAGGAGGAGGGTTCGTCAGATGTGTGTCGATGTGCTGACCATCAAACAACAATACGAATGAAATCTGATGCCAGTACAACCAAATGTTAAAAGATGCCAGCTTGGATGTCGCCCAGATAAACAAGGTCCATGATACCAATCGAGTGATTGGGGTTGGGTCAATAAGTTGGCTACAAAAAGAAAATTACACCTAACACATATGCTATCCATTGGAACATCCGAACACTGTGGGCAACTGGAAAATTAGAGCTGCTTCAGAAGGAAATGGAGAGATATCAATGTGATATACTTGGACTAGCAGAGATGCATTGGACAGGATCAGGAGAGATATGCAGTTGCGAAGTCATTTGATCAGGAAACAAAATGAAGCATGAAGCAGGAGTTGGACTCCTTAGCAAAACAGCTTGAAGAGCATTATTAGGATACAAACCAGTGAGTGCAAGAATGATGGTCGCTCTATTCGAAGCAAAACCGTTCAACATCTCAGTCATTCAGGTGTATGCACCCACGTCAGACAGTATGGAGGAAGAGATTGAGCTATTTTATAAAGGCTTGACAAAGACAGTGGAGGAGATATCAAAGAAAGATGTGTTGATCTTCAGAGGAGATTGTCATGCAAAGGTTGGAACAGATAATGAAGATTGGGAGAGAGTCATGGGAAGGTTTGGATATGGAGGAAGAAATGAACGAGGTGAGAAACTGTTAAGAGTTTGCTACAGAGCATGAGATGGTGATTTGCAACACAAGATTCCAACAAAAGGACTGTCAGAAGTGGACTTGGCGATCGAATGACGGGAAGTCCAAGAACATGATAGATATGATTTTGATAAGAAGATGGATAACATCAGTACAGCAGTGCTGAACTTTTCAAGGAGCGGATATAGACTCAGACCACAGTCTAGTGATCACAAACATCAAGATAAAACTCAAAAGAAAATGTAAGACAGTTTAAGAAAAGAAGAGATGTGGTGAGGCTATGTGAGGAAGAAACAAGGAATGCACACAGAACAGCGCTTGAAGAGAAGATTAAGAATATTGCCACAGAAAAAACCTAGATAAGAGGGTCGCAGGGATAAACATCGCTATAGAAGTGGCAATTGAGCAGACTGTTCCAGAAGAAGAAAACATCAATAAGAAGTGGATTACCCAGAAGACACTGAAGTTGGCTCAAGAGAAAAGAGCGTTGAAGATCAGAAATATTTCTGAGATGGCAGAACAGCAATATAGGATGAAATGCAATGAGGTAAGGAAAGCAGACACAAAGGATAAGGAGAAATGGTTACAGGAGCAATGTGAAGATATTGAAAGATATTAAGGTGAATATAAGACCAGGGAGGTGTATAATACAATTAGGAATATTAATAGGAAATGGCAACCGAAACAGATGGTGATCAAAGATGAGAAAGAAGAAGTGCTCATGAACAGAGAGAAGATTGTGCAGTGATGGACGAGATATTACATTGATCTATACAAAGCACAGTTGGACCCAAGTGTCTCAGAGAGACTGATTGAAGAATTGAAAGAAATATCTCCCCCGAGCATCGAGAGACAGACCGATATTTCAAAGGAGGAAGTAGAAAAAGCAGTGCAACAACTAAAGAACAACAAGAGCCCTGGAAACGATAAGATCACGGGAGAGATGATCAAATATGGCGAAGAAAGAATGATTCAGGAAATACACCGACTATGTAATATAGCATGGAAAGAAGGGAAGGCACCTAACGAATGAACAAGATCTGTGCCAGTGACAATACCCAAGAAAGGAAGTACATTGGAGTGCAAGAACTATCGAATGATTGCCCTAATGAGCAGAGAAATGATTTTTTGTGTCTTGTTTGCAACACTCCTGTTAATATATCCCAGAATGATATATATATATATGTTTTTTGCAGCAGTGTCACATTGTTGACTCATATTGAGCTTGTGGTCCACTACAACACCTAAATGGCTGTGTCTACATTACCACCTTTCTTCGAAGAAAGGATGGTAATGAGGATGTTTGGAATTTACTAATGAAGTGCTGCCGTGCACAGGCTGCACTTCATTAAGCAAATTCCCACCCTGTGGCAACTCCAAAGTCTTAAACTTCAAAGTACCAGCAAGCGTGTAGCGGCGGTGCACCCGCCGGTACTTCGACGTGCTGGGGCATCTTCGAAGTCCCCTTTCTCCTCCTTACTAGATGCGTGCCGGTACTTTGAAGTTTAAAACTTCGAAGTTGCTGTGGGGGGGTGGGTGGGGATTTTGCTTAACGAAGTGCTACCTATGCACAGCAGCACTTCATCAGTAAACTCCGAACAGCCTCATTACCATCCTTCCTTCGAAGGAAGGTGGTAATGTAGACACAGCCAATGCCTTTCTGCAGTACTCCTTTCCAGATAGTCATTTCCCATTTCGTATGCATAAAATTTGATTGTTCCTTCCTAGGTGGAGTACACACTTGTCCTTATTGAATTTCTTCCTATATATCTCAGATCATTTCTCCAGTTTGTCCAGATCATTTTGAATTGTGATCCTATCCTCCAAAGCACTTGTGCTCCCTCTTAGTTTGGTATCATTGACAAACTTTACACGCTAACTCTCTATGCTATTGTCCAAGTGCTTGATGATGATTTTGAACAGAACTGATCCTTGCAGAACCCCACTTGTTATGCTCTTCCAGAATGACTGTAAACCATTGGTAGCTGCTACCTAGAAATGGTTATCCTACCATTTATATACCCACTTTACAGTAGCTCCAGCTAGGTTGCATTTCCTTAGTTTATTTATAAAAAGTTTCAATGAGACAGTCTCAAATGCTTTGCTAAAGCCTAGGAATACCACATCTACCACTTCCTCTTGCCCACAAAGCTCATAGTCCGTCACAGAAAGCTAGGAGATTGGTTTGACATAATTTGTTCTTTACAAATCCATGCTTACTGTTACTTATCTTACTACCTTTTCCAATACGTGCAAATGAATTCCTTAATTATTTGTTCCATTATCTTTCCTGGAATGGAAGTTAAGCTGACTGATCTATATTTTCCAGGGTTGTTCTTATTTACCCTTTTATAGATGGGCATAAAACTTGCCATTTTCTTTTTTCTTTTATTTTCTTTTCTAATGGCTCAGATACTACTTCATCAAGCAGCTTCTTGAGTATTCTAGGAAAGATACATTTCATCAGAGCCTTGTAAACTTGAAGACGTAATTTTTCTACATAATTTTAACTTGCTCTTTTTCTATTTTAATTTATGAACCTGCCTCATTTTATCCAGCACTCACTATGCTAGACTGCCGAATACCACCAACTTCTTGGTGAAAACAGAAACAAAGAAATTCAACACGTCTGCCATTTTCCCATTTTCTGTTATTGTTTTGGCTTCTTTATTGAGTAACCGTCTTAATCCTGTCCTTGGTCTTCCTCTTGATTCTGATGTATTTGTAGACTACTTTCTTGTTACCCTTTACATCTCTAGTTAGTTTGAGCTCATCTTTTGAATTTTCCCCTTAGACGCTTGTGTTATTTATTTATATTTATCCTGGGTAATTTGACTTAGTTACCACATTTTGTAGGATTCCTTTTTGATTTTTAGATCATTCAAGGTCTCCTGGTTGTCAGGGTGATCTCTTGCTATCATCCTTACTTCCCTACACAGTGGGATAGTTTGCTCTTGCATCCTTTTAAATGTCTCTTAGATAGATAGATTTTTCTACATTTAATGTTGTAGTACGCAGAAAGGAGAAAAACCTCACCTTTCAATAACACAACTAAGTCCACCTGTGACAAAAAGCTATGCAGGTTTTCTGAGGGATGACTAGGACTGTGTTGAGGGAGCATTTAAATAAAATGTATCATATAATTCTACATCTCTGTTTCCAGTACCATTTCAGATTATGGTACTTTTGTTTGTCTTGGAATAGTTCAACCGGAGAACCTGAAATTCTAGAGCATATAAACTTAAAAAGAAAGTGGCATGATTAGAGCTGAATCTGAGCACTTCATCATGTTAAATCATATGTCCCATTCTTATCTTTATCACCAAAATTTCTCTAACCCTGATGATTCTGAAACAGCACAGACACTCAGGGGATATATATCAGGGTACCACATTTATTTCAGCAAGCTGCAGGGGTGTAATGTCCCCTGTGTGTCTTTATTTTTACATAGTTCCCTTAGTTCTTACTAGATTGTTCTTCCCTTCAGACAGTGATATAAAGGCAACCTCAGCTCTTAGAACTGAGTGGGCTCAGAACCTTGCTGGAGCTGGCTGTTAAGTGTACATTTGGCTGTGCAGGAATTTGAATAAGGAATTGTGGATCTGATTGTAAGCAAAGTAGCTACATGATGATTAAAGGCTGATATCATTGCCAGAGTGGCCAAATGGGCTGGAGTGCAGTATGTTACTCTTGGGGCTTTGAATAACCAGGTGTATATAACCCCCGTCAGTAAAACAAATCTGACCCTTCCCTCCGTATCCATCACCCGTGAGTACAGGCCTGAAAAAAGATAGAAAACAGACTCAAGCTAAGGTGTAAACAATGTAAATTGTATTAAAACATTTATTGGAACAGAGGGGAAAAAGGGGGGAAAATCCTTAACAGACTAATAACTCTTAACTAATCAATGGAAGTGAATGGTAAAAATCCCTTAAATCCCAACTGGGTTACATGTGAAAATAGACTGGTAAGTTATACCCCAAATTATGGTTACTTCACTACTTCATTGGACTGGAGTTTGCAGGATTGAGGGGGTGTGCCCAGGACCTTCTACCTTTGGGCTGATTTGGAGCCCACAGAGAGGAACACTGGGGAGTTGGTGGTACTGGAACCATGAAGAGGACCATAGGCAGATGAGAGGCAGGATGAAAAGTGGTGGATGGGATGTCCTTTTCCAAGCTGGTAACCCACATACATGCTGCTGCTCAGATGATTAACTGCCCTCTCAGGCAGAGTCCGACTTCAGGGGTGGGAAAATTCCTGAGGTGATTCGCAGGAGCCAGCAGAAAAGGTGGGAAATTCTAGCCATACCTGGTTCTTGTTTACTACTTTGAGGAGGCCCCCTTTTCTCTGGTCTAAGGTCACAGGTACTGTTTGCTCCATTTTGTTATACCATGTCCATTTTTGTTATTACATAAATCACCATATTGGTTAATATATTAACCTGTTTACATAGCTGATATTACTGCTGTGAGGTCAGCCTAGAAGTAAAGTACAATAATAATGGAAATGACCATGGAGGCCATGAAAATAAGGGTTGGATATAATAGAAAAAAGAAAGCAAAGAAGATTTCAGCCAGAGAAAGGTATGATCAGAATAACAGGCAAGGAAGAAGTTCTCAACAGCTACTTGTTGTACCTGAGACATGTTTAAGTTCTGTGAAGAACACAAGTATAATCTAAATTACACAAACAAAAATGCAGATAAAATGCTCAAACCCTGATGAAGTCCAGTGAATGGATACATAATGTACACGACTGTATGGTGTCTTGTAATAAGGTTTGTCCTACAAGTGCAAAATTCTGCCATGCATATATATTTAGCTAAAAACACCTCACTCCCTTCTCCTCCCCACCGCTGCTTGATTAGTTGAATGGATGAAGAATTAATACTAATTTATTTTTGGAGTCATTTTTCAGACTAGAAAACATTTCTTCAAAGCATTGGCTATCACGGCCTTTCCTCATTTACAGCATCGCATTCTGTTTAGCTAACATAAGGCTAAGTTCTGTTATTTACTTATAATAAAAATATTTGTGTCCAGGAATAGCTTCTGCGCACTGCATCTTATATGCTTGGATGTTTACTGAGTAAAGGCCTGTGACAGCATACTAGAAACCATGTTTGGAGATGCACAGGCATTCTATTGGCTGACCCTGGCAGCCAGGTCAGAAGGGCTGTATTAACTACAACTCTGGGTAGCTCTACACAGCATCTATTATTTCATCTGTTGTTTCAAAATAACTAGCCTAGTGTCTACACAATGCAACTGCTATTTTGAAATAAATTTGAAATAGCACCTGTCTTATTTTGAAATTGGTAAAACCTCATTTTGGCTGTGGCTATGCTACCCATCCCTTTTGGAAGGGGCATGTGAATTACAACCATTTAAAAACACAGATGAAGCGCTGATATGAACATTCAGTGCCTCATTTGCATAACAGCGGCCACCCAGCTTGTCGAAAGTGCTGATTTCAAACTAAAAATAGCCATGTAGCTGGGGTTCCTTTGAAAGTGTGCCCCGATTTTTCAAGCACCCTTCTTCCCCTCAAAAATTGTTGACTTCTGTCAACAGAGGCTTCTCATGTAGATGTAGCCAGTGTGTCCAATGGCTCTATTTTGAAATAGGCTGTGTGTTTTTAGACAGTGTATTTCAAAATAGCTAAGTGCTATTTTGAAATGCATTTTTGTGGGTAGAGGCATTATTTCAAAATAAGCTGTTTCAAATAGCTATTCAGGAATAGCTTATTTCAGAATAAGGTTGATGGATAGACATACCCTCAGGAGCATAAAAAAAGTTGAGTCATTCCAAGGAACAGTCAGAACGATACGTTAGGAATAATGAAGCATTGCAGGCATCTCAGGTTGAAGCTCTTTGTTATTATTTAAGGCTGGTGCTTAATTTAAGCAAGTGCCTATATCTTATTAACTTTAAGGTTGAACACTTTTAAGTGCTTTGCTGAATCAGGGCCAATGTTAACAGGGAGGTAGCTGAATTAGACTATATTCAGTGTACACGTGTATTGTCTGAGTAGTAGAGCTGGTCAGGATTTTTTTTTTTCTTATGAATGCCAGTTTGTCAAAACTGAATTTTTGAACTAGGAATAATCTTAGAAATCATAAAAAAGTTAACAGTCTGGGGAAACCATTTCCCACCTTAATCTAGTTAGTAGGAGGGCGAGAATGCTGTATTGTGTACACCATCACTGGTAGAGCTGATTCCTGGACTTGTGTCTTCTAGATTGTTCTACCAGAGTTACATTTGCTCCCTCCAAATGTGTGTTGTGCTCTGAAGCCTTACTGAGTGCACGTAAATGAGTGGAGAAATGAGCACCCTATTCTTATTTTTGCAGTTTAGAGAGTCGAAGGGATAGCCATGGTGATAGAAGAGGCAATTGAGCAGACTGTTCCTGAAGAAAGAAGATCAATAAGAAGTGGATCATGCAGGAGACACCGAAGTTGGTCCTAGAGAACAGAGTGTTGAAGATCAGAAGGGATGTTTCCAAGAGTGCGTAACAGTAATATAGAGTGAAATGCAATGAGGTAAGGAAAGCAGCCAGAAAGCGTTGGGCAAAATGATTAGAGGTGCAGTTTAAAGGTCTGGAGAGGTATTTTTGTGAGTGTAAGATGAGCTAGGTGTATAAGATGATCAAGAATTTTAATAGGAAGTTACAGCTGAAGCAGGTGGTGGTCATAGATGAGAACAACGAGTTGCTCATGAACAAGGAGAATTCTGAAGCAGGCTATGGTATTGTGCTAAGAACCCCTGTTCTAAATCTCAAGCCTGGACCAGGCCTATGAATACATGGGTCAGAAGCACAGTTAGCATAAGTGGAAAGTTACCCCTGCTTGGACCCCAGCCCATCTCACCCATAAGATCTGAGGAAGATCATCCTAGCTAGGACAGGCCTTCGAGTTTGGGAAAAGAGAGTTGCCCCAGCAACCACATGCCAAGAAGAGGCCCTGCGTGTGCAAACCAGGATATAGCACCATCCCATCTGCTATCTCAGGATGATGCAAAGAACAAATGTGGAAGTGTTATGTACTTTTACTGCCTTCTGCTTTAATCTTCTAGATATAGCACCAATGGACCGTATCCAGGTGAAGGTACCATCCTTACGCCAATATACACATCATTGCTTTAACACATAGATTCCAGTTGATGTCTGCTATATTTAATAGTAACAGAGGTACCCATGTGTCTGTACTGCAACAAAACAAAACAGCAGACATGTAGGTCTTTAAAGACTAACAAAATGATTTATTGGGTGATGAGTTTTCTGAGTGGGTGGGTCTGTCCCATGAAAGCTCATCACCCAATAAATCATTTTGTTAGTCTTTAAAGTGCTACATTTCTGCTGTTTTGTTTTGCTCTATTCAAGTAGCTTGTTAAAAGAACCACATGTACTAGAGATAAGGTGTTCTGTAAGCTATAGGTGGAGACGCTATGTAACCTTTTTAGATTATTGGCTTATTGTGCTCATTTCGTCTTGCTGCTAGCACCTATCCAGGGGGCTCAGGACACCCAGTCACTTCCTGAGGGGGTGGAAAAGCAATATAGAGTGAAATGCAATGAAGTAAGGAAGCAGCCAGAAAGATAAGGCAAAATGGTTAGAGGAGCAATGTGAAGATATAGAGAGGCATTACAGTGAGTGTAAGACTCAGGAGGTGTATAAGATGACCAGGAATATTAATAGGAAGTGGCAGTGGAAGCAGATGGCTATCAACGATGTGAAAATCAAGGTATTCATGAACAAGGAGAAGGTTCTGCAGGGATGGATGAGAGATTGCACCAATCTGTACAAAGCACAGCTGGACCCAAGTGTCTCAGAGGGACTGATCGAAGAACTGAAAGAGATATTTCTACTGAGCATCGAGAGCAAGACCGATATTTTGAAGGACGAAGTAGAAAGAGCAGTGAAACAACTAAAGAACAGCAAAAGCCCTAGAAATGATGAGATCAGGGGAGAGATGATCAAATACAGTGGAGACAGTATGATTCTGGAAATACACCAACTATATAATCATAGAACACTAGAACTGGAAGAGACCTGAAGAGGTCATCGAGTTCAGTTCCTTGCCTTCTTGGCAGGACCAAACACCTTCTCAACCATCCCCAATAGGCATCTATCTAACCTGCTCTTAAATATCTCCAGTGCTGGGGATTCCACAACCTCCCTAGGTAACTTAGTACAGTGTTTGACCACTCTGAGAGTTAGGAAGTTTTTCCTAATGTCTAATCAGAACCTCCCTTGTCGCAGTTTAAGCCCATTACTCCTTGTCCTATCCTCAGAGGCCAAGGAGAACAATTTTTCTCTCTCCTCCTTGTAACCCTCTTTGAGGAACTTGAAAACTGCTATCATGTCCCCTCTAAGTCCCCTCTTTTCCAAACTAAACAAGTCCAGTTCTTTCAGTCTTTCCTCATAGCTCAAGTTCTCTAGAGCTTTAATCATTCTTGTTGCTCTTCTCTGGACCTTCTCCAATTTCTCCACATCTTTCCTGAAATTTGGTGCCTGGAACTGGACACAATACTCCAAATGAGGCCTATTGAGTGCTGAGTAGAGCAGAAGGATGACTTCTCATGTCTTGCTCACAACACAACTGTTAGTGCATCCCAGAATCACGTTTGCTTTTTTCATTTCTCTGAACATGTGGGCAAAAGCCAGCAGCCAGATACCTGAGAAAGAATTCTCTGTAGTAACTCAGAGACATTCCCCATCAATGTCCCATCACTGGCCTCCTTACTGTTTGTAGTGAAGAAGTAAGTAAAAAGCACATTAATGTGCATTTTCTTTAATTTGTACCACTGGGTGAAAAGAGTTGCTGAAAATTTACTGCAACCTTGGACATTCCATTTGGAAATAGCATTTTGTATTTGTCCTACTTTATTTTTAGTCCTGCCCTTTTTTTACTTGTCTCAAATGTTATTTGCATGAAATCAGGGCCATTGTTCTTTGGAAGTGTTTTCTATTGCTTGTTCCTCAAGGGGAGGCATATATTTTCTGATCTTTTTTCACCTCAAACTTTTCTGCAGCAATCAGTTAAGAGCAGCAACACAAAATCATAATTTGCCCTCCCAACAGACCATCCTGACTTTTCAAACTCTTGTACACAAGTATATTAAGTTTAAAAGGGACCTCTATCCATCAAACATGCAGACTTTTCCACAGAAAATTTTGGGGATCTACAGACAGGTTTCTATCTCAGCCTTGTCTCCCCTATGGCCCCCCTCATAGCCTCCTTACGTGGACTCTTGTCATCTTTCTGTTCCTGAATCCTTGATCTCTGTCCCAGGTATTTTTCTGTGTGGAGCAGCTGGGTATAAAACCATACTGATGCAGTTCTTATGTTTAGTCTACAGATGCTGCTGCTTTAAGTGCTTCACAGCAATTTTTTCCATCTCTTCCAAAAGTGCTCTTGACTATTAGCCTGCCTGCATTTCAGGCATCTAGCAACTGAACACCTCAAAAATGAGGATGCAGCAGGGTCAAATATACAAAAGTATTTGGGTACCTAGTTTATAATAGTAAGAACTCCTATAGAATTTCAGGCACTTATAGGAATCTTTTTAGGTGCCTAAAATTCCTTTGTAAATCTGTTCCCAAGCAAAACACGGAAGGGGATTAAGGAAGAACATGGGGAACCATGCTGGGTGGTAAAAAGGAAAAGTGGGAGAAGTGTCGGGGGGGGGAACCCAAAGGTAGTGGAGATGAAAGCAGGGCCTTCAGTGGATGATGTATGCTTCAAGGATAGACACTAACAAAATCCCACTGACAGCCCATGAAAGGAGGAAGGAAAGATCAGGTAAATGGAGTAAACGGGGGACAGGCAGATGAATAAGAGGGAGCAAGCCTTTGGAGAGGCCCTATTTACCCAAATAGCCACAAGGTTTCTCTTGTGAGAAGACGGCAGGTGAGAGATAAGACAAAGGCATGCTCAGAAGAGAGAAGGCTTGTGTGGTAGGAGCCTCTGTGGGTCTGGCTAAGAATCTACATTTTCTAGACTTGAACCTTGTGATTTTTCTCTGCATTCATTTTGAGTAATATTTATTCACGTTTTTTACGTCACAGTGGAGTCTGTTGCCATAGCATGAAATCACAGTGTGAAAGCATCATAGATTGATAGAAATAATGAAGAATTTAATGGATGTTCACCTTGCTTAAAAATTTAAGGGAAGCCTAAAAATAACTATTTTGAGCTCTTATCTGGGATAGTATAGATGTATATTTTAAAGGCCTCCTAAAAATCCCAGAAGACAGTCGTGCTTCTGGTGGGGATGGCAGTCTTCAGACCTCCTGATTTATTTGGGAAATTGTCTATAGATTTTGTTTCGAATGCCAGCAAATAACTAGATTATAGTCAGCCATCAGCAAGCAGCTGTTAACTGTGCTGCCACCCGCTCCTTTGACTCTGACTTACAGTTCCCTCTTGCCTTCTTTGATCATGCAGTCTGGATTCCAAAAATCTTAAACCCGACCTGAATCTTCCCTGTTTATGAACATTGTCATTATCCTGCCAATTTCAGGACACAGGGCAATTGTAAGTATGAGGTCTCATGTAAACTAGAGCCTGAAATGATTGTGTGATTTCTTTGAGAGATGGAAGGTGTTACCCCTGCAGGCTTGGATTTTTCTCCACCTCACCCCAATATCCAAAAATTAAATGTTTAAATCATAGGTTACTGAGCAGCCTTTACTCCTTAATGCCTCAGAGGAGGTATTCTGTTTTCCTCAGTGTTTATGTGAGTTTTTTCCTATTCCCTGCTAGTTTGTAGCACTGTTAATATCTCCAGAGCTTCGAAATGTGTCTGGTGTCTGTTTATGAACTGCCCAGCAGTAGCACACACCTGCAGTCTGTGCTCTTACTATCAGCTGGGGAAGCCAAATGGCTGGCCTACGGAGGTGCCATTGTAGGGTCCATGGATCACAGAAAGACAGAAATTATCACATGGAGGCAGCCTTTGAGGAAGAAGGTAGAATAACGTTTCCAGGGGCTGGCTCACTGTCAGAAACCACAGTGTCCTCTTGTTTTGGTTCTCATCATACAGGTGCTCTGTCCCCCACTCACTGCACTGTATCCCCCCATACTGTACCTGACTCCAGTGAAGTTAAGCTACCACAGAGGAGACAACTGGCACCTCACAGAATCAAGTCCTTCATGTCTTTCTCTTATTTGTTAAAAATTTAATTCCAAAATTACTTATTTCCCCTCCATTCATGAAATGTTTCTGAGCATTCTCCCCCTTCCTGCACAGGCAAACATTCTACTGCATGATGTTCACCATAATTTGGTCAAATCTCTTCAGATCATGTTGGACTCTGTATGATAAAACCCAATTAAGCATATAAACACTCCATTAAAACAGTTACTATTGAGGTTATATTTATAATTCTGAAGCCTCCATCCTAGGGTAGCATCTGGGATACTATTGCTTTTACCTGTCAGGTTATGTGAGCAGCATCCAGACACAGGACGTTGGTCTGAGCTTCTGCTAGGATTCTTAATGTGGACCGGAGGGAGTATTTTTGACCCCTCTTTCTCTCCCCTTTTCTCTAAGCTCTAGCTCCTGCTGCTCAATTAAGAAGTCTGGAGAGAGGCTTCAAATATAATCTCAAAACAAAAAACTGGTTTTACATTGACGAGACCAACAAAATCTAAACTGTATGTTTGGGATGATAATCACAGTTTAAAAGTTTGGAGCATGGGGGTGGTGTGTGTGTGGCAAACTCACTGACCCTCTGAGCTGCACACAACAATCTTCAGAATTTTGAGAGCTGAAGGGCACCTATCAGGGCTTGTGACTAGACCCCCGTTTCTGCTCCAACCCCACAGCCCACCAGTTACATCCTGTAGGGATGAAGCCCTGAGACTTCCCACCCTATTGTGCAGAAGCCTCAATTCCACCACCGCACCACAAGGCAGTGGTCTTGAGCTCTCCCCACCCTCAGTCATATGCTATTAACAAGGCCACCCCGGGTTAAGAGCATCTGAAGGGAAATGGGGTGGATGCTGAAACACAAACAATGGGTTAGGAAACAATGGCTTTCTTATGATCCATATCCCCACCCTCTTTTTCACTCCAATTCCACAGTGATTTTTATAACAGCCTTCTGGAGATGATGTTCTTTTGAACACAAAAAGATTTTCTTTTCAAGTAAATATCTTAGGTGCTGGACTCGACCTCCTGATGTCTCTTCCAGCCCTATGAGTCAATGATTTTTTGGCAATGAAGATGGAGGGAGCAGCAATACAGCAGCCATGGCTCTGAAGCAGAAGCACCTCTGAAAAGAATGTCTTTAAAAGCTTCCTCCTTTGAACTGACACAGCAGTTTGTTCAGGTGCTATATTCATGTTCCGCTTTACCAGACATTCATGGTGAAGATGCATCTGAAACAGTTTGTGTTTTAGTTCTGATGTAAGGAAGAATTAGGAGAACATAATGTAGATATTGCTGATGTAGCAGACAAAAGCAAACACAAATTAGAGGAGAAGCACCAAAAGCGGGAAATGAAAAGAAGGCATTTTTCTTCTTAATTGTCCAACACCAGTGATGCACTATTTTATCCAAAGAGTAATTGTTAAAATCACCTTTGGTGCAGACTCTTTCATGATAAAACATTCAAGCAGTTCTTCCCGTCGGCAGAGTGACAGCATCAATTGAATAACGTTCTCTCTGTAAGTTTGGAAAGGGTGCCTTTGTTACTCTTTGTTCCCTGTTATTGAATCATCAGATGCCCAGGAATAGAGAAAATGTACTTATTTTTGCTTTCAGAGTGATTGAATAAAACACTTTAAATGAATCTGGGGTTTTATTATAGAAAACTTCGCAGAGGTCCAGACTGTGCTATAGTATTTTCCCTGATTTTAAGCTTGTACGTCCTTTGAATTGAATGTGACTACTCAAATACATGCCTGAACTTTTAAGTATTTAAATGCATTGCTGAACTGGGGAAACAATGTAAGTGACAGTTAGGTGGGCTGAATTTTTGGTTACAACTTTTTACGTATTTAGTGGATGTACTTTCCATCTCGAGCGGGCTAAACTGAAGGCTACAGAGAAGAAAGAAATACTTAGGAAATGAAAAACAAATCTTGAGAGCAGGTTGCAAGCATTTTTTTCTTTTTCTTATTATTTATTAATTGGAGAGAAACAAGAAAAAAATCATTCAAACCTTAAAACGCTCTGTGGTGATAACAACATCACAGAGATGCTTTGAGTAACTTATTGTGTTCTGGAATTTCATACCCTATTTTGCTGCAGCAGTTCTTTTCTGTTCTGGTCCTTATGCTACCCAACCATTTTGCTATAATTTATTCTATTATTCCAGGGCTTATATACCTTGAAATGAAATACAGTGTTAGGGGAAAACACATGAAACATATGGTGGTATGGTTACTGCACCCTTGTTTCTCAAGCAGGCCATTTTTGTGTCATGAAGCAAAACTCATCCTTTCTTCTAAACTTTAGAATCCACCTGCAGTCAGAGAATTCCTTTCTATTGTTATCAAATGTCAGCAGTTTTCAGTAAGTTTAAAAATAATTTTGATGCTTCATCCAACTGCTGAATGGAACGTGTAAATTTTAGCATAAGAATGTTGAAGTCAGTGGGAGCTAAGGGCACTTGGGACCTTACTGGACCAGGCCCCCTTCAAAGTGCCAGTATGTATGGCCTTATTAAAAGCAAAATATGGAAGCTATATAGTAGAACAGGTGTATAGACCTCATATAGACCTTGTCTATAAACAGACTTGTGCTGGTTTAACTAAAGGAGTATTTTAAAATGGATTTAGTTCAGTGTGGCTGTGTTTATGCTTGCATTCCTCTTTTAAAAAAGGAATGCAAATAAGGGAAATAAAAAATGCAAAAGAGGCACTGATTTACATATCTCATGCTTCATTTGCATAATCTGTTTTCATCAGAGATTCCTTAGAAAGGAAAAAAACAGTGTAGACAGGGCTCTTTTGAAAATAAGCCCTGTCTTCAAAAGAACCCTTCTTCCCGAAACAAAATAGGAAGAAGGGGTCTTTCGAAGATGAGGTGTATTTTCAAAAGAGCCCATCTACACTGCTTTTTTTCTTTCAAAAGAATCTCTTCCAAAGAGAGATTGTGCAAATGAAGCATAAGATATGTAAATCAGTGCCTCATCTGCATTTTTAATTTCCCTCATTTGCATTCTTATTTCAAAACAGGAATGCAAGTGTGGACGTGGCCTGTGAGTTTATATGAAGAGCCTCTTAGTTTGGTTTAAGACTGGCTGATTTCAGTTTAGCCTGATAAACTAGATTAAGCTGAAGAATGGTCTATGACAACCATGCCCGGAAACTAGAGAGTGAATTGGAGATGATTTACTTATTTTGGTACAAGTTGGTATGTGGGCATCCTTCCTTCAGAGTAAGGATTTGTCTATGTGACTTTGCACTTCCATATCCTTTATGGAAATATGCTTATGAATAGGAATATGCCTAACTCGAATATGCTTTAAGCAAAATATTGCTTGTAGTCTATCATTGGAAAGCTTCTAATTCCTTGATGTGTCCATCCTATTTGTGTGCATGTATAATTCCTGTATTTGAAAGTAGAAATATGAAGTGTAAACCTGTTTACCAATATAGACAGGCTTAGTGAGAGCCTTACAGTTACTCAAGGAGTTCAATGGCTTGGCACTCAGGTATGGCTTTTCCTGTGAGCCTGTATTATGGTTGGCCCTTCAAAGACATATGACCAAGCCGCCTGAAGCTGGAAACCATTTTGAACATTGTATATTCCTACTGAAGGAATGAAAAAATTGAACCGAAGAGAAAGGATTCCTGCCTGGAGCAAAATTCCCACCTTGGTCAAACAGTAGGGGCTGCTGCCAGGTGCAAAGAGACATCTGGTTACCACCTAAGGTGACAGCTGGAAATATCTAAGATTGAAGACAGGGAAGGATTGGGTCCAAGCTAGGACCCACTTTATGCATGGTGAAAAGGATTCATCTCGAATTTTAGTCCCATTGTGGCTGTGCTCCTGGGTGCTGTATCAGCTCACTTTAACTAAGCCTTCCTAGAGCTGTGTGGAGCTCAGTGTCTGTGCTGTGGGCTGTGACCCCAAATCTGTGCCGTTGCTGGGGGAGACCAGAGATTTTGGCTCAGCAGGACAGGGAGGTGGGTTCAGAAGCACTTTCTGAACAAGCACATGACAGTCTCAGGAGGATCTCTGTGATTAAATCTGTCACTAGCACTTTTGCTGGCAAAAAGGCCCTCACTTACTACAGACACATTTGTAGTGACTGCATAATTGAGAGGGCAGTTATATTTGCTTAGTTTTAAATCTAATTGCAATTCCCTACGCTTGAATTTAATCTCAAGATTTAACGTTCTTTTAAACAAGATCATAAATGAGTTTTCTCTAAAGTTCCTCTTAGGTAAAGCAAGTTTCTGCCCATTTAAAATGTTTAAAACTTTCATTTCTGAAATCTAGCTCTTCCTGATGTTTCTTCATAGCCCTTTTCAAGCATACCATTTATACCCTTGAGATACCTTTTGTTTCACACTTTCACCCATCCTCTCCATAACTCTGACATAAGGTAAATATTGAAAATTGAAACATCAGAAAAGAGCTAGTCCATTAATTCCATTCTGAAGGAAGGTGTGACTCAGATGATTAGCCTCCCCAGGTGAAGAGAATGAATTACACCATGGCTACATCTACACGTGCACGCAACATCGAAATAGCTTATTTTGATGTAGCGACATCGAAATAGTCTATGTCGATGAATAACATCTACACGTCCTCCAGGGCTGGCAACGTCGATGTTCAACGTCGACGTTGGGCAGCACCACATCGAAATAGGCGCTGCGAGGGAACGTCTACATGCCAAAGTAGCACACATCCAAATAAGGGTGCCAGGAACAGCTGCAGACAGGGTCACAGGGCGGACTCAACAGCAAGCTGCTCCCTTAAAGGGCCCCTCCCAGACACAGTTGCACTAAACAACACAAGATCCACAGAGCCGACAACTGGTTGCAGACCCTTTGCATGCAGCATGGATCCCCAGCTGCCGCAGCAGCAGCCAGAAGCCCTGGGCTAAGGGCTGCTGCACACGGTGACCATAGAGCCCCGCAGGGGCTGGAGAGAGAGCGTCTCTCAGCCCCTCAGCTGATGGCTGCCATGGCGGACCCCGCTATTTCGATGTTGCAGGACGCAGATCGTCTACACGTGCCCTACTTCGACGTTCAACTTCGAAGTAGGGCGCTATTCCCATCCCCTCATGGGGTTAGCGACTTCGACGTCTCGCCACCTAACGTCAATTTCAACTTCGAAATAGCGCCCAACACGTGTAGCCGTGACGGCCGCTATTTCGAAGTTGGCGCCGCTACTTCAAAGTAGTGTGCACGTGTAGACGTGGCCCGTGTGGTAGATGGGTTGGTTTATTGACAGTCCTGTAGTCAGGTAAAAGGAAAGGCAGAAGGGGAAAGTGACTAGAGATTGAAGCTGTAAGATGTCCCTGAAAAAGGGAGTCCTACCTAAGTAGAGAGCCTGGCTAGAGATTTTTGTTTTCTTTTTGTGGGGAAGGCAAAGAAGGAAGGAGAATTGTGAATTCTCCAAGTGCTTGGAGAGCAACAACTTGGGGAACAGGAGTTCTGGCTAGCATAAGGCAGGGGAGGAAGAAATTTGTTTTTAGTTTTTTTGAGGTTGAATTAAGGACTCTGTGGTGATTGGCCTTTTAAAAGCCTTTCATGTGTGAAATATTTTGAGAAGCCTAGAAGAGAAGAAAGTGAGGAAGGGTACTGTTCCAATTCATTATATGCATCTGCTGTACCCAATGGGAGAAAAATGAGGTAACCTCTAAGCCTTCTGCTGCTTTTATGGGCTAGAATGTGGTGGGATGGAGTAGGGCAAGAGAGAAACTTGTTGACAAAATTGTCTGAAACATACTTTGTAGCTTTGCTGTGGACCTTACACTAGTTAAGACATCTGGACCAATTGCCAGTCACATGCCTTACCATCTAATTCCCACACACACAGACCCCACAGTTTTCAAAACCCACAAATCCTTTTCTGCTTTCAAGGCACATCTTCCCATAATACACAAATTCAGTTCATGAAAATCACAATCCTGTCTCTAACCTCAGAGTACTGTTGGTAATAACAACACGTGGAGATTCTGAAAGAAGCACCTGTCTTAACTTTGCTTATAGTGGAGTTCTGGTTGGGTATGTGGAATAACTTTGAAAAATTGAATGTATGGGTTGTAAGTCGCTGTACATTGGAAGAAAAAGGAAATTTGTTTTGGCAGGTTAAGGCAACTGTGAGCATTTCTGAGTGGAGAGGCATGCCAATTGAGGTGGGTCTGGATGTTAAGGGGTGTCTTAGCTAGTAGTTTCCCTGATTATTAGCATTTGCATTCCAAGGAAAGGCATCTCAACTAGACTTATCCCCAGATAATTTGTAGGGGATTATATGAACTGAAAATAAGGATGCAGTGTTACAGGAAGTTAATTTCATCTCAGAGTCCAGCTTTAGTCCCATGGTTTATTCTCTCATCAAAACTGATATGGAGTAATTACCTTGTAATTTATTGCCATCCATTTGTAATTCATACACATTAACCTAACCTCACCCAGTTTTAGTTTCTCATTGGTACTGGCTAAAACCCCTTTTTTGCTGATAGGAATTCAGTCATTACATGTATCTTTAATTTCAGTCCCTGATATAGCTCATTAAACTATTCATATACATCATTTGCCTGGGATTAACAACAAAGAAAAAGCTGATACTGGAAAAACATCTCGAAAATGTCATCTGTTTCAATCATGTATCTCAGTGACGATCCATGGGAGAGCCTGGAGACAGAATGTTTCCAGATCTACTGAGCATTAGAACCCAGTGGCATGCAGCTGTGTTTTTCAGAGATGTCTTATTATTTTCTGACTCTGCTTTAACAAGAGGAGCTCGTTCATTATTCATCCCCAATACCCCCTTTCACTACAACTTGGTAAGAGAAATCAGAAAAAACAACAATTAAAAGAACTAGGGACCTGATCCTGGAAAACTCTTGAATGCACATTATGTGCTCTCCTTGAAGATAAGAGGAGCTCAGAGCAGCAAGCACAAGTGTCACACAAGTGATATTTAGCATCTTGGAGGATTTGCCCCCTGTGGTCCCTTAAACAATTCCCTATTAAAATCTGCCAGTACAAAAAAAAATTACATCCCAACAACAAAACAAAATATTATTTGGTCTGGTTCAAAGCCCATTGAAGTCAATGGAAGTTATTTCACTGACTTCAACAGACTATGGATCAGGTCCATAGTACCGTCACGTCCTGGAAGTTAGATCTAAAGGAGACATATCAGTTTATACACAAACCACAAGAAGTCCTGTGGCACCTTATAGACTAACAGATTTTTTGGAGCATAAGCTTTCATGGGCAAAGACCTGCTTAGTCAGATGCCTGAGTGTGAGGGTTTCAGAGGAGGGTTTAAAGAGGGAGTCTCAGTCAAGGGGAGGGCCAGAGTTGACGAGGTCTGTTCAGTCATGGAGGATGTGGCCCATTAGTAGCAGTTAATGTGGAGTTGTGCAAATCAAGAGAGAAGAAGTGAAGTCAGTTTGTCAGGGAGGATGTGGCCCATTATCAGTAGTGAATGTGGAGGTGTGAACATCAAGAGCAGAGGAACTGCTTTTGTAATGGGCCAACCACTCGCAGTCTCTGTTCAATCCTTGGTTGATGGTGTCAAATTTGCAAATGAATCGCAGCTCAGAAGTTTCTTTTTGAAACTATTTTGTTTCTTTTTGAAACTATTTTTTTTATTTTTGAAACTATTTTGTTGCAGGATGGCTAATTTTAAATCAGTTACTGAGTGTCCAGGGAGATTGAAGTGTTTTCCTACAGGTTTTTGTATGTTACTGTTCCTGATATCTGATTTATGTCTCTTTTACACAGAAACTGTCCAGTTTGGCCAATGGAAATTGCAGTGGGGAATTGCTGGCACATGATGGCATATATTATATTAGTGGGTGTGCAGGTGAAGGAGCCCCGATGGTTTGGTTGATGTGGTTAGGTCCTGTAATGATATCACTGGTGTAGACATGTGAGCAGAGTTGGCACCAAGGTTTGTTGCAGGGATTGGTTCCAGGTTTAGCATTACTGTGGTCTGCTCGATAGTTGCTGGTGAGAATTTGTTTAAGGTTGGCAGGCTGTCTGTAGGTGAGGACAGGCCTGCCTCCCAAGGTCTGTGAGAGTGAAGGTTCCTTGTCCAGGATGGGTTGTAGATCACTGATGAGGCACTGAAGAGGCTTTAGCTGGAGCCCTGTATGTGATGACCAGTGACGTTCTCTTGTTTTCCTTTTTGGGCCTGTCTTGTCGTGTAGCAGGTGGCTTCTGGGTACACATCTGGCTCTGTCAATGTTTCTTCACTTTCTTAGGTGGGTATGGTGGTTTTGGGAAAGCTTGTTGAAGGTCTTGTAGATGTTTGTCTCTGTCTGAGGGATTGGAGCAAATGCAATTGTATCTTAATGCCTAGCTGTATACAATGGATTGTGTGGGATGTGCTAGATGGAAGCTGGAGGCATGTAGGTAAGAATAGCAGTCTGTGGGTTTCCAGTATAGGGTGGGATTGATGTGGCTATCTTGTGTGGACTGGTCCAGGCTGAGGTTGATGGTGGGGTGGAAACTGTTGAAAAAACGGTGGAACTCTTCAAGACCCTCTTTCCCATGGGTCCAGATGATGAATATGTCATCAAAGTAGCGCAAGTAGAGGAGGAGCACTAGGGGACAAGAGCTGAGGAAGCGTTGTTGCAGGTCAGCTATAAAAATTTTGGCATGCTATGGGGCCATGCGGGTGCCCATAGCAGTGCCACCGATTTATAGTGTAAATTGTCCTCAAATCTGAAACAGTTATGGGTGAGGACAAAGTCACAAGCTCTGCCACCTTTTGTGCCTCAGTCTCATCAGGGATAATGTTCCTAACAGCTTGAAGTCCATCTTCAAGTGAGATATTGGTGTAAAGTGTCTCTACATCCTCGGCTACCTCTCTGATACTTGTCAGTTTATACAGTTATCGCCTGGCCAGTATGTTACATTTTGTAAACTTTTATTGAACTAGATATGAAAGTCCCAAGCAATGGGATTTAGCTTTTTTTATTTCCCAGACCAGTAACACTCTCAGGGAATATGATATCTTGGCTAATTTTCTTTCTTAGTTTCATTCAATTATACCTCTGAGCACCACCCAAAATAATTCCTTGCCTTCCTTAGTGCTGATGCTCTTCATATATGGGTTGACTGCTTCCATATAATCCATTGCACAAGCCAAAGATATATATTCATATTTAGCATATTAATCTTTTCTCATAAATGAGTTTCTCCGGCCACCCAATAATAATTTATATCCTTCTCTGCATTCATTCTAATTTCTCAATGTTTCTATGTTATTGCAGTAACCAGAAATGCTTACTGTATTCCACCTATGTTCACACCACAGAAAAAGAGTACATGACGATTTTAACTACCTGCCCTGTGACATCATGCCTTTGTGTGTGCAGCCCACAAACGTACCGATACTGCGCATTTCACAGTGCAATACATGTCTACATTGATATTAACTATTGCTCCTAGAACAGACAAGGAAAAACATGCTGATCAATTGCCCATAGGCAGCTATGACTTTACATTTGACTATTTGATGTGATGTATGGCTGTTTTTCAGACTGTGGCCTTATTCTTGCAAGTAAATTAAAATGAACGGCTGCAGATGCCGCTATAATTATCTACTGGCATTTTCTCCAAACTCCTCTTGTTTTGTTTTAGGCTATTGTCCCACGGTTTCTCATTTTTGTTCTCTCCTTTTCTAGTAGATCTGACTCTGGCTTATTCTTAATGTTTCTTCCTTTTAATATAAATTAAAATGTTCCTCTCATGTCTAGTCTGAGCCTGAGGTATATAAATAGTATTATAGGTAGTGTTCACATGGCTTGAAACCTAGATTTGAACATAAGGACTAGCACAGTCTAATTCTCTACTAGAGTGGCCTGCAGTTGCTAGTGATTATATCCACTTGCATGTTTTGGTTTTGATTCAGTTTATAGTTAATAGAGTAGTATGGGTGTGACTGGGGGGTAGAATTTACCCCTGGAAGTCTTTGAACATGCTTTCATTTCATGCAATTGATATTGTTAGAAAGATTTCAGTGTTTTTATTTATTATTGATATGTCATGGATCCCAATAATTTAAGAATTAAAGAATTAAGAATTAAGATTCAAGAATATGAAGAATATTATTGCAATGCAGAAAGGACATGATACATCTTGACATGAATTTGAAAATGGAACACTGAATGCCAATCTTTGCTTTTAAAGGCCACATCAAAACCAAGATCTAAATGTAACAGTACTACATACATATACTTTTAAAGGACTTGCATAATTTATTGCATTTCCTCAGCATTGAAAATTGCATGAATGTACGTAGCTTGTGGTAAAGATTTTTGACAACAGGAGAATGCTTTTATTTTACTTTCATTGGCTGACTATATCTTTTCCTGTTCCGCTTAAGGTTTTTAAATGCCTTAGTATGTGTTATTTGTAATCATATTAAGCTCTAAAACCTTAGATGTCCAGGTTAGAACAAAATGATCAGAGACATTTCAAGCAAATCTATGAGCCTTGCTCTACAAGCAGTTCCACTGATCTGTGATCAAAGCAAAGCAATGGGGCTGCTCTTAGACTAAGGTGCTTTTCAGCTTGAATGAGTATTGGGACTGGGGCCCACAGTACGTGATATGCATAACCTTTTCTTGACAAGCTGTTCAAATCCCACCCTATATCTGATAGAGGAGCGTGTCTGTATGATCAGTGCTCTTATCAGTGAGTATTTCTTAACTGTACCATGAAAAAGGCAATCCCCTAGCTTAATAGAGTCTGACAGGGACTGGACAATTTCTTCAAGTCCACCTGAAATGTAAAATGTTTCCTGGGAAGGATTTCTGGTTTTCACTGCAGTCAGGTTTCCAACCAGCCACCAGCCTAATGTACTTCCCAGTGAAGTCAATGACAATACTTACTATGACTGCAATGGAGCAGGATCAAGACCAGTCAGCTGCTCTTGCTGTGGACTTCCAAGACACTTGGCATTGAATCTGAACAAAACTTGTAGCTTTCATTAAACTTGCTATTTAGGGATGTGATTCTCAGACTCCCAGCCTCTACTTTTTAGTCACATATTTGGCAAACTGAGTAAATCATTGGATGATGTGGCGCAAAGGGTTAATGACACTCGTTTGTCTAGTGATATGAGTAATTAACTCCTGGCTTCACCACTCAAGAGTAATATGACCACCTTTAGTGGTATACTACAATGTATTCTGTGCATCTACATGCAAAGTACAAAACTCAAATGTAGTAATGGCAGAAGAAATATTGGGTCTACCTGATACAGTATCCAAAAGAAAGGTGCAGAGGTTACGTTGATGGGATGTACAGACACATCTACCCTCATCCGACTCTTTCTCCTCAAGACATATGTAAATAGTATATTAAAAAAAAACATGATTCTACTAGCTCAGGGATTCTTAACCTATGGGTCATGACCCAAACATGGGTTGCAATTAGATTTGGTAAGTGTTGTCAGCTGGCTGGCTCCAAGCTGCATGTGGCTCTTAAAGGAGCCATTTGAGGCTCTGCTGCTGTGCACTCCTCCAGCGCCGGCCCTGCCCTCCCTTGTCACACTGAAATTAAGCTCAATTTAATGAAACCAATTAAGTTGAGTCCCATTTTGTCAGGGCAGGAAACTGACTGTGCTGCAGGTGGGGGAAGGGAATAGAAGGGCTGGGAGGAGCCACACAGAGGAGGTAGTGGCAACGGCCCAGTGAAGGAGGAGCAGCGGGCAGCAGCGGCAATGTGAGGAACACGTGTAAGGTAGGTGAGGGGGTGTGGGGAGCTGAGAGGGAGTTAAGCCTGGGGATGGCAGGGAGGAGGGGCTGAGAGCCAGCTAGGGCTCCATGCCCCAGCCAGCTCCCAGCTGCAGAGTCTTCCCTGGCCAGATATCCTCTGGCTGGTGCTGCCAGTCAGGGCTCCATACCCCAGGTGGCTCCCAGCCACAGGGCTGCCAGGGTCCCTGCCTCCACCTCAGTTTTTGGAAATCTTATGCAGGACAGGCAGCTCTGGCTGGGGATCCTGTAGGTGGGGCTGCCTGTCCCACACAAGTTTTCCAAAAATCTGGCAATCCTAGCTGACAGAGGTTTAAGCCTGAGGGTGGGAGGAGCTGAGAAGGGCTTAAGCGAGGGTGGGTGGGCAGGGCATCCTGGGATTGAGAGGGGTTTAAGCTGGGTGTGTGTGTAGGTGTGCATTTTTCCCAGGGGACAACCTCTTCTGCCCCACCCCCCGGTATTGAATTGCCATGGGTCACAAAGTCTTCATGAATTGTCAGAATGGGTCCCCATCTCAAAAAGGTTGGGAACTGCTAGTAACTAGCCAGTTCTGATTTTTTTTAAAGTGCATGGGTGACAAAATCTTATGACAGAAAAAGAACAGAAGGGGTCCTGTGACACCTTACAGACTAACAAATTTATTTGGCCATGTAGCACGTCCCGTGACGCCCAGCCCCTTGGTCTAGGGCGGGCGGCAACAAAAAAAAGGGGGTTAGGGCACTAGCCCGTACTCAGTTCAGGCAGTCAGCGGCTCACCGCTACCACCATACAGGCCCCCAGGCCTCCGTCTAGGGCGAGGCAGCAGTTCAGAAGAGTTGTATAGTTCTGGGCCCAGCCCTCAATCTAGGGCGGGGCAGCAGTTCACAAGAGTTGTATAGTTCTGGGCCCAGCCCTCAATCTAGGGCGGGGCAGCAGTTCACAAGAGTTGTATAGTTCTGGGCCCAGCCCTCAGTCCAGGGCAGGGCAGCAGTCCCACGTAATAATACAGTTCTGGGCCCGGCCCTCAGTCCAGGGCGGGGCAGCCGTTCACAAGAGTTAGCACCTGCCCAGCCCTCAGTTTGGGGCGGGGCAGCAACACAAGGGTTAAACACCGGCCCAGCCCTCAGTTTGGGGCGGGGCAGCAGCACAAGGGTTAAACACCGGCCCAGCCCTCAGTTTGGGGCGGGGCAGCAGCACAAGGGTTTACAGACGGGCTCAGCGGGGCTGGCCCTGTCAAGGAGGGGGTAGGGGGTCGCAGGCCCTCCCACTCCACTGCGACCTGGCCCGGGGCCCTGGGGGTCGCTCACATGCAACCCCGGCAGTGGGGATCCAGACCACAACACGCTGCCATTGGTTCGTGAGCGACGTTCCCCAGGCCACTTCCTACCTCACCCTCTGTTGGCGGCAGGTCCCAGTCCATCTGGTCGAGGGGTCCTCCTAGGTCGGTCTCCTCTGGGTCATCCACCTTTGGGGGCTCCGGCCAATCGTCCATAACAACGTCGTTAGGGTAGTCAGGCGGCGGCAATACAGGAGATGCAAGGCGGTCCTGGGTCTGAGTGCTGTAAGGATCCGCCGGGACTCTGGGGCAGCCCGCTCCCGGGGCCTCTTCCAAGGCGGGGGGTCTCCGCTGGCGGGAAGGTCCTGGTAGGTCCGGGAAGTCCGGGTAGTCTCCTTGGGGCATACGGACCCGGGATTGCGTGGAGCCTCTGGGGGCCTGCTCCTCTGGCCTGGCCGGGCGGCCGCAGGCCCTCTCCCTTTGGCCCCGAGGAGCTCGTGCGGGCACGTCCTCCCTGCCCGGAGGCCCAGCCCCGAATGGTTCCTGAGTCCCGCCTTTGGCTCTTCTAGCCCTTGGCCCCGCCCTCTGAGGGGCGGGCCTCTGGTCTCCTGACTCCGGCCCCACCCACCAGGGCCTCTGCATAGCTTCCCCTGGCTCCGGGTCTGCAGGAGGCCATACTGACTCACTACAGGCCATAAGCTTTTCTAGGCTGGAGCTCATTTCATCAGATGTATGAAGGGGATATTTCAGTTTGACAGGAATATATAAATACATACAAAGAGTTGTTGTTCCACATTTACAGTTCCATCTTTTCCCCTAGTGTTTCCTCTGATGGAATCTGGTGACTCTCTTTTATGAACCATCTAGATGCTCCAGTGGGAATTTAGAGGGCCCAGGGCTCTGTTTGCTGCTGCTCCTGAGGATGGTAATGATGGCTGGGAGTCCTGGAATCTTTTGAATCTCTGGGCTCTGGGGAAACTGCCCCATTTGCCCCCTCCATGTAGGTAGGCCTGTGTCCATGAATGACATTTTAGTTGTGTGAAGCTGCACTATGTTACTCTTTTTTACAGCTCTGTTTGTGGGGATGGAAGATTAAAAGGGGTCAGAGACGGTGTTCAAAATGTTCCAAAAATCTATTCTTGTCTGACACATCATTCAGTATAGTCCTACGAACCCACCGGTCTCACACCTGTTGCATCCCCACTACTGAGAGATTACATTGGCACTGTCGCTGAATAGTACATATACTATTCATTTAATACAGCAACCCCAAAGATACTTAAACTTGACTGAATTAGATCTCCCAAGGATATTGTAGAGAACTGCTGCTTCTGGTTGAGATACAAGCAGTGACTTAAATATAGCACTGATCTAGAAACTCCCAGATGAGAATGTGAAAATGCTGTAAAAACATTAAGAAACTCTATCAAGCAGCTATTATCTCCATATTTTACACTATGGAGACTGATGTACACAGTTTAATGTCACAATTTTTGAAAGGTGCCTATGTACCATTTTATAGCAACAATATGTTTATACATACAGAGCGAGAGAGAGAGAGAGAGCGCCATTTGTATATGCAAATACCCAATTTGGTGATGTAATTACAGTAATTGCACACCCACACAGATTATGCACACAGATTTGAAAATTGGGCCAGTTGAGCCTTCTTCTGTGATGTGCAAAGCAACAGCAGCTCCAGCCGAAATGATTTCATTAAGAGCTACAGGCAGTTAACACTTCTCTGGAACAGCACCATTAACTGAGTCTTTTTCACGGTGTCAGGCTGCATCTACACTACATGATAAAATCAAATTTCAGGCTTTAGCTCGCTATTAAAACACTTAATATTAACTCGATTTATTGAGCTGTAATACCAATTACAAAATATCGATATTAAGGGATGGGTGTCACGTCAAATTCGAATTTAAGATCTCGAACCAAGACTAGTGTGGAAGCACCATGTCCTTTATGCAAATTTATTAGCCTCCAGAAGTGTCCTGTATGTATCCCAAAAAGCTACTCGGTGACCCTCTAAGTATGACTGTTTCATTGTGCATTGAGCTTAGGTGTGCAGGAAGAAGGTCAAAGTCAGCCCGCAAAGTTTTGGTTGAATTTGAATTGGAATTCAGCAGCCCAGCCCTGCAAATAAAAAGGGCGCCCATTATGAAAAAATTCCTTTGCCCGTCATGTCACACCACATTGGTAGCCATTGCACTGTATAGGTAACAATTTTCAGTAACCCTGTACTGCAATCATGAGCACTCAGGGTAGTGATCTGACTAGCACCTCTCAAGCTCACAAGAGAACTTGGACCCAGCAGGAGATTTTTGATCTTATTGCCATTTGGGGAGACCAATTGGTGGCAAAGAGACTTTGGGTGGCCAAGAGAAAAACGGCCATCTATGATTAGATGGCGTGTGAGATGGCTATCCAGGGTTACTCCCAGGACTCTATGCAGTGCCAGGTGAAGGTTAAAGAACTCCATCAGGCCTATCAAAAAGTCCAGGAAGCCAATGAGCACTCAGGGGTGGCTCCACGGACCTACCGCTATTATCAACCATTGCACATGCTTATGGGGAGCGGCCCTACCATGGAACTCAGAGGGAATTAGGACACTTGTTGAGGCTCTGGTATGGAGTTCAGGGTGAGCCCGGAGGGACAGGGTGGCCTAGAGGAAGAGGGCAACAGAGAGGAGGAAGGGAGCAAACAGCAGGGGACAGAGGAAGTTGTTCCCGACAGCCTGGAGCTCTTCACCATAGACCTGGAACCAGGCCCCTCCATGGTTGGCCCCTCTGCCCCAGTCACCTCCACGCTAGTCCCCAAGCCCTCTGGAGCAAGCAGTCTAGTTGAGTGTTTATTCTGCACGCTAGAAGCAGGTTGGGAGTGGGTATAGCTATAGGGTTTTGCACAGGTAAAGGTTTGCTAGCTGTGTTTCTGTGCCCCTCAGAACAGCATGTTAATGTTTCTTGGGATGGAGCTCTTCTCCTTTTTGGAGATCTCCTCCAAGGTCTCATCCAAGCACTCTTGTATTTTTTTTTCACCAGGTTCTTGGACAGGCCTCACTTGTTCCAGCTTTTACGGTAGCACAACTTGGCACGCTAGGCAACCAGACAGAGATCTGGTGTCATGGCACCACAGAGCATTTTAGCAAATTTTCCAGGCTGTTGGTCATCCAGCAGGAGTAGCCATTCTTCCTCCATATCTGTCAGTTTCAGGAGGGTGATATCTTCTTTGGCAACCTGCAGAAGCACAGGAATTCACATCTGTTTTTTTTAACATGCTTCCTGCCCCATGACTGTCAGGCTCTGCTGGGCTTTTCCCCTCCCATATCCCTTTCCCCCATCATTTCTTTTCCAGTATTTCTTTTCATTGTTCAGGACTCCCCCCACCCTGCAGCTGCCAGGATCTGCTGGGCTTTTCTCCTCCCATGTCTTTTTCCAAGCACCATTTGTTTTCAGGAATTCACCACGCCCCTCAAGGTATTCCTCTGCTGTGCTTTTCCTCTCCCATGTCCCTTTACACCCAGCCTTTCTTTGGATTATTCATTTTTTTCTTTACATTACTTTTATTGTACATCAAACCCTCACGTACAGTTGACCATTTTTCACTGCCACAAGACACCCAGCCACCCAGAGGTGGCTTCCTCTGCTTTGCAGACCTCTCCATCTCCCCAAAAAAGGACATTGCTTATAGCTTACCAAGTCTTCAAAGCAATGTGGTGGACAAGTAATGGCAAATGAGGTATTGTGAAACACTTACAATCCCAACCTTAATAACCCATGAGTGTCCTTCAAAAGTATACTTTCAGTGATAGTACACATAGACACCTGTTCGTTGCACTTCAAAGCACATTATGCTATGTCTACACTAGTCCCCCCTTTCGAATGGGGGATGCTAATGAGACACTTCAGGATATGCTAATGAGGCACTGCCATGAATATGCAGTGCCTCATTAGCATAATGGCGACCATAGCCCTTCAAAAGTGCTGCTTTTGATCATGCATAGCTTGTCTACATGGGGTCCTTTTTGATAGGACCCTGCACACTTTGAAATCCTTTTATTCCAAATTGGTTATAGGAATAAGGAGATTTTAAAGTGTACGGAGTCTTTTTGAAAATGACCCTGTGTAGACAAGCTGCACATGATCGAAAGCAGCACTTTCAAAGTGCTACAGCTGCCATTATGCTAATGAGGTGCTGCATATCCCGAAGTGTCTCATTAACATCCCCCTTTTGAAAGGGGGTGACACTAGTGTAGATATAGCCTATGTGAATTGTATCTTAATTTTGACCATTTTCCAGAACCAATGTCCAGCATTCCAGAGAAAAACCAAAGACGGAAGAAATGCAAACAAGATCTTATCCCGCAGCATATAGAAAAGACTTAGGCAGAGCACATCAAGCTGACAAAGGACGCTGCTCAGTGGAGTCACAGTACAGCTGAGTGGTGTCAGATTCAAGTACAGTTTAATGAGACAATGCTCGACCTCCAGCAGCAGCAAGTGGCAAACATGAGTTAGGCCGTGGCAGAGCAGACTGAGGTCGTGGCAAAGCTAGTAATGGCTGTTACTGAGCAAACAGAGAGCCCGTGCTCCCTGCTGCAGCTGTAGAGGCACTCCCAACACAGCAGTGCAACAGCTGATAACTGTTGGCTGGAGTCCCCTGAGGAGAGGTTGCCCACCCCCACATCATTGCAGTCCCCGCATGTGGGCAGGGAGATCAAGGCTAGCCTGCCACTCCAGCTCCAAGGGCCACTGCAAAAGGCTATTTAAGCACCCTTGAGAAGGCTTCTTTTCCCAGCCACTTAAACATCTCCTCCCCACAAAATAAAATCATTCCTTTGAGCTCAGTGTGATTTCTTGTCATGCAGGAGTGTGTGGGAGGAGGAAACACAAATCAAACAGGGTGGGTTGAGGGAGAGGGTTCTGAGGGCACAACTGCCCGGTGATACTCTTTGGCCCACAGCAGATGCACAGCTGAGAGAACCAGGTAGGTTGCGAGGGGGGGAGGGGGGAGCTGCTGAAGGTAGAGCTGCCCCCACATGAATTCTACTTACTTCAACTTAACCCCCTCCCGCCAAGTAAAAGCATTCATTCATTATGACACAATATGATTTATTGGCATTATGGCAGAGAAATACATCATTGGCATGCACATTACAGATCAGTTATGAAGCTGTTTTGAAAGTGACTCTTATTGCTGCAGCCTGAGTGTGGCTCCTGATGGATGGTTGTGTAGGCAGCTACAAGAAAGCCTTGCCTATGGCTTCTGCTTCAGAATTCCAGATTGATTCACAAATGTTGTGCAAAATAGCACACGCTGTAATAACGGTGGGGACATCACCTTCAAAAAGGTTCAAACATGTCAATAAACATCTGAACCTCACTTTTAAACATCCAAGGGTGAATTCCACCACCATTCTGCACCTGCTGAATCTCTGATTAAAGTTTTCCTTGCTGGGGTCTGGGGCTCCTGTGTTGGGTATCATCAGGCAGGGAAGCAGAGGGTAAGCAGCGTCACCCGATATAACAATGGGCATCTCCAAATTGTCAATCTAGATTTTCTGATCAGGGAAAAAAGTTGCATCCAGGAGCTTTCAGTACAGTCTCAAATTTTGGAATATACGCCCTTTATGAGCCCTCCCTGACCAGCCAATGTTGATGTCTACCAACCCCTGCATCACCATGGAGAAGTACCCCTTTTGATTTATATGCTCTGAAGCAATGTAGTCTGGGGCCATGATGGGGATGTGCATGCCATCTATTGCACCACCATAGTTGGGAAAGTCCTGGGCAGCAAAGCCATCCGCTATGGCCTGTACATCTCCCAGGGTCACAGTCTTCATGAGGAGATGCTGACAGATTGCATGGGCCACAACCATCTCCATGGACCTCCCTGGAGATCTGCCCACCCCAAACTGATTTCCGACTGACCGATAACTGTTGGCAGTTGCAAACTTCCACAGTGCGATTGCCATGTGCTTCTGAAGTGTTAAAGCTGGCTTCATTTTTGTGTTGGTGCACTTCAGGGCAGGGGACAGCACATTAAAGTTCCCTATAAGTGGACTTGCACATGCAAATGTTCTGCACCCGTTGCTGGTCATCCCAGGACTCCAAAACAATATGGTCCCACCAGCGTATGCTAGTCTCACAAGTCCAAATGGCTGCTCCACTGTCAGCAATGAAGTCATGGCAGCCAGCAGCTGTGAGTTCTTGGACGACAGTTGGGAGATTTGCTCTTCCAAATCATCCTTGTCATCATCATCAGCATCAACATTTATATGGCCAGCCGTCACTGAGCTTTGGAATGGAAGGACAAATTGCACGACAGCCACTATGGTTGCCGAAATGATCTGTGCTATGAGCTGGAGCATTTATGGATCCATGTTTGTGCTGGAAAGCTACAGCAGGAAATGGTGCGATCTCCAGTTGTTTTTTTTTTTTCAGGCGTTTACTGATGCTGTGAATTCTGGGACAGAATTCCAACATGAAATACCCACAAGCAACAGGGGCTGAGGGACTGTGGGATAGGTACCCATAATGCAGTGCTCATGCTGTCAAACTTGCACAGGACAATGGAGATGTGGAGATTTGACATGGAAAAAAGGTGGGTCGAATTTCAAGAAGCTTTGTTCAAATTCATAATATCAAGGTTAAATATTCAAATTCATTGAATATTGAATTTATATTGTAGTCCAGATGCAGCCTCACTGTGTGCCACTTTGGTGGCTGGACAGGTTGTATGTAATCCTTTTGGAAGTATGAAATTGTCCAGAATCTTTAAATCGGAGATGCTAGGGATTTACTATAGCCTCTTCTGAGCACTTGTATTTCATGCTGACTGATCATATGCTCCTCATTGAACTTGTTTTTTTCATTCTTATTTGTTCAACATTTCACATTAAAAATGAGCTAAGAGCATAAATGCCTTACAAGCCACCAGGAAAGTTACCATTGTGTTCAGGGTCCATAGTCTACTGCCACCTACACAATGAAAATCAGCTGAAGTCAATAGGGTTCCATTCATCTAACTCAGAACAGAGCTGAGCCTTATTTCTGCAGGCCTTGGGTCTTCTAATCATTTAACCTTCCTCCCGTCCTCATTTTCAAAAGCAGATTATTCTAAAGCTGCAGAGTGAGATCATAGACTTCTTCATTTCTCATATTCCTGTTGATTCTGTCATCAAAGGTATTCCGATCTTTACCTGTCTAGGTGATGATAAAGATAGCTGAACCAATGGCATTATATAAATTCAATTTATTTGAGATGGACAAGCCTGCAGGATAGGACTGCTTGGTCTTCCTGATTAACCGCCCATCAATTTGTTCTGTGCATTTGCTTAAGTCACATTTCTTCTGAAATGAATAAAATTGTAATGATTCTCAAATTTTTGACTTGCTAAGATCCTTTGGGAGGATTCTGGGCCTGACCCTGAAAAGTGCTAAATCAGAAATAATGCAAACTAACCCTAGAACCCAGGGCTGTCTTTAGGATTTCTGGGGCTCTCTGTAGTATTATAAAGCTGGTGCTCTATGGCAGCCCTGGGCGTGTGTGATGATTTCTTTAGAGATGTGATTTTGTAGTCTTTAGCAACACACTAATGAAATATTTTAAACTAAGGTCCTGTAGACTAACACAGTAAAGTCAGAAACTGACAGTGTATATCCAGGGTTAGCAAATAAATGCATATTAAATGGCTTCACTGCCAATTGAATGGCTCTTTCACAGCAGTTCCAGTGTGATGTTCAGAGGTCTGGCAGGCTTTTTTGATTTTACGTTAACTAGATCCTCTTTGGAGGAACCAGAGCCACAAAACAGGAAGAGGAAGAGGCTGGTATGTGACATTAAGGCCCAGTTGTGCCACAAATTTTCAGGTGCCCAACACAGAATGGCTGTGTATTCTGCTTTTGGACAAGGATGGCTCAGCTAGAACTTTTCCGGTAGACTGCAATCTGGTGCAAAGCAATGACCTGGTGTTTTACACTTGTGGCAGTGTAGTCTAAGGTGAGTGTTCATTCCATGCTGTAGCTATTGAGGAGTGTTGAACTTGAAATAAAATGTAAGTGTTGGACATCCATGCAGCAGGTAGAGACCACTGATAGTTCTCCCATTATTTACAGTAATAAGGAGCGATTACACTGATTATAGTTACGCTGACAAGGATGTGGCCCACATTGATCTTTTAAAACCCTTAACTATATGAACTGGATGGCAATAGCCATGTTGCTTTTGCAACTAGATGGTTCAAGCAATTAGTAATAGACAAGAGAGCTGTAAGTTTTCGGATTGAATCCAGCTCAAGTTATCACTGGCCACAAACGATCCAGTTGCTGTGCTGGACTTTGTGAAGTGCATCTATGATTTCAATATATTTATCAGCAATTCATATCTCAGAAATCACCACCACATTACCAGGATTTGATAGGCCCTGTTTTTTTCATAGACTCAGCAGAGATACTAACAATTCAACAGGAAATGAGGTAGAGTCATCTCTTTGTGCAGTGTAATACCCCTTCCAAGTAGGTACAGAAGTATGATGTCTGGAAGCGTGTATTGCCAATGGGCCTGTTCTATGGCCTGGTTTTTCACAAAAGCACGTAGTTCCTTAAACCCCCAGTTTGATGAGCCTGCAATCTACAAAACTCAGGCCAAAGCCGTAGGCACCCACACTGCCTCAGTACCTAACTCTTCAGAGGGAAGGTTCTTTAGGAGCATATGTTTTTGCCCCATTAGCTTCCTCCAGCTGGGAATCTGGATGCCTATTTCCCATATCAGTCCCAGTGCCATTCACAAATTGCAAGCAGGGTCCAAAATGGTTGGCATCCAAGCATGTCTGCTAGGTTAGGTCCCAGTCAAAATCCAGCCAGAGAAAGACACGATGGTGGAACTGCTCTTCTAAGTTTTAGCCCAGTGGTTAGAATGCTTGCCTGGGGTGTGAGACATCCAGGTTAAGTAGTCTACCTCTTGGCCAGATGGGGAGAAAAGATCTGAACAGTGATTTATCAGAGGGGAACTTGAACCACTAGGCTATGGTGTATGCTTATGTGTGGCTACCTCAAGTTCCAGCAGTTCCATTGTGGATAAACAAGGAGAGATTGGAGCAGGGGGACTGGCCTCAGGATCTCCCACCTATGAGGTATCCTAACCACTGAATCCTAAGGCACCTATCTCTCTCATGCATCACATAAGAAGTTTAGGTGCTTCACTCAGTTTTGTGGATTGCAGTGTTGTTCCTTTTACTTTCTTGGCAACTAAAAGTTAGACACTGTTGCAATGTCTAAGTCCTTTTGAGGAACCTGCTGTAACTGTTTTGTGAATAAATGGAGAACTCTACTTAGCATCAAACACTATACTCTCAATACTACTCTCAGTAAGATAGAAGATATATACAAAAATATACCCTCAATATAGAAAAACAAAACAAACCCAACTATTACCTCAGAAATTAGTTAGACTAGCAAATATCTGAATATTTGTAACTGCTTTAAGCAACTCATCTATTTGGATCTACTTTTGTTTCTGAAATTACCTTTATTATGCAAAAACTCTATCCTCTATGAACTTTAGAAAAGGATTACCTTTTCAGTTAAATTGTTGACACTGATATTCAACTTTTTGTATTAAAAATAGCATTTTAATAGCATGAAGAAAGCTAGAGGGTTATTTACATGCTAACAAGTCCCTTTAGATTTTATTGCTAAATTACCTAATTTACATAATTCTGATGAGAATATTTAACATGTTTATGTTTACCTTTTTGCTGGGATAGGTGTAACATCTGGCATATAAATATCAAGTCAATTCCAGCATATTTTAAAGCTGTACCAACTGGGTGTTAAATTCATTTTTTCCTGGGAGAGGGGGAGCAAGCGGAGGGGTGAGGACTACAAACAATGAACTGAAATTATTACAGGGAAAGTGAAACAAAGTATATATGTATGTATAAGGATAATATGAAATGAAACACAGTACAGTAATATTGATTTTCACTGAGGTTAATCGTGGTTTTTGCAGTGACTTCAGTGACAGCAGGCACAGACTGAAATTGTTTGCCACTGGGTTAAACTTGTTCCACTGTGGTGGAGAGCAAGCTGCTATTTCATTCAAAATAGAGAATATGAACATCTGTGTTCGGAAAGCATTACAAGTATGCTTGGATGGGTACTGTGAGAATGGAATACAGAGCCAGAGGTTTTGCGGACATATCAGAGCAGGAGAGAGTACTGTGACAGCAGGGAGGCTAGAAGTGTGGTAGAAATAAAAATACAAGCCTAAGCTCTGTGGGGAGTTAGATACAAGAGAAATGCAGAAAGGCCATATAAACGCTTTTGGGCAGAGAGAGCTTTTGTCACACATTGCACAATGGGGCTAGGACCTTTACCCATGACTGAAGTACAAATATTTAATAATAATAAAACTGTCTACTTGAAGCACTGTTGTAAGGAAGACATCTTTTGTCATTGCTGGTAGCTGCGGGCCAAGCAAGTTTCAAGGATGTGAAGAATGTTTTCAAGAGACATGCTTTGGCCTGTGGCTCTCCTTGGAGGCCGAGTCCCTGTGGCAGTGGCAATTGTAGTTTCTTGACTGAATTGGCAGAAGATGGAAGGTGTGTGAGTGACTGGAGTGTTGGAGTGTGAATGGCAGGCAAAATGTGGGTATAAGAAGGGAGGTAGAGAGAAAGAACACTTTAGTGGTCTGAATAATTCCCCAGAACATCACAGATGTGCAAAAAGCTGCTGATTCTCACATGGAATCAATATAGATTTCATCCAGAGCCCACAGAAATCAAATAGCGCAAAGCATTCATATGGGCTTGTGGATAGTCTCATTTCAGAGTACGGCAACTTAGTGGGTTTATACATTTAGTACTGTTTTATCACTCAGGCTGCATCTACACTATGAGATAAAATTGATATATAATAAATTTAAATACTTAATCTTGATATTATGAATTCGAATAAAGTGTCCACAAAGCTTCTTGAAATTCGACCCACCTTTCCTCTGTCTCAAATCTCCACGCCCCCATTGCCCCGTGCAAGTTCAATAGTGTGAGCACTGCATTGTTGGTACCTATCCCACAGTGCCTTAGCCCTGGTTGCATGTGGATATTTCATGTTAGAATCCCACAATTCCAAGCACTATCCCAGAATTGACTGCATCACTAAACATGCAAAAAAAGAACTGAAGGTTGTGACATTTCCTGCTGCAGCATTCCAGCACAAGCATGGATCCACGAATGCTCCAACTCAGCACAGATCGTTTCAGCAACTACAGCGTCTGTCATGCAATTTGTCCTTCAATTCCAAAGCTCAGTGATGCTCAGCTATCCTACTGATGCTGCTTCTGCTGCTGCTGATGACGATGATGAGGATGGTGGTTTGGAACAACAGTTGTGACAACTGTGGTCCAAGAAGTCAGAGCTGGTGGCTGCCATGACTGCATTGCTGACAGTGGAGCAGCAGTTTTGGACTCAAGAGACCAGCGCACACTGGTGGGACAACATCATTTTGGAGTCCTGGGACGATCAGTAGTGGGTGCGAAACTGTCGCATGCACAAGTCCACTTTTATGGAACTTTCTAATGTGCTGGCCCCAGGCCTGAAGCACACCAACACCAAAATGAGGCTGGCTTTAATGGAACAGAAGCAAGTGGCAATAGCACTGAGGAAGTTTGAAACCCCTGACAGTTACCGGTCAGCAGAAAATCAGTCTGTGGGAGACAGATCTACAGTGGGGTCCATGGTGATGGAGGTGGCCCATGTAATCTGTCAGCATCTCCTCAGGAAGACTGTGACCTTGGGAGATGTACAGGCCATAGTGGATGATTTTGCTGCCCAGGGCTTTCGTAACTGTGGTGGAGCAATAGATGGCACACACATCCCCATCGTGGCCCCAGACCATCTGGCCTTGCAGTATATTAATCGAAAGGGGTACTTCTCCATGGTGACTCAGGGGTTGGTAGATCACAAAGGTCATTTTACTGTCACCAACATTGGCTGGGCATGGAGGGTTCACAATGCACACGCATTCTGAAATTCGAGACTGTACTGAAAGCTCCTGGATGGGACATTTTTCCCTGATCAGAAAATCAAGACTGGCGATGTGGAGATGCCTGTTATATTGGGCAACCCTGCTTACCCTCTGCTTCCCTGCCCGAGGAAACCCTGCACAGAATCCCGGGACCCCAGCATGGAAAACTTTAATCACAGATTGAGGAGGTGTGGAGTGATTATGGAATGTGCCTTTGGATGCTGAAAGCAAAGTTCAGATGTTTATTGACCCATTTGGACATTTCTGAAGCTAATGTCCCCACCGTTATTACAGTGTGCACTATTTTGCACAACCTATGTGAATCAAGGCAGGAGACTTTCCCGTCTATCTGGAAGTCTGAAGCCGAGCCAATAGGCAGAGCTTACTTGCAGCTGTCTACACTGCCATCCTCAAGGGATGTTTTAAAAAACAGCTTTATGACTAATCTGTAATGCACATTGTACCTAGGTATGTCTCTGCCATAATACCAATAAATCAAACCATGCTGTAATGAACGAGTGCTCTTTTTTGGTGGGAGGGGGTTAAGTTGCAGTAAATAGAATGTGCTCTGCCTTCAGCACCCCCGCCAACCCTCTCGGTTTCCTCAGCCGCGTGTCCTCTGCTGACCAGGGAGTGTCAGTGGGGAGCTGTGCCTTCAGTGGCACTCACCTTCCCCTATTCGCCCATTTTGATTTGTGTTTCCCCTACCACTACTCCTGCAGGACAAGAAACCATACCGAGCTCAAAGGAATGATTTTATTTTGGGGGCAGGAGAGGTTTACGTGGCTGGGAAAAGAAGACTTCTCACGAGTGCTTGAGTGGCCCTTTTGCAGTGGCCCTTGAGGCTGGAGTGGCAGGATAGCCTTGCCCTTCCTCCCTGCATGTGGGGACCCCAATGATGGGGTGTGGGTGTCCTCTCCTGAGGGGACTCCAGCCAGTGGGTATCACTGATGCCCTGCTGGGTTGGGAGTCCCTCTGCAACTGAAGCAGGGAGTGCAGGACTCCGTCTGCTCAGCAATGGCCTTTAAGACCTCGGTCTGCTTCGCTGCAACCTCACTCTGCTTTGCCGCGGTCTCATTCATTTTTTACAATTGCTGCTGCTTGAGGTCAAGCATTCTCTCTTTAAAGTTCACTTGACTGTGACACCACTCAGCTGTACTGTGACATCACTAAGCAATGTGTTCTTTGTCAAGTTCTTCAGCTCTGCCTGAGGGTTTTCCATGTGCAGCAGGATCAGATCTTGTTTGCATTTTCTGTGTCTCTTGGTTTTCTCTGCAACACGGGGCACCTGGTCTGGAAAATGAAGGCCAAAGTTAAGATACAATTCACACAATGTGCTCTGAAGTGCAATGAATGGGTCTTTCTGTGTACTATCACTGAAAGTATATGTTTGAAGGACACGTGGGCTATTAAGGATGGGGCGGTAAGTGTGCCTTTCACAATACCTTCCTTGCCATCACTTTTCCAGCACATTGCTTTGTCAATATGGTAAGTTATAAGCACGTGTCCTCTTTTGGTGGGAATGGGAAGGTCTTGAAAGCAGGGGAAGCAACCAGGTATCCTGGCTGGGTGTCCTGTGGCAGTGACAAATGGATGGCTGCAGTGGGGCTTTGATGCACAATAAACATAATGTGAAGAAAAAAAAATATCCAAAGAAAGGCTGGATGTAAAGGGTCATGGGAAGGGGAAAGCACAGCAGAGGAATCCCCCATGTGGCACAGTGGGATTCCTGAAAGCTGAAAACAAACGGTGCTTAGAAAGGGTCATGGGAGGGGAAATGCCCAGCTGAGCCAGGCAGCTGTGTGGCACCAGGGAGTCCTGGGAAATCAAAAGAAATGCTGGGGGAAGGGGGATCGGGAGGAGAAACGCCCAGCAGGGCCTGGCAGCTGCAAGGTGCGGGGATGGGTGTCATGACAAATGAAAGAAATGCTGGTTTGAAAGGGACATGGGGCAGGGAGAACCCCCTGAGAGCCTGCAAACTTCCTTTTGTGGTGGGGAATGGAGCACCCACTGGCTGCTGCAGGCCACTGTAAAGGGGCAAGAAGCATGTTTTAAAAAAAAACAAACAAAAAAAACCAAGAAAAAAAGCCCACAGACACGAATTCCCTTGCTTCTGCATGTTGCCAAAGAAGACATCACCCTCCTAAAACTAACAGATATGGAGAAAGAACAGCTACGCCTGCTGTGTGACCAAAAGCCTGGAAAATTTTCTAAAATGTTGTGTGGTGCCATAACACCAGATCTCTATCTGGCATGGCAAGGGGTGCTACTGTGGAAGCCCCAACAAGTCAGGCCTGCCCAAGGATCTCATGAAAAAATACAAGAGTGCCTGGATGAAGCATTTGAGGAGCTCTCCAAAAAGGAGAAGTGCTCCATCCCAAGAAACATTTACATGTTGTTCTGAGCAGCATACTAGCATAGCTAGCAAACTTGTACGCCGTGCAAAACCCTATAGCTTTCCCCACCCCCAGCTTGCTTCTAGCATGCAGAATAAAGGCTGACCTGAACCCGTTGCTCCTGAGGGCTTGGGAACTGGCAGGGAGGTGACCGGCATGGAGGGGACTGCCATAGAAGGGCCCACTGTGGAGGGGCCTGGTTCCAAGTCTACAGTGAATTGCTGCAGGCTGTCTGGAACAACTTCTTCTATCCACAGCTGTTTGCCCTCTTCTTCTTCTCTGTTGCCCTCTTACTCCGGGCCACCCTGCTCCTCCAGCCTCACCCCGAACTCCATACCAGGGCCTTAACAAGTGTCGTAATTCAGTCCGGGCTCCATGGTGAGGTCGCTCCCCATAAGCATGTGGAGCTGTTGATAATAGCAGCAGGTCTATGGAGCTACCACTGAGTGCTGGTTGCCTTCCTGGGCTTTTTGATAGGCCTGATGGAATTCTTTAACTTCCACTTGGCACTGCATAGAGTCCTGCAAGTAAGCTCGGGAGACCATCTCATGTGCCATCTGATCATAGATGGCCATGTTTCTCTTGTCCACCCAAAGTCTCTTTGCCACCAGTTGGTCTCCCCAAATGCAGTGAGACCCTGAATCTCCTGGTGGGTCCAAGCTGGGGATCTCTTGTGAGCCTGAGAAGTGCTAGTCAGATCACTACCCTGAGTGCCCATTATTGCAGTACAGGGCTACCGATAATTGATTATAGACTTGGCGCAGTGGCTACTGCTGCGGTGCGATGCAATGGCAAAGGAATTTTCTCATAATGGGCTCCCTTTTTATTTGCAGGGCTGGGCTGCTGAATTCTAATTCAAACTTTGCAGGCTTACTTTGAGCTTCTTCCTGCCATCTGCCACCAGTACAGGACAAAGTGGCCTTACTGGGAGGGTCACCGCATAGCTTTATGGAATACATATGGGACACTTCTGGATGCTAACAAATTCAAATGAAAGACATGGTGCTTCCACACTAGCCTTGATTCGAGATGTTAAATTCAAAATAGATGCTATACCCATCCCATAATTTCTATATTCTGTAGTCAGCATTTTGGCTCAATGAATTAACAGTATTACGTATGAAGACAGTAATGTTTTAATATTGAGCTAAAGCCTTGAAATTCGAATTTGTCTCATAGTGTAGATGCAGCCTCAGGCTTACACTCCTTTAAAGTATATAGAGGTTGCAGATGCCTCCTCTGTAAATTAGACAGCTTGCAACTTAACATGCAATTTCAGAAAGACAAAAATGAGTAGGTTTGATTTTGACAGGGTGCCAGGATGACTAATCAGCACCTTCATGTCTGTGGATTGTCTTTCCATTTCATTGCTTTCACATTTTTGCCCTTTAAAGTTGAGGATTTTATTGCTTTAAAACACACACACACACACACACACGCACCACAAAACAAAAACCCCAACCTGATTTCTCTGCTGAGTGCTGGAAAATGGTGTAAATATAAACTTTCATCTCAGCAGGGGATTTTAAAATAAGCAAAAGCACATTGTGAAATTGAGATGACAGAGGTAGCTTCCACTGAAATGACACAGAAAGAAAAGGCAATCTAGATGGAGCAAGGAGATTTTGTCATGAGCATGGTGCTGTTTTATCAGTGAATAGTTTTCTTTGTGATGAACTTGCATTGTCGTCTGTGTAGCAAGCACAGTGGCTGAGTATCAGGAACTGTGATTTGGACTTCTAATAGGTTTTCACTTTGAGTTGTTGATATATTTAGTTCCGTTTATTTTAGTTTTTTTTTAAAGACATAAACACAGTTGGTCTAGCTGTCCAGACTGTCACAGACATCTGGTAGTCATATCAAATGCAGTCACATTGTGGACCATGTGACTCTCCCCCGTAGCTAACAGTGGAGAGACCAAATGTGACAATAAACATTGGACTGCAATAGACAATGTCAACATAAACAGCCCCTTTCAAGGTGTCTGCCAAAGATTTTCAGTGTGGAAGCACTTCCAGCAGAGAGAGTTTTTGTTTCATCTGGCACGAAAGCAGACATAACACACCAAGGGGCACATAAGGCATATCTACCCTGCTTCTGCAAGCCAGCTTCCCAGCCTGGGCCACAAACTTAAGATAGCAGGGCTTGTGCTAGGTGGTTTTGAGGTGCAGCTTGGCTTTGCACACTGAACTCCAGCCTGAGATATATTTTCAGAGCAATGTCTATACTGCTGTTTTTACAGAACAAGCACAAGATGCACTAACACATACCTGTGGAACCAGGCCAGGAAGTTTGCACTCAGACATAGTGTAGACATGCCCACAAAGAGATGACAGCACCAAATAGCCTTGGTGTGCATACTTCTGTAAACATTAGAAGCAACATCTATGGCTGTACAATACTTAAATCACACTGAAGTAGCAGTGGTAGTAGGCATCCTTCAGTCTACGTAGACTATGGATCGTGCCTTTCATAGTTCCATTTGGAATCATCATTTGCAGCATCGACTGTGACTGTGAAGGCCCACATGAGAATGACAGTTCTTGCTGCATCTGTTGCAAGTGTAATGGGTGTCTGGCAGGTCTTTACTATGCTTTCTGTGGGCTCGTTTCTCTTCTGCTAGCTGTCTGATCCTCGTCTCACCCTTCTGAAGGCCCCTGGGTAGTTCCTGCCTCCATCTGCTGCGATCATCTGCCAGCTCCTTCCAGCTGTCCGGCTCGATGTCTGCCTCCCTGAGGTCCCTCTTGCAAACATCTTTGTAGTGCAACTGGGGGCGTCCAGGAGGTCTTTTGCCAGAGGCTAGCTTGCCATACAGGATGTCTTTTGGGATCCTTCCATCATTCATCCTGTGGACGTGGCCAAGCCAGCGGAGCTGCCGCTGCCTGAGGAGGGTGTGCATGGTTGGGATTCCAGCTTGCTCAAGGACAATGGTGTTGGACACTCTGTCCTTCCACGATATTCCAAGGATGCGCCTGAGGCAGCGCAAGTGGAAGACGTTCAGCCTCTTTTCCTGGTGGGCATACAGGGTCCAAGACTCACTGCTGTAAAGGAGGGTGTTGAGGATGCAGGCTCTGTAGACTTGCATTTTGGTGTGGGTGTACAACTTGATGTTATTCAACACTCTCTCGCTGAATCTGGACAGAGTTGTGGCCGCTTTTCCGATCCTCCTATTTAGCTCAGTCTCCAAGGACAGGGTGTCAGTGATGGTGGACCCGAGGTAAATGAACTCGTGGATGGCCTTTAACGTATAGTTGTCAATGCTGATTGATGGAGGTTCAGCAACGTCCTGACCAAGTACGTTTGTCTTCCTTAGGCTGATGGAAAGCCCAAAGTCCTTGCATGCTTTGGAGAACTGACCCAGCAGTTTCTGAAGCCGGTCTTCTGTGTGTGACACTACAGCAGCGTCATCTGCAAACAGCATATCTCTGATGAGGATTTCCCACACCTTAGATTTAGTTTTCAGCCTTGCAAGATTAAACAGTTTCCCATCAGATCTTGTGTGCAAAAAGATGCCCTCTGTTGAAGATCCAAAGGCATGCTTCAGGAGGAGTGCGAAGAAGATCCCGAACAATGTCAGAGCAAGGACGCATCCTTGTTTGACGCTGCTCCTGATGCTGAAAACATCTGATAATGTGCCTTCACATTGGATGGTTCCAGTCGTGTCTTCGTGGAAAGACTGTATCATCTTGAGTAACGGTGGAGGACAGCCTATCTTGTGGAGCAGTTTGAACAGTCCATCCCTGCTGACCAAGTCGAAGGCCTTGGTCAGGTCTATGAAGGCAATGTAGAATGGCTTCCTCTGCTCCCTGCATTTCTCCTGCAGCTGCCTCAGAGGGAAGACCATGTCAACGGTAGATCTCTCTGTGCGGAATCCGCACTGTGATTCAGGATACATCCTCTCAGCAACCTTCTGGAGTCTGCCGAGGATGACGCAAGTGAACAGTTTACCAGTGATTCTTAGGAGGGAAATTCCATGGTAATTGTTGCAGTCGCTTCTGTCTCCTTTGTTTTTATACAAGGTTACAATGTTAGCGTCGCTCATATCCTGTGGAACCTCTCCTTCTCTCCAGCACAGGCACAGTAGCTCATGTAGGGGTTCCAGGAGGTTGTCGGTGGCGCACTTGATTACCTCTGGTGGTATACCATCCTGGCCTGGCGCCCTTCCTACCGCAATGCTGTCAATGGCTTTCTTCAGTTCATCCACAGTTGGTTCCTGGTCCAGTTCATCCATTACTGATAGGAGCTCGATGGCATCAAGGGCTGTATCAACCCCAATGTTCTCGCGTGAGTACAGCTCGGAGTAGTGCTCGACCCAGCGCTCCATCTGTTTGGCTTTGTCAGTGATGACTTCACCAGATTTGGATTTCAGAGGTGCCGTCTTGTTCTGGCTGGGTACTAGTGCCTTCTTGATGCCCTTGTACATTCCCGTGAGATTACCAGAGTCAGCACTGGTCTAGATGCTGCTGCATAGCTTGAGCCAGTTGTTGTTGGCACAGTGCCTGGCTGTCTGCTGTACTGTTTTTCTGGCTGCTCTGAGTGCTTGCAGGGTACTCTGGCTCGGTGAGTGTTTGTACTCCAGGAGTGCTGCGCGCTTCTTTTCGATGGCTGGAATCATCTCATCGGAGTTAGCTTTGAACCAGTCATTTGTATTTCTAGCTCTTCTTCCAAACACCGACAAGGCTGTGTTGTAAATTGTATCCCTCAGATGCTGCCATCTGGATGTCACATCGGCACCCCTAGGGCTGCTGCGCAGATTCTCCTTGAGGGTCGCACTGAACTTTTCGGCTCTCTCTGAGTTTGCTGTCTTTCTGGCATCAATGCGGGGCCTTCCAGTTGGTTTAGAGTGGTACAGTTTCTTGGATCTCACCTTGAGTTTGGAGCAAACTAGCGAGTGATCTGTATCGCAGTCGGCACTATGATAGCTGCGTGTCAGAAGGACATTTTTGAGGTTATCATGTCTAGTGATGACCACGTCTAGTTGATGCCAGTTTTTCAAGAGTGGGTGTCTCCATGACACTCTGTGCTATGGCTTGGTTTGGAAAAATGTGTTTGTGATGCACAGATTGTGGCATGTGCAAAGTTCGAGAAGACGCTGTCCATTTTCATTCATTTTTTCCACACCAGAGTGGCATAAGCAGGAAGGCCATGAGTCACGATCGGCTCCAACTCTTGCATTGAAGTCACCCAAAATGTACAGTTCTTCGCAAGCAGGTATTTGCACTATGGCAGCACTAAGCAAGTCATAGAGCTTCTCTTTTACTTCTGGTGTGGCGTACAGGGTTGGAGCATAAGTGCTGATCAGGTGGACAGGACAGGCGCAAGTTTGAAGTATGACCTGAAGGAGTCTTTCTGATCCTCCCATTACTAATTCCACCATTTGTAGAAGGGTGTTTCTGATGGCACAGCTAACACCATGCTCCCTGGGTTCATCTTGGGCTTTACCCTGCCAGAAAAAGGTGTAGTCCTTTTCCTTTAGAGATCCTGAATCTGTGAGTTGCGTCTCTTGCAGAGCAGCAATGTCAACTTGGAGCCTTTTCATTTCCTCATTGATGACAGTGGTATTTCAGGTGTCGCTGATTTCCTGAAGATCTTCAGTCAAACTGGTCAGCATGATCCACACATTCCAGCAAGCAAGCTTAAAAACTGAAGACTGGTGAAAAATACTGCTCTGAAGCCCTGTGATCGAATGGAACTTAGCATGGTTGAACTTGATCAGTTGTAACTGATATAAAAACCACACAGGCAACTTCAAAAGCAGAGGTGCTGGAACAATTTGTATAGTGGGGGTGGTGGGAGACATTGAACCAAACTATAAACCCTATGTATAAGGGCAATCACTTCAAGTGAGGGTGTGTTCCAGCACCTTTGTTCAAAAAGTAACAGAGCCCTCTTGGAATACCCACAGAATGACAAAAATTGAGAAATGGACATCAACAAGCTGTTTGACCATGTTCTATGACTTCCATGGCAAATGTACTTTCCAAAGCATGTGGTGGAATGACCTAGCCTTTGCCCCCTATGAAAACGGAGGCAACCTCAGAAGGAAGGCTGTGGCAGCAATCCCAAAAATCACTGCCAAGGCCAGTGCAAGTGACAAAATATGCTGCAGTACAAATGTGAGAGATACATATCTTTTAAAATTCAATTTCAGGTAAGATGGCTGGGAAGATTTTACTTTGAATTGGGTTAAACCCTCCATAGCATTACTTTGACATGGTAGCCTTATGGAGAATTTGTTTTCCGAGTATGGCATACTGTCCAAAAGAACATCTCTGGGATGCAGTTGCTGGAAGGAGCAGAATGAAATAAACTTGTTCTTTCATAGCAAAAAAGTATGGTACCGTTCAAAAGCTGAATCCAAATGGACAACAATCAGAGGGCATGGTTACAGTCTCACCCAACCAAGTCACACACCAACTCAGTCTAAATAACCATCCAAAGCAAATTGCAGAATTGAACAAACAAAGCAGGAGCTTCACTCACTGCTCAGAAACTGCACAGCCCTCAGTGAACAGCTCAGCAGTGAAGAACTGCTGAAACCCTTGCAATCATAGGCTGTGTCTACACGTGCCCCAAACTTCGAAATGGCCATGCAAATGGCCATTTCGAAGTTTACTAATGAAGCACTGAAATGCATATTCAGCGCTTCATTAGCATGCGGGAGGCAGCGGCGCTTCGAAATTGACGAGCCTTGCCGCCGCGCGGCGCATCCAGACGGGGCTCCTTTTCGAAAGGACGCCACCTTCTTCGAAGTCCCCTTATTCCCATGAGCTCATGGGAATAAGGGGACTTCGAAGTAGGTAGGGCCCTTTCGAAAAGGAGCCCCGTCTGGACGCGCCGCGCGGCGGCAAGGCTCGTCAATTTCAAAGCGCCGCTGCCGCCCGCATGCTAATGAAGCGCTGAATATGCATTTCAGTGCTTCATTAGTATACTTCGAAATGGCCATTTGCATGGCCATTTCGAAGTTTGGGGCACGTGTAGACACAGCCATAGACTCATAGGGCTGGAAGGGACCTCAGGAGGTCATCTGGTCCAGCCCCCTACTTCAAGCAGAATCAACCCCCACTAAGTCATCCGAGCCAGGACCTTGTCAAGCCAGGACTTAAAAACCTCTACGGATGGAGAATCCATCACCTCTCTAGGCAACGCATTCCAATGCTTCACCACCCTCCTGGTGAAGTAGATTTTCCTAATATCTAACCTACAGCTCTCCTTCTTTAACTTCAGGCCATTACTCCTTGTTCTGTCATCTGACACCACAGAGAACAGTTTCTCAACCTCCTCTTTAGAGCTCCCCTTCAGGAAGTTGAAGGCTGCTATTAAATCACCCCTAAGTCTTCTTTTCTGTAAACTAAACAAGCCCAAATCCCTCAGCCTATCCTCATAGGTCTTGTGCTCCAGCCCCCTAATAGTTTTTGTTGCCCTGTGCTGAACCTGCTCCAGCACATCCACATCCTTTTCATAGTGGGGACCCCAAAACTGAACACAATATTCCGGATGTGGCCTCCCCAGTGCCGAATAGAGGGGAACAACCACTTCTCTAGATCTGCTTGAAATGCTCCTCCTTAGTATGCACCTTAGTATGCCATTAGCCTTCTTGGCTACAAGGGCACACTGTTTACTCATATCCAGCCTTTCATCCACTATAACCCCTAGGTCCCTTTCCATCATACTGCTGCTGAGCCAGTTGGTCCCCAGCCTATAACAATGCTTGGGATCCTTCCGTCCCGGGTGCAGGACTCTACACTTCTTCTTGTTGAACAGCATCAGATTTCTTTTGGCTCAGTCCTCCAATTTATCCAGCTCACTCTGGATTCTCTGTCTACTCTCCAACGTATCTACCTCTCTCCCTAGTTTTGTGTCATCCACAAACTTGCTGAGGGTGCAATCCAGTCCCTCATCCAGGTCATTAATAAAGATGTTGAACAACACCAGCCCCAGAACCAAGCCTTGTGGCACTCCATTTGAAACCAACCACCATCCAGATATTGAGCCATTGACCATTACCTGTTGACCCAACCATCAAGCCAGCTCTCTAGCCATCTTATAGTCCAACGACCCAATCCATATTTCCTTAATTTGTGGGCAAGAATGTTGTGGGAAACTGTATTGAAAGCTTTGCTGAAGTCAAGGTATATCACATCCACTAACTTCCTCATGTTCGCAGAGCCTGTTATCTTGTCACAGAAGCTAATCAGACTGGTCAGGCAGGACTTGCCCCTGGTGAATCCATGTTGGCTACTTTTGATCACTTTCCCCTCTTCCAAGTGCTCCAAAATGGATTCCTTGAGGAGCCCCTCCATTATCTTCACAGGGACTGAAGTAAGGCTGACCGTTCTGTAGTTCCCTGGATTGTCCTTCTTTCCATTTTTAAAGATGGGCACAACATTTGCTTTTTTCCAATCATCCAGGATCTCTCCTGATCTCTAAGGGTCTTCAAAGATAATGGCCAAAGGCTCAGCAATGCCGTCTGCCAATTCCGTATGTACCCTTGAGTGCATTAAATCCAGACCCATGGATTTGTGTACATCTAGTTTTTCTAGATAGCTCAGAACTTGTTCCTTCCCCACAGATGGCTGCCCTCCACCTTCCCATACTGCATTGTTTAGGACCGTTGTGTGGGAGTTGAGGCAAAAAAAGCAAAAGTGGAAAGGCAGCCAGGATTGGTGTATCTAATAAACTATTACTATGTCTTGGGATGACAGGAGAGAAGTGACTGCTTGACTGTTTTCAGTCCTTCCTGGAGTCACTAGGGAGACACACAAACACAGGCTGCAAAGACAGGCTGAAGTGGCTGATATACTTGAATCACAAAACTCTTTGAATTAGGATGTTTATCACCCAATATTTTAATTCTGCTCAACCTAAAAAGTATCTGAGTGGATGATAATGGGTGGAACAGCAGCAGCAGCTGTGGAAGAGCAGTTGACTGATAACCAGGACGGTTGTGTTGTGGCCAAGCTGTAAACCTAACTCAATAAATCAAAAATGACACAGAAATTTGTAAAATTCCAGGGCCTGTGTGTGTTGGTCTGTCAGCTGCTGCTGGTACTGTGAATCATCAAGCACTTCTACTGAAATTGTTGAGAATTTTGAGAAATAGCAAGATGCTAACCAATTCAAATTAAGGACTTGGAGCTTCCACAAGAGGAATGGTCGTGCGTGGTCAGACCAAAGGTCCATCTAGCCCAAATAGTGGCCAATGCCAGGGGCTTCACAGGGAATTAACAGAACAGGTATGTAGTGAATCAGTATGGCCTCCTGCAGACCCAGAGGCAGGGGAGGCTATGCAGAGGCCCTGGTGGGCGGGGCCGGAGCCAGGAGACCAGAGGCCCGCCCCTCAGAGGGCGGGGCCAAGGGCTAGAAGAGCCAAAGGCGGGACTCAGGACCCTTTCGGGCCTGGGCCTCTGGGCAGGGAGGAAGTGCCTGCACGAGCTCCTTGGCGCCAAAGGGAGAGGGCCTGCTGCTGCCCAGCCAGACCGGAGGAGCAAGCCCCCAGCGTCTCCAAGCAATCCCGGGTCCATATGCCCCAAGGGGACTACCCGGACTTCCCAGACCTACCAGGACCTTCATACTGGCGGAGACCCCCTGCCTTGGAAGAAGCCCCAGGAGCGGTCTGCCCCAGAGTCCCGGCGGATCCTTACAGCACTCAGGCCCAGGATCGCCTCGGGTCTCCTGTATTACCGCCGCCCGACTACCCCAATGACATTGTGATGGACGACTGGCCGGAGCCCCCGAAGGTGGATGACCTGGAGGAGACCGACCTAGGAGGACCCCTTGACCAGATGGACTGGGACTTCCCGCCAGCAGAGGTTGAGGTAGGGAGTGGCCCGGGGAACGACGCTCACGAACCCATGGCAGTGTGTTGCGGTCTGCATCCCCACTGCCGTGGTTGTGTGTGAGCCACCCCCAGGGCCCCGGGCCGGGTCGCAGTGGAGTGGGAGGGCCTGCGACCCCCTACCCCCTCCTTGACAGGGCCAGCCCGTGCTGAGCCTGTCTGTAACCCTTGTGTTGCTGCCCCGCCCCAAACTGAGGGCCGGGCCCAGAACTGTATTATTACTTGGGACTGCTGCCCCGCCCTGGACTGAGGGCTGGGCCCAGAACTATATTATTACTTGGGACTGCTGCCCTGCCCTGGACTAAGGGCCAGGCCCAGAACTGTGCTATTATCTGGGGACTGCTGCCCTGCCCTGGACTGAGGGCTGGGCCCAGAACTATACAACTCTTGTGAACTGCTGCCCCGCCCTAGATTGAGGGCTGGGGCCTGTATGGTGTTGTAGTGGTGAGCCGCTGACCGCCCGAACTGAGTACGGGCTAGTGCCCTAACCCCGTTTTTGCTGCCGCCCGCCCTAGACCAAGGGGCTGGGCGTCACTGGACTTGTTACAAGGTAGTCAACAAGTGATCAGTTCCCTATCACTTATTCCCAGTTTCTGCTTAACAGAGGCTAATGACATCATCCCCGCTCATCCTTGCTAACAGTCTATTCTCCATGAATTGATCTCATTCTTTCTTTTAACCTTGTCATGTTCTTGGCCTGTACAATATCGTCTGGCAAAGAGTTCCACAGAGTGACTGCACTACATGAAGAGATAGTTCCTTGTTGTTTGTTTTAAGCCTGCTGCTTATTAATTTCACTTGGTGACCCCTAGTTCTTGTCTCTTCACTTCCCCTCTTGAGAATTGATGGCTCTTTGATAAGATGGATAACGGTATACTCAGCAGTGTGAACTGCCCCAGGTTCAGTGCTATTACCCTTGCAGTTAATATATACACAAATGAATTCCCTGGTACATAAAACTTGTTTAGATGATGATCTTTGCCTTATTATTCAATTGTGAAGAATTGAGGACACTGATCACTTTCTATCTAGTTTCCTGGGCAATATTATTGCACATGATTTCTGAATGCCAGCATCAGTAAGATGTAAGCATGCATCTTCCATCAGGGAGTGAGGGGAAAGCTCATGGCTTGTGTGGATCACTCCTCTCCCCTGTCCCCTCACCAGCCAGGAGTGAAAGGCATGCACACAAGTTGTGCACTTTCTCCTCACTCTCTGATGGCCAGGGAAATGGGAAGAAGAGCAAATATTATCCTGGAACAACAGTTACTGTCCCATGCTATCCCAAAATGGTACCCTGGCTCAGAGCTGCAGCCCCATGAGTCCAGCAGCAATGAAACTGACAAGATTGTCAATTTTAGGCAACAGCTGCTGGTTCCAGGGAGAAGATTTGGTAAAGAAATAATATGTGTTCTAGTTTCCAAAATGGATTTATTGTTCATGCAACATTTTGAAAAAATTTGGTTTAATCCAATTCAGACCAGAACCAGATTCTGAAATGTCAAAATTTCCAATGAACCTAAATTCCCAGTTTTCATCATGCTCCGTTATTGGAATCTTTGGAAGACTTCATGAACACACAGTCACTTGTAGGATAAGAGCAAAGGATTATCTAGCATAGAAATAGCCAACCATCTGCTCTTCCTCACTTGAGTAATCAAAAATGTGTGATTATGTATTGGTAGGGGTGATGAGTAAAGGCACATTCTTAGAATTACTTGTCTGATAACTGAAAAGGTCAATTTCAGTAATGTTCTTTGCAACATTAGGAAAGGCACATTTGTATACAGGCATTAAACCAGCAGCTTACAATACTTAAAGTAAATGGAAACTCTACTGCACCACAGGAGTTGTTTTCTGCATTGCTAAATCAACAGCTCATTTTTCAAATAGGTTCTTTTTTAGTGGGCCTCTCTTGCTTCCATTCAAATTAATGGAAAAATAACTACTGGGATCAGTGAGAGCAGGATCATGCTCAGTGTGTGAAGAACTCAGTAAATGAACAAGGCTAGCACTTCTATTCCAGTCCTGGGGAGCAGAATAGCAAGTGTGGGAAAAGACATAGATTTGCCTCTATAGCCATATGATCAACTTTGAAGACTTTCAATGCATGATAACGGGCTAGTGAAGTAATTTTTGCAGTGAGACAAAATGTGCCATTTGGGTATTTGCATGTATTAAAAGCTTGTATGGCCCAGCCAGCTCAGTTAGCTACAGTGTAATACAACCCACGAGGATGCCAGGGTGA